>NW_027362764.1:692922224-694367224 GCF_046119375.1 Phyllobates terribilis | reverse complement strand
TCCTTTGCCTCATGGACTCCTTGGCTACAGCTGAACTGTCCATCCTTCTCTGGGACTAGTCTCAGTCCTGAGCTAGGTCATCCAGTTCTCTCTAACCCTGCCCTCAGTTCCAGCTTTTATAGGGGCAGCCAGCTCCCCCTAAAGGCCTGGGACAGGAGGTGCTGTATGCTAATTGTCCCTGACCAGGGAACCTCCCTCCTGCTCTCAGACACAGCCTTTAATATTTGTGGCATCCAGGCCTGGGGTGACACATTCCCCCCTAGTAAAATTTAGTACTCCGGGACTAAACCGGAAACATAAATACAGGGTATAAACAATAACATAACATATATACAAGTACATTTTGTCCTTAAGGTCACGGCGCTTCCGTGACTGGGTGTCCATATCACCCAACAAGGTGAAGTTTTCCACAGTGTGGGGACCTGTCCCTATAAACCCCAAGTTCCTGGCCTTGAGCGTGGCGGCAAGGCTGAGCTACCTACTTTGGACCACAAGACGGCCACGCCGGCCAGGTTTTTCTTCTGTGGTCATCTTCGAAAGAGGGCACCAAGTGCAACTATCTACATGGTAGTTCTGGTTATTCACCGTCCATAACCTGTCAGTCCATTGTATCTAGGGAAACTGGAAAAACTTTATTAATAACCAGGGTACAAACATAAAACATTAAATATATACACTGTGCATTTAGATCTTCCAGCGAGCTGGTATTTGACCCCTAGTGCTCCGGGTTGACCTCCGTAACCCACTGTCTGGTGGTGGTCTAACCTGGCTTTCCCCACTAGTATTAAGGGTACAGCTACTAGCTGGGTTTACAGGCAGGGCAGGCAGCTGTCTGCGGGTCCTTTGGCTTACCGCAGGCATGGCAGGCTCACTGTCAGCAGAGGGTTGACTCTCCTGGGCTGCTGGCATGGGTTCTTCTGCCTCCGGAGCTGCTTGTTCATCTTGTTCTTCCTGCTCTCCTGTAGGCTCCTGCTGGGTAGGTTGAAGGAAGTGTAGGACGGGTACCACTATGGCATCGTTTAGCCGGGGTGCAGTTGGTAGCATTCACAGGGATATGGTTGTACAAGTCTATCAGGTCTGGCAGCTTCTCCGGCCACAGGCTGCGTTCCTCTAGGGGCAACGTCTTGAGGAGATCAATGCCGATATTATTCATTTTCTCACACAGCCCGTTGGTTTGCGGGTGGTAAGGCGTTGTCCGAATCTTTCTACAGCCGTAGAGGTTGCAGAACTCCTGGAAGACTTCCGCCTCAAATGCTGGACCTTGATCTGTCAAGACCTGTTCCGGATACCCGTGTGGACGGCAGAAGTGTTGTTGGAAGGCTCTGGCCGCCGTTTGGGCTGTCAAGTCTTTAACCGGGACCACCACCAAGAACTGGGAGTAATGGTCCACAATCGTGAGGGCATAGATGTAGCCGGACCGGCTTGGAGCCAACTTCACATGGTCCAGAGCTAACAGCTCAAGAGGCTGCCTGGTGACGATGAGCCTCAAGGGTGTCTTCAGGCTGGTATGGTCGTTCCGTCTAAGGTGACATGGGCCGCAGTCCCTGCACCACTTCTCTATGGCCCCTGTCATACCAATCCAGTAGAACTACTCTCTCAGTAGGAACTCCAGTTTCTTCCACCCGAAGTGTCCCGCTCTGTCATGGTAGGCCTCCAGGACTATTGCTGCATCTCGTCTCAGGACCACTACCTGCCAGGTCAGCTCGTGCGTCCGGTGGTTGACAAGCCTTCAGCACAGCTTACCTTCGTAGAAGAATAGCCTGCTTTTCTCCTTCCATAACTGCTTGGCTTCCTCTGGAGCGTCCGGGCCAGGGCTAGCGTCTGCCTGGGTTAACAGGTCTTTCACGAGGCGAATTGCAGGGTCACTATCTTGCGTTTCAGCCCAGCCGTGGTGGGGTAAGGGGTTGAACATGACGGTGGTTAGGTCTTTGTCTCTTACCCGGTGAGAATACGGAGTGGCCCCATACCGGTGGAACGCAGGGAGCTCTACTTCCTCCAGCTCTTCTGAATCTTCTTCTCCTTCGGGTAGGTGGGGCATTCTTGATAGGGCGTCTGCATTGGCGTTGGTTCTGCCTGCCCGGTATTTGATTGTGAAGTCATAATTTGATAGCCGGGCCATCCACCGCTGTTCTAGGGCACCAAGTCTTGCATTGTCCAGGTGTGTCAACGGGTTGTTGTCCGTGTACACGGTGAACTTTGCGGAGGCCAGGTAATGTTTAAACTGTTCTGTGATGGCCCACACCACTGCCAAGAATTCTAGCTTGAAGGAGCTATAATTCTCCGGGTTCCTTTCAGTGGGATCAGCTTCCGGCTGGCGTACACGATCACCCTTTCTCTGCCCTGTTGGTTTTGGGACAGTATGGCTCCTAACCCCACATTACTGGTGTATGTGTGGAGGATAAAAGGCTGGCCATAATCGGGGTAGGCCAGGATCTCATACCCCGTGAGGGCCATCTTCAGCTGGCGGAAGGACTCCTCTTCCGGCTTGTCCCACTTGAAGGGTGGCTTGTGACTTCTGGATTTAGACTGAACTATCAGGAGGTCCTGCATTGAAGCTGCCATCTTAGTGAACCCGGGGATGAACCTTTGGTAGTAGCCTACCAACCCGAGGAATTGACTCACTTCTTTGATGTTAGAGGGGCTTGGCCAGCTCTTGATGGCTGTAACCTTGTCGGGGTCGGGGGCTACTCCCTCAGCACTCACCACGTGCCCTAGGTACTGTACCTTCAGTTTTAACAGGTGACACTTTGAGGGCTTCACTTTCAGGCCATTGCCTGCCAGGGCTTCGAACACCTCGGCCAGGTGCTTTAGATGGTCCTCGTAAGTCTTCGAATAGACAATCACGTCGTCCAGGTAAAGTAGGACCGTCTCGAAGTTTCGGTGCCCTAGACAGCATTCCATCAGCCTCTGGAAGGTCCCTGGTGCGTTGCAGAGCCCGAATGGCATACAGTTGAATTCACTCAATCCCATCGGGGTGGTGAAGGCGGTCTTCTCCTTGTCAGCCTCTGCTACAGGAACCTGCCAGTACCCGCTAGTAAGGTCCAAAGTAGAGAAGAAATTAGCTGATTTTAGTGCAGCTAAAGACTCCTCTATCCTAGGTAACGGGTACGCGTCTTTATGGGTGATACGATTGATTTGTCTATAGTCCACGCACATTCTCATGGTACCGTCTTTCTTTTTTACCAGAACCAAAGGGGCTGCCCAGGGGCTACAGCTGTCTCTAATGACCCCGGCATCTTTCATTTCTCTCAGCATGCCCTTTGCGTTCTGATAGTGTGCAGGGGGTACAGGTCTGTATCTCTCTTTTATTGGTGGGTGGCTCCCCGTGAGGATGTGGTGTTCTACCCCTTTCACTCTGCCGAAGTCTAGCGGGTGCTTACTAAAGATTCTCTCGTACTCCTGAACCACCCGGTAGACTCCTTGTTTTTGGTGAAGGGGAGTGGAGTCAGCACCCACATGGAGTTTCCGGCACCAGTCCTCCTTGTGTTTCTGGGAGCCATTACCCTCCACCGGTGGAGATGGAGGCAAGGGTTCCACGACCCTGATTGCATTGTGTTCAACAGCAAACAATTTGGCTAATGTAGCGTACCGGGGCAAGTGTACTTCCCTTTCCCCAATGTTTAAGATCCGGACGGGCACCCTTCCATGGCGGACATCAACCACCCCCCGGGCTGTCAAAATGGTGGGCCTGCTGTCTGAGTACACGGGTTCTACCATGGCTTGGTAGTGTCTCCCTCTTAACCCGATTGCAGTCCGACACCAGATCATCATTTCACTTTTGGGAGGCATGGCAATGGGGAACGGGTCGCTCATCCTCACGCTACCGATCTCACCACCAGACAGTTCTACCTGTTGCCGTCTCATCAGGGCTCTTATCTCTTTCTGGAGGACCCTCTGTTGGCTGGAGCTCGCATTCATCGCCACCTGCTGCAAAATTACAATTACTTCTGAAAGACAATTTTCAATCACGTTAGTACCGAAGGTTATTTTAGGGTGACTTTCTCGGCGGTCAGTGTCCACAATGATCACTCCCTGTGCCGGCAGTTCAACTTTACCAATCTTAATGGTCATCTCTCTGAACCCCACCTGCGGAACGGGCTGACCATTGCTGGCGATGATGCTCAAATCACTGTCTGGATAGCGGGTTATGTCAGTGTCACTCCAGTACTGCTTGAAAAGTACATAGTGGATGGCAGTCACTTGGGACTCGGTGTCCAGCAGTGCACTCATGGGGATACTGTCCAGCACTACAGGTAAAACCGGGCGTCCCCCTACGTACTTATCACGCCAATTAGACGGGCCTGATGACCTTATGCCTGGGGGTTTTCCCTCTGCCCCAGGTCGGACCCATTTAAAGTACAGTACCTGGCTATGTATCCCGGCTGGCTGCAACGGCGGCAAATCGGCTGTCCATCCTCAGTGTAACGGTTGGAGGGCCTCCCTCTGAACGACGGGATCCTCCTCTGTCGGCGCCACGGGACATCCTCCGGACTTGAAGCCAGCTTGATTGGTCCTGACGGGTCCATCTGTAATGACTGTACGGTCCTGGTCAATGCAGCAACACTCTTTGTCAGTTCTTGGACCTGATGGTGCAGGTTTGCAGGCTGGGATGGATTTAGGGCCTGTGCATCGGCCCCCACAAGGTCTGCGGGGTAGGGCGCCGCCCCCTGGTGGTAAGTGATGGCAGGGCGCCTGGAAGCTACAGCGCCACCTGGTGCGGTTTCTCGAAGCACCCGGATGGCCCTATCTTTGAGCTGCGCAAAAGTCAAATCGGGGTCCTGTAGGGCCATGAGGCGCAGCTGGGTTCTGTGGGCGCTGGACAGCAGACCTTCTATGAACTGATCAGTCAACAGTTTATCGGTATCCTGCACGCTGCCAGGGTCAGCTTGTTTGATTGCTCCCAGAGCTTCTTGCAGGTTCAAGGCATAGTCTCTGATACTATCTTGGGCTCGCTGCTTACAGCCATAGAACCGCATTTTGATCTCTGCTGAGGTATGGGTGTCAAAGGTACCCCGCAGCCGGGTCAGAATGTCCTTTACAGTCCTTTTCTCCTCATCTGACCATGATTTCACTTCCCGCTGGGCTGCACCGGTTAGCTGCCCCGTCAGAATGCTTATTTTCTGTTCTTCTGTCAGGGGATAGACTTTAAATAAACTGTGCAGTCTTTCCTTAAAGTCAGTTAATGTATGGGATTCCCCTGAGTATTGGGGCAGCCAGGCCGCTCCGGGGATGTAGGGCATGGAGAACGGCATCACCGCTGCTGCAGCCACGCTGGTGGTAGAAGGTCCCTCCGCGTCCGACATCTTCCTCCCCCCTAGTTAACCGTGGCCTACCTTCCGTTGATCCTCTTCCGTAGGCCGCGGCTCCACTGGTGCTGCTCCGGTCCTGTGCTAGGTCGTCCAGTTCTCTCTAACCCTGCCCTCAGTTCCAGCTTTTATAGGGGCAGCCAGCTCCCCCTAATGGCCTGGGACAGGAGGTGCTGTATGCTAATTGTCCCTGACCAGGGAACCTCCCTCCTGCTCTCAGACACAGCCTTTAATATTTGTGGCATCCAGGCCTGGGGTGACACAGGTGCATCTCACTAAATTAGAATATCATCAAAAAGTTAATTTATTTCAGTTCTTCAATACAAAAAGTGAAACTGATATATTATATAGAGTCATTACAAACAGAGTGATCTATTTCAAGTGTTTATTTCTGTTAATGTTGATAATTATGGCTTCCAGCCAATGAAAACACAAAAGTCACGATCTCAGTAAATTAAAATAATGAACAAAAAACACCTGCAAAGGCTTCCCAAGTGTTACGGACCCGGGTGGTGGAACCTCTGTACTGCGGTGCAAGGAGGGACCAGAGGGGTGTGACTAAGTATCTACTCGGCCTGACCAGGGTCGCACGGCGGCTCAGTCGACTCCGTGAACCAGGGAGGGACCGATCAGAGGGACCAGGTGCCACTCTGGGACTGACCTTGTATGAGAGCAGGTGACTCCCAAGGGTCAGAAGGCAGGAACTGACCGGTACAGCGGAAGAGCACGGCAGGCAGGCTGACGGGTGGTCCAGGTAGTCAGGCAGGCTGATTCGGCTGATAGCCAGACAGGTGCTCCGGGTAGGCAAGCTGGCGGGCACAACAGATAACAGGCAGGTGCTTCCAGGCAAGCAGGCTGGCAGAGCCCATAGACAGACTGGCGGACTGGACTGAAGGCAGACTGTCGGGCTGGAAAGTAGTCAGACTGGAGGACTGGACTGAGGATCAGACTGGCGGACAAGACTGACTTGCAGAGGACCTGAGGGCTGAAGCAAAGTAAGTATCACAGAGCAACAACCTTGCACGGGCACCTCCATATTGGAGGAGGTGCCTTTTATAGAGAAAGTCCTCTGGCCATTGGTCGGTGGACTTTTTAGGACAGCGCACGGCCCCTTCAAGAGGTAGGGTGCCGGGGAAGCTGCGCGCACCAGCAGCAGCAGCAGGGAGGCCAGAAGACGCCGGAGCAGGACCGCAGCGGTAAGGGGGATGGCGTCTCTGCCTGGCAGGGGGCAGAGACGCCGACGCTACAGTACACCCCTCCCTTTACGTCCCCTCTTTTTTAGGCCAGCAAGAAATTCTTTAAGAAGAAGAGGGGCATGGATGTTCTCCCTGGGTTCCCAAGACCTCTCCTCTGGGCCAAACCCCTTCCAATCCACCAGAAAAAAGGTTTTTCCTCTTACCCTTTTGGTGGCCAAAATGTTCTCTACCTCATAGATGTCCTCAGCGGAGACTGGAGCTGGAGTGGTACCTGAATCGTCAGAAAAAGAATTAAGAACTGGTTTGAGGAGAGATATGTGGAAGGAGTTGGGAATCTGTAAGGTGGCCGGGAGTTTTAGCTTGTTAGCCACGGGATTGATTTGCTTGAGAACCTCAAACGGGCTGATGAACCGCGGACCCAACTTATATGATGGTATTTTGAGCCGAACATGTTTGGAGGAGAGCCAGACTCTGTCTCCCGGACGGAAATGAGGCGGATCTAGAAGTCTCTTATCGGCATGTCTCTTCATCCGCTCAGAGGACCGAAGAAGTGCGGATCTAGTGTCGTCCCAAATAGTAGAAAATTCGCTGACTAGAGACTCCGCGGCAGGATTGTCCACAGAAGCGGAGACGGGAAATGGAATCCGGGGGTGTTGACCGTAGACCACAAAGAACGGAGATTTGAAAGAAGACTCACTCTCATGGTTGTTATAGGAGAACTTGGCCCATGGTAGGAGCTCAACCCAATCGTTATGGTGAGCATTGACAAAATGCTGGAGAAAGCTGTTAAGGACCTGGTTGATACGTTCCACTTGACCATTGGACTGAGGATAATAAGCAGAGGGGAAATCCAGGGTGACATTCAGCAGTTTACTCGTAGCTCTCCAGAAGCGCAAAGTGAACTGGACCCCGCGATCAGACACGATGTGGAGGGGAAGGCCGTGGAGACGAAAGATGTGATGGATGAAGTCTTTAGCCAGCACAGATGTGGACGGGAGACAAGGAAGAGGGATGAAGTGGGCAATCTTAGAAAAGCGGTCAGCGACCACCCAAATGACATTAAACCGGCAGAAACAGGGAGATCCATAATAAAGTCTGTGGCAATGTGTTGCCACGGAGCGGAAGGTACGGGTAGAGGCAGGAGACGACCGGCGGGAAGAAGCCTGGGAACTTTATTACGGGCACAGGAGGAACAAGCCGTGACGAAATCCGCAACGTCCTTGTGCAGAGAAGGCCACCAGTAATGCCGGGCGATGAGCAGGAAGGTTTTCCTCTAGCCTGCATGGCCGGCTAGTATGGACGGATGACCCCAGAGAAGAACCTTCTTATGATCCGGAACAGCTACAAAAGTCTTACCGGGTGGAAGACGAGACAGGTCAAACGGGGCCACAGTCATTACACTGGAGGGGTCGATGATATGCAGAGGCTCCTCCTCTGGGTCGGAGGACAGGAATGAGCGGGATAGAGCATCGGCTTCAACGTTCTTGTTCACAGGGCGGTAATGTAGAGTAAAGCAGAATCGGGCAAAGAACAGAGACCACCGGGCCTGTCGCGGATTGAGTCTCTGTGCGTTTTGTAAATAGGCCAGGATTTTGTGATCAATGCAGATGATCACTGGGTGCAGAGCCCCTTCCAGCAGGTAGCGCCACTTCTCCAGCGCCAATTTGATGGCAAGCAGCTCACGATTTCCTATGGAGTGCTTGAGCTCGGATGAGGAGAAGAGCTTGGAGAAGAAGCCGCAGGTTACCATTCTCCCGGACGGGGATTTCTGGGTGAGCACCGCTCCGGCTCCGGAGGAGGAAGCATCTACCTCCAGGAAGAACTGCTTGTTGCAATCCGGACGGTGCAGCACAGGGGCAGAGGAGAAAGCTTGTTTAAGGGAGACGAAGGCCTCCTCCGCTTCGGAAGTCCATTCCTTGGGATTTACTCCCTTACGGGTGAGTGCGGAGATGGGAGCGGTCCGGGAGGACAAATGAGGGATGAAGAGGCAGTAATAATTTGCGAAGCCCAGGAATCGCTGAATCGCCTTCAACGCCTCCGGCCGGGGCCATTTTAAGATGGCAGAAACCTTCTCAGGGTCCATCCGAAGACCAGTCTCAGAGATAATATATCCCAGGAATGGAAGGGAAGTCTGCTCGAAGAGACACTTCTTAAATTTTGCGTAGAGACGATTCTGCCGGAGCCTTAGCAGAACCTGACGAGCATTCCTCCGGTGTGTGGGCAGAACCGGAGAGAAGACCAAGATATCGTCCAGGTACACCACTACGCAAGAATGCAAGAGATCATGGAAGATGTCGTTAACCAGCTCCTGGAAGACGGCTGGGGCGTTACAGAGACCAAAGGGCATCACGCGGTATTCATAGTGATTGTCCCAGGTGTTGAATGCCGTCTTCCACTCGTCTCCCTGGCGGATCCGGACCAAATTGTACGTCCCACGCAGATCGAGCTTGGTGAAGACCCTCACGCCTTAAAGGCAGTCGAACAGCTCCGAGATGAGAGGCGGGGGGTACTTATTCTTGATGGTAATCTGGTTAAGACCCCTGTAGTCGATACACGGCCGTAGCGAGGTGTCTTTCTTTTTAATGAAGAAGAATCCTTGTAATAATTATAATGGATACCACAGGAGTCTCTTTGCGTGGAACAAAGATACTACAGAACACAGTTTATAGGTGTCAAAGTTTATGTTATAAACACACGTTGTTTCAAACAAGTGCAGACGAAAACTCAAAGTCCATAAACACTCAGGGGAAAATGCAATCAGCAGAGGATGCTAGAAAACAAGTAAGTCTTTATCAAGTACACCCTTGCAAGCAAATTAAATGAAGAGAATAATACCAAAGAATTTGTGATTGCAATCATTTTCAGGAAGAAGCTGAGTATTATCTGACAGAATTGCAGGGGTGCCAATACCTTTGGCCAGCACTGTATATATATATATAGATGCAAGGAAGTCCATACAATATATATTAGATAATCCAGGGAGGCCTGGGTAGGAAGTCCCTGATAGTTGCAGAGCATGGGTCTGTGCAGCACTGCACTATCTAATGGAGGTGAGTCAGAGCAGAAACCAGCTTACTTGTTAGCAAAATGCAGGTGAGGACTGAGGCTCAGAAGAAGCAGCAGGAGCAGCCAGGAGAAGGAGGAATGCTGGTAACATGTGAATGCTGCAGAATCTGAGAGCAGGTAACAGGAGATCCACACAGGTTTGCAGGGGAGAGCAGGAAACTAGGTAACCACCAGGAACAGGTCACAGGCAGAATACTCTAGCACTGACTAGAGGCTGCGGTGGAGTTATAAAGCAGGAAGACAAGGGGCACATGAGACAAAAGACACCATCTTGAAAGAGGGCAAAAATGGCCAAAATGTAATCAAAAATATTCAAAGTCCTGACATTACTCCCTGCTTAGAAGCAGCCTCAGGACGATCCTGGACCCGGTTTCTCAGGGAATCTCTGATGAAAACGAGAAATTTTCTGTTGGGCATTGATGTTTTCCACAGGTTCCCAAGAGTCTTCTTCAGGGGGATACCCCTGCCATCTTATTAGATACTGGAGCCGATTCCTGCAAAACCTAGAATCAATAATTTCTTCCACCACAAATTGTTCTTGCCTATCAATCACCACAGGCTGCAGAGGTGGCATAACACGTACCTGGAAGGTAATAGAAGATACAGACTTTAGTAAAGAAACATGGAAAACTGGGTGTACCTTCATAGTCCTAGGCAACTTCAGACGGCAGGCCACAGAGCTCACAATACCGTTGATCTTGAAAGGGCCGATGAATTTCTGTCCAAGTTTCTGTGAAGGAACGTTCAACTTCAGATTTTTAGTGGATAACCACACGGAATCTCCTACCTTGAACATGGGTGCCGGTTTACGGAATCTATCAACCGATTTCTTGTAACGTTCCTGAGCTGAGGTCAGAGATTCCTTCAGAACCTCCAGATTTTGCCTCATCGCAGTCAGCCTGTCCTCTACCACCGAAACCGGAGCATTAATCGGAGACCTAGGTAAGATACTCGGATGGTAACCCAGATTGGCAAAGAAAGGTGTGAACTTAGTGGAGGCACTCTGAGTATTGTTGTATGAGAATTCAGCTAATGGAAGTAACTCCAACCAATCATCCTGAAGATGGCTGACATAGCATCGTAGATATTGTTCCAAAGTCTGGTTGGTACGCTTGGTTTGACCGTTCGTCTGGGGGTGATAAGCGGAAGAAACATAGACATTAATATTGAGTGCAGAGCAAAACCCCTTCCAGAATCTTAAGGTGAACTGCACTCCACGGTCAGAGATGATCTCATCCGGGACCCCATGCAGCCGAAAAACATTCTGTATAACCAAGTTCACTGTATCCTTAGCTGAGGGGAGGCCGGGGCAAGGAACAAAATGAGCGGCCTTAGTCAGATGATCCACTACCACCAGGATCGTATTCATGCCACCTGATGTAGGCAGCTCCACAATGAAGTCCATTGAGATAGACCCCCATGGGCGGGACGGAACAGGTAATGGTTGAAGAAGACCTGCAGGTGACACACGAGGAGTCTTATAACGAACACATACCTCGCAAGAGAGAACATAGTCCTTAGTATCCTTCAGGCAAGTCGGCCACCAGAAAAATCGGCTTAGGAACTCTTCTGTCTTCTGTACCCCCCTGTGACCAGCCACCTTGGAGTCATGGACCAACTTGAGGATCTGCAGACGGACGGCCTCAGGTACGTAGATACGTAGATCTCTGAACCACATGCCACCCTTAAGGACAAGATTAATATCAACAGGTCGATTGGCCAGAAATTAGTGTTGAGCGAGCACTAAAATGCTCGGGTGCTCGAAGCTCGGGCCGAGCTCACCGTGATACTTGGGTGTTCGACCCGAGCAACGAGCCCAATGTTGGGCTCGAGCATTTTTGCGGCGGCACCCCCGGCAGTCTGTAGAAAGCCTAAAAAGTGCCCAAAACGATAGTGACAGTGCTCAAAAGACATGGGGCAGCATGGGGATCGCCCCAGGAAGCATTTCTGACCCCCAGGTCACTGCTGTCAACAATGAGGTCAGAGGTATTAAGCCACTTTTACGAGCTCACAATAAAACGTTCAAAAACTAAACTGAAACGGTTTTCCTGTGAAATATGTTAAGGATTTTCCTTTCCAGGGTAAAGACTTGTGTATAAGGTAAAATAAATAACCAAAAACAAAAATACTCCTCCACACCTTGGGCTATGTTCACAAGTAGCATTTTTCATGCGTTTTTGCACTTTTGTATTGCTTTCAACCATGACAAATGCATTCACCGGGAAATGTCATTTTAACATTTTACAACCTTATCTGACTATGTGCTGTGTGACACATGCATACAGTGCTGAAAAGACATGGGAACTGCATGGGGAAGACCCCTGGAAGCATCTCTGACTCCCAGGTCACTGCCTAAAAGTGTGCCCATCAAAAGTGATCCTTGCCGCATCAGAAAATGCAGACTTGCAACTATCCCCGTGCAAGTACTTGTCCCAGGGCAGTGTTCAATTGTACCTCCCCCATTACTTGCAATGCAAGCGCAAATATGCAGCCAACCACCCGCCCACCCGCAGGCTGCAATACCATACTGCTAGCTTTCACTTGAAATGGGGCCTTTTAGTTTGGAGGAGGCCAAAGCTGGCCACTACCTCATGGCTGCTTTGGCAGCGAGGTATCCATACTCAGTTCCCAGCCGCCCGGCGGCCGGGTGTCCACGCTCGGTCCCCAGCAGCCAGGGGGTGGCCGGGTGTCCATACTCGGTCCACAGCTGCCCCGCGGCCGGGTGTCCACACACGGTCCCCAGCCGCCTGGGGGCGGCCGGGTGTCCATAAACGGTCCCCAGCCGCCCCTATTTCTCCTGTCACCTTCCCACACACTTTTCTTAGCCTGGCCTGCTTTAGGGCAGCATTGGACGAGCACACCAGAGAACCAGACTCCTCCGGTGGGCCCTGGCTTCTCCATCAGGGGAGTTGGGGAGTTGAGAGTGCCAAGGTGAGGAGCATGATGATGATGATAGAAGTTAGCATCTGCTTTGTTTTCTTTTAATGCAAGCATAAGTGTGCAGCCTGCCACCCACCCACCCCCAGGCTGCAATGCCATACTGCTAGCTTGCACTTGAAATGGGGCCTTTTAGTTTGGAGGAGGCCGAAGCTGGCCACTTCCTCATGGCTGCTTCGGAAGCGAGGTATCCATACTCAGTCCCCAGCCGCCAAGCGGTCGGGTGTCCACGCTCGGTCCCCAGCCGCCAGGGGGCGGCCGGGTGTCCATACTCGGTCCCCAGCCGCCCCGTGGCCGGGTGTCCACACACGATCCCCAGCCGCCTGGGGGCGGCAGGGTGTCCATAAACGGTCACCAGCCGCCCCTATTTCTCCTGTCACCTTTCCTCACACTTTTTTTAGCCTGGCCTGCTTTAGGGCAGCATTGGACGAGCCCACCAGAGAACCAGACTCCTCCGGTGGGCCCTGGCTTCTCCATCAGAGGAGTTGAGAGTGCCAAGGTGAGGAGCATGATGATGATGATAGAAGTTAGCATCTGCTTTGTTTTCTTTTAATGCAAGCGTAAGTGTGCAGCCTACCACCCACCCACCCCCAGGCTGCAATGCCATACTGCTAGCTTGCACTTGAAATGGGGCCTTTTAGTTTGGAGGTCGCCGAAGCTGGCCACTACCTCAAGGCTGCTTCGGCAGCGAGGTATCCATACTCAGTCCCCACCCGCCCAGCGGCCGGGTGTTCACGCTCGGTCCCCAGCCGCCAGGGGGCGGCCGGGTGTCCATATTCGGTCCCCAGCCGCACCGTGGCCGAGTGTCCACACACGGTCCCCAGCCGCCTGGGGGCGGCCGGGTGTCCATAAACGGTCCCCATCCGCCCCTATTTCTCCTGTCACCTTTCCTCACACTTTTCTTAGCCTGGCCTGCTTTAGGGCAGCATTGGACGAGCCCACCAGAGAACCAGACTCCTCCGGTGGGCCCTGGCTTCTCCATCAGGGGAGTTGAGAGTGCCAAGGTGAGGAGCATGATGATGATGATAGAAGTTAGCATCTGCTTTGTTTTCTTGGAATGCAAGAACATGTATGTAGTAGCGGCTAGGCCTGAGGTGGTCAGCGTTTTGGCACATATCCTACCTCCTCCGAGGATTGCTGGATGTTTTCCTGCTACTATTCCAGTTCTATGACTCCCGTTAAAACAAAGCTTCAGGTGATAAATGATGGATGAGGTGGTGGCAAAGGAGAAAGAGCAGGAGGAACAGGGACCATTCACATCAATATCAGGCCAGTCAACCACACATGTCTTGTAGGATATGGTTCTGTAACAAAAGGAGCGGTTCGGCTACACAGTTATAGGGCATACAGTGAGTGCAATGCCTACCAAAAATTTTGAGGCACTCCAATGCCCCTTGGAAGTGACATGGAGGTCAGAGGGCCTTAACTAAACCGTTTTTTCCATTTATAGCAACTGGGTCTCCTGTACACTGTTGGCCTAAGCAGTGAATGGAAGGCTTTCCAAAAATTATGAGGAACTGCAATGCCCCTTGAAACGTGGATTACAGCGTACTAAAAACCTTCTACCCATTATTTTGGAGTGGGTCTCCCTTAGTTTTCACCTTTGCATTGAAAAGCAAAAGCTGACTAAAATTAGAAGGAAATGCAATGCCCGTTGGAAGAGTTGTGGAGGTTAGAGGTGATTAAAAACAACATTTCAATGCCCCTTGGAAGAGCTGTGGAGTTCAGAGTGGTTTAAGAAGACGCTTTTAATGCCCCTTTGAAGAGACGTGGAGGTCACAGTAGCTTAACAAGACGGCTTTAATGCCCCTTGGAAAAGTTGCGGAGGTCACAGTAGCTTAACAAGACGGTTTGAATGCCCCTTGGAAAAGTGGTGGAGGTCGCAGTAGCTTAACAAGACGGTTTTAATGCCCTTTACAAGAGCCATACAGTACAGCATCTTAAAAACATTATTCCCATTATTGGGGAGTGGGTCTCCCATAGTCTTTGCTTATGCCTTCCAAGCAAAAGCTGCCAAAAATTAGGATGGAGGAATTTGCAATGCCCCTTACAAGAGCCATGCAGTACAGCATATTACAAACATTATTCCCATTATTGGGGAGTGGGTCTCCCATAGTCTTTGCTTATACCTTCCAAGCAAAAGCTGCCAAAAATTAGGATGGAGGAATTTGCAATGCCCCTTACAAGAGCCATGCAGTACAGCATATTACAAACATTATTCCCATTATTGGGGAGTGGGTCTCCCATAGTCTTTGCTTATGCCTTCCAAGCAAAAGCTGCCAAAAATTAGGAGGAAATGCAATGCCTGTTCGAAGAGTCGTGGAGGTTAGAGTTAATTAAAAACAACATTTCAATGCCCCTTGGAAGAGCTGTGGAGTTCAGAGTGGTTTAACAAGATGCTTTTAATGCCCCTCGGATGAGACGTGGAGGTCGCAGTAGCTTAACAAGACGGTTTTAATGCCCCTTGAAAAAGTGGTGGAGGTCACAGTAGCTTAACAAGACGGTTTTAAAGCCCCTCGGAAGAGACGTGGAGGTCGCAGTAGCTTAACAAGACGGTTTTAATGCCCCTTGGAAAAGTGGTGGAGGTCACAGTAGCTTAACAAGACGGTTTTAATGCCCCTCGGAAGAGACGTGGAGGTCGCAGTAGCTTAACAAGATGGTTTTAATGCCCCTTGGAAAAGTGGTGGAGGTCGCAGTAGCTTAACAAGACAGTTTTAATGCCCCTTGGAAGAGACGTAGAGGTCCCAGTAGCATAACAAGACGCTTTTAATGCCCCTCGGAAGGGACCTGGAGGTCGCAGTAGCTTAACAAGATGGTTTTAATGCCCCTCGGAAGAGACGTGGAGGTCGCAGAAGCTTAACAAGAAGGTTTTAATGCCCCTCGGAAAAGACGTGGAGGTCGCAGTATGTTACGGGTCCGGGTGGTGGAACCTCTGTGCCGTGGTGCAAGGAGGGACCCAGAGGGGCGTGACTAAGTATCAACTCAGACCGACCCTGGTCGTACGGCGGCTAACGACTCCGTGACCAGGGAGGGACCGAGCCGAGGGACCAGGTGCTACTCTGGGGACGACCTTGTAAGAGAGCAGGTGGCTCCCACGGGTCAGATGACTGGGACTGACCGGTTTAGCAGGTAGGCACGACAAGCAGGTAGAAGTCTCCGGGTTAGCAGACGGGTGGTCACAGCAAGTGACAGCCAAGCAGGCAGGAGTCTCTAGGTTTAGCTGACGGATGGTCACGGCACGTGACGGCAGAGCAGGCTGAAGTCTCTAGGCTAGCAGGCAGGTGGTCACAGCAAGTGACAGCAGAGCCTACAGGTAGGCTAGCAGGTAACAGACAGGTAACAGGCGAGCGCTCCCAGGTGAGCGGGTTAGCAAGCACGGCAGGTAGCAGGCAGGTAACTGGCAGGTGCTTCCTGTTAAGCAGGTGGACTTGCCCATAGACAGACTGGCGGATGACCGGAGACAGACTGTCGGGCTGGAGAGTAGACAAGCTGGCAGACAGGACAGGAAGTCAGGCTGGCAACGGGACCTGAGGGCTGAAGCAGAGGTAAGTATACTTGTGCAACAACTTTTGCTCGGGCACCTCCATTTTGGAGGAGGCGCCTTATATATGGGAGGTCCTCCGGCAATTGGCCGGGGACTCCTTAGGACGGCGCGCGCGGCCTCTTTAAGAGAGAGGGAGCGCGCGCGCGCACCCTAAGCACAGTGCCCGGGAAGTCGCGCGCGCCAGCCACTGCAGGAAGAGGAGCGCTGGAGGACGCCGCGCGGGGAGCGGTGAGGTGAGAGGGACGGTGTCTCTGCCTGGCAGGAGGCAGAGACGCCGATGCTACACAGTAGCTTAACAAGACAGTTTTAATGCCCCTCGGAAGAGACGTGGAGGTCGCAGTAGCTTAACAAGACGGTTTTAATGCCCCTTGGAAAAGTGGTGGAGGTCGCAGTAGCTTAACAAGTCAGTTTTAATGCCCCTTGGAAGAGACGTGGAGGTCCCAGTAGCTTAACAAGATGCTTTTAATGCCCCTTGGAAGAGACGTGGAGGTCGCAGTAGCTTAACAAGACGGTTTTAATGCCCCTCGGAAGAGACGTGGAGGTTGCAGTAGCTTAACAAGACGGTTTTAATGCCCCTTGGAGTAGTGGTGGAGGTCGCAGTAGCTTAACAAGACGGTTTTAATGCCCCTTTCAAGAGCCATACAGTACAGCATCTTAAAAATATTATTCCCATTATTGGGGAGTGGGTCTCCCACAGTCTTTGCTTATGCCTTCCAAGCAAAAGCTGCCAAAAATAAGGACAGAGGAACTTTCAATAATGGCAACACGGACCATGGTCACCCTGGTGGTATAGTGGTGGTGGAGGCTGAGGATAAGGAGAAGAACATAAAACAGCCGAAATGAGGAAGCGTATACCCATGTGTGGGTGTGAAGCGGTGCATGTGAATACACCTCCCGAAATAACACAGTGGATTTGACTTTATGTTACTCTGCTGTCATTTGGTGGTGATGAGAAGTCTGGCCCAATCCAGCCCTAGTTCATTTTGATAAGGGTCAGCTTGTCAGCATTGTCAGTTGACAGGCGAGTGCGCTTATCAGTTATAATTCCCCCAGCGGCACTAAAAACACGCTCCGATAACACGCTAGTGGCAGGGCAGGCCAGGACCTCCAAGGCGTACAGAGCGAGTTCATTCCAAGTGTCGAGCTTGGATACCCAATGATTAAAAGGCACAGAGGAATCACGGAGGATGCTGGTACGGTCGGCAAGGTACTCCCTCACCATCTTTTGAAACTTTCCACTCCTTGTGAGAGTACCCCGCGCCTCAGGGTCTGTCCGAAGGGAGGGTCTGAGAAAACTGTCCCAGAAAGTTGACAGTGTTCCCCTGCCATTACTGGATTGGAGTTGCGTCTCTCTCGCATGTACGCCTTGGTTGGGCAACAACGAACTGTGACCTCTGCCGCTAGCGTGTTCAGATCGGAATTTTTTTAACAGTTCTGCAGCAAGGGCCTTCTGGTACTGCCCCATTTTTGTAGACCTCTCCACCTCAGGAATAAGAGAGTGAAAGTTCTCCTTGTAGCGGGGGTCAAAAGTGTCACCAACCAATAATGACTGTCACCCAACATTTTGACAATGGGAGGGTCACGGTTAAGGCAGCGTAACATAAAGTCAGCCATGCGTGCCAGACTGGTAACGGGCAAGACTTCCGTGTCCTCACCAAGATGACGACTGACCCTGCTCTCCTCCTCCTCCTCCTTCCCCCTGTCCTCAGGCCACCCACGCAGAACCGACGGTATGACAGTTGTACAGGTACTACCGTCTACAGCGCATGATACCAGCTCCTGTTCTTCCTCCTCCTCCTCCTCTCCCTCATTGTCCCCCAATGCACTTTGGGATGAGATGAGGCTGGGCTGTGTGTAATCGACCGCTACGGCTTCTTGATCCACTCATCATACTCTGGCTGCAATGCCTCCTCTTTAATTCTCTGCAGAGAGCGTTGCAAAAGACAGAAAAGTGGAATGCTGACCACTCACCATCTTGGTGGACTCCTCAAAGTTTGTCAAGATGGTACATATGTCAGACATCCAGGTCCACTCCTGAGGTCTTATGTGTGGAGTCTGACCTGAATATCGACGGCCTTGTTGCAGCTGGTACTCCACAACTGCTCTCTTCTGCTCACAAATCCTTTGCAACATGTGGAGGGTACAGTTCCAATGTGTGGGGACATCACACACCAGTCGGTGTAACGGAAGCTGCAAACGCTGCTGCAATACAGCAAGGGCGGCGGAAGCTGTAGCCGACTTGCGAAAATGATCTGACCAGTCGGAGTACTTTGACGAGCAGATCTGGCAACTCGGGGTATGATTTAAGAAACCGCTGAACCACGAGGTTAAGCACATGAGCCAGGCATGGTACGTGTGTGATCTCACCTCGCCTCAGAGCCGCCACCAGGTTACGGCCATTGTCACACACGACCATGCCTGGATGTAGGTTCAGCGGTCTCAGCCACAGATCTGCCTGCTCTTTCACAGCTGTCCACAACTCACAAGCAGTGTGAGGTTTCTCACCTAAGCTTATGAGTTTCAGCACAGCCTGTTGCCGCTTGGCGGAGGCAGTACTGCAGTGCTTCCAGCTTGTAACTGATGTGGTGATATCTGAGATGGAGGCTGAACATGAGGAGGAGGAGGAGGAGGATGCGCAGGAGCTGTACACTGTGGGAGCAACTCTGACTGACATAGGGCCCGCAATCCTCAGTGTGGGGAGGATGTGTTCCGTCTCAAGGTCCAACTGGGTCCCGGCTTCCACTATGTTTACCCAGTGTGCCGTCAGTGAAATGTACAGTCCCTGGCCACAAGCACTTGTCCACGTGTCCGTTGTCAGGTGGACTCTCCCAGTAACTGCGTTGTTGAGGGCACGGCAGATGTTTTGGGACACGTGCTTGTGTAGTGCGGGGATGGCACACCGGGCAAAATAGTGTCAACTGGGGACCGAGTACCGAGGGACGGCCACCGCCATAAGGTTGCAGAAGGATTCCGTCTCCACCAGCATAAAAGGCAGCATTTCCAACGCAAGCAGTCGTGAAATGTGCGAATTTAGGACTGTGGCCTGTGGGGCGTTGGCTGCGAATTTCCGCTTTCGTTCAAAGGTCTGGGATATGGACAATTGAACGCTGCGGTGGGACGTGGATGTGGACATTGATGCTGTTTCTTGAGAAACTGCCATAACAAGTGAAGACTGAGAGGAGGGGGCATCTTTGCATGCAGTATGGACAGGGGATTGCCTTGCACACACAACAGGGGGTTCTATTGCACGCACAACAGCGGAAGAAGCAGTGGTGACACCCGCTGACACTGGTCGCCGACCCTGGGGTTCACCCCACAAAGTCGGGTGCTTTGCTGCCATGTGCCTGATCATGCTGGTGGTGGTCAGGCTGGTAGTTTTGTCTCCCCTGCTGATGCTGGCATGGCAGGTGGTACAAATGGCCTTTTTGGGGTTATCAGCAAAGTCTTTAAAAAAATTCCAGACTCTGGAAGACCTACAGGTTGTACTGGTAACGTCCCTCGTGTTGGTGTTACGGGGAACTGTTGCCCGCCTTCTGTGTGCGGCCACCACACTGCTTCTTCCTGCCTGTTGGGGTACTCTGCCTCCCTCCCCCTGTGAGCTGCTGGCCTCGCTCTGCATGTCCTCCTGCCACGTTGGGTCAGTTACTAGATCATCCACCACCTCCTCCTCTTCCACTTGCGCACCACGATCCTCCTCCTCACTTCCTGGCAATTGTGTCTCGTCATCCTCCACCTCTTGTGACAAATTGCCATCGTCGACTTCCTGTGGCCGTGGCTGTTCAAATATTTGGGCATCGCTACATGGGATCTCCTCTTCCACCACTTCAAGCGGAGCAGGCGAGGGGCACAAATATGGAAATGGTCCAGTGAACAGCTCTTCAGAGTGTCCAAGTGTGGGATCAGTGGCTGTCTGACGACACTCGGCATGGTGGGAGGAAGGAGCATCAGGGTGTGGAGGAGTATGCGGTCGAGACTCACGGCTACTAAGATTTGACCATGTGGAAGACAGACCGGAGGTGGTGTTGCCCAGGTAACTGGAAGTATTATCTGCTATCCAATTAATAACCTGTTCACACTGATCAGGTCGCAATACTGGTGTTGTTCTGTGCTTCCCTAGTAATTCGGTCAAGAACTGGGAGTGAGAAGATGTGGCTGTTGGTTGTGGCACATGTTCACCTTGGCCACGGCCCCATCTTCTTCACGCACCATTACCAGAATATCCAGTTCCACATCCCTTGCCACGCGCCTTGCCCATTGTAAATGAAGTAAAATAGCTTACACTCGCACTATCAATGGAAAAAGGGTAATAAAAAGGAGATTAGAACCGTGGAAGAGGAAAACCACAGTTCTATTTCTCTGGCCTACACCCGACTCTTTTAAACAATCTGAACAATCAGGGAGAAACTATTACAGTTTTTCTTTACGGAAAAAATACCAAAAGCTGGATAATAGAGATTTTTTACCGTGGAACGGCAAAACCACAGTTATAATTTACTGGTGTATACCAGACTCTTTTAAACAGATATATTTGTGTCTGAACAATCAGAAGACACTATTACTGTTTTTCTCTACGGAAAAAATACCAAAAGCAGGATAATAGAGATTTTTTACCATGGAACGGCAAAACCACAGATATAATTTACTGGTGTATACCAGACTTTTTAAAATAGATATATTTGCGGCTGAACAGTGAGCGACACACTCAAACTGTTTTTTTTTTTTTAGGTAAAAATGGCCCAAAAGTGGATAATACAGAGGTTTGAACCGTGGAACTGCAAAACCACACTTCTATTTCTCTGGCCTACACCAGACTATTTTAAACAGATATATTTGTGTCTGAAAGATCAGGGAGACACTATTACAGGTTTTTTTTTACCGCAAAAAATGCCAAAAGCAGGATAATAGAGATTTTTTACCGTGGTACGGCAAAACCACAGTTATAATTTGCTGGTGTATACCAGACTATTTTAAACAGATATATTTGTGTCTGAACAATCAGGAGACACTATTACTGTTTTTCTTTACGGAAAAAATACCAAAAGCTGGCTAATAGAGTTTTTTTACCGAGGAACGGCAAAACCACAGTTAGAATTTACTGGTGTATACCAGACTCTTTAAAACAGATATATTTGTGTCTGAACAAACAGGAGACACTATTAATGTTTTTCTTTACGGCAAAAAATGCCAAAGCAGGATAATACAGAGATTTGACCCGTGGAACTGCAAAACCACACTTCTATTTCTCGGGCCTACACCAGACTCTTTTAAACAGATATATTTATGTCTGAACTGTCACAGACACACTTTTTTTTGGGGGGGGGGGGGACACCAAAAGGTTAATAAGACGAGTATTTGTACAGTGTGAAGGAGGAATAAAAAAAATGAGGATTTAGATGAAAAAAAAAGGATTTTTTCTGGCACCCCAGGACCTGGAGCTAAGTCCAGAAATTTCAGCAACAGGAGCACACAGGACTGTAATGTAGCGTTTGCTGGTATAACCACTGAGTCTCCTATACAGCCTGCCTGCCTGCCTGATATCTGGGATGGATATTAGTCCTGAGAAGGACTGTGTTTTGTTTGATTTGGCAGCCTTTACAGACCCTACACTAACTATTTTGCAGTATATATCTCTCCCTAAATCAGCAGCGCTGTCCCTACACTGTCTGATCCCGGCCGTCTGTGTCCAAGATGGCGGCGCCCGGTTTTAAATACTCGAGGTGATGCTGTGCGGCCAGCCAATCAATGTAATGCCCACAACCAACATGGCTGCGGCATTACAGTGACTGGCTGGCAATCCCTGCATGTTCATTGGCTCTGTAAAGAGCGCCAAACATGCAGGGTGGAGATCCGAGCTCCCGCCCGAGTAACCCGGAAATGCTTGGTGCTCGCCGAACATCCCGAGTAGCGTGATGCTCGGGCAAGTACCGAGCAGTGTAGAGCATGCTCGCTCAACACTACCTGAAATACATCACCGTCATAGGCCTCCTTGAACTCCTTCCACAAGTCCTGATCGTGGATAACTCTGATGAAGTTGGCATCAGATAGAATGGTCTTGGACGGGGCTCCAGGTACGGAATCCGCAGCATGGATTCAGGATACAGCATCAGCCTTCCCATTACGAGAACCTGGACGGTACGAAATAACAAAATTAAATTGATTTAAAAATAGATTCCAAAGAGCCTGCCGAGGAGAAAGACATCTAGCGGATCTGAGGAACTCTAAATTGCGATGGTCAGTCAGCACTACGATCTGTTGTGTGGCTCCTTGCAGATGATGCCTCCATTCTTTGAAAGCTACAATAATTGCTAGCAGTTCCTTGTCTCCCACATCGTAGTTCTTCTCAGCTGAGGCAAGTCTACGGGAAAAGAAAGCAGAAGGATGTAGCAGACCCTTTTCTCCAGTTCTTTGGGAGAGAATGGCCCCCAAAGCATTATCAGAAGCATCCACCTCCACAATGAAAGGATGTGCTGGGTCTGGGTGGATCAACAGCGGTGCTGAGGAGAAACAGGTCTTAAGCCGATCAAAAGCCTCTTGAGCCTGTGATGACAACTTAAAGGGCTTTTCCTTCTTTGTCAAGGAAGCAATGGGACGGACAATGTCAGAAAAATTTCGAATAAAGCGTCTATAGAAATTTGCAAAACCAATAAAACGTTGGACCTCTTTAACGTTCTTGGGTACTGGCCAGTCAAGGATTGCCTGAATCTTACCAGATTCCATGTTCAGCCCCTGAGGAGAGATGACATAACCTAAAAACTGTATCTCAGAACGATGGAACTCACACTTCTCCGGCTTAATATACAGATGGTTCTCTTTCAGATGTTTCAAAACAGATTTGAAATGTTCTTCATGTTCCTGTAGAGAGTCAGAAAAAATTAGAATATCGTCCAAATAGATCACTACAACAAACTGATCCAATAAATCTCTAAAAATGTCATTAGCCAGATGTTGAAATGTCACAGGGGCATTACAAAGCACGAAGGGCACCACAAGATATTCAAAGTGTCCATACCGGCATCTGAATGCTGTCTTCCATTCATCACCGGAACGAATACACACCAAATTATAAGCCCCACGAAGATCTAGTTTAGAGAACACCTTGGCATGGCGGACTCTTTCCAATAATTCGGGAATCAAAGGCAAAGGATAACGATTCCGTATGGTTACCTTATTGAGTTCCCGATAGTCAATACAGGGTCTTAGGGTTCCATCCTTCTTTTTTTACAAAAAATATAGGCGCCCCTGCTGGTGAGGAAAAAGGACGTATAAAGCCTTTGGCCAGATTTTCATCAATATACTCCTTCAAGGCTTGAAGCTCAGGTGCTGCCAAAGGATATACATTGCTAAAAGGAATAGCCGCCCCAGGAAGCAGCTCAATGGGACAGTCATAATGCCTATGTGAGGAAGTTGATCCGCCTTCTTCTTGTCACAGATGTCAGAAAATGCTTTATACGCTGAAGGTAAAGTGAATACCTGTACAGTAGATTTTGTATCCGTGGACTCAGGGACAGCTTCAGTTAACGCTGGGTTGCTCATAGTCGGAAAGATAATCTCCTTGGTCTCCCAATTGATAGTCGGGTTCTGAGAACGCAACCAAGAGATGCCTAAAATCACAGGGAAATGAGGAGAAGAAATTAACAAGAAAGAAAGTTGCTCCTGATGATTAGGCTCCAACAAAATATTAAGAGGCACAGTCTCCTGATCCACAAGCCCGCAGATTAAAGGTGACCCATCTACTGTTTCCATGGTAATTGGAGAGGCTCTTCGCTGTATCTCAATACCATGTTCTTTGGCAAATGTAATATCCATAAAATTGCCCCCTGCGCCAGAGTCAATCATAGCTGCACTGGAAATCCACTGTCCTGAACACAGGATCTTAATAGGGAGTGAACAGTGAGAGTTCTTTTCCTTCAACTCCCTGGGAGGTGTAGTCATAGAGAGAGAATGGAATACAGCATTTAATGGCAGGCTACATTCAGAGATGTCAGATTCACCATCACAGTTATCATACTCTCCTACCGCTGCTAACACTTTGTTAGGCCGCTTGGGACAGTTGATTAGAAAGTGGTCAGATTGGCCGCAGTAGAAACATAGACTTTCCCGAAGGCGGTGCTCCCGGCGCTCATTACTCTCACGCCTCTGCACAGAATCAATTTGCATGGGCGCCTCCTCTACCTCCCGAGATGTTTTACCTGCAGGCTCTTTGGGAGGAAGGGAAAAGTTAGACATACGGTTAAATACAGCCAATTTCTCCTGCCTACGTTCAGTAAGGCGTATGTCTATGCGTACACAATGCTGTTTAAATGCTTCTAGCTCTTGTGGTGACTCAGAGCGGGCTAATTCATCTTTTACAATGCTAGACAGACCTCTCTCAAAAATAAGTATTTGTCCCAATTGGTATCTACCGCTAATCCCCTAAATTCAGTAGCATATTCAATAACAGAACGTTTACCCTGGCGTAAAGATAGTAAAGCAGACTCAGCGGTTGCATGGCGGTTAGGGTCATCAAATATTAATGCCATAGCGGCTAAGAAATCATCCAAATTATTTAACAGTGGATCACGAGACTCGATCATCGGATTCGCCCAGGCGAGCGCTCGTGAGGTCAGCAGCATAATTACACACAATACTTTGGATCTATCAGTAAGGAAGCGGTCAGCATGTACATCAAAATATAGCATACACTGATTCACAAAGCCACAAAATTTGTCGCGATCACCATTAAATCTGAACGGAGGCAACTTAGGTGGGCTAGCTGGTGGCGGTAGCCCAGAAGGTAAAGTCACTTGTGCCGCCATTTGAGTACTAATACTAAGAAAAAACGCAGCACTACTGGACCTGGGTGCTTGAGTCGGGTCCAAAGCCTTGAAATGTCGCGATAACCTCAGCACACCAAATGATATAAAAGGTACTTTTATTAGCAGTTCACAGTAAAGACGTTTCGGTCAACAAGACCTTCATCAGTGTACTGCATGTAAACAGAAATATACAGATATAGAATAGAAACATTATAGTGATTATCAAATTACAATTTATATATATAGACCATATATACAGAGGTCTATGTGTCTATGTAACCTTTTGTCCAGCAAAGTAAAACAAGAAAAACAGGGCAACCTACCAAGTTACTGGGATGGGAGCAGGAGAGGAGAAGGAGATGGGACCCTATACAGGGATTCCTATGGAAAAAGTGCATATTATGGGGTGATGTGGGACTGAAATAGGGTGAGGGCTATAGGGGAGGTAGACATACCGTATGTGTCATATAGCTGAGAAGAAGTGCTGCCTGGATCGCGGTATCCACCGCTAGATGTATGCAGTGTGCACGGTAAGGGGACTGGCTATTAATGTAGGTGGAGGAGAGGAGGGTTTGGCTGCCAGCCAATGAGGGGAATGAATGTGCCGGTGGATCACGCTCGATGCGGTGACGTCACAGGAAGTGACGCGAAAAGGGGAAGTGCCGGCCTACGATTACCCTCAGTATCTCCTACGTGAGTCACAGGACAGCCGCACACAACCACGACCAGACACATCTGATCGCATTCCATTCGTCCATACATATCACCCCCTAGCTTACACTATACACCGTACGATACGCAAACATTGGAATATTCTCCAAACAGGCTACCCCACCATCAAATCCTTTCAGCAACCCTTCCTACCGTGCTTCAAAAGAGCACCAAACATCAGAGATTCATTAGTCCGAGCTGACATAGGGACAACGTCTCTCTGTCCTCGTCAGAGATTTCTACAAACTCCTAAGAAAGGAACCTTCCCATGCCTCCATTGCCATCAGTGCCATAACATCCTTAGAGGTGATACCATTCATCATCCACAAGCAGGCAAGAAATATACAATCAAGGATTACTACACCTGTGATACGAATTTTGTCATATATCTAGTTAAATGCCCTTGTGGCCTTGTCTACGTGGGGGAAACGACCCAACCCATTAAAGACAGAATCTCCAAACACAAATCTACCATCAGATGTAAAAATTTACTCCTACCTCTCCCCCAACACTTCACAGCAGCAGGACACAATGTGTCCCAATTGCGGTTTCAAGTTATAGAGCAGATTAGACCGCCCCGCCGTGGGGGCAACCGAATCCAGACCCTCAAACAGAGAGAGGCATTCTGGATTCATGAACTACAGTCCCTTCATCTCAAAGGACTGAACAAGGACTATGATCTTCACTCATTCATTTAAACCTACCTGATCCCAATTTGTCCAAGTAGGGACCTAGGTTTATATTTATATGTTTTTTTTATATATATATATATATATATATATATATATCCCTCTGACTCCACAAGGGGTTAACACCCAAAATCGGATTTCTATTTGCCATTTCAATATAAGGACCAAGATTCATGCATGCTTATAATATGGTAATTGGCTATACAAGGATTTTATAGCAGTATTCCTATGTGTTTTGACTATATTGTGTCTCAGAACTTTATTTGACATTGTATTTCATATTACAGACGAACGATCCGTACCCATCCTCATCCTCCTATACCTCTCCTGCACTCTACAACCCCCTCTCCTGATGGTGGAACGCTCCTTGCCTCTCTCTTCTGGCAGTGAAACACTTCACTCCGACTCAGAAACCACTTCCTGGTCCCTGGAACGCACCTGCATGCCGGCTGACACGCACGCACGTGCGCATGCGCGGCTACGGACCAATCGTAGGCCGGCACTTCCCCTTTTCGCGTCACTTCCTGTGACGTCACCGCATCGAGCGTGATCCACCGGCACATTCATTCCCCTCATTGGCTGGCAGCCAAACCCTCCTCTCCTCCACCTACATTAATAGCCAGTCCCCTTACCGTGCACACTGCATACATCTAGCGGTGGATACCGCGATCCAGGCAGCACTTCTTCTCAGCTATATGACACATACGGTATGTCTACCTCCCCTATAGCCCTCACCCTATTTCAGTCCCACATCACCCCATAATATGCACTTTTTCCATAGGAATCCCTGTATAGGGTCCCATCTCCTTCTCCTCTCCTGCTCCCATCCCAGTAACTTGGTAGGTTGCCCTGTTTTTCTTGTTTTACTTTGCTGGACAAAAGGTTACATAGACACATAGACCTCTGTATATATGGTCTATATATATAAATTGTAATTTGATAATCACTATAATGTTTCTATTCTATATCTGTATATTTCTGTTTACATGCAGTACACTGATGAAGGTCTTGTTGACCGAAACGTCTTTACTGTGGACTGCTAATAAAAGTACCTTTTATATCATTTGGTGTGTTGAGGTTATCGCGACATTTGAGTACTAATGTCCTGGAAAGTCCTTCCGTACTGGGACTCCAAGCCCGCAAGTTTGTTTTCCTGGGCCGCCATTCGGGTACTTAGGTCCTGTAAAGTTTATCCAAACACTTGTTCATTACGTTCAATGCCTCCAAGTTTCTTTTGCAGACCTTACACATCCTTCTGAAGAGATCTAATTACGGAATACACCTGCTCTAATTTGCTTTCTGCAGACATTGTTCCAACAGACTCCTTTTTTTTTGGCTAGAGTATCCTGTAATAATTATAATGGATACCACAGGAGTCTCTTTGCGTGGAACAAAGATACTACAGAACACAGTTTATAGGTGTAAAAGTTTATATTATAAACACACGGTGTACCAAACAAGTGCAGACGATAACTCAAAGTCCATAAACACTCAGGGGAAAATGCAATCAGCAGAGCAGTCTGTAAAGCACAGTTCACACTAGAGGATGCTAGAAAACAAGTAAGTCTTTATCAAGTCCATACACAAATTATATATATATATATATATATATATATATATATACTGTACAGACCAAAAGTTTGGACACACCTTCTCATTTAAAGATTTTTCTGTATTTTCATGACTATGAAAATTGTACATTCACACTGAAGGCATCAAAACTATGAATTAACACATGTGGAATTATATAGTTAACAAAAAAGTGTGAAACAACTGAAAATATGTCTTATATTCTAGGTTCTTCAAAGTAACCACCTTTTGCTTTGATGACTGCTTTGCACACTCTTGGCATTCTCTTGATGAGCTTCAAGAGGTAGTCACCGGAAATAGTCATCCAACAATCTTGAAGGAGTTCCCAGAGATGCTTAGCACTTGTTGGCCCTTTTGCCTTCACTCTGCGGTCCAGCTCACCCCAAACCATCTCGATTGGGTTCAGGTCTGGTGACTGTGGAGGCCAGGTCATCTGGCGTAGCACCCCATCACTCTACCTCTTGGTCAAATAGACCTTACACAGCCTGGAGGTGTGTTTGGGGTCATTGTCCTGTTGAAAAATAATTGATGGTCCAACTAAACGCAAACCGGACGGAATAGCATGCCGCTGCAAGATGCTGTGGTAGCCATGCTGGTTCAGTATGCCTTCAATTTTGAATAAATCCTCAACAGTGTCACCAGCAAAGCACCCCCACACCATCACACCTCCTCCTCCATGCTTCACGGTGGAAACCAGGCATGTAGAGTCCATCCATTCACCTTTTCTGCATCGCACAAAGACACGGTGGTTGGAACCAAAGATCTCAAATTTGGACTCATCAGACCAAAGCACAGATTTCCACTGGTCTAATGTCCATTCTTGTGTTCTTTAGCCCAAACAAGTCTCTTCTGCTTGTTGCCTGTCCTTAGCAGTGGTTTCCTAGCAGCTATTTTACCATGAAGGCCTGCTGCACAAAGTCTCCTCTTAACAGTTGTTGTAGAGATGTGCCTGCTACTAGAACTCTGTGTGGCATTGACCTGGTCTCTAATCTGAGCTGCTGTTAACCTGCGATTTCTGAGGCTGGTGACTCGGATAAACTTATCCTCAGAAGCAGAGGTGACTCTTGGTCTTCCTTTCCTGGGGCGGTCCTCATGTGAGCCAGTTTCTTTGTAGCGCTTGATGTTTTTAGCAACTGCACTTGGGGACACTTTCAAAGTTTGCCCAATTTTTCGGACTGACTGACCTTCATTTCTTAAAGTAATGATGGCCACTCGTTTTTCTTTACTTAGCTGCTTTTTTCTTGCCATAATACAAATTCTAACAGTCTATTCAGTAGGACTATCAGCTGCGTATCCACCTGAGTTCTGCACAACACAACTGATGGTCCCAACCCCATTTATAAGGCAAGAAATCCCACTTAGCAAACCTGACAGGGCACACCTGTGAAGTGAAAACCATTTCCGGTGACTACCTCTTGAAGCTCATCAAGAGAATGCCAAGAGTGTGCAAAGCAGTTATCAAAGCAAAAGGTGGCTACTTTGAAGAACCTAGAATACAAGACATATTTTTAGTTGTTTCACACTTTTTTGTTAAGTATATAATTCCACATGTGTTAATTCATAGTTTTGATGCCTTCAGTGTGAATGTACAATTTTCATAGTCATGAAAATACAGAAAAATCTTTAAATGAGAAGGTGTGTCCAAACTTTTGGTCTGTACTGTATATATATATATATATATATATATATAGATGCAAGGAAGTCCATACAATATATATTAGATAATCCAGGGAGACCTGTGTAGGAAGTCCCTGATAGTTGCAGAGCACGGGTCTGTGCTGCACTATCTAATGAAGGTGAGTCAGAGCAGAAACCAGCTTACTTGTTAGCAAAATGCAGGTGAGGACTGTGGCTCAGAGGAAGCAGCAGGAGCAGCCAGGAGAAGGAGGAATGCTGGTAACAAGTGAATGCAGCAGAATCTCTGAGAGCAGGTAACAGGAGATCCACACAGGTTTGCAGGGGAGAGCAGGAAACTAGGAAACCACCAGGAACAGGTCACAGGCAGAATACTCTAGCACTGACTAGAGGCTGCGGTGGAGTTATAAAGCAGGAAGACATTCGGCACATGAGAAAAAAGACACCATCTTGAAAGAGGGCAAAAATGGCCAAAATGTAATCAAAAATTTTCAAAGTCCTGACAATCCTGCTCCTGCCGGGGAAGTAGATTTCTGAAAGAATCCCTTAGCAAGATTCTCCTCGATATACTCGGACATGGCCCGGGTCTCAGCCAGCGACAATGGGTAGATACGCCCGCGGGGAGGAGAGGCACCGGGTACCAGGTCGATAGGGCAATCATACGGCCTATGAAGTGGTAGTGTCTCCGCTTCCTTCTTGTTGAAGATGTCCGCATAGGACCAGTAGGGTGCCGGCAGACCAGGTAGATTAGCCGGAGTAGACGGAGATCGAGACGGACGTACCGGAACCAGGCAGGTCTCATGGCAATCCTGCCCCCAACGGAGCACCTCACCAGATTGCCAATTCAGGACGGGTTCATGTCTCTGTAGCCAGGGTAGACCAAGCAAGAGAGAGTGAGAGAGACCGGACAGCACATGAAAGGAGATCCTCTCCGAGTGCAGCATTCCCACCTGAAGGGTTACAGGTTCTGTGACTAGCAGGATGGTCACCAGAAGGAGTCTCCCATCCATGGAAGCGACTGCCAATGGTTTGGCCAGACGTTTGGTAGGAATCTGATACTGCTCCACAAGGGCCTGAGAAATGAGATTCCCAGTGGCTCCAGAATCCAGGTGGGCGGTCTCAAAGAAGCGGGTCTCGCCACTGGAAATAGAAACAGATAGAGTAAAGGACGGAGAGGATTTACTCTTGCCTAGGACGACCTCTCCGAGCGGTCCTAGACACTGGAGTTTCCCGGCTTCACCGGGCAGGAACGGATCAGATGCTCCTTACTGCCACAGTAGAAGCAACTCCCTTCGGCTTGGCGCATCTCCTGGCGAGACCTGACCATCTTCGCTTGGTCAATTTGCATGGGTTCAGGCGAGCGTGCCCGGGGAACTGCTGGTTGGGAGGCAGGTTTCTGGAATACCGGAGCGAGACGAGGAAATCTTCTCTCCCAGGTAGTCTCCTTAACTCATTCCAAGAAAAGGATGTCAATCCGGGTAGCTAGTGACACCAGGTCGTCCAGGGTGGAAGGGATGTCACGACCGGCTAGCTCATCCTTGATTCGTCCGGAAAGACCCTCCCAGAAGGTGGACACCAGGGCCTCAGATGCAAGGGTACGGAACTGTATGGCATACTGGCCCACGGTGAGACTCCCTTGGCGGAGACGGAGCAGTGAGGAGGCAGTAGAAGTCTTCCGTCCGGGTGCATCGAAGACATTCCGGAAGGCAGTGAGGAAAGCCGGAAGATTGGACACCAGGGGATCCCCTCTCTCCCATAGGGGGATTAGCCATGCCAATGCTTCCCCGGAGAGGTGAGACATGATGAATGCCACCTTGGCCCGGTCGGAGGGAAACAGATGTGCCAGGAGTTCAAAGTGCAGCGTGCACTGGTTTAGAAAACCCCGACATAAGACGGGGTCACCACCAAAACGTGGTGGCGCAGAGAGCCGGGGTCCAGAGCTGGATGCCATGACACTAGTAGGCTGAGGCGCCGCCGGAGTGGGTGCAGCTCGGCTCGAGACGGACACAGGTGGGATGGACTGCGTGTCCAGGTGGGAGTTGACATACCGCAGGTAGGTCAGGATAGTTTCCTGTTGGGATCTCTGACGAGAAACCTCCTGGTACAGGTCAGAAAGCGAAGGAGCCTGGGAGGCACCGGGTTCCATGGCCCGTGCAAACTGTTACAGATCCGGGTGGTGGAACCTCTGTGCTGCAGTGCAAGGAGGGACCAGAGGGGCGTGACCTACTCGGACTAAACAGGGTCGCACGGCGGCTCAGTCGACTCCGTGAACCAGGGAGGGACCAAGCAGAGAGACCAGGTGCCACTCTGGGACCGACCTTGTATGAGAGCAGGTGACTCCCACGGGTCAGAAGGCATGGAACTGACCGATACAGCGGAAGAGCACGGCAGGCAGGCTGACGGATGGTCCAGGTAGTCAGGCAGGCTGATTTGGCTGATAGCCAGACAGGTGCTCCGGGTAGGCAAGCTGGCGGGCGCAACAGATAACAGGCAGGTGATTCAAGGTAAGCAGGCAGGTGGGCACGGCAGGTAAAGGCAGGCAAGCGGGCACGGCAGGTAAAAGGCAGGTGCTTCCAGGTAAGCAGGCTGGCGGGCACGGCAGGTAACAGGCAGGTCCTTCCAGGTAAGTAGGCTGGCAGGCACGGCAGGTAACAGGCAGGTGCTTCCAGGTAAGCAGGCGGGCAGAGCCCATAGACAGACTGGAGGTCTGGACTGAAGATCAGACTGGCGGACGGGACTGAAGATTAGACTGGCGGACAAGACTGACTTGCAGAGGACCTGAGGGCTGAAGCAAAGTAAGTATCACAGAGCAACAACCTTGCACGGGCACCTCCATATTGGAGGAGGTGTCTTTTATAGAGAAAGTCCTCCTGCCATTGGCCGGGGACTTTTTAGGACGGCGCGCGCAGCCACTTTAAGAGGGAGGGAGCGCGCGCCCCAAGGACAGTGCCAAGGAAGCTGCGCGCAGCAGCAGCAGGGAGGCCAGAAGACGCCGGAGCAGGACCGCGGCGGTAAGGGGGGCGGCGTCTCTGCCTGGCAGGGGGCAGAGACGCCGACGCTGCACTAAGCATTTATAAAGGTCTCTTAGTCTGTTTCAGTAGGCTCCACAATCATGGGGAAGACTCCTGACTCGACAAATGTCCAGAAGGCAGTCATTGACACACTCCACAAGGTCCCAGAGTTCCAATTTTCATTTGGAAATCAAGGTCCCAGAGTCTGTAGGAAGAGTGGAGAGGCACACAATCCAAGCTGCTTGAGTTCTAGTGTGAAGTTTCCACAATCAGTGATGGTTTGGGGAGCCATGTCATCTGCTGGTGTAGGTCCACTGTGTTTTATCAAGACCAAAGTCAGTGCAGCCGTCTACCAGGAAATTTTAGAGCACTTCATGCTTCCCTCTGCCGACAAGCTTTTTGGAGATGGAAATTTCATTCTCCAGCAGGACTTGGCACCTGTCCACACTGCCAAAAGTACCAATACCTGGTTTAAAAACAACAGTATTACTGTGATTGATTGGCCAGAAAACTCGCCTGACCTTAACCCCATAGAGAATCTATAGGGTATTGTCAAGAGGAAGATGAGAGACACCAGACCCAACAATGCAGACGAGCTGAAGGCTGCTATCAAAGCAACCTGGGCTTCCATAAGGCTAAGTGCCCACGATGCAGAAATGCTGCATATTTTTTCCGCTCCTCCCTGGCAGGAAAAACGCATGCAGATTTTACATGTGTTTTTCCTGCCAGATAGAAGCGGTTTTGCATGCATTTCTGCATGCGGGTTATCAAGCGCTTTTCCAAGCGATTTTAGCATCACTTGGAAAAGTGCTTGACAACTTGGTCGCACTATATAAATCCATGCAACCTCCTGGGTCATCTGGTCCAACCCCCTGTTCAAAGCAGGATTTACTAAATCATCTCAGACAGATGTCTGTCCAGCCTCTGTTTGAAGACTTCCATTGAAGGGGAACTCACCACCTCTCGTGGCAGCCTGTTCCACTCATTGATCACCCTGTCAGAAAGTGTTTTCTAATATCTAATCTGTGTCTCCTCCCATTCAGTTTCATCCCATTGCTTCTAGTCTTTCCTTGTGCAAATGAGAATAAAGATGATCCTTCTACAATGTGACAGCCCTTGAGATATTTGTAGACAGCTATTAAGTCTCCTCTCAGTCTTCTTTTTTGCAAGCTAAACATTCCCATATCCTGTAACCGTTCCTCATAGGACATGGTTTGCAGACCGGTCACCATTCTGGTCGCTCTTCTCTGAACTTGCTCCAGTTTGTCAATGTCTTTTTTAAAATGTGGTGCCCAAAACTGGACGCAGTATTCCAGATGAGGTCTGACCAAAGAGGAGTAAAGTCCGATAATGACTTCACGTGATCTAGACTGTATGCTTCTGTTAATACATCCCAGAATTGTATTTGCCTTTTTTGCTGCTGCATCACACTGTTGACTCATGTTCAGTCTATGATCTATTTGTATACCTAAGTGTTTTTCACATGTACTGTTGCTTAGCTCTATTCCTCCCATTTTGTATATGCTTTTTTCATTTTTATTGCCCAGATGTAGTACTTTGCACTTTTCCCAGTTAAAAACCATACTGTTAGTTACTGCCCACTGCTCCAGTTTATTTAGTTCTTTTTGAATCCTCTCTCTCTCTTCACTAGTATTAACTATGACATAGAGTATACTCTACCTATACAATATAACTTATGCCTCTGTGCATTCTCTAGCACTATACAGTACCCTGCCTGGCCAATTTTATCTTCTACTATCTACATCAGTATAGCTGCAATGTGCTTTTATATCATTGTTAGTTGGTTTGTTTCAGAGCTCAACTCTCCTGCAATCCTTCACAATGGAGCATGTAATTAGTAGGCAGAAGATAATTCTCTGCCATATGCATCAACTGAGAGCAGCACTTGCCATTTCACATCACTAATCTGTCAGCAAAAGGCATTAAACACAGCCCAACTCTGCACTCACTAGTAATTGCAAGCTCTGTTGTGGAGGAGTGCAGGAGAGATGAGCGCTGAGATAAATCAGCTAACAATGATATAAAATCACATTACAGATATACTGATGTAGATAGTAGAAGATAAAATCAGTCAGGCAGGGAACTGTACAGTAGCCATACCTCCCAACTTTTAAAAACAAAAAAGAAGGATACAAACAGCAGCGCATGTAGCAACAATGTTTATATGCCTCCACAGTATATTCCCCTAAATAGCATGAAGTCCACACACCTTAATACACCCAGCTCTGCTAAATCCCTACATACACAGAATTGGTATAACAACACGCACTGCTCTACTACATCAACATACACATGCAGGTCAGCTACATAAAAATCCACCCATAAACACACTGCTACATCAATACACACACTGCTCTGTTACATCAATACTATCCCTATATATATATACATATAAAATAGCTCCCAGCCATCCCAGATTCAGAAGAAATATCTCACTTTGAGGGCTAAGGCTGCGTGCACACGATGCGTTTTTCATGCGTTTCTGCTGCGGAATTTCCGCAGCAGAAACGCTTCAGAAACACATGGTAATCCGCACCCCATGGTCCCCAATGGCATTCCGCAATGTCAATGCACATGCTGCGGATTTTTCCGCAGCGTTTCTGCAGCGCTCATAAATCCGCAGCATGTTCATTAATTTTGCGGAAGCGCAGCGGAAGCGCCGCTATTGACTTGCATTGAGATGCATAATATCCGCGTCTGTACATTTGTACAAGCGGATAACATGTGTGACACCCCAGGGGTCTGGTTGTCACAGTGATAGAGATATTACGTCTGAGCGCAGGTGGGAGGTCCTTTGGTCAGGGATCCTGTGCATGCCACACCTCCTGCCCAGCCTTGGGAGGGGAAGAACTTCCCCTGTATAAACCCGGGGCTGAGGCAGGGTTAGTGAGTCCAGGAAGAGGAGAGACAAGAGCAGCATAGGAAGCAGCAGAGTCACAAGGAGTCAGGGGCTGGCAGCTAAAGAGCTCGCCCTGACTAAGAAGATTCTTTACCGGACCCGGAGTCCGAGGCTGTGGGGACTAACTTCTACCCAGCAGCAGAATCCGTCAGGCAGGGGATTTCAGGTCCCCTGGCCCAGAAGCCCGAAGGCCCGGTCACACGCGTGGGACCAGCACCGCCATCGTGGAGCGGAAGCCATTAGAAGGCCCCGAGTCACCGGCCATACGGGTGAGCACCACACGGTACACTCAGGGACGTGGGCTACTTACATCAGCTTCTAGCAAGGTAGCCAGAAGAGTACAGTCAGCTTGGGAGGCCTACAACTACGCCTGGCCAGGGGAGATCCCATCTGCTCAAGGACTGACCAGGCCCCGTTCGCTAGCAAGTACTCCGGGAGGGTCTATCGTTGTTACCAGTAAAGACCCTGAACGCTACCATACCGTCTCTGAGTGGTTCCTGCTACCCCCATCATCCACGTCGGCTGCCCTGAGGCCATACCCCTCCCGTTGGGGGTTATACTATCACGCTGCACCATCCTTCCACCGGCCTCAGCGGTCTGCCCTGCAGCAGCAGCCCCCTGGCTGCATTCAACGGGTGGCGTAGTCATCAACCATTTTCTACCGCTAACAGACTGCCGTCCAGTTTGACTCCCTGGGCACGGACCGGGTCACCGCCACGAGACTACAACCCTAAACAGATCCGGCTCCGGGTAAGCTCCCGCGTGCGCAACGCAGCGCGACACAGGCCCAGGGGCACGTCAACTTTGGCGTAGTCGGCAGGATCACGTGCCCGCAACCACCGGGTACTGCGTGCCTGAAAAGCAAAGACTGTTCAAACTTACCAGTGGTGAAGATTCCCGCCATCGGTGAAGATTCCCGCCATCCGGCGCCATCTTCAGCCTTCTTCCCGCCATCGGTGAAGTTTCCCGCCATCCGGCGCCATCTTCAGCCTTCTTCCCGCCATCCGTGGAGTTTTCCCGCCATTGGACGCCATCTTGAGGACGCCGCGCGGGAAGAAGAGGGGCGTGGACTCCGAAAGCGCGCGAGAACTGAAGCCCCGCCTCACGTCCGGACGTTGCGTAAGGTCCTGGAAGGAGCCCAGCAGACGCCGACGTCACAGGAGCGCGACGGAAGGTCCTCAACCCTGACGATCCACTGCGGAGCCGCGGCCTACGGAACAGGATCATCGCAAGGTAGGCCACGGTCCACTAGGGGGGAGGAAGATGTCGGATACGGAGGAGAGCTCCACTGCCTCAACCCCCGCCAGCGCTACCGCTGTTGCAGTTATGCCCTTCACCATGCCCTATATCCCGGGAGCAGCTTGGCTACCCCAGTACTCAGGGGAGTCACATACCCTGCATGACTTTAGAGAAAAGCTGGATAGCCTCTTCCAGGTGTACCCCCTCACAGAAGAGCAAAAAGTGAGCATCCTGGTGGCCCAACTAACTGGGGCAGCCAAAAGGGAAGTAAAATCCTGGCCACCTGGGAGGAAGACTGTCGCAGGGATACTAACCCGGCTGAAGGACACCTTTGATACCCGCACCTCAGCCGAGATTAAACTTAGATTCTACGGGTGCAAGCAGCGAGCGCATGAGAGTATAAGGGACTATGCACTCAACCTACAAGAGGCCCTGAGGGCCATTAAGCAGACCGACCCTAATGGAGTGGGAAACGAGGACAGGCTGTTGACCGAACAATTTATAGAGGGTTTATATTGCAATGCCCACCGCACCCAGTTGCGGGCAATGGCCTTACAGGACCCTCATCTAGAATTTGCACAGTTCAAGGACAGAGCCATCCGGGTGCTCCGAGAACCGGCACCAGGTGGCGTTGTGACCCACAGACGCCCCACTACCACTTACTACCAGGAGGCGGCGCCCTTGTCAGCAGGGCCTGTGGGAGCTGATGCGCAGGCTTTGGACAATGACCCGGCTCCAGACCTACACCATCAGGTCCAAGAGCTAGCTAAAAGCGTTGCTGCGCTAACCCGAACTGTGCAGTCTTTACAGGTTTCCACTCCAGGGAAGATCCAGCTGGCATCCGGACCGGAGGACATCCCGTGGCGTCGACCAAGGAGGACCCCACCGGCCAGAGGAAGACCCAGTGACCGATACAGCGAGGACGGACGACCCATCTGCCGCCGCTGCAATCAACCCGGACATATGGAAAGGTACTGTTCTTTAAACGGGCACAACCTGGGGTAGAGGGCCAACCCCCAGGAAAAAGATCACCAGGCCCATCGAACTGGCGCGACAGATATGTGGGAGGACGTCCAGTCTTGCCTGTGGTACTGGATGGCATTCCCATGAGTGCCCTACTGGACACCGGGTCACAGGTCACCACCATCCCGTACGTGCTCTTCAAGCAGTACTGGAATGACTCGGATATTACCCGCTACCCTGACGACGACTTGAGTATCATCGCCAGCAATGGTCAGCCCGTGCCACAGATCGGATTTAAAGAGGTGACCATCAAAATTGGTAGAGTCGAACTGGCCGCACAGGGACTGATCATTGTAGATATTGACAAACATGAGAGTCACCCAAAAATAACTCTAGGAACTAATGTAATTGAAAATTGTCTTGCAGAGGTGATTTTCCTTTTACAGCAGGTTGCCAAGAATGCCAGCTCCGGCGAGCAGCGGGTGCTCCAGAAAGAGATCCGGGCACTGATGCAACGGCAACAAGTGGAACTCTCCGGCGGTGAGATTGGTAGCGTAAGAATGTGTGACCCTTTTCCTATTGCCATGCCCCCAAAAAGTGAAATGATGATTTGGTGCCGGGCAGCTATTGGTCTGAGAGGTAGAGATTACCAGGCAATGGTAGAACCAGTTTACTCAGACAGTAGGCCCACCATTTTGACAGCACGGGGGGTGGTCAATGTACGCCATGGGAGGGTGCCCGTTCGCATAATAAATATCGGGGAGAGGGAAGTGTACCTGCCCCGGTATGCCACGCTAGCCAAATTATATACCACTAATCAAAATTCTATACAATCTGTGGAACCCTTGCCTCCATCTCACCCGGAGGAAGGTAACGGCTCTAAGAAAGACATGGAGGACTGGTGTCAGCAACTACATTTGGGTACTGATTCCACTCCCTCACATCAGAAACAAGGAGTCTATCGGGTGGTTCAAGAGTATGAGAGAGTGTTTAGTAAACACCCGTTAGACTTCGGGCGAGTCAAGGGGGTAGAACACCGCATCCCCACGGGAGATCATCCTCCCATAAAAGAGAGGTATCGACCCGTACCCCCTGCACATTACCAACACGCCAAGGGGATGCTTAGAGACATGAAGGAGGCTGGGGTAATCCGGGATAGCTGTAGCCCCTGGGCAGCCCCACTAGTTTTAGTCAAAAAGAAAGACAACACCATGAGGATGTGTGTAGATTACCGGAAAATCAACCGTATCACACACAAGGATGCGTACCCCTTACCAAGGATAGAGGAGTCATTGGCTGCTTTAAGATCTGCTAACTTCTTCTCTACCTTGGATCTCACTAGCGGGTACTGGCAGGTTCCTGTAGCAGAGGCGGACCGGGAGAAGACCGCATTCACCACCCCGATGGGACTTAGCGAGTTCACCTGCATGCCGTTCGGACTCTGCAACGCCCCAGGAACCTTCCAACGATTAATGGAGTGCTGTCTGGGCCACAGAAACTTCGAGACGGTCCTGTTGTACCTGGACGATGTCATCGTATACTCAAAAACTTATGAGGACCACCTGAAACACCTGGCGGAGGTGTTCGAAGCTCTGGCGAGTTACGGCCTAAAGGTGAAACCCTCCAAGTGTCACCTCCTGAAACCAAAGGTGCAATACCTGGGACACGTGGTGAGCGCTGACGGAGTGGCTCCCGACCCCGATAAGATCACCGCAATCAAAGGATGGCCAAGCCCTTCCAGCGTAAAAGAAGTGCGGCAGTTCCTAGGGTTGGTAGGCTACTACCGAAGGTTTATTCCCGGTTTCACCAAAAAGGCGGCGCCTATGCAGGACCTCCTGATAGGCCAGTCCCGGAAGGCCAAGAACCAGAAGCCGCCCTTCAAATGGGAAGAGCTAGAGGAAGAGTCCTTCCGCCAGCTGAAGATGGCCCTCACGGGGGATGAAATCTTGGCGTATCCAGACTATAGCCAGCCCTTCATCCTCTACACCGACGCCAGTAACGTCGGGCTAGGAGCCGTACTGTCCCAGATTCAGCAGGGGAAAGAGCGAGTAATCGCCTATGCCAGCCGAAAACTGCGACCCACCGAAAGGAATCCCGAGAATTATAGCTCATTTAAGCTAGAGTTCCTGGCCGTGGTATGGGCAGTCACCGAGCGCTTTAAGCATTACCTCGCTTCTTCCCGGTTCACCGTATACACGGATAACAACCCGCTGACACACCTGGACACAGCAAGACTCGGTGCCCTGGAGCAGAGGTGGATGGCCCGTCTGTCCAACTACGAGTTCACAATCAAATACCGGGCAGGACGCTCCAATACTAACGCGGACGCCCTGTCCAGGATGCCCAACCTGCCGGACGAAGGAGAAGATCCGGAGGGACTGGAAGAAGTTGAACTCCCTGCGTTCCACCGTCATGGGACTATCCAGTATTCCCACCGGGTAAGGGGTAAGCAGGCTGCTACGTTGAACCCCTTACCCCACTACAACTGGGCGGAAACGCAAGACAGCGACCCTGCCGTCCGACTGGTGAAGGAGATGCTGACTCGCCCGGAGGCTAGCCTGGAATCAGACGCTCCAGAGGAAGCCAAACAACTATGGGCAGAGAAGAGTCGACTGTTCCTTTACAAGGGGAAGTTGTGCCGCAGAATGGTTAAATCCAGGACGCATGAACTACTCTGGCAAGTAGTGGTGCCCCGAAGAGACGCAGCCATGGTGATGGAGGCATACCACGACGGAGCTGGACACTTCGGGTGGAAAAAGCTGGAGTTCCTGCTGCGCGAGCGGTTCCACTGGGTAGGCATGAGGGGAACCATCGAGAAGTGGTGCAGAGACTGTGGCCCGTGCAATCTGAGAAGGAAGGACCGGGCCAGCCAGAAGACTCCCCTGCAGTCCATCGTCCCCTGCAGTCCATCGTCACCCGGCAACCGTTGGAACTGGTAGCCTTGGATCATGTAAAACTGACCCCAAGCAGAAGTGGCTACGTCTACGCGTTAACCATCGTGGATCATTACTCCCGGTTCTTGGTTGTCGTCCCCGTCAAGGACTTAACGGCTCAAACAGCAGCTAGGGCCTTCCAGCAGCACTTCTGCCGTCCACACGGGTACCCGGACCAAGTGCTGACGGACCAGGGACCTGCCTTTGAAGCGGAGGTCTTCCAGGAATTCTGCAATCTGTATGGCTGCCGGAAGATAAGGACGACACCCTACCATCCGCAAACTAATGGACTTTGTGAAAAAATGAACCAGGTGGTAATGGATCTTCTAAAAACATTGCCCCTGGAAGAACGCAGTCTGTGGCCTGAGAAGTTGCCCGATCTGGTGGACCTATACAACCACATCCCGGTAGGTTCCACCAACTGTACCCCGGCTTACCTAATGAGGGCGAGACCTGGTAAGTTACCTGTTGACCTGGAAATGGGAGTCCTGACACCTGAGGACACTTCACCAGAAACAGACTGGGACACAGAGAGGCAGCAGCAGTACCGGAGAGTACAGGAGAGCGTGGAGCGAAGTCTCTGTCAGGCTAGGGAAAGACAAGAGAAGACTTACAACCAGTATGCTCCCGCTGTTCCCCTGGTACCCGGAGAGCAGGTCTTGAAGAGGAAAAGACGGCTCCACAAGTTGGATGACCAGTGGGAGAAGGACCCGTACACCGTACTGCCCTCAAGCCACGAGAACCCGAAGGTCTGTACCATCAGTAAAGACGGAGGGGAAACCACAGCCATTGTATCCCGGGACCACCTGAAGAAGTGTCCCGAACAACTGAGGAACCCTGAAGAGGAACAAGAAGACCATCGACCCGTGGGAGAAAGGGAAGATATGGTTAGTACCGTGCTCGGGGACTTCCCTCGGTCTTGGACTCAAGTCAATGGTGCAGTTGTGGTACCCGTACTCACCTTCCTCCAACCATCATCCCAAGAACCTACGGAGCAACGGGTAGAGCTGGAAGAGCAGCCGGTCCAGGAGGCAGAAGACTCCACCCAAGCGGAACAGGAGAATCCACCCTCTGCTTATAGTGAGCCTGCCGTACCCCTAGTGAGACAAAGAGCCGGTAGACAACTGCCCAGTTTACCCTTGACAGCTCCTACACCCTGTAGTTCAGGGCCAGACAGTCAGCTCCGTAGGTCCACTAGGGCCACTAGAGGCCAGTTACCCGCACGTTGGAGGATCTAAATGTTTAAGTTGTTTTACAATGTTTACCTGTTTATTGTTGCTTGTGTGTAATTTTGTGTTTCTAGTTGTTTTTAGGAGTCTTCGGTGGATTTACCGGGAATCCTTTGTATATAGTTGGAGCGTAACCCAGGATGGACTAGAGACTGTTAAGGACTCGGGGTAGGACAGACCCCTACCTGGTTACGTCTCCCTGTGTTGGTGAAATGGACACCTTTGCTTTTCTTCAAAGACTGCACCCGGTTGCGGACATCCGTGACCATCTTATTGTGTTTCCTTATTGTATTTTATTGTTCTTTGATATACCTTGTTATATTTTTCTAAAAAGTGTTTAGTCCCGGAGTACTAAATTTCACTAGGGGGGAGTGTGACACCCCAGGGGTCTGGTTGTCACAGTGATAGAGATATTACGTCTGAGAGCAGGTGGGAGGTCCTTTGGTCAGGGATCCTGTGCATGCCACACCTCCTGCCCAGCCTTGGGAGAGGAAGAACTTCCCCTGTATAAACCCGGGGCTGAGGCAGGGTTAGTGAGTCCAGGAAGAGGAGAGACAAGAGCAGCATAGGAAGCAGCAGAGTCACAAGGAGTCAGGGGCTGGCAGCTAAAGAGCTCGCCCTGACTAAGAAGATTCTTTACCGGACCCGGAGTCCGAGGCTGTGGGGACTAACTTCTACCCAGCAGCAGAATCCGTCAGGCAGGGGATTTCAGGTCCCCTGGCCCAGAAGCCCGAAGGCCCGGTCACACGCGTGGGACCAGCACCGCCATCGTGGAGCGGAAGCCATTAGAAGGCCCCGAGTCACCGGCCATACGGGTGAGCACCACACGGTACACTCAGGGACGTGGGCTACTTACATCAGCTTCTAGCAAGGTAGCCAGAAGAGTACAGTCAGCTTGGGAGGCCTACAACTACGCCTGGCCAGGGGAGATCCCATCTGCTCAAGGACTGACCAGGCCCCGTTCGCTAGCAAGTACTCCGGGAGGGTCTATCGTTGTTACCAGTAAAGACCCTGAACGCTACCATACCGTCTCTGAGTGGTTCCTGCTACCCCCATCATCCACGTCGGCTGCCCTGAGGCCATACCCCTCCCGTTGGGGGTTATACTATCACGCTGCACCATCCTTCCACCGGCCTCAGCGGTCTGCCCTGCAGCAGCAGCCCCCTGGCTGCATTCAACGGGTGGCGTAGTCATCAACCATTTTCTACCGCTAACAGACTGCCGTCCAGTTTGACTCCTTGGGCACGGACCGGGTCACCGCCACGAGACTACAACCCTAAACAGATCCGGCTCCGGGTAAGCTCCCGCGTGCGCAACGCAGCGCGACACAGGCCCAGGGGCGCGTCACATGCGTCTCAATGTGCGGATGGTACCCAGTTCTGGAGGAGAGAAGACTCTCATCCAGACCTGGGTACCATTGTACCTGTAAAAAAAAGAATAAAATAATAAATAAAGTTTATATTCACCTGTCCGGCGGCTTCTGACAAGCCCAGGGGATGGGGGATGACTCGGTTACCCGGGCCTTTAGCCTTAAGGAGGTCGCGGTGGTCGGCTCCTGGGCCCGTACTCTGGGGTCTCTCTTTAAAAGGGCGTTAATCGATGTTAAGTTTATAAAAGAAAGAGTTTGTGATGCCACCTGTGGTTTCTGGTGAGGATCACCAGCACTGCGCAGTCCACTGAGGCTGATGATAGGGCAGCTTGATGGTATTGCTCTCCGCAGGTAGAGCTGGGCCTCAGGGCAGTATAGGAACGGGTATGCAGGACAAAGAGACTACGCCGCTCCAGAGCAAGAAAAAGGACGGACACAAATGTCACTTCAGTACCTTTTACTGATGGAAATTCAGGCACTCTCCGGAGCACTGTAGGGTGAAGGGTGTATGTCCGGATCCTCCCCAATGAGCAGGTTTTGGGCCTCCTGCTTCTTGACTCTGCGTAGTAAGTTTCTGACCTGCCTGGAGCTAGGCCTAACTTTGTCTCTGTCCTGCGCTGGCTGACCTTGTGGTAGGGTCTTCTCTTGGAGTGCACGCTCCCGACCGACGGGGCCTATGTGTCTCCTGGCTCTGGTACGTATCAGCACTTTTAGCGATCCTGGGACTTGTAGTTCTCCAGGGATTCCGGTTTATCTTACTGGGTCGTGGAGATCCCGGTAAGCTTCGGACCCGGTGTCCGGTAACTACTTCCTCTGGGTGAGCTAGTTAAGCTCCTCTGCCCCCTATGAGCTAACTCTCTACTCCTTTTGCCTTCGGCCTACTCGGACCCTCAATAGGCTACTCACACTAACGGCAGCGTGCCGCTTTTCACCGATCTTATGGCGCCGGCACACCTAAAGCTCACCTTGACTCACACCCTGGGCCAGTGCTGTAGTGTGGCGCGCGTGCGCGCGGGGGATACCCGGAGCCGGATCCGATGGGGGTAGTAGTCTTCGTGTGGCGGTGACCCGGTCCGTGCCAAGGGTGGTCAAACTAAGTGGCGGTTATTGGTATGATGGTATTAGTGTCCGACTACGCCACCCGTTGAATGCGGTTATGAAACCGCCGCTGCAGGGCAGACCGCTGAGGCCGGTGGTATAGGTGTGCAGCAATGTTGATATAACCCCCAACGGGAGAGGTATGGCCTCAGGGCAGCGGAGGTGGATGATGTTGGGAGTGATGGTGTGGATGTCCCAGCACTAACGGTGCGACAAGGAAGCACGGAAACGCGAGGGTACAGTTCAGGGTCTTTACTGATGGTACAAGGCAAATTCCCCCGGGAGTACTGGCTAGTAGTTGGGGCCTGGTTAGTCTGCGAGTAAGCCGGAGTTCCCCTGGCCAGGTGGAGTTGTAGGCCTTCCCGTTAGTCTGTACCCTTCCTGGCTACCCTGCTTTCGGCGGTTACAAGTAGCCCACGTCCCTGGGTATACCGTGTGGTGCTCACCCGTATGGCTGGTGACTTGGGGCCTCCTGTTAGCCTCCGCTCCGGGATGGCGGTGCTGGTCCCTTCGTTGTGAATGAGCCTCCGGGCTTTTATGGCCAGAGGACCTGGAATCCCCTGCCGGATGGATTCTGCTGCTGGGTATATCTTAGTCCCCACAGCCTCGGACTCCTGTGTCCGGTTTTTGTACCTTCTCCCAGGGCGAGCTCTGCACAGCTCCAGCCCCTGGCGCTTCTCCTTGGCTCCTATAGAGCTCCTGATGTCTATCTGTCCCTGTTTCTGCGTGTCCAGACCAGACTCCGTCTCTGTCTGGAACTCCTCCCTCTATCCCTGCCTCAGCCCCAGTTTATATAGGGGAAGTTCTTCCCCTCCCAGGACTGGGCAGGAGGTGTGGCATGCTTAGGATTCCTGCCCAGGAGACCTCCCACCTGCTCACAGACGTAATACTGCTATTACTGTGGAAACCAGACCCCTGGGGTGCCACATTCCCCCCTAGTGAAATTTAGTACTCCCGGACTAAACATAACAGGGTATAAACAATAACAATTAAATACATGAGATGGTCACGGCGTGTCCGTAACCGGGAAGCAATAAGGGTGTCCATTTCACCAAAGAACAGGGAGCCGTAACCAGGTAGGGGTCTGTCCTGCCCCGAGTCTTTAACAGTCTGTAGTCCATTCCTGGGTTACGCTCCAAACATATTTACAACAGAGTTCCGGTTGCTCACTGTCCATAACCTGTCAGTCCATATAAAGAAATCTGCAACTGAAAAACATAATTAGCAACGGCTACAACAAAACAGGTAACCATAAAATAGTTAAAGCAACTAGCCAACTTAGATTCTCCAACGTACGGGTATCTGGCCTCTGGTAACCCTAGTGGACCTACGGAGCTCACTCACTGGTCCTGCACTACAGGGTGTAGGAGGTGTTATGGGCAAGCTGGGCAGCTTTCTGCGCACTCTTTGGCTCACTAGGGGCACGGCAGGCTCACTACTAGCAGAGGGTTGATCCTCCTGTACTGCTGGTGTGGACTCTTCTGCCTCTTGGGCCGGCTGCTTTTCCAGCTCTACTGGTTCTTCTGTAGGCACTTGCGGGGCTGGCTGGAGAAAGGTGAGGACGGGTACCACGACAGCACCGTTTACTTGTGTCCAAGACCGGGGGAAGTCTCCGAGTACAGTCCTGATCATTTCTTCCCTTTCCTCTGCGGGTCGAGGGTTTTCTTGATCTTCTTCTTCAGGGCTTTGCAGCTGCTCGGGACACTTCTTCAGGTGGTGTCTGGAGACAACGGCTGTGGTTTCTCCTCCATCCTTACTGATCACGCAAATCTTTGGGCTCTCATAGCTTGATGGCAGTACGGTGTACGGGTCCTTCTCCCACTGGTCGTCCAACTTGTGGAGCCGTCTTTTCCTCTTCAAGACCTGCTCTCCAGGTACCAGGGGAACAGCGGGAGCATACTGATTATAAGCCCTCTCTTGCCTTTCTCTAGCTTGAGACAGACTTCGCTCCACGCTCTCCTGCACTTTCCGATACTGCTGCTGCCGTCCTGTATCCCAGTCTGCCTCTGGCGAGGTGTCCTCGGGCGTCAGGACTCCCATATCCAGGTCGATAGGCAGCTTACCAGGTCTCGCTCTCATTAGGTAAGCCGGGGTACAGTTGGTAGAACCAACAGGGATGTGGTTGTATAGGTCCACCAGATCAGGTAGCTTCTCAGGCCACATACTGCGTTCTTCCAGGGGCAATGTTTTCAGGAGGTCTATCACCACCTGGTTCATCTTCTCGCAGAGTCCATTGGTTTGAGGGTGATAGGGCGTTGTTCTTATCTTCGTGCAGCCATACAGGTTGCAGAACTCCTGGAAGACTTCCGCTTCGAAGGCTGGCCCTTGGTCTGTCAGCACTTGGTCCGGGTACCCGTGTGGACGGCAGAAGTGCTGCTGGAAGGCTCTAGCTGCTGTTTGAGCCGTTAAGTCCTTGACCGGGACCACCACCAGGAACCGGGAGTAATGATCTACGATTGTGAGGGCGTAGACATACCCAGATCTGCTTGGAGCCAGTTTCACATGGTCCAGGGCTACCAGTTCCAGTGGCTGTCGGGTGATGATGGGCTGCAAGGGAGTCTTCTGGCTGGCACGTTCCTTCCTTCTTAGGTGGCACGGTCCACAGTCTCTGCACCACCTCTCGATGGCTCCTCTCATGCCTACCCAGTAGAACCGTTCACGCAACAAGAACTCCAGCTTCTTCCACCCGAAATGTCCTGCTCCGTTGTGGTACGCCTCCAGAATCATAGCTGCGTCTCGTCTGGGGACCACTACCTGCCAGGTCAACTCATGTGTTCGAGAGTTAACCATTCTCCGGCACAACTTCTCCCTGTAGAGGAACAGCCTACTTTTCTCCTTCCACAGTTGCTTAGTCTCCTCTGGGGCGTCTGGGTCCAGACTGGCATCGGCTTGGGTCAGCATTTCCTTCACCAGACGGACTGCGGGATCACTGTCTTGCGTCTCCGCCCAGTTGTAGTGGGGCAAGGGATTGAACGTCACGGAGCGCCTGTCCTTCACACGGTGGGAATACAGGGTAATCCCATGACGGTGGAACGCAGGGAGCTCAACTTCTTCCAGATCTTCTGGATCTTCCCCTACATCCGGTAAGTTCGGCATTCTAGACAGGGCATCCGCGTTGGCATTTGAGCGTCCTGCCCGGTATTTGATGGTGAATTCAAAGTTGGACAGGCGGGCCATCCATCTCTGTTCCAGGGCACCGAGCCTTGCAGTGTCCAGGTGTGTCAACGGGTTGTTATCCGTGTACACGGTGAATTTGGAGGAGGCAAGGTAATGCTTGAAACGTTCGGTCACTGCCCACACTACTGCCAGGAACTCCAGCTTGAATGAGCTATAATTCTCAGGGTTCCTCTCCGTGGGCCGTAGCTTTCGGCTGGCGTAAGCGATTACCCGTTCTTTCCCCTGCTGGATCTGGGACAGTACGGCTCCTAGCCCGATGTTGCTTGCGTCCGTGTGGAGGATAAAGGGCTGGCTGTAGTCTGGATATGCCAGGATTTCATCCCCCGTGAGGGCCATCTTCAGCTGGCAGAAGGACTCCTCTTCCAGCTTTTCCCACCTGAAGGGCGGCTTCTGGTTTTTGGCTTTCCGAGATTGACCTATCAGGAGGTCCTGCATAGGGGCTGCCATTTTGGTGAAACCGGGAATGAATCTTCGGTAGTAGCCTACCAACCCGAGGAACTGCCGCACTTCCTTTATGCTGGAGGGTCTTGGCCAGTCCTTAATTACGGTGATCTTATCAGGGTCGGGAGCCACTCCGTCAGCACTCACCACGTGTCCCAGGTATTGCACCTTTGGTTTCAGGAGATGACACTTGGAGGGTTTCACCTTTAGGCCGTAGTTTGCCAGAGCTTCAAACACTTCCGCCAGGTGTTTCAGGTGATCCTCGTAGGTCTTGGAATAGACGATGACATCGTCCAGGTATAACAGGACCGTCTCGAAGTTCCGGTGTCCCAGACAGCATTCCATCAACCGTTGGAAGGTTCCTGGTGCGTTGCAGAGCCCGAACGGCATACAGTTAAATTCGCTGAGACCCATCGGGGTGGTGAATGCGGTCTTCTCCCGGTCCGCCTCTGCTACAGGAACCTGCCATTACCCGCTAGTGAGATCCAAAGTAGAGAAGAAGTTAGCAGATTTTAATGCAGCTAAGGACTCTTCTATCCTTGGTAACGGGTACGCATCTTTGTGTGTGATACGGTTGACCTTCCTGTAGTCTACACACATTCTCATAGTGTTGTCTTTCTTTTTCACTAAGACTAGTGGAGCTGCCCAGGGGCTACAGCTGTCCCTGATTACCCCGGCCTCCTTCATGTCTCTAAGCATCCCCTTGGCGTGTTGGTAGTGTGCAGGGGGTACGGGTCGGTATCTCTCCTTTATGGGAGGATGGTCTCCGGTGGGGATGTGGTGTTCTACCCCCTTTACTCGCCCGAAGTCTAACGGGTGTTTACTAAACACTCTCTCGTACTCTTGAACCACCCGATAGACTCCCTGTTTCTGGTGTGAGGGAGTGGAGTCAGTACCCAAATGTAGTTGCTGACACCAGTCCTCCATTGGTTTCTTAGAGCCGCTACCTTCCTCTGGTTGAGATGGAGGCAAGGGTTCCACGGCCTGTACAGAATTCTGGTTTATGGTGAACAATTTGGCTAGCGTGGCATACCGGGGCAGGTGTACTTCTCTCTCCCCGATATTTATGATGCGAACGGGCACCCTCCCATGGCGTACATCGACCACCCCCCGTGCTGTCAAAATGGTGGGCCTACTGTCTGAGTAGACGGGTTCTACCATTGCTTGGTAGTCTCTACCTCTTAGACCAATAGCCGCCCGGCACCAAATCATCATCTCACTTTTTGGGGGCATGGCAATAGGGAACAGGTCACACATTCTCACGCTACCTATCTCACCACCAGATAGTTCCACCTGTTGCCGCTTCATCAGTGCCCGGATCTCTTTTTGGAGCACACGCTGCTGGCCGAAACTGGCGTTCTTGGCCACCTGCTGTAAAATGAGAATCACCTCTGCAAGACAATTTTCAATTACATTGGTTCCCAGGGTGATTCTAGGGTGACTCTCATGACGGTCTATGTCCACTATAATCAGTCCTTGTGCCGCCAGTTCGACTTTACCGATTTTAATGGTCACCTCCTTGAATCCCACCTGCGGCACGGGCTGACCATTGCTGGCGATGATACTCAGGTCGTCGTCTGTGTAGCGGGTTATGTCCGAATCATTCCAGTACTGCTTGAAGAGCACGTACGGGATGGTGGTGACCTGTGACCCAGTGTCTAGTAGGGCACTCATAGGAATGCCATCCAGTACCACAGGCAAGATTGGATGTCCCCCTACGTATTTATCACGCCAGTTTGATGGGCCTGATGGTCTTATGCCTGGGGGTTGGCCCTCTACCCCAGGTTGTGCCCGTTTAAATGACAGTACCTTGCCACATGTCCGGGTTGATTGCAGCGGCGGCAAATAGGTCGTCCGTCCTCGTTGTATCGATCGCTGGGTCTTCCTCTGGCCGGTGGGGTCCTCCTTGGTCAGTGCCACGGGATGTCCTCCGGTCCGGATGCCAGCTCGATCTTCCCTGCAGTAGAAACCTGTAAAGACTGCACAGTTCGGGTTAGCGCGGCAACGCTTTTAGTTAGCTCTTGGACCTGATGGTGCAGGTCTGTAGCCGGGTCATTGTTTAAAGCCTGCGCATCAGCTCCCACAGGCCCTGCCGACAAGGGCGCCGCCTCCTGGTGGTAAGTGGTAGCAGGGCGTTTGTGGGTCACAGCGCCACCTGGTGCCGGTTCTCGGAGCACCCGGATGGCTCTGTCCTTGAACTGTGCAAAGTCCAGATGAGGGTCCTGTAAGGCCATTGCCCGCAACTGGGTTCGGTGGGCATTGCAATGTAGACCCTCTATAAATTGTTCAGTCAACAGCTTGTCTTCGTTTCCCACGCTGTCAGGGTCTGCCTGCTTAATGGCTCTCAGGGCCTCTTGTAGGTTTAGAGCATAGTCTCTTATACTCTCATGTGCCCGTTGTTTGCACCCATAAAATCTTAGTTTTATTTCGGCTGAGGTGCGGGTGTCAAATGTGTCTTTTAGCCGGGTTAGTATGTCTCTGACAGTCCTCTTCCTCCCAGGTGGCCAGGACTTTACCTCCCTTTGGGCTGCCCCGATTAATTGGGCCACCAGGATGCTCACTTTTTGCGCCTCCGTGAGGGGATACACCTGGAAGAGGCTATCCAGCCTTTCTCTGAAGTCATTTAGGGTATGTGACTCCCCTGAGTACTGGGGTAGCCAGGCTGCCCCCGGGATATAGGGCATGGTGAAAGGCATGACCGCAACAGCGGTGGCGCTGGCGGCGGCTGTGGCGGTGAAGCTCTCCTCCGTATCCGACATCCTCCTCCCCCCTAGTGGACCGTGGCCTACCTTGCGATGATCCTCTTCCGTAGGCCGCGGCTCCGCAGTGGATCGTCAGGGTTGAGGACCTTCCGTCACGCTCCTGTGACGTCGGCGTCTGCTGGGCTCCTTCCAGGACCTTACGCAACGTCCGGACGTGAGGCGGGGCTTCAGTTCTCGCGGGCTTTCGGAGTCCACGCCCCTCTTCTTCCCGCGTGGCGCCCTCAAGATGGCGTCCAATGGCGGGAAAACTCCACGGATGACGGGAAGAAGGCAGAAGATGGCGTCGGATGGCGGGAATCGGCTCCAGATGGCGGGAAACGACTCCGGACGGCGGTAAACTTCACCACAGGTAAGTATAAAAAGTCTCTTTTTTCAGGCACGCAGTACCCGGTGGTTGCGGGCACGTAATCCTGCCGACTACGCCAAAGTTGACTCACCCCCTGGGCCAGTGCTGTAGTGCGGCGCGCGTGCACGCGGGGGATACCCGGAGCCGGATCCGATGGGGGTAGTAGTCTTCGTGTGGCGGTGACCTGGTCCGCGCCCAGGGTGGTCAAACTAAGTGGCGGTTATTGGTATGATGGTATTAGTGTCCGACTACGCCACCCGTTGAAACCGCCGCTGCAGGGCAGACCGCTGAGGCCGGTGGTATAGGTGTGCAGCAATGTTGATATAACCCCCAACGGGAGAGGTATGGCCTCAGGGCAGCGGAGGTGGATGATGTTGGGAGTGATGGTGTGGATGTCCCAGCACTAACGGTGCGACAAGGAAGCACGGAAACGCGAGGGTACAGTTCAGGGTCTTTACTGATGGTACAAGGCAAATTCCCCCGGGAGTACTGGCTAGTAGTTGGGGCCTGGTTAGTCTGCGAGTAAGCCGGAGTTCCCCTGGCCAGGTGGAGTTGTAGGCCTTCCCGTTAGTCTGTACCCTTCCTGGCTACCCTGCTTTCGGCGGTTACAAGTAGCCCACGTCCCTGGGTATACCGTGTGGTGCTCACCCGTATGGCTGGTGACCTGGGGCCTCCTGTTAGCCTCCGCTCCGGGATGGCGGTGCTGGTCCCTTCGTTGTGACTGAGCCTCCGGGCTTTTATGGCCAGAGGACCTGGAATCCCCTGCCGGATGGATTCTGCTGCTGGGTATATCTTAGTCCCCACAGCCTCGGACTCCTGTGTCCGGTGTTTGTACCTTCTCCCAGGGCGAGCTCTGCACAGCTCCAGCCCCTGGCGCTTCTCCTTGGCTCCTACAGAGCTCCTGATGTCTATCTGTCCCTGTTTCTGCGTGTCCAGACCAGACTCCGTCTCTGTCTGGAACTCCTCCCTCTAACCCTGCCTCAGCCCCAGTTTATATAGGGGAAGTTCTTCCCCTCCCAGGACTGGGCAGAAGGTGTGGCATGCTTAGGATTCCTGCCCAGGAGACCTCCCACCTGCTCACAGACGTAATACTGCTATTACTGTGGAAACCAGACCCCTGGGGTGCCACAACCTCACTGAGCAACACCCGAGTCTTGATCTGGATAAGCTCCACTGCAGGATAGCAATTGCAGGAGCTGAACAGGCTTTTGTCCTCTGAGGTAACTCCTCTCAGGCTATACTGGACTCACTGCTATACCAGAATAGACTAACTCACACAGACTGTAGTCTCAAGACTCCAACTGATTAACTGCCAGGCTCCACCTTCCCTTTTATATCTCCCTAAGGAGCTCCCTCTGGTGGTCTGAGGTGGAAGGTGGAGATGTGTGAATGGTTATGGGGGCCTCTTGTGGAGGAATCCTTCAAATACACCCTTCTAGGATTTGTGATACCGAGCACAGCTGGGCTTCACACTTCTCTCTGCTTGCCGGCAGCGCTTCTCCTTCCAGGACCTGAGATGACGTCGCGGTCATGTGACCGCAGGCTGTCTCGCGATGTGCTGGCCAGCCGGAAGAAGCTAGGACGAGCGCTGCAGCACACGCCGGGGCATCGGGGGTGAGTATAGCTTTATTTTTTTTATTTTTACGGTCACACTGTATAAATCCATGCCGTTTGCATGGATTTATACAGTGTGACCTCGTTGTCAAGCACTTTCCAAGTGATGCTATCTCCTGGAAAGTGCTTGTCAGTCTGCATGCGGAAACACATGCGTTAACGCATGTGGATACGCATGTATTCTGCATGTATTCTGCAGGAAAAACGCATGCACAATCTGCATGCGTTTTTTCTGCCAGGGAGATGCAGAAATGCTGCAGAAATTTTCTGCTTCATTTCTGCATCGTGGGCACATAGCCTAAGTCCCGCATCCCATCACATTATTGATATTTTCCCAGGCTTTTATACTCACTTCTACAACATCTTCAGGTCTCTGGGGACTTGAACTTGCTTTTCTTTGGCTGCAGGTGGCAGCTCTACCAATGATCTATAGCTCATAATGATGCACATAGGAGGTTTTGATAATCTTGACTAGGCATGAGCGAACATTTCAATGTTCAGTTCGGAAAAGTTCACCGAACAAATTGATATTCGCCGAATTTATTCACCAAATATTCGTCAAACATTTCCGAATCCCATAGGTGTCAATGGGGGGACCAATAAAATGCATCTACAACACCTAGAAACGGGACCAAAAGCTGCCTAAACACATAAAATTAGGTGTAGACACCAAGGAAGTGCCATCAATTGACCCAGAGTACATGTACTATAATTATTATTACTGTGACAGCGACATTTATTCAGTTGCGCTTTACATGTCAAAAGGGGTCACCGACTGGTACAAATGGAGAGAGGACCCTGCCTGCGAGGGTGCACTGTCATGGACATGTGTTGTAGAACACTGTGCCACAGACCCCGGAGAGCCTGGAGGGGCGTGACTAAGTGAGCACCGGACTGTTCACTAGAGCTTCTGATGGTGAGGTTAGACTTGGCTCCCGATGAACGCCAGGTTCCACTCCAGGACAGACCAACGGACGCGCAGCAGCTGGACCCAGTAGGACAAACTAGATGGTGCAGCAGGCAGAGTCTGTATCAGAGTGCAGCAGGCAGAGTCTGTATCAGAGTGCAGCAGGCAGAGTCTGTATCAGAGTGCAGCAGGCAGAGTCTGTATCAGGAGTGCAGCAGACAGAGTCTGTATCAGAGTGCAGCAGACAGAGTCTGTATCAGAGTGCAGCAGGCAGAGTATGTATCATAGTGCAGCAGTCAGAGTCTGTATCAGAGTGCAGCAGGCGGAGTCAGTATCAGAGTGAAGCAGGCAGTCTGTATCAGGAGTGCAGCAGGCAGAGTCTGTATCAGGAGTGCAGCAAGGACAGGTACGCAACCTTACACAACTTAGACTGCAGAACAGGAAGGTTCAACTTCAGCCAACCCAATAGATGGAGACCCAATCAGGATTCCCCACATTTAAAAAAGTTATTGGCAGACGCCAGCAAAGTGGCATCAATTTCACTACAGTAGAAATAGTGTAAATAAGACCCACACCTCTTCCAGTACAGCCAACCCAGGAGATGGAGACTTAACCAGGAGTGTTCACATTGCCCTAAATGAGGGCCTAACAAACACCACCGAAATGGCATCAATTTCACTAGAGTATAAGTATTGCAAAGGAGTCCAAAACCAGTTCCTCTACAGCCAACCCATTAGATGGAGACCCAATCATGATTCTCCACATTTCAAAAAATTAGTGGCAGACACTACCAATGTCTAATCAATTTCACTACAGTAGAAATAGTGTAAATAAGACCCACACCTGTTCCAGTACAGCCAACCCAGAAGATGGAGACCTAACCAGGAGTGTTTACATTGCCCTAAATGAGGGCCTAACACCACCGAAGTGGCATCAATGTCACCAGACTACAAGTAGTTTAACGCAGACCCATAGCTGTCCCACTACAGCCAACCCAGGAGATGTAGACTCAATCGGAAGTGTTTACATTTAGAAAAATAGGGCCTAAGACCACCATTTACGTTGCCAAAAGATTGGAGATGGTGGAGTTCAACCTCTTAGCTTTGTCATGTGTAGGATGAAACAATCTTTTATGTGACCACAACAGCGGGATTGAGGGCTGGCTGCATTGCTGAGAGAGGGCAGAGTACGGTGAAACGAACAAACCGATAGACCGTGAGTGAGGTGCAGATGTTACGGTGGATTGAGAAACATGCGGCGTGCTCGGTGAAACAAACAGCAGGCGTGTCTGCTTCCATTACAGCTCACGGGCTGTCATTCAGCCTGACTGGGGCCGGTAATGAACCAGAGTTTCTGCGATGGGAGACCTGCATGCCAATACTTGGCACGGTAAGAGAGGAGGAGGAAGAAGCAGCGGATGCGTTTGATGGGGTAGCTGATGGTTGCTGAGGTGCGCTGGTCCGCATTTCAGCGCGGTAAGATTCCCAGCGTAAAGAATGTTGTTTGAGCATGTGAACGTTCATGCATGTAGTAGTCAAATTATTGCAGTTTTTCCCTCTACTGAGTTTTTTATCGCAAAGTTTGCAGATAACGTGAGTTGGCTCATCCTTTGCAGTGACAAAAAAGGCCCATACTAGGCAACCCTTGCTGCCCCTGAGAGCTGCAGACCTGTGACCGCTGCTGGCCACAGCCACAGTTGTGGCTAAGGATGCAGTGCTCCTTGTCCTTGCATCACTCCGTGTCTGCGCCGCAGGGCGAAATGTAACCTCCTCGTCTTCCTCCTCCACTTCCTCAGATGAGCCACTCGGCTGCGTGACTCTGGGTTCACATCAAGTAAGATCTTCAACCTCGTCATCATCCAATGTGTTATCCCATTCCTCGCCCTCAGAGTGACCCCTCTCCTCTTGTTGCCCTGACAGCACAGTACAGTCCGCATGAGCCTCAGGTATCTGAGTTTCATCGGGATCACCTCCCTCCTTTGCGATTAACGTCTGGTGATGAGGGTCAGGAACCTGCTCAGACCCTACTTCATCCTGCCCCAAATCCAAGCTAAAAAAAATTTGGGCATCGGTGCAGATGCTTTCCTCCCCTTGACTCTGTGACTGTTTGGAGTACAATTCTGATGCCCATGGTGTAGAATGAGTGAAAAGTTCTACAGACTCGCCCATCTGTGGCTCGCTACAGTCAGTTGGGCAGTTGGCCAGTTGTGGAGGAAGAAGAGGAGAGGGCACTGGAAGCAGAGTTTGCCATCCACTGGAGCATCTGCTCTTTCTGGGCCTTATCAACAAGGCGTATCGCTGTGCAGCTGCCAAAGGAAGGGAGTGCAGTAGGCCGTCCACTAACATAAGTTGTCAGCTGTCTTTGGATAGGACCTGTTTGTGTTGGTTCACTAGAGCTTTCACTAACATTACCACATACCCCACATACACCTTGAACACCAAGCCTATTCCCCCTTCCACCACGCCCTCTCTTTTTCCCACTCATGTTGGTCAGATACAGTGGTAGGAGAACGCAATTAACTAAAGAAAAATATGTTTTTTTCCTGTGCAATAGCTCACCACACAACTGAATTTCAGCGACACTAAATGACAAGGTAAGATATGGCCTGCCGTATAACGTTACTAACAGACAAAAGAAATTTGTTAGTGTGCATGAGGCCGGTAAAACCTATGAGATATTCTCCAAACAATTTCAAACTGAGATGTCCCCTGCTGTATTACTTTAGGAACAGTAGACATTTTTTTTTTTATGTGGATGAGGCCAGTATGACATAGAATATATGCTCCAAAATATTTCAAACTAGTTCTAGCCAGCTGTATCACTTTACCCAGAGCAAAAAATATTTTTGGGTTACTCTGCATAAGCTCTGCGTCCAGCTCACTTTGACCACCACTGACGTAGTAGCTGGCTTATAGTACTGTATGACTTTTGGCACAGGAAAAAATATTTTTTGGACTGGGCCTAGTAAGAGAAGTTTTTTTTTTTTTTTTTTACTGTGAAACCAGGACAAGTTCAACGCCACTAAAATAGGATTTGCCTTTTAGTAGACTGGATCAACTTTGCCACAGTAAAAAAGCTTTGGTGGACTCTGCCTGCCAACCAAAACAAAAATATGTATAGGTTCGACTGTGCGTACAAGCTGAATTTGACCGCCACTGATGTAGTAGCTGGCTTATAGCACTGTATGACTTTTAGCACAGGAAAAAATATTTTTTGGACTGGGCATAGCAAGAGAAAAAAAATATTTTTTTTACCCTGAAACCACCTGAAGTTCAACTCCGCTAAAATAGTATCTGACACTAAAAAAAACTTTAGTGCACATAGCTTTCAATATCACAATAGCAACAGAAATAAAAAACAGATTTTGTGCTCTGCAATAAGAAGCTCTGCAGACTGTGCATAGCACAATTTCAACCCCACTAAAGTGCAAAAAAAAGATTCAAGGTATACTGAGACATGGAGCTCTATACCAGCGGTGCACAGCACTATTGTATGGCATGAGCCCTCTGTTTCTGTCAGAATCTCAGTACTTGCACAAGAACACCAAAAATGTGCTGTACCAGCGGTTGCAGAAGTACACAGGCCAGGAATTATCTACACTATCTGACTACTACACAAGCACCCATCTATCTAGCTAATATCTCTCATTACACAGGAGAACACTGAGCTGGGTCTGTCTCCAGCAGTGACATAGATATAATGGCGCTGAGGGAACATGGCCGCTTTTTATATTGAGAGGATATGTGATTTCTGCAGCCAATTGCAGAAGCTCTTACGTCTGGACAGTGTAGATGCTTCCTGTGCTATGATTGGCTGGCCGCGCTTTCCTCTGTTAAAGTTACCGCCCACAGGAAAAAAAAAAACAGTGCACCGGTGATCTGACCTGTTCTAAGCTCTCCACAGCCCCCACACTCACCTGGCACATGTCACCGCTCATCACACACTTGCACTATGCTAACAAAACTGTTCAAAACGCCATGGTAGCCCTGTATTTGCGGTCCCGGGCAAATTCGTCAAACTTTTCCGATTTTAAGAAAATTTTCTCGCCTTTGTGATCACGAATCTGAATGTGCCATATTCGTGCCGAATTTGAAACTTTCAAACATTCACCGAACAAATTAGCTCAACACTAATTTTGACATCTATAGCAGGCGGTGAACCCAAAAGCAGATTATTCAACCACATTGGATACTGCAGTGTATTGTTTTGTACTTTTTGTATACTGAGATGGAAAAAAGTCAATTTTTTTTATTCCTATAAAACTAATAAAAATAAGAAGCAATTACAAAAATTTATTTTTTTGTGAGCGTCTCCCCCACAACCCCATCCTCTCAAACCGACAACCCTCAAAATCCCAGGCAGGAACTGAATATACTGAGGCACAAGCTCTGGTAATGTCATAAGGAGAATTTTGTGAACTTGATCTGTATTGCAGGCTCTGACTCCACAGATTGCACTGATACATTATACATAGCAGTGAATTTCTATGTATTGTATTATAGAGGGAGAAGAAAAGAGATTTTTTTTCTTCCTATAAAATTATTAAAAAAATGAAAAATACAATTGTCATTTTTAATCCACTTTTTAAAAAATATAAACATCACAACTCATCAAATAACATGGACATATTTGCGACTGTTTGACAGCTTTAATACATGTGAGGAATGCTGGAAAAACAGGCATTCCTCACATGTATTAAAGCTGCCAAACAGTCGCAAATCATGCTCAGGGAGCAACGAAAACTTAACGCACGAGCACGCTAAAGATAATAGGTGCTCGCCCGAGCACGCTAAAGATAATAGGTGCTCGCCCTAGCATGCTTGTAAATCTCAAACAATAGCATGCTTGCTCATCACTAGTCATTACTAGTGATGAGCGAGCATGCTCACTACTGCTCAGTGCTCACCCGAGCATCTCACTGCTCGAGATGCTCGGCGCTCGCCGAGTATTTCCAGGGTTGCTCGACAGGAGCTCTCTCCCTGCATGCTTGGCGTTCTTTAGAGCACCAATCAACTTGCAGGGATTGACTGCCACACACTGTAATGCCGCAGCCATGTTGGTTGTGGCATTACAGTAATTGGCTGGCAGCACAGTGTCATCAGGTCTATATCAGACCTGGCGCCGCCATGCTCGTCAGTCACTCCGGAATCAGACAGTGTAGGGAGAGCAGCTGCTGAGCTAGGGAGAGATTTGCTTGTTTCTAGTTAGTGTAGGTATACCAGACTATATTAGAGACACACATCCATCTCAACTAACAGTCCTTCTGAGGACTAATCCAGCTGCAGAGATATCACTGCTAGGCAGGCAGGCAGGGTATATAGCAGACTGCAGTGCACATAAGCAAGAGGGTCCATTCCAGTCCTGTCTGCTGGTGCTTTTACAGATATTTGTAGAAATAGGGCCAGGTATCAGGGGCCAGGAATAATTTTTTTTTATCTTAATCCTGATTATTTACTTAAAAAGCAAACCAGAGAACACCATTTATCTGCGCCATTTGCTTCTTGGCACTGCAGAATATAGCCGGGTCCTTTCCATACAGCGCTAAAAATCCAGGAATTTAAATCTGTGGTTTGTCCATCACGCGGATCGCATATAATTGCGCTGAAAATATTGCCGTTTCTGACCTCCATTAAAATTTTGTTTCAGTGTGTCAGTGAAGTTATTGACACTGGTTTGCTGTTAAAAATAGTTACCTACAGGCCAGCTATTTAAAACCGTGGTTTGTCCGTCACACGGATCACATATAATTGCTCGGAAAATACTGCCATTTCTGGCCTCCATTAAAATTTTGTTTCTGTGTGTCAGTGAACTTATTGACATGAGGTCGTCGCAGTTAAAAATAGTTACCTAGAGGCCAGCTATTTAAAACTGTGGTTTGTCCGTCACATGATCACATATAAGTTCGCTCCAAATTCAGCCATTTGTAGTGAGCGTGGAAGATATTGTCCTCCTTTTAAAATGGGCAAGGCACGTGGCAAGGGACAGGGAGCAGGACGTGATGGTGATTGTGCATGCAGAGGCCGAGGCCGTGGACAAGCTGAAATTGTGCCACAACAAACACCCACATCTTGATGCAGGGCAAGAGGAGATCGTATGTAGCGATGCCCAAATATTTGAGCAGCCACAGTCATACAAAGGCGACGGTGGGAAAGTGTCATAAGAGGTGGACGATGATGAGACACAATTGCCAGAAAGTCAGGAGGAGGACCAGGGTGCGAAAGTGGAAGTCGAGGTGGTGGATGATATAGTAACTGACCCAACCTGGCAGGAGGACATGCAGAGCGAGGACAGCAGCACACAGTGGGAGGGAGGCAGAGCATCCCAACAGGCAGGAAGAAGCAGTGTGGTGGCCGCAGACAGAAGGCGGACAACCGTTCCCCATAACACCAACACGACGGACGTTGCCAGTACAACTGTTAGGTCTTCCCGAGTCTGGTTGTTTTTTAAAGACTCTGCCGATAACCCCAAAAAGGCCATTTGCACCACCTGCCAGGCCAGAATTAGCAGAGTTAGCAAAACTACCAGCCTGACAAACACCAGCATGATCAGGCACATGGCAGCAAAGCACCCGACTAAGTGGGCCAAACCCCAGGGTCCAGGAACAGTGTCTGCGGGTGACACCACTGCTGTTGTGCGTTCAAGCAAATCCCCTGTCCATACTGCATGCGAAAATGCCTCCTGCCCTGCACCTGTCGTTGCACACTCTCATCTAGCACCATCAGCAAGCACGTCCTTGTCCCAACGCAGCATTCAGTTGTCCTTACCCCAGTCCTTGGAACGAAAGCACAAATGCGCAGTCAACACCCCACAGCCCACACTACTAAATTCCCACATTTCACAACTGCTTGCGCTCGAAATGTTGCATTTTAGGCTCATGGAGATGGAAGCTTTCCGCAACCTGATGGATGCGGCCGTCCCTCGGTACCCGATCGCCAGCTGCCACTATTTCTCCCTGTGTGCCATCCAAGCATTACACAAGCACGTGTCTCACAGCATTAGACGTGCCCTGAACAATGCTGTTACAGGAAAAGTCCACCTAACCACGGACACATGGACAAGTGCTTGTGGGCAGGGACGGTACATCTTACTAACGGCACACTGGGTTAACATAGTGGAAGCCGGGACCCAGTCGTTCCTTGGGACGGAACATATCCTCCCGACTCCGAGGATTGCGGGCCCTAGGTCAATCAGGGTTGCCACCACAGTCTACAGCTCCTGCACCTCAGCCTCGTCCTCCTCTTCAGCCTCCAGCTCTGAAATGACCACATCAGTCAATAGCTGGAAGCACTGCAGCACTGCCTCGGCCAAGCGGCAACAGGCTGTTCTGAAGCTAATATGCTTAGGTGACAAAACGCACAATGTTGAAGAGCTGTGGACTGCTCTGAAAGAGCAGGCAGATCTGTGGCTGACACCGCTGAATCTACAGCCAGGCATGGTCGTGTGTGACAATGGCCAGAACCTGGTGGCGGCTCTGAGGCGAGACGAGCTCGCACACATACCATGTCTGGCCCATGTGCTCAACCTCGTGGTTCAGCGGTTTCTCATAAGCTACCCGGAGCTGCCGGATCTGCTTGTTAAAGTACGCTGCCTGTGTGCCCATTTTAGAAAGTCAGCTACAGCTTCCGCCGCCCTTGCCGTGCTTCAGCAGCGTTTACAGTTTCTGGCTCACAGACTGGTGTGTGATGTCCCCACGCATTGGAACTCTACACTGCAGATGTTGGGAAGGATTTGTGAGCAGAAGAGGGCAGTTGTTGACTACCAGAATCAACAAGGCCATCGGTATTCAGTTCAGACTCCACACATAAGACCTCAGGAGTGGACATGGATGTCAGACATCTGTACCATCCTCCAAAACTTTGAGGATTCCACTAAGATGGTGAGCGGCGATGACACCATAATTAGCGTCACCATCCCGCTTCTCTGTCTTCTGAAACGGTCTCTGCTGACAATCAAAGAGGATGCATTGCAGGCGGAGCACGATGAGATGGAGCAAGGAACCATACAGGGTGATTACACACAGCCCAGCCTCATCTCATCCCAACATGGATTGGGTGACAATGAGGAAGAGGAGGAAGAACAGGAGCTAGTTTCATGCGCTATAAACGGTACTACCTGCACAGCTGTCATACTGTCTGTTCAGCGTGGCTGGCCTGAGGACAGGGAGGAGGAGGAGAGCATGGTCACTCGTCCTTTTGATGAGGAAACTGAAGTCTTGCCTGTTAGCAGTCTGGCTCAGTTTATGTTACGCTGCCTTTCCCATGACCCTTGCGTTCTCAAAATTTTGGGTGTCAGTCATTACTTGTTGGTGACGCTTCTAGACCCAAGCTACAAGGAGAACTTTATATCTCTTATTCCTGAGGGGGACAAGTCTACAAAAATGGGGCAGTACCAGAAGGCCCTTGTTGCGGAACTATTAAAAAAACTCCCATCTGAAAGCACTGGAAGCAGAGGTCACAGTTGATTGGGCAACTAAGGACTACAGGCGAGAGAGACACAACTCCAATCCAACAAGGGCAGGGAAACACTGTCAAAGTTCTGGGAGAATTTTCTCAGCCCCTCCCATCGCACAGGCCCTGAGGCACAGGGTACTCTCACAAGGAGTGCAAAGTTTGGGAAGATGCTGAGGGAGTACCTTGCTGACCGTACCAACGTCCTCTGTGATCCCTCTGTGCCTTATAATTATTGGGTATCCAAGCTGGACACGTGGAATGAACTATCTCTCTACGCCTTGGAGGTCCTGGCTTGCCCTAGCGTTTTATCAGAGTGGGTTTTTAGTGCCACTGGTGGAATTATAACTGATAAGCGCATCCGCCTGTCAACTGAAAATGCTGACAGGCTGACTCTTATAAAAGTGAACAAGGGCTGGATTGGGCCAGACTTCTCAACACCACTGAATGATAGCAGAGTAACATAAACTCAAATCCAGTGTCTTTTTTTGGGAGGTGTATTCCCATGCACATTTACACACCCACAGATGGGGATATGCTTCCTGATTTTGGCTATTTGCTCTTGTCCTCCTCCTTCTCCTCGTCCTCCACCACCATATCACCAGGGTGACCGTGGCCCTTGATGCAACACCCACATAATTTTTTTAAAGGGTGTTTATGATGCCCATAAAACATTTTTTTAGACCGTATGTTCCTGGGAGACCCGCTCCTTTCTAATTTTTTTTTATGAGGCCCTCCTCCACGTCTCTTCAGGGGCATTGGAGTGCCTCCAAATTTTTGGCAACCCTTGCATTCACTGCATAGGCCAACACTATGGGAGACCCACTTCCTAATAATGGGATCATTGTTTTCAGGAGGCCCTCCTCTAAGTCTCTTCAAAGGGGTATTGGGGGACTTCCAAATTTTGGGCAGACCTGCCACTCACTTCATACGCAATAACAGTATAGGAGACCCAATCTTTAGTAATGGGAACAACAAAGCATAGCCGGCTGATGGCTCTCTAAAAATAGTGAGGGCCGACTGCTGACCCTTTAAGAATAGTAAAGGCCACCTGATGGTCCTAATAAAAATGGGCTTTGTGACTTTCAGAGTCCCTCCTTCATAAATGAAACAGGATGTGTCTGATCATGTCTCACACACCACATGGCCAGATAAGGTTGTAAAATGTTAAAATGACATTTCCTGGTGAATGCATTTGTCACAGTTGAAAGCAATGCAAAAGTGCAAAAACGCATCAAAAACGCTACGTGTGAACATAGCGCAAGGTGTGGAGGAGTATTTTTGATTTTGGTTATTTATTTTGCCTTATATACAAGTCATTACCTTGGAAAGGATGTTCCTTAACATATTTCCCAGGAAATTCCATTTTGGTTTAATTTTTGTATATATTATTGTGAGTCTGTAAAAGTGGAGTAATACCTCTGACAGCAGTGACCTTGGAGTCATAAATGCTTCCAGGGGTCTTCCCCATGCTGTCCCAATGTCATTTGAGCACTGTTCCCATCAATTTGGGCAATTTTTAGGCCTGTGCAGACCGCTGGGGGGAGCTGCCTGAAAAAATGCTCGAGTTTCCCATAAACTTACATTGGGCTCGTTGCTCGGGTCGAGCACCCAAGCATCCCAATTTGCTTGACCCGAGCATTTTAGTGCTCGCCCATCACTAGTCATTACAAACAGTGATCTATTTCAAGTGTTTATTTCTGTTAATTATTAAGGCTTACAGCCAATGAAAACACAAGTCATTATCTCAGTAAATTTGAATAATTAACAAAAAACACCTGCAAAGTCTTCCTTAGTGATGGGCAAGCACTAAAATGCTCTGGTGCTCGATGCTTGGGTCGAGCACATTGGAATATTTGGGTGCTCGACCCGAGCAACGAGCCCAGTGTAAGTCTATGGGAAACTCGAGCATTTTTCAGGCGGCTCCCCCCGGCGGTCTGCAGAGGGCCTAAAAATTGCCCAAATCGACGGGAACAGTACTCAAATGACATGGGAACAGCATGGGGAAGACCCCTGGAAGCATCTCTGACTCCCAGGTCACTGCCTAAAAGTGTGCCCATCATAAGTGATCCTTGGCACATGCGAAGATGCCTCCCGCCATACACCTGTCGTTGCAGACTTGTAACAATCACCGTCTACGTCCTTGAGACAAGTGCAGCGTTCAGCTGTCCCTACCCCATTCCTTGGAATGCAAGCGCAAGTATGCAGCCAGCCACCCACCCACCCACAGGCTGCAATACTATACTGCCAAATTTTTGACAGCTGCTTACACTTGAAATGTGGCCTTTTAGGCTTGTGGAGGCAGAAGCTGTCCACAACCTTATGGCGGCGGTGACCAGGTATCCATACTCGGTCCCCAGCCGCCACTATTTGTCCTGGTGTCGTCTCCGCCTTCCACAAGCATGGGTCCTACAACATTACCCGTGCCCTCCCCAATTTACTTACTGGGAAGGACCGCCTAACCACCAGCACGTGGACAGGTGAACGTGGCCAGGGACGGTACGGAGCCAGTCCACAGCTTGTCGGTGAGTTGTATTTCAACACAGCCATATTTTTTAGCTCTGTGAAAGGACTGACTTGTGGGAAACCGTATCTACTCCAGCTGTCATTTCTACCAGGAAGTCCTCTAAAGCTGCTTTCACTTGAAATGTGGCCTTTTAGGTTCGTGGAGGTGGAAGCTGCCGACAGCGGCTGGGTGTCCATACCCGGTCCCCAGTCGCCACTATTTCTCCCGGTATCATCTCCACCTTCCACAAGCAAGGGTCACTGAACATTACTGCTGGTACTTTTCTGTGGGAATCTGCTTGCCTCCTACCAGCCTGTAATATTTCCAGTGAACTATGGTACAACACCATGGTATTAGCACTGCCCTGAGCACCAGTAGCAAAGCCACCCACAATTTCTTTCTTAGGAATCCTATTTGGTAGACTGAGTGGCTGCCCAAATACATTAGTTTCTCACAAAGCAGCTGAAGATAGAGTGGCAGTAGGTGCAAGTTTCTCCAGCTTGTTAAATATCAGGGGGTGAATGGCAGCACAGTGTCTCAGTGGTTAGCACTGAAGCCTTGTAGCGCTGGGATCCTGGGTTCAAATCCCAGCAATGACAACATCTGCAAGGATTTTGCATGTTCTCCCCGTGTTTGCGTGGGTTTCCACCTCAGTCAAAAAAGGAGCCATAGAGTGTCCGGGAACCTTCCCACACACTTTTCTTAGTCAGGACTGCTTCTGGGCAGGGTTGGACAGTCCCACCAGAGAGTCCTCGGGTGGGCCCTGGCTTCTCCATCAGGAGAGTTTATGATAGTTCTAACTTTGCAGCTGCTATGGGGCTCTTGAGTGGGAGAGAAAGGTAAGCCCTCAAAATCAAATCCTCTGGTGGGCCCAATGTTTTTCAATCTGAAACTGCTTCTCAGTGGGAGTTGTATTTCATCACAGCCATATTCTTTAGCTCTGTGAAAGGACTGGAATAGAGGGAAACCGTATCTGCCCCGGCTGTCATTTCTCCGTCACCAGGTTCCGCCCATTGTCACACACGACCATGCCTGGCTGTATGTTCAGCGGTGAGAGCCACAGATCAGGCTCCTGTGTTGCAGCTTTCAACAACTCTGTGTAATGTTCTGCAACAAGGAACTAAGGAATAGGAGGGAAAAGCTTTCCCTGCACTGAGACTCAGCTTTACCCTACGCTGGGGTGGATGCCCTATTCCTTGTGAATAGCCCCACCGAAACTCCTGCACTGAACTCAAACACAGACCTGTAGGATGGTGAAAGGGGTCCGTAAAAGATCTAAGGACTGGGAGCAAAAGCAGGAGACCTCCTAAAAGAAAAGCTAGTTGCAGAAACGAAAATAAAAGAAAACAAAACTGGTGGAACTAGAAGTCCCAGGATAACTATAGTCAAAAGCTAGTAGAACTAAACCAGGCTACTTAGCCAGAGCACGAGCGTTACAACACTGATGTCCAGCAGGGAATGAGGGCCAGGTGCTGGGTAATAAAGAGTGCAGAGATCAGGTGACCAAGAAACCCAGCACCAGAAGAAAAGACTAGAAGCAGCAAACCACAACAAGATGGTGTAGAACGAGCAAGAAAGCTTGTAAAAGAACTTCAACATGACGTTTCAAGGATGGAGCGAGACTGCCATCTACTGGCCAGAGACAGTCAAGCGGAACCAAAATATACAAGGGAAGTTGCAGGGAGGGCAGATTCAGACGCTGGACCCGATCAGGTGACTTCCAGGAAGGAGTTGAGAGAGATAAGAGGCCAGCGCGCCAAACCTGAGGGGTCTTTGGTGCCAAGCAGCAGAGAGCAGCAGATGTGCTCCCTGCATTCTGAGAAACCCCGCGTGACAGGCCAAATCAAGAGGCCTGAGAGGTGCTCCAGCCGGGCACCGGTAAAAGAGCTCCGGATCCCTCACAGTTGTGACCCGAGTGCTGTGCCTGTTGAGGATACTAGGAACCTGATCGCGGTGCTGAGTGAGTTCGCGGAACCCGACGTCGGCCGCCGACAGACGAGGCCTGGACCCCCCTATCCAAGGCTCGAGAGACTGCCTCCAACGGCCAAGCAGAGAGGAGCTGCATACGTGAGCAGGGCCGTCACTTCCACTGCTCACCCACGGTACCGGGGACAATTGGGTTTAAGTACTCAGGTTGGGAGGGGAACGGTTGGGGCTAAAGTAGCACAACGTGATTTAATTGAATTCATCCGGAAAGAGACTAACGGCCTAGCGGGAATAACCGGTGACCCCCGCTAGGGCCAAATTCACGGTTAAAGAACTTGTGTGGTGTCTCTCATGCTTGCTGCGCCTTATTTTAAGAGACTGCGCCTTACTTTGAGAAATTTCGTATTTTGCTGATATTTCAAACCACTGTTCATTACCCTTGTTGCTAATCCCTTGTTCTGACTGTTCTCGCCTTGTGTCTGTGTGCGTTGCATTCCGGCACCTGCATTACAATGGCTGATGGTAAAACATAGATTCTAACAGTACCTCCCCTTTTACGAGGACCCTCTGGATCCTCTAGGCCGATCCTTACCAGGAAATCTCCTGTGAAAAGCCTTAATTAGCCTTGAGGCCGAGACGTCCTCGGCCTTCACCCAGGAATTATCCTCGGGGCCGAAACCTCTCCAGGACACAAGATACTGTAATCTTCCTCTATGCCACCTGGAATCCAAAATGCGAGAAATTTCAAATTCACCGTCCTCATCAACAGGAGGAACAGTAGGCTTCGCCTGCTTATCAGGAGTGTGCGCCTTCTTAAGTAACGACACATGAAACACAGAATTAATCCTCCAGGACGAGGGAATGCCCAACCTCACAGCTGCCGAGTTGACAATCTGAACCACTTTGAAAGGACCCACAAATTTAGGTCCCAGTTTTTTAGAAGGAATTTTCAAATAAAGATTCCTAGAGGACAACCAGACCATATCCCCAACAGCAAACAAGGACTCCTTTCTTTTTTTGTCAAAATACCTTTTTGATCTACTGTTAGCCTCTTTAAGGTTCAGGCGTACACTGGTCCAAACCCTCTCCAAATAGCCAGAAAAATTGTCCTCCTCCAGTACAGCAGCCCCAACTTTGGAAAATGGACCAAAAGATGGATACCTGCCAGTACAACAAAAAAAAAGGAGAACAACCAGCAGAGGAGGAAGTATGATTATTAAGGGCAAACTCCGCAAGTGGTAGAAATTCAGACCATATTTCCTGATTGTCTGCCACAAAACATCTCAAAAACTGCTCGACATCCTGGTTCTTCCTTTCAGTCTGTCCATTGGACTCTGTATGATACCCCGACGAGAATGACAAATGAATTTTCAATCTGTCAAAAAAAAGCACGCAAGAGCGAGCTACAAACTGTGGTCCTCTATCGGAAACAATGTCCGTGGGAACACCATGGAGCCTGAAAATCTCCTTCACAGAAGCCTTAGCAAGAGTCTTGGCGCAAGGTAACTTGTTAAACGGAACCAGATGACGCATTTTACTAAACCGGTCCACAACAACCCAGATTACAGAAAAACCCTCCGATACAGGCAGATCGGTGATAAAATCCATGGCAAGGTGCGTCCATGGCGAACTAGGAACTTCCAAGGGGCATAGCAACCCCGCAGCCGGAGCGTGAGAGGCATTCGAACTAGCGCACACAGAACACTGACGCACCCACTTGTTGACTTCTCTTTGCCACCCTGGCCACCAGAAACTCCGACCGATAGACTTCCCGTAACATCCCTGGCGGCATGCTGGCATGGCTTACCATCTCCCACCATGCGAGACCACCAGCTTACCTATCAGTCCAGGCTGCACACTTTGCTCCAGTACTAGCTGTGTGCATGTCTCTTGTCTGATTGCTTAGGGCGGCGGCGCGGTTACTGCCTGATTCTTAAAGTTACAGTGTGCACACTCCTAATGCGTCCCCAGCCTATTGCTGTGAGTCACTGGATACTTAAACCCCCTCCACCCAGTAGGAGGTGCCTGAGCAACACTTTCTTTCAGTGTGTTCTGTGCAACTGAGTTGCCAGGTCTTGTCCTGTATCTTGTCTGTTTCCGCCACCCTGAGGGCTGTATACCCAAGCCTGTTACCTGTATCTGTGAATTCTAGTCTGTTCCGCCACCCTGGGGGCTGTATACTCAGGCTTGTTACCTGTATCTGTGACTTCTAGTCTGTTTCCGCCACCCTGGGGGCTGAGTTCCCAGGCTCGTTCCTCTATCTTGATCCGGGTTCAGTTCCTGTCTGAACTGTGTCCTAGCCCGTTACCTGTTTGTCTCTATGTCACTACCTTCCCTTTTCCTGCAGTGTCTGAACCTGCACCTAACTCCAACTTGTTATCTCTGTACTTCTGTTTGTGAGTTTTGTGTCCACACGCTACTTCATTGTAAGTACCTTGTGTGTATCTGGTTCTGCTTGTCCCGTTTCCCTGCCTCCGTATCTACCTCCTGTGTTCTAACTATCTTCCTGTGTTTCCCAGTCTGTTCCATGTGAACAGAGCCCTATCCTGTCTGCCTGCACCTTCTGCTCTGCGGTTTCGCTCTGCTCTGTTCTGCTCCGCTTGTTCCTCTGCACCTGCGGTTTCGCTCTGCTCTGTTCTGCCTCGCTTGTCCTCTGCACTTGCGGTTTCGCTCTGCTCTGTTCTGCCTTGCTTGTCCTCCGCACCTACGGTTTCGCTCTGCTCTGTTCTGCCTCGCTGGTCCTCCGCACTTGCGGTTTCGCTCTGCTCTTTTCTGCCTAGCTTGTCCTCCGCACTTGCGGTTTCGCTCTGCTCTGTTCTGCCTCGCTTGTCCTCCGCACTTGCGGTTTCGCTCTGCTCTGTTCTGCCTCGCTTGTCCTCCGCACTTGCGGTTTCGCTCTGCTCTGTTCTGCCTCGCTTGTCCTCCGCACTTGCGGTTTTGTTCTTCTCTGTTCTGCCTCGCTTGTCCTCCGCACCTGCGGTTTCACTCTGCTCTGTTGTGCCTCGCGTGTCCTCTGCACCGGCGGTTTCGCTCTGCTCTGCTTGTCCTCCTAACCGGCGGTTTCACTCTGCTCTGCTTGTCCTCCGCACCTGCGGTTTCGCTCTGCTTGTCCTCCACACCTGCGGTTTCGCTCTGCTCTGCTTGTCCTCCGCACCTGCGGTTTCGCTCTGCTCTGTTTGTCCTCTGCACCTGCAGTTTCGCTCTGCTCTGCTTGTCCTCCGCACCTGCAGTTTCGCTCTGCTCTGCTTGTCCTCCGCACCTACGGTTTCGCTCTTCTCTGCTTGTCCTCCGCACCTGCGGTTTTCGCTCTGCTCTGCTTGTCCTCCGCACCTGCGGTTTTGACTCTGCTCTGCTTGTCCTCCGCACCTGTGGTTTTCGCTCTGCTCTGCTTGTCCTCCGCACCTTTGGTTTTCGCTCTGCTCTGCTCCGCTTGTCCTCCGCACCTGCGGTTCTGCTCTGCTTGTCCACCGCACCTGCGGCTCAGTTCCTGTATCCCAGTCTGTACTGGTCTCTATCCAGCCAGCGCTCCACCTGCCAGTATCAGCCTGTCTACATACCTGCCGCGCCTGCCAGTACCCGCCTGTCTGCATACCAGCCGTACCTGCCAGTACCCGCCTGTCTGCATACCAGCCGTGCCTGCCAGTACCCGCCTGTCTGCATACCAGCTGTGCCTGCCAGTACCCACCTGTCTGCATACCAGCCGTGCCTGCCCGTTCCTGCATTCCCCGGTGTGGGTCAACAGCTGTGACCGGGGTCTGACCTGGAGTAGCACATGGGCCACCTCCCACGTCACTCCTCGGACCACGGAGTCAATTAGGCCGCCGTGTGTTCGTGGTCAGATCTGGCGAGGCCCCTAGTCACGCCCCTGCAGGCACTCCTCGGTTCGTGGCCCAGTGGGACCAATAACCATGCTCATGCCAGTCAGTCCGGGCGTGAGCGTAACACTTCCTAGTTTCCAAAATCCCTGGGTGACCCGCCAAGCGAGACTCATGACATTCAACAAACAACGCTCTCCTCAAGGCTCTAGGCACAAACAATTTACAACACGGAGTGTTAGTTGGTGCCGCACTCTGAGCTCCTAGGATGCTATTCTCCAACTCAGAATCCAATGCAGCCACCACCACCCCTCTCTGCAAAATACACTCCTCCCTCTCAGCATTCACCGCTGGAGAGAAACTACGAGACAAAGCGTCAGCCTTAACATTCTTTGTCCCCGGAACAAAGGTTATGGAAAAATTAAACCGGGCAAAAAACAGTGCCCACCTAGCCTGATGGGCATTCAAACGTTTAGCTGCGTCCAGATAAATCAATGAAAACCTGTATAGGATGTCGAGGCCCCTCCAAAAAAAGTCGCCAATGCTCAAACGCAAGTTTAATAGCCAAGAACTCACGAGTCCCAACATCATAGTTGAGCTCTGTCTCAGAAATTTTTTTTGAAAAGAAAGCAGAGGGATGCACCCCATCCTCACCCTCCTGGGACAGAACAGCCCCTACGCCTATAGATGAGGCATCCACCTCAACCAAAAATGGCTTGGTCTCATCCATCTGGATAAGAACAGGAGCAGAGATGAACCTCTTCTTGAGATACTCAAAAGCTTCAATAGCCTCAGTGGACCATTGGACTGTATTAGCACACTTCTTGGTGAGATCAGTAATGGGTTTAGCGATGACAGAGAAATTCTTTATGAATTTCCTGTAATAATTGGCAAACCCCAAAAACCTCTATACGGACTTCAAACCCTCAGGCCTCGGCCACTCCAGCACAGCCTGAACTTTCACCGGGTCCATCTCAAAACCATCACAAGAGACAACGTAACCCAAAAAAATAATTTTCTGGACAGCAAACTGACACTTCTCCAATTTAGCAAAGATTGTGTTATCTCTCAGTATCTGAAGAACTTCGCGGACTCTCTAACAATGAGACTCAAGATCCGATGAATAAATCAAAATGTCATCCAGATAAACAATAACACTCCTACCGATCAAGGGACTCAGAATGTCATTGATGAAATTTTGAAAAAAATGCAGGGGCGTTAGTAAGCCTAAAAGGCATCACCAAACACTCAAAATGTCCTTCCGGGGTGTTAAAAGCTGTCTTCCATTCATCTCCGTCCTTTACCCTCAGCAAATTATATGCCCCGCGAAGGTCAATCTTAGAAAACCATTTAGCTCCGGTCAATTGGTTAAACAAATCCGGAATAAGTGGTAACGGGTAAGGCTTGTGCACAGTGATCTTATTAATCTCCTGAAAATCCAGACATGGCCTAAGACCCCCATCCTTCTTTTTGACAAAAAAGAACCCAACCGCCACAGGAGACTTAGAGGGTCTTATGTGATCTGCAGCTAAACTAGTCTGAAGGTACTCCTGCAAAGCCTCCCTCTCGGGAATTGTCAGATTAAACAACCGGCTCTTAGGGAGTTTAGCATCAGGGACGAAGTCAATAGCGCAATCATAATCTCTATGAGGTGGTAAAGCTTTCGACTCCACCTCTGAAAAAAACCTCCAAAAATCCTGAATGGGTTCAGGTAACTCCCCCTTTACAACAGCCACAATGTGAACATTACAACACTTACCATAACACCCCTGACCCCAGGATCTTATGGAACCAGACGACCAGTCCAGCAAAGGATTATGCACCTTTAACCAGGGCAACCCCAGGATGACCGGGGAAGGCAACTTAGCAAGTACAAATAAGTCAATCTGCTCCTGATGTTCCATATTTATAGTAAGCGGAAACCCAGTGACCTTTCGAAGAATGCACCCATGCTCCAGGGGAGTATTATCAATCGCCACCACAGGAAAATGAGATGACAAAGGTTCAAAATCAAACTTATACTTTTCAAGAAATTGTTGATCAATCAAATTAAGTGCAGAACCACAATCCACCATAACCTGAAACTCAATTAAACGACCCGGACAGGTGGTATTACCAGGAAAAAACACCCCAGCAGAACGTGAAAACTCAATGCGAATGGAGGTGTTATTTCTACTGACCTTTTTTTTTTCTTTCCTTAAGCGAACCTCACATTGCTTTAAAAAATGATCAGCCTTACCGCAATACAAGCAAAGTCCCTCAGAGAACCTCCTGTGCCTCTCTCTAGAACGGGATGACATTGCCCCGACCTGCATAGGGTCCCCAGTGTCGGCAGGAATATCTTGAGAAACAGAATCCAACAATACAGGCAACTTCTCCTCATTCTGTCTAGCCCTCAACCTTCTATCCACAGGGATAGCTAACTGCATGTCAACTATCAGGTGCAGGGAATGCAATGAGAAAATCTTTAACCCTTTCACTCAAGCCTGCCAGAAACTGAAACTTGAGTGCAGGGTCATTCCACCTGACCTCTGCAGACCATCGTCTGAACAGGGTGCAATAACTCTCAGCATCAACAGAACCCTGTTTGAGACGTCTGAGCTCTGCCTCAGCTGATGCATCCCGATCAGGATCATCATACAGCAAACCCATGGCATTAAAAAATGCTTCTACAGAACTCAGACATTGATCATCAGGATTTGAGGTTTCTTGCGCAATAGAGACATAATAATTCCTACACGCTGTAGTTTATTACCAGAAGATCTAGGTCTGAGCCCGAAAATACAACAAACAAGCATTTTTAAATGAAAAAAAATCCTGTCGTTTCCCCGAGAAACACTCAGGTAATCCTACCTTAGGTTCTTCATAGGGTTCTGCAGGGTATTTACTCAAGTACTGCTGAAGATCGGCAACCTCCAAAGTTAACCCTTGCAAGTGTTCAGCAAGTTAGTGGACAGAAACCATACTGAAGAAAATCCAGGGAGAGGAGAGGAGAGGGAAAAAGAAAAAAAAAACCTTTTTTTTTTTTTTTTTAAACGTGGCTGGACATATTGTAATGTTCTGCAACTTAGAACTAAGGAATAGGAGGGAAAAGCTGTCCCTGCACTGAGACTAAGCTTAACCCTACGCTGGGGTGCGTTAGAGAGCCATCAGCCAGCTATGCTTTGTTGTTCCCATTATAAAGGAGCGGGTCTCCTATAGTGGTAATGCCCATGCTGTGACTGCAATGGCTGCCAAAATTTGTGAAAAACCCCACTAACAATTTAAAGACACACAGAGCAGAGCCACAGTAATGACATGTTTCCATTACAAAGGATGGGGTGTGCTATACAGTTATAGGGTATGCAGTGAGTCCAACGGCTGACAAAATTTAGGAAAAACCCCACTAACAATCTAAAGACACATAGAGCAGTGCCACAGTAACAACAAATTCCCATTAGAAAGGAGAGGGTATCCTATACTTGTAATGCCCATGCACTTAGTGTATGGACTGACAAACATTTACCCCTCGCGGGTATAAATGAACATACTGTATAAAAAAATTATTTTACGGGCATCATAAACACTCTTTAAAAAATATGTGGGTGTTGCATCACGGCCCACGGTCACCCTGGTGATATGGTGGTGGAGGATGAAGAGAAGGAGGAGGACAAGAAGAAATAGCGTATACCCATGTGTGGGTGTGAAGAGGTGCATGGGAATACACCTCCCAAAAAAAGACACTGGATTTGAGTTTGTTACGCTGCTATCATTCGGTGGTGTGGAGAAGTCTGGCCCAATCCAGCCCTTGAGTCAGCCTGTCAGTATTTTCAGTTGACAGGTGGATGCGCTTATCAGTTATCATTCCACCAGTGGCACTAAAAACCCACTCTGATAGTGGGCCAGAACCTCCAAGTCTTAGAGAGCCAGTTCATTCCACGTGTCCAGTTTGGATACCCAATAATTATAAGGCACAGAGGAATCACGGAGGACGTTGGTACGGTTGGCAAGGTACTCCCTCATCATCTTCCCAAACTTTGCACTCCTTGTGAGAGTACCCCGTGCCTCAGGGCCTGTGCGATGGGAGGGGCTGAGAAAATTTTCCCAGAACTTTGACAGTGTTCCCCTGCCTTTGCTGGATTGGAGTTGTCTCTCTCGCCTGTAGTCCTTAGTTGTCCAATGAACTGTGACCTCTGCCGCCAGTGTTTTAAGATGGGAGTTTTTTTAATAGTTCCGCAACAAGGGACTTCTGGTACTGCCCCATTTTTGTAGACCTGTCCGCCTCAGGAATAAGAGATATAAAGTTCTCCTTGTAGCGTGGGTCTAGAAGTGTCACCAACAGTAATGACTGTCACACAAAATTTTGAAAACGCAAGGGTCATGGGAAAGGCAGCGTAACATAAACTCAACCATGCGTGGCAGAATGCTAACAGGCAAGACTTCCGTGTCCTCACCAAGAGGACAACTAACCATGCTCTTCCTCTGCCTCTTCCTCAACCAATCCACGTTGGGATGAAATGAGGCTTGGCTGTGTGCTCTGCCTGAAATGCATCCTCTTTGATTGCCAGCAGAGAGCGTTTCAGAAGACAGAGAAGCGGGATGGTGACACAAATTATGGCGTCATCGCCGCTCACCATCGTGGTGGAGTCCTCAAAGTTTTGGAGGATGGTACATATGTCTGACATTCATGTCCACTCCTGAGGTCTTGTGTGTGGAGTCTGAACTGAATACCGACGGGTTTGTTGATGCTGGTAGTCAACAACTGCCCTCTTCTGCTCACAAATCCTTCCCAACATCTGCAGTGTAGAGTTCCAACGCGTGAGGACATCACACACCAGTCTGTGAGCCGGTAGCTGCAAACGCTGCTGAAACACGGCAAGGGCGGCGGAAGCTGTAGGTGACTTTCTAAAATGGGCACACAGGCAGCGTACTTTAACAAGCAGATCCAGCAGCTCCGGGTAGGATTTGAGAAACTGCTGAACCACGAGGTTAAGCACATGGGCCAGGCATGGTACGTGTGTGAGCTTGCCTCACCTCAGAGCCGCCACCAGGTTCCAGCCATTGTCACACACGACCATGCCTGGCTGTAGGTTCAGCGGTGTCAACCACAGATCTGCCTGCTCTTTCAGAACTGTCCACAACTCTTCAGCATTGTGCGTTTTGTCACCTATGCATATTAGCTTCAGCACAGCCTGTAGCCGCTTGTCCGAGGCCGTGCTGCAGTGCTTCCAGATTGTGACTGATGTTGTCATTTTGGAGATGGAGGCTGAGGAGGATGAGGTGCAGGAGCTGTAGACTGTGGGGGCAACCCTGATTGACCTAGGGCCTGCAATCCTTGGCATCGGGAGGACGTGTTCTGTCCCAAGGTCGTACTGGGTCCCGGCTTCCACTATGTTAACCTAGTGTGCCATCAGCGAGATATACCGTCCCTGCCCACAAGCACTGGTCCACGTGTCCGTGGTTAGGTGGACTTTCCCGGTAACTGCTTTGTTGAGGGCACGGCTAATGTTTTTGGGCACATCCTTGTGTAATGTGGGGACAGCACACCAGGAGAAATAGTGGCGGCTGGGGACCGAGTACCGAGGAACGGCCGCCGCCATCAGGTTGCGGAATGCTTCCGTCTCCACAAGCCTAAAAGGCAACATTTCGAGCGCAAGCAGTAGCGAAATGTGGGAATTTAGTAGTGTGGCCTGTGGGGCGTTGGCTGCGTATATGCGCGTGCGTTCCAAGGTCTGGGGTATGGACAACTGAAGGTTGCGCTGGGACAAGGACGTGGATGTGCTTTCTGATGCTGCTACTTGAGAGTGTGCAATGACAGGTGCAGGGCAGGAGGCATCTTCGCATGCACCATGGACAGGGGATTGGCTTGCATGCATACCAGCGGAAGAAGCAGTGGTGCCACCCGCAGACACTGTTCCTGGACCCTGGGGTTCGGCCCACTTAGTCGGGTGCTTTGCTGCCATGTGCCTGGTCATGCTGGTGGTGGTCAGGTTGGTTGTTTTGCCACCCCTGCTGATGCTGGCCTGGCAGGTGGTGCAAATGACCTTTTTGGGATTATCGGCAGAGTCTTTAAAAAACAACCAGACTCGGGAAGACCTAACAGTTGTACTGGCAACTTCCTACGTTGGTGTTACGGTGAACTGTTGCCTGCTTTCTGTCTGCGGCCACCATACTGCATCTTCCTGCCTGTTGTGGTGCTCTGCCTCCCTCCCCCTGTGTGCTGCTCTCTTTTCTCTGCATGTCCTCCTGCCAGGTTGGGTCAGTTACTATATCATCCACCACCTCGTCTGCATATTCCGCACCCTGGTCCCCCTCCTGGCTTTCTGACAATTATGTCTCATCATCGTCCACCTCTTGTGACACTTTCCCACTGTCGCCTTCGTGTGACCGTGGCTGCTCAAATATTTGGGCATCGCTACATGCGATCTCCTCTTGCCCCGTTTAAATGGACCAGGCGAGAGGCCTGAATCTATAAATGGAAAAGTGAATAGCTCTTCGGAGTGTCCAAGTGTGGGATCAGTTGTCTCTGGGCACCGGCATAGTGGGAGGAAGAAGGATCAGGGTGAGGAATATGCGGTCCAGACTCACGGCTACTGAGACTTGACCATTTGGAAGACGGGGTGGTGGTGGTGGCTAAGTGACTGTAAGCATTATCTGCTATCCAACCAATAACCTTTTCACACTGCTCTGTGTTCAATAGTGGTCCCCTATTAATTGGGACAGGAAGGTCGAGCGAGAAGATGTGGGTGTTTGTTGTGCCACAATTTCAACTTGCCCATTGCCTCGGCCGCTGCATGCACCATCACCATCATGTCCAGTTCCCCGTCACTTGCCACGTGCCTTGCCCATTTTAAATGGAGGATAACATCTTCCACGCTCACTACAAATGGATGAATTTGGAGCGAACTTGTATGTGATCCGTGTGACGGACAAACCACAGTTTTAAATAGCTGGCCTTTAGGTAACTATTTTGAACAGCAAACTGGTGTCAATAGCTTCACTGACACACTGAAACAAATGTTTAATGGAGGCCAGAAATGGCAGTATTATCAGCGTAATTATATGTGATCTGTCTGACGGACAAACCACAGTTTTAAATAGCTAGATTTTTAGGGCTGTAATATGGAAAGGACCTGACTGTATTCTGCAGTGCCAACAAGCAAATGGCGCAGAAAAACGGTGTTCTCTGGATTGCTTTTTAAGAAAATAATGAGGATTAAGATCCAAAAAAAGTATTCCTGGCCCCTGAGACCTGGGCCTATTTCTAGAAATATCTAACAGCAGCAGCAGACAAAACTGGAATGGAGCCTCTTGTGCTATGTGCACTGCAGTCTGCTATATACCTTGCCTGCCTTTATACACTGCCTGCCTGATATCTCTGCAGATGGATTAGTCCTCAGAAGGACTGTTTGTTGAGATTGATATGTGTCTCTAATATAGTTTGGTACACCTACACTAACTAGAAACAAGCAAATCTCTCCCTAGCTCAGCAGTACCTCTCCCTACATTGTCTGATTCCGGAGTGACTGTGATGAGCATGGTGGCGCCAGGTTTGATATAGACCTGATGACGCTGTGCGGCTAGCCAATCACTGTAATGCCACAACCAACATGGCTGCGGCATTAGAGTGAGTGGCAGACAATCTTTGCATGTTCATTGGCTCTGTAAAGAACACCAAGCATGCAGGGAGGAGACCTGAGCTCCCGCCGAGCAACCCCGGAAATACTCGGCGAGCGCCGAGCATCTCGAGCAGTGAGATGCTCGGGCGAGCACTGAGCAATAGCAAGCATGCTCACTCATCACTAATCAAAAATGCTACGTGTGAAAATAGCTCAAGGTGTGGAGAAACATTTTTGGTTTTGGTTATTTATTTTGCCTTAAATACAAGTTATTACCCTAGAAAGGCTGTTCCTTAACATTTTTTCCAGGAAAATCCATTTTGGTTTAGTTTTTGTATGTTTTATTGAGAGTCTGTTAAAGTGGCATAATACTCGGTGACAACATTGTTCACAGCAGTGACCTGGGAGTCAGAGATGCTTCCAGGGGTCTTCCCCATGCTGTTCCAATGTCATTTGAGCACTATTCCCATCGATTAGGGCAATTTTTAGGCCCCCTGCAGACCTCCGGGGGGGCCGCTGGACAAATGCTCGAGTGTCACACAAGGTGTGGGAAAGACTAAGTGCAACACAAAGGGAAGAGGGGAAAGAGCGCCCAGACTCTAGGGAAAGGGGGGAGTGGAGACCTCCTAGGCTGATCTAGTGTCACCCTGTCTTTACTAACGTCCCTATATTGGTTCTTCAGCAATCGCAGCACACGTACCTCGCCCTGTCTTTCCCTGGCTTTAGGCTCAGGCTAGGGAAGGGAGAGGATGAGCACTAGTCGATCCCCACTGAACATTAAAGACAACAAGGGGGGACAAACAAGGGAAAATAGCTTAGCTTTAGTAGACTGCAGACAAATGGCACACGTCCTCTAGCCCCAAAGAGAAAGAAGTACTGCTCTTGTTCAAGCCTTCGCAAGGAGTAATGAATATTACCGGCACCTCCCTCTGTCACACAGCAGGTATTTATACACCCAGGCCAGGGTGTTAATTAGCCAGAGGAAGGTAGCCGCCGGGTCCTAGAGATACAGATTCTAAGAAGTTGTCTGTAATGCCAAACAAACAGCTCTCCTGCAACCAACTCAGGGTGACTGGCTGTCACTTCTGAAACACCCATGACATCGAGTTTCCCATAGACTTACATTGGGCTCGTTGCTCTGGTCGAGTACCCGAGCATTCCAATTTGCTAGACCCAAGCAAGAGCTCCCATGCATTTCAATGCTCGCTCATCACTATCACCCACCTAATCACCGTGTAAACCAATTGTAACCTCACATTAACTTTTTAAGGGTTTTTGGTGTAAGTGTTCTAAGGCTATGTGCATACTGTGCGTTTTTTCTGTGCACTTTCGCTGCATTTTTTCCTCATGGAAATGGGCCAAAAACGCTAGGGACTCCTTGTGCCAGTTCATGCAATGATAATCCTGAAGTGCTGTGCACATGATCAGGAATTTTCCTATCAGGATTGTCATTGCGTTTAAATCTGCAGCATATCAAATCTTTTCACCCATTGACTTCAATTGAGTCAGTTAAATCCGCAGCAAAACGCAGGAATAAAAATATTTGCTGCGGATGTTTGCTGCGCATTTGACGGACTCAATTCAAGTCAATGAGTCAAAAAGCGCTGCAAAAACACACAAAGAATTGCCCACAGGAGACTATTCCTCCCATCATCCTACTGCCGATCACCCTGGTAATAGCAGAAGCAGGCGTGGCTGAGGGGAGATGTAGTCTCTTCAGCCAGCGCATGTGCTCCATGTAAAAAAAAAAAAAGTTAAAATAAATTGCTATTCAAATAAAAAACATTTTATGCTCCCCTACCGCCGTCATCACAAGTGTCCCACGGCGATCCGATCACCTGGCAGCACACTGACAAGAGCGCAATTGTTACCAGCAGTTTATGGCACTGAGCTGCCGGGACTGAGGTCACTGGAGATCAATCAGCTGACGAGCTCTGGTGACCTCACTTACGGCACCGCTGCGTGAGAAATTTCTCACGCAACACTGGTGCAATAAATGAGGTCACCTGATCTTATCAGCTGATCATCAGCTGATTGAGCTCCAGTGACCTCACTCCCGGCATCTCAGGGCTATACACTGACAGGTGTGATTACACTCCTGTCAGTGTATAGCGTGCTGTCCTCTAGAGCAGTCACATCAGTGATTGCTGGTGTGACTGCACTAGAAGTGATCCAGATCTTTATGGGACACTGTGGATTATGTCATCATGGCGACAGGTGAGGGTTGTTTTTTTATTTTTATTGTTTTACAGGTGACAATGGCTTCAGCGGAATGGGCGTTAGGCAAGTATACAGTGTTTTTTATTTTTAAATAAATTATTAAAACCATGTGGAATTTTATTTAAAATAAAAGACTTTATTCTGGCCATGTCTTTATTTCAAAAACTTTACTACAGGGTTAGTAATGGGGGCGTCTTGTAGATGCCCTCCATTACTAACCAGGGCTTCATGTCAGCTGCCAATACAAGGCTCATATGAATCCCAACCCTATTACCCCACTTGCCACTGCACCATGGCAAGTTAGAGGAGCGGAGGCTAAGTGCCAGATTTGGCGCATCTTAAGGATGCAAAATTTCTGTGGTGGCTGAGAGCTGATATTATTTGCCTGAGAGGGGGCCAGGATCCATGGCCCGTTCACTGGCTATTAATATCAGCCCATAGCTGTCTGCCTAGCCTTTGCTGGTTAGATTTTATAGGGAGACCCTACGTCAATTTTTTTCTGGGGCCCCCCTGTAATCTAGCTAGTTAAAGCTAAGCAAACAGCTGTGGGCTGTTATTAATAGCCAGGCAACATTTTTGGCTAATGGCCCCTTCCCTGGCTAGTAATATCAGCCCCTAGCGGTCAGCTTTCCCTCTGCTGGTTATGAAAATGAGATGGGAGTCCATGCCATTTTTTTAATTTAAGGGTATTTTTTTAATTTAAGGGTATGAACCAACCAGATTTAATGGATTAAATACATTCTAGTGGTCAAATTTCTGTTGTGGAGACTGGCGACTCCGCAAGAGAATTTGACATGCTGCGGTCCTGAGAGACGTGCCTCAAGTCAGTATCTGTGGGTAATCCGCAGTCTCAGATGCACGCATAGTAGACATGGGATTTCTAGAAATCCCATCCACTATGCTATAACATGTGCCCGCTGCAGGTTTGGCGCTGCATACATATGCAGCATCAAACCAGCAGCATTTCCTGATCATGGGCACGTACCCAAACTCATCCGCAGCATATCAAATTCTGTAGCGGAGACACTAGTCTCCACTGCAGATTTTGAACGATTGAAATGTCATTACATGCTGTGGATCCGCATATACTGAAAAAACGAGTGCTGCATTAGGAGTAATGAGATTAGGCGTAATGGGTTTAGATGTCACTGACACCTAACCCTAGTTTTCTTAATGAAGAGGTGTCAGCCAGACACTCTCATTACTAAGTAGAGTTAAATAAACGCACACACTGAGAGTTGAAATACAATAGACACATTCTTTAATCATTTAAATTAACCAATATACTCACCCCAGGTCCGACAGTAATCCCAGGGTTAAAGCGATGTCCCACGTTCTTTTTTTCAAATATCTTTATTTAGCTCCAAAAAGCAATCATTGCTGTACAAAAATGCACTAAAATCACCCCAAAATGCGCGTTTTTGCCGCCAAGAGATGCAGAAACCTTGCAGAAATTTCTGCCATCAAATACTGAACATGCGCACATTGCATAATTTTAATTTAGGATGTTTTAGGCTAAGAAAACCCAGCTCTTAAATAACTTAGTCCACATCATATGTCAGAAATCCTACATCCAACTAGGATTCTGTCTTACCCTTTCCTTACCCAAAGGTGTGATTCAAAACCATGGATCTAATAGAAAACCACAATGAAAGGGTAATACAAGAATTCATTCCTACTGGTATTTAACCTGTGATTTATGTTCTTCTTTACCAACACTTACAATTTAGTGCAGCCTGATCAATAATAATAACCTTGGTATTCATGAGATTGAATGTTTGGTTGCTGATTGGATATACCTGCTGAATTTGAAGACAGTGATGTTTTTTTCCATTTGATACTCAGCCTCTATATTTAAGTGCTGCTCAGTTATTTTATTATATGTGTGTGTGCTTTTTTTAATGGATTAATACTAGTGTTGAGTGAGCACTAAAATGCTCAGGTGCTCGAAGCTCGGGCCGAGCTCACCGTGATACTCGGGTGCTCGACCCGAGCAACGAGCCCAATGTTAGTCTATGGAAGACCCGAGCATTTTTGTGGCGGCACCCCCAGCAGTCTGTAGAAAGCCTAAAAAGTGCCCAAAACAATAGTGACAGTGCTCAAATTACATGGGGGCAGCATGGGGATCGCCCCAGGAAGCATTTCTGACCCCTAGGTCACTGCTGTCAACAACGTTGTCAGAGGTATTAAGCCACTTTTGCGGGCTCACAATAAAACGTTCAAAAACGAAACTGAAACAGCTTTCCTGTGAAATATGTTAAGGAACTTCCTTTCCAGGGTAAAGACTTGTGTATAAGGTAAAATAAATAACCAAAAACAAAATTTTTTTTTTATGCGTTTTTGCACTTTTGTATTGCTTTCAACCGTGACAAATGCATTCACCGGGAAATGTCATTTTAACATTTTACAACCTTATCTGGCCATGTGCTGTGTGACACATGCATACAGTGCTGAAAAGACATGGAAACAGCATGGGGATGACCCCTGGAAGCATCTCTGACACCCAGGTCAGTGCCTAAAAGTGTGCCCATCAGAAGTGATCCTTGCCGCATCAGAAGATGCAGACTTGCGACTATCCCCGTGCAAGTCCTTGTCCCAGGGCAGTGTTCAATTGTACCTCCCCCATTCCTTGCAATGCAAGCGTAAGTATGCAGCCTGCCAGCCACCCACCCCCAGGCTGCAATACCATACTGCTTGCTTGCTTGCACTTGAAATTGGGCCTTTTAGGTATGTGGAGGCGGAATCTGGCCACCACGTCATGGCTGCGTCGGCAGCCTGGTATCCATACTCAGTCCCCAGTCACCCAGCGCCCGGGTGTCCACACTTGGTCCCCATCCGCCAGGGGGCGGCCGGGTGTCCATACTCGGTCCCCAGCCACCCCTATTTGTCCCGGTAACCTTCCCCACACCTTTCTTAGCCTGGCCTGCTTTAGGCAGCATTGGCCGAGCCCACCAGACAACCAGACTCCTCCGGTGGGCCCTGGCTTCTCCATCAGGGGAGTTGAGAGTGCCAAGCTGAGGAGCATGATGATGATGATAGAAGTTAGCATCTGCTCTGTTTTCTTGGAATGCAAACGTAAGTGTGCAGCCTGCCACCCACCCACCCCCAGGCTGCAATACCATACTGCTAGCTTGCTTGCACTTGAAATGAGGCCTTTTAGGCTTGTGGAGGCAGAAGCCGGCCACCACGTCATGGCAGCATCGGCAGCCTGGTATCCATACTCGGTCCCCAGCCGCCCGGCGGCCGGGTGCCAGCGCTTGGTCCCCAGCCGCCAGGGGGCGGCCGTGTCCATACTCGGTCCCCAGCCACCCCACGGCCGGGTGTCCACACTCAGTCCCCAGCCGCCAGGGGGCGGCCGGGTATCCATACTCGGTCCCCAGCCGCCCCTATTTGTCCCAGTAACCTTCCCCACACTTTTCTTAGCCTGGCCTGCTTTAGGGCAGCATTGGCCGAGCCCACCAGACAACCAGACTCCTCCGGTGGGCCCTGGCTTCTCCATCAGGGGAGTTGAGAGTGCCAAGGTGAGGAGCATGATGATGATGATAGAAGTTAGCATCTGCTTTGTTTTCTTGGAATGCAAGCGTAAGTGTGCAGCCTGCCACCCGCCCACCCCCAGGCTGCAATACCATACTGCTAGCTTGCTTGCACTTGAAATGAGGCCTTTTAGGCTTGTGGAGGCAGACGTCGGCCACCATGTCATGGCTGCGTCGGCGGCCTGGTATCCATACTCAGTCCCCAGCCGCCCGGCGGCCGGGTGTCCGCACTCTGTCCCCAGCCGCCAGGGAGCAGCCGGGTGTCTATACTCAGTCCCCAGCCGCCCCTATTTGTCCCGGTAACCTTCCCCACACTTTTCTTAGCCTGGCCTGCTTTAGGGCAGCATTGGCCGAGCCCACCAGACAACCAGACTCCTCCGGTGGGCCCTGGCTTCTCCATCAGGGGAGTTGAGAGTGCCAAGGTGAGGAGCATGATGATGATGATAGAAGTTACCATCTGCTTTGTTTTCTGGGAATGCAAGCGTAAGTGTGCAGCCTGCCACCCACCCACCCCCAGGCTGCAATACCATACTGCTAGCTTGCTTGCGCTTGAAATGAGGCTTTTTAGGCTTGTGGAGGCAGACGCCAGCCACCATGTCATGACTGCGTCGGCGGCCTGGTATCCATACTCAGTCCCCAGCCGCCCGGTGGCCGGGTGTCCACACTCGGTCCCCAGCCACTAGGGGGCGGCCGGGTGTCCATACTCGGTCCCCAGCCACCCCTATTTGTCGCGGTAACCTTCCCCACACCTTTCTTAGCCTGGCCTGCTTTAGGGCAGCATTGGCCGAGCCCACCAGACAATCAGACTCCTCTGGTGGGCCCTGGCTTCTCCATCACGGGAGTTGAGAGTGCCAAGGTGAGGAGCATGATGATGATGATAGAAGTTAGCATCTGCTTTGTTTTCTTGGAATGCAAGCGCATGTATGTAGTAGCGGCTAGGCCTGAGGTGGTCAGCGTTTTGGCGCATATCCTACATCCTCCGAGGATTGCTGGATGTTTTCCTGCTACTATCCCAGTTCTATGACACCCGTTAAAACAAAGCTTCAGGTGATCAATGATGGATGAGGTGGTGGCAAAGGAGAAAGAGCAGGAGGAACAGGGACCATTCACATCACTATCAGGCCAGTCAACCACACATGTCTTGTAGGATATGTTTCTGTAACAAAAGGAGCGGTTCGGCTACACAGTTATAGGGCATACAGTGAGTGCAATGCCTACCAAAAATTTCGAGGCACTCCAATGCCCCTTGGAAGTGACATGGAGGTCAGAGGGCCTTAACTAAACTGTTTTTTCCATTTATAGCAACTGGGTCTCCTGTACACTGTTGGCCTAAGCAGTGAATGGAAGGCTTTCCAAAAATTATGAGGAACTGCAATGCCCCTTGAAACGTGGATTACAGCGTACTAAAAACCTTCTACCCATTATTGGGGGGTGGGTCTCCCTTAGTGTTCGCCTATGCATTGAAAAGCAAAAGCTGACTAAAATTAGGAGGAAATGCAATGCTCATTGGAAGAGTCGTGGAGGTTAGAGTTAATTAAAAATAACATTTCAATGCCCGTTGAAAGAGCTGTGGAGTTCAGAGTAGTTTAACAAGACGCTTTTAATGCCCCTTGGAAGAGACGTGGAGGTCACAGTAGCTTAACAAGACGGTTTTAATGCCCCTTGGAAGAGACGTGGAGGTCACAGTAGCTTAACAAGACGGTTTGAATGCCCCTTGGAAGAGTGGTGGAGGTCGCAGTAGCTTAACAAGACGGTTTTAATGCCCCTTGGAAGAGACGTGGAGGTCACAGTAGCTTAACAAGACGGTTTTAATGCCCCTTGGAAGAGTGGTGGAGGTCGCAGTGGAATAAATAGACAATATCAATGCCCCGTGGAAGAGACATGGAGGTCACAGTAGCTTAAAAAGATTGTTTTAATGCCCCTTGGAAGAGACGTGGAGGTCACAGTAGCTTAACAAGGCGGTTTTAATGCCCCTTGGAAGAGACGTGGAGGTCACAGTAGCTTAACAAGACAGCTTTAATGCCCCTTGGAAGAGTGGTGGAGGTTGCAGTAGCTTAACAAGACGGTTTTAATGCCCCTTGGAAGAGACGTGGGGGTCACAGTAACTTAACAAGACGGTTTTAATGCCCCTTGGAAGAGACGTGGAGGTCAGAGTAGATTAACAAGATGGTTTAAATGCCCCTTGGAAGAGACGTGGAGTTCAGAGTAGCTTAACAAGATGGTTTTCATGCCCCTTACAAGAGCCATGCAGTACAGCATATTAAAAACATTATTCCCATTTTTGGGGAGTGCGTCTCCCATATTCTTTGCCTATGCCTTCCAAGCAAAAGCTGCCAAAAATTAGGACGGAGCAACTTGCAATGCTGGCAAACAAGAGCCATGCAGTATAGCATATTCAAAACATTTTTCCCATTATTGGGGAGTGGGTCTCCCATAGTCTTTGCTTATGCCTTCCAAGCAAAAGCTGCCAAAAATTAGGACGGAGGAACTTGCAATGCTGGCAACATGGACCACGGTCACCCTTGTGGTATAGTGGTGGTGGAGCCTGAGGATAAGGAGAAGAGCAAAATACAGCCGAAATGAGGAAGCATAAACCCATGTGTTGGTGTGAAGCGGTGCATGGGAATACATCTCCCGAAATAACACAGTGGATTTGACTTTATGTTACTCTGCTGTCATTTGGTGGTGATGAGAAGTCTGGCCCAATCCAGCCCTTGTTCATTTTGATAAGGGTCAGCTTGTCAGCATTGTCAGTTGACAGGCGAGTGCGCTTATCAGTTATAATTCCCCCAGCGGCACTAAAAACACGCTCCGATAATACGCTAGCGGCAGGGCAGGCCAGGACCTCCAAAGCATACAGAGCGAGTGCATTCCAAGTGTCCAGCTTGGATACCCAATAATTAAAAGGCACAGAGGAATCACGGAGGACGCTGGTATGGTCGGCAAGGTACTCCCTCACCATCTTTTGAAACTTTCCACTCCTTGTGATAGTACCCCGCGCCTCAGGGCCTGCAAGCTGGGCAGGTCTCAGAAAACTGTCCCAGAACGTTGACAGTGTTCCCCTGCCTCTGCTGGATTGGAGTTACGTCTCTCTCACCTGTACGCCTTGGTTGGGAAATGAACTGTGACCTCTGCCGCCAGAGTGTTCAGATGGGAATTGTTTTAACAGTTCTGCAGCAAGGGCCTTCTGGTACTGCCCCATTTTTGTAGACCTCTCCACCTCAGGAATAAGAGAGTGAAAGTTCTCCTTGTAGCGGGGGTCTAAAAGTGTCACCAACTAGTAATGACTGTCACCCAACATTTTGACAACGCGAGAGTCACGGTTAAGGCAGCGTAACATAAAGTCAGCCATGCGTGCCAGACTGGTAACGGGCAAGACTTCCGTGTCCTCACCAAGATGACGACTGACCATGCTCTCCTCCTCCTCCTCCTCCTCCCCCCTGTCCTCAGGCCACCCACGCTGAACCGACGGTATGACAGTTGTACAGGTACTACCGTCTACAGCGCATGATACCAGTTCCTGTTCTTCCTCATCCTCATCCTCCTCCTCCTCTCCCTCATTGTCCCCCAATGCACGTTGGGATGAGATGAGTCTGGGCTGTGTGTAATCGCCCGTTACGGCTTCTTGATCCATCTCATCATACTCTGGCTACAATGCCTCCTCTTTAATTCTCTGCAGAGAGCGTTGCAAAAGACAGATAAGTGGGATGCTGACGCTAATGATGGCGTCATCACCACTCACCATCTTGGTGGACTCCTCAAAGTTTGTCAGGATGGTACATATGTCAGACATCCAGGTCCACTCCTGAGGTCTTATGTGTGGAGTCTGACCTGAATATCGACGGCCTTGTTGCAGCTGGTACTCCACAACTGCTCTCTTCTGCTCACAAATCCTTAGCAACATGTGGAGGGTAGAGTTCCAACATGTGGGGACTTCACACACCAGTCGGTGTGCCAGAAGCTGCAAACGCTGCTGCAACACAGCAAGGGCGGCGGAAGCTGTAGCCGACTTCCGAAAATGAGCTGACAGGCGGCGTACTTTGACGAGCAGATCTGGCAACTCGGGGTACGATTTAAGAAACCACTGAACCACGAGGTTAAGCACATGAGCCAGGCATGGTACGTGTGTGATCTCGCCTCGCCTCAGAGCCGCCACCAGGTTACGGCCATTGTCACACACGACCATGCCTGGATGTAGGTTCAGGGGTCTAAGCCACAGAACTGCCTGCTCTTTCACAGCTGTTCACAACTCACAAGCAGTGTGAGGTTTATCACTTAAGCTTATGAGTTTCAGCACAGCCTGTTGCCGCTTGGCTGAGGCAGTACTGCAGTGCTTCCAGCTTGTAACTGATGTGGTGATATCTGAGATGGAGGCTGAACATGAGGAGGAGGAGGAGGATGATGCACAGGAGCTGTACACTGTGGGGGCAACTCTGACTGACATAGGGCCCGCAATCCTCGGTGTGGGGAGGATGTGTTCCGTCCCAAGGTCCGACTGGGTCCCGGCTTCCACTATGTTTACCCAGTGTGCCGTCAGGGAGATATACCGTCCCTGGCCACAAGCACTTGTCCACGTGTCCGTTGTCAGGTGGACTCTCCCAGTAACTGCGTTGTTGAGGGCACGGCAGATGTTTTGGGACACGTGCTTGTGTAGTGCGGGGATGGCACACCGGGCAAAATAGTGTCGGCTGGGGACCGAGTACCGAGGGACGGCCACCGCCATAAGGTTGCGGAAGGATTCGGTCTCCACCAGCCTAAAAGGCAGCATTTCCAACGCAAGCAGTCGTGAAATGTGCGAATTTAGGACTGTGGCCTGTGGGGCATTGGCTGCGAATTTCCGCTTTCGTTCAAAGCTCTGGGATATGGACAATTGAACGCTGCAGTGGGACGTGGACGTGGACGTTGATGCTGTTTCTTGAGAAACTGCCATAACAAGTGAAGACTGAGAGGAGGGGGCATCTTTGCATGCAGTATGGACAGGGGATTGCCTTGTACACACAACAGGGGGTTCTTTTACACGCACAACAGCGGAAGAAGCAGTGGTGACACCCGCTGACACTGGTCGTGGACCCTGGGGTTCGCCCCACAAAGTCGGGTGCTTTGCTGCCATGTGCCTGATCATGCTGGTAGTGGTCAGGCTGGTAGTTTTATCACACATGCTGATGCTGGCATGGCAGGTGGTACAAATGGCCTTTTTGGGGTTATCAGCAGAGTCTTTAAAAAAATTCCAGACTCTGGAAGACCTACCGGTTGTACTGGCAACGTCCCTCGTGTTGGTGTTACGGGGAACTGTTGCCTGCCTTCTGTGTGCGGCCACCACACTGCTTCTTCCTGCCTGTTGGGGTATTCTGCTTCCCTCCCCCTGTGTGCTGCTGGCCTCGCTCTGCGTGTCCTCCTGCCACATTGGGTCAGTTAGTAGATCATCCACCACCCCCTAACATAGTAACATAGTTTGTAAAGCCGAATAAAGACTTGCGTCCATCAAGTTCGACCTGTTAGTTCTGTAATTGCTAAAGTTGATCCAGAGGAGGGCAAAAACCCCAAATGATTTGGCCAATCTTCACCTGAGGAAAAATTCCCTCCCGACTCTGAAACCAGCAGTCAGAATAAATCCCTGTATCAACCTACTATTTTATTTTATTTTTAAGTATATGCTGAAATCTGCCTGGTATCTAGAAATGCATCCAGTCCCCGCTTGAACTGGTGTAGTGAATCCGACATTACCGTCTCCTCACTCAGTGAATTCCATATTCTCACTGCTCTTACCGTAAAGAACCCCTTCCTATGCTGGTGCTGAAACCTTTTCTCTTCCAGTCTTAGTGAGTGCCCTCTTGTTACCGTAATATCCCTCCTTTTGAACAAATCCCGGGCAAGATCTCTATACTGTCCCCTAACATATTTGTACACATTTATTATGTCCCCCCTCAACCTTCTCTTTTCCAGGCTGAATAGTCCTAGTTTTGCCAACCTCTCTGGGTATTGCAGTCCCTCCATTCCCTTTATTAATTTTGTTGCCCTCCCTTGTACCTTTTCAAGCTCATTTATATCCTTTCTATATATTGGGGCCCATATCTGAGCACAGTATTCCAAGTGTGGTCTGACCAGTGCTTTGTACAGTGGAAGAACAATGTTCTCATCCTTTGCAGCTATACCTCTTCTGATACATCCCATTACCCTGTTTGCCCTTACAGCAGCGGCCTGACTTTGGGCACTCCAATTTAGTTTGCTATCAATCAAGTTGCCCAAGTCCTTCTCCATCTCTGAATTCCCCAATGATTTCCCATTCAGTGAGTACTGGTGACTTCCATTTCTCCTTCCCATATGTATGACCTTACATTTCTCCTCGTTAAACTTCATTTGCCATTTAATGCTCCACCTACCCAGCTTATCCAAATCCCTCTGTAGGTCTGCACTGTCCTCTTTTGTATTAATTGTTTTACATAACTTTGTGTCATCTGCAAATATTGATATTTTACTATTTATCCCGTTGACTATGTCGTTAATAAAGATATTAAATAACATTGGGCCTAGTACAGACCCCTGTGGTACCCCACTAGTGACGCTTACCCAATCTGAGTATATTCCATTTATAACCACCCTCTGCCTTCTATCCCTTAGCCAGTTAGCTACCCACTTGCAGACATTTTCCCCCAGCCCCATCATTCTCATTTTGTATACCAACCTATTATGTGGCACGCTATCGAACGCTTTTGAGAAGTCGAGATACACGACATCCACTGGTTCCCCCTGATCTACTCGAGAGCTAACCTCCTCGTAGAAGTCAATCAGGTTTGTTTGGCAGGAGCGATTCCTCATGAATCCATGTTGGTTCGGGATTAAAAGATTATTAGCATCAAGATGCTCCGTAATTGCCTCTTTAATGAAGCTTTCAAAAATTTTTCCCACAACGGACGTCAGACTCACCGGCCGATAGTTTCCGGCGTCACTTTTCGCTCCCTTTTTGAATATTGGCACTACATTCGCCTGTCGCCAATCAAGTGGCACAGACCCAGTCTCAACAGAGTCCTTAAATATAAGATATAACGGTCTGTCTATCACATTACTTAGTTCCCTTAGTACCCGTGGGTATATGCCATCAGGTCCTGGTGATTTGTTTATTTTAATGTTACTGAGGCGTTTCTGTACCCCAGCTTGGGTTAGATTTGTCATACTTAGTGGAGGATTAAGTTTGTCACTTCTCATTTCTCCTGTTAGTTCGATTTCCTTTGTGAAAGTTGTCTAAAAAAAATTATTTAATAGATTAGCTTTATCCTCATCTTTCTCTATGATTTTGCCTTCCTCACTTTTTATCGGTCCAATATTATCCGATTTAATCCTTTTACTATTTATATACATAAAGAACAGTTTGGGATTTGATCTACTTTCCCTAGCAATACGTCTCTCTGTTTCCTCCTTCGCTATTTTTATTTGTTTTTTACAGGTTCTCGTTTTTTCCTTGTAACACATTAGTGCCTCCTTGCTGTTTTCATGTTTTAATCTCTTGAATGCCTCTTTTTTGCTATTTAACGCCCCTTTTACGTTCTTGTTCAACCATATTGGTTTCCTCTTATTTCTGGCCCTTTTATTCCCATACGGTATATATCTCTCGCACTGAGTATTCAGAATTCTTTTGAAGGTTTCCCATTTACTATTCGTATTCCTTTGATTAAGAACTTTGTCCCAGTCAATAAGTTGAAGGCTTTCTTTCAGCTGATCAAACTTCGCCCTCCTAAAGTTTAATGTTTTTGTTGTTCCCTTATTGATAACCCTACTGAAGGGCATTTTGAAGTCGATAATATTATGGTCGCTATTACCTAGGTGCCCCCCTATCTGTACCTCAGTTATTCTATCAGGCCTATTAGTCAATATTAAGTCCAACACGGCCTTCCCTCTCGTTGGTTCCTGCACTAGTTGGGAGAGATAATTATCCTTAATATTTGTCAAGAACCTTTTTCCTTTCTGAGATCTACAGGTTTCTGTTTCCCAGTCAATATCCGGGTAGTTGAAATCCCCCATTACAATCACTTCATTATGTTTTGCTACTTTGTCTATTTGTCCTAATAGCAGATTCTCATTCTCCTCTGTTATATTTGGTGGCTTATAGCAGACCCCCAGTAATATTTTAGTATTATTTTTAGTTCCCTCTATCTCTACCCACATGGACTCGACCCCCTCTTCTCCCTCTCCTATATCTTCCCTTAGTCTGGGTTTTAGACATGACTTTACATATAAGCAGACTCCTCCGCCTTTCCCCTGTTTCCGGTCCCTTCTAAATAAACTATAATCTAATAAATTTACCGCTCAGTTGTAGCTATCGTCGAGCCAAGTCTCTGTTATACCTACGATGTCATACCTCTCCTCCGATATAAGCGCCTGCAGCTCATCCGCCTTATTGGTCAGGCTTCTTGCGTTGGTCAGCATGCAAGATAAAACTTTGGGGTTATTTAGCATCCTATTCTTCTCTAACGATCTATCTGTACTATCCCCACCCCCCTCTCCACCCTCATTATATTCACTTCTCCCCTTCCCCCTTGCTTGCCTCACATCCCACCTATTTCCTTGGTCCCCCCCCCCCGTCTCTAGTTTAAAAACTCCTCCAACCTATTAGCCATCTTCTTCCCCAGCACCGCTGCACCCTCCCCATTGAGGTGCAGCCCGTCCCTACGGTAGAGCCTGTAGCCGACATAGAAGTCGGCCCAGTTCTCCATGAACCCAAACCCTTCTGCCTTGCACCAACTCTTTAGCCACTTATTCACCTCCCTAACTTCCCGTTGGCGTTCCTGTGTGGCTCGCGGGATTGGTAGTATTTCTGAGAAAACTACCTTGGAGGTCCTTGCCCTAAGCTTCCTACCTAGGTCCCTGAAATCATTTTTAAGGACCCTCCATCTACCACTCACTTTGTCATTGGTGCCGATGTGGACCATGACCGCTGGGTCTTCGCCAGCCCCAGTAACCTGTCAACCCGATCCGCGATGTGCCGGACTCGAGCACGAGGGGGGCAGCACACCGTTCGGCGATCCCGGTCTTTGTGACAGATTGCCCTGTCTGTCCCCCTAATAATAGAGTCACCCACTACCAGAACCTGTCTTGCCTGCTCTACACTTCCCCCCTCCCCCTCATTACTGGAGCATACACTCCCCCGGCGGTCAGAGGATCTGTCGTGCTCCAATAATGCCGGTTCTGAACCAGCCTTCCTATACTTCTTCCCTCTATCCCTCCTAACTGTTATCCAGCTCCCTGCCTGTTCAGCCTGCACTTCCCCTCTATGCTCCACCCCGAGTATTGACCCATTGAGTGTCTGCTCGGTGAGCAGCAAACTCCGTTCCATGTTGTCGATGCTCCTCAGTACCGCTATCTGAGCACTTAGATCCAGAATTTGGGCTTCCAAGTGCACAATATGCTCACATCTCTCGCAGCAGTATGGATCCTCGAGCGGTTGCTCACGGAATGCATACATTGCGCAAGATGTACACTGCACGGCTCCGGCCAACATGGACGTCATTCTAAATATGGGGATACAGTCAGTATATATATACAAGTACAAAACACAATTATTTATATATAGGTGTATGGACGGGGATCAATTAGTGATGTGCAAGTGTATCAATTAGATATCGGCGGGGGATCAGTTAAGTATCAAGTATGGACGGGGGAATCAGATAAGTAGGTCAGGTGGATTAATTAAGTAAAAAGTAAAGTAATTCCACTTCCACTTGCGCACCACGATCCTCCTCCTCACTTTGTGGCAAGTGTGTCTCGTCATCGTCCACCTCTTGTGACAAATTGCCAGCGTCGACTTCCTCTGGCCGTGGCTGTTCAAATATTTGGGCATCGCTACATGGGATCTCCTCTTCCACCACGTCAAGCGGAGCAGGCGAGGGGCACAAATATGGAAATGGATCAGTGAACAGCTCTTCAGAGTATCCAACTGTGGGATTAGTTGCATGGTGGGAGGAAGGAGCATCAGGGTGAGGAGGAGTATGCGGTCGAGACTCACGGCTACTAAAACTTGACTGTGTGGACCGGAGGTGGTGGTGCCCAGGTAATTGAAAGTATTATCTGCTATCCAATTAATAACCTGTTCACACTGATCAGTTCGCAATAATGGTGTTGTAGTGTGCTTCCCTAGTAATTCGGTCAAGATGTGGGAGCGAGAAGATGTGGCTGTTGGTTGTGGCACATTTTCACCTTGGCCACGGCCCCGTCCTCTACACGCACCATCACCAGAACGTCCAGTTCCACGTCCCTTGCCACGCGCCTTGCCCATTGTAAATGAAGTAAAATAGCTTACACTCGCACTAACAATGGAAAAAGGGTAATAAGAAGGAGATTAGAAACGTTGAAGAGGAAAACTACAGTTCTATTTCTCTGACCTACACCAGAATATTTTAAACAGATATATTTGTGTCTGAACAGTCAGGGAGACACTATTACTGTTTTTTTTACGGAAAAAAGGCCAAAAGCTGGATAATACTGAGATTTGAACTGTGGAACTGCAAAACCAAACTTCTAGTTATCTGGCCTACACCAGAATATTTTAAACAGATATATTTGTGTCTGAACAGTCAGGGAGACACTATTACTGTTTTTTTTTTACGGAAAAAAAGGCCAAAAGCTGGATAATACAGAGACTTGAACCGTGGAACTGCAAAACCAAACTTCTAGTTATCTGGCCTACACCAGAATATTTTAAACAGATATATTTGTGTCTGCACAGTCAGGGAGACACTATTACTGTTTTTTTTTTATGTAAAAAAGGCCAAACGCTGGATAATACAGAGATTTGAACCGTGGAACTGCAAACCAAACTTCTTGTTATCTGGCCTACACCAGAATATTTTAAACAGATATATTTGTGTCTGAACAGTCAGGGAGACACTATTACTGGGTTTTTTTATGTAAAAAGGACCAAAAGCTGGATAATACAGAGATTTGAACCGTGGAACTGCAAAACCAAACTTCTAGTCATCTGGCCTACACCAGAATATTTTAAACAGATATATTTGTGTCTGAACAGTCAGGGAGACACTGTTACTGTTTTTTTTATGGAAAAAAGGCCAAAAGCTGGATAATACTGAGATTTGAACCGTGAAACTGCAAAACCAAACTTCTAGTTATCTGGCCTACACCAGAATATTTTAAACAGATATATTTGTGTCTGAACAGTCAGGGAGACACTATTACTGGGTTTTTTTTACGGAAAAAAGGCCAAAAGCTGGATAATACAGAGATTTGAACCGTGGAACTGCAAAACCAAACTTCTAGTTATCTGGCCTACACCAGAATATTTTAAACAGATATATTTGTGTCTGAACAGTCAGGGAGACACTATTACTGTTTTTTTTTACTGAAAGAAGGCCAAACGCTGGATAATACAGAGATTTGAACCGTGGAACTGCAAAACCAAACTTCTAGTTATCTGGCCTACACCAGAATATTTTAAACAGATATATTGGTGTCTGAACAGTCACAGACACACTCAATTTTTTTTTTCGGGGGGGAAAAATACCAAAAGGTTAATAAGACTCATATTTGTACAGTCTGACTGAGGAAAAAAAAAAATACAGGATTTAGATGAAAAAAAAAGGATTTTTCCTGGCCCCTGAGACCGGGGGATAAGTCTAGCAATTTGACCAGCAGGAGCACACAGGACTGTAATGCAGTGTTTGTTGGTATAACCACTGCGTCTCCTATACAGCCTGCCTGCCTGATATCTGGGTTGGATATTAGTCCTGAGAAGGACTGTTTGTTTGATTTGGCAGGCTTTAGAGACCCTACACTAACTATTTTGCAGTATAAATCTCTCCCTAGCTCTGCAGCACTGACCCTACACTGACTGATCCGGAGCGACTGTGTCCAAGATGGCGGCGCCCAGTTTTAAATACTCGAGGTGACGCTGTGCGGCCAGCCAATCACTGTAATGCCCACAAACAGCATGGCTGCCGCATTACAGTGACTGGCTGGCAATCCCTGCATGTTCATTGGCTCTGTAAAAAGCGCCAAACGTGCAGGGCGGAGACCCGAGCTCCCGCCCGAGTAACCCGGAAACGCTCGCTGCTCGCCGAACGAGTAGCGAGATGCTCGGGCGAGTACCGAGCAGTGTCGAGCATGCTCGCTCAACACTAATTAATACAAGTTATATTTTAACCCTCTAATACGCTTACACATTTCAGACTATCTAGAGGTTATTTGGCTTTGTAAATCGGTGATGCATACTTCCAGCCACATTTCGACTAGGCGTGTCCGGCCTCGTTCAATATATTTGCATTGAGTGAGACTGTGCCCATCAAGTCAGCATGTGACCGAATGTATGCAAGTCAACTACTTGCAGTTATGCATCCACTGCTCTCTGCACTGGAGTATCTTCACAACGCACAAAGTGACTGCAGACTTGTAGCTAAAGCCATACAACTGACGCACCCCCTGGGCCATGGGGGTTACTCGGCAGCCGGGCCGGTAGATGCTGGGGGTGATATCACGGTGGCTGGCGCGGTCCGTGGCCCAGGGCGGTCAATAAAAAGGGGGATGATTTATAGGGGATTTATAGTGTTTGTCATAAGTTCATGACGCCACCTGTGGAATGCGGCTAACGGGAGCCGCCGCTGCGGAGCAGTCCTCTGGAGCTGGTGTTACGGCAGCAGGGATGGTGTTGCTCTCCACAGGTAGAGCTAGCTCCAGGGCAGTGTAGGGGTAGATGGTGGATGCTGGTGAGAGACGGCAGGACGGTCCCGGAGGAAAGACGGACACTCACACGGGGGTAAGCTTCAGTACCTTTACTGGTGATGATGCAGGCACGGTCCAGAGTACTCCGGGAGAAGGGTGTACTTTTGGACTCTCCCCAGTGAGCGAGTATAGAGCCTCCTGATCCATGGCTTTACTCGCTAAGCTTCTGACCTGCCTGGAGCTAGGCCTAGCTTGGTTACTGTCTCTCTCTCTCTTGCACCTGCTGACCTGGTGGTAGGGCCTTCTCTTGGAGATCACTCTCCCTGGACGCTGGGGCCTCCGTGACTCCTAGCCCTGGTACTGTAGTCAGCGTTTGGTAAACCTGGGGCCTGTAGTCCTCCAGGGGTTCTGGTGGTCCCTACTGGGTATAAGGGGACCCCATAGGCGCTGACCCGGTGTCCGGTATATATCTCGGGGTGAGCCTGGTATGCTCCTCAGCCCCCTTGCTACTTCTTCCTTCTCCTCTCGCTCCTCTGCCTTCGGCCACACTCAGGGCCCTCACTAGGCTTTCACTCGTGCTGTAGGCCTTGGCTCGCCTAAGCACAGCAGCCAGCGTGCTGCCTCTTCACTGGTCTAAGTGCCAGCACACTCTCTCTCTGACTGAGAGACTGACTAACTGCCTACCTCCACCCTCCATATATATATATCCCTAACGGGCTCCCTCTAGTGGTCTGAGGTGGTAGGGTGTAGGTGTGTGAATGTGTGAGGGCCTCTTGTGGAGAAGTCCATCCATACAACCTTCTGGGTTCTGTGGCACCAGTGCACAGCAGGGTGCCACACAACCACTTTACCTTCTTGCTGACATTTAGTTGGTCATATCTGGAATTCAATATGAATGTGGAGAATATTATTATTATTATTACTATTATTAATAATCATCTTTATTTATATAGCACCAACATATTCTGCATGATTTGGTGTTCATAGTAGAGCTACACACTCTATTTCCAATGCAATTAATCTTCTGGTGCCATTATAAGTTCCATATGTGCAGTCCAATAGACAGTAGGAAGAATTGTAATGCTAATAATGGACCATTATTGCCTTTTCTGTCCTTGTACAACTACATATCTAACATGTCTGCCTGAAAGAGGGCCGGATTGCCTTATGATCATATGACCCTTAAATCGGTACCACACTCAGATGTAGTGGTAAATCACATGGACACAGCAAGTCTAACAGCCATTTACTTACCATGTGTCAACTAGTGTAGTTGTAGTGTAGCTGGTTTGGTCTCTCAATTAGGGCACAATCTTGGTGATCATACACAATATTGCAGCATGGTTATTGGTGGCAGGCATAAAACAACCCTCTGAAAAGGATATTTCAGTTTCCTAAAAAGCATCACCTTCAATCTGTTTGGATCCTACTGTTGGGACCCTGACAGAATGGAGAACTTTTGTCCCCTATTCTCCTCTGGTTCATCGATGGGTACAAGACTTTTGGCAGAAGTGGTTGAATGGAGACACCGATAGCGTATTCATCCTCCTTTTTTATTAATTTGTGCGTGATGATGATAGATGAGAGCAGCTCTTATCTTTTTATCATCACTATAAACAACAAATGGGGTAACAGGGTGCATATGCGACCAGCGCTTCCATTTAACTCATCATTGGTGTGGTTTTGTGGCCAGGGGAAAATGGCATGTATAAATCCCACTTTTTGGTTACGTATACATTTTTATAGATCTGAATAACCTTCCAATCAAATAAGATACATAGACCAAGCTCATGATACAATGATAATGCAACTTTCTGTCTAAAGAAGAACGCAGTGTACCGCTATTAACTTTACTGATGTGATATATGGATGGATTACCCGAAGCCATAATAGCTGTTTTATGTAACTCTTTAGTTTGTGAAATGAGACACTGTTATTTTTTATAATTCCCTTTAGAACAATGCTGTTGTTTGAACTAAAATACATAAATACATTATTTTTCTCTCTCCAGAGTTAGGATGATGACTAAATAATCCGATACATGCCTCTAAAATGTTTTTAATCTAGTTTATAATAATGTTTACCTTAATATAAATGAGATTATCCCTAAATGAGCTGTTTTTGTTTTATTAAAAACTCGGTTATGAAATGAAAAATGCTATCACATATTTTACAGGTCGTGGTAAGGCTTTGAAAGGTGATCAAAGAGGTAGAAAAACTAAAATCAATTTGACTTTCCGGGTTTGCAGTTCAAGGTTGTGGTGTTTATTGATTTTTTTTTTTTTTTTTTAGTCTTCAGATAGAGTGGACAGATATGCTAATTCTATCTAATTTTTAGACAAGGAGCCTTGAGATTAGACAGTTTGGACATGCACCAAATTTATCAAGTTTCTTGCACAAAAATTTTTGGTGAAATTTTGTGGCATGCCCCTTTACCATGTAGGCTATGCCTCCTCAACAACTGAACAAAATGAATGTGGTATAAGGCATGTACAGCAATTTTTGAGAAAAAAAGTCAAAAGAGTTTCGGCACATTGGGGAAATTTATAACACATTTTGCTCCATTTTTGACCCACTTCTTGTTTACAAGCAGCTGTGTCCTCTATATATGCTATAACCCTTTAGAAACAGACATGTTCTCTTCCTGCTGATTAACCTTCAGAAGCAGCTGTATCCTCCAGTTTTTTTCAAGGCTGCATAATATCCAGGAATATATAGCTAATAAGCAACAATATTTTGAATTAACATTCAGGCTACTGACAGAAGATGAAGGAATTCTTTGCCTGACTAGCATTTTGCTGATTGGGATAATATAAAATGTGGACAATATACTGCGTCTTCATTAATTCTGGATTCGTACATGTTGGTATATTGGATTGATGGGAAAACTTTCCCATTAGGCTTTGAGAAAGAACGCCGGACTGGTTTCGAAACGCTTTGCTTTTGTGTTTCCTCTGTCCCCTGCACACTACTAATGAATTTTTAAGTGATTGAACAAAGATGGATTTTTCATTAAATTTACCAGAAGCTGGAATCTCTGTTTTTCCATGATCTTTCCGTCTGTCAGAGCATTGTTCTCTGCATACTGGACACCTCATGTTCCGGTGAGCTGGCAATCTTCCTCAGCTGATTGGGATACATTGATTAAAAAATTCACCATGTTTTTACTTCGCTTTTGGCAAATTTCTAGTAGAAATGGTGAATCCATTCTCCCAATGCATTTTATGGATCAGTGACTTTAAAAAACTGAGAAATGGATGTATTGATCTGTTTAGCCTGAATCCTGACCAGATCTGAACAGAAGGCTCCATTTACTTTTCTGATGTTGTATTGAATCACATAATTCTATGTAGACAGAAACACCCTAACTTAGAGTTTGTATAAGCCTCAACTTCCTTGTGAACTGGTTCTCAAGATTATTCCAGCAAACAATATTGACAAGTATACAAGGAACAAAATGTCTGTGTGTATACGTCCATAAAATAAAGGAGCATAAAATGTAGGACTAGTCAAAGTCTAAGGCACCATGTGCATAAAGCTTGCATTTCCTTGTTGACACTCCCTGTTGCATCCAAAACCTTGCATAGAGTGAATATCTTCCAATAGCTCCAATGTGAGTGCGTGTTTGGTTCAAAATAACATAATAAAGTGTGAAGGATGTGCACTCACATGTTGTATCTGCACCGTGGTCAGAACTGTGACAGTCTCTTCACCAAGCCATACAGAACTGATCACCTTCAGCCCTAGTGTCACATCTCACATGTGTATATAACAGGTACAAGCAGCCGTCTGCAATATTATTATACAACGTTAGTTAATGTCATCTGTAAAGGCTAATTATATCAAGTGCCATGTTCTTATCTATCATTCAATAAGTTCCACGCTGAAAAAAAGATTACATGCCTGTTACTTCTGTTTTATTGAAAGTGCCATATAATATTATACTGTTAATATAAATAAATGTAATCAGCCAGAAGCAATGGATGAGAAATGTAATATTTAAAGAGGATCTGTCACTTGCCATAAATATTTATTTTATTTTGCCCAGTATAAATCTGGCATTGTTCTTCTTTTGTTTCTGTGCCTCTTCATTTCTGAGCTATGGACACTTCTTCCCTGCATCTAAATCTAGTCTTGTTAGCCAAGTGGGCATTGTTCTCTTCTCAATGGATATGTTGTTGAGCAGTGGCATAACTAGAGTTCAATGGGCGCTGGTGCAAGATTTGAACCAGGCCCCCCCTCCATCCTGGTGTGTGGATACTATATATATATATATATACAGTCATATGAAAAAGTTTGGGCACCCCTATTAATCTTAAGCTTAATGTTTTATAAAAATTGGTGTTTTTGCAACAGCTATTTCAGTTTGATATATGTAATAACTTTTGGACACAGTAATGTTTCTGCCTTGAAATGAGGTTTATTGTACTAACAGAAAATGTGCAATCTGCATTCAAACAAAATTTGACATGTGCATAAGTATGGGCACCCTTATCATTTTCTTGTTTTAAATACTCCTACCTACTTTTTACTGACTTACTAAAGCACTTTTTTTGGTTTTGTAACCTCATTGAGCTTTGAACTTCATAGCCAGGTGTATGCAATCATGAGAAAAGCTACTTAAAGTGGCCACTTGCAAGTTGTTCTCCTGTTTGAATCTCCTCTGAACAGTGGCATTATGGGCTCCTCAAAACAACTGTCAAATGATCTGAAAACAACGATTATTCAACATAGTTGTTCAGGGGAAGGATACAAGAAGCTGTCTCAGAGATTTAACCTGTCAGTTTCCACTGTGAGGAACATAGTAAGGAAATGGAAGAACACAGGGACAGTTCTTGTTAAGGCCAGAAGTGGCAGGCCAAGAAAAACATCAGAAAGGCAGAGAAGAAGAATGGTGAGATCAGTCAAGGACAATCCTTAGACCACCTCCAGAGAGCTGCAGCATCAACTTGCTGCAGATGGTGCATCGGTCAACTATACAACGCAGTTTGCACAAGGAGAAGCTGTGTGGGAGAGTGATGCGAAAGAAGCCGTTTCTGCAAGCACGCCACAAACAGAGTCGGCTGAGGTATGCAAAAGCACATTTGGAGAAGCCAATTTCTTTTTGGAAGAAGGTCCTGTGGACTGATGAAACCAAGGTTGAGTTGTTTGATCATACAAAAAGGCGTTATGCATGGCAGCAAAAAAACACAGCATTCCAAGAAAAACACTTGCTACCCACAGTAAAATTTGGTGGAGGTTCCATCATGCTTTGGGGCTGTGTGGCCAATGCCGGCACCGGGAATCTTGTTAAAGTTGAGGGACGCATGGATTCCACTCAGTATCAGCAGATTCTTGACAATAATGTTCAAGAATCAGTGATAAAGTTGAAGTTACGCAGGAGATGGATCTTTCAGCAAGACAATGATCCAAAACACCGCTCCAAAACTATTCAGGCATTCATGCAGAGGAACAATTACAATGTTCTGGAATGGCCATCCCAGTCCCCAGACCTGAATATCATTGAACATCTGTGGGATCATTTGAAGAGGGCTGTCCATGCTCGGCGACCATCAAACTTAACTGAACTGGAATTGTTTTGTAAAGAGGAATGGTCAAAAATACCTTCATCCAGGATCCAGGAACTCATTAAAAGCTACAGGAAGCGACTAGAGGCTGTTTTTTTTGCAAAAGGAGGATCTACTAAATATTAATGTCACTTTTCTGGTGGGGTGCCCATACTTATGCACCTGTCAAATTTTGTTTGAATGCAGATTGCACATTTTCTGTTAGTACAATAAACCTCATTTCAAGGCAGAAACATTACTGTGTCCAACAGTTATTACATATATCAAACTGAAATTGCTGTTGCAAATACACCAATTTTTATAAAACATTAAGCTTAAGATTAATAGGGGTGCCCAAACTTTTTCATATGACTGTATATATATATATATATATATATATATATATATTATAGTTGTGCTCAAAAGTTTACACACCCCGGCATAATTTGTGTGCATATATGTGTGTGTGTATATATATATATATATATATATATATATATATATATATATACAGTACAGACCAAAAGTTTGGACACACCTTCTCATTTAAAGATTTTTCTGTATATGAAAATTGTACATTCACACTGAAGGCATCAAAACTATGAATTAACACATGTGGAATTATATACTTAACAAAAAAGTGTGAAACAACTGAAAATATGTCTTATATTCTAGGTTCTTCAAAGTAGCCACCTTTTGCTTTGATGACTGCTTTGCACACTCTTGGCATTCTCTTGATGAGCTTCAAGTGGTAGTCACCGGAAATGGTCTTCTAACAATCTTGAAGGAGTTCCCAGAGATGCTTAGCACTTGTTGGCCCTTTTGCCTTCACTCTGCGGTCCAGCTCACCCCAAACCATCTCGATTGGGTTCAGGTGTGGTGACTGTGGAGGCCAGGTCATCTGGCGTAGCACCCCATCACTCTCCTTCTTCGTCAAATAGCCCTTACACAGCCTGGAGGTGTGTTTGGGGTCATTATCCTGTTGAAAAATAAATGATGGTCCAACTAAACGCAAACTGGATGGAATAGCATGCCGCTGCAAGATGCTGTGGTAGCCATGCTGGTTCAGTATGCCTTCAATTATGAATAAATCCCCAACAGTGTCACCAGTAAAGCACCCCCCACACCATCAAACCTCCTCCTCCATGCTTCACGGTGGGAACCAGGGATGTAGAGTCCATCCGTTCACCTTTTCTGCATCGCACAAAGACATGGTGGTTGGAACCGAAGATCTCAAATTTGGACTCATCAGATCAAAGCACAGATTTCCACTGGTCTAATGTCCATTCCTTGTGTTCTTTAGCCCAAACAAGTCTCTTCTGCTTGTTGCCTGTCCTTAGAGGTGGTTTCCTAGCAGCTATTTTACCATGAAGGCCTGCTGCACAAAGTCTCAACAGTTGTTGTAGAGATGTGTCTGCTGCTAGAACTCTGTGTGGCATTGACCTGGTCTCTAAACTGAGCTACTGTTAACCTGCGATTTCTGAGGCTGGTGACTCGGATAAACTTATCCTCAGAAGCAGAGGTGACTCTTGGTCATCCTTTCCTGGGGCGGTCCTCATGTTAGCCAGTTTCTTTGTAGTGCTTGATGGTTTTTGCAACTGCACTTGGGGACACTTTCAAAGTTTGCCCAATTTTTCGCACTGACTGACCTTCATTTCTTAAAGTAATGATGTCCACTCGTTTTTCTTTACTTAGCTGCTTTTTTCTTGCCATAATTCTAACAGTCTATTCAGTAGGACTATCAGCTGTGTATCCACCAGACTTCTGCACAACACAACTGATGGTCCCAACCCCATTTATAAGGCAAGAAATCCCACTTATTAAACCTGACAGGGCACACCTGTGAAGTGAAAACCATTTCCGGTGATTACCTCTTGAAGCTCATCAAGAGAATGCCAAGAGTGTGCAAAGCAGTCATCAAAGCAAAAGGTGGCTACTTTGAAGAACCTAGAATATAAGACATATTTTCAGTTGTTTCACGCTTTTTTGTTAAGTATATAATTCCACATGTGTTAACTCATAGTTTTGATGCCTTCAGTGTGAATGTACAATTTTCATAGTCATGGAGATACAGAAAAATCTTTAAATGAGAAGATGTGTCCAAACGTTGGGTCTATACTGTATATATATAAGGGATTTGTACTCATTGAGCCGCGTTGGAGGTAGGCACAGGTTCACATAGTGATGCAGTCCGCAGGTTCAAACAAACTGGTGGTTTATTTAGTGTCCATACACCAGTGAGGAAACAAAAGTAACAGCCTTTTCCTGGCACAAAAAGGAATAACAGAACAAAGCTCAAAATAACAAGTCCATGCAGCACGGCCTCAGCCGTTTAAACAAAGTGCTTTTCTCTGCCTCCTGCAGAGTCTAAGAAGCACATGCAAGGTCTGCTCACCTTGCCCAACACACACAGACAGCCTGAGATAGGTGCAGCTGTCTTAAATCAGCCTTCCAAGACCTGGACTGGAGGTAAGTGAGCAGCTGTACCCCCCTCAGCTCTTTCAGCTGCTAGTAAAACCCGGCCCTGTAATCCGGGCCCATTAAATTCCTCTCAGCAATAGGTGTGCCGGAGCCTGCTTCTCCGGGTCCTACATCACCGAAGCTTGGAACTTCGGGGACACATACCTCTTGTCCACGACCTGTCCGGCAGCCACCTTACTATATATATATATATATATATATATATATATATATATATATATATATATTACATCACTTCTGCCCTTGAGAAAGCGGTCGTTTGCACCATGAAACGCGCGTCGGGCGCAGTTTGTTCTTTTTACCGCTCCTCCACTCCTGGGTAAGCAATTCTACCATGGTAATCCAGAAGCGTTTACTCTCTGCACCTGTCGTTTAGATCATTTTATTGTCCCCTTGCTTTGTGCTGTTTTTGATGTGGCCCGGGCCACTGTGCCCTAGTCTACCTATTTTTACATGTTTTCTACTAGTAGACCATATATTTATTAACGCTTTTAGGCCATTTGGGCACTCTGCAATAAGGTGAAACTGAAACTATATATGTTTCTGACTGGTGTGTTTACATATATTGCTTAGTAACATTATAGCTCTTGTCCCTGTTTGTGTAACAGGGGCATATGTGACACCCCAGGGGTCTGGTTGCCACAGTAATAGAGATATTATGTCTGAGAGCAAGTGGGAGGTTTCTCTGGTCAGGAGCCCTAAGCATGCAACACTGCCCACCCAGACCTGGGAGGGGAGGAATCTGCCCTTATAAACTGGGTCTGGGGCGGGATTAAGTCAGACAGAGCCTGCAGAACAAGCAGAGCAGTCAGAGCCTAGAGTGAAGCTGCAGACACAGGAAAAGATACATCAGGAGCTCTGTAGGAGCAGAGGCAGAAGGCCAGGGGCTGTGAGCAGAGATATAGCTCGCCCTGGCTGAAGTTACTAAAACCGGACACAGGAGTCCGAGGCTGTGGGGACTGATATATACCCAGCAGCAGAAATCATCCGGCAGGGGATTCCAGGTGCTCTGGCCATAGAAGCCCGGAGGCTCAGTCACAAAGAAGGGACCAGCGCCGCCATCCAGGAGCGGACGCTAACAGAAGGCCCCAAGTCACCAGCCATACGGGTGAGCACCACACGGTATACTCAGGGATGTGGGCTACTTGTAACCGCCGACAGCAAGGTAGCCAGGAAGAGTGCAGATAAACGGGGAGGCCTACAACTCCACCTGGCCAGGGGAACTCCTGCTTGCTCGCAGACTGACCAGGCCCCTTATACTAGCCAGTACTCCCGGGAGGGTCTGCCTTGTACCATCAGTAAAGACCCTGAACTGCACCTCACGTCTCTGTGATTCCTTGCCGCACCAGCACCATTAGCACTGGGACCCTCACACCATCACTCCCATCATCTCTCACATTAGCTGCCCTGAGGCAATACTTCTCCCGTGGGGAGTTATCCCATACTCGGCTGCGCAAACAACATCAGCCTCAGCGGTCGGCAGCGCAGCAGCGGTCCCCACTGACCGCAATCCACAGTTGGCGTAGTCGGACATTTGCTATACATTAAGACTGCCACTGGTTTGACCACCCTGGGCACGGACCGGGTCACCGCCACACGGAGACTACAACCCCCAGCATTCTACAACAGGCCCGGTTCCGGGTTCCCCTGCACAACACAGGCCCAGGGGGCGCGTCAACTTTGGCGTAGTCGGCAGGATTTCGTGCCCGCAACCACCGGGTACTGCGTGCCTGAAAAAGAGACTTTTATACTTACCTGTGGTGAAGTTTCCCGCCATCCGGAGCCGATTCCCGCCATCAGACGCCATCTTGGACCGTTTCCCGCCATCTTCTGCCTTCTTCCCACCATCCGCAGCTGCTTCCCGCCTTCGGATGCCATCTTCGGGACGTCGCATGGGAAGAAGAGGGGCGTGGACGCCGAAAGCGCGCGAGATCCGAAGCTCCACCCACGCTCCGCCCTACGCTCTGACGCTGCGCAAGGTCCTGGAAGGGAGGAAGAGCGACGCTGACGTCATCGGAGCGCGACGCCAGGTCCTCAACCCCGACGATCGACTGCGGAGCCGCGGCCTACAGAAGAAGAGCATCGCAAGGTAGGCCACGGTCCACTAGGGGGGAGGAGGATGCCGGATACCGAGGGGAGCTCCACTGCCACAGCCACCGCCAGCGCAACCGCTGCAGCAGTCATGCCATTCACCATGCACTATATCCCGGGGGCAACCTGGCTACCCCAGTACTCAGGGGAGTCACATACTCTAAATGACTTTAGAGAAAGACTGGACAGCCTCTTCCAGGTGTACCCCCCCACAGAAGAGCAAAAAGTGAGCATCCTGGTGGCCCAATTAATCGGGGCAGCCCAAAGGGAGGTAAAGTCCTGGCCACCTGGGAGGAAGAGGACTGTCAGAGAAATACTAGCCCGGCTGAAAGACACATTTGATACCCGCACCTCAGCCGAAATAAAGCTCAGATTTTACGGGTGTAAACAGCGGGCACATGAGAGTATAAGAGACTATGCTCTAAACCTACAAGAGGCCCTGAGAGCCATTAAGCAGGCAGACCCTGACAGCGTGGGAAATGAAGATAAGCTGTTGACTGAACAATTTATTGAGGGTCTACTGTGTAATGCCCACCGAACCCAGTTGCGGGCAATGGCCTTACAGGACCCTGACCTGGACTTTGCACAGTTCAAGGACAGAGCCATCCGGGTGCTCCGAGAACCGGCACCAGGTGGCGCTGTGACCCACAGGCGCCCTGCTATCACTTACCACCAGGAGACGGCGCCCTTGTCTGCAGGGCCTGTGGGAGCTGATGCGCAGGCTTTAAACAGTGACCCGGCTACAGACCTGCACCATCAGGTCCAAGAGCTGACTAAGAGCGTTGCCGCGCTAACCAGAACTGTGCAGTCTTTACAGGTCTCTTCTCCAGGAAAGATCCAGCTGGCATCCGGACCGGAGGACGTCCCGTGGCACCGACTGAGGAGGACCCCACCGGCCAGAGGAAGACCCAGCGACAGATACAACGAGGACGGACGACCCATCTGCCGCCGCTGCAATCAACCCGGACATGTGGCAAGGTACTGTCATTTAAACGGGCACAACCTGGGGTAGAGGGCCAACCCCCAGGCATAAGACCATCAGGCCCATCAAACTGGTGTGATAAACACTTAGGGGGACGTCCAATCTTGCCTGTGGTACTGGATGGCATTCCTATGAGTGCCCTACTAGACACTGGTGACCACCATCCCGTACGTGCTCTTTAAACAGTATTGGAATGACTCGGACATAACCCGCTACCCAGATGACGACCTGAGTATCATCGCCAGCAATGGTCAGCCCGTGCCGCAGGTGGGATTCAAAGAGGTGACCATTAAGATCGGTAAAGTTGAACTGGCGGCACAAGGACTGATTATAGTGGACATAGACCGTCATGAGAGTCACCCTAGAATAACCTTGGGAACTAATGTGATTGAAAATTGTCTTGCAGAGGTGATTCACATTTTACAGCAGGTTGCCAAGAACGCCAGTTCCGGCCAGCAGCGTGTGCTCCAAAAAGAGATCCGGGCACTGATGAAGCGGCAACAGGTGGAACTATCTGGTGGCGAGATAGGTAGCGTGAGAATGTGTGACCCGTTCCCTATTGCCATGCCCCCAAAAAGTGAGATGATGATTTGGTGCCGGGCAGCTATTGGTCTAAGAGGTAGAGACTACCAAGCAATGGTAGAACCCGTTTACTCAGACAGTAGGCCCACCATTTTGACAGCACGGGGGGTGGTCAATGTACGCCATGGGAGGGTGCCCGTTCGCATCATAAATATCGGGGAGAGAGAAGTATACCTGCCCCGGTATGCCACGCTAGCCAAATTGTTCACCATAAACCAGAATTCTGTACAGGCCGTGGAACCCTTGCCTCCATCTTAACCAGAGGAAGGTAACGGCTCTAAGAAACCAATGGAGGACTGGTGTCAGCAACTGCATTTGGGTACTGACTCCACTCCCTCACATCAGAAACAGGGAGTCTATCGGGTGGTTCGAGAGTACGAGAGAGTGTTTAGTAAACACCCGCTAGACTTCGGGTGAGTAAAGGGGGTAGAACACCACATCCCCACGGGAGACCATCCTCCCATAAAGGAGAGATATCGACCCGTACCCCCTGCACACTGCCAACACGCCAAGGGGATGCTTAGAGACATGAAGGAGGCTGGGGTAATCAGGGACAGCTGTAGCCCCTGGGCAGCTCCACTAGTCTTAGTGAAAAAGAAAGACAACACCATGAGAATGTGTGTAGACTACAGGGAGGTCAACTGTATCACACACAAAGATGCGTACCCGTTACCAAGGATAGAAGAGTCCTTAGCTGCATTAAAATCTGCTAACTTCTTCTCTACTTTGGATCTCACTAGCGGGTACTGGCAGGTTCCTGTAGCAGAGGCGGACCGGGAGAAGACCGCATTCACCACCCCGATGGGTCTCAGCGAATTTAACTGTATGCCGTTCGGGCTCTGCAACGCACCAGGAACCTTCCAACGGTTGATGGAATGCTGTCTGGGATACCGGAACTTCGAGACGGTCCTGTTATACCTGGACGATGTCATCGTCTATTCCAAGACCTACGAGGACCACCTGAAACACCTGGCAGAAGTGTTCGAAGCTCTGGCAAACTACGGCCTAAAGGTGAAACCCTCCAAGTGTCACCTCCTGAAACCAAAGGTGCAATACCTGGGACACGTGGTGAGTGCTGACGGAGTGGCTCCTGACCCTGATAAGATCACCGTGATTAAGGACTGGCCAAGACCCTCCAGCATAAAGGAAGTGCGGCAGTTCCTCGGGTTGGTAGGCTACTACCGAAGATTCATTCCCGGTTTCACCAAAATGGCAGCCCCTATGCAGGACCTTCTGATAGGTCAATCTCGGAAAGCCAAAAACCAGAAGCCGCCCTTTAGGTGGGAAAAGCTCGAGGAGGAGTCCTTCTGCCAGCTGAAGATGGCCCTCACGGGGGATGAAATCCTGGCATATCCAGACTACAGCCAGCCCTTTATCCTCCACACGGACGCAAGCAACATCGGGCTAGGAGCCGTACTGTCCCAGATCCAGCAAGGGAAAGAACGGGTAATCGCTTACGCCAGCCGAAAGCTACGGCCCACGGAGAGGAACCCTGAGAATTATAGCTCATTCAAGCTGGAGTTCCTGGCAGTAGTGTGGGCAGTGACTGAACGTTTCAAGCATTACCTTGCCTCCTCCAAATTCACCGTGTACACGGATAACAACCCGTTGACACACATGGACACTGCAAGGCTCGGTGCCCTGGAACAGAGATGGATGGCCCGCCTGTCCAACTTTGAATTCACCATCAAATACCGGGCAGGACGCTCAAATGCCAACGCGGATGCCCTGTCTAGAATGCCGAACTTACCGGACGTAGGGGAAGATCCAGAAGATCTGGAAGAAGTTGAGCTCCCTGCGTTCCACCGTCATGGGATTACCCTGTATTCCCACCGTGTGAAGGACAGGCGCTCCGTGACGTTCAATCCCTTGCCCCACTACAACTGGGCGGAGACGCAAGACAGTGATCCCGCAGTCCATTTGGTGAAGGAAATGCTGACCCAGGCCGATGCCCGTCTTGACCCAGATGCTCCGGAGGGGACCAAGCAACTGTGGAAGGAGAAAAGTAAGCTGTTCCTCTACAGGGAGAAGCTGTGCCGGAGAATGGTTAACTCTCGAACACATGAGTTGACCTGGCAGGTAGTGGTCCCAAGACGAGACGCGGCTATGGTTCTGGAGGCATACCACAACGGAGCAGGGCATTTCGGATGGAAGAAGCTGGAGTTCTTGTTGCGTGAACGGTTCTACTGGGTAGGCATGAGAGGAGCCATTGAGAGGTGGTGCAGAGACTGTGGCCCGTGCCACCTGAGAAGAAAAGACCGAGCCAGCCAGAAGACTCCCCTGCAGCCTATCATCACCAGACAGCCACTGGAACTGGTAGCCCTGGACCATGTGAAACTGGCTCCAAGCAGATCTGGGTATGTCTACGCCCTCACAATCGTAGATCATTACTCCCGGTTCCTGGTGGTGGTCCCAGTCAAGGACTTAACGGCTCAAACAGCAGCTAGAGCCTTCCAGCAGCACTTCTGCCGTCCACACGGGTACCCGGACCAAGTGTTGACAGATCAAGGAGCAGCCTTCGAAGCGGAGGTCTTCCAGGAGTTCTGCCACCTGTATGGCTGCAAGAAGATAAGAACAACGCCCTATCACCCTCAAACCAATGGACTCTGCGAGAAGATGAACCAGGTGGTGATAGATCTGCTAAAAACATTGCCCCTGGAAGAACGCAGTCTGTGGCCTGAGAAACTGCCCGATCTGGTGGACCTGTATAACCACATCCCTGTAGGTTCCACCAACTGTACCCCGGCTTACCTAATGAGAGCAAGACCTGGTAAGCTGCCTATTAACCTGGATATGGGAGTCCTGATGCCTGAGGACACCTCGCCAGAGGCAGACTGGGATACAGAACGGCAGCAGCAGTATCGGAAAGTACAGGAGAGCGTCGAGCGAAGTCTGTCTCAAGCTAGAGAAAGGCAAGAGAAGGCTTATAACCAGTATGCTCCCGCTGTTCCCCTGGTACCTGGAGAGCAGGTCTTGAAGAGGAAGAGGCGGCTCCACAAGTTGGACGACCAGTGGGAGATGGACCCGTACACCGTACTGCCATCAAGCCATGAGAACCCAAAAATCTGCGTAATCAGTAAGGATGGAGGAGAAACCACAGCCATTGTCTCCAGAGACCACCTGAAGAAGTGTCCCGAGCAGCTGCAAAGCCCTGAAGAAGATCAAGAAAACCCTCAACCCGCAGAGGAAAGGGAAGAAATGATCAGTACCGTACTCGGAGACTTCCCCCGGTCTTGGACACAAGTAAACGGCGCTGTCGTGGTACCCGTCCTCACCTTTCTCCAGCCAGCCCCGCAAGTGCCTACAGAGGAACCAGTAGAGCTGGAAGAGCAGCCGGCCCAAGAGGCAGAAGAGTCCACACCAGCAGTACAGGAGGATCAACCCTCTGCTAGTAGTGAGCCTGCCGTGCCCCTAGTGAGCCAAAGAGTGCGCAGACAGCTGCCCAGCTTACCCATAACACCTCCTACACCCTGTAGTGCAGAACCAGTTAGTGAGCTCCGTAGGTCCACTAGAGTCACTAGAGGTCAGATGCCCGCTCGCTGGAGAATCTAAACTAATGCACTGTGAATTTAACTGTTAACTGTTTATGGTTTATGTTTGTTGCCTGTTATTAATTATGTTTCTCAGTTACCCTGCAGATTTTTATGGACTAACAGGTTATGGACGCTGGATAACCGGAACAGTTTTGTAGATAGTTGCACCTTGGTGCCTCTTGCGAAGACGGCCGCGGAAGAGGAAACCTGTCTGGCGTGGCCTCCTTGTGGCCCAAAGTAGTTAGTCTACCCTTGCAGCCACGCCCAAGGACAACGCAAGGGGTTTGCTTTGGACAGGTCCCCTACTTAAAGTTTCACCTTGGGTGACATGGACACCCTCTTGTTTCAAAAACTTCACCTTGGGTGATATGGACACCCGGTTGCGGACACGCCGTGACCTTTAAAGAACTAAAGCTTCTTGTAAATATGTTATCGTATTATTGTTTATACCCTGTTATTATGTTTTAAAAATGTGTTTAGTCCCGGAGTACTAAAATTTACTAGGGGGGAATGTGACACCCCAGGGGTCTGGTTGCCACAGTAATAGAGATATTATGTCTGAGAGCAAGTGGGAGGTTTCTCTGGTCAGGAGCCCTAAGCATGCAACACTGCCCACCCAGACCTGGGAGGGGAGGAATCTGCCCTTATAAACTGGGTCTGGGGCGGGATTAAGTCAGACAGAGCCTGCAGAACAAGCAGAGCAGTCAGAGCCTAGAGTGAAGCTGCAGACACAGGAAAAGATACATCAGGAGCTCTGTAGGAGCAGAGGCAGAAGGCCAGGGGCTGTGAGCAGAGATATAGCTCGCCCTGGCTGAAGTTACTAAAACCGGACACTGATATATACCCAGCAGCAGAAACCAGCCGGCAGGGGATTCCAGGTGCTCTGGCCATAGAAGCCCGGAGGCTCAGTCACAAAGAAGGGACCAGCGCCGCCATCCAGGAGCGGACTCTAACAGAAGGCCCCAAGTCACCAGCCATACGGGTGAGCACCACACGGTATACTCAGGGACGTGGGCTACTTGTAACCGCTGACAGCAAGGTAGCCAGGAAGAGTGCAGATAAACGGGGAGGCCTACAACTCCACCTGGCCAGGGGAACTCCTGCTTGCTCGCAGACTGACCAGGCCCCTTATACTAGCCAGTACTCCCGGGAGGGTCTGCCTTGTACCATCAGTAAAGACCCTGAACTGCACCTCACGTCTCTGTGATTCCTTGCCGCACCAGCACCATTAGCACTGGGACCCTCACACCATCACTCCCATCATCTCTCACATTAGCTGCCCTGAGGCAATACTTCTCCCGTGGGGAGTTATCCCACACTCGGCTGCGCAAACAACATCAGCCTCAGCGGTCGGCAGCGCAGCGGCGGTCCCCACTGACCGCAATCCACGGGTGGCGTAGTCGGACATTTGCTATACATTAAGACTGCCACTGGTTTGACCACCCTGGGCACGGACCGGGTAACCGCCACACGGAGACTACAACCCCCAGCATTCTACAACAGGCCCGGTTCCGGGTTCCCCTGCACAACACAGGCCCAGGGGGCGCGTCACATACACAGTGAGCTATTACACATGTCATGTTGCTTCCTCCTTTTTGTACTGTCTTGAAAAACCTTTTCTCTTAAATTTAATTTAATAAAATTAATTTTCATATATATACCAGGCTGTCGGTCTCTTTCTCCTATTTGAATCATATATTTTTCGGACAGTCAAATGGTATAAGCAGGGGGGATATGCTGCCCAAGGCTGGCTATTAATCCACCTCCATTTGAGTAATGTGTAATCTGGCTATGTTTTGTTGTTTAATATATATATATATATATAATCTAATCCTGACCCCATCCTGGTATGACATGCAGAAGTAGTGCTGTTGCTTCCAAAGCATCCAGCAACTGTTACAAATAACACAAGCGCAAGAGACAGGAAGTGCTGTGCTTCAGAAGCATCCAGCAACTAGAGGGGTTAACACGGTCACAGGAGACAGGGAGTGTTTTAGCAGAGGCCCAGGGGGATTGTGGAAAACTTGTTATTGTAGTCGGGCTGAAGCCTAAGAGAAAGGTAGTGTGTTATCTGTATCTGACAGAAGGCAACTGAACTGATTCAGATCAGGAGAGAAGCTTAACACAGGTCAGATAAACTCCCTGAACTAACAGTGCAGAGTATTATCGGGCAGGAAGATAAGGACTGGAAGGAACTGTGTCACAGGGATCATCTCCCTCATCAAACCCTCCCCCACTCCATCTCCATGCTGGATAAAGAATGCTGTGTACTATTGTGTCCTTGTGAAGGAAAAACCTGTGGTTGTGTATGCATAGAAATGTGCTGCGAATATGCTGAATTATGTTACTGAAGAGACTTAAATACTGTGCCTTGTGAAGAAACTACTGTATTGTTACTGGAGCAGGTTGCTCAAAAAACTCAGACTGTACTGTATTGAACATTGTTGCTGTAATATCCCTGAATTGCACTGGCCATGCTTCAGATTAAATTCCACTGTTAAACTGTTGAAAAAGACTCTTGTCACATGTGTCTGGTCAGAAACTGAATCTATCGTGTGCCTGAGAGAAGCTGCAGCCTATGGTTGTCCTGAGTAACGGTTCCCCCAGGATTCCAAGAATTAATGAAACCCGTCTCGCCCTATCTGAATCTAGCGGTGTGCGTGTAACATTGGTGCCCCGTACGGGGAATCCTGAGTGGGAATTAGCGTGTAGAGGGAGAAGAGGAAAAGTGTCTGGAAAAACACAGCAGCACAGCACCTCAACTCAACTCTGTTACACCAGTTACAGGGAACCAGCCCTAAAGAAAAACTCACTAGCAGCAATGAATGTGGAAATACAAATGGAAAGAATTAGTGAGCTGCTTCTTCAGTTAACCTGTGAAGAATTGAGAACAGTAGCAGAACATATAAAGATGTCAGAAGAACAGATTTCTAAAGCACACAACTGCAGGCAACTGTTAGCTACCATTAATGCAAAAATGGATGAGCTGAGGGAGAAAGAAGCTGAAGACGTCATAAGGATGTTCCTCCAGGAGCTAGCACAGTTTCTAACCAGGTTGAAGTTGAAGGATGGAGGGGTGGCACCAATTACCAAAAGCAGGAACCTCCATCCGCAGACAGAACTACAGGAATTGAAAGAACAATTCAAAGCCATAACAGCCCTGCAGGAATCGACCAACCCACTGCCATTGATTCCTGATTTGTTTAACCAGTTAGTGGGGGCCAAGTGGTTCTCTAAAATTGATCTCCGGGGGGCATACAATTTGTTGCGCATGAAGGAGGGTGATGAATGGAAGACTGCTTTTAACACTCCTGTGGGTCATTTTGAGAACCTGGTTATGCCTTTTGGTCTTACCAATGCTCCAGCATTTTTTCAGAATCTTATTAATGACATCCTTAGACCTTTGATCGGCAAAAATGTTGTTGTGTATTTGGATGACATTTTGATTTATTCGCCTGATCTGGAGTCTCATTGGCGGAGCGTACGTGAGGTATTACAGTTATTAATTGACAATTCGCTTTTTGCTAAGCTGGAGAAATGTGAGTTTGCTGTACAGAGAATTAGTTTTTTGGGCTACATTATCTCCAGCGAGGGCTTTGAGATGGACCCTGTGAAGGTTCAGGCGGTTCAGGAATGACCTAGGCCTATTGGTTTGAAATCGATACAGAGGTTTTTGGGTTTCGCCAATTATTACGGAAAATTCATTAAAAAAATTTCTATTATTGTCAAACCACTGACCGATCTCACCAGAAAAGGTGCTAATGCGATTCAGTGGACTACTGAGGCCATTGAAGCTTTTGTGTTTCTAAAGGAGAGGTTCAGCTCTGCTCCCATCCTTATGCAGCCTGATGTGACTAAGCCGTTTTTGGTTGAGGTTGATGTTTCTTCGGTGGGGGTCGGTGCGGTGTTGTCTCAGAAAAACAAGGATGGAGTACATCCCTGTGCTTTTTTTTCAAAAAAATTTTCTGAGACTGAACTTAATTACGATATTGGTAATCGGTAATTGCTGGCTATTAAACTTGCATTTGAACACTGGCGTAATTTCTTGGAAGGTGCTGAATTTCCCATTCAGGTTTTCACTGATCATAAAAATCTGATCTATCTTGATGCTGCCAAGCACTTGAATGCCCATCAGGCTAGGTGGGCACTTTTTTTCTCGTGGTTTAATTTTTCCGTTACTTACATCCTGGGTACCAAGAATGTTAAAGCTGATGCTTTGTCTCGCAGCTTTTCTCCCATGGTCGGTGCTGAGGAGGAGGGGAGCATTTTACAAGAAGGTGTTGTGATTGCTGCATTGGACTCCGTTTTGGAAGATGAGATTCTTAAAGCACAGGAGAATGCCCCATCTAACACTCCCCATGGGAGGTTGTTTGTGCCTAGGACCTTTAGGAGAGATTTGTTTGTTGAGTGTCACGAGTCTCGGTTGGCAGGTCATCCAGGAATTTCTGAGACCAAGAGACTTGTGGGTCGCAGTTTTTGGTGGCCTGGATGGCAGAAGGAAGTCATTAAGTGGGTGCGTCAATGTACGGTGTGTGCTAGATCTAAGTCTTCACATACTCCTGCAGCGGGGTTGCTTTGCCCTCTGGAGGTTCCTAGTGCACCTTGGACACATCTGGCTATGGACTTTATTACTGACCTTCCCCCTCTGAGGGTTTCACAGTCATCTAGGTGGTCGTGGACCGTTTTAGCAAGATGTGTCACTTGGTTCCTTTCATCAAACTGCCCTGCGCTAAGACACTCGCTAAGGCCTTTGTCAAGGAAATTGTCAGACTACATGGCGTTCCTACTGACATTGTTTCGGATAGGGGACCTCAGTTCGTGGCTCGTTTTTGGCGTGCTTTTTGTGACAGGTTGGGAGTTCATTTGTCGTTTTCATCCGGATATCATCCTGAGTCTAATGGCCAGACAGAAAGGAAGAATCAGGTTGTTGAGCAGTTCTTGCGTTGTTTTGTGGCAGACAATCAGGAGGGGTGGTCTGAGTTTCTGCCACTTGCTGAGTTTGCTCTTAACAACCATACATCCTCTTCTGCTGGTTGTTCGCCTTTTTTTTTGTTGTTCTGGGAGACATCCGTCTTTTGGGTCATTCTCCAAATTGGTATCGGCTGTGCCTGAGGAGGAGAGTTTTTCCAGTGACTTGGAGAGAGTTTGGATGGATGTGCGTGGTAATCTTCAGGAGGCTAACAAAAAATCTAAGAGGTACTTTGATAGGAAATGGCAAGAGGTTTTGTTTGCTATTGGTGACATGGTTTGGTTGTCCTCTAAGAATCTGCGGTTGAGGATTCCTTCTAAAAAATTGGGTCCCAAGTTTGTAGGGCCCTTTAAGGTGCTTCAGGTAGTTAACCAATCTGTTGTTAGGTTGGGGGTTCCTACCTCCTGGAAGATTAATCCAGTGTTTCATGTTTCTCTGTTGAAAAGAGCTTATGTGTCGGATGGAGACGTCTCTGCCACTGTTCCTCCGGTGGTGGAGGACGGGGAATACGAAATTTCCCGCATCCTAAATTCTAGACGGTATAGAGGGAGTTTGCAGTATCTCGTCGCTTGGAAAGGTTTCGGACCCGAGGATAACTCATGGGTGAGGGCGGATGATGTTTCTGCTTCCAGACTTGTCAGAGCGTTTCACAAGAGGTTTCCTGATAAGCCTGGGCCTAGGGGATCCGGAGGATCCTCATAGAAGAGGGGGTACTGTTAGAACTCTCCTTTTAGGTGTTTTCTATCTTGCTGGTCATGTGGCCTTGTTTGCCTATTTGGTCCTGCTCCGTCCTCCTGGCCTTGCTGGACTTCATTGTAATTTCTACTCTTAAGTTAGCCTGGTGCTTAGTTACCTTTCTCAGTTAGTTTAGCTTGGTCTTCGGACCTTTATGTTCTATGCTGTGTGTTTGTCTTTTACTGCTACAATTTCTGCTAGGAGGTGCCCAACTTTATCCCAGTCCCTAGTTTTTGTAGGGATCCCTTCCTTGCATCTATAGGTCTTCGTACAGACTAGCCGAGGACTTTAGCGGGTCCGATCGCAGGATCAGGTTCCCCGTTACATCGTAGGGATCTAGCTTAGCTCTATTGTAGGGACAGATCTCCTTTCTTTCCTTAGTGCTTGTAGCAGATCATAACACCAAGTTGGTTGAGGTGAAAAAGTTGATTTGTTCCAGGCCAGAACCTGTATCCCTCAGACCCAGGAGTGTATTCCAAAACAGAAGATATCCGACTTGTGAAGCATGCCGTTCATCAAATCAGAGTACGGTGTGTGTTCACTGTCTAAGATGTGGTGAGGAAGGACATTATGCCAAGGAATGCCAATGGTCATGGTCGTTTAGGTTAAAAGACAGGAGGTTGCCGGTGCCGGGCGACTGGTAACCGCGACATGGAGGAGGCCCCAGAAGCAAATCCAAATCTCACCAAACCCCAGAACGACACATGAGGTAAAACGGCTGCATCAGTACTATCCCCAAGTGTGTTCCCGTCCACAACAGCTGCAAGAGAGATAGGGGCATCAGTTACTTAATGACAAATGTGGAGGTCAAACAATGTACTCCTGGGAGGAGGATTCCTCCGTCAGTGAAGATAGCCTCATCAGCCTAATCGGTGAAAAGTGCTTTATACAGTGCCAGCTAGATGGACTCCTGGTAAAAGCACTGTGAGACACAGGAGCCCAAGTGAGCCTTTTAAATGGAGAATAGAGAAGGTGTTACCTGCCACATACCTGCCTTCGGTTGCTAAAAGAACTATTGGGACCAGTGGAATTCCACGGCACAGCTGTCAACCAGACCGAAATCACTTTCATAGGCTGGGTGGAAATGACTTTCCAATTGAGGTTCACGAAGAACAGCAACACCATTGAGCTTTTGGTACCTTTTCTCGTGACCAGTGATCAGAAAATGGCAGAGGATCCTATCCTGGATTATAATGTAATAAGTGAGGTCATCAAGAAACACAAGGCAGGGGCGTTGGTGGTGGATGCAATTGCCACATAACTTGCCATACCCAACGCCGTGGTGGAAAATGTGATTCATAGAATAAAGAAAGCACAGAATACAATGGACCTAAAAGAAGTCAAGGTAGGCTGGTGCCCAACCATCATCCCTGCAAACCAAATGGTGGTGTGGAGTCCGGGTAGAACTGGGAAGAATAGTCTAGAAAAGACTGTTCATGCCCAAAGACTCCTCAGAACTTCCGGAAGGCCTAGTTCAAGGTGAGACTGTGCTTACGATTCCTGCTGGTGGGTTTGCTCGAGTGACAGTACCAGTGTTGAATACTACGAAACACGAAATTAGACTGAATCCAAAGATTGTGTTAGGTCACATTGAAACTGGTATATCCAGCCAGTGTGAGACCCGCCCAGGAGTCTCCCCACCAAGGAACAGGAGTTGCCCAGGGGAGGAAATTGCATGACCCACCTCAGGGTCCTAGGATCCCCCAGTATCCCTGGAACACTTGTGTGCTGAAGATATAGTGATAGCAAAAAGATGCTGAGGTGATTGGTCGTGGTGTAACCTCGGAGGGAACCCAAACCTCAAAGTAAAATCATTGAAGATCTTCTCTGCTGCTGTTCGACCTGATTTATTGGTGTTGGCATGGCATATGCTTGTGCAAATCGAGTGAAATGGTCCATCACCACCAAGATGTATTCATAACCACCCTTGCACGTCTCAAGATGTAGAAAGTTTATTGAGACCATCTCAAATGGATACGTAGTTTGGATGTTACTAAGTTGATGTGTTGGGACGTTGATCTTTCAGACACCCACACTCCCTGGTCACGTACCTCTCAATATCTCTCTGCATGTAGGGCCAGAAGAAAAGTTCACAGATTAAATTTGTTGTCCTTTCCACTCCCAGGTGTCCCATGTTTTCATGGAGTTCTTTGAAGACCAACCTACGGAATACTCTGGGTGGTACCGGCTGCCGGTTTTGTCCTCCTTTACGATACAGGATACTGTCTTCACTGAGGTAGAGCTTCGTCCATTCTTTAATTATAACAGATACTGCTGGTGACTCATTGTATCTCTCCCGTTTACTTGGAAACCGATTTTGGTCCACATAAATTAGTATTCTACCAATTATCTGATCTTCCCATTGTGCTCTATGGCTTTTCCCTTTTATAGTGGTTTCCACAGTCAACGGACACCACAATGGTGTCTTCCTCCTGATAAGCTTGTACTGCTTCGGTTGTGCTCTCAATTGCTTCCAGACCGACTTCCTCCGAGCATTCTTGCATGAACTCCACAGGCTCTAGTGGCATTCTTGACAATCCGTCAGCATCCGCATTGCATTTTCCTGGCCTGTACTTTATGCTGAAATTGAAGTCAGCTGGTTCAGCGACCCATCTCTCTTGCATTCAGTTTGGCTGTAGTAAGGACATAGGTCATAGGGTTGTTGTCAGTGTATACCTTAAACTCTTTGTTGTAGTAGAAATAGCCCATTTCAATGCCAGGAACTGTAGATGGTAATTCTTCTCGGCGTCTGTCAACATTCTAGAACCGTAACCGATGACTCAGAATTTCATATCTTGATGCTGATACAGGGCTGCTCCCAGTCCAACTTGAGAAGCGTCACAATGAAGAACAAATGGTAAGTTAAAATCAGGATATCCCAAGATGGGTGGTTTTACCAGGTAGTCTACTAGTTCTTCCAATACCTCCTGGGGGTCTGCTGTCTAGAGAATGGGCTGTTGGGACGAAACGGCGTTGTTTCTTTTAAGCCCGGTCCTACCTGTGTTCTTCTTTTTGTCCGTGGGTGTTGTTGTCTCTGTCGTCCCCCCCAAGAGAAGGTATAGTGGGGCGGCAATCCTGGAGAAGTTCCGAAAGTAAGTACGATAGTAGGAGAGGAATCCTAATATCTGCCTCAACTCTCTGACGGTAGAGGGCCGCTTGTCTTTTAAGGCCAGTATCGGAACGATTTCTGCTGGGTCCATGGTATATCCATCTCCGGACACCATTTTTTCTAGAAATCGGACTTGTCTTTTGAACAGTTCACACTTCTTTGGGGTCAACTTAACTCCGTGTTGTTGATACTGTTGTAATACGGTCCTCACGTGTTCAACATGCTCCCAGAAGGTTTTGCTGTGTACCACATTGTCATCCCTGTACGGCTGGCAGATATCGTCCCTCAATCCTTCTAAGCATGTCTCCATGCTCCTGTGAAATTCTGCTGGAGCTGAACTGAGCCCTAACGGTATGCGGATCCACTCATATAATCCCTATGTTATGATGAATGCTGTGAAGGGTCTACTGGACTCTTCGACAAACCCTTGGTGGTATGCCTTACCCTGATTGAGGACAGAGAACCATGTGCTTCCTGATAGGCTATCCAGCATTTCTTGGATATTTGGTATCGGGTGTTGATCAGGTACTGACTTTCGGTTTAGTTCCCGGTAATCACAACAGAGTCTCAACGTACTGTCCTTCTTCCTAACACAGACAATAGGAGAGGAATAAGACGACTTCGACTTTTGAACCCAACCTCTGTTGATGAGATCTTGTAAATATTCTTTCACTTCACGATGTAATGTTTTTGGCACAGACATGTAACTTGTGGTTACTGGGGTCATGTCTTTCAAATTGATTTTCAAATGCAACGACGGGATACATCTTGTAGAACGCATGACACTCTTCTCTCAGCATCTGTTTTGCTACTGCTAGATCTTCAGCACACAAGTGTTCCAGGGGTGCTGGGGGATCCCAGGACCCCTAGGTGTGTTGGACAATTTCCTCCCCTGGGCAACTCCTGTTCCTTGATGGGGAAGCTGAATTCACTGTAGACCCCCTAGGCGCGTCTCACACTGGTTTTATATACCGTTTCAATGGTTTCGATGTGACCTAACACAGTCTTTGCATCCAGTCTAATTTCGTGTTTCGTATTATTCATCACCAGTACTGTTACTCGAGCAAACCCACCAGTAGGAATCGTAAGCACAGTCTCACCTTGAACTAGTCCTTCCAGAAGTTCTGAGGAGTCTTTTGGCACGAACAGTCTTTTCTGGACTTTTCTTCCTGGTTCTACCCGGACTCCACACCTCACCCCCGCCATTTGGTTTGCAGGGAAATGGACGCAAGCCTACCTTGACTTCTTTTAGGTCCATTGTATTCTGTGCTTTCTTTACTCTATGAATCATGTTTTCCGCCACGGCGTTGGTTATAGCGAACGATGTGGCGATTGCATCCACCACCAACGCCCCTGTCTTGTGTTTCTTGATGACCTCACTGATTACATTATATCCCAGGATGGGATCCTCTTCCACATTGTCATCACTGGTCACGAGAAAAGGTACCAAAAGCTTGATGGTGTTGCATATCTTCGTGGCCCTGAGTTGGAAAGTCACTTCCACCCAGCCTATGAAAGGGATTTCGGTCTGGTTGACGGCTTTGCCGTGGAGTTCCACTGGTCCCAAGAGTTCTTTTAGTGACTAAAGGCAAGTGTGTGGCAGGAAGCACCTTCTCCATTCTTCATTTAAAAGACTCGCTTGGGCTCCCGTGTCCCAAAGTGCTTTTACTAGGAGTTCATCTAGCTGGCACTGTATAAATCACCTTTCACCGATTAGGCTGATGAGGCTATCTTTACTGATGGAGGAATCCTCCTCCCAGGAGTACATCGTTTGACCTCCGCACTGGGCATTAAGTAACTGCAGCCGTTTTACCTTATGCGCCATTCTGGGGATTGGTGAGATTTGGATTTGCTTCTGAGGCCTCCTCTGTGTCGCGGTTACCAGTCGCCCCACACTGGTAACCTCCTGTCTTTTAACCCAATTGACCGTGACCATTGGCATTCCTTGGCATAATGTCCTTCCTCACCACATCTTAGACATTGGACACACACCGTACTCTGATTTGATGAACGGCATGCTTCACAAGCCGGGTATCTTCTGTTTTGGAACCCAATCCTGGGTCTGAGGGATATCGGTTCTGGCCTGGAATGAATCAACTTTTTCACCTCAATCAACTTGGCTCGCAGGCCTATCTTTTGTTGGTGATTTAAGGTTCCCTCTCGGAGGTGGCACTGGAGGGTCTCCATGATGATCTTCGGACTGGCCACCGGGAGTCTCCAACTTCAGCTGACTCATTTTGGTGATTTTAGGAGCAGAGCCTTTCTTTAACTTCTGTTCGCTTTCTGACTCCAAATTAGCGGCCTCATTCATTTTTTCAATTAGGACTTCGTTCAAAATGCCAAAATCTTCTAGGTACTGTTTCAGCAGCAACTTGATATCTTTGCTGATTAATCCCATTCCCAATGATCTCAAGAACTTCTTCTGGACTAGTCCAGCATTAAACATCTCTTCTGCTTCTACATCTCTGGATGCAAACAACAGTCTATCCTTCAGTTCAATTGCTCTGAACAAGAAACTTTGGGGTGATTCATTATTTTCCTGTGAGAGGTTAATGAGTCGGTGGAACAATTCTGAAGTACTCTCTTCTTTATAGTGCCCTTTTAAAATCATCTTCAGCTGTTGCAAGGTCAATTGACTTTCATTTGTAGCATACTACGGAGGTTCAGTCCTGGGCTGATCGCTTTCACCACTCCCTCAACGATCTCATCTGGCTGGTAGCCTTTCTGTAAGCCTGCATCAATCTGGTGCAACAAGTTCCTACAAGACAGTCTCTCTTTCTGTTCACACTCTCCAATCTGTCTCAGGATCTTGAATTCTTTCCTTATGGTGATCTGTGGTGTTAGAGAGGACTGTCTCTCTGATTTATCTAACACGAGCAGGTTAAAGGTCCTGTCTGAGTCTATCACGCGATTCAGAGGTTTTGGTCGATTCCTGCAGGGCTGTTGTTAGGGCTTTGTTTGTTCTTTCAATTCCTGTAGTTCAGTCTGTGGACGGAGATTCCCGCTTTTGGTAATTGGTGCCACCCCCTCCATCCTGCAACTTCAACTTCAACCTGCTTAGAAGCTGTGTTAGTTCCTGGAGTAATGTCCCCATGATGTCTTCAGCTTCTTTCTCCCCCAGCTCATCCATTTTTGCATTAATGGCAGCTAACAGTTGCCTGCGGTTGTGTGCTTTTGGAAATCTGTTCTACTGACATCTTTATATGTTCTGCTATTGTTCGACACTTTTCCTCTTCTCCCTCTACACGCTAATTCCCGCTCAGGATTCCCCGTATGGGCCACCAATGTTACACGCACGCGCTAGGATCAGAAAGGGGTGAGACAGGTTACATGAATTCTTTAGAATCCTGGGGGAACTGTTACTCAGGGTGACCATAGACCATGTGCTGCATCTTCTTTCAGGCACACAGGGGTATTGACCCTCAGGCACAGACACGTAGGTTTTTTCACTTGCTGACCAGACACCCTTGACAAGAGTCCTCATAATGAACAGTAGCATTTAATAAGAATCCACATAGTCAGTGCAAGTTAAGTCTTATGCGCAACATGCTCCAGTGACAAACAGTACAGCTTCCTTAGCAGCACAGCAGTTCACAGTCTTCCCATTAGTACAGGACAGCACAGTTCTAATGCAAAGGCACATTAATGAACACAGCATTCTTTACAGCACAGTGAGATGGAGGAGGGGGGAGGGTTTGCTGAGGGAGATGATCCTTGTGACACCATTTCTTCCAGTCCTTATCTTTCTGCCTGACAATACTCTGCACTGCTAGTTCAGGAACTCTTCCTGACCTGTGCTTAGATTCACTCCTGACTTGAATCCTTTTCACTTGCAGGGGCGCTTCTGTGAGATACAGAACACACACACACCCTTTCTCTTCAGCTGCAGCCAGACAGTAAACAACCTCCCCGCAATCCCCCTGGGGATCTGCTAAAACACTCACCTTCTCCTATGACTTTGCTAACCCCTCTAGTTGCTGGATGCTTCTGTAGCACAACACTTCCTGTCTCCTGTGCTTGTGTTACTTCTAATAGTTGCTGAATGCTGTTAAAGCAACAGCACTACTTCCGCATGTCACAAATGTGCACATTATCTCTCTTTCAAGTGGGTGAACCTGCAGAGTTTTTCAAGAGAAAGATGCTTCAGGATATGCTGCCATTTTTTTTCCTGAACTGTTTTTTTTTCCAGTCCTTTTCTGAGTGTTTTTTTTGTCATTCTGAGTTGTCAGCTTTTGTTTGTTTGTTTTTAACCATTTCATTGGCTTGTACTTTAAAGTATAAGAGCATGTTCAGATTTCAAGATGCCTGAAAAATGATCAGATCACTGCTTGCAACCACTCGGCATCTTTGGAAATGTAAAGCGGTTACAAGACGCTCAAAACACTGAACACATAAACAGTAAATTGTTTTACATAGATATGCATATGTTCATTCTTTTAAGCTTTTAGTTAGTGCTTTTTCATCTGGGTTTTGCAACAGATCCGCCTGAAAAAAAAAAGTCAGTCCTAAAGGTGTTACATGAATTTTCTATTTTTTTTAAATGGGGTAACAGTTGAAAATGTGTTAACATATTAAAACAGGAATTCTCTACCCAATTCTTTGCTGCTCTCTTGGTCCCTAACATCCTGCAGTGATGAGGTTGGATCCATCATTGGCTGCAGTGGTCACGTAAATCACTGGCCTCACCTATGGCGCTGACATGCATGAAGCCAGTGATTGGCTGTAGTGGTCATGTGGGTGATGAATGTGATATAATCTGTAGGATTCATAAATTTATTAGACTGTATGTGGAAACATCCTATACAGATTGAGTGGGCTGTCAGAATAAATTCTTCTATGAAAATACAATAAAAAAAACCTCTTCTTGTGGACCCAAGAAATCACTATGGAACATTCCCCTGGCTATCGGTGTCTCCCTTTTGGGCTATTTCTGCCACCTGGTGCACTGGACATTATCAGGACACGGCTAACAGCATTTCCAAATAACATGAAAAAACTGTACCCCTGTCCATTCTGAATAACCGGATTGTTGTGTAGAAATCCTTTCTCCTGCTAGAATCGCCCTCTCAGACCTTCATTACCAGCTCCATAACAGAAGAGGCATTTATGCCGCCATCAGACTTTTTCCAAACAGAGATGAATGCATAGTGGAGGAAATGCAGGAGCGACTGCCGAGATTACAGTCATTACCGGATCCTTTGATGCTGCATTGTGGTTAGATATTGATGTTTTTGTTTTGCTGTATTTATTGATGGCAATTTTTTTATCATTCAGAAAGCAAAAATGTTATTTTCTTCAAAGCTGATGAGAACAACTGACCAGATGATTCTGCTCATCTCAGTTCTTTCTCACTTTACATTCATTTTTGTGTTTTCAAAGCTTCCGCATTTGTTTGGTTTTACTCCTAAACAATAAGTTTTGGAAATGAGTTGTAAGTTATCAGGACTCTGTTTTTATTTTCAGTTTCTGTCCTTACAGGGGTTGTCTAATTTTATCATTTTATTGCCCATCAAATTCGATAGGTAGAAAATAACAGACCCCCAATACTCACGCTCTCCAGGTCCAGTGCTGCCTTTTTCCTGAGGTCCTGGACTTCGTTAGCAAACTGCAGTGGTGACTACTACAGAACATGTGGCTGCTGCAGCCAATCACTGGGCTGAATGCCTAGTGCTGTCTATATTGGCAAAGTCACTGAGTCCAGTGATTGGCTGCAGCGGTTACATGAGCTATATTCATGACATAATCACTGCAGCATGTCAAGGAAGACAAGGCCAGAGGTGGATAATTAGGCTGGAACAGAGAAGGGTGAGTATTCATGAGTTTATAGGCGTGTAAAAGTTAAACCTGGACAATCCCTTTAAGTCTGAGGCTACAGAGACTTTTCATAGTGAAACTTTATCACAACAGAACATTGTGTGTTCACTTGGGGCTAAAAAATATGGAACTGTCCCCTAAAAGGAGTTTGTAGAAATCTATGGCCAGGCTGCAGAAATAAAATTCAAGCACAAAACCAGAAAATTCAGTCACAAAAATCTGTGCAGCAATTTTGATGCGTGTGAATGTATCTCAGAGATTTTCATGTAAAGGCCCATTTACATGGGTAGATTTCTGCCTATAACAAGGGTTGATCGACTGTATACAAGTCTGACAACTACCTGCAATGACAGGAGTGCAGGACTCGAAATATAGAAAGCAATAAAAATCACTTTTATAGCTGTACAAGTCTAAAAATGAAATGTAAAAATATATATTTAGATTGTGAACGCCAATGGTGACTGCAATGCTGATATCTGTAAAGCATTGCGGAATTAATATCGCTATATATAAGGGAGTAAAAAAAATAAATAAGAATATAGTGTCTGATAATTGTGTGCTTTATATTGCATTTTTTATCTATTGCTAGGTAGTGCATAATGCTGGAGTGACATAGGCTACATATCTACCATAGTCCTTCAGGCTCATTTGCGTATCGATTAAAATGCTGATTTCTCAGTACGGGGCTACGTAAAAAAGTTTGACTCCTCCATCCATTTGTTTAAGTAATAAAGCATTAACTAAAACATTAAATTAAGTCGTTGGGGGACTAATCTAGCAGCAAATGGGAAAGGGAGTTTTCAAAGTCTCATGGTGTTTGCTAGGGGGTGGGAATTGTATGAGTTGTGGTAACTTGGTGGTCGGCCATTCATCATGGTTATAATCCTCCATAATTTATGGAGAACAGTTTGGTGTGTCTGGTGAATCTTTTTGTCCGTTTTTGTCGGTAGGGGAAAGTTAACCACCTATGGTGGCATATGGTGCCCCTGAGCCAAAATTATGAATGGTGGTAAAATACAATAATAATAAAAAATAAATAAAAAAAAACTAGATTCTTTTTTTTTTTTTCTTTTTTTTTTGTTATTTTGGGCACTTGACCTTTGGAGATTCAAGAATCCTCTCTATTGTTTATGGTTATATTTATTCATTATACCGGTTATGTTGTTGTTCCTTATAACAATAAAATAAAATGTAGATGATTTGTATATTTTGTTTGTTGTGGCCAGTTACTGCAACTGCGACAAGCAAGTCACAAAAATTTGTACCTGATTGTATTTTTTGTGACTTGGTTGTCGCAATAGCAGCACCCTCAGGGTCGAAATGCAACCCTGCTCACTTGTATTGCACTGTGATACAGCAGCGACACCTAGAAATTTCTGGCCACGTGACTTGTGTCGCAGCCAAAGTTGCCATGTAACCTCTGATAAGGAATAACCTCTGAGTCTCCCAAGGTTGACGTCACAACTCTCTTTCTATGGATTAAAGAAAGTTTATTGTAGCTACAAGAGCTCTGATCATTGATAGAACAGAACTGCCTCCATTTTGTTGGGGACAGATTCTTAGAGAAAATTACGACAAGTGGTACAAGTAAATGTTCTAAATATTCTGTGAAGCTAAACTGACTGAGTAAAATAGTTTATTTAAGGGATTAAATGGATGAGGGAGGTAGAAATGACTTTATATCCTTTTCCAGACTGGTAGATCTCACTTACTTTGTTTCTCATTTGTTTCTGAATTTCTTTGGATTGCAGCATGATGTCTAGCTTTTGACGATCTTTTGGTATAATTCACTTTCTCAGGCAGCTCCTATTTAAGTAATTTCTTGATTGAGAACAGTTGAGGCAGTAATCAGGCCTGTGTGTGGCTAGGGAAATAGAACTTTGCTTCCCAAAGATGTGATGAACCCCAGTTAATTTATGTTTTAAGGTGAGGGGCAATCACTTTATCACACAGGGCCCTGTAGGTTTGGATTTCTTTTTCCCTTAATAATAAAGACCTTCATTTAAAAACTTCATTTTGTATTTACTTGTGTTATATTTGTCTAATATATAAATTTGTTTTGTGATCTGAAACATTTAAGTGTGACAAACATGCAAAAGAATAAGAAATCAGGAAGGGGGCAAACACTTTTTCACACCACTGTATATAGTTATTAATTTCTTATCATTTTCCTCTCTCTGGCAATATTAATTATCACTTATACTTCTACATCAAATTAGTAGTATCGACGGCCTTCTCTGTGAAGAGGATAAGTAGGAGGAGGTAAAAGGGGTATGTCCGAGTCTTCAGTGGCCGGAAGAAAATGTACATTAAAGGGGTTTTCCCACGAACAAAGTCAATTTTAATCAATAGGTCTTTGAATAACAAGTTCATTAATTCAATGTGTTTAAAAAAAAATGTTCCGGTGCTGAGATAATCTTATAAATGTGCCCCTGCTGTGTACTGTGTAATGGATGTCTCTTACCATACAGGAACATGGTCTGATCCTACCACATCTCCTGTGTTGAGGAGGAAACAAAAGAGTATACAGACAGGATCACAGTTGATTCTTTCTTTGAGGTAAAACATTGCAATTTGGTAGACCAAGAGCAGGGACTGTCGAAAGAGCTTGTTTCAGTTTGGTGAAGGCAGTCATGGTCTCTTCTGTAAGCTCAAAGGTTTCAGTCAATGTCTTTAGTAAGAGCTAAGAAATCCTTGTGGCAGTCGTGTCCAGGTATATTGCTGTCCTCTGTAAGTGAAAACTAACAGATATTGTGAGTCAAGGTAAATAGGAATGGAGAAAAATGGAGAACACAAGTCAACAACTGAAAAGTCCTATCAGACAGAATCTGCATTAAAATTGTGGCTGGATTTGGAACTACTGGGTATAGTGGAACCACTACCTACTTCATTAATGATTCTTAAAAGACTGAACCATTCTCCAGGTTCCCTTTCCTCCTGCTTTTTTAATGGGGTAGATGGGGCTATTACGGGGACTGCAAATTTTCTTTAGGACCCTTTGTTTCAGCAATGGTTGGGGCAATTACAATTTCTGCCTCAGGCCTTAAATGATACTGAGGCTTGCGTTGGAGGATACAGTGTGGTTTTAATTCTCTTTGTACTGGTTGAACAAGATTCATTTGTTCAACTGCAGTAGAATCCGCATTCCACAATTTTTTATGGACCTTTTTCAACATTGCCTCCACTTCAGGATTGATAGTTTTAGTTAAAGAAATAGTATCTGAACTCAAATATAACAAATTCACCGTATCCTTTGTTTTCTTTAGGCACCTGTAGATGTTCACCATCAGGAGTACTAAAATGATATTGTTTAATTTACACAGCAGGTCCCGTCTAGTGATGAGCGAGCATACTCGCAAGTACTTGGTACTCGCCCGAGCATCTCAGTACTCGAGATGCTCGGAGCTCGCCGAGTACTTGCGAGATGCTCGGGCGGATGCTCGGGTCCCCTCCCTGCATGTTTGGCGCTCTTTAGAGAGCCAATCAACATGCAGAGATTGCCTGCCACTCATTGTAATGCCGCAGCCATGGTGGTTGTGGCATTACAGTGATTGGCTGGCCGCACAGCGTCATCAGGTCTATATCAAACCTGGCGCCGCTGTGCTTGTCACAGTCTACCCTGGAAACAGGCAGTGTAGGGAGAGATGCTGCTGAGCTAGGGAGAGATTTGATCGTGTATTAGGTAGTGTAGGGAGAAAAAACGTACATTACACATATCCATCTTAACAAACAGTCCTTCTGAGGACTAATCCATCTGCAGAGATATCAGGCAGGCAGTGTATATAGCAGACTGCAGTGCATATAGCACAAGAGGCTCCATTCCAATTCTGCCCTCTGCTGCTGTTAGATATTTCTATACAAAGACCCAGGTCTCAGGGGTCAGGAATACTTTTTTTTGGATCTTAATCCTCATTATTTGCTTAAAAAGCAATCCAGAGAACACCGTTTTTCTGCGCAATTTGCTTGTTGGCACTGCAGAATAAAGCCAGGTCCTTTCCATATTACAGCGCTAAAAATCCAGTTATTTAAAACTGTGTTTTCTCCGTCACACGGATCACATATACGTTGTCAGAAAATACTGCCATTTCTGGCCTCCATTAAAAATTTCTTTCAGTGTGTCAGTGAAGAAATTCACACCAGTTTGCTGTTCAAACTACTTACCTACAGGCCAGGTATTTAAAACTCTGTTTTCTCCGTCACACGGATCACATAGAAGTTCGCTCCAAACTCAGTCATTTGTAGTGAGCGTGAAAAATACTGTCCTCTATTTAAAATGGGCAAGGCACGTGGCAAGGGACGGGGATCTGGACGTGATGGTGATGGTGTATGCAGAGGCAGAGGACAAGGCCGTGGGCAAGCTGAAATTGCGCCACAACAAACACCCACATCTTCTCGCCCAACTTTCCTGTCCCAATGCTTAGAGGACCGCAACACACCACTATTGACCCCAGAGCAGTGTCAAAAGGTTGTTGGTTGGATAGCGGATAATGCTTCCAGTTACTTAGCCACCACTCTGTTTTTCACATGGTCAAGTCTCAGTAGCCGTGAGTCTGGACCGCATATTCCTCACCCTGATCCTCCTTCCTCCCACCATGCCGAGTCCCCGGAGACAACTGATCCCACACTTGGACACTCTGAAGAGCTGTTCACTTTTCCATTTATAGATTTGGGCCTCTCACCTGGTCCACTTGAAGCGGAGCAAGAGGAGATAGCATGCAGCGATGCCCAAATATTTGAGCAGCCACGGTCACACAAAGGCGACGGTGGGAAAGTGTCACAAGAGATGGACGATGATAAGACACAATTGCCAGAAAGTCAGGAGGAGGACCAGGGTGCGGAAGTGGAAGACGAGGTGGTGGATGATATAGTGACTGACTAAACCTGCAGGAGAACATGCAGAGCGAGGAGAGCAGCACACGGGGAGGGAGGCAGAGCACCCCAACAGGCAGGAAGAAGCAGTGTGGTGGCCGCAGACAGAAGGAAGGCAACCGTTCCCCGTAGCACCAACACGAAGGAAGTTGCCAGTACAACTATTAGGTCTTCCCGAGTCTGGTTGTTTTTTAAAGACTCTGCCGATAACCCCAAAAAGGTCATTTGCACCACCTGCTAGGCCAGCATCAGCAGGGGTGGCAAAACTACCAGCCTGACCACCACCAGCATGATCAGGCACATGGCAGCAAAGCACCCGACTTTGTGGGCCGAACCCCAGGGTCCAGGAACAGTGTCTGCGGGTGGCACCATTGCTTCTTCCGCTGTCGTGCATGCAAGCCAACCCCCTGTCCATGGTACATGCGAAGATGCCTTCTGCCCTGCACCTGTCGTTGCACACTCTCAAGTAGCAGCATCAGGAAGCACGTCCACGTCCTTGTACCAGCATGCGTTCAGTTGTCCATACCCCAGTCCTTGGAACGCAAGTGCAAATACGCAGCCAACGCCCCACAGGCCATACTACTAAATTCTCACATTTCACGACTGCTTGCGCTCGAAATGTTGCCTTTTAGGCTTGTGGAGATGGAAGTGTGTCACCCCAGGCCTGGATGCCACAAATATTAAAGGCTGTGTCTGAGAGCAGGAGGGAGGTTCCCTGGTCAGGGTCAATTAGCATACAGCACCTCCTGTCCCAGGCCAGTAGGGGGAGCTGTCTGCCCCTATAAAAGCTGGTACTGGGGGCAGGGTTAGGAACAACTGGACGACCTAGCTCAGGACTGAGACTAGTCCCAGAGAAGGAGGGACAGTTCAGCTATAGCCAAGGAGTCCATAAGGCAGAGGAGAAGCTGCGAGCCAGGGACAGAGGCGACGAGAGCCAGTCCTGGCTGAGAGAATCACCACCGGACATTGGGGTCCGAGGCTGGCAGGGTTGCAAGCCCTGCAGCAGATAACCAACCTGCAAGGGATTTCAGGTTCCTTGGCCTAAGAAGCCTGGAGGCTCCGCCACACAGAGGGACCGGTACAGCACGGAAAAACGAAAGGTACCTAAGGCCCGAGTCGCAAGCCTTACAGGCGAAGTACACGGCCAGCTCAGGGACTTGGGCTATTACACCACGAAAAGGGGGATAGTCAGCAAGGGCAGAGAGAGAACGGTAGGCCTTCACACTCACCCTGACCAGTGGGATCGCCCGAATGCCCTCAGACACCCATGCCCATTCCTGCCCGGTACTCCTGTTGGGTCATTAGTAATACCAACAATAAAGACCCTGGACTGTTTGAAGAGGACTCAGCACTCTTATTACTGCGGCCTGCACTATCACCCCCAGCATTCACTTACGCTGCCCTGAGGCTACACTCTTCCCGTGGGGAGTTATCCTACCCCTGTGCTGCACACCAACATCAACCCCAGCGGTCTGCCTAGCAGCGGCGGTCATCCCTGATCGCAATCCACGGGTGGCATAGTCGGACATTCATAACTCTCAAATAGACTGTCACAGCATTTGGTCTGACCACCCTGAGCCACGGGATCGGGTTGCCACTACTACCCCCATCATCGCACTATAGCCCGGTTCCGGGTGCCCCACGGCCCAGGGGGCGAGTCAGAAGCATTCCGCAACCTGATGGCGGCGGCCGTCCCTCGGTACTCGGTCCCCAGCTGCCACTATTTCTCCCGGTGTGCCGTCCCCGCATTACACAAGCACATGTCCCAAAACATTAGCCATGCCCTCAACAATGCAGTTACCGGGAAAGTCCACCTAACCACGGACACGTGGACAAGTTCTTGTGGGCAGGGATGGTACATCTCGCTGACGGCACACTGGGTTAACATAGTGGAAGCCGGAACCCAGTCGGACCTTGGGACGGAACACGTCCTCCCAACGCCAAGGATTGCAGGCCCTAGGTCAATCAGGGTTGCCCCCACGGTCTACAGCTCCTGCACCTCCTCCTCCTCAGCCTCCTCCTCCTCTTCAGCCTCCATCTCTGAAATGACCACATCAGTCACAAGCTGGAAACACTGCAGCACTGCCTCGGCCAAGCGGCAACAGGCTGTGCTGAAGCTAATATGCTTAGGTGACAAACCGCACAATGCTGAAGAGTTGTGGACAGCTCTGAAAGACCAGGCAGATCTGTGGCTCACACCGCTGAACCTACAGCCAGGCATAGTCGTGTGTGACAATTGCCGGAACCTGGTGACGGCTCTGAGGCGAGGCGAGATCACACACGTACCATGCCTTGCCCATGTGCTTAACCTCGTGGTTCAGCGGTTTCTCAAATCCTACCCGGAGCTGACAGATCTGCTTGTTAAAATACGCCGCCTGTGTGCCCATTTTAGAAAGACAGCTACAGCTTCCGCCACCCTTGCCGTGTTTCAGCAGTTTCCGGCTCATTGTGTGTGATGTCCCCACGCGTTGGAACTCTACACTGCAGATGTTGGGAAGGATTTGTGAGCAGAAGAGGGCAGTTGTTGAGTACCAGCATCAACAAGGCCGTCGGTATTCAGTTCAGACTCCACACATAAAACCTCAGGAATGGACATGGATGTCAATCATATGTACCATCCTCCAAAACTTTGAGGACTCCACCAAGATGGTGAGTGGCGATGATGCCATAATTAGCGTCACCATCCCGCTTCTCTGTCTTCTGAAATGCTCCCTGCTCACAATCAAAAAGGATGCATTGCAGGCGGAGCACGATGAGATGGAGCAAGGAACCATACACAGTGATTACACACAGCCCAGCCTCATCTCATCCCAACGTGGATTGAGTGACAATGAGGAAGAGGAGGAGGAGGAGCAAGGACAGGATCTAGTTTCAGGCGCTATAGACCGTACTACCTGCACAGCTGTCATACTGTTTGTTCAGCGTGGATGGCCAGAGGACAGAGGAGGAGGAGGAGAGCATGGTCAGTCATCCTCTTGGTGAGGACACGGAAGTCTTGCCTGTTAGTAGTCTGGCATGCATGGCTGAGTTTAAGTTACGCTGCCTTTCCCAAGACCCTCGCGTTCTCAAAATTTTGGGTGACAGTCATTACTGGTTGGTCACACTTCTAGACCCACGCTACAAGGAGAACTTTATATCTCTTATTCCTGAGGCGGAAAGGTCTACAAAAATGGGGCTGTACCAGAAGGCCATTGTTGCGAAACTATTAAAAAAATTCCCATCTGAAAAGCGGCAGAGGGCACACTTCGTTGGACAACAGAGGAGTACAGGCAAGAAAGACACAACTTCAATCCAGCAGAGGCAAGGGAACACTGTCAAAATTCTGGGAGAGTTTTCTCAGCCCCTCCCATCACACAGGCCCTGAGGCGCGGTGTACTATCACAAGAAGTGCAAAGTTTGGGAAGATGCTGAGGGAGTACCATGCTGACCGTACCAATGCTTTATGTGATTTCTCTGTGGCTTATAATTATTGGGTATCCAAGCTGGATACGTGGAATGAACTGGCTCTCTATGCCTTGGAGGTACTGGCCTGCCCTGTCACCAGCGTTTTATCAGAGCGGGTTTTTAGTGCCGCTGGTGGAATTATAACTGATATGCGCATCTGCCTCTTAACTGAAAATGCTGGCAGGCTGACTCTTATAAAAATGAACAATGGCTGGATTGTGCCAGACTTCTCAACACCACCGAATGATAGCAACGTAACAAACTCAAATCCAGTGTCTTTTCTTGGGAGTTGAATTCCCATGCACCTATTCACACCCAGACATGGGTATATGCTTCCTGATTTTGGCTATTTGCTCTTGTCCTCCTCCTTCTCCTCATCCTCCACCACCATATCACCAGGGTGACCGTGGTCCGTGATGCAACATCCACATAATTTTTTTAAAGGGTGTTTATGATGCTCGTAAAAAAAAAATTTTATACAGTATTTTCATGTATACCCCCCAGGGGTAAATGTTTGTCAGCCCATACACTTAGTGCATGGGCATTACAAGTATAGGAGGCCCGCTCCTTTCTAATGGGAACATTTTTTTATGAGGCCCTCCTCCACGTCTCTTCCAAGGGGCATTGGAGTGCCTTCCAATTTTTGGCAGCCCTTGCATTCACTGCATACGCCAACACTATGGGAGACCCACTTCCTAATAATGGGAATATTTTTTTATGAGGCGCTCTACGTCTCTTCCAAGGGGCATTGGAGTGCCTCCAAATTTTTGGCAACCCTTGCATTCACTGCATAGGCAAACACAATGGGAGACCCAATTCCTAATAATGGGAACATTGTTTTCAGGAGGCCCTCTGACCTCCATGTCTCTTCCAAGGGGCATTGGAGCGCCTTCAAATTTTTGGCAACCCTTGCATTCACTGCATAGGCAAACACAATGGGAGACCTACTTCCTAATAATGGGAATATTGTTTTCAGGAGACCCTCCTCTAAGTCTCTTCAAAGGGGTATTGGGGTGCATCCAAATTTTCAAAGTGGTATTGGGGTGCGTCCAAATTTTGGGCAGCCCTGGCACTCACTGCATACGCAATAACAGTATAGGAGACCCACTCTTTAGTAATGGGAACAATAAAACATAGCCGGCTGAAGGTTCTCTAAGAATAGTGAGGGCCGACAGCTGCCCCTTTAAGAATAGTAAAGGCCGCCTGATGGCCCTATAAAAATAGGCTTTGTGACTTTCAGAGTCCCTCCTTCATAAATGAAGCACGATGTGTCTGATGATATCTCACTCACCACATGGCCAGATAAGGTTGTAAAATGTTAAAATAACATTTCCTGGTGAATGCATTTGTAACGGTTGAAAGCAATGCAAAAGTAAAAAAAACCCATCAAAAATGCTACGTGTGTACATAGCCCAAGGTGTGGAGGAGTATTTTTGTTTTTGGTTATTTATTTTGCCTTATACACAAGTCATTACCCTGGAAAGGATGTTTCTTAACATATTTCCCAGGAAATTCCATTTTGGTTTCGTTTTGGTATGTTTTATTGTGAGTCCGTAAAAGTGGCGTAATACCTCTGACAACGTTGTTGACAGAAGTGACCTGGGAGTCAGAAATGCTTCCAGGGGTCTTCCCCATGCTGTTCCCATGTCATTTGAGCACTGTTCCCATCGATTTGGGCAATTTTTAGGCCCTCTGCAGACCGCCGGGGGGAGCCGCCTGAAAAATGCTCGAGTTTCCCATAGACTTACATTGGGCTCATTGCTCGGGTCGAGCACCCGAGTATTCCAATGTGCTCGACCTGAGCATCGAGCACCCGAGCATTTTAGTGCTCGCTCATCACTAGTCCCGTCCTAGAAGGCTTATCGGGGCATCTGCTGACAATAGAAAGGAATACTCTGTGGTAAAGGGGACAATGGTCACCATTGCAGGATCTGAAATGGAGAGAAACTTAGGTCTTCCTGCTACCCCTATGGTTTTACATTTTTCTCTTGTTTTTGGGAGAAGGTTGTTGTTAATTAAAGACAAGGATGCTCCTGTATCAACAAGAAAAGGTACATTAGTGCCTGCCACATCACAGTTCAGGACCGAAATACCTAGAAAAAAAGGAGAATTTTTGCATAGGTATCAAGTCGTTAGTGTTACACATCAATAAATCATTACCATATAGTCAATTTTGGTTTGTGTCCTCCAGGGTTGTGAAGTCAGAGTCAATGTCTATTTTGGTGGAGTCAGTATAAAATGGACCAGCGCCGACTACTAAAATATATAATAAATTGGATACAGTAGTTCAATGCAAGATGTGCTATAAATGTTTTCACAAGAATTTGGGAAAGTTAAGAAATGTCCTATAAATGTCTGTTCTGTTCCAGATCTAAGGATCTCGGCTTTTAGTTCAGATGAATCTGTGCTGCACTTTATGTACACTCTCAGTAGGGAGGCAGGGCTGTGGAGTCGGAGTTGTGTAGTCAGGGAAATTGAGGAATCAGAGACGGAGGCTTGGCTTACTGACTTCACAGCTCTGGTATCCTCATTCTTGTGTTGTTTTTTTGGCTTTTTACAGTATCTAGCAATGTGCCCTTACCATTACAATTGAGACATCTGAAATTCTTATGTTTCTGGTTGCCACTCTTACCAGCAGAGGCAGCATTTGCATTACAGATAATTATGTTGCAGTAATTTTTAATTGCATCAATCTTTCCTCCTTTTTCTTTTGGGCAGACTCCTGGTTTGTCTCATGGTGATATAAGTAATCAAAGATAGCATGTATGGTTTACAGCTTCCAATGAGGCAGTTTAGTTGTAAATCTGCTTATCAATATTTTGTTTAAACCTTTACTGGCATGGTGACTATACTTAATACAGTGGGGAAAATAAGTATTTGATACACTGCTGATTTTGCAAGTTTTACCACCTACAAAGAACAGAGAGGTCTGTAATTTTTATAGTAGGTACACTTCAACTGTGAGACACAGAATCTAAAAATAAAAAGCAGAAAATCACATTGTATGATTTTTATAGAATTAAATTGCATTTTATTACATGAAATACGTATTTGACCACCTACCAGCAAGCAAAAATTCTGGCTCTCACAGACCTGTTAGTTTTTCTTTAAGAGGCCCTCCTACTCTGCACTTATTACCTGTATTAATTGCATCTGTTTGAACTCATTACCTGTATAAAAGACACCTGTCCACACACTCAATCAATCTCACTTCAACCTCTCCACAATGGCTCAAGGCTGGGATGAGCTAAAGGACAATAGGCAAGCAGGTTGGTGAGAAGGCAACAACGGTTGGCGCAATTATTAGAGAATGGAAGAAACACAAGATGACTGTCAATCTTCATCGGTTTGTGGCTCCATGCAAGGTCTCGCCTCGTGGGGTAAGGATGATTCTGAGAAAGGTCAGGAATCAGCCCAAAACTACAGGGGAGAACCTGGTCAATGACCTGAAGAGATCTGGGACCACAGTCTCAAACATTACCATTAGTAACACACTAAGCCATCATGAATTAAAATTCTACAGGGCACGTAAGGTCCTTCTGCTCATGCCAGCACATGTCCAGGCCCTTTTGAAGTTCGCCAATGACCGTCTAGATGATCAAGAGGAGGCATAGGAGGAGGTCATGTGGTCAGATGAGACCAAAATAGAATTTTTTGGTATCAACTCCACTCGCTGTGTTTGGAGGAAGAAGAAGGATGAGTGCAACCCCAAGAACACCATCCCAACCGTGAAGCATGGTGGGGGAAACATCATACTTTGGGGGTGCTTTTCTGCAAAACAGACAGGATAACTGCACCATATTGAAGGAAGGATGCATGGGGTCATGTATCGCGAGATTTTGGCCAACAACCTCCTTCCCTCAGTAAGAGCATTGAAGACTGGTCATGGCTGGGACTTACAGCATGACAATGACCCAAACACACACAGCCAGGGCAACTAAGGAGTGGTTCCGTAAGAAGCATTTCAAGGTTTTTGAGTGGCCTAGCCAGTCTCCAGACCTGAACCCAATAGAAAATCTTTGGAGGGAGCTGCCCAGTGACAGCCCCGAAACCTGAAAGATCTGGAGAAGATCTATATGGAGGAGTGGGCCAAAATCCCCGCTGCAGTGTGTGCAAACTTAGATGTTTCCTGTAGTTCTTGACCAAGCTCTGTAATTGCAAACAAAGGTTTATGTACCAAATATTAAGTTCTGTTTTTCTATTGTATCAAATACTTATTTTATTCAATAGAATGCAAATTAATTATGTAAAAATCATACAATATGATTTTTCTGGCTTTTATTCTTAGATTCTGTCTCTCACAGTTGAAGTGTACCTGCGATAAAAATTACAGACCTCTCCATTCTTTGTAGGGTGGAAAACTTGCAAAATCGGCAGTGTATCAAATACTTCTTTTTCCCACTGTGTGTCTCTCTAACCCTTGTTTTTGAAACTTAGCGGTGATCAACTATAAACATTTCTCCCCTATTCACAGGAGAGGTGATAACTGTATGATCGCTTAAAGTCCTGCAGCTAAGACCCCAACTGTTTCACTCCTGTGTCCCCCATTCTACTGGAGCTGTGGTCATGTATCAGCTATTCATTGTCTTTGGAGCTAACCAGCATCGCTGAATAAAGAACGGTTTATGGACCAGGCTCTTTAGGCTGTTTACATGAAATCGTGTAAAAATCCCTTTGCTTAATATAGTCACCAATTTATTATTTTCTAATGACATGACAGTGCAGTTTATATTCTAATTCTATTATAAATATTCATGCACTTAAAACTTTAATAGAAAGGAATGAAGAATAAATGGTGACACGAGACATAAGGGCAGGTGAGGGCCCTCGGCTATCACTATACTGTACTATATGTTCACTACTGTCAAATAAAACTAGAAAATGCAAATAGGGGAATGAATTCAGAGATCTTCTGCCTCCTATCCACTAGGTGGAAGCAAAACAGTAATAGTAAAACAAAAATAAACAATCCAGCTCTCACTGTGTTTTTACATGTTATTTTTGATTGGTTGCTAATTTTAAGTTGTTTTTTTTAAATGCCGCCACTTCTGATGCTATATGCATGTAGGTATACAAATGTGTGATATAGGTGAATTTTCAAGTGATTTTTAGAATCCTACTGAAACGCACCTCAGGATAACCAAATGGCCAAGTCTAGTACTGTATAAGTACGTAATACATCACAGTATAGGGCTATTATACAGAGTAGATATCATTTTTTGTGTTACTGTTAATAATGAAAATTATATATAATACAATCACTCTTTCATGCATTTGAAGTGTTCTCCGCGACTTATATATTGATGGCCCTTTATTGTGTTGATCAGATTTGTACCCAGAGATGGGAATTGATGTTGCTTACATTTTGGTCCATGTTCACTTTAACAATGGCATTTATATATTTATATGCGCACATTTCTCTGGTCTGCTTGTGGAGCATCTTTTGCCTTGTCGTGTGTTTTGTGTTGCATATATGTTTATTTGTTAATTTTAATACCTTCGTGGTGATGAAGGTGGGAACCAGGAGTGTAGATAGAGGTCATGGTGGATACCCCATAGTAAAAGTCCTGATTTGGTTCCCTCTCCTTCCCTCAAAATAAAATATTTGGTGGAGTAGGTAGGGTCATAGCGCAGACCCGAAGGTATAGAAAAACAGATTTCCCGACTTTTAAAGACCGGGAGAGGGCCATTACTTACACAGTAATTTTGCCTTTATTGAAGCTCCTTAGTGTTCTCATGCAATACGATACCCCTTTCATGGCCCTTTTATAGAGTATGATGCCAACAAAAAATTACACCTTGAGTACCTCCACAGTTAATATCCCCACAGTACCCTCCACACAGATAGTATAGTGACCCCACAGTTGTTCATCAAAGTTTGACGCCAACATAATACCCCAACACAGTATGATGTCCCCATAGTGAACCTCAGCCCACAGTATTATGCTTCCATAGTTCCAAAACATACATTATATGACCCCCAGACGGTATGATGTCCCCTCAACCCCACAGACAGTATGATGCCCCCACAGCTTCCCAGACAGTATGATACACCCACAGAACCCCCCCCCCAGACAGTATGATGTCCTCATAGCCTCCACACAGTATGATGCCCTACTGCCTCCCCATAACAGTATTATGTCCCCACAGCCCCCCACACAGTACAAAGGTCCCAGATCTCCCCAGACATTATGATGCACCCACAACCCTCCACACAGTATGATGCCCTACTGCCTCCCCATAACAGTATTATGTCCCCACCAGGGGTGGATTAAGAGTAGCAAGGGCCCCGGGCAGTTTAGAAGGCGCGGGCCCCCCACCCCACACACACACACACCTGGTGTATCACGTGACATGTCACATGATCCCCTGTGATAGATCATGTGATAGTTCACGTGAAATTAATTTGGCACAATATTAATTATAATAATTTTTTTTAGGCTGTGTGCCCACTACGCGTTTCTTAAGCATTTCCGCAGCGGCAATTCCGCTGCAGAAACGCTTAAAAAACGCTTGGTAGAAGGTCTGCCATGTTCCCCAATGATAATCCGCATGTGCTGTGCACATGCTGCGGAAATTTCCGCTGCGGATTATCATTGCGGAAAAATCAGCAGCACTAACAATTATTTTGACTTGCATTGGAACGCATGTAATCCGCATCACTGCATCTGTACATGCAGAATCCATGCGTTTCAATGTGCGGATGGTACCCGGGTTTGGAGAAGAGGAGACTCTCCTCCGGACCCGGGTACCATAGAACCTGTGAAAAAAAGAATAAAATAAAAAATAAATATTATACTTACCTTCTGATGGCCCCCGGTGTCTTTATCCGATGCGTCCTGGCTTGCCGGCAGCTCGCGATGGTCTGAAAAGGACCTGCCGTGACGTCATTTAGACATGTGACGGGTCACGCGACCGCTGACGTCGGCAGGCCATCAGAAGGTAAGTATATATTTCTTTTTTACCATTCTTTTACGGTCACACTATAAAAATCCGTGCCTTTAAATCCATGGATTTATAATAGTGTGACCAAGTTGTCAAGCACTTTCCAAGTGATGCTAAAATCGCTTGGAAAGCGCTTGTCAACCCGCATGCGGAAATGCATGTGAAGAACGCTTCACGTCCGCATGTCCCTGGCAGGAAAAACGCATGTACAATCCGCATGCGTTTTTTCTGTCAGGGAGATGCAGAAACGCTCAAAAAAAATCTAGAGCATTTCTGCATCGTGGGCACATAGCCTTACATTAATTGTATGACTCAATATTGAGCACACTTTGCCATCTATACACAGCAGGAGGCCGCACGTAGCCATCTATACACGGCGGGAGGCCGCACGAAGCCATCTATACATGTCAGGAGGCCGCACGTAGCCATCTATACATGGCAGGAGGCCGCACGTAGCCATCTATACACGGCAGGAGGGCGCACGTAGCCATCTATACACGGCAGGAGGCCGCACGTAGCCATCTATACACGGCAGGAGGCCGCAGGTAGCCATCTATACACGGCAGGAGGCCGCACGTAGCCATCTATACACGGCAGGAGGCCACACGGAGCCATCTATACAAAGCGGGAGGCTGCACGGAGCCATCTATACACAGTGGGAGGCCGCACGTAGCCATCTATACACAGCGGGAGGCCACACGGCGCCATCTATACACAGCGGGAGGCCGCACGGTGCCATCTATACATAGTGGGAGGCCACACATAGCCATCTATACACAGCGGGAGGCCGCACGGCGCCATCTATACACAGCGGGAGGCCGCACGGAGCCATCTATACACAGCGGGAGGCCGCATGGAGCCATCTATACACAGCGGGAGGCCGCACGGAGCCATCTATACACAGCGGGAGGCCGCACGGAGCCATCTATACACAGCGGGAGGCCGCAAGTAGCCATCTATACACAGCAGGGAGCCGCACAGTGCCATCTATACACAGCGGGAGGCCGCACGTAGCCATCTAAACACAGCGGGAGGCCGCACGGAGCCATCTATACACAGCAAGAGGCCGCACGTAGCCATCTATACACAGCGGGAGGCCGCACGGAGCCATCTATACACAGCGGGAGGCCGCACGGAGCCATCTATACACAGCGGGAGGCCGCACGGAGCCATCTATACACAGCGAGAGGCCGCACGTAGCCATCTATACACAGTGGGAGGCCGCATGGAGTCATCTATACACAGCGGGAGGCCGCACGGAGCCATCTATACACAGCGGGAGGCATCATGGAGCCATCTATACACAGCGGGAGGACGCACGTAGCCATCTATACACAGCGGGAGGCCGCACGGCGCCATCTATACACAGCGGGAGGCCGCACGTAGCCATCTGTACACAGCGGGAGGCCGCACGGAGCCATCTATACACAGCGGGAGGCCACACGGAGCCATCTATACACAGCGGGAAGCCGCACGGAGCCATCTATACACAGCGGGAGGCCGCACGGAGCCATCTAGACACAGCGGGAGGCCGCACTGTGCCATCTATACACAGCAGGGAGCCGCACGGTGCCATCTATACACAGCGGGAGGCCGCACGGCCCCCCCTCCAGAGACAGCAGGAGGCCGCACGGCGCCATCTATACTCAGCAGGAGGCCGCACACAGTCACACACGCAGTCACGCACACAAACATATACAGACATATACATACACGCATAAACACATTTGAAACACAAAAATACATATAAACCAACATCACACAATGATATCTGCCTGCACACACATACATACATACACATACACACACACACTCACTCTCACACATACACACTCTCTCACACACACACACACACCATTCCCCGGCTCGGCTCCAGTCCTCCTGGCTCCTGCTCCTCTCCGGTGGTAAGTAGCAGTGCAGGCCGGGCGCGCACTGCGTGACGTCACAGCTAGGAGACACGGCCGCGCACAGGGCCGTGTTTCCTAACAGTGACGCGGCCGGGCCAGCACACAGGGAAGTTAACTGCTGCAGTGCTGGCCCGGCCGAAGAAGAAGCAGCGGGGGAGTGGTCCGGGGCCCCCGCCCCGCCACTGTCTGCCGGTATGTGCCGCGGGGCCACACATATAATGAGGGCAATCCGGCCATAGCCCCCCCGGAGCCCCGGGCCCCCTGGAGACCCGAGGCCCCGGGCGGTAGCCCGGATTGCCCTCATTATAATCCGCCTATGGTCCCCACAGCCCCCCACACAGTACAAAGGTCCCAGACCTCCCCAGACATTGTGATGCACCCACAACCCTCCAGACAGTATGATGTCCCAACACAGAGTTTAATGCCCCCCACAATGCCATTACATAGTTTGATGCTCCCTCAATCCTACCATACACAGTATGATGCCCCCACAGCCCCCTTCAAGTATTTTCTAATAATATAAAAAAAATTTAATTACTCACTTAGCCTCTCTCTCCCAATGCGCTGCTCCGATCTGTTCAGTGTGTGGACTGAGGCTCCGCGTAGCTGGCACAATCTAGTGATATATTTACACCTAAAGCACTGAGACACTGATGCACAGGCTGAATGGCAGAAGCAAGGAGCCAATGACTCCCTCCTCCTCCATTATATTTAATGTTATATGCATTCTGAGGATGCGGATACCTTTGAAATTAAAACGCAGGTCTGCCACTATTAGTGGTAAGCCACTGGTGGTAACATGCTGAGACATAGGATTTTAGTTTGGACCAAATTATTGTATATAGTTGCACACACTGGACATGTCCGCTGCCATTTTTATGTCTAAGTCTGGATTGTTTGAATGATCCATACTCTCATGGGCTACTTTGAACCTGGGTCAGTCCAGGGTGTGTCCTTGTTCTGTGGGTTTGGGATCTTGTCTTGGTGCATGGGTTTCAAGAGACAAATTTCAAGTAATCTAAACATGAAAGCCATGTCCGGGACAGGTGAAGAATTTGTCCACAAAGCTGACAATGCTGATCGGATGGACACCCACTACTTGGAACCACAAAGCTGCTGCTTTACTGCAAAGGGCTAAATATCAATGCAATCCCCACATTGAGGTAGAAGAGCACTCACGATAGGAACAAATTGAAATTGGTTGTCCAATGGTAACACATTTCCTTTAAACAAGTTTTTTTCTCAAAACACATTAGATTTTTATACTATAGAACTGTAATACTGATGGGGTAAGAAGGTCACAGCCAGAATAGTGAATATATTACAGTATTATTTCCATTTGCATATACAGTATGTATAGTGATCCCCTATACTGCCTTGCCGCAGGTCACCGGAAACATGGATTACTGCTCAAGACGCCTCTCTAGGTTTATATCTTAAATCATCAGGATAAAAGAAGCAGTCTATAAAATGTTATTACTACTGAAAATAAAACCTCTCATCTTTGCAAAATAATGATAATATCATAAAATTGTATATTGTCCCTGCCACGCACATACTTCAAAGTAATAATTTGTCTATCTTCATAGCCCCTTAGGATAATGCTTAGTGTCAGCTCCCTGCAATCTCATTGAAATGACAGAATAACTAGCGCCTCGGGATCCTAAGCATATTATTAGATCAGTGCGGCATTCATGTCAATATTTATATGTGTTTAATTACAGCATTTGGTATAGAAGATAACTGGAAATCCTCACGGTTTATGCTATTATATAACATTTAGTAATCTAAAAATAAGCTCTGGCATTCACATATCTCATAATTGTCCAGCTATAAATATTGCTGATATAAGGAAGCAGTATGAAGTGATGCAACTGTGCCCTCTGTAGTGTGCGCCGAGCACATGCTGGCTCCCGGACAAAAGACCAGACGAAAGGAACAGTTCAACATGGATTTATTTACAGATGTCCAATATGGAGGCACTTACATATGTTGCACCATCATATTCCAGAGACATTATCATCACTGTCCCCATTGGATCTCGCAATCTAAATTCCCTATCCGTATGAATTTGGAGTGTGGGAAGAGATCAGAGTAAACACTGGAGAATATACAAACCACTTGTAGATGTTCTTCTTCTTGGGATTTGAGCCCAGGACCTCAGTGCTAACCACTGGGCCATGGAGATGCCCATTTTACACAAGTACTGTATATACAAAATCTAGTCTATCCTCCTTCACTGGCACATCAGAACAACTTTAACATCACTGGACTTGCAAACACACTATTAGTTGGACACTTCAGGCCTTGTACACTCTAGGATACAAACAACACTGAATGTAGCAGCACAAGCCACTGACCATGCTTAGACCTGCAGGTCACCAGGCCTATCAATATAGTGTGCTTACTATATGGACCAATTAAGAATGGCAGACCATTCGGTAAAACACATGAAAAGAGAGAACCAATGAATGATAGGTCCAAACAGACAGAAGAATTTAAATAAATAAACTTTATTTGTGAAGTTATGGTTTAAGTGACACTACATGCACAAGCATAGCCGCACTACAGGGCCAAACATAATGTACAGAAAGTCATTATTATTGTTGTTCTACTACAATTATGTACTGGACTAATTGTTAAACATAATAATTATAAACAAAGAAGGCAGGTACGTAGAAGATAGATAACCAAGATTATTAATCATGGACAGATGCTCAAAGTCAAGACCCCATATACTTATATTGTTAATGAGTAAATTCATTAACCATTCAAATACAGGTAGCAGATGAATAGCCAAATGTATATAAATGCATTAAAAGGCCAAAATGTACCACATATTGTATTATAATTAGCTATTCATGTGCCTCATATACCCGGGCCAATAATAGTCATATTAGATCCATGACACCAAGTCAGCAATTAGAAAACTGGACTTGATGCAGGTATGGAACCAGCTAATTATAATACAACTAGATGGTGGCCCAATTCTAACGCATCGGGTATTCTAGAATACGTATGCGGCCGACCAAAATGGCTGACTGGTCGCGGGCAGCGTCTGCGACCAATCAGCACAGCAGTGTTTAAATGTGGTGCCAAGAACGCTGATTGGTGGCGGGCAGCGTCCGCGACCAATCAGCACAGCAGTGTTTAAATGTGGCGCCAAAATGGCTGATTGGTCGCGGGCAGCGTCCGCGACCAATCAGCACAGCGGTGTTTAACTTTTGCGCCAAGATCAGTGATTGGTCGCGTTCAGAGACCGCGACCAATCATCGAATCGTATTGGTGAGGACCGGGGAGCGTCGCTGCCTGTGCGGCTACTTCCGCTGCGAGAAGCCGGGAGGGGAGCGGGCCGCTCGCAGCAGAAGTATCCCGACCCGCAGCGCCGGCGGTCGGGGTCCTTCTGCTGCTACCGGCCGGGAGATGAGCGCCTCGCGCCGGTCATCTCCTGGCTGCATCTCCGTCCCGCAGATGGCGCCGGCGGTCGAGGTCCTTCTGCTGCTACCGGCCGGGAGATGAGCGCCTCGCGCCGGTCATCTCCCGGCTGCATCTCCGTCCCGCAGATGGCGCCGGCGGTCGAGGTCCTTCTGCTGCTACCGGCCGGGAGATGAGCGCCTCGTGCCGGTTATCTCCCGGCTGCATCTCCGTCCCGCAGATGAGCCGCTAACGGCCGCCATCTTTTTTCTGAAATCCCGCGTCGCTGATTGGCCGCTGCCGGACCAATGAGCGACGCGGGATTTCCAGGACAGACAGACAGACAGAAAGACAGACAGACAGTCGGGATAAGACGATTATATATATAGATATGTGGTACATTTTGGCCTTTTAATGCATTTATATACATTTGGCTATTCATCTGCTACCAGTATTTGAATGGTTAATGAATTTACTCATTGACAATATAAGCATATGGGGTTTTGACTTTGAGCATCTGTCCATGATTAATAATCTTGGTTATCTATCTTCTACGTACCTGCCTTCTTTGTTTATAATTATTATGTTTAACAATTGGTCCAGTACATAATTGTAGTAGAACAACAATAATAATGACTTTCTGTACATTATGTTTGGCCCTGTAGTGCGGCTATGCTTGTGCATGTAGTGCCACTTAAACCATAACTTCACAAATAAAGTTTATTTATTTAAATTCTTCTGTCTGTTTGGATCTATCATTTGGTGGTTCTCTCTTTTCTTGTACACTCTAGGACAGGGATATCAATGTCAAATACAAGGAGGGACAAAATTAAAAGCTTGGCCAGCGTCACGGGTAGTGTTGAGCCACCCCCGTAGTGTTCGAGTTCGGTTCGGTTCGTCGAACACCCTTGTGTTCGCCGAACTGTTCGTCGAACTGTTCGTCGAACACCTTCGAACACCGTTAAAACCAATGGCAGGCAAACAAAAACACATAGAAACACATAGAAAACACCTTCAAAGGTGTCCAAAAGCTGACAAACTGCTCAGAAGACATAACACATGGAAAAGTGACAAGTACATATAGTCATGCGAAAAGAAAAGAGGTGGAGGAGTAAAAGGAGGGGGAGACACAGATATAGGCATGTCATGCCCTTCTAAAATCCAAAAAGTGAGAAGCCGACACGGCCAGTCCGTTCCTGCCCGTGCCACCTCCGTGTCGCCGCGTTTGTGCCAGAACCGCGGTGGACCCTGACGGCCAGCCCCCCTCTCCCAATACTGGTGCCTGTCCGCTGGTGGGTCGAGCGAGCCCCCTGTGGTGGAGGCAGGTCTAAGCTTTTTAATTTAAATTGTCCCTCTAATTTGAATGAATACACTTTAAATCCTTTTACAAGGACCTATTGGAGGGCAAGTCTCATGCCAGCAGCCACGGTAGCAGGAAGTGGAGGAGGTGTGGCCTGTGTTCCTAGCTGAGTGAGAGCTGTGTGGAGGAGCTCCTGGGAAGCTCCAACTAGGACTTTTTTCTAAGCCCGACCCTTGCCTCTTCGTTTTCCCAGGACCGAGGCAGGGGTGTCGGGGGGTATCCCCGGGCTCCGGCCCTCCCGGTCTGGGCCGGGTGGGGTCGGAGGACTGAATATGGATCCATCGGAGGACTCTGTGAGGAGGTCTGGGAGGCTGTCCCAGCGTGAAACGGCTACGGTGAGCATGCCGGCATCGGCTAACAAGGTGACTGGCAAGCCCAAGGGAAGCAAGGGGAGTGCCCCATGGGCCGAGAGGGGCCCGGACGAGTCAGCGGAGGCTTTCTCCCAGCGGGTGGTGGAGATGTTGCGGTGCCGCGAAAAGGGGAAGGTGGCACTGGCGAAACTCCTGCTGGACTTGCGGCAGGCCAAGGCGCTATATAATGCAGCAGCCCAGAGGAAGCGCCCGGCGATCGCCACGCAAATCCAGAGGGTCAAGGATAGGATCGCCGAGGTGGAGCAGAGGCAGGCAGAAATAGAGAGGGCTGCGGGTCCCTTTCTGGAGAAATTCTCTAATGATCGGCGGTTCTCGGGCCAGGAGGGGTTAACCACGCAGCAAGGAAGGGGGGCGTGTGAAGGGGGCCTGCCGGCCAGTGAAGGCACTCCCAGGACTACGCATGGCAGCCAGGAGCCTGGAAAGGAACGTTTGTCTGGAGCCCCGCCCCCTGTCCCACCCACCACAGCTCTGGGTGCTGCCCCGGGGGTTACCCCAGCCGTGGAGGAGGAGAAGGTGGGGGGTGGAGGAAGTGGCGCGCTGTTAGTGCGAGCAGAGGATAGTGTGGGTGCGGGCACAAAGGCCGGGGGATCGCGGTCCGGGGCTCCGCCCCTTGCCCCACCCACCTCAGCGCTCGGCGTGGCCACCATGAGAGACACACGTAGAACTGCAGAGCCCAGCGGCACCCGGTCTGCCGGCCCGCCCCTAGCCCCGCCCACCTTGGCAATCGGCGTGGCCACCATGCGAGACACACGTGGAACTGCAGAGCCCAGCGGCACCCGGTCTGCCAGCCCGCCCCTAGCCCCGCCCACCTCGGCGCTCAGCGCGGCCACCATGAGAGGCACACGTGGAACTACCGAGCCCAGCGGGCCCCAGTCTGCCAACCCGCCCCAAGCCCCGCCCACCTCGACATTCGGCGTGGCCACCATGAGAGAGACACGTGGAACTGCAGAGCCCAGCGGCACCCGGTCTACCAGTCCGCCCCTAGTCCCGCCCACCTCGGCACTCAGCGCGGCCACCATGAGAGGCACACATGGAACTACCGAGCCCAGCGGCCCCCAGTCTGCCAACCCGCCCCAAGCCCCGCCCACCTCAGCGCTCGGCGCAGCTACCATGAGAGCCGCGAGTGGAACTGCAGAGCCCAGCAGTTCCCGGTCTGCTGGTCCGCCTCTAGTCCTGCCCACCGCAGCTCTCTGCACTGCCTCTGTACAGTCTGTGGGCGGAGGGAAGGAGGGAGGCAGGAGGGACATGAAAGAAAAAGCAGCAAGCAATGCTTATAGTACCAGAAGGCTCAGCAAGCCTTGCGCCAGTGCCCCACCCCTCGTCCTGCCCACCACAGCACCTGGAGTTACCCAGAAGAAACCTGCGGCTGGGAGGGAGGCAGCAGGGAAAACAGCAGGGAAGACAGAGACGGATCCAGGAACAGTGTCCCAGGAGGTGGCAGTAACCCCGGTCGAGCAGCCTGCCGGCGTTACTGGGGAGCCTCCTAAATCTTCCGGTCTGCGTCCTGAGCAGGTGGCGCTGCCTGCCTCCAGCACATCAGAGGAGGAGGACATGGAGGCGTCTTCGGGGTCCGGGGGGCTCATGGCGGCCATCCGGTTGCTGGAGTCCCCGGTGAACCTCCAGCATTTTTGTTTCGGGGACGAAGATCCGGGACCTGGAAAGAAGAAGGGGCGCAAGAAGAAGGCACAGGAGACGGTGAGTATGCGTTACGTGTTTAATGATGATACTGATGCTGCTGCTGTCTCCTGTGTAACCCCCACCGGTCAAGGGCGCCCGAATCATGAAGTTGGTCCTCGGTGCAGGTCCGGTGGGGAGAGTAAAGGCAAATGTAAGGCGAGTGGTGATGGTGTGGCGATCCCTACGGAGGACAGTAGGGATGGCAAAGGGTCATCGCTGGCAGTGGCGCCAGACATATTCAGTGTGGTGGAGTTCCCGTCTCTGTCTCCCATGGCCTCTGGGTCTCGGGCAGAGGAAGGTGGGGGTTGTGGCGGTGGAGCCGGAGCAGCTTTTTCAGAGATCTTGGCTGAGGTCCGGAGGATGGTGGGGGAGGAGAGAGACACTGCTTCCATATCTGGCCAGAGGGTTGAGGGGCCGCATGCTGGGGACAAGGCTGCCGGGGGTAAACCGGCTGGGGTGTCTGCACCTGTGAGGTTGGTAAAACCCGGCGCCCAAAATCCCGGCCCCTGTGATACCCAGCGCATGAATATTAGAGGGTCCAAGGTGGCAGAGGGGGAGAAGGGGAGTAAGGACAATGCTGCGGATGTGGTGAGTGTCCTGAAACCCCCCCCCAGTGATGCCAGGACCTTGGGTAAAGCGGTTAGTACCCCACCTGTTCTGGCTAGCATGGATGGGGTGCATGAGGTGGGGATGAATGGGGTACATGAAGGAGGTGAGGATGGAGGTGAGGATGCAGGTATGGAAGTGGTGAGTGTTGCGGCTGGTGGTGATGGTAGTGGTGCAGGGGCGGTAGGTGAGGCTGTGAGGCAGAGTGTGAGTGTGAATGAGGGGCCAAGTGTGAGGCCAAGGAATCCCAGTTCGTTGGCGGCCTCGTTAGAGGGCGGTTCACATGTCCGCACCTTTGCGGCGGCCGCTGCCGCGGGTAGTGGAGGGTCCTTGTCAGGGGACACTGGGCAGGGTTACTTGCAATGGCGTCTCCTGGACGCCCTGAAGAGGGGAGAGCAGTCCATTACAGTGGAGGGTAGGGAGGTAGATTTATCGTTCTGGATAGACCGACATGGTCTGTCCGCCTTCCGAGAGTTAGGGGCAGAGAACGTTACGTGGTCTCTGCCGACAGCAGGGCAGGGTGGCATCCGTAGGAATGTGGTCCGTCTCCGGTGGGAAGGCAATGAAACTTGCCCCTCTAGGGACAAGGTGGTGGAGCTTTTCCTGGGGATGGGCTTCAGGGCTGATGACATCTATGCCCTGATTCATCCCTATGGTGCCACCTTTTTCGACGTCAGCTTTGTGAGATCGGAGGGCCTAGAGCTCTTCTGGTCTCAGTATGAGCTGGCTCGGATTTGCCCTGAATGGCGAGGGTTTATAGTCCAGGCTATCTCTCGCCAAAACTCAGTGAAGAAAGTGACCGTGCTCACCAGTAACGAGTCACTTTCTGAGATGGACATCATGACCTGGCTGAGCAGGTATGGGGAGGTGGTCCAGATTCCCAAAAAGAATCTGGACAAGCATGGCATCTGGTCAGGGGCCTGGACCTTTATGGTAAAACTGAAGGTCTCGGGTTACTCGGTTACCCACATTCCCACTTCAACATTCTTGGGAAGGGACCGAATCCTGATCTTTTACCAGGGGCAGCCGAAGTTGTGCCACAGGTGCGGCAGCCCCTCTCACTTCAGCGCGGGGTGTAAGGTGGAGAAGTGCGCAATGTGTGGAGGGGTGGGTCATCTGGCCGCAACCTGTAGGGACATTCGGTGTAACCTGTGTGGTGTCTTGGGACACCCGTTTAGTCGCTGTCCGCGCTCCTATGCCAATGTTGGCCTGAATCCGGGAGGTGCTGGTAGGGAGGAGGCGAGGACCAGACCAGCCGGTGAAGGGACTAGCGGCGGCGTAGGAAGTAAGGGACCAGTGAGGAGCAGAACTCCCCCTGAGGCGGGAGGGAAAGAGCAGCGTCCGAGGAGAGTGGTGGAGAGGGACCAGGGGATTATGTCCCTGCCTCTGGTCCCTAGTTCGGGGGAGCTTGCAGCTGAGGTCCCGGACAGTGAGATAGACGAAGAGGTCAGGAGGATGGTCAGGGAGGATGGGGCCACCTCTCCCTTATCCTCATCCAGCGAAGGTGTGGATGAGGGGGGGAATGAAGAGTGGCAACAGCAAAAGAAAAGGGAGAAGAAAAGGGTGAGGAAGAAGGGTAACTCGAAGGAGAAGGCAACCCGGGGCCAGGTGCCAAAGGAAGGCTCTTCCTCCCTTCCTCCGGTGGAGCTCTCCAACCAGTACCAGGCCCTAAGCGAGTCTCCCTTGTCTTCAGATGGGGGGGAGGAGGGGGGTCTGGTGCTGGGGGTTGCAGACAAGGATGTAGGGGCTAAAGGGGGCGCCAGGCCCTCAACATCGGGGGTTGGGGAAACCGGGCCTCTGGTGGGGGGGGTCGACCCAGGGCCTCCTGACAAGGGCAAGGGTGCGCCTGAAACAGTTGTGCCCGTTAAAGTTGTGTGTGGAACAGCAGGTATGGATGTGTCGGTGTGCCTGAAACGTGCTATATCGTCCTCTGAGGAGGAAAATGGAGCACATGTAAAGGGTAAGGTGGGTGGGAAGAAGGTCGCTGTCCAACCTGATCACTCATGATGGCGGCACTCACCCCGTTGACGCTGGCGACCATTAATGTTGCCAGCATAAAGTCTGATGCGGCTAGGTTCACGGCCTTCCATTTTCTCGGCCAGCTTGATGCCGACATTTTGTTTTTGCAGGAGACCAGGTTGGTCGATCTCACGTCCCTTAAAAAAGCTAAGAGGGAGTGGGTACACGGGCCTTCCTATTGGTCTCTTGCGGCTGAGCCGTATAGCGGTGTGGCGGTCCTTTTCAAGACCGCAGATGTAGTATGCCGACGGGTTATTGAGTTGGAAATGGGGAGGTGCTTGATCTTGGATGTGTTCATAAGGGGACAAGAGCTTCGGCTCATAAACATCTATGGTCCCCAGACTAAGTGGGACCGCAAGTGTCTCTTTATGAGTATTAAACCCTTTTTGTTTTGTAGCCGACTGGTGGTCTTTGGAGGGGACTTCAACAATGTCTCGAGGCCCCAAGACAGAGGAGGTTCCAGAGACCGGTTGGCCTACGACAGCGTCGCCTTGAATAGCATAGTTAGTGAGGCTCGCCTAGTGGATGTCCACATCCGGAACACCACGGGCCACGCGGGTTACACTTATTTCAGAGGTAGTCAGACTAGGTCTAGAATAGACAGGTTTTATTTGAAGGAGGAGGCAGTCTCTTCACCTTTATCGGTGGTAGAGGTTGAATTCTCCGACCACTGCCTGATTATGTTTTCTCTGAATGTTACAGAGACTCCTCGGATGGGAAGAGGTTTTTGGAAGCTGAATTCGTCACTCCTGAAGGAAGCAGCTGTAAGACAGTCCTTTGAGGATTTCTTTCAAAGTCAGGTACCGCTACTGGGCCTTGGTAACACTAAGTCAGAGTGGTGGGAGATCTTCAAACATCGGGTGGCGAGATTCTTCCGCCAGCTTTCTAACCTCAGAAGCCTGAACAGGGATCTCCTGTATCGGGGCCTGAGGAGGAAACTCGAGGAACTTGTCTCGACTGGGGGTGGCCGTGAGGACATCACCAGGGTGAAAGCCTTACTCAAGAGATGTCAGTATGATAGACACACATCTTTGGTTTTTGAGAGGGACTTCGGGAAGTATCGCTCACCCGACCCCTACAGAAACTGCAAGATGTCAGTGAGTAGTAAGATAGTGGCGGGTCTGAGGGACAGTACAGGATCCCTGACCAGGTCCAGGTCAGGGATCTTGGAGGTCGTCAGATCCTTTTACTCACATCTCTTGGGGAGGAGGGAGCTGGATCGAGATGAGACGTCGGCTTTCCTGGCTGAGGCCATTCCTGAATCAGGGGTAGACCCCTCGCTCGATGTCTTGGTGGATGAGATCAAAGAAGAGGAAGTTAGACTGGCGATTGACGGGCTCCAGCTCAAAAAATCACCAGGTCCGGACGGCTTAACGTCGGAGTTCTACAAGACCTTTAAGGACCTTTTGGTCCCCTTATTGACTCAGGTTTTTAATGAGTGTCTCTCCTCGGGCACTCTTCCGAGATCAATGAGGAGGTCAGCTTTGATCCTTCTTTCTAAGGGAAAGGATCCGTCGCACATTGAGAACTGGAGGCCCATAGCGCTTCTCAATGTGGACAGGAAGGTTTTGGCTAAAGTACTCTTTAATAGGTTGGTGAAGTTTGCGCCACGGCTCCTTTCTGAGTCCCAGCACTGCTGTGTTCCTGGCCGTAGCACTTTTAGTGCTGTTCTCGGTGTCCGGGAGGCTGTGGAACAGGGTAGGGCTGGCCTCTGGAAGGGGTATCTGCTGTCCTTGGATCAGGCCAAAGCCTTTGACCGGGTTGATCACGAGTACCTGTGGTCCACTCTTCTGAGGTATGGTCTGCCAGGGAGGTTCGTGGACTGGCTGAAGACATTGTACAGAGGGGCGGAGAGTTTCCCACTTGTGAATGGTTGGATTGGACAGGCCTTTGCGGTGGGCTCCGGCGTTCGTCAGGGATGTCCTCTCAGTCCCCTGCTGTATGTGTTCGCGATTGATCCCTTCATAAGGAGGGTGGATCGTGGACCAATAGCGGGGGTGAGGATGGACCAGGCGGGCGAACGGGAGGCCGCCCTGAAGGTAGTGGCCTATGCTGATGATGTTTCTGTTTTTGTCTCCTCAAAAGAGGAGGTGCGGGCAGTGATGTCTGAGGTGGAGGGCTACTCCAGGGCCTCTGGTTCCATTGTCAATCGGAGCAAGTGTGGGAGTCTTTGGCTGGGGGGAGGAGATCCCAGGTTTGATCTCCCGGACACCCTCCCAGAGACCCAAGAGTATGCCAAGATCCTAGGCGTTGAATTTGGCCAGGGTGATTACCCAACCAAAAACTGGGAAAGTAGACTTAAAACTGCCGCCCAGAGAGTGGACCAGTGGAAGGGTTGGTCTTTGACCCTGAGGGAAAGGGTGAGCTTGTGCAAAGGTTTCCTGCTCCCATTGTTAATGTATCTAGGCAGCATTTGCATTTTGCCAGAGCCTCTCTGGACGTGGGTCTATGGCCTGTTTTTCCAACTGTTATGGGGAAACAGGCTGAACCTAGTCAAGCGGGAGGTTACTTACCGTACGAGGAGACTAGGGGGGTTGAATATGGTCAACCCCGTGGTGTTCTTGGTTTGCACCTTTCTTAAGCTAAATATATCAAACCTCTGGAAAGAGAGGGCTCCTCTGTGGGTATTCTCCTGTAGGGGATGGTTGCAGTCCTTCTTCCAGGATTGGGAGACAGGAGGGCGTGTGAAGGATCTTCGCACACCGCACGGGCATCTCCCGGCTTATGTTACCCCGGTTTTGAAAGTAATACGCCGGTGGGGTTTGGGAGTGTGGGAGGTGAGGACTCTCACGAGGAAACTTCTCGAGGGGAGGATCTTATCGACCCATTTTCAAAAGCCACTGGCACTCAGGGACTGCCCAAGTCGGGATCTGGAGGTGGGGTTGCGTCTTTTAAATTCAAAACGGATCCCCGCGAAGTATTGGGACTTGACTTGGCGCTGCTTTCAGGGTAAGCTGTATGTGAGGGACAACTTGAAGTACAGGAACTCCGAGGATAGGAATTGTCCTCGTGAGAGTTGTGCTGACACGCTTGAGAGCATGGAGCACTTCCTGCTTCAGTGTCCCTTTAATGCAGAGGTATGCAACAGGGTGGGCGCTTCCATTGACTGGCCTAGGCTGGCGGGCCTCTCCTACGCTGAGTGGGCCTATGGAGCGTTCAGAGACCTTGGTGGACGGGACCAGTGCACTCTTTTTCTAGTTAGCCTAGTGGTTAGGTTTTTCACATGGAATGCACGGTGTTTAGTGTCGACGGGCAGTAAAATCCTCCCAGTGGGTGAGGTATGTAGCAACATCCTTGGTGACCTGGTGAAGATGCGCTCCTTGGAGTATGAAAGGCTGGGTGCATCGGGGGCCTCCCGTCTCTGGAGGGGTTTCTCCTTCCAGGTGCCTTAGTTCTGGATTGCTCCAAGCCTCCTGGTGGTGGGCTAAGTTCTCACCGTAGCTTTTTGTTTTGAGAATGGTATCATGAAAAGGGTTTACAAGCACCGAACCGGTGCGGATGGTATTTTTGTTATTGTTCTTGTTGTTATTATTATTGTTGTCTTATTGTTCTTTTACTTTGGGGGTTAGTTAGGTGGGGTGGGGGTTTTGAGGGGGGTTAAGCATGAACTTGGACTGGCCCGGGCCCAAAACTGTCGGGGTTCGCCCTAAGTCCGGAAGGACTTTTTCGGAACTTAGAGGCCGGTTCGGGTTGGGGGTATAGTGAGAGTTGGGGTAGTGTATGTGTTATTATGTGTTACTCATGATTTAAGTGTTGTGTGTTATTTCATATGGTTTATGTGGTTTATATTTTGTTATATGTATTTTGCTTCTGCATCTCTGGTTTTTGTTACGGCAGAATCAGGTGTAAGTGTGGAGGAAGTTTGAGGTATGTTTGGATAGGCTGTGGTTGTATGGTGGTTGTCAGGCAGGTGGGGTCCCTTGTATATACATTGTTTATGTATCGGTTATATTGCTGGAAATTGTTTTCGTTACTTGTACTAGTTTGTGTTCTTACATTTATAATAAAATAGAGTTCCAGCTCCAGTAGCGTCCACTAAAGCTGCTGCAGTTAAAAAGCTTTTATAAGGATCGATCTCGAATGTCCACCGCAAGGCGTCCTACCGCCAGTCCCAGCCCCTATGCCTTGGGGTGCCTCCTGATGCTCTTCACTGAGTATCCCGGGGTCCCGAAGCATTTCCTTTGAAAAAATTAAGTGTCCAAACTACAGGTGGTGTAGCTTGCTTAACAGCTGGGATAATCAGCTGACTAGCAGACACTGCTACTAGGCACAAAGTATTTCCTGGGCTAGATGCAGTTAAAAATTTGTAATTAGATACTCTTGTTGGATGCTGAGAAAGCATTCCATAGAGTCTCCTGGCACGCCATATATTATTCTCTTAAAAAGCTTGGGGTAGGGGTCTAGGGGACCCTTTTATAGCCAAAATCACGGCCCTGTATCGCAAGGCTGAAGATAAATGGAACTGTAGCACCCCGAGGGCTTGGTTGCTACAGAGGTATTGCACCTCACCCAGAGGTGTGATATCTCACTCTCAGGTAAGGATGGAGTGTGGATCAGGACCCCGACACCTGCATGCATTACACCACATTGCCGTGGGGCAGGGCGACCAATATGCCTCTGAGATGGGCACGACAGTCCCTGTCCCTGGCTGGAGTGGGGGGAGGGAACACTGAGGAAGGGGAACCCTGTAGTGCAGGAGCAGGGAGGAAGCAGTTCCTGGGTGCATTGAGAAGGAAGTATAAAAGGTGGGCACCATCTTAGTTCAGTGCAGAGAAGTCTGAGCAGAAGTGACAGGGAGCAGGGGCTCTGCATGAGCTCTGCTCCGGAGGCGGGCCTAGTAACAGAGGCCCAGGCCTGGAAGAGGGAGAAGGAAGGAAGAGGAGCGGAGAAGGCTCCAAGAACGAGGAACGAAGGGATCCCAGGGGTGCGGACGGGCGAGTCGCCACCGCACGCCCGAATCCACCTGCGTGGAGGGGTCAGGCCAAAGGGGGAGACCGGTACCCGAAACTAGTGGAGGCGGGAAACGACCCTCAGCTAGAAACCGGAGGCTGTGACATTTTATGTGGCGCAGCCCCTCGCTACACCCGCTAGGAAGGCACCACATAGGGTCAGGAAACTGGCGCCAAGTTTACCAAGAGGAGGCCCGAGGCAGCCGGACAGAAGCGTTGGTAAGAAAGGCCAGACAAAGGACACATAAAGGGGGTCCTGTGAAGCGCTCCAAAGTTATCTGGGAGTTGTCTGAGCCCCTCACCTGGTAAGCACAGTACGACGTGGGCAGCCGTTACCTGCAGAAGTGGTCTGGATAATAAGAACTGTGAGTAAAGGCCCTGGACTGCATCACTGACTCCGTGTCGTTACTGCTGCTGCCCTGCACCATCACCCCCATCCTCCGCATACACTGCCCTGAGGCTATACTCCTCCCGTGGGGAGTTATGCTACGCTCTGCTGCACCCACAACACCAGCCTCAGCGGTCTGCCCTGCAGCGGCGGTTCACTCTGACCGCAATCCACGGGTGGCGTAGTCGGACATTTAAACATCAAAACCACATAAATAGTTCCGCCACTGGTTTGACCGCCCTGAGCCACGGAACCGGGTCGCCGCCACGGAGACTACAACCACCAGCATCCACCAAAAAGGGTCCGGCTCCGGGTGTCCCAAGACCCAGGGGGCGCATCAGAACATTTTCATCACCTTTCATAATCACCAATGGGACAAGGTAGGGATGTCCTCTGTCCCCTCTCTTATACATCCTAGTGACGGAGCACCTGCTCTCATCAATTCGCCATAACCCCAATATTAGGTGGATTGAGGTGGGAGGCACCGAGTACAAGTGCTCTCTATTTGCTGATGATGTCCTAGTATATATCACTCAATCACATATATCCATCCCTGCTGTTATGGCTGAAATAGATCACTTTGTTACATGGTCAAATTTTAAAATCAATGCAGCGAAGTCTGAGGCCCTCGATGTCTCCCTCCCAAAATCCATACAGGATTCCATCCAGTCCAACTTTCCCTTTGCCTGACCCTCACAGGGTATCAAATACTTAGGAATTCCTATTCATAGAGACCTCTCCCGTCTATGTTATCTTAATTTTGGGCCCTTTATTGAACAACTCCATACAGACCACGGTTGGCAAGATAGAACTGTAAGATTCACTACGTGAACCACTGGTGTTTTGTGGAAAAGCACATGTACACTGTGTTCCAAATTATTATGCAAAAAGTGTTTAGGAGTGATAAGGGAAGAATTTGTTTGTTTGTCAGTTAAACTCATTGATGGTGATGTGTGTCAGGGCTCTTTATATCACTGTAAGCAATTGCAGACACCTGTGCTAATTAGTTTGGCAGGTGTGTCCAATGAAAGGCAAGACTACTTAAGAAGGCTGTCCCACATTATTAAGCAGCCTACATTTTCTGCCAAAATGGGAAAGAAAAAGGATGTGTCGGCTGCTGAGAAGCAACAAATTGTGGAGTGTTTAGGTCAAGGCATGACTACAATCAACATTGTGCGATGATCAGGATGAAGTGTCTTGGCAATCAAGAAGTATGTAGCTGATTCACAGTACACACGTGTGCGTGCTGATAAGGGCAAATTGAGGACTCTTTCCTACAGGCAATTATGTCAGGTTAAAAGAGCAGCGGCAAAAAAGCCTTGTCATAGCAGCAGACAAGTTTTTGAAGCTGCTGGTGCCTCCAACGTCCCCCGAACAACAAGATGCAGGGTCCTTCAGAGGTTTGCAGCTGTGCATACGCCATCCTGTCGACCTCCTCTATCCACTTCACACAAGCAGAAACGGCTCCAGTGGGCCAAACATTACATGAAGACTGATTTCCAAACTGTTTTGTTCACGGATGAGTGCCAAACGCGACATGGTGTCCGCTAACAAATTGAATGGAAAATCGGCTCAAATTGTTAGCGGACACCATGTTGCGTTTGGAGAGCCCCTGTGTGCCTAAACAATGGAGCTCCCCCACAAGTGACCCCATTTTGGAAACTAGACCCCCCAAGGCACCTATCTAGATGCATAGTGAGCACTTGGAACCCCCAGGTGCTTCATAAATTGATTCGTAAAAATGAAAAAGTTGAAAAAAAAGAACTTTTTCATTTTTACTGATTAATTTGTGAAGCACTTGGGGGTTCAAAATGCTCACCACCCATCTATATAAGTTCCCTGGGTGGTCTAGTTTCCAAAATGGGGTCACTTGTGGGGGGTTTCCACTGTTTAGACACATCAGGGGCGCCCGCTAATTATTCAAGCAAATTTTACAATCAAAAAGTCAAATGGCGCTCCTTCCCTTCCGAGCCCTGCCGTGAGCCCAAACAGTGTTTTTTCCCCACATATGGGGTATCTGCGTGGCCAGGGGAAATTGCACAACAAATTTTGAGGTCCATTTTTTCTTGTTACCCCTGCGAAAATAAAAAAAATTGGGTCTAAAGTAACATTTTTGTGAGAAAAGTTAAATGTTCATTTTTTTCTTCCACATTCCAAAAATTGCTGTGAAGCATCTGAAGGGTTAATAAAGTTCGTGAATGTGGTTTTGAGCACCTTGAGGGGTGCAGTTTTTAGAATGGTGTCACTTTTGGGTATTTTCTGTCATAAAGACCTCTCAAAGTGACTTCAAATGTGATGTGGTCCCTAAAATAATGGTTTTGTAAATTTTGTTGGAAAAATGAGAAATCGCTGGTCAATAGTGTTGAGCGAACATGCTCGACTCTGCTCGGTACTCGCCCGAGCATCACGCTACTCGGGATGTTCGGCGAACACCGAGCATTTCCGGGTTACTCGGGCGGGAGCTCGGGTCTCCGCCCTGCATGTTTGGCGCTCTTTACAGAGCCAATGAACATGCAGGGATTGCCAGCCAGTCACTGTAATGCCGCAGCCATGTTGTTTGTGGGCATTACAGTGATTGGCTGGCCGCACAGTGTCACCTCGAGTATTTAAAACCGGGCGCCGCCATCTTGGACACAGTCGCTCCGGATCAGACAGTGTAGGGACAGCGCCGCTGATTTAGGGAGAGATATATCCTGCAAAATAGTTAGTGTAGGGTCTGTAAAGGCAGCCAGATCAAACAAACAGTCCTTCTCAGGACTAATATCCATCCCAGGTATATCAGGCAGGCAGGCTGTATAGGAGACGCAGTGGTTATACCAGCAAACGCTGCATTACAGTCCTGTGTGCTGCTCCTGTTGCTGAAATTGCTGGACTTAGCTCCAGGTCCCGGGGGCCAGGAAAAATCCATTTTTTTATCTAAATCCTCTTTTTTTTTCCTCCTTCACAATCTTATTAACCTTTTGGTGCCCCCCCCCCCCCCCAAAAAAAAAAGTGTGCCTCTGATTTTTTAGACACAAATATATCTGTTGAAAATAGTCTGGTGTAGGCCAGAGAAATAGAAGTGTGGTTTTGCAGTTCTATGGGCCATTTGTATCTAAAAAAAACTGTTTGAGTGTGTCGCTCACTGTTCAGATGCAAATATGTATATATTTTAAAAAGCCTGGTATACACCAGTAAATTATTACTGTGGTTTTGATGTTCCACGGTAAAACATTTCTATTATCCTGTTTTTGGCATTTTTTGCTGTATAAAAATAATAAGTGTCTCCCTGATTTTTCAGACACAAATGTATCTGTTGAAAATAGTCTGGTGTAGGCCAGAGAGACAGAAGTGTGATTTTGCTGTTCCACGGTAAAAAATCTCTATTATCCTGCTTTTTGCATTTTTTGCTGTAAAAAAAAAAAATAGTGTCTCCCTGATTTTTCAGACACAAATATATCTGTTGAAAATAGTCTGGTGTAGGCCCGAGAAATACAAGTGTGGTTTTGCAGTTCCATGGTACAAACCTCTGTATTATCCACTTTTGGGCCATTTGTATCTAAAAAAAAACAGTTTGAGTGTGTCGCTCACTGTTCAGCCGCAAATATCTATATATTTTAAAAAGCCTGGTATACACCAGTAAATTATTACTGTGGTTTTGATGTTCCACGGTAAAACATCTCTATTATCCTGTTTTTGGCATTTTTTGCTGTATAAAAATAATAATAGTGTCTCCCTGATTTTTCAGACACAAATATATCTGTTGAAAATAGTCTGGTGTAGGCCAGAGAGACAGAAGTGTGCTTTTGCTGTTCCACGGTAAAAAATCTCTATTATCCTGCTTTTTGCATTTTTTGCTGTAAAAAAAAAAAAGAATAGTGTCTCCCTGATTTTTCAAACACAAATATATCTGTTGAAAATAGTCTGGTGTAGGCCCGAGAAATACAAGTGTGGTTTTGCAGTTCCACGGTACAAACCTCTGTATTATCCACTTTTGGGCCATTTGTATCTAAAAAAAAACAGTTTGAGTGTGTCGCTCACTGTTCAGCCGCAAATATATATATACTTTAAAAAGCCTGGTATACACCAGTAAATTATTACTGTGGTTTTGATGTTCCACGGTAAAACATCTCTATTATCCTGTTTTTGGCATTTTTTGCTGTATAAAAATAATAATAGTGTCTCCCTGACTTTTCAGACATAAATATATCTGTTGAAAATAGTCTGGTGTAGGCCAGAGAGACAGAAGTGTGCTTTTGCTGTTCCACTGTAAAAAATCTCTATTATCCTGCTTTTTGCATTTTTTGCTGTAAAAAAAAAAAAAATAGTGTCTCCCTGATTTTTCAGACACAAATATATCTGTTGAAAATAGTCTGGTGTAGGCCCGAGAAATGCAAGTGTGGTTTTGCAGTTCTACGGTACAAACCTCTGTATTATCCACTTTTGGGCCATTTGTATCTAAAAAAAACAGTTTGAGTGTGTCGCTCACTGTTCAGCCGCAAATATATATATATTTTAAAAAGCCTGGTATACACCAGTAAATTATTACTGTGGTTTTGATGTTCCACGGTAAAACATCTCTATTATCCTGTTTTTGGCATTTTTTGCTGTATAAAAATAATAATAGTGTCTCCCTGATTTTTCAGACACAAATATATCTGTTGAAAATAGTCTGGTGTAGGCCAGAGAGACAGAAGTGTGCTTTTGCTGTTCCACGGTAAAAAATCTCTATTATCCTGGTTTTTGCATTTTTTGCTGTAAAAAAAAATAAAAAATAGTGTCTCCCTGATTTTTCAGACACAAATATATCTGTTGAAAATAGTCTGGTGTAGGCCCGAGAAATACAAGTGTGGTTTCGCAGTTCCACGGTACAAACCTCTGTATTATCCACTTTTGGGCCATTTGTATCTAAAAAAAACAGTTTGAGTGTGTCGCTCACTGTTCAGCCACAAATATATATATATTTTAAAAAGCCTGGTATACACCAGTAAATTATTACTGTGGTTTTGATGTTCCACAGTAAAACATCTCTATTATCCTGTTTTTGGCATTTTTTGCTGTATAAAAATAATAATAGTGTCTCCCTGATTTTTCAGACACAAATATATCTGTTGAAAATAGTCTCGTGTAGGCCCGAGAAATACAAGTGTGGTTTCGCAGTTCCACGGTACAAACCTCTGTATTATCCACTTTTGGGCCATTTGTATCTAAAAAAAACAGTTTGAGTGTGTTGCTCACTGTTCAGCCGCAAATATATATATATTTTAAAAAGCCTGGTATACACCAGTAAATTATTACTGTGGTTTTGATGTTCCACAGTAAAACATCTCTATTATCCTGTTTTTGGCATTTTTTGCTGTAAAAAAAAAAAAAAATAGTGTCTCCCTGATTTTTCAGACACAAATATATCTGTTGAAAATAGTCTGGTGTAGGCCCGAGAAATACAAGTGTGGTTTTGCAGTTCCACGGTACAAACCTCTGTATTATCCACTTTTGGGCCATTTGTATCTAAAAAAAAACAGTTTGAGTGTGTCGCTCACTGTTCAGCCGCAAATATATATATATTTTAAAAAGCCTGGTATACACCAGTAAATTAATACTGTGGTTTTGATGTTCCACGGTAAAACATCTCTATTATCCTGTTTTTGGCATTTTTTGCTGTATAAAAATAATAATAGTGTCTCCCTGATTTTTCAGACATAAATATATCTGTTGAAAATAGTCTGGTGTAGGCCAGAGAGACAGAAGTGTGCTTTTGCTGTTCCACTGTAAAAAATCTCTATTATCCTGCTTTTTGCATTTTTTGCTGTAAAAAAAAAAAAAAAATTGTGTCTCCCTGATTTTTCAGACACAAATATATCTGTTGAAAATAGTCTGGTGTAGGCCCGAGAAATGCAAGTGTGGTTTTGCAGTTCCACGGTACAAACCTCTGTATTATCCACTTTTGGGACATTTGTATCTAAAAAACACAGTTTGAGTGTGTCGCTCACTGTTCAGCCGCAAATATATATATATTTTAAAAAGCCTGGTATACACCAGTAAATTATTACTGTGGTTTTGATGTTCCACGGTAAAACATCTCTATTATCCTGTTTTTGGCATTTTTTGCTGTATAAAAATAATAATAGTGTCTCCCTGATTTTTCAGACACAAATATATCTGTTGAAAATAGTCTGGTGTAGGCCAGAGAGACAGAAGTGTGTTTTTGCTGTTCCACGGTAAAAAATCTCTATTATCCTGCTTTTTGCATTTTTTGCTGTAAAAAAAAAAATAGTGTCTCCCTGATTTTTCAGACACAAATATATCTGTTGAAAATAGTCTGGTGTAGGCCCGAGAAATACAAGTGTGGTTTTGCAGTTCCACGGTACAAACCTCTGTATTATCCACTTTTGGGCCATTTGTATCTAAAAAAAAACAGTTTGAGTGTGTCGCTCACTGTTCAGCCGCAAATATATATATATTTTAAAAAGCCTGGTATACACCAGTAAATTAATACTGTGGTTTTGATGTTCCACGGTAAAACATCTCTATTATCCTGTTTTTGGCATTTTTTGCTGTATAAAAATAATAGTGTCTCCCTGATTTTTCAGACATAAATATATCTGTTGAAAATAGTCTGGTGTAGGCCAGAGAGACAGAAGTGTGCTTTTGCTGTTCCACTGTAAAAAATCTCTATTATCCTGCTTTTTGCATTTTTTGCTGTAAAAAAAAAAAAAAAATTGTGTCTCCCTGATTTTTCAGACACAAATATATCTGTTGAAAATAGTCTGGTGTAGGCCCGAGAAATGCAAGTGTGGTTTTGCAGTTCCACGGTACAAACCTCTGTATTATCCACTTTTGGGACATTTGTATCTAAAAAACACAGTTTGAGTGTGTCGCTCACTGTTCAGCCGCAAATATATATATATTTTAAAAAGCCTGGTATACACCAGTAAATTATTACTGTGGTTTTGATGTTCCACGGTAAAACATCTCTATTATCCTGTTTTTGGCATTTTTTGCTGTATAAAAATAATAATAGTGTCTCCCTGATTTTTCAGACACAAATATATCTGTTGAAAATAGTCTGGTGTAGGCCAGAGAGACAGAAGTGTGCTTTTGCTGTTCCACGGTAAAAAATCTCTATTATCCTGGTTTTTGCATTTTTTGCTGTACAAAAAAAATTAAAAATAGTGTCTCCCTGATTTTTCAGACACAAATATATCTGTTGAAAATAGTCTGGTGTAGGCCCGAGAAATACAAGTGTGGTTTCGCAGTTCCACGGTACAAACCTCTGTATTATCCACTTTTGGGCCATTTGTATCTAAAAAAAACAGTTTGAGTGTGTCGCTCACTGTTCAGCCGCAAATATATATATATTTTAAAAAGCCTGGTATACACCAGTAAATTATTACTGTGGTTTTGATGTTCCACAGTAAAACATCTCTATTATCCTGTTTTTGGCATTTTTTGCTGTATAAAAATAATAATAGTGTCTCCCTGATTTTTCAGACACAAATATATCTGTTGAAAATAGTCTGGTGTAGGCCAGAGAGACAGAAGTGTGCTTTTGCTGTTCCACGGTAAAAAATCTCTATTATCCTGCTTTTTGTATTTTTTGCTGTAAAAAAAAAAAAAATAGTGTCTCCCTGATTTTTCAGACACAAATATATCTGTTGAAAATAGTCTGGTGTAGGCCCGAGAAATACAAGTGTGGTTTTGCAGTTCCACGGTACAAACCTCTGTATTATCCACTTTTGGGCCATTTGTATCTAAAAAAAACAGTTTGAGTGTGTCGCTCACTGTTCAGCCGCAAATATATATATATTTTAAAAAGCCTGGTATACACCAGTAAATTATTACTGTGGTTTTGATGTTCCACGGTAAAACATCTCTATTATCCTGTTTTTGGCATTTTTTGCTGTATAAAAATAATAATAGTGTCTCCCTGATTTTTCAGACATAAATATATCTGTTGAAAATAGTCTGGTGTAGGCCAGAGAGACAGAAGTGTGCTTTTGCTGTTCCACGGTAAAAAATCTCTATTATCCTGCTTTTTGTATTTTTTGCTGTAAAAAAAAAAAAAAATAGTGTCTCCCTGATTTTTCAGACACAAATATATCTGTTGAAAATAGTCTGGTGTAGGCCCGAGAAATACAAGTGTGGTTTTGCAGTTCCACGGTACAAACCTCTGTATTATCCACTTTTGGGCCATTTGTATCTAAAAAAAACAGTTTGAGTGTGTCGCTCACTGTTCAGCCGCAAATATATATATATTTTAAAAAGCCTGGTATACACCAGTAAATTATTACTGTGGTTTTGATGTTCCACGGTAAAACATCTCTATTATCCTGTTTTTGGCATTTTTTGCTGTATAAAAATAATAATAGTATCTACCTGATTTTTCAGACACAAATATATCTGTTGAAAATAGTCTGGTGTAGGCCAGAGAGACAGAAGTGTGTTTCTGCTGTTCCACGGTAAAAAATCTCTATTATCCTGCTTTTTGCATTTTTTGCTGTAAAAAAAAAAAATAGTGTCTCCCTGATTTTTCAGACACAAATATATCTGTTGAAAATAGTCTGGTGTAGGCCCGAGAAATACAAGTGTGGTTTTGCAGTTCCACGGTACAAACCTCTGTATTATCCACTTTTGGGCCATTTGTATCTAAAAAAAAACAGTTTGAGTGTGTCGCTCACTGTTCAGCCGCAAATATATATATATTTTAAAAAGCCTGGTATACACCAGTAAATTAATACTGTGGTTTTGATGTTCCACGGTAAAACATCTCTATTATCCTGTTTTTGGCATTTTTTGCTGTATAAAAATAATAATAGTGTCTCCCTGATTTTTCAGACATAAATATATCTGTTGAAAATAGTCTGGTGTAGGCCAGAGAGACAGAAGTGTGCTTTTGCTGTTCCACGGTAAAAAATCTCTATTATCCTGCTTTTTGTATTTTTTGCTGTAAAAAAATAAAAATAAATAGTGTCTCCCTGATTTTTCAGACACAAATATATCTGTTGAAAATAGTCTGGTGTAGGCCCGAGAAATACAAGTGTGGTTTTGCAGTTCCACGGTACAAACCTCTGTATTATCCACTTTTGGGCCATTTGTATCTAAAAAAAACAGTTTGAGTGTGTCGCTCACTGTTCAGCCGCAAATATATATATATTTTAAAAAGCCTGGTATACACCAGTAAATTATTACTGTGGTTTTGATGTTCCACGGTAAAACATCTCTATTACCCTGTTTTTGGCATTTTTTGCTGTATAAAAATAATAATAGTGTCTCCCTGATTTTTCAGACACAAATATATCTGTTGAAAATAGTCTGGTGTAGGCCAGAGAGACAGAAGTGTGCTTTTGCTGTTCCACGGTAAAAAATCTCTATTATCCTGCTTTTTGTATTTTTTGCTGTAAAAAAAAAAAATAGTGTCTCCCTGATTTTTCAGACACAAATATATCTGTTGAAAATAGTCTGGTGTAGGCCCGAGAAATACAAGTGTGGTTTTGCAGTTCCACGGTACAAACCTCTGTATTATCCACTTTTGGGCCATTTGTATCTAAAAAAAACAGTTTGAGTGTATCGCTCACTGTTCAGCCGCAAATATATATATATTTTAAAAAGCCTGGTATACACCAGTAAATTATAACTGTGGTTTTGCTGTTCCACGGTAATAAAATCTCTATTATTCAGGTTTTGGTAGTTTTTTCCGTAAAGAAAAACAGTAGTGTCTCCTGACTGTTGTGACACAAAAATATATCTGTTGAAAATAGTCTTGTGTAGGCCCGACATCCCAGTGTGGTTTCGCAGTTCCACGGGTCAAATCGCTGTACTATCCAGTTTTGGGTCTTTGGTATCTAAAAAAAAAGCAGTTTGAGTGTGTCGCTCACTGTTCAGCCGCAAATATCTCTATTTAAAAAAGTGTGGTATACCCCAGTAAACAATAACTGTGGTTTTCCTCTTCCACGGTTCTAATCTACTCTTTATTACCCTTTTTCCATTGATAGTGCAAGTGTAAGCTATTTTACTTCATTTACAATGGGTAAGGCGCGTGGCAAGGGACGTGGAAGTGGATGTTCTGGTGATGGTTCGTGCAGAGGACGGGGCCGTGGCCAAGATGAAAATGTGCCACAACCAACAGCCACATCTTCTCGCTCCCACTTCTTGACCGAATTACTAGGGAAGCACAGAACAACACCAGTATTGAGAACTGATCAGTGTGAACAGGTTATTAATTGGATAGCAGACAATACTTCCAGTTACCTGGGCACCACCACCTCCGGTCTGTCTTGCACATGGTCAACTCTTAGTAGCCATGAGTCTCAACCACATACTCCTCCTCACCCTGATGTTCCTTCCTCCCACCATGCCGAGTGTCGTCAGACAGCAAGTGATCCCACACTTGGACACTCTGAAGAGCTGTTCACTGGTCCATTTCCATATTTGGGCCCCTCGCCTGATACGCTTGAAGTGGTGGAAGAGGAGATCCCATGTTGCGATGCCCAAATATTTGAACAGCCACGGCCACAGGAAGTCGACGTTGGCAATCTGTCACAAGAGGTGGACAATGACGAGACACAATTGCCAGGAAGTGAGGAGGAGGATCGTGGTGCGCAAGTGGAAGAGGAGGAGGTGGTGGATGATCTAGTAACTGACCCAACGTGGAAGGAGGACATGCAGAGTGAGGCCAGCAGCACACAGGGGGAGGGAGGCAGAGTACCCCAACAGGCAGGAAGAAGCAGTGTGGTGGCCGCAGACAGAAGGCAGGCAACCGTTCCCCGTAACACCAACACGAGGGACGTTGCCAGTACAAGCGGTAGGTCTTCCAGAGTCTGGAATTTTTTTAAAGACTCTGCTGATAACCCCAAAAAGGCCATATGTTCCACCTGCCATGCCAGCATCAGCAGGGGTGACAAAACTACCAGCCTGACCACCACCAGCATGATCAGGCACATGGCAGCAAAGCACCTGAATTTGTGGGGCGAAACCCAAGGTCCACGACCAGTGTCAGCGGGTGTCACCACTGCTTCTTCCACTGTTGTGCGTGCAATAGAACCCCCTGTTGTGTGTGCAAGGCAATCCCCTGTCCATACTGCATGTAAAGATGCCCCCTCCTCTCAGTCTTTACTTGTTATGGCAGTTTCTCAAGAAACAGCATCAACGTCCACGTCCACGTCCCACCGCAGCGTTCAATTGTCCATATCCCAGACCTTTGAACGAAAGCAGAAATTCGCAGCTAACACCCCACAGGCCACAGTCCTAAATTCGCACATTTCACGACTGCTTGCATTGGAAACGCTGCTTTTTAGGCTGGTGGAGACGGAATCCTTCCGCAATCTTATGGCGGTGGCCGTCCCTCGGTACTCGGTCCCCAGCCGACACTATTTTGCCCGGTGTGCCATCCCCGCACTACACAAGCACGTGTCCCAAAGCATCTGCCGTGCCCTCAACAACGCAGTTACTGGGAGAGTCCACCTGACAACGGACACGTGGACAAGTGCTTGTGGCCAGGGACGGTACATCTCTCTGACGGCACACTGGGTAAACATAGTGGAAGCCGGGACCCAGTCGGACCTTGGGACGGAACACATCCTCCCCACACCGAGGATTGCGGGCCCTATGTCAGTCAGAGTTGCCCCCACAGTGTACAGCTACTGCGCATCCTCCTCCTCCTCCTCCTCCTCATGTTCAGCCTCCATCTCAGATATCACCACATCAGTTACAAGCTGGAAGCATTGCAGTACTGCCTCCGCCAAGCGGCAACAGGCTGTGCTGAAACTCATAAGCTTAGGTGATAAACCTCACACTGCTTGTGAGTTGTGGACAGCTGTGAAAGAGCAGGCAGATCTGTGGCTGAGACCGCTGAACCTACATCCCGGCATGGTCGTGTGTGACAATGGCCATAACCTGGTGGCGGCTCTGAGGCGAGGTGAGATCACACACGTACCATGGCTGGCTCATGTGCTTAACCTCGTGGTTCAGCGGTTTCTTAAATCGTACCCCGAGTTGCCAGATCTGCTCGTGAAAGTACGCCGCCTGTCAGCTCATTTTCGCAAGTCGGCTACAGCTTCCGCCGCCCTTGCTGTGTTGCAGCAGCGTTTGCAGCTTCCGGCACACCGACTGGTGTGTGATGTCCCCACACGTTGGAACTCTACCCTCCACATGTTGCAAAGGATTTGTGAGCAGAAGAGAGCAGTTGTGGAGTACCAGCTGCAACAAGGCCGTCGATATTCAGGTCAGACTCCACACATAAGACCTCAGGAGTGGACCTGGATGTCTGACATATGTACCATCCTGACAAACTTTGAGGAGGCCACCAAGATGGTGAGTGGCGATGACGCCATCATTAGTGTCAGCATCCCACTTGTCTGTCTTTTGCAACGATCTCTGCAGAGAATTAAAGAGGAGGCATTGCAGCCAGAGTATGATGAGATGGATCAAGAAGCCGTAGCGGGCGATTACACACAGCCCAGCCTCATCTCATCCCAACATGCATTGGGGGACAATGAGGGAGAGGAGGAGGAGGAGGAAGAACAGGAGCTGCTATCATGCGTTGTAGACGGTAGTACCGGTACAAGTGTCATACCTTCGGTTCAGCGTAGGTGGCCTGAGGACAGGGGGGAGGAGGAAGAGGAGGAGGAGAGCATGGTCAGTCGTCATCTTGGTGAGGACACGGAAATCTTGCCCGTTACCAGTCTGGCACGCATGGCTGACTTTATGTTACGCTGCCTTAACCGTGACCCTCACGTTGTCAAAATGTTGGGTGACAGTCATTACTGGTTGGTGACACTTGTAGACCCCCGCTACAAGGAGAACTTTCACTCTCTTATTCCTGAGGTGGAGAGGTCTACAAAAATGGGGCAATACCAGAAGGCCCTTGCTGCAGAACTCTTAAAAAAATTCCCATCTGAACACGCTAGCGGCAGAGGTCACAGTTCGTTGACCAACCAAGGCGTACAGGCGAGAGAGATGCAACTCCAATCCAGCAGAGGCAGGGGAACACTGTCAACATTTTGGGACAGTTTTCTGACACCCGCCCAGCTTACAGGCCCTGAGGCGCGGGGTACTCTCACAAGGAGTGGAAAGTTTCAAAAGATGGTGAGGGAGTACCTTGCCGATCGTACCAGCGTCCTCCGTGATTCCTCTGTGCCTTTTAATTATTGGGTATCCAAGCTGGACACTTGGAATGAACTCGCTCTGTATGCCTTGGAGGTCCTGGCCTGCCCTGCCGCTAGCGTGTTATCGGAGCGTGTTTTTAGTGCCGCTGGGGGAATTATAACTTATAAGCGCACTCGCCTGTCAACTGACAATGCTGACAAGCTGACCCTTATCAAAATGAACAAGGGCTGGATTGGGCCAGACTTCTCATCACCACCAAATGACAGCAGAGTAACATAAAGTCAAATCCACTGTGTTATTTCGGGAGGTGTATTCACATGTACCGCTTCACACCCACACATGGGTATACGCTTCCTCGTTTCGGCTGTTTAATCTTCTTCTCCTTATCCTCAGCCTCCACCACCACTATACCACCAGGGTGCCAGCATTGCAAGTTCCTCCATCCTAATTTTTGGCAGCTTTTGCTGGGAAAGCATAAGCAAATACCATGGGACACCCACTCCCCAATAATGGGACTTATGTTTGTAATATGCTGTACTGCATGGCTCTTGTAAGGGGCATTGCAAGTTGCTCCGTCCTAATTTTTGGCAGCTTTTGCTGGGAAAGCATAAGCAAATACTATGGGAGACCCACTCCCCAATAATGGGACTTATGTTTGTAATATGCTGTACTGCATGGCTCTTGTAAGGGGCATTGCAATTTGCTCCGTCCTAATTTTTGGCAGCTTTTGCTTGCAAGGCATAAGCAAATACTATGGGACACCCACTCCCCAATAATGGGACTTATGTTTGTAATATGCTGTACTGCATGTGACGCGCCCCCTGGGCCGTGTGTACACGTGTGTGGGATACCCGGTGCCGGGTCTCTGGGGTCTGTAGTCTCCGTGGCGGTGACCCGGTCCCGTGGCTCAGGCTGGTCAAACCAGTGGCAATCTTTCTTAGGTTTTGAGGTTAATTGTCCGACTGCGCCACCCGTGGATTGCGGTCAGGGAGTACCTCCGCTGTGAGGCAGACCGCTGAGGCTGGTGTTGTGTGTGCAGCATAAAATGGGATAACTCCCCTCGGGAGGAGTATAGCCTCAGGGCAGTGAGTGTGGATGATGGGGGTGATGGTGCACGAGCGCAGCAGGAATGACTCAGAGTCTTTGCAGCGCAGTTCAGGGTCTTTACTGATGATTATAAGGTAGACCCTCCCGGGAGTACTGGCTAGCATAAGATGCCTGGTCAGTCTGTGAGCAAGCAGGAGTTCCCCTGGCCAGGTGGAGTTGTAGGCCTCCCCGTCTGTCTGCACTCTTCCTGGCTACCTTGCTGTAAGCGGGTAGAAGTAGCCCACGTCCCTGAGTGTACCGTGTAGTGCTCACCCGTATGGCTGGTGACTTGGGGCCTTCTGTTAGCCTCCGCTCCACGACGGCGGTGCTGGTCCCTTGCTTGTGACTGAGCCTCCGGGCTTCTATGGCCAGAGGACCTGAAATCCCCTGGTTTCTGCTGCTGGATATATAAGTCCTCACAGTTTCGGACTCCTGTGTCCAGTTCCTATTGTCTTCTGCCAGGGCGAGCTCTGCTCAGCTTCCAGCCCCTCGTCTTTAGCTCCTAGCTCCTACAGAGCTCCTTGCTGTTACTTTCCCTTGCTCTCACTCTGACTCTGACTGTTCTCTATTCTCTGACTCACTCAACCCCACCCCAGATCCAGTTTATAAGGGCAGAATTCTCCCCTCCCAGGACTGGGGCAGGAGGATGTTGCATGTTTAAGGGATCCTGACCAGGAAACCTCCCACTTGCTCTCCGACGTAATCTCTATTACTGTGATGACCAGACCCCTGGGGTGCCACACATGGCTCTTGTAAGGGGCATTGCAGTACCTCATAATTTTTGGAAAGCATTCCATTCACTGCTTAGGCCAACAGTGCACAGGAGACCCAGTTGCTATAAATGGAAAAAAAGGTTTAGTTAACGCCCTCTGACCTCCATGTCATTTCCAAAGGGCATTGGAGTGCCTCGAAATTTTTGGTAGGCATTGCACTCACTGTATGCCCTATAACTGTGTAGCCGAACCGCTCCTTTTGTTACAGAAACATATCCTACAAGACATATCTGGTTGACTGGCCTGATATTGATGTGAATGGTCCCTGTTCCTCCTGCTCTTTCTCCTTTGCCACTACCTCATCCATCATTTATCACCTGAAGCTTTGTTTTAACGGGAGTCATAGAACTTTGCAGCAGCAAAAAAGGCAAATACAATTCTGGGATGTATTAACAGAAGCATACAGTCTAGATCACGTGAAGTCATTATCGGTCTTTACTCCTCTTTGGTCAGACCTCATCTGGAATACTGTGTACAGTTTTGGGCACCACATTTTAAAAAAGACATAGACAAACTGGAGCAAGTTCAGAGAAGAGCGACCAGAATGGTGACTGGTCTGCAAACCATGTCCTATGAGGAACGGTTGCAGGATTTGGGAATGTTTAGCTTGCAAAAAAGAAGACTGAGAGGAGACTTAATAGCTGTCTACAAATATGTCAAGGGCTGTCACATTGTAGAAGGATCATCTTTATTCTCATTTGCACAAGGAAAGACTAGAAGCAATGGGATGAAACTAAATGGGAGGAGACACAGATTAGATATTAGAAAAAACTTTTTGACAGTTAGGGTGATTAATGAGTGGAACAGGCTGCCATGAGAGGTGGTGAGTTCCCCTTCAATGGACGTCTTCAAACAGAGGCTGGACAGACATCTGTCTGAGATGATTTAGTGAATCCTGCTTTGAGCAGGGGGTTGGACCAGATGACCCAGGAGGTCCCTTCCAACTCTACCATTCTATGATTCTATGATTCTATGATAACTTGGATAGTAGCAGGAAAACATCCAGCAATCCTCGGAGGAGGTAGGATATGCGCCAAAACGCTGACCTCCTCAGGCCTAGCCGCTACTACATACATGCGCTTGCATTACAACAAAACAAAGCAGATGCTAACTTCTATCATCCTCATCATGCTCCTCACCTTGGCACTCTCAACTCCCCTGATGGAGAAGCCAGGGCCCACCGGAGGAGTCTGATAGTCCGGTGGGCTCGGCCAATGCTGCCCTAAAGCAGGCCAGGCTAAGAAAAGTGTGGGAAAGGTTACCGGTACAAATAGGGGTGGCTGGGGACCAAGTATGGACACCCGGCCACCCCCTGGAGGCTGGGGAGCAAGCGGGGACACCCGGCCACCAGGCGGCTGGGGACTGAGTATGGACACCAGGCCGCCGACACAGCCATGGCGTGGTGGCCAGATTCCGCCTCCACATGCCTAAAAGGCCCAATTTAAAGTGCAAGCAAGCAAGCAGTATGGTATTGCAGCCTGGGGGTGGGTGGGTGGCAGGCTGCATACTTGCGCTTGCATTGCAAGGAATGGGAGAGGTACAATTGAACACTGCCCTGGGACAAGGACTTGAATGGGGATAGTTGCAAGTCTGCAACGACAGGTGCAAGGTGGGAGGCATCTTCGCATGTACCATGAACAGGGGTTTGGCATGCACACACTACAGCGGAATAGGCTCTCCTTCCCACTAAATGCACTGGGGAGGGCACAGGTAATGTTTTGGTATACGCGCTTAATCTTATGTATAAGGCACACCAGGACAAATAGGGGCGGCTGGGGACTGAGTATGGATACCTCGCTGCCGAAGCAGCCATGAGGTAGTGGCCAGCTTCGGCCTCCTCTAAACTAAAAGGCCCCATTTCAAGTGCAAGCTAGCAGTATGAATTGCAGTCTGCGGGTGGGTGGGTGGCAGGCTGCACACTTACACTTGCATTAAAAAAAAACATAGCAGATGCTAACTTCTGTCATCATCATCATGCTCCACCGATGGAGAAGTCAGGGCCCACCGGAGGAGTCTGGTTCTCTGGTGGGCTCGTCCAATGCTGCCTAAAGCAGGCCGGGCTAAGAAAAGTGTGTGGGGGGATGTTCCAAGGAGAAATGGGGGTGGCTGGGGACCGTTTATGGACACCCGACTGCCCCCAGGCGGCTGGGGACCGTGTGGACACTCGGCCGTGGGGCGGCTGGGGACTGAGTATGGACACCCGGCCGCCGGGCGGCTGGGGACTGAGTATGGATTCCAGGCCGCCAACACAGCCATGACGTGGTGGCCAGATTCCGCCTCCATATGCCTAAAAGGCCCAATTTCAAGTTCAAGCAAGCAAGCAGTATGGTATTGCAGCCTGGGGGTGGGTGGGTGGCAGGCTGCATACTTGCGCTTGTATTGCAAGGAATGGGGGAGGTACAATTGAACACTGCCCTGTGACTAGAACTTGCATGGGGATAGTTGCAAGTTTGCATCTTCTGATGCGGCAAGGATCACTTATGATGGGCACACTTTTAGACAGTGACCTGGGAGTCAGAGATGCTTCCAGGGGTCTTCCCCATGCTGTTCCCATGTCTTTTCAGCACTTTATGCATGTGTCACACAGCACATGGCCAGATAAGGTTGTAAAATGTTAAAATGACATTTCCCGGTGAATGCATTTGTCATAGTTGAAAGCAATACAAAAGTGCAAAAACGCATAAAAAATGCTACTTGTGAACATAGCCGAAGGTGTGGAGGAGTATTTTTGGTTTTGGTCATTTATTTTAACTTATACACAAGTCTTTTCCCTGGAAAGGATGTTCCTTAACATATTTCACAGAAAAAAAGTTTCACTTTCGTTTTATTGTGAGCCTGTAAAAGTGGCTTAATACCTCTGACCACGTTGTTGACAGCAGTGACCTGGGGGTCAGAAATGCTTCCTGGGGCGATCCCCATGCTGTCCCCATGTCATTTGAGCACTGTCACTATCGTTTTGGGCACTTGTTAGGCTTTTAAAAGACTGCCGGGGGTGCCACCGCAAAAATGCTCGAGTCTCCCATAGACTAACATTGGGCTCGTTGCTCGGGTCGAGCACCCGAGTATCACGGCGAGCTCGGCCCGAGCTTCGAGCACCCGAGCATTTCAGTGCTCGCTCAACACTAGTCCCTACAGTAAGACTAAGCTGAATCCCTACGATGTAGCGGGCTGCCTGTTCCTAGTGAACAGACCCGCCTTAGTCCTCGGCTAGTCTGAACGAAGACCTATAGAATTAAGGGAGGGGTCCCTAAAAGAACTAAGGACTGGGACAAAAATGGGACACCTCCTAAACAGAGAAGTTGTTGCAGAACACAAAAAGACAAACTGAAAAAAATGTACTAGTGGTCCCAGAGGACCAAGCAAACTGACAGAGAAAGGCACCAAAGCACCAGGCTAGAGAAACAGTCAAACATAAGGGCGAGCTGGAATATAAAGGCAGATGGTCACGTGACCGCAAAACACAAGATGGAAAAAACAAACAGGAGGGTTCTAACAAAACCATCTCGATTGGGTTCAGGTCTGGTGACTGTGGAGGCCAGGTCATCTGGCGTAGCACCCCATCACTCTCCTTCTTGGTCAACAAGCCCTTACACAGCCTGGAGGTGTGTTGGGGTTATTGTCCTGTTGAAAAATAAATGATGGTCCAACTAAACGCAAACCGGATGGAATAGCATGCCGCGGCAAGATGCTGTGGTAGCCATGCTGGTTCAGTATGCCTTCAATTTTGAATAAATCCCCAACAGTGTCACCAGCAAAGCACCCCCACACAATCACACTTCCTCCTCCATGCTTCACAGTGGGAACCAGGCATGTAGAGTCCATCCGTTCACCTTTTCTGTGTCCCACAAAGACATGGTGGTTGGAACCAAAGATCTCAAATTTGGACTCATCAGACCAAAGCACAGATTTCCACTGGTCTAATGTCCATTCCTTGTGTTCTTTAGCCCAAACAAGTCTCTTCTGCTTGTTGCCTGTCCTTAGCAGTGGTTTTCTACCAGCTATTTTACCATGAAGCCTGCTGCACAAAGTCTCCTCTTAACAGTTGTTGTAGAGATGTGTCTGCTGCTAGAACTCTGTGTGGCATTTACCTGGTCTCTAATCTGAGCTTCTGTTAACCCGTGATTTCTGAGGCTGGTGACTCGGATAAACTTATCCTCGGAAGCAGAGGTGACTCTTGGTCTTCCTTTCCTGGGGCGGTCCTCATGTGAGCCAGTTTCTTTGTAGCGCTTGATGGTTTTTGCAACTGCACTTGGGGACACTTTCAAAGTTTGCCCAATTTTTCGCACTGACTGACCTTAATTTCTTAAAGTAATGATGGCCACTTGTTTTTCTTTACTTAGCTGCTTTTTTCTTGCCATAATACAAATTCTAACAGTCTATTCAGTAGGACTATCAGCTGTGTATCCACCAGACTTCTGCACAACACAACTGATGGTCACAACCCCATTTATAAGGCAAGAAATCCCACTTATTAAACCTGACAGGGCACACCTGTGAAGTGAAAACCATTTCCGGCGACTACCTCTTGAAGCTCATCAAGAGAATGCCAAGAGTGTGCAAAGCAGTCATCAAAGCAAAAGGTGGCTACTTTGAAGAACCTAGAATATAAGACCTATTTTCAGTTGTTTCACACTTTTTTGTTAAGTATATAATTCCACATGTGTTAATTCATAGTTTTGATGCCTTCAGTGTGAATGTACAATTTTCATAGTCATGAAAATACAGAAAAATCTTTAAATGAGGTGTGTCCAAACTTTTGGTCTGTACTGTACATATATTTTTTTAATTAACATGGGACCCTAAGAGTGATGTGTGGCGCCCCTGAGGGTTTGACCGCCACCTGGATGCTGCACTTCTGTAATGGAGTGTAGTGTTCCTCCTTTGAGGTAAGAACAGTGTGATGGTCAAGACCCCACCTCCACATCCAACACCACACTTCTCCCACCAGAGGGGGCTATTATGCACCAGCTGCTGCCCCTACTGGAGTTGGGAGAGAGGGGAACCAAGAGATAGGGGACCAATTAGTGGGTGAGGGTGGAGGACTCACATTTTAGTGACACTTAATAATTCATATTTAATACACATCTTGGGCTCATGGTCCTTGGCATTGTTCCTTGGCATTGGTCCTGTGCAATGGTCCTTTGCATAGGTTCTTTGACTGTTCTTCTACTGTAATCTCCCACCCTGAACGTGGATCCTGTGTGGACCTGCAGTGGATGGAGACACAGCCCTCGTACCCCGGCCTTGGGTCGAGGGGCAGGTTGCAGATAATGGATGTCTCAACCCGGTCAAACACCATGACCAAGAAGGCCTGGAGCGCGGGAGTGTAGCTTCACCGCAAATGGATCCCAGGGAGGATGCAGACGAAGCGGTATACACCACCTGTCCTCGCTATGCTGATCTATTCAGAGGGATTCCGGCTGCAAGAGGGGTACCGGCCCCCGATACCTGACTTTGCTACTCTACGTCCTGGTCAGGGAAGCCCGGTAGGCCCTGAGGTTCCCACCGGTTAAGGAAGGAATCATAGAATAATAGAATGGTAGAGTTGGAAGGGACCTCCTGGGTCATCTGGTCCAACCCCCTGCTCAAAGCAGGATTCACTAAATCATCTCAGACAGATGTCTGTCCAGCCTCTGTTTGAAGACGTCCATTGAAGGGGAACTCACCACCTCTCGTGGCAGCCTGTTCCACTCATTAATCACCCTAACTGTCAAAAAGTTTTTTCTAATATCTAATCTGTGTCTCCTCCCATTTAGTTTCATCCCGTTGCTTCTAGTCTTTCCCTGTGCAAATGAGAATAAAGATGATCCTTCTACAATGTGACAGCCCTTGACATATTTGTAGACAGCTATTAAGTCTCCTCTCAGTCTTCTTTTTTGCAAGCTAAACATTCCCAAATCCTGCAACCGTTCCTCATAGGACATGGTTTGCAGACCAGTCACCATTCTGGTCGCTCTTCTCTGAACTTGTTCCAGTTTGTCTATGTCTTTTTTAAAATGTGGTGCCCAAAACTGTACACAGTATTCCAGATGAGGTCTGACCAATGAGGAGTAAAGACCGATAATGACTTCACGTGATCTAGACTGTATGCTTCTGTTAATACATCCCAGAATTGTATTTGCCTTTTTTGCTGCTGCATCACACTGTTGACTCATGTTCAGTCTATGATCTATTAGTATACCTAAGTCTTTTTCACATGTACTGTTGCTTAGCTCTAGTCCTCCCATTCTGTATATGCTTTTTTCATTTTTATTGCCCAGATGTAGTACTTTGCATTTTTCCCTGTTAAAAAACATTCTGTTGGTTGCTGCCCACTGCTCCAGTTTATTTAGGTCTTTTTGAATCCTCTCTCTCTCTTCTCTAGTATTAGCTATCCCTCCTAGCTTTGTGTCATCAGCAAATTTAATCAGTTTACCCTCAATTCCTTCATCTAAATCATTGATGAAGATGTTGAACAATACAGGTCCCAGGACAGAGCCCTGTGGTATCCCACTTGAGACATTCATCCAGCTGGATGTGAAGCCATTTACAACCACCCTTTGAGTCCGATCACTAAGCCAGTTATGAATCCACATAACAGTTGCCTGGTCCATTGCATACTTGGTCATTTTTTCAATAAGGATGGTGTGAGATACTTTGTCAAATGCTTTGCTGAAGTCAAGATATACTATATCTACAGCATTTCCCTGATCCACCCAGTCAGTGATTCTGTCATAGAAGGAAATTAAGTTAGTCTGACATGACTTGTTAGTTACAAACCCATGCTGACTCTGGTTAATCACTTCATTCTTATCCAGGTACTTACATACATGATGTTTAATAATTTGTTCAAAGATCTTTCCTGGTATAGAAGTCAGACTCACCGGCCTATAGTTCCCTGGGTCCACCTTCTTCCCCTTTTTGAAGATAGGAACAACATTTGCTCTTCTCCAGTCTTCTGGGACTTCTCCTGTTCTCCAAGAATTTTCAAAGATTATGGAGAGTGGTTCTAAAATTTCTTCTACGATCTCCTTCAGTACTCTGGGGTGTAATTCATCTGGACCTGGAGACGTGAACTCATTTATGTTAGCTAAATATTCCCTCACAATCTTTCTGTTTACAGATAACTTGGATTCTTCTATTCCTTTAAAAGGACAGTGAAAATCAGTTGATGTTACATTTTCTTTCTGAGAGAAAACAGATGCAAAATAGGAATTAAAAAGTTCGGCCTTCTCAACATCCTCTCTTACCATTTCTCCATTTTCATCCTGTAAAAATCCTATAGCATCTTTGACTTTTCTTTTACTTTTGACATACCCCCAAAATCCTTTTTTATTGCTTTTGACATCTCTTGCAAGCCTTAATTCATTGTCAGCTTTAGCTAACCTGATACGTGCCCTGCAGGATCTGCAGACTGCATTATAATCTTCTTTAGATATGCCTCCCTCTTTCCATTTAATAAACATTTATTTCTTTCTTTTTAGCATGTGTTTAAGTTCTGTGTTCATCCATCCTGGTTTCCTTAAATGCTTCCCATTCTTCCTACTTTTCGGGATTGTTAACGATTGTGCTTTGAGAATCTCATTTTTAAAAATTTCCCATCCTTCCTGGACATTTTTGTCCTTAAGGACATCCAGCCATTGGATCCCTCCTATTCTCTTTCTGAGTCTCTTAAAATCTGCCTTTCTAAAATCTAACCTTGAAGTTTGAGTCTTCACATGTCTTCCTCCTCTAGTTAACCAAAATTCTATAATAGCATGATCGCTGCCTCCTAGGGTCCCAGCCACCTTTACCTCCTCAACCATTTCCTCCCTGTTTATAAGGATTAGATCCAAAGTAGCAGATCCCCTTGTTTTCTCCCCTACCTTTTGGAAGATAAAGTTGTCAGCAAGAGAGGATAAGAATTTGCTTGACCTGTTAGTTTTACTTGAGAGAGATTCCCAACAAATGTCTGGATAGTTGAAATCTCCCATGACCACTACGTCATATTTTTTGGAGAACTTGGTCATTTGATACATAAAGAGTTCATCCATATCTTCAGCTTGCCCAGGTGGCCTGTAGTAAATGCCTACAATGGTGTCCTTTCCGTTGTTCTCTCCTTGTATTCTTACCCAAACAGTTTCCACAGAACTCCCAGTCTCTGAAGCTTCAATCTCTGTGCAGATATACGCTTTTCTAACATACAATGCGACACCTCCTCCTCGTTTATCAATTCTGTTTCTTGCAAATAAGTTGTATCCTTTTAGCCTTTTATTCCAATCATGTGTATCGTCCCACCAAGTTTCAGTGATTCCAATGACATCATATTTCTTTTCCTGCATTAGTAGTTCCAATTCTCCTTGTTTGTTGCCCATGCTTTGTGCATTTGTATAAAAACATTTTAGTTTGTGATTGGTTTCTCTTCCTCCCATATTTTTATTTAGATTTTTTTGTCTTTGTTCTTTCTTTCCACTTCCAGTAGCAGAGATCTCAATAGTATTTGTCAGCTGTATGGCTTTTTCTGGCCTTTTGCTTCCCTTCCCACATTGTTCTAGTTTAAAGCTCTCCTGATGAGTGTAGCAAGGCGACTTCCAAATACATGTTTTCCAGTCTTCGTAAGGTGCACCCCATCTCTAGCAAGTAGTCCATCGTATAGGTAATTCATCCCGTGATCCTGAAATCCAAATCCTTGTTGACGGCACCATCGACGTAGCCAGTTGTTCACCTGTAGAATCTTATTCCACCTCATTGTTCCATGGTCATCCACTGGGAGGATGGATGAGAAGACCACCTGCGCTCCCAATTCTTTCACTTTCTTGCCTAAGTCTTCAAAGTCACTGCAGATGGTTTCCAGGTCCTTTCTTGCGGTGTCATTTGTCCCCACATGTATTAGCAGGAATGGGTAGTGATCTGTAGGTCTGAAGAGTCTTGATATCCTGTCAGACACATCTTTAATTTTTGCTCCTGGAAGACAGCACATTTCTCTTGAGGTTATGTCTGGTCTGCAGATAGCGGCCTCTGTTCCTCTTAACAGGGAATCCCCCATGACCACCACTCTCCGTTTTTTCTTCACAACATTCTTCTTTCTCCATCCAGGAGGATTCTGAGGGCTTACAAGGTTATTCATTGTTGGCAAAGTCTTATCTTGCTGTATTTCTTCATGGTGCTCCTGCGAGATAGCCTGGTACTGGTTCCTGAGCAGTATGGGTGCTGACTGCCTCTCGATCCTCCTGCTTCTGTCAGGTGCAGTTCGAATTTCTTCTCTTTCTGAATCATGAAGAGATAATTCTGCTCTGTCTAAGAACTCTTCACCTTCCTTAATGATTTTCAAGGTAGTTAACCTCTCTTCTAGATTTCGCAACTTTTCCTCCAACAGGGACACAAGCTTGCATTTCTGGCATGTGAAGTTTGGCTTTTCCACTGGCAAGTCTGTGAACATGTAGCAGGATATGCAGCTCACCAAATGGCTCCTGGACTCTTCCATGTTCTTACTGTTAATGTTCTGAAAACAGTGAAAAATGCTTCAAAATGCGCGCGCCATTAGGCGCGCGGTTTACCGATGTCCTCTTTTCAGCTCCAACAGCCAAAATCCAGTGTTCTTTGAGCTCGCGGAGACTCTTCACTTACCCCAAAATGCAGTGGAAATATGCAAATTATCTTCTCAGGACTCCTCCCCTGGTTTACCGATGTCCTCTTTTCAGCTCCAACAGCCAAAATCCAGTGTTCTTTGAGCTCGCGGAGACTCTTCACTTACCCCAAAATGCAGTGGAAATATGCAAATTATCTTCTCAGGACTCCTCCCCTGGTTTACCGATGTCCTCTTTTCAGCTCCAACAGCCAAAATCCAGTGTTCTTTGAGCTCGCGGAGACTCTTCACTTACCCCAAAATGCAGTGGAAATATGCAAATTATCTTCTCAGGACTCCTCCCCTGGTTTACCGATGTCCTCTTTTCAGCTCCAACAGCCAAAATCCAGTGTTCTTTGAGCTCGCGGAGACTCTTCACTTACCCCAAAATGCAGTGGAAATATGCAAATTATCTTCTCAGGACTCCTCCCCTGGTTTACCGATGTCCTCTTTTCAGCTCCAACAGCCAAAATCCAGTGTTCTTTGAGCTCGCGGAGACTCTTAACTTACCCCAAAATGCAGTGGAAATATGCAAATTATCTTCTCAGGACTCCTCCCCTGGTTTACCGATGTCCTCTTTTCAGCTCCAACAGCCAAAATCCAGTGTTCTTTGAGCTCGCGGAGACTCTTCACTTACCCCAAAATGCAGTGGAAATATGCAAATTATCTTCTCAGGACTCCTCCCCTGGTTTACCGATGTCCTCTTTTCAGCTCCAACAGCCAAAATCCAGTGTTCTTTGAGCTCGCGGAGACTCTTCACTTACCCCAAAATGCAGTGGAAATATGCAAATTATCTTCTCAGGACTCCTCCCCTGGTTTACCGATGTCCTCTTTTCAGCTCCAACAGCCAAAATCCAGTGTTCTTTGAGCTCGCGGAGACTCTTCACTTACCCCAAAATGCAGTGGAAATATGCAAATTATCTTCTCAGGACTCCTCCCCTGGTTTACCGATGTCCTCTTTTCAGCTCCAACAGCCAAAATCCAGTGTTCTTTGAGCTCGCGGAGACTCTTCACTTACCCCAAAATGCAGTGGAAATATGCAAATTATCTTCTCAGGACTCCTCCCCTGGTTTACCGATGTCCTCTTTTCAGCTCCAACAGCCAAAATCCAGTGTTCTTTGAGCTCGCGGAGACTCTTCACTTACCCCAAAATGCAGTGGAAATATGCAAATTATCTTCTCAGGACTCCTCCCCTGGTTTACCGATGTCCTCTTTTCAGCTCCAACAGCCAAAATCCAGTGTTCTTTGAGCTCGCGGAGACTCTTCACTTACCCCAAAATGCAGTGGAAATATGCAAATTATCTTCTCAGGACTCCTCCCCTGGTTTACCGATGTCCTCTTTTCAGCTCCAACAGCCAAAATCCAGTGTTCTTTGAGCTCGCGGAGACTCTTCACTTACCCCAAAATGCAGTGGAAATATGCAAATTATCTTCTCAGGACTCCTCCCCTGGTTTACCGATGTCCTCTTTTCAGCTCCAACAGCCAAAATCCAGTGTTCTTTGAGCTCGCGGAGACTCTTCACTTACCCCAAAATGCAGTGGAAATATGCAAATTATCTTCTCAGGACTCCTCCCCTGGTTTACCGATGTCCTCTTTTCAGCTCCAACAGCCAAAATCCAGTGTTCTTTGAGCTCGCGGAGACTCTTCACTTACCCCAAAATGCAGTGGAAATATGCAAATTATCTTCTCAGGACTCCTCCCCTGGTTTACCGATGTCCTCTTTTCAGCTCCAACAGCCAAAATCCAGTGTTCTTTGAGCTCGCGGAGACTCTTCACTTACCCCAAAATGCAGTGGAAATATGCAAATTATCTTCTCAGGACTCCTCCCCTGGTTTACCGATGTCCTCTTTTCAGCTCCAACAGCCAAAATCCAGTGTTCTTTGAGCTCGCGGAGACTCTTCACTTACCCCAAAATGCAGTGGAAATATGCAAATTATCTTCTCAGGACTCCTCCCCTGGTTTACCGATGTCCTCTTTTCAGCTCCAACAGCCAAAATCCAGTGTTCTTTGAGCTCGCGGAGACTCTTCACTTACCCCAAAATGCAGTGAAAATATGCAAATTATCTTCTCAGGACTCCTCCCCTGGTTTACCGATGTCCTCTTTTCAGCTCCAACAGCCAAAATCCAGTGTTCTTTGAGCTCGCGGAGACTCTTCACTTACCCCAAAATGCAGTGGAAATATGCAAATTATCTTCTCAGGACTCCTCCCCTGGTTTACCGATGTCCTCTTTTCAGCTCCAACAGCCAAAATCCAGTGTTCTTTGAGCTCGCGGAGACTCTTCACTTACCCCAAAATGCAGTGGAAATATGCAAATTATCTTCTCAGGACTCCTCCCCTGGTTTACCGATGTCCTCTTTTCAGCTCCAACAGCCAAAATCCAGTGTTCTTTGAGCTCGCGGAGACTCTTCACTTACCCCAAAATGCAGTGGAGTGGAGCAGCCACTCGTACCCTGTTTCTGAGAGAAGTTCAGAGGGAGACCCGGCCTATTTACACACACACAGACAGGAAAGGATCCGGTCTGAAGTCTAGGAACACTCTGTTGCGGGGTCTTGATTTAACACTGGACTTACTCAGAGGTTTTCGGACCCTCGTTACTGGTGACCGCAGAACTCCGCGAGGAGCAGGGAGAAGCCTTGCAGTTGTAATCTCCACCGTGAGTAAAAACCCTGGAAGTTAACCCCTATGGCCTCCGGACTCTTTATTCTGCACTACACCGCACTACGCAGCACCAGAACTCCTAGACTACTACCCGCGCCTTCCTGTCTCTCTGCCCTGAGGCCCTGCTCCGCCTGAGGGGAGTAGTAACAACGACGGCTGCGATAACACCATGCCTTAGCGGACTGCAGCAGCGCTGGTGGCCTTGACCAGGTGCCACAGGTGGCGTAGTCGAGATCAGCCACTCAACCCGGATAAGCCCGTCCCATACATTTTAATGTGACGGCCCTGGGCACGGAGCAGGTCTGGGCCACGGCTGCACCCCCATCAACATCACAGGACCCGGCTCCGAGTCCCCCATCTCCCAGGGTAGGGCTTCCATCGAGCGTGCCACACTGCGTTTGGGCGTCACAGATGTATGCCCTATGAATGGTATCCATTAAGGTTGTATTATTTGTCTTAATGGTTAACATCTTACACCGTACATCTCAAGATAATTCAGGTTTAGAAATGAGGAAGGACAAGTCTGTAGATTCTAGAGCATTTCCCAGCTGACAGGTTCCCTTTAAATCAGTTGAGATCAATCCACAAAATATATGCTCTTCAAAGGTTACACTATCCACCAGCGCTCAGAAGAATTTATTACATGGTTCCAGTACTAGAGAATAAAAGCATTTACGTCTACATGGAGGACATAACCCAACAAAGAAACTACTATGTTTTTTTAATCAATGGTAATTACAATTTATAAATCCTCATAATTGACTGTAGCCTATTACCTACAAACCTAACTCTTTCTAAAGTAACCAGTATTGACATCAGATAGCATGCAATGGTGGACATATATTTAACATACTGTTGAAAGGCATACACAGTTGTGCCTTTATGAACTATGAGCAAACATTTCCTTAGTGTAGTCAAACGTAATCATTTAATAGTAAAAATACGTTAATGGGGTAAATTGCATCAGACAATCCCTTTTTACAAGGGTCCAATGCTAAGTGTTACACTATGTAGCATTCAGCAGTAATCTGTGTTCAGTTTCCTTGCAGCACCCCCCACAGGAAGAATGAAGCATTACACATTTACCATCACTCCCTCTAACGATGTCTCTGAAACTCAAGAATTCTGCCTACTCAGAACAGGCTTTTTCTGTATTATCTGGTGAGACTTGATTTGTCCAAACCTGATCACATTCCTCACTCTCTTTGCTTAGTGGCAGTACACTGCAGAGAGAGGAGAGCTGCACTGTAATGTCATTAGATACAATACTCTGGATCTATCCTAGGTACAAGGGAATAATACACCGATATCTCGAATAGATTCAGTGTGTTGCATGTGATAAATGCTGCTCGCCTGATCACTTTCAATACTGTTCCCTGCTGCAGCTTTACTTTTCTGTTGCTGTCATATCATGACAGGGCTGGTAGAGAAGAGCTGCAGTGGGAGTAGTGATGACTGTGGGAGCAGTGTTTATCACATACACAGTTCTGCATCTGTGGCGCCCCTGCGGGTCCAGTTGCCACATAGGTACTGCATCTCATCCAGAGGTGTGGCACCCCACTCTCAGGTAAGGAGGGAGCACTACTCGGGACCCAACCACTCACATCCAACACTACATCACTCCATTAGGGAAGGTCCAGATAACTCCTGAGGGAAAGCACAGACCTGGCCCCTGGCTGGAGGATGGAACTAAGTAGAGGAGTTGGGTGGAGGAAGTAGTTTAGGGGAGCACTGAAGGGAGAGTATAAAAAGAAGGGCAGAAACATCTAGAAGAGGTTCTGTGGAGTAAGTGAGGACCATTGAGGAGTAGGGTCCAGAAGGAGTGGGGGCCCAGTCAGAGGGGCCCAGGAGGAGAGGAGTTGGTGACAGTAGTCTGTCACCGGGAGTGAGGAGAGAAGACCGGAGCAGAGAAAGGCTCCAGAGTGAGAGAAAGGATCCTAGGGGCACGGGAAAAGCGGAGTCCACCCGTGCGCCCGAGTTCACGCTGACTGTGAAGGGATCAGGTCGCAGTAGGGGACCAGCCCCAGACTAGTGGAGGACTACAAGACTCAGCTAGCAAACCGGAGGTTGCGGTATCTTCAAGTGCCGTAACTAAAAACCATACACATTCGCTGAAAAGGTGGCTATATAGGACCAAGGGGAAAAAGAGAACGTCACCCGACAAGGCCTGCGGCCACAGGCTTGGGACACTGTGTGTGTGAGGCGCAGGGCAGGAGGGCGAGAGCCAGTGCAGAGAGACGACCCGGGAAGGTACACAAGAAGGGGGTCCCTATCAAGTGCACCCAAGTTATCTGAGAGTTGGCTGGATCACTTCCCCAGAGGACACAGGACTCGGTGGGCTGTTATAACCTGCTGGCAGTTGTAACCTGAAACCTCATAAGAACTGTGAGTAAACACTTGAAGACCGCACGCCACTGTGTCCTTGACTTAATAGCTGCGTCACCTGCCTTGCACTACACCACCAACATCTAAATTCATCTCTTTAACTGCCCGGAGGTCTACCTCTACCCGTGGAGAGCTGCACTATCTTTGCTGCGTCACCAATAGCCCCAGTGGATCTGAACAGCAGCGGCGGCCACCTATAGCCGGGTGGCATCAGGAAACTTTATCCCCAAAAACTCTATATTCCCCTCTTTTCTTTATTTATTGACCGCACTGGGCCACGGACCGCGTCACTGCCACCGTGACTACCCCAAAAGGAACCGACCGGCCCGGCTACCGAGTACCCCACGGCCCCAGGGGACGTGTCACATCTATGTCTGGTAGCAGAGCATTCTTCCCAGATACCTCAGATAGATCCAGAGCTTCTTCTCTCCCGGCACTTTACTGTCAGTAAGAAAATGGAAAATGTCAGTGTGATCAGGTTTAGAAAAATCTACACTCACCAGATGACTCTGAAATACACTGTTGTGACCTTCTCTAGGAATGTTGGCCTTTTTCCCCTGTATGACGCTGCCTTCTTATGATTGGGCAATGTCATACTGGGGAAAAAGTAAACACCTCCAGAGAAGAATCTCCGTCAACACCCCCTTATTTGCATATAAACATAATATCTCCTCAAGGGTCCTCTTTACCTCCTAATCATTTCTCTTCCAATCACACCTTTCAAGCAATCCAGCCACAAAATGTCAAGATTATAATATAGGTCTCTCAACACACATAATCCAACAGATAGGCAGATATTTACTAGATCCTGTATCTAATAAGGGCTCAAACTAAACTACCCCTGCCAATACTCAGCACAGCCTAATGCTTCCAGGAGAAGGTCATATTTCAGGCCTATATGGCAAAATAACTTCACTCATAGACCTTCCTTCCCATTATACAGCACAACCGAATGCTTTCAGGAGTAGGCCATGTTTCAGGCCTACAGGGTGACATGCCTCCTGACAAGATTTTCTACACCCTCTATAGGACATGACTACATCCTCCCCTGGGTTTATGCACATCACCCCTTTCACTGACCCTGGTTCCTCACCGGGGTGGTCATTCTCAATGTTCCAGCAATATCATGAAGCTAATAACACAGGATGACAATTTGCTTCAGCCATTACCAATCAGTTGGTAGCCCACTTATTAACTCTTGTAGGTCACAAGCCATTTATTTCAGTCAAAGCAACATTCACAAACATCATTCCTGCTGACCAACTCAGTCCATCCTCCTGTGAATATCTTAGTAAACTTAAAGAGTAACTGTTATTTTATTCATTTTTTTCATAAATCAATAGTACCTGTCAAAATAAGAAACTTTGTAATACATTTTATTAGAGAAATTTGCTTCTTTCTCATCCCAGACTGATCATTCATTCTCAAAATTCCCAATACACAGGTAAAAGGTAAAGTTTTTCTTTGCTGAAAATAGGCTTTCCCATCACTGAGATAGGAGATGACTGTTGGAGCTCATGAAGTTCTATGGAAAACTGTAACTGTCTTTTCAGGAGAACTAGCAGCAGAATGTCTGTGTCTGCCTCTAGCTCCTCCCTGCTCCTCTCCTCTCCATATAACTTTACAAACACCGATTGCCATCTCCTATCTCAGTAATGGGAAAGTCTGTCTTAACTGATACAGATTTTACAGATTTTACTCATGAACTGAGAGTGAAAGATCAGTCCAGGAGGGGAATGAATTAAATTTCCCTGAAAATATTTATTAGAAAGTTGCTTATTTTAAGTGTGCTATTGATTTATAAAATGAAATTCAAACAACTGTTATTATTTATATTTTTAAAGGAATTTTGTCAGCAGGATTTAATCCACCAAACTTTTTATATTTGCATGTAGCTCTATCAAAGACAAGTCCAGCAATACCTTTATATGGCCAGTTTGTTTCTCCATTACTGAAAAATCAGTGATTGGTTTGATATGCAAATGAGGCTGAAGAGCTACTGTAGATCTGATGCCTCTGTCACTCCAGCTCTATTCCCTGCTCAGCGCAGACTCCCCCTGCTTGACTAATGGCTCCTTTACCTGAAGTCACACAGCATAGAGGCTGTCAGTGAAACAGAAGGAGGCAGAGTTGGATGGAGAATAGATCTGGAGTGACAGAGACTTCTGATTTTAAGAGCTCTTCAGCCTCATTTGTATATTAATTTAAATGCTGATTTCTCAGAAATGGAGGAGCAGACTGGCCATGTAAAGATATTGCTGAACTTGTCTTTGCAAGAGCTAAATGTGTGATGCGCCCCCTTGGGCCATGGGGTACTCGATAGCCGGGTCGGTCGGTGCTGAGGGATGTCACGGTGGCAGTGACCCTGTCCGTGGCCCCGGGCGATCAATTAATTAAAGGAAAGTAAATGGGGAATAAAGTTTTTTGAGATAATGTTCGTGACGCCACCTGTGGTGCAGATTCACTTGAGCTGATGGTGACGCAGCAGAGTTGGTACAGCTCTCCACTGTTAGAACTCTCCTGTTGGTTTTTTTCTAGTTTGCTGGTCACATGACCTTTTTTGCCTATTTAATCCGGCTCCGCCCTCCTGGCCTTGCTGGACTTCATTGTAATTACTACTCTTGAGCTAGCTTGGTGCTCTGTTACCTTTCTCTGTTAGTTTTGCTAGGTCTTCTGACCTCAATGTTCTATGTTGTGTGTTTGTCTTTTACTGCTACAATTTCTGCTAGGAGGTGTCCAACTTTATCCCAGTCCCTAGTTCTTGTAGGGATCCCTCCCTTGCATCTATAGGTCTTCGTACAGACTAGCTGAGGACTTTAGCGGGTCTGATCGCAGGATCAGGTTCCCCGTTACATCGTAGGGATCCAGTTTAGTTCTATTGTAGGGACAGATCTCCTGTCTTTCCTTAGTGCTTGTAGCAGATCATAACAGTAAGTCCAGCCAAAAAAAAAATAAAAATTCTCTAAGGAAAGACCTCCAGTTTCCATCATGGTCTCGGTTCAAGATTTGGCTCAACGCTTGCAGGGACTCTCTCTGGAGGTGGCCGAGCTCCAACAACACGTGAGTAGCTGTTCTGGAGCACATTTTGTGGAGCCAAAGGTACGTCTGCCTGATCTATTTTTTGGTGAACAACAAGATTTTTTTTCTTTTAAAAATGCTTGTTTATTGCATTTTCGTTTAAGACCCAGATCCTCTGGTGATGAATCACAGCGCATAGGGTTCATAATGTCACTTGGTTCCCTTCATCAAACTGCCTTGCGCTAAGACACTCGCTAAGGCCTTTGTCAAGGAAATTGTCAGACTACATGGCGTTCCTACTGACATTGTTTCTGATAGGGGACCTCAGTTCGTGGCTCGTTTTTGGCGTGCTTTTTGTGACAGGTTGGGAGTTCATTTGTCGTTTTCATCCGGATATCATCCTGAGTCTAATAGCCAGACAGAAAGAAAGAACCAGGATGTTGAGCAGTTCTTGCATTGCTTTGTGGCAGACAATCAAGAGGGGTGGTCTGAGTTTCTGCCACTTGCTGAATTTGCTCTTAACAACCATACATCCTCTTCTGCTGGGTGTTCGCCTTTTTTTTGTTGTTTTTTGAGACATCCATCTTTTGGGTCATTCTCCAAATTGGTATCGGCTGTGCCTGAGGAGGAGAGTTTTTCCGGTGATTTGGAGAGAGTTTGGACGGATGTGCGTGATAATCTTCAGGAGGCTAACAAAAAATCTAAGAGGTACTTTGATAGGAAACGGCAAGAGGTTTCGTTTGCTATTGGTGACATGGTTTGGTTGTTCTCTAAGAATCTGCGATTGAGGATTCCTTCTAAAAAATTGGATCCCAAGTTTGTAGGGCCCTTTAAGGTGCTTCAGATAGTTAACCAATCTGCTGTTAGGTTGGAGGTTCCTACCTCCTGGAAGATTAATCCGGTGTTTCATGTTTCTCTGTTGAAAAGAGCTGATGTGTCGGTTGGTGATGCCTCTGCCACTGTTCCTCCGGTGGTGGAGGACGGGGAATATGAAATTTCCCGCATCCTAAATTCTAGACGGTATAGAGGGAGTTTGCAGTATCTCGTCGCTTCGAAGGGTTTCGGACCCGAGGATAACTCATGGGTGAGGGCGGATGATGTTTCTGCTTCCAGACTTGTCAGAGCGTTTCACAGGAGGTTTCCTGATAAGCCCGGGCCTAGGGGATCCGGAGGATCCTCTTAGAAGAGGGGGTACTGTTAGAACTCTCCTGTTGGTTTTTTTCTAGTTTGCTGGTCACATGACCTTTTTTGCCTATTTAATCCGGCTCCGCCCTCCTGGCCTTGCTGGACTTCATTGTAATTACTACTCTTGAGCTAGCTTGGTGCTCTGTTACCTTTCTCTGTTAGTTTTGCTAGGTCTTCTGACCTCTTTGTTCTATGTTGTGTGTTTGTCTTTTACTGCTACAATTTCTGCTAGTAGGTGTCCAACTTTATCCCAGTCCCTAGTTCTTGTAGGGATCCCTCCCTTGCATCTATAGGTCTTCGTACAGACTAGCTGAGGACTTTAGCGGGTCTGATCGCAGGATCAGGTTCCCCGTTACATCGTAGGGATCCAGTTTAGTTCTATTGTAGGGACAGATCTCCTGTCTTTCCTTATTGCTTGTAGCAGATCATAACATTCACAGGCATAGCTAAGCCCCAGGGCAGGATACAGTGATGTTATGAGGTAGATATTGCTGGTGCTGTGTAGTACAGGGCTGGTGATGATGTCGCAGCAATAATTCTAGGACACAGTGGGGTGCAGTCTTCAAGGTTTTACTCACAGTTATCACGCTGCTCCAGGTTACAACTGCCAGATTATAACCACCCACGTGGTCCAGCGTTCACCAAGGAAGGGGTTCAGCAATCTCTCAAGTATTTCAGGAGTACTTAAACGTTCTATTTTCCTTTCTCGGTCATCTTCCTGCACTAGCTCCCACCCTCCTGCCCTGCGCCTCACAATCAGTGTCCCAAGCCACCTTTTTGGTGATATAATTGTGGTAGTGGGCAGCTGCACCTTGAAAGTACAGTAGCCTCTGGTTATCTAACTGAGCTTGATTGTTCTCCACTAGTTTAGGGGCCGGTCCCCTCTGCGGCCTGATCCCTCCTCGTCCGTGTAGATTCGGGCGCACGGGTGGCTTCCGCACTCACCGTGCCCCTGGGATCCCATCTGTCTCTGGAGTCTTCCCTCTGCTCCCGTCCTCTTCTCTCAGTCTTTCCTCCTGGGCCTCTCAGACTAGGCCCTGCTCTTTTCTCCACTCCTGAGCACAGCTCCTCCAGAGCTCCTGCTCCCAACTCTCTCTCCTCAGACTGATCTGATTCTAGATGGTTCCTTTCTTTCTTATACTCCTCCTGAATGTGCTCCCCTGATCTACCTCCTCCACCCACACCCACTACATGGTTCCCCCTCTCTCAGTTCCCCCGCTTCCAACCAGGGACAGGGCTCAGCACTGTACGCTTGCATCTTGCCCCGCCTGCTGGTCTGGAATGGTGTAGTGTTGAATGCAGGTGGGTGGGTCCCGAGTAGTACCCCATCCTTACCTGAGAGTGGGGTACCACACATCTGGGTGAGATGCAGTACCTCTGCGGCGACTGAACCCGCAGGGGTTCCACATACCCCCCTGGTAAAACACAGCACATTCGCGGGCTGGAACAGAGTAAAACAAATGTTAAGACATGCAAAAAATTTTAGAATGTATTCATAGAATCATAGAATGGTAGAGTTGGAAGGGACCTCCTGGGTCATCTGGTCCAACCTCCTGCTCAAAGCAGGATTCACTAAATCATCCCAGACAGACGTCTGTCCAGCCTCTGTTTGAAGACGTCCATTGAAGGGGAACTCACCACCTCTCGTGGCAGCCTGCTCCACTCATTGATTACCCTAACTGTCAAAAAGTTTTTTCTAATATCTAATCTGTGTCTCTTCCCATTCAGTTTCATCCCATTGCTTCTAGTCTTTCCTTGTGCAAATGAGAATAAAGATGATCCTTCTACAATGTGACAGCCCTTGAGATATTTGTAGACAGCTATTAAGTTTCCTCTCATTCTTCTTTTTAGCAAGCTAAACATTCCCAAATCCTGTAACCGTTCCTCATAGGACATGGTTTGCAGACCGGTCACCATTCTGGTCGCTCTTCTCTGAACTTGCTCCAGTTTGTCGATGTCTTTTTTAAAATGTAGTGCCCAAAACTGGACGCAGTATTCCAGATGAGGTCTGACCAAAGAGGAGTAAAGTCCGATAATGAATTCACGTGATCTAGACTGTATGCTTCTGTTAATACATCCCAGAATTGTATTTGCCTTTTTTGCTGCTGCATCACATTGTTGACTCATGTTCAGTCTATGATCTACTAGTATACCTAAGTCTTCTTCACATGTACTGTTGCTTAGCTCTATTCCTCCCATTTTGTATATGCTTTTTTCATTTTTATTGCCCAGATGTAGTACTTTGCATTTTTCCCTGTTAAAAACTATTCTGTTAGTTACTGCCCACTGCTCCTGTTTATTTAGGTCTTTTTGAATCCTCTCTCTCTCTTCTCTAGTATTAGCTATCCCTCCTAGCTTTGTGTCATCAGCAAATTTAACCAGTTTACCCTCAATTCCTTCATATAAATCATTGATAAAGATGTTGAACAATACAGGTCCCAGGACAGAGCCCTGTGGTACCCCACTTGAGACATTCATCCAGCTGGATGTGAAGCCATTTACGACCACTCTTTGAGTCCGATCACTAAGCCAGTTATGAATCCACCTAACAGTTGCCTTGTCCATTCCATACTTGGTCATTTTTTCAATAAGGATGGTGTGAGATACTTTGTCAAATGCTTTGCTGAAGTCAAGATATACTATATCTACTGCATTTCCCTGATCCACCCAGTCAGTGATTCTGTCATAGAAGGAAATTAAGTTAGTCTGACATGATTTGTTAGTTACAAACCCAAGCTGACTCTGGTTAATCACTTCATTCTTATCCAGGTACTTACATACATGTTGTTTAATTATTTGTTCAAAGATCTTTCCTGGTATAGAAGTCAGACTCACCGGCCTATAGTTCCCTGGGTCCACCTTCTTCCCCTTTTTGAAGATAGGAACAACATTTGCTCTTCTCCAGTCTTCTGAGACTTCTCCTGTTCTCCAAGAATTTTCAAAGATTATTGAGAGTGGTTCTAAAATTTCTTCTACGATCTCCTTCAGTACTCTGGGGTGTAATTCATCTGGACCTGGAGACTTGAACTCATTTATGTTAGCTAAATATTCCCTCACAATCTCTCTGTTCACAGATAACTTGGATTCTTCTATTCCTTTAATAGGACAGTGAAGATAAGTTGATGTTACATTTTCTTTCTGAAAGAAAACAGATGCAAAATAGGAATTAAAAAGTTCGGCCTTCTCAACATCCTTTCTTACCATTTCACAATTTTCATCCTGTAAAAATCCTATAGCATCTTTGACTTTTCTTTTACTTTTGACATACCCCCAAAATCCTTTTTTATTACTTTTGACATCTCTTGCAAGCCTTAATTCATTGTCAGCTTTAGCTAACCTGATACGTGCCCTGCAGGATCTGCAGACTGCATTATAATCTTATTTAGATATGCCTCCCTCTTTCCATTTGATAAACATTTCTTTCTTTCTTTTTAGCATGTGTTTAAGTTCTGTGTTCATCCATCCTGATTTCCTTAAATGCTTCCCATTCTTCCTACTTTTCGGAATTGTTAACAATTGTGCTTTGAGAATCTCATTTTTAAAAATTTCCCATCCTTTCTGGACAATTTTGTCCTTAAGGACATCCAGCCATTGGATCCCTCCTATTCTCTTTCTGAGTCGCTTAAAATCTGCCTTTCTGAAATCTAAGGATATAGTGATGTTATGAGGTAGATGTTGCTGGTGCTGTGTAGTGCAGGGCTGGTGATGGTGCAGCAATAATTCTAGGACACAGTGGGGTGCAGTCTTCAAGGTTTTACTCACAGCTATCACGCTGCTCCAGGTTACAACTGACAGATTATAACCACCCATGTCGTCCTGCGTTCACCAAGGAAGGGGTTCAGCAGCTCTCAAGTATTTCAGGAGTACTTAAACGTTCTATGTTCCTTTCTCGGTCGTCTTCCTGCACTGGCTCTCACCCTCCTGCCCTGCGCCTCTCAATCAGTGTCCCAAGCCGGTAGCCTCGGGTCTTGTCGGGCGACGTGCAGTCCCCTGAAGCCTATGCGGCCACCTTTTTGGTGATGTAATTGTGGTAGTGGGCAGCTGCACCTTGAAAGTACAGTAGCCTCCGGTTATCTAACTGAGCTTGATTGTTCTCCACTAGTTTAGGGGCCGGTCCCCTCTGCGGCCTGATCCCTCCACATCTGTGTAGATTCGGGTGCCCGGGTGGCTTCCGCACTCACTATGCCCCTGGGATCCCATCTGTCTCTGGAGCCTTCCCTCTGCTCCCATCCTTTTCGCTCAGTCTCTCCTCCTGGGCCTCTCAGACTAGGCCCTGCTCCTTTCTCCACTCCTCCTGAGCAGAGCTCCTCCAGAGCTGCTGCTCCCAGCTCTCTCTCCTCAGACTGATCTGATTCTAGATGGTTCCTTTCTTTCTTATACTCCTCCTGAAGGTGCTCCCCTGATCTACCTCCTCCACCCACACCCACTACATGGTTCCTCCTCTCTCGGTCCCCCCCCCTTCCAACCAGGGACAGGGCTCAGCACTGTACGCTTGCATCTTGCCCCACCTGCTGGTCTAGAATGGTGTAGTGTTGGATGCAGTACCCCATCCTTACCGTGGGGTACCACACCTCTGGGTGAGATGTAGTACGTCAGTGGTGACTGAACCCGCGGGGGCACAACACATGTGCATATAAATAGTTTTTTCTTTTTTTTTCGGGTGGGGGGGAGGGGTAAAATCGTTCTGACTGATTCCCAAACAATACAAAGAATTCATAGCAGTCCATACTCTGTAGGAAACACTTCATAGCTTCTAATAAATGATTATGCCCAACAAAGTATATAAAATTGGGTTTTTCAAAGCAGATGACCCCTTTAAAGCTCCTCTGCTTTAGTGTTGTGTTTAAATATCTATCTACTTTAGTATTTTTTCATTTTTAGTTTTCACTGTATATACAATATGTTCTTTATCAGCTCTGTCAATGTAATTGGTATTACAGAACATTCATGGAAGAACTACACCTAATGCCCCCCATACACTCTAGATCGATATTGGCTTAACAATGGTCTGGCCATTTGTTCAACTATTTCGCTTGACTCCCCCATACATAGTCTCATGATTCCACCGCTCAGTGTGTCTTGGATGCAGTGACTGACATCTCAGTCATCTAATCTAGTGCAGGGGCATGCTGAGCTGTCGGTATTTTGATTTACAGCTCAGTCGTCCAATCTGAGAATGGTAGGTGCTGAGCTTCCTTCAGGTGTTCCCTGTTCCTAGCGATTACTCAGCTACTTAATTAAGCTGTCTGTCCCAGATAGCTGCCTTTTCTAGCTTTCAGCTCTTTGTGGCTTGTTCTCTGTGCCTTGTGCCTGAATCCCAGCCCTAGCCCACCTCTTCAACCTGTCACTAACAACTGGTGTCTTCCCCTCATGCATCAAACATGCCTCAATCACACCCATCCTCAAAAAGCCCTCCCTTGACCCATCCTCTGTGTCTAGCTACCGCCCCATATTACTTCTCCCCTATGCCTCAAAAGTACTGGAACAACATGTCCATTCTGAACTGTCCTCCCACCTCTCCTCCTGCTCCCTCTTTGACCGCCTACAATCTGGTTTCCGACCGCACCATTCTACTGAAACTGCACTGACTAAAGTCACCAACGACCTACTAACCGCCAAATCTAAGCGACACTACTCTGTCCACCTCCTCCTAGACCTGTCATCTGCCTTTGACACAGTGGACCATTCCCTCTTACTACAGACTCTCTCATCTATCGGCATCACAGACTTGGCCCTATCCTGGATCTCCTCATACCTAACAGACCGGACATTCAGTGTCTCCCACTCACACACCACCTCCTCATCTCGCCCCCTATCTGTCGGTGTCCCCCAAGGTTCAGTTCTAGGACCGCTGCTCTTCTCCATCTACACCTTCGGCCTGGGACAGCTCATAGAGTCTCACGGCTTTCATTATCACCTCTATGCTGATGACACACAGATCTACCTCTCTGGACCCGATATCACCTCCTTACTAACCAAAATCCCACAATGTCTGTCTGCTATTTCATCCTTCTTCTCTGCCAGATTTCTAAAACTTAACATGGACAAAACAGAATTCATCATCTTTCCGCCATCTCATTCAACCCCCCCAACTGACCTATCTATCAACGTCAATGGCTGCCCAGTCTCCCCAGTCCCTCAAGCTCTCTGCCTTGGGGTAACCCTGGACTCTGATCTCTCCTTCAAACCACATATCCAAGCCCTTTCCACTTCCTGCCGACTTCAACTCAAAAATATCTCCCGGATCCGCACATTCCTCAAACATGAATCTGCAAAAACACTAGTGCACGCCCTCATCATCTATCGCCTTGACTACTGCAACCTCCTGCTCTGTGGCCTCCCCTCTAACACTCTCGCACCCCTCCAATCTATCCTAAACTCTGTTGCTCGACTAATCAACCTGTCCCCCCGCTATTCCCCGGCCTCTCCTCTCTGTCAATCTATTCACTGGCTCACCATTGCTCAGAGACTCCAGTTCAAAACCCTAACCATGACATACAAAGCAATTTACAACCTGTCTCCTCCATATATCTCTGACCTAGTCTCCCGTTACATACCCGCACGCAACCTCCGATCCTCACAAGATCTCCTTCTCTACTCCCCTCTTATCTCCTCCTCCCAAAATCGCATACAAGATTTCTCCCATGTTTCCCCCCTACTCTGAAACTCTCTACCCCAACGTATCAGACTATCGCCTACCGTGGAAACCTTCAAAAGGAACCTGAAGACCTACCTCTTCCGACAAGCCTACGACCTGCAGTAACCACCGCTCCACCGTACCGCTGCACGACCAGCTCTACTGTATCCTCACCCATCCCTTGTAGATTGTGAGCCCTCGCGGGCAGGGTCCTCGCTCCTCTTGTACCAGTCGCTGTCACATTGTGTTCAAGATTATTGTAATTGTTCTTGTATTATACCCCTTTTTCACATGTAAAGCGCCATGGAATAAATGGCGCTATAATAATAAATAATAATAATAATAATTCTGACATTCTGATATTTTGTTGCCGGACCCTGGATTTGCCTATTGGCTACCCGCTTGTATTACCCTTTTTGTCTTGACACACACTGACCTTGGATTTCTGACTCTGGACTGTGAACTGACTACGCCTTTTGCCTTACCCCTTTGTTTATGACGATCCCTCTTGGTATCTGAACATGGCCCATTTGACTACCCAAGCCTCACGGCTTGTCCGTGAGTAGTGACTAACGTCACACATAAGAGCGCTTGCTCTGCCGAGCGGCCCTGTGATCTCTATAAGAGAGCTGCTACCAGACATCTCTGACCGTGGCTTATAACCTTGAAAATAAAAGGATCGGCAGCCCAAAACTGGACATACCAGATCCTTATTTTTACCCAACAGTTATCTATCCGGGGCCCGCACACACATTAGACTGTTTGTAGAAACCTATTGATATCGGCGGGTTTGGCTGATGTTAGTCAAATATGAATAGGGCCTTGAGTGTCTTATAAAATAGCAAGATAATAGCCGATATACTCTTCCATTTCTATATAACAGAAAATTCAAATACTGTTGAAGTGAAAGAGTTGAAAGCGTGATCAGTACTATAAGAGTCTGATAAAATCATGTTTGAAAGATGTGCCCTAGAAATGGGAATAAGACCTTGAGTTTGAAGATAAGTCATAGCATGTCAATGATGTAAGATTTAGCAGAGTTTGAAGCAAAAACTTTCAAAGGTATAGAAACAGGTAGAAATACAAAATCAACCAATGCTTGATGTTTCTTCAGATATTCCGAAGCTAATGTCCTGTTTGAACTATGGTGAAGAAGAAAAAGAAATTCAGTAGTAAATCCATTTTATAATTCCCAAAACTAATGGGCATACAATATTAGGTCCATCAAGCATAGGTGATCTATAAAGTGTTTTAAGACATAGAAAAGTATCAGAACAAGTGTAATGTTGGTGTGGTGTAGAAGCAACCACAAGTTTTGAGGCTTAAATTTCTGATTAAAGGTTATGGGTAATTTCTCTATTTTTTTAATTGAACTAGTTTTAATAATTGTCCCTCATTATTTTTATAATGCTGTTAATGTAAATTTCTCCTGAACATTTCTGGGTTGTCTGCTATGTTGATTCATTTTTCCCCTCTAACATGGTTGCTCTAACGCAGACATCATTTCCCATGATGCTTCTGGCTTTATGGATGTGACAAACTCCCATCACAATGCACTTGCTCTGCTCTAAATCCTATCTAACACCTTCTTCACATGTCCATATTGGCAGTACATGTGGTGACAGCTTTCACACGTACGCACACCCATTATAATCTATGGGGCTGCGCACATGTCCATGTCTTCACATGGATCATGTGTCTGTGTGACCCACACGAGGACATGTCTGTTTTTTTCCGGCAGCACGGACATCAATACATCCCGCACACGTGCATACGGATGACAAAGTGTGTCATCCGTGTGTCGTCCATGTCACACGTACTGGAATAGAATGCAGAATAGAAATGACAGATGTTTAGGTGTTAGTTGTGCAAAGATAGAGGATAGATAGATATCCGTGAGATTTAGTGGCGTGCGTGTGTATTTTACTGTACATGTATTTAGCAAAAACATAAATAAATGAATGAAAAAAAATGGCGTGGGGTCCTCCCTATTTTTAATAACCAGCTAAGGGAAAGCAGTCACCTGTGAGTTAGTCTTATTATTTTCCTGGAATGGCCCAATAACCATGGACCTTCCCAGCCTCTAAATACCAGCTCACAGCTGTCTGCTTAGCCTTAGCCTATTTATTAAAAAGGGAAGACCCTAAGAAATAATGACGTGGGGCCCCCCCTCTTTTTTTTAGACTGGGAAGGTTCATGGACTTTGTCCCCTTCCAGACCTAATGAGACCAGCCCTCAGCCACCCCAGAAATGGCACATCCATTAGATGTGCCAATTCTGGAACTTAGTCTCAGCTCTTTCAAATTGCCCTGGTGCAGTGGCAATCGGGGTAATGAGATTGTGAGGGTAATGTCAGAAACTGGCGCTGACATTAAAGAAGTTGTTCACAACTTTTTATTACTGCCTCAATGTATCCCCCCAGGGCCCCTGAGGGATTTTGTAATTACCTTGTGTAGCAGATACTGCCTGTGAGCGGTGCTACCACAAGCCGCTCACAGGCATCGTGTGACCAGCCACTGATGTCACATCAAGTGAGACGTGACATCAGTGACACAGTCCCCGCGGTGGATGCTGGGTGTGATACGGAGGGTAACCACGCCCACAACCCAGCATCCACTGGTGGAACGCAGAAGATAGACCCCCTGCTGCATCCGGAACCATGACATGACATCAGCGGATGTCAGAGCTGGCTGCAGCCGGGGGTCATGTGATGCCTGTTAGCGGCCACTGATAGCGCCGCTCACAGGCAGTAACTGCAACGTAAGGTATTTACAGAAACCCTTATGGGCCCCGGGGGAATACATTAGGGGGATAATAAAAAGTAGTGGACAACCCCTTTAAGCCCTGGGGTTAGTAATGGAGAGGTGTCTGTCAGTCACCCCCATTACTAACCCTGTAGTCAAAAGAAATTAACACACACAAAAGTCCTTTATTTGTTAAAATCACTCCCCGACAATTTCCCTCTTTCACCCATTTATTAAAAAAATAATAATCCATGCAGGTAAAGCTGGGAACATCAGAGAACTTTTTGTGAGTTAGGGATACCTGTCTTTCGGGTGAAATTTCCGGATGATCCTAAAATGCACTCTAACCTTCTCAGGTGAACTTAATGTGACCTTCTCTAAACTTTTGAATGTAGCTGTCCAATTGTTCAATATATTAGTACTTTTTGCACAACTTGCTGTTCTCTAACAAGGAGCGTAATGGCAAAATTCACAACATGTGTTTGACCTATGAATCACCCAATAAATTTCGGGGTTCAGTTAGAATTGGTATTAAACAGTGCTCTACATCATGCTGTTCACATTTTGACATCATGAGACTGAGGCAACACCTAACAATTTATCAACCGTGCCTCCCCATTGCGAGGCTTCGAGCAGAATGTTCTCAGTCGAAAGTGGCCATCGAGCTTAGAGTCACAGAGTGTCATCAGCAGGTTGCAGCAGAGATAGAGAGACTGGAAGAGACACAGAAAGGCAGAGAAGTGGATGTCCTTTGGCCACATCCCACACTGATGACCGCTTCATTGTGAGCAATGCCTTTTGGAACCGGATTATGAATGCCATACAATTACATGCACATATATGGGAGGTGAGAGGCATCCAAGTGGCATGACAGACCATTCAAAACCATTTACATCAGCGTGATCTGCGTGCTAGATGACCTGCAAGGGTACCTGACCACACCACCAGACACAGGTGTCATTGTCTTGCATGGGTCAGGGGACGAGGGACCAGTTGACCTCAGTGATGTTCACTGATAAAAGTTGATTCATGCTGAGCAGAAATGATGGCCACAGACGAGTCTTTGGTGGTGGTGTTATAGTGTGGGCAGGTGTGTCTAGTCAATAAAACTGTCCTACACCCCTAAACTGGGGTACCTCAAATGGAATGCCCTGCACTTTATCCAGATCTGAAGCTCATAGAAAACCGATGGGATCAGCTGAATTGCCATGTAGAAGCTCGTAACTCTGTACCCCAGAAACTCAATGACCTGAGGGCCACCCTTCAAGAAGAGTGGGATGTCAGGCCTCAGCAGACAATAATTCAACTTGTGAACAGCATGAGACTTCGTTGTCAACCTGTAATTGATGCTCAAGGCCACATGACAAGTTATTAAGACATTGATGTGGTGCCCCTGAGGGTTCAGTCACCACAGAGGTACTGCACCTCACCCCGAGGTGTGGTGTCTCCTTCTCTCAGGTAAGACGGGAGTGCTGCCCAGAACCCCAACACCTACATCCAACACCTACACTGCTCCAGGCCGGCTGGAATGGCAACATGCGTGCGTAGAGGTGAGCCCTGACCCTGGCTGGAGTGGGGGGAACTCAAAGGTAGGGGGAACCAGTAGTGGGTGTGGGTGGAGGAAGCAGTTTAAGGGAGCACCATAGAAGGAGGTATATAAAGGGAAGCCATCTTAGGGTGGCAGGTTAGTAGGTCAGAACAGATGAGAAGAGAGTGTTAGTGAGTCAGGGAGCAGAGTCTCTCTAGGAGCTCTGCTCCATAAGTAGGGCCCAGTCCTAGAGGCCCAGGAGGGGAGCAGAGGAGTAGGCTCTGATCTAAAGAAGGGATCCCAGGGGGTACGGCGAGTGCGGGACAGCACCCATACGCCCCGAATCTGTCAGAAGACAGAGGGATCGTAGGCCGCAAGAAGGGGACCGGCCCCTGGACCAGTCGTGTAACTCCAAGTCTCGGCTGGAAAAACCGTAGGCTTCAGGCTATCAGAGTCCAGTTGCCGAAGCCCTATTCTAATCTCCGTGAGGGTCAAGCAGGTCTGGTAACTCCAGTAAGACAGGAGGGACCTCAGAGCACCCGAGCGGGATTGAGAGTAGGGAAGTGCAGGGCAAGAGGGAGAAAGACCCAGCGTGAAGACGGTCTAGCTAGGAACAGGAGAAAGTGGGGTTCCATCAGGTGCTCCTAATCTGCCTGAGGAAGAGCTGAACCCCTGCCTGGTGAACGCAGCGCGACGTGGGAGGCTGGCACCCATACAGTGCACCAGTGGAACTATCATAAGAACTGTGAATAAAGACTTGGATGACTGCACTGTACTGCCTCTGTCCATTCTTTCATCTGCACCCTCTTGCCTCCCGGCACTACACCGCCCAGTGCAACCAACAACACCTACACTGCCCTGGAGCTAGCTCTTCCTGTCGAGAGCCACACCATCCCAGCTCCAGTAACACCAGCTCCAGAGGACTGCTCCACAGCGGCGGCTTCCTTTAGCCGCATTCCACAGGTGGCGTCACGAACACTTTACAAATCCCCTATAAATAATTCCCCTTTTTGTTGACCGCCCTGGGCCACGGACCGGGCCAGCCACCGTGATATCCCCCATCAGCATCCATAGGCCCGGCAGTCGAGTACCCCACGGCTCTGGGGGCGAGTCATTGACATTTCTTGTTGGGGTATACCCACCACTGTTGTTGGCTTATGTTGCAATAAATTGTTTTGAGATGAGCAAATCTTCATTGCATGCTTCTACTTAAATGCCCTAATTTCATGATAAAATATCACACTACGTTTTGGGAAATAGGTTATCTGCAACTACACTCAAGATCACTAGTAAGAGGAGAGAAGCCAAGGTTATGGGCCGTGTTGCACGTACGCCAATATGGTATATAGAGGCAACACAAACAGGAATCCTTTGAAATCCTGGGGGAATATTACTCAGGATGCCAATTAAGCAGAGCTTCCACAATCATGAGGTATATCAGGCTCCAGGCACACAAAGTGATGACAGGGTCCCAGGCTGCAGTTAATCACAGTGGTTTTATTCAAGTTTAAGTCCATCACACAGAATCATCATGCTCTGTGCAATGTTTCCAGTACAATTATGAAAGGCTCTTCACAGATGCACAGTGTTTACATAGGGTATCTCTGTACCTTTATACTGCAGTAAGGTGGAGGGGGGGTTGTTGGTGTGAGGAATAAATTCCGTGCGGTGATTCTCTCACTCACTTATCTTGATGCACAGATTGGACTCCTAGCTGTCAGTACTGAGTCTTTGATTCCAAGCACAGCTTTTCTCAACAATCTGGTCTTGATATCCTCACTTGCCTTAGTTTATCCTGAGACCCTGCAAGCACACAGTTTCTTCCTGCAGCTTCCAGACAATAACAACTTCCCCAGAATTTCTCTTGAGCTGTGCTAACCACTCCCTGTCTCCTGTGGCTGTGTTAACCCCTCTAGTTGCTGGATACTTTTGAAAACACCAGCACAACTTCTGTCTGTCACACTCTTTTCTCCTATTTGAATGTCCTCCTTGACATTCGTCTTAATTGGTTGATCTGACCAATTCTTTGGGCTACTCTCCCCTTTTTGAAACTGTAGTGAGAGTCGTGTACCTTTGTGTACAAATTGGACATTCTCATTTTGGCATAACATTTTCAAACATTAATAACAATCTATTCTTACTAACTTTTGCTTATATAACTCCTGTAAGAAATAAACAATCAGCATCTCTTCAGCTGGAGCTTATCATTCGTCTTCAACCAGCTCCATCTCATTAGGCCTTAACAGTTCTTTTTTTCTGCAAAGTCTTTTAATTAAAGTCAAAGCAAAAAGTCTATTCACACATGTAACATCTTCGATATGGCACACCGGTGGTGAATACTACTCAGGTTGGCTTACCTGGTCCATAGGCAGTGATACCTGTTTCAAATCGACTGTCCTTGGTACCTTACTCGGTTCACCGAGTGTATCATAAGTCAGCATCACTGGCCTCCTCACTTGAGTCGGAATCCTCCTACTGGGTTGTTCCTCAGATACCACGGATTCTTTGGTCACAAGAGTGTTTCCCCCAACATTCAATTCCAGTACTTCCTCCGATGCCCTTGGAACTGCCTTCGTAAGTTCCTGCTCTTCTGTTGAATTGTCCATTTCCACATGGTCTGGTAATTCCTGAACTCCTAAGTTTAGATCGATCTCTTCGGCGACCGGTGTTTGATCATCAGATCTGAATTGAACTCCATCTGTATTCCTTGGTATGAACACTGTAGCTTCAGGGCTTAGTTAATTTTCATGAGGATGGTACATTCTGCTTCTTGACACTCTGAGAAGTAAAGCAGCCTGATCTTCTTCATCTGAACTCTCAGCTACTATCCACCTCCGGAGCTTCAGTCTGTGGTTGTTTCTTAGGCTAAGTGCCCACGTTGCGGAACTGAAGCATATTTTTTACGCTTCTCCCTGGCGGGAAAATCGCATGCGGATTTTACATGCGGTTTTCCCGCCAGGTAGAAGCGTTTGTGAGGCGTCTTTGCAGCGTCTTTGCATGCATTTCCGCATGCGGGTTATAAAGCACTTCTCCAAGTGATTTAAGCATCACTTGGAAAAGTGCTTGACAACTTGTTCACACTATATAAATCCATGCAACCGGCATGGATTTATATAGTGTGACCAAGTAATAGTTAAAAAAAAGAATCAGAGTGGTAAAAAATAAAAAAAAAAAGTTTATACTCACCTACCGATACATTCTCTGCCCGTCCGGAGTCTTGAGCGGCTCACGCTGTTGTGTGCAGGACCTGCGGTGACGTCATTGAGTCATGTGATGGGTCACATGACTCAATGACGTGGCAGGTCCTTCAGACAGCAGCGCAACGTAGGGAAAACATCAGAAGATAAGTATAAACTTTATTTTATTCTTTTTTTTACAGGTTCTTTGGTACCCAGGTCTGGAGGAGAGTCTCCTCCAGGCCGGCTGGAGGGGCAACATGCAGAGCGCAGCTGCTGAGCCCTGACCCTGGCTGGAGTGGGGGGAACCCAAAGGTAGGGGGAACCAATAGTGGGTGTGGGTGGAGGAAGCAGTTTCAGGAAGCACTTATACAGTAGATATAAAATAGGGGAACCATCTTAGGGTGGCAGACTGGTAGTAGAACAGTCCGGGAGCAGAGGCTCAGTCAGAACTCTGCTCCACAAGTTAGGGCCCAGGATAGAGGTCCCGGAGGGGAGCAGGGAGTAGGCTCCATTCTACAAGACGATCCCAGGGGGTACGGTGCATGCAGGACGGCACCCGTACACCCCGCTCCTGCCAGGTGTCAGGAGGGATCGGTTGCTTCATTCTAATCTCCAGGGGGTCAGGTTGGTCCCGTATCCGACGTACAGGAAGGACTTCAGCTTACCCGAGCGGGACTGAGAGTGAGCAGCGTAGGGCAGCAGTGAGAAGGACCAAGTGTGAAGACGGTCAAAGTAGGAACACGTGAAAGTGGGTTTCTGCCAGGCATTCCTAAGCTGCTTGAGGAAGGACTGAGCCCCTGCCCGGTGAACGCAGCGCGACGAGGGAGGCCTTCACCTGTAAAGTGCACTTGTGAATTGCCTAAGAACTGTAAGTAAAGCCTCGGACGACTGCATCGAACCGCCTCTGTGTGTTTCTTCACCGGCGCCATTAATCCTCACCGCACTACAACACCCAGCGCACCAAACATCTATTTTTACACTGCCGTGAGGCCCGCTCCATCTGTGGGGAGCCGTACCATCTTTAGCTGCCCTGACATCTGCCTCAGAGGACTGTTGCAGCGCTGGTGATCCTCACCAGACACCACAGGTGGCGTCACGAACTCTCTGAACTTTTTACTAATACTTTGTGCACTGACTGCCCTGGGCCAGCCACCGTGATATCTCCCAAAGAGTGCCCCACGGCCCGGGGGCGAGTCACTGCCAACACACAGCTTCTTCCTGCAGCTTCCAGACAATAACAACTTTCCCAGAATTCCTCTGAAGCTGTGCTAGCCCTTCCCTGTCTCATTTGGCTGTGCTAACCCCTCTAGTTGCTGGATAATTTTGAAAACACCAGAACAACGTCTGTCTCAGCAGGTTGCATTAGGCGAGGCGACTCAATGATGACTTGCAAAGAGAAGCCAGGAAAAAATATAAGAACAGGTTCCTGAATGCTGCTGCATAAACCTAGAAAAAGCCTATAAGAGCTTCACCAGGAAATTATTTGCCATGGTGAAACAGACTGTTGTGACAATGAAAATAGTGACCATCAGGACATGACGAATAAATTAATGCACAAAGGAACTACCGGTATTTGCTAGTGTTGGCATAGAGTGACGATCATGAGGAGCACAGGGGCCAAGAGGAATCAGAACCACACTGTGGAAACTGAAGTAGATTTGGCTCTGAGGCAGTTAACAAAAAACAAAGCACCTGGCATTGATAGTATTCCTGCAGTGCTGCTCAAACCAGTCCCAAGAGTCGTTCCGATGCAAGAAGATCTGGAGGTCCTGCAAATGGCCAAAGTACTAGCAAAGATGAGTTAACATCCCATTCTAAAGAAAAGCGATACCAGGGATTCTGAAAACTATAGAGCAATCACCCAGATTCCCAATGCCAGCAATGTGCTTCTAAAGATCATTCAGAAGCACTTGGGCAACATCTTTGTTAGAGAACTTTCTGACACCCAAGCTGGATTCTATAGGGTTAATGAGACTCGTGATAACATTATAAACCTGAGATGGATCATAGAATAGATAAGGAAGTACCAGAAGAAGCTTTATCTGTCTTTCATTGATTATACCAAGGATTTTGAAAATGCCGAGCATGATAAGCTTTGGAAAACACTGAGCATGGTAGAAGTGCCAGTGCACATTATTAGGTTAATCAGGTCACTCTATGACTATCAAGAAGCTGCATGGAGTTAAAGAATCATTCAAGATAAAAAAGATCACAAGACAAGGATGCATTCACTCTCCTTTATTTTTCAATCTCCACTTGGAAGTACTCATGAGGAATCTGGACTTCGATGATTCGAGTGTTGGGTATGACGCGCCCCCTGGGCAGTGGGGTACTCGGTGCCGGGCCGCTCGTTGCCAGGGGAGATGTCACAGTGGCGGTGACCCGGTCCGTGACCCAGGGCGGTCAATCAAAAAGGGGATTATTTACAGGGCATTTATAGTTTTTATGTACAAAGTTCGTGACGCCACCTGTGGTATGCGGCTATATGGAGCCGCCGCTGCTGTGCAGAACCTCTGGAGCTGATGTTTAGTGCAGCAGAGTTGGTTCAGCTCTCCACAGGCAGAGCTTAGCTCCAGGGCAGCGTAGAGATGTTGTAGATGATATAGGTGATACTGGGCGTTGTAGTGCAGGGGTGATGGCGCAGATAATAATCACAGAGACAGTGGGGTGCAGTCTTCAGGGTCTTTACTCACGGTTGTTGCAGTCCATGTTACAGGTACCGGTGTAACTTCCCTCGTCGTGCTGCGCTTACTCAGGGAGGGGTTCAGCCAACCCTCAGATATCTCTGGAGTACTTAGCGGGACCCCCTTCTGTGTGTTCTCTCTCTCTGGCCGTCTTCCTACACCTCACACCTAGTGTCCCAATCCAGTACCCGCGGGCCTGTTCCGTCCCCTGAGTCCTCTATGGCTACCTTCTTGGTGAGACTGATATGGACTGTTGGCTGCAGGACTTGAAATACTGCAGCCTCCGGTTTCTAGTTGAGACATAAAGTACTCTGCTAGTTGAGGGACCGATCCCCTTTGTGCGGCCTGACCCCTCCACCTCCTGGTAGATTCGGGCGTACGGGTGGCCTCCAGCACTGCCCGTACCCCTGGGGTCCCTTCAACGTTCCTGGAGCCCTTCCTGCTCCTCTCTCCTTCTCCTTCAGTCCTGGGCCTCTCCTCAGGCCCTCCTCCTGAGCAGAGCTCCTTCAGAGCCCCTGCTCCCAACTCCTCTCACTGTAGACTGTTCTGTGACTCCGCGCTCTAGAATGTTCCACCCTCTTTTTATATCAGTTCCTTTCATGTGCTCCCCTAATCTTCTTCCTCCACCCACACCCTCTACATAGTTCCACCCTTCAGCTAGGGACCGGGGACTGTGCTCTCCCTTAGGAGCAATCTCACCCTGCCCTCACTGCTGGTATGTGTTGGATGCAGGTGTTAGGGCCCCGAGCTGTACTCCTTCCTTACCTGAGAGTGAGATACAACACCTCTGGGTGAGATGCAGTACCTCTGTGGCGACCGAACCCTCAGGGGCGCCACAGGTAAATTTAGGCAGAAGAAGCGTCAGCAAGCTAAGATATACAGATGACTCAACCTTGCTGGCTGAGAGTGAGAAGAACTTGAAAAAGTTGTTCTTTAAGTTAAAAGAAGAAAATGAGAAGATAGAACTTTACCTGAACATCATGAAGACCAAAATCATGACATCTTCAACAAGGAAATCCATATAACAATGAACGACAAAGAAATGCAAATGGTCAATGGCTTAGTTTTTCTTGGGTCCCTCATTAATCACAATGGTGGTATGACAGCAAAAATCGAGCATCGAATAGCATTGGGACGTGTATCTAATGTCACTGATGATACGGGATCATTGTAATGATTAATTATTTTCTTTGATGGTTACAATCAGTCCACAAAAAAACACTGGGTATTTTCTAGTGTTGCTGCAGCTTGCAGACCTCTAATTAAGAAAAATATATTGGAATGTAATCATTTATTGTATTTGATGGACAGAATTCTGGAGTAATGCAAGACTAAGGAAAGCATGCTTACAAAAGGAAGTGAAGAATTCAGAAGCGAGAAAGAGGTTAAAAAAAATCTTATGTAGGGATTGACAGCTGTTGACACAGCATGGACAAGACATGAGTCAATGAGATCAAGTGCACAGGTGGTTAAGCAGCAGAGACCTGCAGAGACTTCTGTCTGCTCCAGGATCAAACATGGAGAAAGTACAAGAGTGACCATGTCAGAAATCTAAAATTGCATGCTTAAACTAGGAGGCCAAGCCAAAGTCAAAGGAGATTAGTAGCTGTCTATATTTTGTGACCAAGAATTGATTAAACCTTTAAAGGTATTTGGAGCAGCAATTTATATTTTGGATGAGAGCAAGAGATATATCCAATATTGACTGAATAGTAAAACCAAACATGATGATCTGAGATAGAAAGTTGTAGCAATCAGAAACAATAATTTGTGGTCCCCTGAAATGATTTCTAATGCTTATCCGTTCGTGAGCTGGGGAAATCTATGAGAGCGGGTAATAAAGAGAACCTTAAAAGGAATCTGTCACCTTCAAAAACGCTATATATCTGCAGATATAGTGATAATCTACTGGTATATAAAAATCATGTGTTCCAGTCTTACTGGAAGAGTGGCTACAGGGAGAAAATTACATTTCATTGTGACATGAAGAAGTAGTGCTGTTGCTTTAAAAGCATTCAGCAACTATTAGAAGTAACACAAGCAAAGGAAACAGAAAGTGTTGTGCTCCAGAAGCATCCAGCAACTAAAGGGGTGAGAACAGTCACAGGAGAAGGGGAGTGTTTTAGCAGAGCCCTAGGGGGATTGTGGGGAAGTTGTTTACTGTGTGGCTGAAGCTGAGGAGAAAGGGTGTGTGTGTTCTGTATCTCACAGAAGGCCCCTGCAAGTGAAAAGGATTCAAGTCAGGAGTGAAGCTAAGCACACGTCAGGTAGAGTTCCTGAACTAACAGTGAGTATTGTCAGGCAGAAAGATAAGGACTGGAAGAAATAGTGTCACAGGGATCATCTCCCTCAGCAAACCCTCCCCTCCCCCTCCATCTCACTGTGCTGTAAAGAATCCTGTGTTCACTAATGTGCCTTTGCATTAGAACTGTGCTGTCCTGTACTACTGGGAAGACTGTGAACTGCTGTGCTGCTAAGGAAGCTGTACTGTTTGTCTCTGGAGCCTGTTGCTCATAAGACTTAACTTGCACTGGCTGTGCGGCTTCTTATTAAATGCTACTGTTCTACCATTCATGAGGACTCTTGTCAAGTGTTTCTGGTCAGCAAGTGAAACAACCTATATGTCTGTGCCTGAGGGTCAATACCCCTGTGTGCCTGAGAGAGGCTGCAGCACATGGTCTATGGTCATGGTCTATGGTCGCCCTGAGTAACGGTTCCCCCAGGATTCCAAAGAATTCATGTAACCTGTCTCGGCCCTATCTGAACCTAGCGGCGTGCGTGTAACATTAGTGGCACGTACGGGGAATCCTGAGTGGGAATTAGCATGTAGAGGGAGAAGAGGAAAAGTGTCTGGAAAAACACAGCAGCACAGCACTTCAACTCAACTCTGCTACACCAGTTATAGGGGACCAGCCCTAAAGAAAAACTCACTAGCTGCAATGGATGTGGAAATACAAATGGACAGAATTAATGAGCTGCTTCTTCAGTTAACCTGTGAAGAATAAATCAGGGAGACAGTCCTCTCTAACACCACAAATCACCATAAGGAAAGCATTCAAGATCCTGGGACAGATTGGAGAGTGTGAACAGAAAGAGAGAGCCTGTCTTATAGGAACTTGTTGCACCAGATCGATGCAGGCTTACAGAAAGGCTACCAGCCAAATGAGATCGTTGAGGGGGTGGTGAAAGCGATCAGCCCAGGACTGAACCTCCGTAGTATGATAGAAATGAAAAGTCAATTGACCTTGCAACAGCTGAAGATGATTTTAAAAGGGCACTATAAAGAAGAGAGTACTTCAGAATTGTTCCATTAACCTCTCACAGAAAAATAATGAATCACCCCAAAGTTTCTTGTTCCGAGCAATTGAACTGAAGGATAGGCTATTGTTTGCATCCAGAGCTGTAGAAGCGGAAGATAAGTTTGTTGCTGGACTAGTCCAGAAGAAGTTCTTGAGATCATTGGGAACGGGATTAATCAGCAAAGATATCAAGTTACTGATGAAACAGTACCTAGAAGATCCTCGCATTTTGTCCTAATTGAAAAAATGAATGAGGCCGCTAGTTTGGAGTCAGAGAGCGAACAGAAGTTAAAGAAAGGCTCTGCTCCTAAAATCACCAAAATGAGTCAACTGAAGTTGGAGACCCACGGTGGCCAGTCCAAAGATCATCATAGAGATCCTCCAGTGCCACCTCCGAGAGGGTACCTTAAATCACCAACAAAAGAGAGGCCTGCCAGCACTGACTGGGGGAAAATAATAAAAGAACTGCGAGCCGAGTTGATTGAGGTAAAAAAGTTGATTCATTCCAGGCCAGAACCGGTATCCCTCAGACCAGGAGTGGGTTCCAAAACAAAAGATACCCGGCTTGTGAAGTGTGCCGTTCATCAAATCAGAGTATGGTGTGTGTCCACTGTCTAAGATGTGGTGAGGAAGGACATTATGCCAAGGAATGCCAATGGTCACAGTCGTTTGGGTTAAAAGACAGGAGGTTACCAGGGCGGGGCTACAGGTAACCATGACACGGAGGAGGCCCCAGAAGCAAATCCAAATCTCACCCAACCCCAGAACGGTCCATGAGGTAAAACGGCTGCGTCAGTACTATCCCCAAGTGTGTTCCCGTCTACAACAGCTGCAAGGGAGACACAGGCATCAGTTATGCAATGCCCAGTGTGGAGGTCAAACGATGTACTCCTGGGAGGAGGATTCCTCAGTCAGTAAAGATAGCCTCATCAGCCTAATCGGTGAAAGGTGCTTTATACAGTGCCAGTTAGATGGACTCCTAGTAAAAGCACTGTGGGACACAGGAGCCCAACCGAGCCTTTTAAATGAAGAATGGAGAAGGCGCTACCTTCCACACACTTGCCTTCGGTTACTAAAAGAACTCTTGGGACTAGTGGAAATCCACGGCAAAGCCGTCAACCAGACCGAAGTCCCTTTCATAGGCTGGGTGGAAGTGACTTTCCAACTCAGGGCCACGAAGAACAGCAACACCATAGAGCTTTTGGTACCTTTTCTCGTGACCAGTGATCAGAACGTGGCAGAGGATCCTATCCTGGGTTATAATGTAATCAGTGAGGTCATCACGAAACAAAAGACAGGGGTGTTGGTGGTGGATGCAATCACCACATTGCTTGCCATATCCAATGCCTTGGCGGAAAACGTGATACATAGAGTAAAGAAAGCACAGAATACAATGGACCTAAAAGAAGTCAAGGTAGGCTTGCGCCCATTTCCCTGCAAACCAAATGGTGGGGGTGAGGTGTGGAGTCCGGGTAGAACCAGGAAGAAATGTCCAGAAAAGACTGTTCGTGCCAAAAGACTCCTTAGAACTTCCGGAAGACCTAGTTCAAGGTGAGACTGTGCTTACGATTCCAACTGGTGGGTTTGCTCAAGTGACAGTACCGGTGATGAATACTACGAAACACGAAATTAGACTGGATCCAAAGACTGTGTTAGGTCACATCAAAACCATTAAAATGGTATATCCAGCCAGTGTGAGACCAGCCCAGGGGTCTTCAGTGAATTCAGTCTCGCCACCAAGGAACAGGAGTTGCCCAGGGGAGGAAATTGCGCAACCCACCTCGGGGTCCTGGGATCCCCCAGTACCCCTGGAACACTTGTGTGCTTAAGATCTAGCAGTAGCAAAACAGATGCTGAGAGAAGAGTGTCTTGCATTCTCCAAAGATGACTCTGATATAGGCTGTATCCCATCGTTGCATTTGAAAATCAATTTGAAAGACACGACCCCAGGAACCAGAAGTTACATGTCTGTGCCAAAACCTTTACATCGTGAAGTGAAAGAATATTTACAAGATCTTATCAACAGGGGTTGGGTCCAAAAGGCGAAGTCGTATTATTCCTCTCCTATTGTCTGTGTTAGGAAAAAGGACAGTACTTTGAGACTCTGTTGTGATTACCGGGAACTAAACCAAAAGTCAGTACCTGATCGACACCCGATACCAAAGATCCAAGATATGCTGGATAGCCTATCAGGAAGCATCTGGTTCTCTGTCCTCAATCAGGGTAAGGCATACCACCAAGGGTTTGTCGGAGAGTCCAGTAGACCCTTGACAGAAATCATCACACCGTGGGGATTATATGAGTGGATCTGCATACCATTTGGGCTCAGTTCAGCTCCAGCAGAATTCCAGAGGAGCATGGAGACATGTTTAGAAGGATTAAGGGACGATATCTGCCAGCTGTACTTGGATGACAATGTGGTACACAGCAAAACCTTCTGGGAGTATGTTGAACACGTGAGGACCGTATTACAACGGTATCAACAACACGGAGTTAAGTTGACCCCAAAGAAGTGTGAACTGTTCAAAAGACAAGTCCGATTTCTAGGGAAAATTGTGTCCGGAGAAAGATATACAATGGACCCAGCAGAAATCGCTCCGGTACTGCCCTTAAAAGACAAGAGGCCCTCTGCCGTCGGGGAGTTGAGGGAGACATTAAGATTCCTCTCCGACTATCATATTTACACCCATGGAAAAAAAGAAGAACGCGGGTAGGACCGGGCTTAAAAGAAACAATGCCGTTTCGTCCCAACAGCCCATTCTCAGGACAGCAGACCACCAGGAGGTATTGAAAGAACTAGTAGACTACCTGGTAAATTGTGATATCCTGATTTCAATTTACCATTTGTTCTTCATTGTGACGCTTCTCAAGTTGGACTGGAAGCTGCCCTATATCTAGATGGAAAAATGAGAATTATCGGTTACAGTTCTAGAACATTGACAATCGCTGAGAAAAATTACCATCTACATTCCGGAAAATTGGAGTTCCTTGCATTGAAATGGGCTATCTGGGAACAATTTAGAGATTATCGTTACTACAGCAAAGAGTTTGAGATATACACTGACAACAACCCTTTGACCTATGTCCTTAGTACAGCCAAACTGAATGCAACTGGTCAGAGATGAGTAGCTGAACTAGCAGACTTCAATTTCAGCATGAAGTACAGGCCATGAAAATGCAATGCGGATGCTGACGGATTGTCAAGAATGCCACTAGAGCCTGAGGAGTTCATGCAAGAATGCTCGGAGAAAGTCAATCTGGAAGCAATAGAGAGCACTACCCAAGCCGTACAAGCTGATCAGGAGGAACACACACCATTGTGGTATCCGTTGACGGTGGAAACCACCATAAAAATGAGAGAACAAGATCACCCCCTGTCTATTCAACAACTACCAAAAGGGAAAATCCGTAGAGCACAACGGGAAGATCAGATAATTGGCAGAATACTACTTTATGTGGACCAAAATCGGTTTCCAAGTAAACAGGAGAGAGACAATGAGTCACCAGCAGTATCTGTTTTAATTAAAGAATGGACAAAGCTCTACCTCAGTGAAGACGGTATCCTGTATTGTAAAGGAGGACAAAACCGGCAGTTGGCACTACCCAGAGTATTCCGTAGGTTGGTCTTCAAAGAACTCTATGAAAACATGGGACACCTGGGAGTGGAAAGGACAACAAATTTGATCCGTGAACGTTTCTTCTGGCAGTACATGCAGAGAGATATTGAGAGGTACGTGACCAGGGAGTGTGGGTGTCTGAAAGATCAACGCCCCAACACATCAACCCAGGCACCTATGGGCAACATACAAATTACGTATCCGTTTGAGATGGTCTCAATAGACTTTCTACATCTTGAGACGTGCAAGGGTGGTTACGAATACATCTTGGTGGTGATGGACCATTTCACTCGATTTCAAGCATATGCCAATAAATCGAGTCGAACAGCAGCAGAGAAGATCTTCAATGATTTTGCTTTGAGATTTGGGTTCCCTCCGAGGTTACACCACGACCAAGGAAGAGAATTTGAGAACCAGCTCTTTGCCAAGCTAGGAAAGTACTGTAGAATTCAGAGATCCTGCACAACACCCTATCACCCAGAGGGTAAAGGACAAGTGGAACGTTTTAATCAGACATTATTGTCGATGTTGCGCACTTTAACAGCAGATGAGAAGAAAGACTGGAAGAGTTCTCTGTCAAAAGTGGTACATGTGACTCGCCCCCTGGGCCGTGGGGTACCCGGAACCGGGCTTCTGTACGATGCTGGGGGTAGTAGTGGCAACCCGGTCCCGTGGCTCAGGGTGGTCAGACCAAATTGTGGCAGTCTATTTATAGATTTGTGAATATCCGACTACGCCACCCGTGGATTGCGGTCAGGGATAACCGCCGCTGCGAGGCAGACCGCTGAGGCTGGTGTTGGTGTGCAGCACAGGGGTAGGATAACTCCCCATGGGAAGAGTGTAGCCTCAGGGCAGTGTAGGTGGATGTTGGGGGTGATAGTTCCGTCCGCGACGGTCAGAATGCAGAGTCCGCTTAAACAGTTCAGGGTCTTTATTATAACAGATGGTAATGACCCAACAACAGTACTGGCTAGAAGGGGGCCTGGATGTCTGAGAACACTCGGGAAGCCCCTCTGGTCAGGGTGAGGGTGTAGGCCTACCGTGCTCTCTAAGCTCTTTCTGACTATTTCCCCCCCTTTAATGGTAAAATAGCCCACGTCCCTGAGCGTGCCATGTATTCTCACCTGTATGGCTTGCAACTTGGGCTCCTTTTACCTCTGGCCTCTCTTGGCTTTGCTGGTCCCTTCTGTTGTGGCGGAGCCTCCGGGCTTTTTAGGCCAAAGGACATGAAATCCCTCGCGGATTGGTTCTCTGCTGCTGGACTTAGAGTCTTTACAGCCTCGGACCCCAATGTCCGGTAGATTATTCTCCCTTTCTGCCAGGACAGGCTCTCGGCGCCGTACGTCCCTGGCTAGCAGTTCCTCCACTGCCTCACGACCTCCTCAGCTACAGCTGAACTGTCCCTCCTTCTCTGGGACTAGTCTCACTCTTGAGCTAGGTCGTCCAGTTCTCCCTAACCCTGCCCCCAGTTCCTGCTTTTATAGGGGCAGCCAGCTCCCCCTACTGGCCTGGGACAGGAGGTGCTGTATGCTAATTGTCCCAAACCAGGGAACCTCCCTCCTGCTCTCAGACACAGCCTTTATTATTTGTGGCATCCAGGCCTGGGGTGACACATTCCCCCCCTAGTAAAAGTTAGTACTCCGGGACTAAGCCTTTTTGGCAAAAAACAACTGGGTAACATATGCACGACCATAAACACAACATTAATACATGGCAACAAACAAAACACAATTGAGTTCTTTAGGTCACAGTATGATCTGTGACCGGGTGTCCATTTCACCAACACAAGGGGAGCCTTAACCAGGTGGGGGTCTGTCCTTGCCCCGAGTCCTTGACAGTCTTTATTCATTCCTCGGTTAAGCTTCAAAAGGAGGCACTTTGTGCAATTATTTACAAGCAGTCCCGGTTACTCAAAGTTCATAACCTGTTAGTCCATATAGTCAACTGAAAGAAACTGAAACACATAATCACTGGTCATGCAATTAACTTTTCAAACATTTCAACATTTGACAATTATTTATAAGGGTTATTTACAGTTCTTAATACACCCTATATTTTCCAGCGAGCGGGTATCTGTCCCCTAGTGCTCCGGGTTGACCTGCGTAACCCACTGTCTGGTGGTGGTCTAACCTGGCTTTCCCCACTAGCATTAAGGGTACAGCTACTAGCTGGGTCTACAGGCAGGGCAGGCAGCTGTCTGCGGGTCCTTTGGCTTACCGCAGGCATGGCAGGCTCACTGTCAGCAGAGGGTTGACTCTCCTGGGCTGCTGGCATGGGTTCTTCTGCCTCTAGAGCTGCTTGCTCTTCTGACTCTTCCTGCTCTCCTGTAGGTTCTTGCTGGGTTGGTTGAAGGAACTGTAGGACGGGTACCACTATTGCGTCGTTTATCCGAGTCCAGGACCGGGGAAACTCTCCAAGAACTGTGCTGATCATTTCTTCCTTGTCCTCTGCGGGTTCAAGGTCATCTTGATCTTCTCCTGCACTCTGTAGTTGCTCGGGGCACCTTTTAAGGTGGTCTCTGGAGACGGTGCTAGTGGTTTCTCTTCCATCCTTGGTAATTACACATACCTTCGGGTTGTTGTGGTCGGACTGCAGTACTGTGTTCGGGTCTCTTTCCCACTGGTCATCCAGCTTGTGAAGCCTTCTCTTCCGCTTCAGGACCTGCTCACTAGGTTCCAGGGGACCAGCAGGGGCGTGTTCGTTGAAGAGCCTCTCTTGCTTTTCTCTCGCTTGAGCCAGACTCCTCTCCACACTCTCCTGTACCTTCTTGTACTGTAGCCGCTGTTCCGTATCCCAGTCCGCGTCTGGGGAGGTGTCCTCGGGTGTCAGGGCTCCCATCTCCAGGTCTACCGGCAGCTTACCTGGTCTTGCTCGCATCAGGTAAGCCGGGGTGCAATTCGTAGCATTCACCGGGATATGGTTGTATAAGTCTATCAGGTCTGGCAGTTTCTCCGGCCACAGGCTGCGTTCTTCCAGGGGCAATGTCTTGAGGAGATCAATGACGATATTATTCATTTTCTCACACAGCCCGTTGGTTTGCGGGTGGTAAGGCGTTGTCCGAATCTTCTTACAGCCGTAGAGGTTGCAGAACTCCTGGAAGATTTCCGCCTCGAACGCTGAACCTTGATCTGTCAAGACCTGTTCCGGATATCCGTGTAGACGGCAGAAGTGTTGTTGGAAGGCTCTGGCCGCTGTTTGGGCTGTCAAGTCTTTAACAGGAACCACCACCAGGAACTGAGAATAGTGATCCACTATTGTCAGGGCATAGACGTAGCCCGACCGGCTTGGAGCCAATTTCACATGATCCAGAGCTACCAGCTCAAGAGGCTGCCTGGTGACGATGGGCCTCAAGGGTGTCTTCTGGCTGGTACGGTCCTTCCTTCTGAGGTTACATGGGCCGCAGTCCCTGCACCACTTCTCTATGGCCCCTCTCATACCGATCCAGAAGAACCCCTCTCTCAGTAGGAACTCCAGTTTCTTCCACCCGAAGTGTGCCGCTCTGTCATGGTAGGCCTCCAGGACCATTGCCGCATCTCGTCTTGGGACCACTACTTGCCAGGTCAGCTCGTGCGTCCGGTGGTTGACAAGCCTTCTGCACAGCTTACCTTCGTAGAGGAATAGCCTGCTCTTCTCCTTCCATAACTGCTTGGCTTCCTCTGGAGCGTCCGGGCCAGGGCTAGCGTCTGCCTGGGTTAACATGTCTTTCACCAGGCGAATTGCAGGGTCACTATCTTGCGTTTCAGCCCAGCTGTGGTGGGGTAAGGGGTTGAACATGACGGTGGTTAGGTCTTTGTCTCTTACCCGGTGAGAATACTGAGTGGCCCCATACCGGTGGAACGCAGGGAGCTCTACTTCCTCCAGCCCTTCTGAGTCTTCTTCTCCTTCGGGTAGGTGGGGCATTCTTGATAGGGCGTCTGCATTGGCGTTGGTTCTGCCTGCCCGGTATTTGATTGTGAAGTCATAATTTGATAGCCGGGCCATCCACCGCTGTTCTAGGGCACCAAGTCTTGCATTGTCCAGGTGTGTCAACGGGTTGTTGTCCGTGTACACAGTGAACTTTGCGGAGGCCAGGTAATGTTTAAACCGTTGTGTGACGGCCCACACCACTGCCAAGAATTCTAGCTTGAAGGAGCTGTAATTCTCCGGGTTTCTTTCGGTGGGCCTCAGCTTCCAGCTGGCATACGCTATCACTCGTTCCCTGCTCTGTTGGTTTTAGGACAGTATGGCTCCTAGCCCCACATTACTGGCATCGGTTTTGAGGATAAAAGGCTCGCCATAATCAGGGTAGGCAAGAACTTCATCCCCCGTGAGGGCCATTTTCAGCTGGCGGAAGGAATCCTCTTCCAACTTATCCCACTTGAAGGGTGGCTTGTGACTTCTGGATTTAGACTGACCTATCAGGAGGTCCTGCATTGGAGCTGCCATCTTAGTGAATCCAGGGATGAACCTCCGGTAGTAGCCTACCAACCCGAGGAGTTGCCTCACTTCTTTGATGTTAGAGGGGCTTGGCCAGCTCTTGATTACTGTAACCTTGTCGGGGTCGGGGGCTACTCCCTCTGCACTCACCACGTGTCCTAGGTACTGTACCTTCGGTTTCAAAGCCTGCCAGAGCTTCAAACACCTCTGCCAGGTGTTTCAGATGGTCCTCGTAGGTCTTTGAATATACACTCACGTCGTCCAGGTAAAGTAGGACCATCTCAAAGTTTCGGTGCCCTAGACAGCATTCCATCAGCCTCTGGAAGGTCCCGGGTGCGTTGCTGAGCCCGAATGGCATACAGTTGAATTCACTTAATCCCATCGGGGTGGTGAAGGCGGTCTTCTCCTTGTCAGCCTCTGCCACAGGAACCTGCCAGTACCCGCTAGTAAGGTCCAAAGTAGAGAAGAAATTAGCTGATTTTAGGGCAGCTAAAAACTCCTCTATTCTAGGTAACGGGTATGCGTCTTTATGGGTGATACGATTGACTTGTCTATAGTCCACGCACATTCTTATGGTACCGTCTTTCTTTTTTACCAGAACCAAGGGGGCTGCCCAGGGGCTACAACTGTCTCTAATGACCCCGGCTTCTTTCATTTCTCTCAGCATGCCCTTTGCGTTCTGATAGTGTGCGGGGGGTACAGGTCTGTATCTTTCTTTTATTGGTGGGTGGTTCCTAGTGGGGATGTGGTGTTCTACCCCTTTCACTCTGCCGAAGTCCAGCGGGTGCTTACTAAAGATTCTCTCGTACTCCTGAACCACCCGGTAGACTCCTTGTTTTTGGTGCAGGGGAGTGGAGTCAGCACCCACATGGAGTTTCTGGCACCAGTCCTCCTTGTGTTTCTGGGAGCCATTACCCTCCACCGGTGGAGATGGAGGCAAGGGTTCCACGACCCTGATTGCATTGTGTTCAACAGCAAACAATTTGGCTAATGTAGCATACCGGGGCAAGTGTACTTCCCTTTCCCCAAAGTTTAGAATGCGGATGGGCACCCTCCCATGGCGGACATCAACCACCCCCCGGGCTGTCAAAATGGTGGGCCTGCTGTCTGAGTACACGGGTTCTACCATGGCTTGGTAGTCTCTTCCTCTTAACCCGATTGCAGTCCGACACCAGATCATCATTTCGCTCTTGGGAGGCATGGCGATGGGGAACGGGTCACTCATTCTCACGCTACCGATCTCACCACCAGACAGTTCTACCTGTTGCCGTCTCATCAGAGCTCTTATCTCTTTCTGGAGGACTCTCTGTTGGCTGAAACTCGCATTCATCGCCACCTGCTGCAAAATTACAATTACTTCTGAAAGACAATTTTCAATCACGTTAGTACCCAAGGTTATTTTAGGGTGACTTTCTCGACGGTCAATGTCCACAATAATCACTCCCTGTGCCGGCAGTTCAACTTTACCAATCTTGATGGTCATCTCTCTGAACCCCACCTGCGGCACGGGTTGACCATTGCTGGCGATGATGCTCAAGTCATCATCTGGATAACGGGTTATATCATTGTCACTCCAGCACTGCTTGAAAAGTACATAGGGGATGGTAGTCACTTGAGACCCGGTGTCCAGCAGTGCACTCATGGGGATACCGTCCAGCACTACAGGTAACACCGGGCGTCCCCCCACGTACTTATCGCGCCAATTAGACTGGCCTGGTGACCTTATGCCTGGGGGTTGGGCCTCTGCCCCAGGTCGGACCCGTTTAAAGTACAGTACCTGGCTATGTGTCCCGGTTGGCTGCAACGGTGGCAAATCGTCTGTCCATCCTCAGTGTAACGGTCGGTGGGCCTCCCTCTGAACGACGGGACCCTCCTCCGTCGACGCCACGGGACATCCTCCGGACTGGAAGCCAGCTTGATTGGTCCTGACGGGTCCATCTGTAACGACTGTACGGTCCTGGTGAATGCAGCAACACTCTTTGTTAGTTCTTGGACCTGATGGTGCAGGTTTGCAGGCGGGGATGGGTTTAGGGCCTGCGCATCGGCCCCCACAAGGTCTACGGGGTAGGGCGCTGCCCCCTGGTGGTAAGTGATAGCAGGGTGCCAGGAAGCTACAGCGTCACCTGGTGCGGGTTCTCGGAGCACCCGGATGGCCCTATCTTTGAACTGTGCAAAAGTCAAATCGGGGTTCTGTAGGGCCATGAGGCGCAGCTGGGCTCTGTGGGCGCTGGACAGCAGACCTTCTATGAACTGGTCAGTCAATAGTTTATCTGTATCCTGCACGCTGCCAGGGTCAGCTTGCTTAATTGCCCCCAAGACTTCCTGTAAATTTAGGGCATAATCTATGATGCTGTCCTGTGTCCGCTGTTTACATCCGTAGAACCGCATTTTAATTTCAGCGGAGGTGCGGGTGTCAAAGGTACCCCGCAGCCAGGCCAAAATGTCCTTTACAGTCCTTCTCTCCTCAGCTGGCCATGATTTTACCTCCCGCTGGGCCGCACCGGTTAGCTGCCCTGTCAGTATGCTTACTTTCTGTTCTTCTGTCAGGGGATAAACTTTAAATAGACTGTGCAGTCTTTCCTTAAAGTCACTTAATGTATGGGATTCCCCTGAGTACTGTGGTAGCAAGGCCGCTCCGGAGATATAGGGCATGGAAAACGGCATCACCGCTGCTGCAGCCACGCTGGTGGTAGTGGGTCCCTCCGCGTCCGACATCTCCCTCCCCCCTAGTTAACCGTGGCCTACCTTCCGTTGATCCTCTTCCGTAGGCTGCGGTTCCGCTAGCGCTGCTCTGGGCGAGGACCTCGCGTCCTGGTGACGTCAGCGTCGCTCTCTCTCCTTCCAGGACCTTGCGCAGCATCCGGACGTAGGGCGGGGCTTCAGGTCTCGCACGGTTTTAACGTCTACGCCCCTCTTCTTCCCGCGCGGCGTCCCGAAGATGGCACCCGAAGGCGGGAAAATGGCTGAAGATGGCGGGAAACGGCTCCGGATGGTGGGAAATCTCTTTTTAAGGTACGTATACAGTCTTTTCATGCACGCAATACCGTTTGTGGTGGGTTGGTCACAATCCTGCCGACTACGCCAAAGCTGACTCGCCTCCTGGGCCGTGGGGTACCCGGAACCGGGCTGCTGTACGATGCTGGGGGTAGTAGTGGCAACCCGGTCCCGTGGCTCAGGGTGGTCAGACCAAATTGTGGCAGTCTATTTATAGATTTGTGAATATCCGACTGCGCCACCCGTGGATTGCGGTCAGGGATAACCGCCGCTGCGAGGCAGACCGCTGAGGCTGGTGTTGGTGTGCAGCACAGGGGTAGGATAACTCCCCATGGGAAGAGTGTAGCCTCAGGGCAGTGTAGGTGGATGTTGGGGGTGATAGTTCCGTCCGCGACGGTCAGAATGCAGAGTCCGCTTAAACAGTTCAGGGTCTTTATTATAACAGATGGTAATGACCCAACAACAGTACCGGCTAGAAGGGGGCCTGGATGTCTGAGAACACTCGGGAAGCCCCTCTGGTCAGAGTGAGGGTGTAGGCCTACCGTGCTCTCTAAGCTCTTTCTGACTATTTCCCCCCTTTAGTGGTAAAATAGCCCATGTCCCTGAGCGTGCCGTGTATTCTCACTCGTATGGCTTGCAACTTGGGCTCCTTTTACCTCTGGCCTCTCTTGGCTTTGCTGGTCCCTTCTGTTGTGGCGGAGCCTCCGGGCTTTTTAGGCCAAAGGACATGAAATCCCTCGCGGATTGGTTCTCTGCTGCTGGACTTAGAGTCTTTACAGCCTCGGACCCCAATTGTTAGAACCTTGCTCTTAGGTTTTTTCCTTTGCTGGTCACATGACCTTGTTGGCCTATTTAATCCTGCTCCGCCCTTCTGGCTTTGCTGGACTTCATTGTATAACTACTTTCTAGCTAGCCTGTGCTCTGTATCTAACTCTGTTAGTTTGCTTGGTCTACGGACCTCTGTGTTCTTTATATTTTGTTTGTTCGTCTGTCTGCTACTATTTCTGTTAGGAGGTGTCCCATTTTTCCTCCCAGTCCTTAGTACTTGTAGGGATTCCCTCCTCACATCTATAGGTCTCCGTACAGACTAGCTTAGGACTTTAGCAGGTCTGATCGCAGGATCAGGTCCCCTGTTACATCGTAGGGATTAAGCTGAGTTCTATCGTAGGGACAGATCTCCTCTCTTTCCTTAGCTCTGGTAGCAGAACATAATAGTAAGTCCAGCCTGCAAATTCTCTAAGGAAAGATTTTTCTGTTCCATCATGGTGTCGGTTCAGGATTTGGCTCATCGCCTGCAGGGACTCTCTCTGGAGGTGGCCGAGCTCCGTCAGCACGTGAGTAACTGTCCTGGAGCACATTTCTTGGAGCCTAAGGTATGTTTGCCGGATTTATTTTTTGGTGAACACCGAGAATTTTTTTCATTTAAAAATGCTTGCTTATTGTATTTTCGTTTGAGACCCAAGTCCTGTGGGGATGAATCCCAGCGCATAGGGTTCATAATGTCACTTTTGCGCAAAGAGCCTCAGAAGTGGGCCTTTTCTTTGCAACCTAGTGATACATGCTTCAGATCAGTGGATAGTTTTTTTTCTGCTTTGGGGCTATTATATGATGATCCTGACCATGTGTCATCAGCTGAGACTGAGTTAAGACGTTTGAGACAGGGATCAGGTAATGTGGAAAAATATTGTACTCATTTCCGTCGTTGGTCTACTCAAACAGGGTGGAACGATTCTGCTCTGAAAAGTCTATTTCTTGCTGGGCTCAATGAAAGGGTTAAAGACCTGCTAATTGCTTATCCTACACCTGAAGATTTGCAACAGGCTATGCAATTAGCTATACGGGTGGATAGGAGACTGCGTGCAAGGGTTAATGAGAGCAAATCCTCTGCTATGTCAGTTTCTGGTTATGAGAATGTGTGTACTAACAGTGGTGAACCGATGGAGATTGGATCGGTGGCACCTCGCTCTCAAGAAAAAGACCGTAGATTTTCTGAAGGCTTGTGTTTCTATTGCGGAAAATCTGGTCATTTGATTAAAGGCTGTGAGCTTCGTATGAAGAAAGAAAAAAAAATGGTCAGTCATGCCCGTAATGCCTGTTTAAATTCCAAGGGTGTATTTTTAACTGCTTCCACGATTGCTCAGGAAAAATTAATGGAATTTCGGGTGTTTGTTGATTGTGGGTCTACTCTGAATGTAATTGATGGGGGATTCTTGGAAAGACTCAATTTAAAACCCGAACCTTTATCATCCCCCATTGCTGTGGTTTCTGTGGATGGTTCCCCTTTGAAGAATATTACTCTCAAGGTCTGTGAATTTCCTCTCACTATTAATGGTGTTCACCATGAGAAATTGGATTTGGTAATTTTGAATAACTTGCCTTCTCCAGTAATATTGGGATTGCCCTGGTTAAAATTTCACAATCCTGTACTGGATTGGTCTACCAGTGAAATTAAATCCTGGCGCCATAAATGTTATGACAAGTGTTGTAACGGGCGTATTGCAGCTTTGGATAGGGGAGAATTGCCTGTTCCTATTCAGGATTTTTGGAGAGTTTTTTCTGAGAAGGAATCGCAGGTTTTGCCTCCCCATAGAGACTATGATTGTTCTATTGAATTTGTCCCTGGAGCGGCTCTTCCTAAAAGTCGTTTATTTAACCTTACTATTCCTGAGAGGAAGGCTTTGGAGGAATACATACAGACAAGTTTGGCCGCCGGTCACATTAGGCCCTCTAAGTCTCCTGTGGCGGTTGGATTTTTTTTTGTAAAAAAAAAGGACGGCGGTTTACGTCCTTGTCTGGATTTTCGTGAGATTAACAAAATTAATGTACGCAATCCTTACCCACTGCCATTGATTCCTGATCTGTTTAACCAGTTAATGGGGGCCAAGTGGTTCTCTAAAATTGACCTTAAGGGGGCATACAATCTGTTGCGCATGAAGGAGGGTGACGAATGGAAGACTGCTTTTAACACTCCTGTGGGTCATTTTGAGAATCTGGTTATGCCTTTTGGTCTTACTAATGCTCCTGCATTTTTTCAGAATCTTATTAATGACATCCTTAGACCTTTGATCGGCAAAAATGTGGTTGTGTATTTGGATGACATTTTGATTTATTCGCCGGATCTGGAGTCTCATTGGCGGAGCGTACGTGAGGTATTACAGTTATTAATGGACAATTCGCTTTTTGCTAAGCTGGAGAAATGTGAGTTCGCTGTACAGAGAATTAGTTTTTTGGGTTACATTATCTCCAGCGAAGGTTTTGAGATGGACCCGGTTAAAGTTCAAGCTGTACAGGAATGGCCTAGGCCTATTGGTTTGAAATCGATACAGAGGTTTTTAGGTTTCGCCAATTTTTACAGAAAATTCATAAAAAATTTTTCTAGTATTGTCAAACCTCTGACCGATCTCACCAGGAAAGGTGCTGATGCGGTTCAGTGGTCTTCTGAGGCCATTGAAGCTTTTGTGTATCTCAAGGAGAGGTTCACCTCTGCTCCCATCCTTATGCAGCCTGATGTGACTAAGCCGTTTTTGGTTGAGGTTGATGCTTCCTCTGTGGGGGTTGGCGCAGTATTGTCTCAGGATAACGGGGATGGATTACATCCCTGTGCCTTTTTTTCAAAAAAATTTTCGGAGACTGAACTGAATTACGATATTGGTAATCGGGAATTATTGGCTATTAAACTCGCATTTGAACACTGGCGCCACTTCTTGGAAGGTGCGGAATTTCCCGTTCAGGTTCTTACGAATCATAAAAATCTGATATATCTTGATGCTGCCAAGCGCCTGAATGCCCGTCAGGCTAGGTGGGCACTGTTTTTCTCGCGGTTTAATTTCTCCGTTACTTACATCCCTGGTACTAAGAATGTTAAGGCGGATGCCTTGTCTCGCAGTTTTTCTCCCATAGTCGGTGCTGAGAAAGAGGAGAACATTTTACAAGAAGGTGTTGTGATAGCTGCTTTGGACTCCGTTTTGGAAGATGAGATTCTTAAAGCACAGGAGAATGCCCCATCTAACACTCCTCATGGGAGGTTGTTTGTGCCTGGGACCTTTAGGAGAGATTTGTTTGTTGAGTGTCACGAATCTCGGTTGGCAGGTCATCCCGGAATCTCTGAGACCAAGAGACTGGTGGGTCGCAGTTTTTGGTGGCCTGGATGGCAGAAGGAAGTCATTAAGTGGGTGCGTCAATGTACTATATGTGCTAGATCTAAGTCCTCACATACTCCTGCTGCGGGGTTGCTTTGTCCTTTGGAGGTTCCCAGTGCTCCTTGGACACATTTGGCTATGGACTTTATAACTGACCTTCCCCCCTCTGAGGGTTTTACTGTCATCTGGGTGGTCGTGGACCGTTTTAGCAAGATGTGTCACTTGGTTCCCTTCATCAAACTGCCCTGCGCTAAAACTCTCGCTAAGGCCTTTGTCAAGGAAATTGTCAGACTTCATGGCGTTCCTACTGACATTGTTTCTGATAGGGGTCCTCAGTTCGTGGCTCGTTTTTGGCATGCCTTTTGTGACAGGTTGGGAGTTCATTTGTCATTCTCGTCCGGATATCATCCTGAATCTAATGGCCAGACAGAAAGGAAAAACCAGGATGTTGAGCAGTTCTTGCGTTGTTTTGTGGCAGACAATCAAGAGGGGTGGTCTGAGTTTCTGCCACTTGCTGAATTTGCTCTGAACAATCATACATCTTCTTCTGCTGGTTGTTCGCCTTTTTTTTGTTGTTCTGGGAGACATCCGTCGTTTGGGTCGTTCTCCAAGTTGGGATCTGCCGTGCCTGAGGAGGAGAATTTTTCCGGTGATTTGGAGAGAGTTTGGACGGATGTGCGTGGTAATCTTCAGGAGGCCAACAGAAAATCTAAAGACTACTTTGATAGGAAACGACAGGAGGTTTTGTTCGCTGTTGGTGACATGGTTTGGTTGTCCTCTAGGAATCTGCGGTTGAGGATTCCTTCTAAGAAATTGGGTCCCAAGTTTGTAGGGCCCTTTAAGGTGCTTCAGGTTGTCAACCAATCTGCTGTTAGGTTGGAGGTTCCTACCTCCTGGAGAATTAATCCGGTATTTCATGTCTCTCTGTTGAAAAAAGCTGTTGTATCGGATTGTGACGCCTCTGCCTCTGTTCCTCCGGTGGTGGAGGACGGGGAATATGAAATTTCTCGCATCCTTAACTCTAGACGGTATAGAGGTAGTTTGCAGTATCTTGTGGCCTGGAAAGGTTTCGGACCCGAGGATAACTCTTGGGTGAGGTCGGATGATGTTTCCGCGTCCAGACTTATCAGAGCGTTTCACAGGAGATTTCCTGATAAGCCTGGTCCTAGGGGATCCGGAGGATCCTCTTAGAAGGGGGGATACTGTTAGAACCTTGCTCTTAGGTTTTTTCCTTTGCTGGTCACATGACCTTGTTGGCCTATTTAATCCTGCTCCGCCCTTCTGGCTTTGCTGGACTTCATTGTATAACTACTTTCTAGCTAGCCTGTGCTCTGTATCTAACTCTGTTAGTTTGCTTGGTCTACGGACCTCTGTGTTCTTTATATTTTGTTTGTTCGTCTGTCTGCTACTATTTCTGTTAGGAGGTGTCCCATTTTTCCTCCCAGTCCTTAGTACTTGTAGGGATTCCTTCCCCACATCTATAGGTCTCCGTACAGACTAGCTTAGGACTTTAGCAGGTCTGATCGCAGGATCAGGTCCCCTGTTACATCGTAGGGATTAAGCTGAGTTCTATCGTAGGGACAGATCTCCTCTCTTTCCTTAGCTCTGGTAGCAGAACATAACACCAATGTCCGGTAGATTATTCTCCCTTTCTGCGCCGTACGTCCCTGGCTAGCCGTTTCTCCACTGCCTCATGACCTCCTCAGCTACAGTTGAACTGTCCCTCCTTCTCTGGGACTAGTCTCACTCCTGAGCTAGGTCGTCCTGTTCTCCCTAACCCTGCCCCCAGTTTCAGCTTTTATAGGGGCAGACAGCTTCCCCTAGTGGCCTGGGCTGGGACAGAAGGTGCTGTATGCTAATTGTCCCTAACCAGGGAACCTCCCTCCTGCTCTCAGACACAGCCTTTATTATTTGTGGCATCCAGGCCTGGGGTGACACACATGCCTATAAGTGTACAAAGAGCGATGCAACGGGTTACTCAACCTTTTTCCTATTGTATGGATGATTGCCAAGACCACCAATCAATATCATGTTCAATACTCCGGTATCAGAGACTTACAGAACGTATCCAGAGTAAGTTCGGAAATGGGAGGAATGGATGGCAGAGGCATACAACATAGCATCCAAAGTGGTTACGCAAGGACAGAGCAAGATCGAAAATGTTATGAAGCAGAATTGTCACCGGGATGCTGGGTGCTAGCCAAGAACGTAGGTGAGAAAGGAGGTCCTGGAAAAATTAGTTCGTACTGCGAAGACAAGATGTATGTGGTCGTAAGGAGGAAAGCTGATGACTGCCCAGTGTATGAAATCCGATTGAAAACGGGAGACAAGGAAACCAGAATAGTCCTTCGGAATTTACTGCTACCCTCCCACCACAACAAGACTTACCAGAAGTAGACCGACATCGTCCGAGATCGTCTAAGGGACCACCACAGACTGAAGCTCCGGAGGTGGATAGTGACCTTGAAAGTTCCGATACAGAAGAACACACCGTTGTATTTATCGGACCGTCAAGGAGAGGGATGTACCATCCTGAGGAGAGTGAACTAAGTCTTGAGGCTCCAGAGTTCGTACCAAGGAGTACAGATGAAGTTCAAGTCAGATCTGATGATCCTACTCCGGCTCCTAAGGAGACCGATCGACACTCAGGAGGAGCGGAATTACCAGACCGTGCGGAAACAAGCGACTCAGGAGAAGTACAGGAACTTACAGAGGCAGCTCCAAGAGCATGTGAGGAAGCACAGGAAATGAGTGCAGCGGAAGAAACTTCTGTGACCGAAAAACCCGTGATCTCTGAGGAACAACCCACCAGGAGGATGTCGACTCGAGAAGTGAGGAGGACCGTGATGCTGACGTATGAGACACTTGGTGAACCGAGTCATGTGCCAAGGACAGTCGACTGGAAACAGGTATCTCTGCTTGTGGACCAGGCAAGCACACTTGAGTGGTATTCACTAATGAGATGCAGTATGTAAGATGTTACCTGGTGGAAAGACTTGTTTTCATTCTTTGATTTTCATTAAAAGACTTTGTAGAAAAAAAGAACTGTTAAAGCATAGAGAGAGAGAGAGCTGGTTGAAAATATACGAAAAGCTCCAGCTAAAGAGATGCTGATTGTTTTAATTGTGTTAATTGTTTATTTCTTACAGGCATCCTACAAGAAAAAGGTCGCAAGATTAGGTTGTTATCAATGTTTATGAAAGTTATACAAATTTCACAATGCCAATTTGTATATAAAGTTATCCAACTTTCACCACTGTCTCAGAATTGGTCAGATTGACCAATTAAGACTAATGTCGAGGGCGACATTCCAAAAGGAGGGAAGAGTGTGACATGCAGAAGTAGTGCTGTTGCTTTAAAAGCATTCAGCAACTATTAGAAGTAACACAAGCACATGAGACAGGAAGTGTTGTGCTCCAGAAGCATCCAGCAACTAGAGGGGTTAACACAGTCACAAGAGAAGGGGAGTGTTTTAGCAGAGCCCCAGGGGGATTGTGGGGAAGTTGTTTACTGTCTGGCTGGAGCCGAAGAGAAAGGGTGTGTGTGCTCTGTATCTCACAGAAGGCCTCTGCAAGTGAAAAGGACTCAAGTCAGGAGTGAAGCTAAGTACAGATCAGGTAGAGTTCCTGAACTAACAATGCAGAGTATTGTCAGGCAGAAAGATAAGGACTGGAAGAAATGGTGTCACAAGGATCATCCCCCTCAGCAAACCCTCCCCCCTCCTCCATTTCACTGTGCTGTAAAGAATGCTGTGTTCATTAATGTGCCTTTGCATTAGAACTGTGCTGTCCTGTACTATTGGGAAGACTGTGAACTGCTGTGCTGTTAAGGAAACTGTACTATTTGTCACTGGAGCCTGTTGCTCATAAGACTTAACTTGCACTGGCTGTGCTGCTTCTTATTAAATGCTACTGTTCTACCATTTATGAGGACTCTTATCAAGTGTGTCTGGTCAGCAAGTGAAACAACCTACGTGTCTGTGCCTGAGGGTCAATACCCCTGTGTGCCTGAGAGAAGCTGCAGCACATGGTCTATGGTCGCCCTGAGTAATGGTTCCCCCAGGATATCAATTAATTAATGTAACCTGTCTCACCCCTATCTGAACCTAGTGGTGTGTGTGTAACATCATCCTCCCAGTGGCCACTTCCAGTTATCGGGGTGGTTTAGGGGGCTGATGCATTGACCGCTCACTACACAGTGAGCATGCTGTGATCACTCTTCTGCATATTGATTGACAGCCAGCTTTGCACACACAAGCTATCAGACTTTTAATCTACTTAAATTGTTAAAACAGTCTAAAACGTATACCTTTTTTAGGGGCAGATCCCTTCTTTGCCAATGTTTATACACTGGCAATGCAAACACAAGAAACAGTTTTTCACAAGGGATGATGCTAGATAGATTCACATCCCAAAAACAAGCAGGCCATTTTATTTGGATGGCATGCTTAGGTTTATTAATTAGATTATTAGAACAATGAAGTGTGCCAAAAAAATATTTTACAACATGTACACTTTGTGAGGCAGACAGTTGTGTTTATATTTTTCTATCTTAAAAAGAATTATGGCTTTTCCATGTCACAATCCAGGAAGCACACTTTCTATAACACACAACCCTTGGTTTCAGGACTTAAGTTTATCAGCAATATTAGGACAGAGGGTTAGTAAACTGTCCTCCATTTTGCAGTGTGTGAAGAATTAGAAAATTAGAAAAAAAATGTTGTTATTAAGGAACTTGTACTGCAGTATATCTCAGATCAATAAATTTACTGACTCTGCAGGTCCAGCACCTCTCTATATGACTCGAATCTTTGGATTAATATTCACAGACTGAGACTACCACTCCCATTTTCAATCACAAACATATTAGGTCTCTCTATCCCTAGGTGGAATGAGCTGTGTGCTCTGACTTCTTATCCTTACACCGTACAAGCATAAAATGGCACTGCTTGGCACTCCTCCAACTTTTATACTGGCTGTGATAGCCCACCTGATTGGCTGCACTAAGCCATATGTTGTGATAGCTGCAGGGCATTATGCAAATGCCTGGTTGGCCACTCCTGACATCACTAACCATCTCTCTAAGTCTTTGGCAGTGTGTGAAATGGCACTGGTGAAGACTATATTTATTTATTTATTTATTTAACTCTCTTATATAGCGCCATTAATTCCACAGCGCTTTACAGACATTATCAGCTCTGTCCCCATTGAGGCTCACAATCTAGATTCCCTATCAGTATGTCATTGGAATGTGGGAGGAAACTGGAGGAAACCCACACAAACAGGGAGAACATACAAACTCCTTGCAGATGTTGTACTTGGTGGTATTTGAACCCAGGACCCCAGCACTGCAAGGCTGCAGTGCTAACCACTGAGCCACCGTGCTGCCCATTTATTGTGACATTTCAAAAATTTCAGAAATCTGTAGAAAAGTTTTGATGAATCTAACCCCACAGTATTTACGCAGCATGTGAACATGGCCTTGTAGACACAAAAAAGCAACCTTGTCGTGGTGGGATGGCTTCTACGTTTTTTGATCAAAACAGTGTTAGCAAAAGTACCCTAGGTTATTTACATATACTATTATTATTTATTCATTTACTTAAAACAGGGTATTTGCTCATTTTGTTTTTATCTTAGGTTTTGTCTGTTTAATGGCCACAATGTGAATGCACACCTATGCATTGCACTGATACCAACATGTGCTATGGCTCAATTTTTTTGCTTTTGTTTTAGGTTTTTGTACTTTGTACAAACAGGGACGTGGCTCCACCTTTTTGGGCTGTTCATTTTGTTTATATGGCTTTCCATGGGCAGGTATCTAAACAGTTGGGACCCAGTTCCTGCTCTGCCTTTATCTATTTTGACATCTGCTGACACAGTGAGGTGAACTACAACAATTAGGTACTGTCCTGATTGTGTACTCCTTGTTGCGGTGGGATGGCTTTTATGCTATTTTTTTTTATCAAAACAGTCTTAACTAAGTACCTTATGTTATTTACATGTACTGTTACCCTGTAGTAAGGAAATAAATACATAGTATTTGCTCTATGTTTTTATCCTGGGCTCTGTCTGTTAAATGGCCACAGTGTGAATGCACACCTATGCATTGCACTTATACCAACATGTGCTCCGGTTCAATTTTTTGGTGTTACAAAAAGTAAGATGTCATATACTGAGGCTTAAATAAAAATAAGAAAGCTGTAACTCTTACAACTATGAATGAATGAACAAAAAAATAAATTTATAAGTCCCAACCATCCCAGATACAGTTGGACAGTCCTAGATTTGAATCTACGCCCTGCAGTTCTAGGTGTTTGCTGAATGTCCCTCATTGCCACCGATCTCTCTGACATCTCCTCCTGCCAGGGTACAAAGAAATGGTAAATGGATGTGGCAAGGGGCATGAATAAACTTTGCTACTATGCGTGCCGTAGAAGTTATCACTTTTTCTGTTCTGTAAAAGTTGGGAGGTATGTGTTCACCATAGCCACAGCCTTTAGTTTTCCACAACTTTTCACAAAGGAACAAGCTTATTCCTCAAAGGTCACCATGACCAGTTATTCCACAGACTAACACTTAGGGTTAGTCTGGGTTCTTCTAGACTGGTACCAAACTGCCTCCTTTCATAAGGTCTCCTCTCAGGCCTGGATTTGTAATCTGCCCTTTCGGGCACTTTCCCGGTGGGCCGCAGTGTGGCACTGCTTGGGGGGCCGTCAACCCGTTTTTAAGGCTGCCGGCCCCTTCAATTTTCCTGGAGCCAGCCCTGGTGGCTCGGCATCACCGGGGGCGGGGTGCACATATGCAGCGTTCATCATTTGAACGCCGCGACACACGTTTGTCTGGAGCCAGGAACGCGCTGACGTTACTTGTCAGCGCGTTCTGTGAGCAGAGAGCAAGCGCTCTTCTCTCCCGCCCGTGGCCCTAGCAACGCTACAGCCGCGGCCCTAACAACACTGCAGCCTCGGCCACGCCGGAGCAGCAGGGAACAAGGTGAGTATTTTATTTTTTTTATCAAACAGTACTTTGTGGGGCCATTATATGCGAGGGTCATTATATGTGAGGGCCATTGTATGTGGGGGCCATCATACTATATGTGGGGCCATCATTCTATGTGCAGGACTGTATGTGGGGCCATCATTCTATGTGCAGGACTGTATGTGGGGCCATCTTATTATGTGCAGGACTGTATGCGGGGCCATCTTATGTACAGGACTGTATGCGGGGCCATCTTATTATGTGCAGGACTGTATGCGGGGCCATCTTATGTGCAGGACTGTATGCGGGGCCATCTTAATATGTGCAGGACTGTGTGCGGGACCATCTTATTATGTGCAAGACTGTATGCGGGGCCATCTTATTATGTGCAGGACTGTATGTGGGGCCCTTATTTTGTGCAGGACTGTATGTGGGACCATCTTATTATGTGCAGGACTGTATGCGGGGCAATAATACTATGTGCAGGACTGTATGCGAGGGCATCTTATTATGTGCAGGACTGTATGTGGGGCCATCTTATTATGTGCAGGACTGTATATGGGGCCATCTTATTATGTGCAGGACTGTATGTGGGGCTATCTTGTTATGTGCAGGACTGTAAGCGGGCCGTCTTATTATGTGCAGGACTGTATGCGGGGCCATCATACTATGTGCAGGACTGTATGTGTGGCCATCTTATGTGCAGGACTGTATGCGGGGCCATCTTCTGTGCAGGACTGTATGTGGGGCCATCTTATTATGTGCAGGACTGTATGTGGGGTCATCTTATTATGTGCAGGACTGTATGCGGGGCAATCATACTATGTGCAGGACTGTGTGCGGGGCCATCTTATTATGTGCAGGACTGTATATGGGGCCATCTTATTATGTGCAGGACTGTATGCGGGGCCATCTTATTATGTGCAGGACTGTATGTGGGGCCATCTTGTTATGTACAGGACTGTAAGCGGGCCATCTTATTATGTGCAGGACTGTATGTGTGGCCATCTTATGTGCACGACTGTATGCGGGGCCATCTTATTATGTTCAGGACTGTATGCGGGGCTATTGTCACGCCAGGTGTGCGTTCAACACAAAGGGGAAAGGGAAACGGAGCCCAGACACTAGGGAAAGGAGGAAGAGGTGACCTCCTAATCTGGACTAGCGTCACCCTGTCTCCCTCTAAAGTCCCTATACAGTCTCCGCAGTTGTCGCTGATCACGTGCCTCGCCCTACTAGCCCTTGCGTAAGGCTATAGCTGGGGGTGGAAAGAGATGAGCACTAGTCAACCTCCGTTAGCACTCTAAAGACAAAAGGGGAAGACAACAGAGAGGAATAACAACTTAGCTTTAGAAGAACTCCAACAGGGCAGACTGCCTCAAGACTCCAGAGAGGATGTGATGCTGCTTCAGCCAAGTTCCAAGTAGAAATGAGTATAACCGGCGATGCCCACCAAGATACACCAGGTATATATACACCCAGACTAAAGGGAGGTAGTCGCTGGGTCCTAAACACAGCCTCCTATCTACGCATCTGTCTGCATTGCCAAATGTGGAGATCTCCTGCAAACCACTGCAGGGCGACTGTCACCTCTGACACACCAGTGACAGTACCCCTCCTCTATGAGTGGCCTCTGGACACTCAGGACCGGGTTTCTCAGGAAAAGAGGTGTGAAAAGAGCGAACCAATCTGGGAGCCTTCACCTCTGACGCTGAAACCCACGTCTTCTCCTCCAGACCATAGCCTTTCCAGTGCACCAAATATTGCAGAGAACGACGTTGGAGACGAGAATCTACTATCCTCAAAATCTCGAACTCCAGATTACCATCAACCATTACTGGGGGCGGTGGTAGAGGTGAGGGCTCAAGAGGTTCTACGTACCTTTTGAGTAAGGACCTGTGGAACACATTGTGAACCTTAAGGGCCCGAGGAAGTTCAAGACGAAACGCTGCTGGGTTAATGACGGCTGTAATTTTGTAGGGACCAATAAACCTAGGTCCCAGCTTCCAAGAAGGAACTTTCAATCTTATATTCTTGGTAGACAACCACACAAAGTCATTCCCATTCAGGTCCGGACCTGGCAAGTGTTTTCTGTCAGCCATAAGTTTATACCTGTCACCCATGGTCTTCAAATTACACAGAACACCCTGCCACACCGAGGAGAGTGACGAAGCAAACTGTTCCTCTTCAGAAACTCCTGAAGCTCGTCCCCCACTGAAAGTACCAAACTGTGGATGATAACCGTATGCACCGAAAAATGGTGATCTGCCAGTGGATTCTTGACGATGATTATTGCTGGCAAATTCTGCCAGCGATAAGTGGGATGCCCAATCCTCCTGATTTTCGGAGACGAAACACCTGAGGTATGTCTCCAATTTCTGATTGACCCGCTCGGTCTAACCATTTGACTGAGGGTGGAAGGCAGAGGAAAAGGACAGCTGCACCCCCAGTCGAGAACAGAATGCCTTCCAGAACTTGGAAACAAACTGGGTCTCCCGATCAGACACCACTTCAGTGGGAACTCCATGAAGCTTCACAATCTCATTTCTGAACACCCGAGCAAGTGTCTTAGCATTGGGAAGTGCAGGTAAAGCGAGGAAGTGAACCATTTTACTGAACCTATCTACTACTACCAAAACCACCGTTTTGCCTGCAGAAACCGGTAGGTCAGTAATAAAATCCATGAACAAGTGTGTCCATGACCTGCTAGGGATAGGTAGCGGAAGAAGAGTACCAGACGGACTGGTGTGCGAAACCTTAGAACGCGCGCAAATACTACAAGCAGCTACGTGTTCAATTACATCCCGATGCAACCCCGGCCACCAAAAACGACGAGAGAGGAGGTCCGCAGTTGCCTTACCACCTGAATGCCCAGCAAGCACAGAGTTATGATGTTCCTTGATTACTTTACGGCGCAGATCAGGTGGTACAAATAACTTTCTTGAAGGGCAGGAAGCAGGGGAGTCCCCGTGAGCCTCCAGCACCTCACTCTCCAGTTCAGGAAAAAGAGACGAAATAACTACCCCTTTTTGTAATATCGGGGCAGGGTTCTCATGGTCACCACCACCAGGGCAGCTCCAGGACAAAGCATCAGCCTTGACGTTTTTGATCCCTAGACGAAAAGTGACAACAAAATTGAACCTAGTAAAAAACAGGGACCATCTGGCTTTCCTAGGGTTGAGACATTTAGCTGACTGGAGATACAGTATGACAGGTTCTTATGGTCAGTAATAACAGTAATAGGATGGACAGCCCCCTCCAACCAGTGTCGCCATTCCTCGAATGCCAATTTGATCGCCAAAAGTTCCCTATTACCCACGTCATAATTTCTCTCAGCCAAAGACAATTTTTTAGAAAAGAAGGCGCATGGATGCCGTTTACCAGAGGACGAATCCTGAGACAACACAGCCCCAACCCCGACATCCAAAGCATCGACCTCCACAATAAACGATTGAGAAACATCAGGTTGACTGTGAATAGGTGCAGTGGCAAAATGATTCTTTAAGGAAGAAAAAGCCTGGAGGGAAGCCTCCGACCTGTTGGAAAAATCAGACCCCTTCTTAGTCATGTCAGTAAGGGGTTTCACTACCACCGAGTAATTTTGGATGAATTACCTGTAAAAATTAGTAAAGCCCAGAACACGTTGTAGGGCCTTCAGGTTCTCGGGACGTTCCCAGTCAAGGACTGCACTGATCTTCTCTGGATCCATCCAAAAACTTGAAGATGACAACAAGTACAACAAAAACTGCACCTCCTGAACAGCAAAAACACATTTTTCTAGTTTGACATAAAGTTTTTTATCCCTTAATATCTGAAGCACCTGCTTAACATGTCCCCGATGGGTCTCAAAATCAGGTGAATAAACCAAAATATCATCCAGATAGTGTAGTAGAGGCAAGAGAGTCTTTAAGAGAATTCTAACAGGATGCTTCAAAGATGGAGAGAGATTGCCATCTGCTGGTCGGGCACAGTCAAGCGGAACCAAGATGTGCAAGGGAAGTTGAAGGGGGAGCAGATTTAAATGCTGGACCCAGTCAGGTGACTTCCAGGAAGGAGTTTATGGGTATAAGAGGCCAGAGCGCCAAGCCTGAGGTGGTTTAAGTGCCAAGTAGCAGAGAGGAGCATACGTGTTCCTTACTAAGCCCCATGTGGCAGCCTTAAGCCAGAGACCTGCGAGGTGCCACAGCCGGACACTGGTGGATGAGCTCCGGATCCCTCACAAATGTGCCCCGAGTGCTGTGCCTACTGAGGAGAGTCGGAACCTGCTTGCGGTGCTGGGTGAGTTAGCGGAACCCGACGTCGCCTGCCGACAGACGAGGTCTGGACCCCCCTATCCATGGCTTCAGAGACTGCCTCCAACAGCCAGGAAGAGAGGAGTTGGGAAACGGTTGTGCCAGGAAAGTCACGCCAGTGAAAGCAGAGGAGCTGCACACATGAACAGGGCCGTCACTTATACTGTTCACTCACGGTATCGGGGCCAGTTGGGTTTAGGTACTCAGGTTGGGAGGGGAACGGTTGTGGCGGAAGAAGCTAAACGTGATTTAATTGACTTTGTCCGGAAAAGACTTTCGGCCTAGGGGGAATAACCGGTGACCCCCGCTAGGGCCATATACAGAGTTAAAAAAACTGATGTGCAGGACTGTATGTGGGACTATCTTAATATGTGCAGGACTGTATGTGAGGCCATCTTATTATGTGTAGGACTCTATGCGAGGCCATCTTATTATGTGCAGGACTGTATGCGGGGCCATGTTATTATGTGCAGGACTGTATGTGTGGCCATCTTATTATGTGCAGGACTATATGTGAGGCCATCTTATTATGTGCAGGACTGTATGCGTGGCCATCTTATTATGTGCAGGACTGTATGAGTGGCCATCTTATTATGTGCAAGACTATATGCGTGGCCATCTTATTATGTGCAGGACTGTATGCGTGGCCATCTTATTATGTGCAAGACTATATGTGGGGCCATCTTATTATGTGCAGGACTGTATGCGTGGCCATCTTATTATGTGCAAGACTATATGTGGGGCCATCTTATTATGTGCAGGACTGTATGTAAGGCCATCTTATTATGTGCAGGACTGTATGCGTGGCCATCTTATTATGTGCAAGACTATATGTGGGGCCATCTTATTATGTGCAGGACTATATGTAAGGCCATCTTATTATGTGCAAGACTATATGCGTGGCCATCTTATTATGTGCAGGACTGTATGCGTGGCCATCTTATTATGTGCAGGACTATATGTGGGGCCATCATGTTATGTGCAGGACTATTAGGACTTTTGCTATGGGGCCCCATGATTTCTATGTAAGCCCCTGGCAGCCACCTAATCCGCTCCAGAAAAGCAGTCAGCCGCAATGTGTTGTCGTTCCTGCCCAATCAGCAGCAGTCTGGGTCACTGGGTGAGTTCTTGCTATATCCCAGCCCAGAGACACATTTAGTAAATTTAAGGAGAGGTTGTCCACTCTTAACATTGATGACTTATCCTTAGGATAGGGCATCAATGTCTCATCTGTGTGTCTGTGATACCTGGTACCCCCGCAGATCAGCTGTTCTCACAGCTCAGTTATGGCACAGCACAGCTCCGTCTACTGTATAGTGGCTGCAGCCAGGTACTACACATTCGTCACCTATTTAAATCAATAAGGGGCGTATGTGCAGTACCCGGTTGTGGCCACTATACAGTAGACGGAGCTGTGCAGTTCTGTAACTGAGCGGTTCCTGCCAGCACCGAGAACACCGATCAGATCAGATCAGTGTTAAAGTAGTGCACAACCCCTTTAAATATTCATGTTTCTCTCCTCTGGACAAGAACTGGCTGGTGACTGACTTTTGGTGCTGATGATAATTACGTTTTCTTCCTACTAAAAGCAGCCAGTCCTCATGCCAGTTTTGCACCAGGAACTTATTTGTCCAAGAACATATGATTTCTGTAAGTGCTGGACAATCAGTCCCTATATAGATCATATCTTTTTGGCCAAATAAGCTCCCGGTGCAAAACTGGCAGGAGGACTGGCCGCTTTTAGTAGGGGTGATAACCCCTTTTTTTTTTTTTTTTTTATGTGGTGATAACATTGAGGGCTCGTTCACACGATCGATGATTGCCAGATTATCGGATCGATTATGGTAATGACATTGATCACATTCCGATCACAGTTTAATCAGTGTCAGTTTACTGTGATCTGATTTCTCTCATATAAGCGTCATATCTCAGGTGCGGAGAAGACGGAGAGCTGAATTTCTCCATCTCCTCCATTGTCTGTGTCCGCTTACATCAGACTGTACTTAAATGACGTCCGAGTGCAGTCTGTTTCAGACTTGTACGGGTGATCCGAATTCCAGAGCCACTCACAGCTTGCTGCAAATTTCAGACCAATTTGGTCTATAGAGAACAGCGCAGATCTGCACTGCCCATAGTATAACATTGGTCCGAGTGCTATCCAATAAAACATCTGATAGCACTCAGCCGTGTTATACACCAGTGTGAACAAGGCCTCACTGTGCCAAACACATTCTCATTTGCTTCCTGTAAGAGAAGTGGATGAGAAGTAATGAGAATGTGTTTGACAAATCACATACTTATGTTCACGTGACAACTGCCTTAACCTCCTGGTAAAGCCAAACCCCAACATTACACTCTGTTAGTACTCAGCGAGCTGCACTGCTGGCAAAAAATGTGCACTGGGTGAAAAACCCCTATAACTAGGAGGTAGGGTGGGCTGAGTGTATAAATTATAATTATTAGAATATGCACTGACCTTAGGTCCTCCTGCAGCTATGGGCATACATAGAAAAAGTCCTAATTCTGATTCCCCCTTTCAAAACCAAAAATTCTCAGCGGGGTCACGGGGCATAGGTACAGTCACAGAAATGGTATCTCCCAACTTTTAAAGACAAAGTAATTTAGTCCTTTAGCGTTCTCACCCATAAACTGTACAGAAAAGGTTGCATAGAAAAGATACACTTCTACTTAAAAACAGCGATTTGCATGTGGGCTGCTTTAGTTTGAGTGCCAGGGCTGATTTTCAGTCCCAGTCTGGCCCTGTCTCCTTATTAATGACCTTACTGTTACACATCTGTCCCAGGTTTCTCGGGATTTGCTCCCTTCTACTGGGTATACTGCTCTCTGTTGTGCAGCACGTCAAGTTTTGCAGGACTGATTTAAGACCAATTGAAACAAACACACCTGCATCTTGGGATTAGGACTCTAGTTCTATGATAGATGTGCTCCACCATCTGTGCTTTTTGTATTTGTGCTTGCATTCATCGCTGCTGTTTTCCACTTATTTCGTCATACTGCTTCTGAGATCCCTGTGTGTGCCAAGTCCTCACTGGCCACGTGCCTTCCTATTTGCTGCATCAACGCTCAGGGTCCAGGGACCCTGACCTAGGGCTTAGAGGATCAACCTCACCAGATGAGCCTAGGATTGACAGCAAGGTTGCGATTCTTATCAGTGTAATTATGTCCATAACCTACACTAGCCTCTTTCAGGGTCTATCTAATCTACGATAAACAGTAACATCTGAGTATTAAATAAGCAACTCATAGTTCTCAAAAGAACGGAAATAGAATACGAGGAGGAGTCGTACATGAGGAGTCCACAGGCTCAAAATGGGGTTCACAAAGTTTATCTTTCTTTCAGTCTTGTGGACTTCCAGCATTTTGGAATTGTGACTTGACTGATGCCTCTTCTCAAGCTAAGTCGCTGCAGAAGGTGACAGTGGGGATTTTAAAACTAATTTTTCAGTCAATACAAATATAAAAAGTAAGTAAAAATAGCATTCAGTGTTTAGTTCATCATTAGCAATTCATCAAATAAGTATGCTAAATTTATTTTAATTATTTTTGGATCACTAAGTCATTGATCTGAGGCTTGTATCATTGTATACATTGTCATACAATTTCATTTTCCTTTCATTCTTATAGATAGATATTAAACAGATAACTCATAGATATATCCTGATTGAACAAATTTGTTTTTTTAACATAGTCTAGAAACATTTTATGTCCCCTTTTTAGCATCTTCAGAAATAAGAAAGGCTTATGGAAGCCCGGCACGTACTGTACCTCCTGTAAATAGACATTGATATGTTCCTATTCCAAGAGAAATACTGAATACAATGCAGCAATCTACAGGATTGTTTCTGCTTTCACGCTCTCTACAAGCTGTTTGCTGTACGATGACCCATGACAATGGATGTAGCTTCAGGAAATCATAAACCTGAACTGTAAAAATGTTCACGCTGACTGCAGCGGGGGACCAGCAAAAATAATTAGATCTAATAGTATCGTTCAGATACAATATACTGTCAGGCAAAAATTTAACCTCCTGCTGAGGGGTAACACAGGTTTTTATTATACAAAAAAGGAAGTTTCTTGTTAAAAGATTTCTTTGATATTTCATTATTATTTCTAAAATCTTGTTAGATACAGACTGTATATTATAAGGAATAAAAACCGTATTGACCAAATAGATATTCACAAGCTTCAAGTAAAGTGGACATTGTTGTATGAGATTCTTTTAATTTATCCGGTGTATATTACATATGAGATGTGTGGGCAACAGGGAAAATAACAGATAAGTGATCTGTAATGTTTTGTCCTCATCTGACATTGTGTCACGCTGGTGGGTGTAGGCCCACTGCGCCAAGGGCCGGGCTTTCCCTGGAGGGACGTAACTAAGCGGCTACCTGGTCTTCACTAGAGCCTCTGATGGTGAGGATAGGCTTGAGCTGCAGGTAGCTGCCAGGTACCGCTACAGGGCAGTCCCCAGTACTGCAGCAGCTGACCCCAAGGGATGAGTTGGCGTGTCCAGCGGGACAGAGACAGAAACACTGACAGAAATGATAGTGGTGTTGGTTCTGACTGAACGGCTGATAGGCAGAACGGGTTCAGGATCACAGGTACTGGTTCAGAAAGAATGGCTGGTTTAGACAGGACAGGTTCAGGATCACAGGTACTGGTTCAGACAGGACAGGTTCAGGATCACAGGTATTATTGGTTCAGACAGAATGGCTGGTTTAGATAGGACAGGTTCAGGATCACAGGTAATGGTCCAGACTGGACGAGGACCTGAAAACAAACTAGAAGGCTGGAAGCCCAACTAGAAACTAACATTGCTCAGGCACCTTCCTAGAGCAGAGGGTACCTTAAATACATAATGTCTCCCAGTAATAGGCTAGGAGCACTTCCGGAGTGTGCACGCTGTCCTTTTAAGAAACGTGGAGACGTGCGCCCCAAGTGCGTCACCAGGAGACCAGCGTGGCGTGTGCAGGCTCTGGGACCTTGAAGCAAGAGGAACGGCAGAGTGGCAGTGGCAGTGGCGGTGAGCATGTCGGCATCCCTGCAGGGGCGGGGGACATGCAGGGATGCCGGCATTACACATAGTACATGAGAGTATAACACAGAATTTAAAGGGTACCAGTCACTATTTTTTTGGCTTATAAACTATGCCAATCACCGTTAAAATAATTTGAATGTGGTTCCACAACCCCTTTTTATACCCTCATGGGTGACCCTGCAAACCCTTAAAGTGTTTTATACTTGTTCCGTGCTGCATGTAAATTGTGCGGTCCAATCTGACGGGCGAATTCAGATTGCAATCAGCATTGCTCTGGTCCCTTCAAACGCTGCCTCTTCTATCTGGATGGAAGTGGGTGACATTTCTATATCATCCACACAATGCTGGAAATCTTGTGCCTTCGCAGTGGAACCATAGACCAATAGTGCAAATCTGAAAGCTGTGACTCTGGTGCAGAAAGATGGGAGAAGAGCCCTAATGGAGCTTACAATGGATAGCATTGGCTAGAGAGAAAGTACTTCGATGTACGGCAGTCCTTTAAGAACACAAGGGTCAAAGCCTAGGCATGTGAGACATCATCAGCAGAGCCAAAGAAATAAACAAGATGTCTGATCCAAAGGCCATAGATGTGAGCTAGGCATTGGACAACAGGACTCCTGGCACCACAGCCAATTCAAATGACAGCAGCAAAAAGGAGTGGGGCACCTGGCACAAACAACCAAGGTAAGTGGAGTGTGACAAAATTATTTCATGTATGTCAAAGGGGTGTCAAAATATTTAAGTGGCCAAATTCCAGATGATGGCTGAAAACTATTTACTAAGGTTTTCTTGGCTCATTACATATGTGACAATTATGTGAAGTTCATCTTTTTGTCGCGGGTGGTCTAGTAATCACTCTTACAATCACTTTGCCCTTGATGTAAAAGTAATAAGATCTCCATATTCCTGGTGATCCTGAAATAGACTTATGATAAACACAGTAACCAGCCTGAGGAGACAGAGGAGGAGCCTGAACCTATCATCAGGCAGGAGGTGTGCCTCAGACAACCGCAGACTCTGTATAGACATTGTAGGGAAACTGTAGTCACAGATAACAGCTCTGCCCTACGGAAAACTACCTAAAAAGCAAAAGAAAATTATCGAAACTTACATAAAACTTATGAGCCCCATTATCAAACAGTCACTTTATTGCATCACTTTAGTTTTGCCAAACCTCTGAAGCTTCGAGTGTGACGTCCAAGTGCTGAAACCCCCAACAACCACCGGAATAGCAGGGGAAAAGAACTCTCAGCAGTTGTTTATCCACCAATTGTAAGACGTTTTGGTAAATTTCGGGTATAAATCATTTAGAAATAAAATTAAATTACAAGTGACTAGCCCAGGGGATGGGGATGACTCGGTACCCGGGCCTTTGCCTGGCCTTGGGAATGTCGCGGTGGTCGGCTCCCGGGCCCGTACCCTGGGGTCACTCTTTAAAAGGGTGGATAATTGTTAATTTTATAAAAGTTCGTGACGCCACCTTTGGCTTCTGGTGAGAATCACCAGCGCTGCGCAGTCCACTGAGGCCGGTGATAAGGCAGCTCGATGGTATGGCTCCCCACAGGTGGAGCTAGGCCTCAGGGCAGCGTACGGAAAGGGGGATGCAGGACAGGCGAGACCCAGCCGGGTCAGAGCAAGAATGGGGACGGACACGGTAGTCACTTCAGTACCTTTTACTGGTGGAAATTCAGGCACATGCCGGAGCACTGTAGGGTGAAGGGTGCATATCAGGATCCTCCCCAATGAGCGGGTGTAGGGCCTCCTGTTTCTTGCCTCTGCGTAGTAAGTTTCTGACCTGCCTGGAGCTAGGCCTAACTTTGTCTCTGTCCTGCGCTGGCTGACCTTGTGGTAGGGCCTTTTCTTGGAGTACACGCTCCTCAGCTTGCGGGGCCTATGTGTCTCCCGGCTCTGTTTCGTATCAGCACATTAGCGATCCTGGGACTTGTAGTGCTCCAGGGATTCCGGTTATGCCTTACTGGGTCATAGAGATCCCGGTAAGCTCGGACCCGGTGTCCGGTAAATTCTTCGGGGTGAGCTGGTTAAACTTCTCTGCCCCCTATGTACTAACTCTCCACTCGCCTTCGGCCTACTCGGGCCCTCACTAGGCTATACACACTAACGGAAGCTTGCCGCGCTTCACCGATTTTATGGCGCCAGCACACCTTAAGCTCACTATTCTGAGCTACAACTGAGTCTTGGTCTGGATGAGCTCCACTGCAGGCTAGCAATTGCAGGAGCTGGAACAGGCTCTGTCCTCTGAGGTAACTCTTCTCAGACTGTACTGGACTCAACTGCTAAACCAGACTGAACTAGACTAAACTCCCTGGCTCCACCTTCCCTATTTATATCCCTAACGGGCTCCCTCTGCTGGTCTGAGGTGGAAGGTGGAGATGTGTGAATGTTTATGGGGGCCTCTTGTGGAGGAATGCATCAATGCACTCTTCTAGGATCTGTGATACCAAGCGCAGCTGGGCGTCACACAAGTAATATGAAATGTTCTATACATTTCTGCATCCACAATGATGCAATATTTATAGTCATTTCATCACTTGAGGAATCACTTGTTCTGATCTCTTCTTGACCCTTTTATTATGGAGGATAGAAAATATTTAACCTTTTTTATCTTTTGCCTTCAGATAGAACAACATTTCTCCTGTGGTCATAAGGAAGCAAGCACATTAAAAGGCATCGTGAGCGTGATATTAGTGTCATTGTTAAAATGCTATTCATTTCTTGGTAGGAGAATATTAGCCCTGCGGCTTACAATAAATTTCACCACAGGCATCGAGGATCTAGCACCCTGGCATTAACTTTAGATTAAAGCGGTGCAATCTGGACAGTTGGAAGTAAGAGGATTTACTAAAATGCCACATTTGCTAAAGAATGTTGGTACTTGAGCAAAACAAGATCACGCCGTGAGTTCTCACTGTCACATGTATATAGCCAGCTCACATGTAACACGGATGGTATATAGTGGTAATGCCTGAGCTTTAAAGCACTTGAATTGTCATTTGGCTCCAGACTACAGAAATAAAAATAACTAAAACATTACGGCATTTCCTTTAATTTAATTTGCTAATGTATTATTTAAAGTCAATCTTTACTTTTCATCATTATGTTGTTTTAGGTCCATTTGCACATTAATTTTATAATTTTCTGTATCTTAATTACAGTCAGTTTTCTGCTTTTCTGATACAGATTTCTAGAGCCCATGCAAAATTGTTGAGTTAAATTATAAAATTCTGACAACCTACACGACTAAATTGAGCTTAAAGGGGTTGTCCACTACTTCTTATATTGATGACTTATCTTATGGATAAGTCATCAATATAAGTCGGTGGGGATCTGACACCCGGCACCCCCACTGATCCACTGTTTTACCTAGTATTGAGCTAGCACATTCCATTCCATACACTAGTCACATTAGCATATGACCACCACTGTAGCCGGTAACATTTGATTGTAGGGGTGTGTAATGCCAGCGTCCCTGCATGCCTTCCTCCCCCCAGCAGGGATGCCAACATGCCCACTGCCGTGGCCGCTCGATGACTTCTCCTGCTGCGGCTCCCAGGTCCAATGCCCCATGCACGTCGCACAGGTCTCCCTCCATTGCGCTTAGATCGTATGCGTGTGCTCCCTATTTCTTAAAGGGACAGCGCATGTACTTTGAAAATGTTGCCAGCCTATAGCTGGGAGGCATTAGGTATTTAAGGCACCCTCCCCTGTAGGGAGGTGCCTGAGCGGCTTTAGTACCTAGTGTGTCTTCAGTTTACTAACTAGTTGTTAGGTTCCTGATCCTGAATCCATTCTGTGACCCTGCACCTGAGTCTATCCCGTGTTCCTGAACCCGTCCTGCTAACCAGAACTCTAACCCGTACAGCCTGTATCCAAACCTGATCCTGAATCCGTCCTGTCAGAACCATCATCAGTACCTGAACCCATTCCGTCTGAACAACACTAGTGCCCATAGTGCCAGTGATCCAGATACTGTCCTGCCTGACACTCCAAATCAGTACTTGCGTCCCTGGCCTCTGAGCTCAGCTGCTGCAGTACTGGGGACTGCCCTGGAGTGGTACCTGGTGGCTATCTGCAGCTCAAGCCTAATCTCACCATCAGAGGCTCTAGTGAAGACCAGGTAGCCGCTTAGTTATGCCCCTCTAGGGTAAGCCTGGCCCATAGTGCAGTGGGTCCACATCCACCAGCGTGACAGGATGCCTGGGTGATTGTCCCCAACCCTGGGCAGACTCCAGGTTTATGTTCGCCCCTTTTCCCTTTCAATTTTTTCTCCTTGCTTTCCAAGAGCTATAATTTTTTTATGTTGTTGATAGATAAAGTAATATCAGGGCTTGTTTTTTGTGGTACGAGCTTTCCTTTTTATCATGACTGTTTTAGGGCTCATACGACTTTCTACTCTAAAGTGAATAAAAAAAAACAGCAATTCTGCAATTTTAATTTTTCTTCCTTTTCAGCACTCACCGTATGGGATAAGTATTCTGATATTTTATTAGATTGAACAGCTATGCACACAGAGATATGAAATAGGTTGTTTCATTTTTTAGATTGTTTTTCCATTCTGGGAAATGAGGGATTATATAAACTTTTACATGTACAGTTTATTTATTTTTTAAAATATATTATCTTTTTTATTATTGCTCCCAATTGGGGACTAGATCACTTGTTTAAAACACTGCAATACTGTAACATTTCCTATGAAGCCCAGACATGTGCTGGGCTTAATAGGTGTACAAACATGGCAAACACAGGAGCCTTCACTAGATCCCTGCCAGCCATGACAATGCTATCGTCACCCTGCAATTACATTGCTAGAGGGTCATTGGGATCTTCACCCATTTCCAACATCTTATTTGTCACTGTCTTTAGAGATGAGCGGATCGGTCCACAGTCCAGCTCAATGGCTCTGGCCGTGGACAGGAGCTGAATAAATATCCTGAGCTTCTGGGTTCCTTAACACAGCGTTTGATTTGCCAGCCTGGTGTGAAGTCATTTTTGCAATGTGCACAAGTGACCTCCGGCCAGCCCGGCTAATCATAAGCAGAGTCTGGGATCTCGGTTGTTAAGGAAATTTGCACAGGCTACATCCACAATCAGAGAACACTGACTTGGACCAGGGTTGATCCTCTCATCTCTGTTTTAATTAACAGTATCCAAAACTACTGTAATTGGAGCTAGCTACCTTCGCAGCAGTTAAAGGGAATATGTCTGCATGTTTTTGCTATACAATCTGACAGCAGCATAAGGTAGGGACAGAGACCCTGATTCCAGTGATGTATCACTTAAATTACTGGATACAGCAGTCACAGTTTTCTCTGCAGCAGATCCAGCAGAGCTCAGATGTTGAGCTGTGTATAACCCCGCCCACACCACAGCTTTCTGTGTATATTGTATAGTGACAGAGAGACGCTAATCAGTGCTGGGGGCGTGGTGGACTAGGAGGCACGAGGGCAGTTGTCCTGTAGAGATACTCTCCTGCTGATAAAACACTGATTGTATTGAAACAGCAGAAAACAGTCTAGTAAGTGACACATTGCTTTAATCAGAGTCTCTGCTCCTACATCATGGTGCTCTCGGAATACATAGCGAGAACCTGGTGACAGATATCCTTCCAGACTCAGCTGCCTGCTGTATAGATCTTGAGCCTGCTCCATACATGCAGTGCACACATCAGCTGTACAAGTACGGCAGACATCACAAGTTGAAACTTGGGCAGAGTCGGTCCTCTGGCACTGTGGGAGCTGGCACTTGCTCAGAATTGAGACACTGGTGCCAGCCCTGCCTCCATTAATCTGATATTGACAATTTATCCTAAGCTTGCATCATCAATATCTAAAGTAGTGGACAACCCCTCTAAAGTTAGATGAGTGTGGTTTAGACTCATATATTCTGTTAGGCAGATCCATAGCTTCTTGCACTGTTCGATGTCTATCAGATCTGTATATGTCAAACAAATGTATTTATTTTACTCACTTATATAGCAGCATTAATTCCACAGCACTTTACAGACATTATCACTGTCCCCATTGGGGCTCACAATCTACATTCCCTATCAGTATGTTTGTGGAGTGTGGGAGGAAAACAGAGAACCCGGAGGAAACCCACACAAACACAGGGAGAACATACAGACTCCTTGCAGATGTTGTCCTTGGTAGGATTTGAACCCAGGACCTCAGCGCTGCAAGGCTGCAGTGCTAACGACTGAGGCACCATGCTGCTCATAAATGTAATTTATCTTATTGTCGTAACTACCTTATTTTACTCAGATGTTATGAAAGTTTTGTGCTTTGAAAGCTCATGGTAACTAGTCATTTCTTAAACCTGCTTTATGCAATCAAGAAGCAGTTAATCTATCGGCCATGAGGGGACAAGAAAGGACACAGGAGTTAAAGGTCATTGAGAACAGGCCAGGAACTCCCAGCATTAGTATAATCTGTTTAGAAGATATTGAAGACTTTGTAATCCTGAAACTATTCAATAACAGAACCACATAGGGATCCTGAGACCTTCTTTCCTGGTGCACATACACTACCATTCAAAAGTTTGGGGTCATTTAGAAATTTCACTATTTTTTAAAGAAAAGCACATTTTTTTCAATGAAGCTAACATTAAATGAATCAGAAATACACTCTATACATTGTTAATGTGGTAAATGACTATTCTAGCTGCAAACGTCTTGTTTTTATGGCAATATCTACATAGGTGTATAGAGGCCCATTTGCAACAACCACCACTCCAGTGTTTTAGTGGTACATTGTGTTTTCCAACTGTGTAAGAAGTCTAATGGATGTTTAGCAAACCCTAGAAAACCCTTGCACAAGTATGTTAGCCCAGCTGAAAACAGTTTGGCTGATTTGAGAAGCTATAAAATTGACCTTCCTTTGAGCTAGTTGAGAATCTGGAGCATTACATTTGTTTGTTCTATGAAACTCTCAAAATGGCCAGAAAAAGAGAACTTTCATGTGAAACTCGACAGTCTATTCTTGTTCTTAGAAATGAAGGCTATTCCATGCGAGAAATTGCCAAGAAACTGAAAATTTCCTACAACAGTGTGTACTACTCCCTTCAGAGGAGAGCACAAACAGGCTCTAACCAGAGTAGAAAGAGAAGTGGGAGGCCCCGCTGCACAACTGAGCAACAAGACAAGCATATTAGAGTCTCTAGTTTGAGAAATCGACTCCTCACAGCTCCTCAACTGGCAGCTCCATTAAATAGTACACGCAAAACGCCAGTGTCAACGTCTACAATGAAGAGGCAACTCCGGGATGCTGGCCTTCAGGGCAAAGTGGCAAAGAAAAAGCCATATCTGAGACTGGCTAATAAAAGGAAAAGATTACTCTGGGCAAAATAACATAGACATTGGACAGAGGAAGATTGGAAAAAAGTTTTATGGACAGACAAATCAAAATTTGGGGTGTTTCTATCACACAGAAGAACATTTGTGAGACGCAGAACAACTGAAAAGATGCTGGAAGAGTGCCTGATGCCATCTGTCAAGCATGGTGGAGGTAATGTGACAGTCTGGGGTCGCTTTGGTGCTGGTAAAGTGGGAGATTTGTACAAGGTAAATGGTATTTTGAATAAGGAAGGCTATCACTCCATTTTGCAACGCCATGCCATACCCTGTGGATAGCGCTTGATTGGAGCCAATTTCATCCTATGACAATGACCCAAAGCACACCTCCAAATTATGCCTGAACTATTTAGGGAAGAAGCAGGCAGCTGGAATTCTATCTGTAATGGAATGGCCAGCGCAGTCACCAGATCTCAACCCCATTGAGCTGTTGTGGGAGTAGCTTGACCGTATGGTACGCAAAAAGTGTCCATCAAGCCAATACAACTTGTGGGAGGGGCTTCAGGAAGCATGGGGGGAAATTTCTCAAGATTACCTCAGCAAATTAACAGCTAGAATGCTAAAGGTCTGCAATGCTGGAAGTGCTACAAAGGGAGCATTCTTTGATGAAAGCAAAGTTTGAAGGAGAAAATTATTCTTTCTAATAAAAATCATTATTTCTAACCTTGTCAATGTCTGGACTATATTTTCTAATCATTTTGCAACTCATTTGATAAATAAAAGTATGAGTTTTCATGGAAAACACAAAATTGTCTGGGTGACTCCAAACTTTTGAACGGTAGTGTATAGCTACACAAAGGGACAGATAGAAGGAAGCCTTAGCATAAAATTAGATTTTTATACCTCTAACCAACTTTACTTCATATTAATGCCTTCATATCATGTTAACGAGCGATCATAGTCACCAGAGGACGCCTTTGCAAGGAGCAGTATGTGGACCTCTTTGTTTCCAGGAACGCTGTGTGCCATTTATGGCCTATTTTTTCATTGTTCTTTAAATAAAATCATCACTGATACACCAATCCTCCAGTTTTTGTGGACTAAGGGTTCGAACCATCACTCTCGTTTCTCCTTTTGCCTGCAGTGCTTCTAGGCAGGGACAAGGCATGAAGAGGTTAATAGCTGTGGGTTGGGTGCACAAGGGATCATTACATGGGAAGAAGTTAAGAATTTTGTAGGTGGGTCTGCCTGGAATTGGGCGATAGGTGTCAGGTGCTCCCTGCCTTTTATTCATTATATAAAGCTCCCTTGCTATTGCTGCAAGCAGAGTTGCAGTAATAGCAACATAAGTAGTAAAGTTATAATTCAGAAGGATGTAGAGTAGACTCAGCAATGTAACAGAGCAGAGTTTGCAGCAGAATCCTAAGCAGAGCAGATTCAGCAGTACAGCAAAGCTGACTACGTGGCAGAGCTAAGTTTGTCAGAGAGTCCAAAGCAAAACTGGCTCAGCATTATAGCAAAGTTGACTGAGTGGCAGAGTTAAGTTTGTCACAGAATCCAAGAACAACTTACATAGCATTATTGCAGGGTTCCTGTGGACCTTACAGAGCTGTTTTTTTTTGAAGATTTAGAAATACCATTCACAGTAGTGTTGTGAAAGCCAACTACCTGAATTCTCAGGCGGGAACTGCTGCATGAGACAGCCTAAAACCCCTGGTGGCATGATGTTGTTGTTCGTCTGTGCCGTTTTATATCATGGAAACCTAATGCGCCAAGTTACAGAGCCAGTGGCAGGGGGAGGACGCAGTGCTTGGCGCTGGATGCAGAGAAGTGAATAACATCATACAATACATATTGCAGCCTTAAAAATAATTTTAAATAATCATTCTATGAACTGCTGGTCTTTCTCTGGCTGTAGCGTCGGCGTCCCTGCCTCCTGGTAGGCAGGGACGCCGTTCCCCTCACCTCTCCGCTCCGTGCCCGGCAGCTTCCTCCCGCTCTGCTGGCAGCGCGCGCTGCTTCTCGGCCTCTGTGCTTAGGGCGCGCGCGCGTGCGCGCTCCCCCTCTCTTAAAGGGGCCGCGCGCGCCGTCCTAAGGAGTCCCCGGCCAATGGCCGGAGGACCTCACCATATATAAGGCACCTCCTCCAAAATGGAGGTGCCCGAGCAATGTTGTTGCAAAGCCTTTCAACTCTGCTTCAGCCCTCAGGTCCCGTTACCAGATACCTGCCAGTTACCTGCCAGATCTCTGCTTGATACCTACCTGATTCCTGTCTATCTGCTTGCATTCCTGCGGTCCGACAGTCTGCCTTCCAACACCTGTCAGTCTGTCTATGGATCTGCCTGCCCGCTCACCTGGGAGCGCTCACCTGCTACCTGCCTCCTAGCCTACCTGGAGGCTCTGCCGTCACTTGCCGTGACCACCTGCCTGTCCAGAGACTCTTGCCCGCTCACCTGGGAGCGCTCACCTGATACCTGCCTGCTAGCCTACCTGGAGGCTCTGCCGTCACTTGCCGTGACCACCTGCCTGTCCAGAGACTCCTGCCCGCTCACCTGGGAGCGCTCACCTGCTACCTGCCTCCTAGCCTACCTGGAGGCTCTGCCGTCACTTGCCGTGACCACCTGCCTGTCCAGAGACTCTTGCCCGCTCACCTGGGAGCGCTCACCTGCTACCTGCCTCCTAGCCTACCTGGAGGCTCTGCCGTCACTTGCCGTGACCACCTGCCTGTCCAGAGACTCCTGCCCGCTCACCTGGGAGCGCTCATCTGCTACCTGCCTGCTAGCCTACCTGGAGGCTCTGCCGTCACTTGCCGTGACCACCTGCCTGTCCAGAGACTCTTGCCCGCTCACCTGGGAGCGCTCACCTGCTACCTGCCTGCTAGCCTATCTAGAGACTCTTTCCCTGCTGTCACTTGCCGTGACCACCTGCCTGTCTAGAGACTCTTATCCTGCTGTCACTTGCCGTGACCACCTCCCTGTCTTGAGACTCTTACCCTGCTGTCACTTGCCGTGACCATCCGCCTGTCAAGAGACTGTCCCTGTCACCTGCCGAGACCTTCTGCCCTTCTACCCAGAGACTGTCCCTGTCACTTGCCGTGACTACCTGCCCGCCTTCCCTGGGAGCCACCCGCTTCCTTACAAGGACTGCCCCTTTGTATAGTTGCTCTGAGGTTCCACCTCCCAGACCCGTTACACTGGCATTCTGTTCCAAGAAATGTATTCTTATTTCTATGGATTAAATGCCGTATTTCATTTTAAGATATTCCATTAAGATCCTTCCTAATGAGCACAATAACAATTGTCAACTAATGTAGACAAATCTTAGGTCCGCACATAACAGCATATGATGTAAATGTGTGATTTTTCCACAAAATGTGAAAACCTGCTGAGAAAAATAGATTTATCATGGCTATTGGCTTTAAGCAACTTACAGTAGATTAAATGAAATCATTATAACTGATCGGTGCGCTGTAATAGTGTGTAAGTGGTTAAGGGAATATTTATACAGATACATAGGGGTTATATAATATTTATAAACCATAGTGAACGGCAGTTTTGATTTTGGCTTGTCAAAAATAGATGTTAATGTTCATTTTACAAATAGAACCATGAAAGTGATTGCCTTAGAAATACATAGAAGAGATGAGACCCCGTGACAAAAATCTAAATATGTCTCCCATTGTGCCATAAGACATGATGCATGGTATTTGTTTACCCCTTTTCATAACTCTTGGGTCAATTAATTACCCCCTTTTTTGTTACTAACAATGCAGCTCCTTTTCACCCAGAAGAAAAGGGGATAAGACTAGCCAGGACTTAGACCTCTGTCTTCAGGGGCCCCATGGTCTGCCTTTAGGAAATATACATAATTGGCTTCTCATACATTACCTATAATGTCCTATTCTTTTTACTATAGTTGCAATTTACCTTACCTTAATCCCAGCTAGTGTGATAGATCATCCCTCACGTCATATTTAATGCTTTCCTCTTAAATCATTCTGGCTGTAAGAAGTTATCCCAAAATTAGATCGGTGGGGGTCTGACCACGGAGGACTTTAATCTCCATTAGAAAGGAATAGCAGTGGACATCCTCGACTGTACTTGATTTATTCTCTATGGGAATGCTTGAGTGCTATACTTCTCTTTCTTCAACAGTCTAACAGAGAATAAATAGAGTAGTGGTTGATTATACCCTGTCAAACAGGCTATCCCTGCATGTGTCACAACTGTCTAACAGATGTGACACATGCAGCCGCCGCAGCTGTTACTGAAATGCTGAGCACGCCAAAACTACTTGGCGAGTACCCGAGTGTGCTCGTTTAAAGGGTTAAACGAGCACGGCTCATCACTAATGGCCTCTCCAAAACATTGACTTTGTTATCCTTCAGCCACTTTGTTACCATTTTGGCAGTATGCTTCGGGTCATTGTCCATTTGGAAGACCCATTTTCACCCAACCTTTAATTCCCTAGCTGATGTCTTGAGATGTTGCTTCAGTATTGCCACATAATCTTTTTTTTTTCATGATGCCATCTATTTTGTGAAGTGCACCAGTCCCTCCTGCAGCAAAGCAACCCCGACAACATGATTCTGCCACCCCCATGTTTCACAGTTTGGATGGTGATTTTATGCTTCCAAGCTTCTCCCTTTTTCCGCCAAACGTAACGATGGTCATTATGCCCAAAAAGTTAAATTTTAGTTTCATCAGACCACAGGACATGTCTCCAAAAATTAAGGTATTTGTACCTGTGTGTATTTGCAAACATTAATCTGGCTTTTTTATGTTTCTTTTGGAGTAATGGCTTCTTCCTGGCAGAGTGGCCTTTCAGCCCATGTTGATACAGTACTCATTTCACTGTGGATATTGACACAATCTTACGAGCTTCCGCCATCATCTTCACAAGGTCTTTTGCTTTTGTCCTTGGGTTGATATGCACATGTCAGACCAAAGCGCGTTCATCTCTGGGGCACAGAACCCATCTCCTTCCTGAGCGGTATGATGGCTGGACATTCCCATATTGTTTGTACTTGTTCGTATAATTGTTTGTACAGATGAACGAGGCACCTTCAGGTATCTTGAAATTGTACCTAACAGTGAGCCAGACTTGTTCAAGTCCACAGTTCTCTTCCTGATTTCTTGACTGATTTCTTTACACTTTCCCATGATGCTACACAAAGAAGCAGTGTGTTTCAGGTGTGCATTAAAATACATCCACAGGTGTGTCTCTAACTCAGATGTTGCCAAAAAAATCAGAAGCTTCCAAACACATGACATCATCATATGGGCAGTCCAGAATTGTTTAAAGGCACAGTAATCTTAGTGTATGTAAACTTTTGACTTTGCAGTAAGTAATAAAAATACCTTAAAACATTCTCTATCATTATTCTGGCATTTGGAAAAAATGAAAAATTATAGTAATTGATCTAAAACGGGTAAGGCTTATTCTGATTTCATGTCAGATATTGAGAAAAACATGCATATGTGTCTTTTTATATAGTGTATGTAAACTTCTGGTTTCAACTGTATATGTTGTAAGGCAGCGCTAGTCATCATACTGGGGGACACTCGCTGCACCGGGTTAATTAAAGCACACATGCCATGTCTTTCTGGTATTGCACAATGCAGCAGATAATTATTTTATCATAAACCGCATATCACACATATAATGTCCACGAGCCTTTCCTGTGGCAGCTACGCCCACTTGGCTCCAGGTACAGCCTTCAGCAAGGTACTAACATAAATGTCCACAATAAGCAGTGTCTTTACCTTTGACGGGTTACAGCTGCTTCAGTCCATTTGGTTTGCCACCACTGTGGCTTTGCGGCTTCCCAAATGGGGGTCTCTAGCCGTCGTCCCGTCCAAGGCTACTGGTATGTTTTCTCACCTACAACATCCAGCCTTCGCCTTCCAGGACTCTTGCCTTCCAAGCTGGTTTTCCCTCCAAGGCCACTGGCATCTACACAAGATCCAGCCTCGACCTTTCAGGCTACGCCAGGCATCACCAGGCCTCACTAGGCCTCACTCTATAACGGTGTCCCACACGGAACAGGCCTCACGCCTTACACACACTGTCTCAAGACTACCAGGGTTTATATATCCTGTAGTACACACCCACAGGACCTGTGCTGATGTCACAGTCATGTGATCAGACATTCTGTGTGCACAGGACCTGCACTATGTCACAGTTATGTGACCAGTCACCTGAGGGGGAAGGTACATGGTCAGGCAAAACACATCCTGGACCATTACCGTAAAGCCAAGCAAGCCGCTGCATTACATATCCCCCCCCTCTGTTCAAACTTGTGGGGTTGAACACATAGTATACACAATTACCTCATAACCCACAGTTCACACTGAGACCATGTACTTGACAATTGCGCTGTTCAGCGCCTGGAACTTTAGTCAACGACATTAGCCCTTTCCTTAGGGACCTACCATCTGTCATTGTCACTGACTTCGTCAAGTCACATTTCCGGGTCGTAACTTTGTCAGACCTTCCCCGCTCCCAGCGGTCAGTCGTAACCTTGTCAGACCTCCCCCGCTCCCAGCGGTCAGTTGTAACCTTGTCAGACCTCCCCCGCTCCCAGCGGTCAGTCATAACCTTGTCAGACCTCCCCCGCTCCCAGCGGTCAATACAGCAGTGTGACTCACACGCCCTGGTATCTAAGGTCCGGTTCGACTCCGTACTGTCCCGTCCTCTATTGGGTCGTTTGTATGGGCCACTCAAACCTGAGTTACTGGAGGTCTCACTACCTCTAAACCCACGCCCACTACTCTCAGGACATCTTGAAAGGTCCCTAACTTCAGCTGTAGCTGTTCTGTTACTTAGGGGGCCCTTTCTCTGTCTGGTCTCACAATTTCTAGACGGCTGCCACTTTCTGCTGCTCAGGCGATGTAGCCTTTCCATTTGTAGTCTGGCGAGATTCAACTGTTCTACCTCTCGCAGGTAGGTCTCACTTACTACTCTATCAGCATGCGCATATATTCCAGGCTTTCTTCCGCTCCTACAGCGGAGAATGACACCATGCCGTCTTCATCTGGTATCCAGTCCTGACGATCACGTGGACTGCTTACTTTCACCACCCCAGACTTCTTTACCATCATCTGCATGGCTCGGCCATTTCTCCCAATGAGCTTTCTCACCAGAACATGAGGCACCCGGATGACCTCTTCCCGCAGACTGTGAGCTTTTCTCATAAGCTCCAGTTGTCTAAGGGCTTGTTCCGTCTTCCACCGGAGAAACAGCTTCGTGCGAATACATCGCCAGTGCATGTCACTTAGGATCGCCACCCTCTTCACTGTGACTTCGGTCGTGGACAGGACCACCAGCTGTTTAGCTCCTGAGGTCGAGTACACCTTACAGGCTCCCACGGCCTTCTTAAACTCTTCATGCACGGACTCACTGGTGCATTCTTCCCTCAAATCCTCAGGTACATCTATGAGGCATTTGTACCGAGACGTTTCTGTCTCACCAGTGGTCCCCAAAAGATCATCTAGCTCAGGTCTCAGGGGCAACTGACTTTCAGCTTCTTCACCCTGTATGCTTCCCCTGAGCTGACTCACAGCTACAAACTCAAGAATTTCCATCTTGACCACTTCCATTTCATATTTATCTTCGGTTAACACTCTCTTAGCTCTCCTCAGGTCCACCTTCTCATGGTATAAGGGAGTGAGTGCAACTTGTTTTTCCTTTTCCTTTTCCAAGGAGGCCTCGTTCACTGAGTGATACTTTGCCAGGCGACTTTTGAGCTTGAAAACTTCTTCCTCTAGCTCAGCTACTCACCTCATCCGTAGCCCATCTCTGAAGCTCTTCCTGCTTCAGCTGCTCCTTTAACAATAGAGTTCTCTCAGACCTCTCTGTCTCCAATGCGCCCACTCGGCTCTCGACAGCCAGTCTCTGAAGCTTCTCTTGCTTCCAATGGGCTTGTAGCGACTCCTTGAGCTCCTTGATCTCGGCTCCTACATCCACCGAATCATCCGAGCTCGTATTATTCAAGGAGGTATCTGTTTTATACCTCCCATCTCCAGTGGCCAACTCCTGGCCCTGGTCTGTGGCTTCTCCAATAGACTCCTCCATCTTTTTCTGCTCAGCTTCCATCTTGCTGATTATTTCCTTAAGGCACATCTCTGCCCCCTGGAGATTATCACAGAACGTCTGCAGCTCCTTCACCTGAGCTTCCAGACCTAGGGTCTTTCTGCGGAGATCACCATTTTCATCACGGGTGTCCTGCAGAGTGGTCTCAACCACTTGGCGCATGTGTTCTGCACCCGCCTTATCATCCTCTAGTTTTTCTTTAACCCTGAGGAGATCCTCATAAGGCCCCGTCACACTTAGCGACGCTGCAATGATCACGACAACGATACGACCTGTCAGGGATCGTTGCTGCGTCGCTATGTGGTCGCTGGTGAGCTGTCAAACAGGCAGGCTCACCAACGATCAGGGGAGCAGCGACATCGTGGAAAGAATCTTTCCACGATGTCCTGCTCCAGGTTACGAGTAGAGATGAGTGGTGTTCGACTAGAACTGTTCGCCAATCTCAAATTCGAGCTGTTTTGGGCGGTGTTCGAGTTGTTCGACGAACCCGAACGATTTGCAAAAAATTCGGCTGTTCGAGGTTATGTTCGATAACTGTTCGTGCACCAAAAGCGTGTCCTGCATGTCTGGCGCTATTTAGAGCACCAATCATGCAGGGATTGTCTGCCACTCACTGTAATGCCACAGCCATGGTGGTTGTGGCATTACAGTGATTGCCCAAATCGATGGGAACAGTGCCAACAGTGAAACATGAAAAGCCGGCAATTCAGCAGCGGCATACACCGGTACCCGACAATTTAGAACCGAAAGAATAGAGCTTCACACATAGATTAGATAGATATAAACATGTCAGCCACATATATACGAAGTACAGTGAAAGTGCTGCTTACTGTACTTGTCATTTAGCGTAAAGGATTTATCAAAAAAAATAATAGTGTTTTCATGCACCGTCTCTTTAAAAAAGCCGGCCGGCAATTCAGCAGCGGTACCCGACAATTTAGAATAGAAGGAATAGAGAATCACACATAGATTAGATAGATAGAAACATGTCAGTCACATATATATGAAGTACAGTGACAGTGTTGATTACTGTACTTGTCATTTAGTGTAAAGGATTTATTAAAAAAAATATTAGTGTTTTCATGCACCGTCTCTTTAAAAAAGCCGGCCGGCAATTCAGCATCTGTACCCAACAATTTAGAATAGAAGGAATAGAGAATCACACATAGATTAGATAGATAGAAACATGTCAGTCACATATATATGAAGTACAGTGACAGTGTTGCTTACTGTACTTGTCATTTAGTGTAAAGGATTTATTAAAAAAAATAATAGTGTTTTCATGCACCGTCTCTTTAAGAAAGCCGGCCGGCAATTCAGCATCTGTACCCGACAATTTATAACAGACAGAATAGAGCTTCACACATAGATTAGATAGATAGAAACATGTCAGTCACATATATATGAAGTACAGTGATAGTGTTGGTTACTGTACTTGTCATTTAGTATTAAAATAAAGGATTTATTATTAAAAAAATTGGCGTGGGGTTCCCCTTAATTTTAGGCTCTAGCGGAGGTTAAGCAGACGGCTGGGGCAGATGTTTGAAGCCTGGGAAGGGGGTAATACCCACGGAGCTTCCCAGGCTACTAATATCAGCCCCCAGCTGAATACCTAGCCTTTACTAGCTATTAAAATGGGGGACCCCCCCAAAAAAATGACGTGGGGTTCCCCCTAATTTAATAGCTAGCAAAGGCTAGGCAGACAGCTGGGGGCTGATATTAATAGCCCAGGAAGGGAGCCATGAATATTGGCCCCCTCCCAGGCTAGAAACACCAGCCGTCAGCCGCCCCAGAAATGGCGCATTCATAGGATGCGCCAATTCTGGCACTTAGCCTCGCTCTTCCACGCTGCCCTGGTGCGGTGGCAGGGGGTAATAGGGTTGGGGTTGATGTCAGCTTATAATGCCAGCTGACATCAAGCCCAGGTTAGTAATGGAGAGGCGTCTATAAGACACCCCCATTACTAACCCCATAGTCAAAGTTAAAAAAAACACAAACACCCAGAATAAAGTCCTTTAATTGAAATAAAGACACAATCCTTTATTGTTCTAAATTAAACCATACTTACCGTCACGCCCATTCCAGCTGAAGCCAACGATCTCCTGCAATAAAAGAAAAATAATAAAGCAACCTCATCCTTACCTTTCCATGGTTCCCACGACAGCTTCAGCTCTGCTACATCGAGATGACAGGCTGGACCGCAGCAGAACGCTGCCATCCAGCCTGTCATCCCGCAGACACTGAGAAGCGCAGGCATGCTTGCGCTCTGCAGTGTCTGGCTGTGACGGCATCCAGATGAGCCGAGTTCATGTCCAATGAACTCGGCGCACCTCATGCACGTCACTGACAGCGTGGGAGAATTCTCCTGCACTCAGCACTTCAGCGTGAGAATTCTCCCACACTGTCAGTGACGTACATGAGGTCAGCTGAGTTCATTGGACATGAATGAGCTCACCTCATGCACTTCACTGACAGCGTGGGAGAAGCGTTGTTTAAATTTGGCGCCAAGCTCGCTGATTGGTCGCGGCCGCTATTTAAATGTGGCGCCCAAATTGGTGATTGGTCGCGGGCAGCGTCCGCGACCAATCAGCAGAGCGGTGTTTAACTTTAGCGCCAAGATCACTGATTGGTCGCGTGCGGAGAGCGCGACCAATCAGCTAATCGTATTGGTGAGGACCGGGTTGGATACTTCCGCTGCGAGAACCCGGGACATGAGCGACTGGTCGCAGCAGAAGTATCCCGACCCGCAGCGCAGCTCCCCGGTCCTCCCTTGACACCCTAGCCGCTGATGTCCCCACAGTATCCGCATGGTGTTACAAAGATCTGGACATTTGTGCCAGCGACCAATCACCGATTTGGGCGCCAAATTTAAATATCGGCCGCAACCAATCACCGATCTTGGCTCCACATTTAAACACCGCTGAGCTGATTGGTCGCCGACGCTGGGCGCGACCAATCACCGATTTTGGCGCCACATTTAAATAGCGTCCGCGACCAATCAGTACAGCGGTGTTTAAATGTGGAGCCAAGATGGGTGATTGGTCGCGGCCGATATTTAAATTTGGCGCCCAAATCGGTGATTGGTCGCGGGCAGTGCCAGCGACCAATCAGCGATTTTTAACACAAATGTCCGGACCTTTGTAACACCATGCGGATACTGTGGGGAGATCAGCAGCTAGGGTGTGAAGGGAGGACCGGGGAGCGGCGCTGCGGGTCGGGATACTTCTGCTGCGAGTACCCGCTCATGTCCCGGGTTCTCGGAGCGGAAGTATCCAACCAGGCAGCGCCGCTGACATCTATGCGGCTAGGGTGTGAAGGGAGGACCGGGGAGCGGCGCTGACATCCAATTGGTCACGGCCGCTATTTAAATGTGCCGCACAAATCGGTGATTGGTCGCCGTCTTGACCGCGACCAATCACTGATCTTGCCGCCAAAGTTAAACACTACTGTGCTGATTGGTCGCGGACGCTGCCCGCGACCAATCACCGATTTGTGCGCCAAATTTAAATATCAGCCTCATGCACGTCACTGACAGCGTGGGAAAATTCTCCTGCACTCAGCGTGAGAATTCTCCCACGCTGTCAGTGACGTGCATGAGGTGAGCCGAGTTCATTGTCGGCTCATCTTTATGCCGTCACAGCCAGACACTGCAGAGCGCAAGCATGCCTGCGCTTCTCAGTGTCTGCGGGATGACAGGATGGATGGCAGCGTTCTGCTGCGGTCCAGCCTGTCATCTCGATGTAGCAGAGCTGGAGCCGTCGTGGGAACCATGGAAAGGTAAGGATGAGGTTGCTTTATTATTTTTCTTTTATTGCAGGAGATCGTTGGCTTCAGCTGGAATGGGCGTGATGGTAAGTATGGTTTAATTTAGAACAATAAAGGATTGTGTCTTTATTTCAATTAAAGGACTTTATTCTGGGTGTTTGTGTTTTCTTTTAACTTTGACTATGGGGTTAGTAATGGGGGTGTCTTATAGACGCCTCTCCATTACTAACCTGGGCTTGATGTCAGCTGGCATTATAAGCTGACATCAACCCCAACCCTATTACCCCACTGCCACCGCACCAGGGCAGCGTGGAAGAGCGAGGCTAAGTGCCAGAATTGGCGCATCCTATGGATGCGCCATTTCTGGGGCGGCTGACGGCTGGTGTTTCTAGCCTGGGAGGGGGCCAATATTCATGGCTCCCTTCCTGGGCTATTAATATCAGCCCCCAGCTGTCTGCCTAGCCTTTGCTAGCTATTAAATTAGGGGGGACCCCACATCATTTTTTGGGGGGGGTCCCCCATTTTAATAGCTAGTAAAGGCTATGTATTCAGCTGGGGGCTCATATTAGTAGCCTGGGAAGCTCCGTGGGTATTACCCCCTTCCCAGGCTTCAAACATCTGCCCCAGCTGTCTGCTTAACCTCCGCTAGAGACTAAAATTAAGGGGAACCCCACGCCAATTTTTTTCAATAATAAATCCTTTATTTTAATACTAAATGACAAGTACAGTAACCAACACTATCACTGTACTTCATATATATGTGACTGACATGTTTCTATCTATCTAATCTATGTGTGAAGCTCTATTCTGTCTGTTATAAATTGTCGGGTACAGATGCTGAATTGCCGGCCGGCTTTTTTAAAGAGACAGTGCATGAAAACACTATTATTTTTTTTAATAAATCCTTTACACTAAATGACAAGTACAGTAAGCAACACTGTCACTGTACTTCATATATATGTGACTGACATGTTTCTATCTATCTAATCTATGTGTGAAGCTCTATTCTGTCTGTTATAAATTGTCGGGTACCGCTGCTGAATTGCCGGCCGGCTTTTTTAAAGAGACAGTGCATGAAAACACTATTATATTTTTTAATAAATCCTTTACACTAAATGACAAGTACAGTAAGTGACACTGTCACTGTACTTCTTATATATGTGACTGACATGTTTCTATCTATCTAATCTATGTGTGAGGCTCTATTCCTTCTTGTCTAAATTGTCGGGTACTGGTGTATGCCGCTGCTGAATTGCCGGCCGGCTTTTTTAAAGAAAGCGTCTTCTGAGCAGTTTGTCAGCTTTTGGACACCTTTGAAGGTGTTTTCTATGTGTTTCTATGTGTTTTTGTTTGCCTGCCATTGGTTTTAACGGTGTTCGACGGTGTTCTAAGGTGTTCGACGAACAGTTCGACGAACAGTTCCTCGAACATCCCGGTGTTCGACGAACCGAACCGAACCCGAACACTACGGGGGTGGATCAACACTAGTTACGAGCCTGCTGAAGCAGGAGCAGGCTGGTAACTATGGTAAACATCGGGTTACTAGGGGCACACGCGCACCTAGTAACCCGTTGTTTATCATGGTTACCACTCTGCTACAGTGAGCGGGAGGTTACCGCTCACTTTAGCAGGCTCATAACCATGATAAACAACGGGTTACTAGGTGCGCGTGTGCCCCTAGTAACCCGATGTTTACCATAGTTACCAGCCTGATCGCTGCTCCCGCTGGTCACACACAGCGATGTGTGCTGACCAGCGGGAGAGCAACGACCAAAAAATGGTCCAGGACACTTTGCAGCGATCAGCGACCTCACAGCAGGGGCCTGATCGTTGCAAAGTGTCACACATAGCGACATCGCTGTTGAGGGCGCTGTTGCGTCACCAAAACCGTGACACAGCAGCGATCTCGCTAGCGATCTCGCTATGTGAGACGGGGGCTATAGTCTCTTTTAATTTGTTGCAGTTCCCCACTGCGTTCACTATATTCCTTCTTGGATTCACACAGCTACCGATTGAACTGTTCGCGCAGTCGTTCTAGGTTTTGTTCACGCCCAGAAACTTCATCCTGCAGCGCCTCCTTGAGGGGAGACAGCTCTAACTATACCAGAGAGAAGCGACCTTTCACCTCGCACAACTCATCTTCACACGCCGCTTTGTCAATCTCTAATTGAAAAATCTCCTCCTTGATTTTGCGGCGGTCCTCCTCTATTTCGTAGAACGCTTCCTTCCATTGGTTAACCTCCTTGTCGCTTCCCTCCAGGTCTCGCTGCCAGTTCCTCATAACCTGGTATATTGTCTGCTGTTCAGACTCCAGGTTCAGCTGGTCTGAGGACACGTTCCCCAGGTTTTCCCTTCGTTGCTGCACGTCACTCAGATACTGCTGCCTGATAGGCTCCAGCTCTTGGTCAGGACTGGCCGCCTCCTCTTTCAGGGCTGTCAGATTCTTCTGACTCAGTACTGTACCGGAGGTTGCTACTGGCAACGTCACCTGCTCTTCTTCTAAAAGAGGATCCAAACTCAGAATAAAGGCACACAGCCTTGCATTTTCTTTATTTGCCCTTTCAGCAAAATCTACAGGAGCAACTTTTTTGTGGCCCTTACGCCGTCGACGATGAGAGGGGGACTCTCTCCCCTCGTCTAGCCCCTCCTGACTGACCTCTCTTTCTACTTTCATAGTGTCACCATCAGCTACGGGGTCTGTGTCACTCCCCATGGATTTGTGGACTAACAGGTCACCTCCCACTTTGATGTCAACCCCTTCTGCTGGAGCTACTCCATTATCAACGGTCACATTGTCATTTTTAGGCGGTACCAACCCACCACCAGTAAATTTTTTTGATTTTCTATACTCCACGCTGTTTTGAACGACCGCCCCTTTTTTAGACTCCGCCCCCTTTTAAACAACCACACTGGTAGGGAAATTTTTACAAGAAAAATCAACAATAGTCTTAGGACTCAGTTCACAACAGCTCTTACCACCTCCCCGGGCACTCTGGGACAACAATGGCGCCCCTGAAGAGTTCACAGAATGGTCTACTGCCGCCATTGTATACGGTGCCCACCGCTCCTGCGGTTCCTGCACCATGTCCCGCAGACGTTGCTCAAATACCTGCTGTGAGTCCTGTCGCTGTTTCTCAAATGCCTGTTGCTGTTTCTCAGATGCCTGCTGCTGCAACTCCATCAGGCATTTCAATCGCTCAACAGCTTCAGACTCATCTGCTGCTCCCTTCACAGCCATCTTTATCAGCTCCTGCATTTCTTCAGGACAGTTAATTTTCCTGTAGACCGTTTTCAGCCGCTCAACTAACCCCTTCTCCATTCCGTCTGGAGATACTGCACCAGTCATGGCCATTGCGGTACACTATTCACACACACCGCTCTCACCCGAAAATTTTCGTGGCCCCATCGAGGCACAGCAAACCAGGTTTGAGTGCGACGACAATTTTCGTAACCCCTGCCGAGTTACCGCAAGATGCTTTAATCTTCGTGACCCCGCCGAGTCACGGCAAAACCGGGTTTGAGTGCGACGACAATCTTGGCAACCCCACCGAGTTGCAGCCAGATGCTTTAATCTTTGTGACCCCGCCGAGCCACAGCAAGATGCTTGCATCCACACTCGTCGTTCAATGCCGTTACCTCTAGCAACAAGGCTGCCGTTGCCCCTAGCAACCGGGCTGCAGTTGCCCCTAGCAACCGGGCTGCAGTTGCCCGCACTCTCCAACCATATGTAAGGCAGCGCTAGTCATCATACTGGGGGACACTCGCTGCACCGGGTTAATTAAAGCACACATGCCATGTCTTTCCGGTATTGCACAATGCAGCAGTTTATTATTTTATCATAAACCGCATATCACACATATAATGTCCAAGAGCCTATCCAGTGGCCGCTATGCCCACTTGGCTCCAGGTACAGCCTTCAGCAAGGTACTAACATAAATGTCCACAATAAGCAGTGTCTTTACCTTTGACGGGTTACAGCTGCTTCAGTCCATTTGGTTTGCCACCACTGTGGCTTTGCGGCTTCCCAAATGGGGGTCTCTAGCCGTCGTCTCGTCCAAGGCTACTGGTATGTTTTCTCACCTACAACATCCAGCCTTCGCCTTCCAAGACTCTTGCCTTCCAAGCCGGTTTTCCCTCTAAGGCCACTGGCATCTACACAAGATCCAGCCTCGACCTTTCAGGCTACGCCAGGCATCACCAGGCATCACCAGGCATCACCAGGCATCACCAGGCCTCACTAGGCCTCACTCTATAACGGTGTCCCACACGGAACAGGCCTCACGCCTTACACATACTGTCTCAAGACTGCCAGGGTTTATATATCCTGTAGTACACACCCACAGGACCTGTGCTGATGTCACAGTCATGTGATCAGACATTCTGTGTGCACAGGACCTGCACTATGTCACAGTCATGTGACCAGTCATCTGAGGGGGAAGGTACATGGTCAGGCAAAACACATCCTGGACCATTACAGTAATGCCAAGCAAGCCGCTGCATTAAAATGTCCATCAAGTTCTTTCAAAGACAAGTCCAGCAATACCTCTACATGGCCTCTGTTACTGAGAAATCAGCATTGGAATTGATGTGCAAATAAAGCTGAAGGACTATTTCTAGATATTAAGCCTCTGTCACTCTAGTTCTATTCCCCACAAGGCACCACCTCCTCCTGCTTGACTGATGACAAGAGGATGCGGACTGGGCTGGAAATAGAGATGGAGTGACAGAGGTTTCAGATCTACAAATAGCTCTTCAGCCTCGTTTGTATATCAATTCAAATACTGATTTCTGAGTAACGGAGGAACGGACTGGCCATGTAAAAGTGTTGCTGGACTTGTGTTTGAAAGAGCTACATGTACATATAAATAGTTTGGGGTGTGAAATAATGCTGACCGATTCATTTTAAATAACTGAACATGAAAAAATGTTTAGATCTCTTAAATTTCTTAAAACCTCTTGTATTTGTGCCTGGTCATGATCAGGTGAAAATGTCCCTGTTTTGAATTCAGCATCTATATTTTACCATTCTTGGTTCACATTTTGGTATCTGGTATTGCACCTGGTAGACCGATGATGTACTGACAGGCTCTCCTACAGAGCAAAGCAATTTTCGGATGGTCTCATCAATGGGACCCACTGATTATATTCTCGTTATTTTATTCTACTTTCATGGGTTGCAACTCTTATGAATATATTACATTGTGCTATGTACACTTTCTATTAAAAGGGCAATTGAACTTTATACTTTTCCATGGCATTTGACTTATCTACAACAATTTTCCAACATTGCAACAAACTAACATTTACTGCTGGAGACCAGTGTCATGGAAATTTCACATTTTACACCTATTGTAAAAACATTACTTGGAGACTTTATAGCACTTGGTGGATGTTTTCACCTTCGTTATTAGATATTCTTTTTCCATTCTGCATAAACACTTAAATAAACGTTAACAACATGAACATTTTATATGTTGCTGTCATGTTTGTTCCAGTATGATGGACATCAGCCAAATGAGTACACAAACAGAATCATAATGAATGAACTAAGTAACCTCAACAATTATACAGACTTCCAAAAATAGTACTTCAGTGGTGTTAGCTAGAGAGTTGGTTCTTCAATACATTATACTGCTGACAATAGGTTCATATAATGAACTAATCAATTACAAAATGATGAATCTAGGAACAGATTACAGAGAACATACATAAAATCATATTACCATCTGATATTTTTGGCAACAGGGGTGGATTAAGAGTAGCAAGGGCCCCGGGCAGTTTAGAAGGCGCGGCCCCCTCCCCCACACACACACCTGATGTATCACGTGACATGTCACATGATCCCCTGTGATAGATCATGTGATAGTTAACGTGAAATTAATTTGGCACAATATTAATATATTAATTATAATAATTTTTTTTACATTAATTGTATGACTTAATATTGAGCACAATTAAGTATGCTGACATCCCCTATATACAGTGTGAGACCCTACACACAATATGAGCTGCCACAATCCTCCCATACACAGCAGGAGGCCGCACGTAGCCATCTATACACAGCGGGAGGCCTCACGCAGCCATCTATACACAGCAGGAGGCCGCACGTAGCCATCTATACACAGCAGAAGGCCGCATGTAGCCATCTATACACAGCAGGAGGCCGCACGTAGCCATCTATACACAGCAGAAGGCCGCACGTAGCCATCTATACACAGCAGGAGGCCACATGAAGCCATCTATACACAGCGGGAGGCCGCATTTAGCCATCTATACACAGCAGGAGGCCGCACGGTGTCATCTATACACAGCGGGAGGCCGCACGTAGCCATCTATACACAGCGGGAGGCCCCACGTAGCCATCTATACAGAGAGGCAGGCTGCACGTAGCCATCTATACACAGCAGGGGGTCGCACGTAGCCATCTATACACAGCAGGGAGCCACACGGCACCATCTATACACAGAAGGAGGCCGCACGTAGCCATCTATACACAGTGGGAGGCGGCACGTAGCCATCTATACACAGCGGGAGGCCGCACGGTGCCATCTATACACAGTAGGAGGCCGCACGTAGCCATCTATACACAGCGGGAGGCCGCACGTAGTCATCTATACACAGCAGAAGGCCTCACGCAGTCATCTATACACAGCAGGGGGCCGCACGTAGCCATCTATACACAGCGGGAGGCCGCACGGTGCCATCTATACACAGCGGGAGGCCTCACGTAGCCATCTATACACAGCAGGAGGCCGCACGTGGCCATCTATACACAGCAGGAGGCCGCACGGTGCCATCTATACACAGCGGGAGGCCGCACGTAGCCATCTATACACAGCAGGAGGCCGCACGGCACCATCTATACACAGCAGGGGGCCACACGTAGCCATCTATACACAGCGGGAGGCTGCACGGTGCCATCTATACACAGCGGGAGGGCGCACGAAGCCATCTATACACAGCAGGAGGCCGCACGGCGCCATCTATACACAGCGGGAGGCCGCACGGTGCCATCTATACACAGCGGGAGCCCACACGTAGCCATCTATACATAGCAGGAGGCCGCACGTAGCCATCTATACACAGCAGGAGGCCGCACGGCGCCATCTATACACAGCAGGGGGCCGCACGGTGCCATCTATACACAGCGGGGGGCCGCATGTAGCCATCTATACACAGCAGGGGGCCGCACGGTGCCATCTATACACAGTAGGAGGCCGCACGGTGCCATCTATCCACAGCAGGAGGACGCACGTAGCCATCTATACACAGCAGGTGGCCACACAGCGCCATCTATACACAGCAGGAGGCCGCACGGCACCATCTATACACAGCAGGGGGCCGCACGGTGCCATCTATACACAGCGGGAGGCCGCACGTAGCCATCTATATACAGCGGGAGGCCGCACGGCAGCCCCCAGGGAAAGCGGGAGGCCGCACGGCGCCATCTATACACAGCAGGGGCCGCACGGTGCCATCTATACACAGCGGGAGGCCGCACGTAGCCATCTATATACAGCAGGAGGCCGCACGGCGCCATCTATACACAGCAGGGGGCCTCACCGCGCCATCTATACACAGCAGGAGGCCGTACATAGCCATCTATACACAGCGGGAGGCTGCACAGTGCCATCTATACACAGCGGGAGGCCACACGTAGCCATCTATACACAGCAGGGGGCCGCACGGTGCCATCTATACACAGCAGGAGGCCGCACGGTGCCATCTATACACAGCAGGAGGGCGCACGTAGCCATCTATACACAGCAGGGGGCCGCACGGTGCCATCTATATACAGCAGGAGGCCGCACGTAGCCATCTATACACAGCAGGGGGCCGCACGGCACCATCTATGCACAGCAGGAGGCCACACGGCACCATCTATACACAGCAGGGGGCCGCACGGTGCCATCTATACACAGCAGGGGGCCACATGGCGCCATCTATACACAGCGGGAGGCCGCACGGGGCCCCCCAGATACAGCGGGAGGCCGCACGGCACCCCCTTAGAGACGCAGGAGGCCGCACGGTGCCCCCCCAGGGACAGCGGGAGGCCGCACGTCGCCCCCCCCAGAGACAGCGGGAGGCCGCACGCAGTCACGCACACACACAAACATATACAGACATATACATACATACACACATAAACCCATTTGAAACACAAAAATACATATAAACAGACATCACACAATGATATCTGCACACACACACAATGATATCTGCACACACACACACACACTCACTCACCGTCCCCCGGCTTCCGTCGTCCAGCTCCTTTGCGGTGGTAAGTAGCAGTGCAGGGCGCGCACTGCGTGACGTCATACTAGCAGACATGGCCGAGCACAGGGCCGTGTCTCCTAGCTGTGACGCGGCCGAAGAAGAAGCAGCGGCCGTGCGCCGCTGCTGGGGGAGCGGTCCAGGGGCCCCCCCCCGCCTCTGACTGCCAGTATGTGCCGCGGCGCCACACATATTATAATGAGAGCAATCTGGCCATGGACCCTCCGGAGCCCCAGCATGTGGCAATAGAAAGGTCGGCCAGCGTTTCAGTCTGTCATAGACCTTGATCACCGAGTATGTCTTATGGTTCATAGCAGGTAGAGGTTCTGACAGTGACATGGTATTTTGGGCTATTATTTGGAGGCACGTCCCCTACTACAGAGCATCTCTGTCTTCTAGCTCTGACTGCCTAACAGAAAGGGCACAAATTCGTAGTGGACTACTTTCTTGTGCCTGTCTGAAAAGATGGACACACTGTTAGATAAAAGCACCAATGGAGACTATTTGAACTCCGTTTGTGTCTTTGCACTCTATAGCTCCATCAGAGGTCCATCTTATTCCTATTATTCTTCTTATAAACAATATTTAAATCCAACAAGCTCAAACCACCTTTGAAAATTAGTTGACATTTGTGTTTAAAGGGGTTGTCCAAGCTTAAGATGAAAGTCTGCAGTTACTATTTGTAACCGCAGACTTCTGAATCCTGACAGCGCGTGGTGCACACACTTTCAGAATGCGATTTCTATACTTGTGGTCACATGCCAACTAGACAAACTCATCCTCTCAATAGAAGTGAGTGCACAGAGAGAGAATAAGCACGTCTATTCGGAATGTATACTTGTGATCATGTGACCACCTGCACTTGCCGGCAATACTGAACCATGAGAATGTGCACACTGCTGTCAGGATTCAGAAGTCCGCAGTCACATAGAGTCTACAGTCACATAGAGTGACTGCAGACTTTCATCCCAAGCCTAGACAACCCCTTTAAGGGGTTATATAGTTTAGAAAGCCCATTTTCATATACCTTGTACAATATTTGAAAGTTTTGAGTAAATATAGGGGTTTTCTCTACAGGATCTGCATCACTTGGCCATAGTTGGGGCACTGTCTCTTGCTCTGGAGGACTTATCGAGTCCTGCATTCTCAATGTGGCGCTTCCCAAAAAAATCTTTCAGTTGTTTTCATCATATATATGAAAATATTTTTTTATTCTAGGCAATCAATAAAGCACAATAGCCTTCTTCAGGTGATAAAAAATAAAATCAAGAGCACAAAAAAACATGGTCAATACACAGCAACACTTCTTCCATTATAAAGGCAATCAAGTTTAGTAGGAGTGGTTGCTCACAGAAAGAGAATTGCTACAACCACACCCATCCAAAAGTTTTTTTGTTTTTTTTTTGTTTTTTTTTATTTAAAAACTTGCATATAAATAAGATTAAAATATCTAAAATTCACTGCGTTGTATCACTATATTAATATCAAATAAAATCATGAGTACTAAAAACTTATATTTTCTCCACCACATCATTCAACCCATCTGGGTAAAGGCATTGCAGGCGGTAAATCCAATAGGATTCTTTAGTGCATTGCGATTATTCGCATTTTCGGGAATCTGCTCTATATAGGGGTCACTTTCACATCAAAGCATTTCTTATGTTTTAACATCAAATGTCTTGATAGGCTATATTTCACATACGCATTTTTAGCATCATGCCTGTGGCCATTCATGCATACCCGTGAAATATAAAAATCTATTACTGGATCCCCCAAATTTTCCTATGACATAACATTACAATTAAAGCCTCAATATACTGGATACCAGGTGAGCAAAACACTTGGTGAATTGATTCTGTTATCCTTAACAGGTACTCTTAGATTGGCGCCGCTGGTCTCCTTTTTCTCCTTACAGAGAAACCCTTCCCAGTCCTGCATTACACAGGTGATACATTGATTTGATTTGGCAATGTGTAGTTCTTTATTTTCCCTGTAGTGGCGCTGTAGGGAAAACAAACACTTATGCCAGGTTTCCCCATAAATTACAGCTGATCACTGTAGATTCCAGCAGCGGACACGTTGTGATCAGCTGATCGTCAAGTGACCCTTCTAACAAGTAGGAGAATCGTTACATTAATGTCCTTTATCAGCCTTCACGTGAATGGTATATTGCATAATATACTGCTAAGAATCTGTTGTTCCAGAATTTTTATTTATTCACAAAACTAAAAAAGTGATTCACGGACAATATAATCTGGTAGCTCCTGTAAGTCTTTGCTTTATCATAGTTATTGGTCTTCTCCAAATGACAGGAGCGCCTGACTGCAGGAGCTAATAAGTTAGTTATGAACAGTGGAGATGGATAAGTATAATGTTAACCTCTGAGTCCTGGAATGATATCATTATACACAGACTTTTTCCGGACAACACCTGTAATTTCCGAATGTACATTGCAGCCATAACTATTTAGAAGTTAATGGTCTATAATCACTGCTCAGGGTTTCCAATCTGATAACGTTAAGCTCTTATTTAGAGAACAAGTCATATAATGCCCTGCTGTAGTAACTGCTCAGGGGACATGTGGAATCAAATTTCCAAGATTTCTCTTTTTCTATAGAAGCCATGGTATAACCACATCTTTTCTTGTCATATTTGGACCATTCTATCACATTTGTAACTTTATTTAATACTTACCTCAATGCCTTCTATGAAAGCATCAGTCTCACCTATAGACTTGGTGTCCCATCTACACGTTTTCTTCCTCACTATAGATATCTATAGCATTCCGCTTATTCCCTACAAGAACATCAGTTTTCTTTCACACAGTCAGTTTCCAATATAAGCCATTATATGTTAGGCCCCGTTCCCAGGTCCGTGTTTCCGGTACGTGTGGCATCTGATTTTTCACGGATACCACATGTACTCATTATAATCTATGGTGCTGTTCACATGTCCATGTTTTCACACTCACCGTATGTCCGTGTGAACCATACGGAGACAAGTCCATTTTTTTCCAGCAGCACGGATGACAATAGTCAATACAAGTCTATGGGTCCGTGAAAAACACAAACAGCACATGGATGGCATCCGCGTGTCATCCGTGTCCTGTACATGTTTAACATTGTAAAGTATAGAAGAAGCTTTGTAATTTCATTCTTTCTTTATCCATACCGAAAAACATGGATGACACACTGTTCCAAAACACTAATGACACCGGTACTGTTTTTTCCGGTACCGGTTTTACATAGATGTGTGAAGGAGGCCTAAGACATTTCCCACAGATGTAGCAAAACTTACCATGACTCACAATGTACCATCCTGAAAATTTGTCACAGAACATTATCTGCTTAAGGCCACGTTCACACGTTCAGTATTTGGTCAGTATTTTCCATCAGTATTTGTAAGCTAAAACCAGGAGTGGAACAATCAGAGGGAAAGTATAATAGAAACACGTCACCACTTCTGTATTTATCACCCACTTCTGATTTTGGCTTACAAATACTGATGGAAAATACTGACCAAATACTGAACATGTGAATGTGGCCCTATAGGTCATTCTGGGTTGAGTTGTCTGAAAGTTTAGGGTGCAGAATAGCCCCAGCAGTAGTAACCCTTAGGTACCATAAGTCCCTGGATGTGAGAACTCCACTGTTCTTGGCTCATTTGCACAGAACCTCACTTTTATTCATTTTAGGCACACACATCTCTGTTTTGGATCCCGTGACTAGGTATACAAATTTGTATAATAACAGCCGATGTCTGCACTCAATACACACTGCACATCTTTATTTTGTTTTATTTTTTTACTAGTGTTGAGCGAGTATGTTTTGTTAACCCTTTCACCGAGTATGCTCGGGCCGAGCTCCGAGTATTTACAGCTGCTCGGTGATATGGTTGAATCACTCCCGTGTGCATGATTTGCAACTGTTTGACATCTTTATTACATGTGAGGAATGTGTAAGAAATAGACATTCCTCACATGTAATAAAGCTGTCAAACAGTCGCAAATCATGCACACGGGAGCGATTCAACCATATCACCGAGCAGCTGTAAATACTCGGTGCTCGCACGAGCATACTCGGACAGAACATACTCGCTCAACCCTATTTTTTACTGGTGCATTCACCTTTGCACGTTTGTTTGTCACAAAGATACACATAGTTTCTCTCTTGACACTCTAGGGGTGTGTGGCCATCAGGTTCGGCAGCCCTTTGCTCTTCTCCTTTGAGGTACTGAACTAGCAGCTCAGGCAGATGGTGGGGGTAAGTTTGGGCTCTCCCTTAACTATACAACTTTAACTATACAATGCAGTTAGGGACAGTCAGAAGTACGATGGAGCCCTCAGATTTATTATCTCCTCTGGGCCCAAGGAGCCTAAGTGATGGTTACTTCCATAGAAATGGCGGCTCTTTGGACTTCTTCACAGGCTGTGTTTTTGCCACGTTTTTGTCAGTGGTTTTTTTTCACGGAGAAAAAACGCACAGTTTTAACAGTATGAATTGGAAAAATGCCGAAAAAACTTGCATATTTTATGCAGAGTTTCCTGCCAACACTATCTGCTGCAAATACCAAGGCTATGTTCACACGTTGCGTTTTTGTTTTTTTTTTGCTGCTTTTTTTAATGCAAATTTTAAGCTGCGTTTCACAGTACCAGCAAAATCTATGAGATTTCAGAAATGTCATGCACACACATTGTTTTTCCTGACTGAATTGGAACACTGTTGCGTTTTTGAAAACTGCAGCATTCACTTCTTTCAGCGTTTTTGCAGTGTTTTTGCAACTTTTTTCACCCATAGAAAGCAATGAGTTAAGTCCAAAAATGCAACAAAAATGCAGCAAAAAAACGCAGGTATCAGCTTTTGCTGCGTTTTTAGTGAAAAAAAGCAGGTACAGCAGTATGTGAAACACATTTATTTTTGTGATTTTCCCAAGTTAAAACCATAATGTATTGGTTTCCTCACCTGAGAATGGCAGTTAGGATTAGTACAGTTTAAAGGGGTTTTCCCACGAACAAAAGTTCATTTTAAAAATTGACTGTGTCTGACCGTGTACCGATCATACCACAACTCCTGGGCAGGGGAGGAAGCAAAAGAGTGTAGAGATATTATAGCGGGGGATTGCAGAGGATTCATTTTGTGAGATAAAATATTGTTTAAAAACAGGCAGTGAAATATTTTCCCTCGCAAAATGAATCCTCTGTGATCCCCTGCTGTAATGTCTGTATTGTCTCTTGCTTCCTCCCCTGCCCAGGAGCTGTGGTATGTAATGTATACAGTAAGACACAGCCAATTTTTTAAATCAACTTTTGTTCATGGGAAAACCCCTTTAATTAAACTAGTCATATGTGTAAAGTAAACTCTGGCAGACCAAGGTGTGAAATTGAACAATACCTGAGCAACTCAAGGGCCAACCAAAGTGTGAAAGTAAACAGTGTCCTAGAAACTCAATGCTCTGCCAATGTCTTAGGTAAACTATTCCCTACCAATTCACCTAACCCAGCTGTTACATTTGTAATTGTGTATTTTTTCATGAAGTCATATGAACTTTTTTGTTCAGAATAGTCACTATTTTTTCAGACATTAAAAATCTTTTTCCACTAAATAATTTGATCAAATTGCCTTTTTCTCCAGAAATGGTTTTACAGTGTCACATACAGTGGTGGCCAAAATTATTGGCACCCCTGCAATTCTGTCAGATAATACTCAGTTTCTTCCTGAAAAGGATTGCAATCACAAATTCTTTGGTATCTTCATTTAATTTGCTTGAAAGGAAAAAACACAAAAGAGAATGAAGCAAAAATCAAATCATTGATCATTTCACACAAAACTCCAAAAATGGGCCAGACAAAAGTATTGGCACCCTCAGCCTAATACTTGGTTGCACAACCTTTAGCCAAAATAACTGCGAACAACCGCTTCCGGTAACCATCAATGAGTTTCTTACAATGCTCTGCTGGAATTGTAGACCATTCTTCTTTGGCAAACTGCTCCAGGTCCCTGATATTTGAAGGGTGCCTTCTCCAAACTGCCATTTTGAGATCTCTCCACAGGTGTTCAATGGGATTCAGGTCTGGACTCATTGCTGGCCACTTTAGAAGTCTCCGGTGCTTTCTCTCAAACCATATTATAGTGCTTTTGTTTTATAGTGCTTTTGGAAGTGTCTTTTGGGTCATTGTCCTGCTGGAAGACCCATGACCTCTGAGGGAGACCCAGCTTTCTCACACTGGGCCCTACATTATGCTGCAAAATTTATTGGTAGTCTTCAGACTTCATAATGCCATGCACATGGTCAAGCAGTCCAGTGCCAGAGGCAGCAAAGCAACCCCAAAACATCAGGGAACCTCCGCCATGTTTGACTGTAGGGACCGTGTTCTTTTCTTTGAATGCCTCTTTTTTTTTCCTGTACACTCTATGTTGATGCTTTTTTCCAAAAAGCTCTACTTTTGTCTCATCTGACCAGAGAACATTCTTCCAAAACGTTTTAGGCTTTCTCAGGTAAGTTTTGGCAAACTCCAGCCTGGCTTTTTTATGTCTCGGGGTAAGAAGTGGGGTCTTCCTGGGTATCCTACCATACAGACCCTTTTCATTCAGACGCCGACGGATAGTACGGGTTGACACTGTTGTACCCTTGAACTTGTTTGGATGTTAGTCGAGGTTCTTTATCCACCATCCGCGCAATCTTGGGTTGAAATCTCTCATCAATTTTTCTTTTCCGTCCACATCTAGGGAGGTTAGCCATGAGCTTTAAACTTCTTGATGACACTGCGCACGGTAGACACAGGAACTTTCAGGTCTTTGGAGATGGACTTGTAGCCTTGAGATTGCTCATGCTTCCTCACAATTTGGTTTCTCAAGTCCTCAGACAGTTCTTTGGTCTTCTTTCTTTTCTCCATGCTCAATGTGGTACACACAAGGACACAGGACAGAGGTTGAGTCAACTTTAATCCATGTTAACTGGCTGCAAGTGTGATTTAGTTATTGCCAACACCTGTTAAGTGCCACAGGTAAGTTACAGGTGATGTTAATTACACGAATTAGAGAAGCATCACATGATTTTTCAAACAGTGCCAATACTTTTGTCCACCCTCTTTTTTAGGTTTGGTGTGGAATTATATCCAGTTTGGCTTTAGGACAATTCTTTTTGTGTTTTTTTCATTGAAGACAAATTAAATGAAGATAATAATACCAAAGAATTTGTGATTGCAATCATTTTCAGGAAGAAACTGAGTATTATCTGACAGAATTGCAGGGGTGCCAATACTTTTGGCCACCACTGTACATCTTGCATTGATGACCTAACACCTTGCATTGTTCATGCTTCTGTGGTGGAAGTAAAGCTGAACTTTGGGATTCTGAAAAACACAGCAAAAAACACAGGAAAAATCGCAGCAAGAAAAGCAGCAAAACATTTTTGTAAGCAGCTTCTTTACTGCCAAGAGAGCAGGTTTTGCCTGCAGAAAAAAAAAAACGCAGCAAAAACGCAATGTGTGTACACAGCCTTTCTGATGCAATGGTGTTTATGTTCCACTACCTAATATAGAAGACAGATTATATACATACAGGTGCATCTCACTAAATTAGAATATCATCAAAAAAGTTAATTTATTTCAGTTCTTCAATACAAAAAGTGAAACTCCTATATTATATAGAGTCATTACAAACAGAGTGATCTATTTCTAGTGTTTATTTCTGTTAATGTTGATGATTATGGCTTACAGCCAATGAAAACACAAAAGTCATTATCTCAGTAAATTAGAATACTTTATAAGAACAGCTTGAAAAATTATTTTAAAACCAAAATGTTCGCCTACTGAAATGTATCAAGAATAAAAAACTGGCAATCCTCAATACAAAATTGACAGTACACATAACAAATATATTAAAAAACTGAGAAAATTGCCCGTGTCCCTGTATAGGATTATAACCTTATCTTTTGTAAATGAACCATCATCATTGGGCATTTATCTTGGGAACATCTCTACCTATGTTTTTTCTAATAGCTTATAAAATACCATCCTGACATATTGTGCCATGTATCTTTATTAAATATGCCTGGTGTTGATATAATGGGTTCTTACTGCTGAGTCATTGTGGACCTCATAGTGCGTTTAGGAATGATGGTGTTCATAATGACGTATTTTGGAGCGCATCCTTCGTTCCAGCGCACCGGAAGTGGTATGCGCGGGCGCCGATAGTGATGCGCACATCTCTCTTGGAACGCATCTTGCGTTCCAGCGCACCAGAAGTGACATGCGGACTCACCGATAGTGATGCGCGCAGCTCCCTTGGAACGCATTTTGTGCTCCCGCGCACTGGAAGTGACGTGCGGACGCACCGGAAATGACGTACGCGGCTCCCTCTGTAACGGAAGTCGGAGGCGGCTGATTGTGGAGCGCATTCTGCGCTCCAGAATGCCGGTAATGGCATGCATACTCCGGAAATAATTGGTGGTAGATCCGGGGCTAATCCGCAGGTATGAGGTATATCGGCAAATACTGTATTCCTTTTAGAGGGGCGTTACCCCTTACTTATGGGCAAGGGCACATGTGTGCAAGAGGAGTGATGTGGTCTGATGATTCTCATTAGACCAATTAAGGTGAGAATGCTCTTGATTGGTTCACTTGATTAGTTTATTTTTGAATGCACCAACCATGACATATCTGCATAACAAAGGGGTGGGGCACCGTTTCACAGGTGTTTTCACTCCCTAGTTTAGACATGCTTTAAATGGATGGCAGTCTCTATGGTATTTGCCATTGCCTAAATTACAACCTAGATAGAGGGTGTTAAGCCCTGGGTTCTGTAGTTATTTGTGCCAATCCCCTGTTGACTCAAGATTTTTGAAGAAAAGCGTCGGGAGGCGCATAGGGTCAGTTCAGGGCTGTCCAGCTAAATAGGGTCAGCTGTGGACTGGGGTCTAAAGGGTCAGTTAAAATATTAGGGACTGATAGGGATAGTGGACCCCTTGGACTCAACGTGATGGGCCTGTGTGGATGAGGATCTTTTGGAGGGGCTCCGAGACCAACGAATTTGGTGAGACCTTTCCTTTTCTCCATTTTCCCCATCATACATAATTGTTTCTAGACTTTTGTGTCTGCTCTTGCTAAACATGTTATATATGGGTATTCACTGATGCCATTGCCACTCTTTGACTACTGTCAGGTTATGATCCTATACAGGGACATGGGCAATTTTCTCAGTTTTTTAATATATTTGTTATGTGTACTGTCAATTTTGTTTTGAGGATTGACAGTTTTTTATTCTTGATAGCAAAAGTTAAGTTTTAAATCCACTTTAGTTGCTATATATGGTTTTGAATTGTGGATTTTGCAGGAGAGGTAATCCACACACATTGCCTTCCCCATTTTTTGCTTCAATTGTCCTACTGAAATGTATGTTCAGTAAATGTACTCAATACTTGGTCGGGGCTCCTTTTGCATCAATTACTGCATCAATGCGGCGTGGCATGGAGGCGATCAGCCTGTGGCACTGCTGAGGTGTTATGGAAGCCCAGGTTGCTTTGATAAAGGCCTCTAGCTGGTCCGCATTGTTGGGTCCGGTGTCGCTCATCTTCCGCTTGACAATATCCCATAGATCCTCTATGGGGTTAAGGTCACGCGAGTTTGCTGGCCAATCAAGCACAGTGATACTGTTGTTTTTAAACCAGGTATTGGTACTTTTGGCAGTGTGGACAGGTGCCAAGTCCTGCTGGAGAATGAAATTTCCATCTCCAAAAAGCTTGTTGCAGAGGGAAGCATGAAATACTCTAAAATGTCCTGGTAGGCGGCTGCGCTGACTTTGGTCTTGATAAAACGCAGTGGACCTACACCAGCAGATGACATGGCTCCCCAAACCATCACTGATTGTGGAAACTTCACACTAGACCTCAAGCAGCTTGGATTGTGGCCTCTCCACTCTTCCTCCAGACTCTGGGACCTTGATTTCCAAATGAAATTGGAACTCTTGGACCTTGTGGAGTGTTTCAATGACTGCCTTCTGGACATCTGTCAAGTCAGGAGTCTTCCCCATGATTGTGGAGCCTACTGAAACAGACTAAGGGACCTTTTTTAAACACTTAGGAAGCCTTTGCTGGTGTTTTTTGTTAATTATTATAATTTACTGAGATAATGACTTTTGTGTTTTCATTGACTATAAGCCATAATCATCAACATTAACAGAAATAAACACTTGAAATAGATCACTCTGTTTGTAATGACTCTATATAAGTTTCACTTTTTGTATTGAAGAACTGAAATAAATTAACTTTTTGATGATATTCTAATTTAGTGAGATGCACCTCTATATGTATGTATATCTAATACTGCTGCCTGGTATCCCCTGCAGAGGTATTAGTTATTTTGGGATATAATATCTGCATTATCTTGGTGACTTACAATGTAAATGTAATCCTCTGTATGACTGACAACTCTTCATATACGGTCTGACGTAAATATCCTTACACTGGATGTCCCCTTTCTGTTAAATGTCAGTTTTGTTATGTTTCAAGCTCTTGTCATTGTTTTAATCTAGTGATATAAATCTCAGTACTGCATTCACTGCATAAATACCACTTGTTATTTCACTATGACATTTGGACAGAAATATACTGACGCAGAGGTTTGCTCTTATGATATGATATGGTTTTAGAAATACAAGTAAAGGAATAAAGATATCAGTGCGGTATTTAGAGCTGATGCCCCCTAGGCACTATAAGTGTTCAGGCCTCCTATTGGTGATAGCAGTCAGTTCAACGCCCGTTTGATGGACAGCTGGCTCTCCTGACTCACCCGTATAGATGCACATGCGGCTGGATGTGCATGAAGATTGAAGGAAAGAAGGAAATAAGTAACCGGCAGACGACTCCAGTAGCGTGTTATATATATTTTTTTACATGTTTTTCCACTTTTAAACACTAAAAAATCCCCAACATTTGCTTTGCGCTGCCTATTTTGAGAGCAATATATTTTTTGTTTCCATTAATTGAGCTGCAGGCTTGTTTTTTGACAGATGACCTATAGTTTTCATTGGTACCATTTGGGCTTGTTCCAGTGTTTGATCAGTAATTATTGGGAAGGTGTGATGGAGAAAAACACAGCGAATCTGGGATCAATTATGAATGAGTGGTAGTAGAAATGGTGACACTGGGAAAAAAGGATTTCACCTTTATTTATTTGATTATTTTTTAAACAGTTTTGAATATTCTATTTAGCCTTTTTTACAAAATGTTGTTAATCCAACTAGGGGACCTGAATGGACCTCTGCTTGATTACTTATATGATGCACTGCAGTACGTCTGACAGCAGCTTATTATGCCTCTGACAAGGCCTAACAGGAGTGCTAATATGGAGGCGATATTTAAGGATGGTTGAGGAAACCAATTAGCATCTCGAGACGAGGGATTAATCAGGCAGGATGAGAGTTATTTCTGATTCCTGCTAGAAACAAAACAGTAAGGGTGTGCACCAGTAGGTCCGCTAAACACTACAAAAAACTATAGACCAGGAAAAAGGCACAAAAATGTGTTACAAATAGAGATGAGCGTTGTTCTACTCGAACTGTTCGCCAATCTCAAATTTGAGCTGTTTTGGGCGGTGTTCGAGCCGTTCGGCGAACACGAACGATTTGAGAAAAATTTGGCTGTTCGAGGTTATGTTCGATAACTGTTCGTGCACCAAAATCATAACTGGATTTTTTCTCAGTAATGATGAAAATTAATGTTAATACGCAGTTTGAGTGTACAGCGGGGTGGGGGGAGGGGCAGGGGATGGATCTCTGCAGGAACAATGAAGATCTCCATTTTTTTTTCTCTTTCCCGCATTTACAGTGGGGAGGTGCAATCTGTCAGCCTATCAGCAGCGCACACACGGAGCGAAGTGCTTTTTTTCACACAAGCAAGGGCATGTGTGATTGGCAGTGTATGTCACATGTCCTTGCCCTATAAGACCAAGCCATTTTCCCCGTCGCCACCATTTTCTCACTGCTGCAGCTGCGTGTTAGACGGCACCGCTGTTGCTGTGTGTGCTATGCCTTGTTAATTTCAAGCCAATTTTCGCACAAATCTACAGATAGCTTGGGAGTAGGGAATAGTTGTGATTGCAGTCCTTTTAAGGACTAGGTTACAGCATTTCCTACGACTTTTATCAGGCAGGTCTGTGCTCTTAAATAGATAGGTTGTGGGAGTAAAGACTAATTGTAATTGGAGTCCTTTTCAGGACTAGGTTACATCAGTTCCTATCAGTTTTTGCCAGGCAGGTCTGTGCCAGTGCTGTGCAAGTTTTTTTCACAGCATTTGGCTGAATCTGGCAAAGCTAATCCTTTTTGGCCTATTGCAGAGTGTGTTAGTCAGTGGAGTAGCCTATCTGTGTTGCAAGATATACCACCTGTGTATAGAATACCAATTTTTTTACTGCACCTAGTGAAGTAAAATCTTTTGGGCATATCATCATTCTATTAGTCCATCTATACTGACCTCCATCAGGTTGCAAATTGAATATAATTTTTTTCTGCATCTAGCTCTGAAAAAATATTTGGCCTTCTAGCAGTGTGTGGGACTTTCTCTATTAGTCCATCTATACTGACCTCCATCAGGTTGCAAACTGAATATATTTTTTTCTGCATCTACCTCTGAAAAAATATTGGGCTTGTAGCTGTGTGTGGGACTTGTTCTATTAATCCATCTATACAGACCTCCATCAGGTTGCAAACTGAATATAATTTTTTTCTGCATCTACCTCTGAAAAAATATTTGGGCTTCTAGCTGTGTGTGGGACTTGTTCTATTACTCCATCTATACTGACCTCCATCAGGTTGCAAATTGAATATAATTTTTTTCTGCATCTAGCTCTGAAAAAATATTGGGCTTCTAGCTGTGTGTGGGACTTGTTGTATTAGTCCATCTATACTGACCTCCATCAGGTTGCAAACTGAATATATTTTTTTCTGTATCTACCTCTGAAAAAATATTGGGCTTCTAGCTGTGTGTGGGACTTGTTCTATTAATCCATCTATACAGACCTCCATCAGGTTGCAAACTGAATATATTTTTTTCTGCATCTACCTCTGAAAAAATATTGGGCTTGTAGCTGTGTGTGGGACTTGTTCTATTAATCCATCTATACAGACCTCCATCAGGTTGCAAACTGAATATAATTTTTTTCTGCATCTACCTCTGAAAAAATATTTGGGCTTCTAGCTGTGTGTGGGACTTGTTCTATTACTCCATCTATACTGACCTCCATCAGGTTGCAAATTGAATATAATTTTTTTCTGCATCTAGCTCTGAAAAAATATTGGGCTTCTAGCTGTGTGTGGGACTTGTTGTATTAGTCCATCTATACTGACCTCCATCAGGTTGCAAACTGAATATATTTTTTTCTGCATCTACCTCTGAAAAAATATTGGGCTTCTAGCTGTGTGTGGGACTTGTTCTATTAATCCATCTATACAGACCTCCATCAGGTTGCAAACTGAATATAATTTTTTTCTGCATCTAGCTCTGAAAAAATATTTGGCCTTCTAGCAGTGTGTGGGACTTTCTCTGTTAGTCCATCTATACTGACCTCCATCAGGTTGCAAACTGAATATAATTTTTTTCTGCATCTAGCTCTGAAAAAATATTTGGCCTTGTAGCAGTGTGTTGGACTTTCTCTATTAGTCCATCTATACTGACCTCCATCAGGTTGCAAACTGAATATATTTTTTTCTGCATCTACCACTGAAAAAATATTGGGCTTGTAGCTGTGTGTGGGACTTGTTCTATTAATCCATCTATACAGACCTCCATCAGGTTGCAAACTGAATATAATTTTTTTCTGCATCTACCTCTGAAAAAATATTTGGGCTTCTAGCTGTGTGTGGGACTTGTTCTATTACTCCATCTATACTGACCTCCATCAGGTTGCAAATTGAATATAATTTTTTTCTGCATCTAGCTCTGAAAAAATATTGGGCTTCTAGCTGTGTGTGGGACTTGTTGTATTAGTCCATCTATACTGACCTCCATCAGGTTGCAAACTGAATATATTTTTTTCTGCATCTACCTCTGAAAAAATATTGGGCTTCTAGCTGTGTGTGGGACTTGTTCTATTAATCCATCTATACAGACCTCCATCAGGTTGCAAACTGAATATAATTTTTTTCTGCATCTAGCTCTGAAAAAATATTTGGCCTTCTAGCAGTGTGTGGGACTTTCTCTATTAGTCCATCTATACTGACCTCCATCAGGTTGCAAACTGAATATAATTTTTTTCTGCATCTAGCTCTGAAAAAATATTTGGCCTTGTAGCAGTGTGTTGGACTTTCTCTATTAGTCCATCTATACTGACCTCCATCAGGTTGCAAACTGAATACATTTTTTTCTGCATCTACCTCTGAAAAAATATTGGGCTTGTAGCTGTGTGTGGGACTTGTTCTATTAATCCATCTATACAGACCTCCATCAGGTTGCAAACTGAATATAATTTTTTTCTGCATCTACCTCTGAAAAAATATTTGGGCTTCTAGCTGTGTGTGGGACTTGTTCTATTACTCCATCTATACTGACCTCCATCAGGTTGCAAATTGAATATAATTTTTTTCTGCATCTAGCTCTGAAAAAATATTGGGCTTCTAGCTGTGTGTGGGACTTGTTGTATTAGTCCATCTATACTGACCTCCATCAGGTTGCAAACTGAATATATTTTTTTCTGCATCTACCTCTGAAAAAATATTGGGCTTCTAGCTGTGTGTGGGACTTGTTCTATTAATCCATCTATACAGACCTCCATCAGGTTGCAAACTGAATATAATTTTTTTCTGCATCTAGCTCTGAAAAAATATTTGGCCTTCTAGCAGTGTGTGGGACTTTCTCTGTTAGTCCATCTATACTGACCTCCATCAGGTTGCAAACTGAATATAATTTTTTTCTGCATCTAGCTCTGAAAAAATATTTGGCCTTGTAGCAGTGTGTTGGACTTTCTCTATTAGTCCATCTATACTGACCTCCATCAGGTTGCAAACTGAATATATTTTTTTCTGCATCTACCACTGAAAAAATATTGGGCTTGTAGCTGTGTGTGGGACTTGTTCTATTAATCCATCTATACAGACCTCCATCAGGTTGCAAACTGAATATAATTTTTTTCTGCATCTACCTCTGAAAAAATATTTGGGCTTCTAGCTGTGTGTGGGACTTGTTCTATTACTCCATCTATACTGACCTCCATCAGGTTGCAAATTGAATATAATTTTTTTCTGCATCTAGCTCTGAAAAAATATTGGGCTTCTAGCTGTGTGTGGGACTTGTTGTATTAGTCCATCTATACTGACCTCCATCAGGTTGCAAACTGAATATATTTTTTTCTGCATCTACCTCTGAAAAAATATTGGGCTTCTAGCTGTGTGTGGGACTTGTTCTATTAATCCATCTATACAGACCTCCATCAGGTTGCAAACTGAATATAATTTTTTTCTGCATCTAGCTCTGAAAAAATATTTGGCCTTCTAGCAGTGTGTGGGACTTTCTCTATTAGTCCATCTATACTGACCTCCATCAGGTTGCAAACTGAATATAATTTTTTTCTGCATCTAGCTCTGAAAAAATATTTGGCCTTGTAGCAGTGTGTGGGACTTTCTATATTAGTCCATCTATACTGACCTCCATCAGGTTGCAAATTAAAAATAATTTTTATCTGCATCTAGCTCTGAAAAAATACTTGGGCTTCTAGCTGTGTGTGGGACTTGTTCTATTACTCCATCTATACTGACCTCCATCAGGTTGCAAATTGAATATAATTTTTTTCTGCATCTAGCTCTGAAAAAATATTGGGCTTCTAGCTGTGTGTGGGACTTGTATTAGTCCATCTATACTGACCTCCATCAGGTTGCAAACTGAATATATTTTTTTCTGCATCTACCTCTGAAAAAATACTGGGCTTCTAGCTGTGTGTGGGACTTGTTCTATTAATCCATCTATACAGACCTCCATCAGGTTGCAAACTGAATATAATTTTTTTCTGCATCAAGCTCTGAAAAAATATTTGGCCTTCTAGCAGTGTGTGGGACTTTCTCTATTAGTCCATCTATACTGACCTCCATCAGGTTGCAAACTGAATATAATTTTTTTCTGCATCTAGCTCTGAAAAAATATTTGGCCTTCTAGCAGTGTGTGGGACTTTCTCTATTAGTCCATCTATACTGACCTCCATCAGGTTGCAAACTGAATATAATTTTTTTCTGCATCTAGCTCTGAAAAAATATTTGGCCTTCTAGCAGTGTGTGGGACTTTCTCTATTAGTCCATCTATACTGACCTCCATCAGGTTGCAAATTAAAAATAATTTTTATCTGCATCTAGCTCTGAAAATATATTTGGGCTTCTAGCTGTGTGTGGGACTTATTCTATTACTCCATCTATACTGACCTCCATCAGGTTGCAAATTGAATATAATTTTTTTCTGCATCTAGCTCTGAAAAAATATTGGGCTTCTAGCTGTGTGTGGGACTTGTTGTATTAGTCCATCTATACTGACCTCCATCAGGTTGCAAACTGAATATATTTTTTTCTGCATCTACCTCTGAAAAAATATTGGGCTTCTAGCTGTGTGTGGGACTTGTTCTATTAATCCATCTATACAGACCTCCATCAGGTTGCAAACTGAATATAATTTTTTTCTGCATGTAGCTCTGAAAAAATATTTGGCCTTCTAGCTGTGTGTGGGACTTGTTCTATTACTCCATCTATACTGACCTCCATCAGGTTGCAAATTAAAAATAATTTTTATCTGCATCTAGCTCTGAAAAAATATTTGGGCTTCTAGCTGTGTGTGGGACTTGTTGTATTAGTCCATCTATACTGACCTCCATCAGGTTGCAAACTGAATATATTTTTTTCTGCATCTACCTCTGAAAAAATATTGGGCTTCTAGCTGTGTGTGGGACTTTCTCTATTAGTCCATCTATACTGACCTCCATCAGGTTGCAAATTAAAAATAATTTTTATCTGCATCTAGCTCTGAAAAAATATTTGGGCTTCTAGCTGTGTGTGGGACTTGTTCTATTACTCCATCTATACTGACCTCCATCAGGTTGCAAATTGAATATAATTTTTTTCTGCATCTAGCTCTGAAAAAATATTGGGCTTCTAGCTGTGTGTGGGACTTGTTGTATTAGTCCATCTATACTGACCTCCATCAGGTTGCAAACTGAATATATTTTTTTCTGCATCTACCTCTGAAAAAATATTGGGCTTCTAGCTGTGTGTGGGACTTGTTCTATTAATCCATCTATACAGACCTCCATCAGGTTGCAAACTGAATATAATTTTTTTCTGCATCTAGCTCTGAAAAAATATTTGGCCTTCTAGCAGTGTGTGGGACTTTCTCTATTAGTCCATCTATACTGACCTCCATCAGGTTGCAAACTGAATATAATTTTTTTCTGCATCTAGCTCTGAAAAAATATTTGGCCTTCTAGCTGTGTGTGGGACTTTCTCTATTAGTCCATCTATACTGACCTCCATCAGGTTGCAAACTGAATATAAGTTTTTTCTGCATCTAGCTCTGAAAAAATATTTGGCCTTCTAGCAGTGTGTGGGACTTGTTCTATTAGTCCACCTATACTGACCTCCATCAGGTTGCAAATTCAAAATAATTTTTTGTCTGCATCTAGCTCTGAAAAAATATTTGGCCTTCTAGCAGTGTGTGGGACTTTCTCTATTAGTCCATCTATACTGACCTCCATCAGGTTGCAAACTGAATATTTTTTTTTCTGCATCTACCTCTGAAAAAATATTTGGGCTTCTAGCTGTGTGTGGGACTTGTTCTATTAGTCCATCTATACTGACCTCCATCAGGTTGCAAATTGAATATAATTTTTTTCTGCATCTAACCCAGCCAATAGTTTTGGCCTAATACCACAGTTTGGCCACTCAGCTCTGCTCGGTTCCCATCCATTGTTTTTTTGTGCAAACAACTCCAGAGTTGTGAATTAGTTAACCACCAAAATGAGTGGAAAAAGGCCTGCTGCTGGTGGAAAGGGGAATAGGCGTGTTGGGAAGGGGAAAAAAGGTTGTGTCCGTGGGGTAGGTGTTAAAGCAACAGTAACATCTGCAGAAGAAAGACCATCTTCCAGCCAAACTAAAATGTCTACTTCTTTTAGCGGACAATGTGATAAGATCCCTTTCTTACGGCCACGCCAATCGCTACAAATTCCAGATGAGGCACAAAAACAGCAGGTGCTTCAACGGATATCAAGTGCTCCTTTAAGTGGGCTCTCCTCCACATCAACTTCAACATCACAAATACTCCAGTCCTCAAAGGTGTCACCCCAATCGCACTTGCTTCCTCACAGCTCCCAAATCTCCAGCTGCCCGTCTGAGTATGAGGTAGAACAGATGGTTGAGTCTGCAGAGCTGTTTACTCATACTATAGCCTGGGAATCAGAGGTCGTCTCCAGCGCTTCTGTGAATCCAGACGAGGAAATGATCTGCACTGATGCCCAGAATCTTTATGAGTCGGATCCAGGACCAGACGCAGAAGGTTCTGACCATAATGTAGACCCTCATTCCCAAACTGTAACTCCTGTTGGTGGAGACAATGAGGAAGACGATGATGAGACTCAAATACCTGATTGGAGCGACAACTTTAGTTTTTTGTCAGGGCAGGAACAGGTTGGCTCTGAGGACGACGGGTGTGATAACGCACATGGTGATAATGATGAGGTTGGAGATCCCACTTACTGTCAACCCACAGTCAGCCAAGAGATGAGGTCAGCAGAGGAGGTGGAGGAAGATGCTAGTGACGACGAGGTCAGGTTGCGCCTTCCTGGACAGAGACGTAGTACTGGAAGCACGTCAACAACTGCATCCTCAAACACAACTCTGCCTCTCACCACAAGTCGTGGTGGCTCTTCAGGTCGCATGGGTGCTAAGCCTTGCATAGCCTGGGCATTTTTTCAGATCGATAAAGATGACCCAACTCATGTTATCTGTAACATTTGTCAGCAAAAGCTAAGTAGAGGCCAAAAAATACATAGTTTGAGTACTTCATGCATGAACCGGCACATGGACATGAAGCGTAAGTTGCAGTGGGAAGCTCAGTGTGCTACAATGCGGCCTAGCCGGCCGGGCCAACCACCGTCTGCCATATCTTGTGCATCCGCGGCCTCTTCATCCTCTGTGACTGGGGGGACAGCAGTCACACCTGTTTTGGGGCGCAGACCTGCCACCTCTTTACCCGCAACAGCCAGCGTGATTGGCAGGTCATCATTTTCTTTGGAGGTGGTAACACAAGCTGGTGTTGAGCGCTGTCCGACATCGATAGCACCACCTTTGGATAAAGGCAACCTAACATGTCCGCCTGCATCTTCCTCACAGACCGGCAGTTTGCCGGGGACACCCTTATCAACCCCGTCTAAGCACAATAGCCAGCCCTCGGTCCCTCAGATGTGGACAAGTAAAAGACCATTTCCTCCTAGCCATGAGAAAGCTAAGAGGTTGAATTTCACCATCTGCAAGCTCTTGGCTACAGAAATGCTGCCTTTCCGCCTGGTGGACACAGAGGATTTTCGAGACCTTATGTCCGTCGCAGTGCCCCAGTACCAGATGCCCAGTCGGCACTACTTCTCAAAGAAAGGTGTGCCTGCGTTCCACCAGCATGTCGCACACAACATCACCGCTTCTTTGAGAAACTCTGTGTGTGACAGGGTGCATTTCACCACAGACACTTGGACGAGTAGGCATGGACAGGGGCATTACATGTCGCTGACTGGGCACTGGGTAACTATGGTGACAGCAGGACAAGGGGCTGCTGTCCAAGTCTTGCCGTCCCCACGAGTTGTGCGTCAATCCTCTTTATGTCAAAGTTCCTCCACTGCTTCTGCCTCCTCAACCTCCTCTCGGTCTTCCACCTGCACCCAAAGCCTGTCTGGTCATACCACAAGCTTTCTAACTGCGCAGAAGGGATCCTGCACACCTCCTTACTATGCTGGCAGTAGGGCTCAACGTCATCAGGCGGTTTTTACTTTGAAATGTCTGGGAAATGTGAGTCACACAGCTGAGTAGTTGTGGTCAGCTCTGGAGAACCAATTTCATGAATGGTTGTCTCCACTGGACCTGAAACCAGGGAAGGCCGTGTGCGACAATGCTGCAAACCTGGGTGCGGCCCTTCGCCGGGGCAATGTCACACACGTGCCTTGTATGGCTCACGTGTTGAACCTGGTTGTCCAGCAATTTTTAGCCCACTATCCCAGACTAGATGGCCTTCTGCAGAGGGCACGGTCGCTGTGTGCTCACTTCCGCCGTTCGCATCCCGCAGCTCAGCGACTTACATCTCTACAGAAGTCGTTGGGCCTGCCACTTCACCGGCTAAAATGCGATGTGCTTACCCGGTGGAATTCAACTCTGCACATGTTGCAGCGACTGTGGCAGCACCGACAAGCCCTGGTGCAATACGTTCTGACGTATAGCCTGGGCCAACGAGATCCAGAGGTGGGGCAAATCACGCTGGAGGAGTGGTCTCAGATCAGGGACCTATGCACCCTTCTGCACAGTTTTGAAATGGCGACGAAGATGTTTAGAGCTGACGATGCCATTATCAGCATGACTATTCCGGTGATTTACATGCTGGAGCACATGTTAAACAGAATTCGGAGTCAGGTGGTGGCACAAGAGGAGGTGGAGGAAGTAGAGGAGGAGGAGTTGTATGCGGAAGGGCTAACATCTGCAAGGTCCAGACGGTCGGCAGCACCAAGGCGGCAGGCATGTGAGGGTGGGGGAGATGGTTTTACCAGGGCGCATGGTAGCAGCCAAACTAGTGAGGAAGGTGCAGGAGCCCAGGAAGAAGTGGAGGACGAACTGATGGAAGACTCATCAGATGAGGGAGACCTTGATCACATTTCTGTTGTGCGAGGTTGGGGGGAGAGGACAGAGGAAGGAAGCATGATTTTTACCTCGCCACCAACACAACAGGGACTTGGTGCTCCTGGATGCGCAACACACATGAGTGCCTTCTTGCTGCACTACCTGCAACATGACCCTCAAATAGTGGGAATTAGTAATAATCCTGACTACTGGGTTGCCACACTGTTAGATCCCCGGTACAAAAGTAAATTTGCAGAAATTATTCCTGCCATAGAAAGGGATGCACGCATGCAGGAGTATCAGCAGAGACTGTTGCAGAATCTTACATGTGCTTTTCCACAAAACACCAGTGGTGCACGTAGTGAATCTCACAGTTCCAACTTGCCAACCGTGGGACCGTCAAGTGTTCAGCACTCAAACCGTAACAGAACCACAGTATCTGCTGGTAACATCAATTTTGCGGAATCATTTCACCACTGTTTTAGCCCATCCTTTGCAAGGTCACAGGAGACAATAAGTCTGACACATAGTCAACGCCTAGAGACGATGGTACAGGAGTATCTCCAAGTAAACATTGAAGCCATGACTGTGTCACTGGACCCTTGCTCTTTTTGGGCTTCCAATCTGGATAAATGGCCGGAGCTAGCCACTTACGCCTTGGAGATCTTGTCATGCCCCGCAGCCAGCGTTCTGTCTGAACGTGTGTTCAGCGCTGCTGGTGGTGTGCTGACAGATAAGCGCACGCGGCTCTCCACTGATAATGTAGACAGACTCAAGTTCATAAAGATGAACAAATCATGGATCCGAAACGACTTTTCTACCCCTGTGTCATCCTGGGGAGAGTAAAAGCTTGATGATTGGTTAAAATCACCCTACCAACCGTTTTAAGCTTTCAAATTACTAATCATGTTTATCTGTATCTTGGCTGGAAAATAATTTGGGCTTTGTAGCAGTGTGCAGCACTGATTCTATTAGGCCATCTATAATAAGCTCCACCAGATTTAAAATTGCTAATCATGTTTATCTGTATCTTGACTGGAAAATAATTTGGGCTTTGTAGCAGTGTGCAGCACTGATCCTATTAGGCCATCTATACTAAGCTCCACCAGATTTAAAATTAATAATAATTTTTAGCTGCATCTAGCCCAGAAAATAATTTTGGGGCTCCGAGATGCGCAAGACACATAAGTGCCTTCTTGCTGCACTACCTGCAACATGACCCTCATATTGTCAGAATTCGAAGTAATCATGACTACTGGGTTGCCACACTCTTAGATCCCCCAAACTTTTCGATCAACCTTTTCATTTTAATAAAGACCAAAAAAATGGTCATTTTTGAAATTATAAGCATTAGCAGGTTATTAGAAACTGAAATCAAACAGTTTTCAACTCAAAACTTTATTCTAGGTGATGTTACATTTTCACATAGGACCCCTTGTTCGAAAGGAGCTTCTGAACTCTCTCGTCCATTGAATTTGTCAGGTTTTGGATGGTTTCTGCTTCAATTGTTTTGCATGAGGACAGAATACCCTCCCAGAGCTGTTTGTAGCACCCCGAGGACTCGGCTGCTACAGGGGTATTGCACCTCGATCCAGAGGTGTGGTATTCCACTCCCGGGTAAGGATGGAGTGTGGGACTGAGCTCAGCTAGCTGCATGCACTACACTCATCCCATTTCCGGGGGACAGAACAACGGTACTCCCACCAGATAGATGTGCAGGTACGACAGGGTCTGTCCCTGGCTGGAGTGGGAGGGGGGGAGGAACATCCCAGTAGTGTAGGGGCAGATAGGGGAGGGACTCTGGGCATAGAGGTAGGAGCCCATTGGGTGCTAGTCACCTGGGCTCACACATAGAGGGAGTATATATGGTGGGCACCATCTAGAGACAGGGAGAGCAGAGCTGAGAGAGTCAGAGGGAGAGTTCAGCCAGGAGGGCTGACAGGGAGCTGTGGCTCCGGCTGGGCCCAGCTCCAGGGCCAGGCCTGCAGTGGAGAGGAGGAGGAAGAGAGGCCCAGAGACGCAGGACAAGAGGGAACCCTGAGATCCCAGAAGTAAACCAAAAGGGTGAAGGGTTGGCAGAAAAGGGTACCGGAACCCAAACTGGTGGAGGCTAATGATCCTCAGCCAGGAACCGGAGGTCGTGGACAAGTTTTGGCGCGACCCTCACCACATCCACCAGGAAGGCACACCACGAGTAGGGTCAGGAAAGCCAGAGAAGGTTTTACCACCAAGAGGCCCGAGGGAGCCGAACAAAGGTGGATCCCTGGTGGGAACGGCCAGTAGGAAGGAAGAGAGGGGAGCTCAGGACCACGCTCTGGACTGCCTGGGAGTTGGCCGAGTCCCACACCTGGTGGACGCAGCACGGCTCGGGTGGTCACTCAAGGCCGGAGTGACCGGAACAACACCAGTGAGTAAAAACCCTGAAACTGCATCGCATGTCTCTGAGCTTCCTTGCTGCACCATCACAACCACCATCTTCCACATCTGCTGCCCTGAGGCCATACCCCTCCCGTTGGGGGTTATACCATCCTTGCTGCACAATCCTACCACCGGCCTCAGCGGTCTGCTCTGCAGCGGCGGCCTCCTAGCCGCAATCAACGGGTGGCGTAGTCGACATTTAAACAACATCTACAAAAGACTGCCACACACTTAGTTTGACCACCCTGGGCACGGACCGGGTCACCGCCACAAGGACTACTACCCCTATCCAGATCCGGCTCCGGGTGTCCCTTGAACATGGCCCAGGGGGCGCGTCAACTTTGGCGTAGTTGGCAGGATAACGTGCCCGCAACCACCGGGTACTGCGTGCCTGAAGAAAAGTTCATATTTACCGTAAGAAGAAGTCTCCCGCCGGTTCCGAAGGGTCCCCGCCATCGGACGCCATCTCGGGTCGTTTCCCGCCGTTTGCCCGCCATCTGCAGCCTTTTCCCGCCATCCACGGAGTTTCCCGCCATTAGGAGACGATTCTCGCCATCTGAGACGATTTCCCGCCCTGGCAGAGCGGACGCCATTATGGGCGTGCCAGAGGGTGGCAAGAGACCACCTCCCATCGTGGGCCTGGTCCCAGAAGAGCGCCAAAAGCGGAGACCGCCCCCACCAGCAGAGACTGCAATGACAGAGATGTCCATCAGAGCGAGGGGTCTGCCCCTGAAACTGACAATCACCAAGTTGCCCCAGGACCGCCCTCAGTATGGGCGGATCAAGAACAAAGGTGAGAGGGTGGGTGCAGCCTGGAGGAGTCTGGAAAGATCGCACCCGGAGATGGAGGGAGAGTCAGGCAGCACCGACCCTCTGGTCAGGAGCCTGTTGCAGGCCGCCACCCCAGAAGGCCTGGTGGAGATCCTGGCACAGCTCCCCAAAGATCGGGAGCATGCACAGACCGCGCTGGAGAGCTTGGCCCGGAAGATGGCCCGAGTGCAGCAAGAAGTGCTGACAGAGTGGAGCAGAGAAATGGCCCTGCAGGCTGGAACCCGCCAGCAAAAGACGTCACCCAGGACGAGGAGTCTGTCTGCCTCTGAGGATGGTGCGGGAGGGACGAAGGCCGGAGACGACGCCGTGGAAGGAGCTGAAGAGATGGAAGCAGGTAAAGGGGACGTTACTACCCCAAGCCTAGAAGCCGTAAGCCTGCCCCAGCTCCCCGTCGCAGAGCCCGAAATCCCACCGACCGTGCCCGTTGCTGCACCGCCACCGCTCCGAACTAGGCCTCAAGCGGCAGGAGCCGCGACCACGCCCCCTGTGACGTCACGCGCCTTAACCCTGAGCGCGGCCAAGCAGGAAATGCCACCGGCCTGGTCGCAAGGCCGAGTGCCCCCGGGCGCCGCCGTCTCCACAGTGCCCTTCACCTTTAAAGTGCCACCGGCCTGGTCGCAAGGCCTGGTGAATCCGGGCGCCGCTACCACCACCGCGCCCTCGACCTCCACAGTGCTGCCCCTAGGCGAAGACCTACTTGTGCAACATACTTGCCCGGATGGGCAGCCCTTTGAGTGGCCACCGGAATACCTCAATCCCCAATTCCGGAAGGAATGGCCCCTGTGTGAGCCCCTGATCCCGGCTCCGGCACCCGCCAAGATCACCCCACTCCCGTTGGAGGAGGCGCAGTTCGCATGGGACCCCACCGGTGAAAACCTCATGGGGTTCACCCAAGAGACCCGGGCGGCCGCAGCCCAGCGTGCGGAGTGCTGTTGACAACAACTGGAGGTCTTCAACAAAGAACGGTGAGAGAGGCGGATCCGCGAGGAGCGGCTGCAGGTCCACAGCGCGGAGCAGAAAAGCCGGACCCGGAGAAACCCCCGTGCAGCCCACGGTCCCCGCGCCACCGGGACTGTAATCAAGTTCCAACTGGAGCACGGCTGGGGCTTTATCAGGGATCACAAAACCCCCGGCGACGTCTTTGTCACCCGCAGGGATGTCGAATCTCACCTGCCGGAGGGACACCGCGGACGTGACCTTTACCTGGGTGACGAGGTCACCTTCACCCGGCATCAGTGTGCCAAAGGACCATACGCCCTTCATGTGCACCGGCTGACGGAGGAAGAGCTGCGGTATGAGGAGGAACAAAAGGACCCGGACGGGTTTGAAGATTACCCTCAAGAGGAGATAAGGAGAGGACACCGCTGCTGAAGGGAAGTAGCATAAAGAGAACTGTATATAGTTACCCGTAGGGGTACTTTATATGATGCAAATCAGAGTGTGGTCCCCGTTGGGACTAGTGTGAACTGTTTGCTGTGTGTCCCTATCCCTGAACAGGCTGAGGACTGTGAGCAGCCATCCCTTTTCCCCACAGGCTGAGGACTGTGAGCAGCCATCCCTCTTCCCCACAGGCTGAGGACTGTGAGCAGTCATTCCTTTTCCCCACTGGCCGAGGACTGAGAGCGGCCATACCCTGTAAATAGTTGCGCTTCCTAAAGCGCCCCCTACCGGTTTTATAGGAAGAACTGATTTTCTTCTAGTGACTGTTGCACTTTACCCGGTCATAAGTTGCACCGTGACCGGAGGAACAAGAACGTTTTATATGAAAAAGTTTATATTGCTAGAATAATATATAAGTTACCTGTCATATTATATTCTGATAATGTTTTATAATGTTTTATATGTTAGTATGTTTTAAAAAAGTTTGTATGTTTTGGTATGTTTTATTCTTTTACAGCCCGAGGACGTGCTGTGATTTACCAGGGGGGAATGTAGCACCCCGAGGACTCGGCTGCTACAGGGGTATTGCACCTCGATCCAGAGGTGTGGTATTCCACTCCCGGGTAAGGATGGAGTGTGGGACTGAGCTCAGCTAGCTGCATGCACTACACTCATCCCATTTCCGGGGGACAGAACAACGGTACTCCCACCAGATAGATGTGCAGGTACGACAGCATCTGTCCCTGGCTGGAGTGGGAGGGGGGGAGGAACATCCCAGTAGTGTAGGGGCAGATAGGGGAGGGACTCTGGGCATAGAGGTAGGAGCCCATTGGGTGCTAGTCACCTGGGCTCACACATAGAGGGAGTATATATGGTGGGCACCATCTAGAGACAGGGAGAGCAGAGCTGAGAGAGTCAGAGGGAGAGTTCAGCCAGGAGGGCTGACAGGGAGCTGTGGCTCCGGCTGGGCCCAGCTCCAGGGCCAGGCCTGCAGTGGAGAGGAGGAGGAAGAGAGGCCCAGAGACACAGGACAAGAGGGAACCCTGAGATCCCAGAAGTAAACCAAAAGGGTGAAGGGTTGGCAGAAAAGGGTACCGGAACCCAAACTGGTGGAGGCTAATGATCCTCAGCCAGGAACCGGAGGTCGTGGACAAGTTTTGGCGCGACTCTCACCACATCCACCAGGAAGGCACACCACGAGTAGGGTCAGGAAAGCCAGAGAAGGTTTTACCACCAAGAGGCCCGAGGGAGCCGAACAAAGGTGGATCCCTGGTGGGAACGGCCAGTAGGAAGGAAGAGAGGGGAGCTCAGGACCACGCTCTGGACTGCCTGGGAGTTGGCCGAGTCCCACACCTGGTGGACGCAGCACGGCTCGGGTGGTCACTCAAGGCCGGAGTGACCGGAACAACACCAGTGAGTAAAAACCCTGAAACTGCATCGCATGTCTCTGAGCTTCCTTGCTGCACCATCACAACCACCATCTTCCACATCTGCTGCCCTGAGGCCATACCCCTCCCGTTGGGGGTTATACCATCCTTGCTGCACAATCCTACCACCGGCCTCAGCGGTCTGCTCTGCAGCGGCGGCCTCCTAGCCGCAATCAACGGGTGGCGTAGTCGACATTTAAACAACATCTACAAAAGACTGCCACACACTTAGTTTGACCACCCTGGGCACGGACCGGGTCACCGCCACAAGGACTACTACCCCTATCCAGATCCGGCTCCGGGTGTCCCTTGAACATGGCCCAGGGGACGCGTCAACTTTGGCGTAGTCGGCAGGATAACGTGCCCGCAACCACCGGGTACTGCGTGCCTGAAGAAAAGTTCATATTTACCGTAAGAAGAAGTCTCCCGCCGGTTCCGGAGGGTCCCCGCCATCGGACGCCATCTCGGGTCGTTTCCCGCCGTTTGCCCGCCATCTGCAGCCTTTTCCCGCCATCCACGGAGTTTCCCGCCATTAGGAGACGATTCCCGCCATCTGAGACGATTTCCCGCCCTGGCAGAGCGGACGCCATTATGGACGTGCCAGAGGGTGGCAAGAGACCACCTCCCATCGTGGGCCTGGTCCCAGAAGAGCGCCAAAAGCGGAGACCGCCTCCACCAGCAGAGACTGCAATGATAGAGATGTCCATCAGAGCGAGGGGTCTGCCCCTGAAACTGACAATCACCAAGTTGCCCCAGGACCGCCCTCAGTATGGGCGGATCAAGAACAAAGGTGAGAGGATGGGTGCAGCCTGGAGGAGTCTGGAAAGATCGCACCCGGAGATGGAGGGAGAGTCAGGCAGCACCGACCCTCTGGTCAGGAGCCTGTTGCAGGCCGCCACCCCAGAAGGCCTGGTGGAGATCCTGGCACAGCTCCCCAAAGATCGGGAGCATGCACAGACCGCGCTGGAGAGCTTGGCCCGGAAGATGGCCCGAGTGCAGCAAGAAGTGCTGACAGAGTGGAGCAGAGAAATGGCCCTGCAGGCTGGAACCCGCCAGCAAAAGACGTCACCCAGGACGAGGAGTCTGTCTGCCTCTGAGGATGGTGCGGGAGGGACGAAGGCCGGAGACGACGCCGTGGAAGGAGCTGAAGAGATGGAAGCAGGTAAAGGGGACGTTACTACCCCAAGCCTAGAAGCCGTAAGCCTGCCCCAGCTCCCCGTCGCAGAGCCCGAAATCCCACCGACCGTGCCCGTTGCTGCACCGCCACCGCTCCGAACTAGGCCTCAAGCGGCAGGAGCCGCGACCACGCCCCCTGTGACGTCACGCGCCTTAACCCTGAGCGCGGCCAAGCAGGAAATGCCACCGGCCTGGTCGCAAGGCCGAGTGCCCCCGGGCGCCGCCGTCTCCACAGTGCCCTTCACCTTTAAAGTGCCACCGGCCTGGTCGCAAGGCCTGGTGAATCCGGGCGCCGCTACCACCACCGCGCCCTCGACCTCCACAGTGCTGCCCCTAGGCGAAGACCTACTTGTGCAACATACTTGCCCGGATGGGCAGCCCTTTGAGTGGCCACCGGAATACCTCAATCCCCAATTCCGGAAGGAATGGCCCCTGTGTGAGCCCCTGATCCCGGCTCCGGCACCAGCCAAGATCACCCCACTCCCGTTGGAGGAGGCGCAGTTCGCATGGGACCCCACCGGTGAAAACCTCATGGGGTTCACCCAAGAGACCCGGGCGGCCGCAGCCCAGCGTGCGGAGTGCTGCCGACAACAACTGGAGGTCTTCAACAAAGAACGGTGAGAGAGGCGGATCCGCGAGGAGCGTCTGCAGGTCCAGAGCGTGGAGCAGAAAAGCCGGACCCGGAGAAACCCCCGTGCAGCCCACGGTCCCCGCGCCAACGGGACTGTAATCAAGTTCCAACTGGAGCATGGCTGGGGCTTTATCAGGGATCACAAAACCCCCGGCGACGTCTTTGTCACCCGCAGGGATGTCGAATCTCACCTGCCGGAGGGACACCGCGGACGTGACCTTTACCTGGGTGACGAGGTCACCTTCACCCGGCATCAGTGTGCCAAAGGACCATACGCCCTTCATGTGCACCGGCTGACGGAGGAAGAGCTGCGGTATGAGGAGGAACAAAAGGACCCGGACGGGTTTGAAGATTACCCTCAAGAGGAGATAAGGAGAGGACACCGCTGCTGAAGGGAAGTAGCATAAAGAGAACTGTATATAGTTACCCATAGGGGTACTTTATATGATGCAAATCAGAGTGTGGTCCCCGTTGGGACTAGTGTGAACTGTTTGCTGTGTGTCCCTATCCCTGAACAGGCTGAGGACTGTGAGCAGCCATCCCTTTTCCCCACAGGCTGAGGACTGTGAGCAGCCATCCCTCTTCCCCACAGGCTGAGGACTGTGAGCAGCCATTCCTTTTCCCCACTGGCCGAGGACTGAGAGCGGCCATACCCTGTAAATAGTTGCGCTTCCTAAAGCGCCCCCTACCGGTTTTATAGGAAGAACTGATTTTCTTCTAGTGACTGTTGCACTTTACCCGGTCATAAGTTGCACCGTGACCGGAGGAACAAGAACGTTTTATATGAAAAAGTTTATATTGCTAGAATAATATATAAGTTACCTGTCATATTATATTCTGATAATGTTTTATAATGTTTTATATGTTAGTATGTTTTAAAAAAGTTTGTATGTTTTGGTATGTTTTATTCTTTTACAGCCCGAGGACGTGCTGTGATTTACCAGGGGGGAATGTAGCACCCCGAGGACTCGGCTGCTACAGGGGTATTGCACCTCGATCCAGAGGTGTGGTATTCCACTCCCGGGTAAGGATGGAGTGTGGGACTGAGCTCAGCTAGCTGCATGCACTACACTCATCCCATTTCCGGGGGACAGAACAACGGTACTCCCACCAGATAGATGTGCAGGTACGACAGCGTCTGTCCCTGGCTGGAGTGGGAGGGGGGGAGGAACATCCCAGTAGTGTAGGTGCAGATAGGGGAGGGACTCTGGGCATAGAGGTAGGAGCCCATTGGGTGCTAGTCACCTGGGCTCACACATAGAGGGAGTATATATGGTGGGCACCATCTAGAGACAGGGAGAGCAGAGCTGAGAGAGTCAGAGGGAGAGTTCAGCCAGGAGGGCTGACAGGGAGCTGTGGCTCCGGCTGGGCCCAGCTCCAGGGCCAGGCCTGCAGTGGAGAGGAGGAGGAAGAGAGGCCCAGAGACGCAGGACAAGAGGGAACCCTGAGATCCCAGAAGTAAACCAAAAGGGTGAAGGGTTGGCAGAAAAGGGTACCGGAACCCAAACTGGTGGAGGCTAATGATCCTCAGCCAGGAACCGGAGGTCGTGGACAAGTTTTGGCGCGACCCTCACCACATCCACCAGGAAGGCACACCACGAGTAGGGTCAGGAAAGCCAGAGAAGGTTTTACCACCAAGAGGCCCAAGGGAGCCGGACAAAGGTGGATCCCTGGTGGGAACGGCCAGTAGGAAGGAAGAGAGGGGAGCTCAGGACCACGCTCTGGACTGCCTGGGAGTCCCACACCTGGTGGACGCAGCACGGCTCGGGTGGTCACTCAAGGCCGGAGTGACCGGAACAACACCAGTGAGTAAAAACCCTGAAACTGCATCGCATGTCTCTGAGCTTCCTTGCTGCACCATCACAACCACCATCTTCCACATCTGCTGCCCTGAGGCCATACCCCTCCCGTTGGGGGTTATACCATCCTTGCTGCACAATCCTACCACCGGCCTCAGCGGTCTGCTCTGCAGCGACGGCCTCCTAGCCGCAATCAACGGGTGGCATAGTCGACACTTAAACAACATCTACAAAAGACTGCCACACACTTAGTTTGACCACCCTGGGCACGGACCGGGTCACCGCCACAAGGACTACTACCCCTATCCAGATCCGGCTCCGGGTGTCCCTTGAACATGGCCCAGGGGGCGCGTCAACTTGCTTAGATGTGAACTGCCTCCCGCCATCATAGACACTCCTTTTGATGATGCTCCAGAGGTTCTGAATGGGGTAGAGGTCAGGGGAGCATGGGGGTCACACCATAAGTTTGTCCCCTTTTATGCCCATATCAGCCAGAGATGCAGATGTTTTATGTGCAGCATGAGATGGTGCATTATCATGCAAAAAAATGATCTTCCTGTGAAATACACGGTTCTTCTTCTTGAACCATGGCAGGAAGTGCTGTTTGAGAAAATCCACATACATTATGGAGTTCATCTTTAGCGCCTTCAGGGATCCTAAAGGGGCCGACAATCTCTCTCCCCATGATTCCAGCCCAAAACATTACTCCACCTCCTCCTTGTTGGCGCTGTAGCCGTGTTTGCGTGGGGTGTCCATCAACCAGCCATCCTCCACTCCATCCATCTGGACCATCGAGCGCTGCACGGCACTCATCTGTGAACAAAACAGTTTTGAAATCAGTCTTCATGTAATGTTTGGCCCACTGGAGCCGTTTCTGCTTGTGTGAAGTGGATAGAGGAGGTCGACAGGATGGCGTATGCACAGCTGCAAACCTCTGAAGGACCCTGCATCTTGTTGTTCGGGGGACGTTGGAGGCACCAGCAGCTTCAAAAACTTGTCTGCTGCTATGACAATGCTTTTTTGCCGCTGCTCTTTTAACCTGACGTAATTGCCTGTAGGAAAGAGTCCTCAATTTGCCCTTATCAGCACGCACACGTGTGTACTGTGAATCAGCTACATACTTCTTGATTGCCAAGACACTTCATCCTGATCATCGCACAATGTTGATTGTAGTCATGCCTTGACCTAAACACTCCACAATTTGTTGCTTCTCAGCAGCCGACACATCCTTTTTCTTTCCCATTTTGGCAGAAAATGTAGGCTGCTTAATAATGTGAGACAGCCTTCTTAAGTAGTCTTGCCTTTCATTGGACACACCTGCCAAACTAATTAGCACAGGTGTCTGCAATTGCTTACAGTGATATAAAGAGCCCTGACACACATCACCATCAATGAGTTTAACTGACAAACAAACAAATTCTTCCCTTATCACTCCTAAACACTTTCCATAATAATTTGGAACACAGTGTACATGTGCTTTTCCACAAAACACCAGTGGTTCACGTAGTGAATCTTACAGTTCTAACTTGCCAACCGTGGTCTGTATGGAGTTGTTCAATAAAGGGTCCAAAATTAAGATAACATAGATGGGAGAGGTCTCTATGAATAGGAATTCCTAAGTATTTGATACCCTGTGAGGGCCAGGCAAAGGGAAAGTTGGACTGGATGGAATCCTATATGGATTTGGGGAGGGAGACATCGAGGGCCTCAGACTTCGCTGCATTGATTTTAAAATTTGACCATGTAACAAAGTGATCTATTTCAGCCATAACAGCATGGATGGATATATGTGATTGAGTGATATATACTAGGACATCATCAGCAAATAGAGAGCACTTGTACTCGGTGCCTCCCACCTCAATCCACCTAATATTGGGGTTATGGCGAATTGATGAGAGCAGGTGCTCCGTCACTAGGATGTATAAGAGAGGGGACAGAGGACATCCCTGCCTTGTCCCATTGGTGATTGTGAAAGGTGATGAAAATGTTCTGACGCACCCCCTGGGCCTTGGGACACACGGAGCCGGACCCTTTTTGGTGGATGCTGGTGGTTGTAGTCTTCGTGGCGGCGACCCGGTTCCGTGGCTCAGGGTGGTCAAACCAGTGGCGGAACTATTTATGTGGTTTTGATGTTTAAATGTCCGACTACGCCACCCGTGGATTGCGGTCAGAGTGAACCGACGCTGCAGGGCAGACCGCTGAGGCTGGTGTTGTGGGTGCAGCAGAGCGTAGCATAACTCCCCACGGGAGGAGTATAGCCTCAGGGCAGTGTATGCGGAGGATGGGGGTGATGGTGCAGGGCAGCAGCAGTAACGACACGGAGTCAGTGATGCAGTCCAGGGCCTTTACTCACAGTTCTTATTATCCAGACCACGTCTGCAGGTAACGGCTGCCCACGTCGTACTGTGTTCACCAGGTGAGGGGCTCAGACAACTCCCAGATAACTTTGGAGCGCTTCACAGGACCCCCTTTGTGTGTCCTTTGTCTGGCCTTTCTTACCAACGCTACTGTCTGGCTGCCTCGGGCCTCCTCTTGGTAAACTTGGCACCAGTTTCCCTGACCCTATGTGGTGCCTTCTTAGCGGGTGTAGCGAGGGGCTGCGCCACATAAAATGTCACAGCCTCCGGTTTCTAGCTGAGGGTCGTTTCCTGCCTCCACTAGTTTCGGGGACCGGTCTCCCCCTTTGGCCTGACCCCTCCACGCAGGTGGATTCGGGCGTGCGGTGGCGACTCGCCCGTCCGCACCCCTGGGATCCCTTCATTCCTCGTTCCTGGAGCCTTCTCCGCTCCTCTTCCTTCCTTCTCCCTCTTCCAGGCCTGGGCCTCTGTTACTAGGCCCGCCTCCGGAGCAGAGCTCATGCAAAGCCCCTGCTCCCTGCCACTTCTGCTCAGACTTCTCTGCACTGAAATAAGATGGTGCCCACCTTTTATACTCCCTTCTCAATGCACCCAGGAACTGCTTCCTCCCTGCTCCTGCACTACAGGGTTCCCCTTCCTTAGTGTTCCCTCCCCCCACTCCAGCAAGGGACAGGGACTGTCGTGCCCATCTCAGGGGCATATTGGTCGCCCTGCCCCACGGCAATGTGGTGTAATGCATGCAGGTGTCGGGTCCTGATCCACACTCCATCCTTACCTGAGAGTGAGATATCACACCTCTGGGTGAGGTGCAATACCTCTGTAGCAACCGAGCCCTCAGGGTAATACAGTTCCATTTATCTTCAGCCTAGGTGACGTATTGCGATACAGGGCCGTGATTTTGGCTATAAAAGGGTCCCCTAGACCCCTACCCCAAGCTTTTTAAGAGAATCATATATGGCGTGCCAGGAGACTCTATGGAATGCTTTCTCAGCATCCAACGAGAGTATCTAATTACAAATTTTTAACTGCATCTAGCCCAGGAAATACTTTGTGCCTAGTAGCAGTGTCTGCTAGTCAGCGGATTATCCCGGCTGTTAAGCAAGCTACACCACCTGTAGTTTTGACACTTAATTTTTTCAAAGGAAATGCTTCGGGACCACGGGATACTCAGTGAAGAGCAACAGGAGGCACCCCAAGGCATAGGGGCTGGGACTGGCAGTAGGATGCCTTGCGGTGGACAGCCGAGCTCGATCCTTATAAAAGCTTTTTAACTGCAGCAGCTTTAGTGGACGCTACTGGAGCTGGAATTACGCGGCTGCTGGCATGAGACTTGCCCTCCAATAGATCCTTGTAAATGGATTTAAAGTGTATTCATTCAAATTAGAGAGACAATTTAAATTAAAAAGCTTAGAGCTGCCTCCACCACAGGGGGGCTCGCTCGACCCACCAGCGGACAGGCACCAGTATTGGGAGAGGGGGGCTGGCCGTCAGGGTTCACCGCGGCTCTGGCACAAACCCGGCGACACGGAGGTGGCACGGGCAGGAGCGGACTGAACGTGTCGGCTTCTCACTTTTTGGATTTTAGAAGGGCATGACATGCCTATATCTGTGTCTCCCCCTCCTTTTACTCCTCCACCTCTTTTCTTTTCGCATGACTATATGTACTTGTCACTTTTCCATGTGTTAGTTGTGTCTTCAGAGCAGTTTGTCAGCTTTTGGACACCTTTGAAGGTGTTTTCTATGTGTTTCTATGTGTTTTTGTTTGCCTGCCATTGGTTTTAACGGTGTTCGAAGGTGTTCGACGAACAGTTCGACGAACAGTTCGGCGAACACACGGGTGTTCGACGAACCGAACCGAACTCGAACACTACGGGGGTGGCTCAACACTAGTTACAAATGTAATGGGTACGGACCGTATGGTACACTATACGTAGAAGAAATGAACATAATTTGCATTACATACTAAAGGGTTTGTCCGGTCTAAACTGTGTGACTGCAGACTTCTGAAAACCCCCAGCACACGCACTGTGCGCTGCGGGGATTCACCAGTTTATGAGCTGAGACCGACACGTACGTTAAGTGGGCACGGCCACTCTCCATACATTTGTATGGAGCGAGGCTGAACCCACTAGATGGCTGCACCCACTGCACGGCCGTGTCCCTAGACACGGTGCGGTCTCAATCAATACAAGTGTATGGATGCCTGCGATGCCTACTTATCTAATTCATGACAAGTTACTTCAGTCTCTGAGTGCAGTAAGATTTGTGTTGAGGCGCACAGAGGCACATGCCACTTTTAAGATGCACCTGATTCATTAAAGGGGTTGTCCACAACTTCTACATTGCTGCTCTATCCGTAGAATAGGGCATCTCACCTGCAAGTCAAATTGAATAGGAGGCAGATGTGCAGTACACCGCGGTGGCCACTACCACTTGGGCACATCAATGTAAAAGTAGTGGACAACTTCTTTAAGCGACTCTCTGACTATACCATGCCCCCTCATCAAGAATGGCATGCACAACACTGGTTTTAATGAATCGGAGCAGTAGTTTATGGGGCCCGTGCACCGGGGGGCTGGGGCTAGCGTCAGCAGCGGGGCCCCCCGCCTGTCAACGCACGTTCAACTGTATCGGCATCTCGGATGATACAGCTGACACCCCCTCTGACATGATTCTCCTCAGCGTCTGACGTCTCAATGCAGTAGGTGTGATGGCGTCACTACATGGTGCCTGCTGTGCTGAAATGTGCAGGCACTTCAGAACGTTCACTGCAGAGACCGGAGCAGCAAGGGAAAGAGTAGGAGAGGTGAGTATTGTAAAAAAAAAATTTAACCAGTACTGTATAGAGGACTATGGGGTGCATTATACTATTTGGAGGACTATGAGATGTGCATTATACTATATGGAGAACTATGGGGAGCATTATACTGTACGGAAGACTATGAGGAGTGCATTATATTGTATCGAAAACTATGGGGAGTGCAATATACTATATGGAGGACTATGGGGAGTGTATTCTACTATATGGAGGACTATGGTGTGCATTAAACTGTATGGAGGACTATGGGGTGCATTATACTCTATGGAGGACTATCGGGAGTGCATTATACTATATGGAGGACTATGGGGAGTGTATTATACTGTATGGTGGACTATGGGGAGTAAATTATACTATTTGGGGGACTATGGGGTGCATTATGTTATATGGAGGACTCTGGGGAGTGCATTATACTATATGGAGGACTATGGGTAATGCATTATACTATATGGAAGACTATGGGGTGCATTATGCTATATGGAGGACTATGGGATTATGAGGAGTGCATCATACTATATGGAAGACTACGGGGTGCTTTATACTATATGGAAATTTTTCACGCTGCGAGCGGTGACGTCAGTAAGGTTACCACAGTTCATCGGCTGTGAACTGTGATAACCTTACTGATATTATGCTCGTCGCAGCAGCCGGATTCACACACTACTGTCATTGTGTTCCGGCTGCCGTGCTGAGCGGTCACATTACTGATGTCACAGCTCAGCACAACATCTGGATGTAACTGAGTTTGGGATCGTTGTGTGACGTGGGATGGATTTATGGCAGACTCCTTTTGGATTATTTTATTTTTTAAAGGTAATAAATGGGTAAAAGAGGGTCGGGGAGTGCTTTTTACGATTACTTTTTTCTGTGTGTTTATTGCTTTTGACTACGGGGTTAGTAATGGGAGTGTCTTATAGATACCTCTCCATTACTAACCACTGGGCTTGACGTCAGCGGACATTACGTAGCTGACATCAATCGCAAAACCATTACCCCGCTTGCAAATGCACCAGGGAAAGCGGGAAGAGCCGAGGCTAAGTGCCAGAATTGGGGCATCTAATGGTTGCGACATTTATGGTTTGGTTGAGGGCTGGTGTTATCAGTCTGGAAGGGGGCGAATATCCATGGCCCCTTTCCAGCCTATTAATATCAGCCCACAGCTGTCTGCTTAGCCTTTGCTAGTTATTAGAAAAAGGGACCCCACATTATTTTATTGGAGGGGGTCCTCTTTTTCATAACCAGTAAAGGCTATTCAGACAGCTGTGAGCTGATATTAATAGATTGGGAAGGTCCATGAATATATTGGCCCCTCCCAGAATAATATGACCAGCTCACAGCTGTCTACTTTCTCTTGGCTGGTTATTAAAAATAGGGGGAACCCCATGTTATTTTTTTCATTTATTTATTAGTAGTTTACATTTATTTATTTATTAGTAATAAATAAATAAATAAATGAATGAAAAACTATGTTGGCCCCCCTATTTTTAATAGCCAGCTAAGGGAAAGCAGACAGCTGCGGGTTTATATTAATAGGCTGGGAATGCCCATGGTTATTGGGCCATTCCCATCCTACAAATATCCGCCTGCAGCCGCCCCAGAAGTGGCGCATCTTCTTCTCTGTCTCCTGCACCTGTGAGCAGCAGTTAAGCCACCGTGATGCACAGGCGCCAGATAGTGAATACTCTCATCAGCGTCGCCTGCTCTCTCTGCTATCAGTGAGAGCAGGTGACGCTGATGACAGTAGTAGTCCTTTTCACCGCTGGTCACAGCCGCAGGCTCACACTCTGTCCTCTGTGTGATAGCATGGGAACTGCGATACTCATTGGTTGTGACCGGCGGTGACTACAGTAAGGTTACCGCCGGTCAGAGTCGATGTTTCCCACGCTGTCACACATATGACAGTGTGGGAACCGCTGGATGTTCGGGCCCGAACGAAACTTTTTTATAAAAATTCTGCTGAACCCGATGGACCCAAATATTTACGGCTCCACCTATCCTTATGTGCGACCACTGCTCCATTAGCTATTAACTGTGTATAGGAACATTGGTTGCACATGCTCATTAAGGCTTCATTCACATTGAGTAATTTGGAACCCTTGTTCTCGGGATCAGTGAGGGTTTTTTTTAAATTTTGGTGGAAAATAAGTATTTGGTCAATTACAAACAAGCAAGATTTCTGGCTCTCACAGACCTGTAACTTCTTTAGTAGGCTCCTCTGTCCTACACTCATTATCTTTAGTACTGGCACCTGTTTGAACTTGTGAGCAGTATAAAAGACACCTGTCCGCAACCTCAAACAGTCGCACTCCAAACTCCACTATGGTGTAGACCAAAGACCTGTCGAAGGACACCAGAAACAAAATTGTAGCCCTGCACCAGGCTGGGAAGACTGAATCTGCAATAGGTAAGCAGCTTGGTGTAAAGAAATCAACTATAGGAGCAATCATTAGAAAAGGGAAGACATACAACACCACTCATAATCTCCCTCGATCTGGGGCTCCACACAAGATCTCACCCCGTGGGGTCAAAATGATCTCAAGAACGGTGAGCAAAACTCCCAGAACCACATGGGGGGACCTAGTTAATGACCTGCAGAGAGCTGGGACCAACGTTACACAGGCTACCGCCAGTAACACACTACGCTGCCAGGAACTCAGATCCTGCAGTGCCAGACGTGTCCCCCTGCTTAACCCCTTTACCCCCGAGGGTGGTTTGCACGTTAATGACCAGGCCAATTTTTACAATTCTGACCACTGTCACTTTATGAGGTAATTACTCTTGAACGCTTCAATGGATCCCCCTGATTCTGAGATTGTTTTTTCGTGACATAATGTACTTCATGATTGTGGTAAAATTTCTTCAATATCACTTGCGTTTATTTGTGAAAAAAACGGAAATTTGGTGAAAATTTTGAAAATTTAGCAATTTTCAAAATTTGAATTTTTATGCCCTTAAATCAGAGAGATATGTCACACAAAATAGTTAATAAATAACATTTCCCACATGTCTACATCAGCACAATTTTGGAACCAAATTTTTTTTTTATTAGGGAGCTATAAGGGTTAAAAGTTGACCAGCGATTTCTCATTTTTCCAACAAAATTTACAAAACCATTTTTTTAGGGACACATCACATTTGAAGTCACTTTGAGGGGCCTTTATGACAGAAAATACCCAAAAGTGACACCATTCTTAAAACTGCACCACTCAAGGTGCTCAAAACCACATTCAAGAACTTCATTAACCCTTCAGGTGCTTCACAAGAATTTTTGGAATGTGGAAGAAAAAAATTAACATTTAACTTTTTTCACAAAAATGTTACTTTAGACCCAATTTTTTTAGTTTTTGCAGGGGTAACAGGAAAAAATGGACCCCAAAATTTGTTGTGCAATTTCCATTGAGCATGCAGATACCCCATACCTGGGGAAAAAACACTGTTTGGGCGCACGGCTGGGTTCGGAAGGGAAGGAGCGCCATTTGACTTTTTGATTGAAAAATTTGCTTGAATAATTAGCGGACGCCATGTTGCGTTTGGAGAGCCCCTGAAGTGCCTAAAGAGTGGAATCCCCCCACAAGTGACACCATTTTGGAAACTAGACCCCTCAGGGAACTTATCTAGATGTGTGGTGAGCACCTTGAACCCCTAGGTGCTTCACAAAAGTTTAGAACATTGAGCCGTAAAAATAAAATTTTCACATTTTTCCCACAAAAATGTTTTTCAGCCCCCAATTTTGCATTTTCATAAGGGTAACAGGAGAAATTGCACCATGGAGTTTGTTGTGCAATTTCTCCTGAATAAGAAGATACCCCATCTGTGGGGGAAAACCACTGTTTGGGCACACGGCAGGGTTCGGAAGGGAAGGAGCGCCATTTGACTTTTTAATGTAAAATTTGCTTGAATAATTAGCGGATGTGCCCAAGATGTGCCTAAACAGTGGAAAAAAAACCCAAGTGACACCATTTTGGAAACTAGACCCCTCAGGGAACTTATCTAGTTGTGTGGTGAGCACCCTGAACCCCCAAGTGCTTTACAGAAGTTTATAACATGGAGCCGTGAAAATAAAAAAATCAAACTTTTCCACAAAAATTATGTTTTACCCCAATTTTTTTATTTTCACAAGGGTAAGAGGAGAAAATGGACCCAAAAAACTGTTGTACAATTTCTCCTGAGTATGCAGATACCCCATATGTGGGGATAATACAGTGTTTGGGCGCACGGCAGAGTTCAGAAGGGAAGGAGCACTGTGTGACTTTTTGAACGCAAAATTGGCTGGAATTGAGAGCGGATGCCATGTCGCATTTGGAGAGCCCCTGATGTGCCTAAATAGTGGAAACCCCCCAAAAGTGACCCCATTTTGGAAACTACACCCCTCAAGGATTTTATCAAGGGGTATAGTGAACATTTTGAACCCAGAGGTACGACACAGAATTTGATAACATTAGGTCATCATATTGAATAAGTTATCATTAGTCTTGAGCGCAAGTGCTCGCTACTTGAGTTTGCATCGGGAACTCGGGTATGCACCAGGTATCGCGCGTGCTCGAGTGATATGCTCGAGTCCCCGCTCGCATGTTTCACGGTTATTAGACACCCAAAAAAAAACATGTGGAGATCGCTCGAGCATGGCAGAGAATCCTCGCAAGGTTTTTTTGGCCACAAAGCATATAGGGCGGAGACTCGAGCATGTCACTCGAGCACCCGATGCAAACTCAAGTATCGAGCACTTGCGCTCAACACTAGTCGCCATATCGCCATCCTTTTTCTTTACTTTTGAAAAAAATCCCAACCCTGACCCAACCCCAACCCCAACCCCAACCCCAACCCTAACCCCAACCCCAACCCCAACCCTAACCCTACCCTAACCCTACCCCAACCCTAACCCTAACACAACCCTAACTCTAAAGTTTATTTTTTACGCCGTTCCTCGTGCGGTATAAGTGATTAGACGACTTTATTCTTCGGGTCGGTGCGATTACAGCAATACCAGATTCATATCTGGTTTTTATGATTGACAGCTGCCACACACTAAAAGACGCATTTTTTTGTAAAATCTAGTTTTTGCATCGCCATATTTTGAGAGCTATAATTTTTCAATATTTTGGCCGACAGAGTCATGTGATGGCTTGTTTTTTGCGGGACGAGTTGACGTTTTTATTGGTACCATTTTCAGGCACTTGACATTTTTGATTGCTTTCTATTTCGATTTTTGGGAGGCAGAATAAACAAAAACCAGCAATTTCGGAATTGTTTTTATGGAGTTTTTTTATGCTGTTCCGCGTGTGGTAAAATAGATAAGGAATAGATTTATTCTTCCGGTCAGTACGTTTATAGCGGTACCACATTTATATCGTTTTTCTATGTTTTGGCGCTTTTACACAATAAAAGCAATTTTATAGAAAGAAATATTTTTTGCATCGCTTTGAGATGCTATAACTTTTTTATTTTTTGGCTGATGGAGCTGTATGGCAGCTTGTTTTTTGCGGGACAAGATGACGTTTTCAGCAGTACCATTTTTATTTATATTCGTCTTTTTGATCACGTGTTATTCCATTTTTTGTTTGGCGGTATGATGATAAAGCATTGTTTTTTGCTTCATTTTTTATTTATTTTTTTTACCGTGTTCACTAAAGGGGTTAACTAGTGAGACAGTTTTATAGGTCACGTCGTTCCGGACTCGGCGATACCAAATATGTGTACTTTTACTGGTTTTTTTTGTTGTTTTTCTTCATAATAATATTTATTGATAGGTACATTATATATATTTTTTTTGGTGGATTATTTTTTTTATTTTTTTTTATATTTTTACCGTTTTTTTTTAAAAAAAATTCATTTTTTAACACTTTTTGGACTTTTATTCTATGTCCCACTATGGGACTTTCACTTTTTTTATTCTGAGCACCATCCCTGTGCTATACAGGCTGTCAGCACTGCGCATGACCAAAATAGCTTCCTGCTGTCTGGTGTCCCGGATGTTGTCATGACGACATCGGGTCGTCATGGCAACATCCAGGAAGCAGCAGCAGACAGCGCTGAAGGCCAGGAGAGAAAGTGAGTATTGCGATCACCTCCCCTTGCCCCCGCAATACTTCGATTGCAGCATTGAGGGGGTTAATGTGCCGGGAGCGGTGCGGGACTGCTCCCTGCACATAGCTCCGGGTGTCGCTTGTGTGCGGGCGCGATCGCCATATGACCTAATAGTACGTCATTGGTCCAATCAGCCCAGGTCACCATGACCTACTATTAGGTCACACGTCAGAAAGGGGTTAAGCCATTACATGTCCAGGCCTGTCTGAAGTTTGCTAGAGAACATTTGGATGATCCAGAAGAGAATTGGGAGAATGTCATATGGTGAGATGAAAGCAAAGTTGAACTGTTTGGTAGAAACACAACTCATCGTGTTTGGAGGAGAAAGAATGCTGAGTTACATCCAAAGAACACTATACCTACTGTGAAGCATGGGGGTGGCAATATCATGCTTTGGGGCTTTTTCTCTGCCAAGGGACCAGGACTACTGATCCGTGTACATGAAAGAATGAATGGGGCCATGTATCGTGAGATTTTGAGTGCAAACCTCCTTCCATCAGCAAGGGCATTGAAGATGAAACGTGACTGGGTCTTTCAGCATGACAATGATCCCAAGCACACCACCAGGGCAACAAAGGAGTGGCTTTGTGGTGCCCCTGAGGGTTCAGTCGCCACAGGGGTACTGCACCTCAGCTAGAGGTGTGGTATCTCCTCTTCCGGGTAAGGATGGAGCACTTCCCAGGACCCTACTTCAACACTCAACACTACACCACTCCTGTCCTGTAGGGGGCCTAAATGCACCAGGGTGCTGCCCCGGCCCGGGATAGAGGAGATGGGGGGAACCAAAGATAGGGGGAACCATGTAGTGGGTGAGGGTGGAGGACACACTTTTAGGATACACTTACTACTTCATATTTAATCTTCAGCCATCTTAAGTTCAAGGTTCTTTGATTGTGATCTTCACCGCTGATTGTGGCTTTCTGATAGAACCTGCAGCCTATCGAAGATACACGGTCCTCGTCCTCTGGCCTCGAGGCGAGGAGCGGGTCAGAGTTAATTACTGCCTCTACCCGGTCAAGGTCCCTACCTAAGAAGAACTGGAGGGGAGTAGAGGAGACAAGCTCCACAGGCAAAAGGATCCCTGGGGGATGCGGACGGAGCGGCTTACGCCACCTGTATGCCTCACTCTTGCCTAGTCAGAGGGACTCCTGCTGCAAGAGGGATGACTGGGCCCCGATACCTGACTTTGTTACTTCAAGTCTCTGTCAGAAAAGCCCGGAGGCTTAGTGTCCCAGGAGGGATACGGACGGAGCGGCATACGCCACCTGTACCTCTCTACCTGCGTTCATCCAGTGGGACCCGGCCTTACACCTAGTTCTAACCACACAAACAGTCGAGAGGAGACTTAGTGGGAGAACTTACCAAGGAGAGGAACACACACCAGAGGGGTCTCGACAGGTGCTCCTGATCTACCTGGAAAGTGCTGGACCCCCTTCCTGGTGGCCGCAACACGCCGCGATGAGCAGAGGGAAGCTTTGCGGCGAAAGTTCATCTAACGTGAGTAAAGAACTGGATGACTTCACACCCCGCTTCAGCCTGTTATTTCCCGAGCAGCACTGCACCCACCATCACCAAACACTACCCTGAGGCCTGCTCCGCCTGTGGGGAGCCATCCCATCTTAGCTGCCCATATCACCAGCCTCAGTGGACTGTAGCAGCGCTGGTGGCCCTCACCAGACACCACAGGTGGCATAGTCAAAATACCACTCATCCTAAAAGAAGCCCATTATTTTTATGTGACAGCCCTGGGCACGGAACGGGACTAGGCCAGGACTGCATCCCCTCAACATCAGCAAGGGGCCTGGCTCCGAGTAACCCCATTTCCCAGGGAGGGCTGAGACCGTCACAGCTTCGTAAGAAGCATTTCAAGGACCTGGAGTGGCCTAGCCAGTCTCCAGATCTAAACCCTGTAGAAAACCTTTGGAGGGAGTTGAAAGTCCGTGTTGCCCAGCGACAGCCCCAAAACATCACTGCTCTAGAGGAGATCTGCATGGAGGAATGGGCCAACATACCAGCAGCAGTGTGTGCCAACCTTGTGAAGACTTACAGAAAACCTTTGACCTCTGTCATTGCCAACAAAGGATATATAACAAAGTATTGAGATGAACTTTTGTAGGTGACCAAATACTTATTTTCTACCAAAGTTTGAAAAAAAATTGTTTCCAAATCAGACAATGTGATTTTCAGGATTTGTTTTCTCATTTTGTCTCTCATAGTTGAGGTCTACCTATGATGTCCATTACAGGCTGACCTCATCTTTTTAAGTGGGAGAACTTGCACAATTGGTGGCTGACTAAATACTTTTTTCCCCACTGCATCATCTATCCACCTGGAATCGTACATTTATTTATTGGATCCATTTAAGGCCTTAATAGGAATGATGAACTTGTCATTTCAGTAATAGGAGATGATTCTGATTTAACATATCCATTTCTAGTTGGATCAATGCATTTTATGCACTAAGCAAATCCCCTATGTTTTATATTATACAGTATATTTTACATACTTTTTATTTTTAATAAGGATTTATTAAAAGCTACTTCAGAATATGATTTTCCTTTCACTCTTAGTTAGAAGCTGGTCTCACAGTTGTATCTGCAGCCTTAGGGAATATCATTTGCCTGCATCACACATATCTACATCATCAGCAGAGGATTCGTACCAATTTCTGTTTGATTCAGAAGGCTGAATTACAAGTTAGAGGAACATCTGAACCAATGACGGTTACATAACCCTTTGAAATATTTCCTCTCCGATAGTGAGAAATTGAGAGAAAAGTAAGAATCTCATAATTATCCCGACTTCGTTATACTTGGTATTCTTTCCTGAATATGTAAATGTGTATATGTATTTTATATTTCCATGTATTGAAAATCTTATAAATCAAACCAATCCCTGTAAGGGTAGGAAGACTACTAACGTCTCTAAGGCCATATTCACACATTCAGTATTTTACATCAGTATTTGTAGCCAAAATCAGGAGAGGAACAATCAGAGGAAAAGTATAATGGAAACACGTCACCACTTCTGCATTTATCACCCACTCCTGGTTTTGGCTTACAAATACTAATGTAAAATACTGACCAAATACTGAACGTGTGAATGTGGCCTAAATCTGTTTTTGGTTTCTTTCCAGTCTAGTTTAAATTCTGCAGTTATGTAGGTATTAAAGGGGTTTTCCGGTTTCAGAAAACTCCAATTCCCAGTTGCAGAGTGTTTTAAAAAACAAACGGAGCGGTCGTTGCTAAATCACAGACATGTCCAAAGTTGATCCTATTGTATCAAACTTTGCAATGAAAGTCTATGGGTTAGTTAAAAAAAATCAGACAGCACTCCGAGGCCATTTGAGTGCTCGCTGTCTTTCACTGACTGATAGAACGTGAAGAAACCTTTTATATCTCATCATAGATAAACTGATGAAACTCAGACAAAAATTTGATTATACTCTGATGAAAATCTGAAGAAACTCTGACCAAAAACACTGATGTAACTTTCTCATATGAGAAAATCACTGATCTGTGCATTAGCACTAAGACTGTTGCAAAAATGCGAGTCTTAAATGGACTCTGTCAGCACAGAATGACTGTTGAAACTAAGTCCCGACTCTCGGTGCTTCATGGCAACCAATCATTAAAATACATCTTCACACCTGCTTGTTTTCCCTCAATCTCCACCATCCTCTTTTTGATTGACAGCTCTGGCTTCATAGAGCGAGAGAATAGTGGAGATAGATGGAAAACAAGGAGGTGGGAAGGTGAATATAAACGATTGGCCCCGCCATGAAGCACCGAGCGGCAGGACTTGGTTCGAACAGTCATTCTGTGCTGACAAGAGTCTCTTTAATAAATTCTCCCCAATGTGATTTAGTCTGCTGGTTATTGCTCAGCGGACAGCTGATGTCTGACTCTGAGCAGTCCAGGTCCCACCTTAGTATACAAAGTGCATTTATGTCAGTGATGCTGATGTAGACAGCAAGAGCCACTGAGCCCAATGATTGGCTGCAGTGGTCATTTGTGCTGTAATCATGACATCACAGTGCAGCTTGTCAACAGAAATGCGGTGCCAGTGGCAGAATGCGCAAACAGTTGGGCAGGAAAAATGTAAACTGGAAAAAACCCTTTAGGCTGTGTGCCCACGATGCATTTTTCAAGCGTTTATGCTGCAGAATTTCCTCAGCGTAAACGCTTGGGAAACGCTTGGTAAACCTTCCCCCATGGTCTCCAATGCAATTCCGCACTTTCAATGCCCATGCTGCGGATTTTTCCGCAGCGTTTATGCTGCGCTCAAAAATCCGCAGCATGTCCATTAATTTTGCGGAAGCGCTGCGTTTTCGCCGCCATTGACTTGCATTAGAACGCCCCAATTCCGCAAGACTGCATCTGTACTTGCGTAATTGGCGCGTTCTAATGTGCGGATGGTACCCGGGTGTAGAGGAGAGGAGAGTCTCATTCACACCCAGGTACCATTAAAAGCTGTAAAAAAAAGACTAAAAAAAATAAAGATTATATTCACCTGCCAACGGCCCCCGGACTCCTTCTCTGTGCTTGCGGGCAGATCGCGGGCAGATCGCGGGCAGATCCGTAGGACCTGCGCTGACGTCACAGTCATGTGACGGCAGGTTCTTCAGTACAGCGTACAGCGTACCGCGATCTGCCGGCAGCCAGCACAGGAGCGCAGCAAGTCTCGGGGGCCATCGGAAGGTAAGTATAGCTTTATTTTTTTATTTTTAACCATTCTCTCGGGTCACACTATATAAATCCATGCCGGTTGCATGGATTTATATAGTGTGACCTAGTTGTCAAGCACTTTCCAAGTGATGCTAAAATCGCTTGGAAAGCGCTTGACACCCGCATGCGGAAATGCATGTGAAGAACGCTTCACTTACGCTTGTCCCTGGCATGAAAAACGCATGTACAATCCGCATGTACAATCTGCATATGTTTTTTTCTGCCAGGGAGATGCAGAAACGCTCAGGAAAAAATCCTGAGCATTTCTGCATCGTGGGCACATAGCCTTAACGTTGTATTAATGTTTAGGTAAATCAACCCCTTTAATCTATATGACTTACCATGAACCTTTCACCACTTTGGGTATAATTTTCCTTTTTCCATTACTTGTAGTTTATTGAGACTGCAATCATGTTATTTAGCTGCTTTTTAAATCACACATTATATCCTCCAGGTATTATAAAGTCACCAGGAATGAGATCACCTTGTTTTACCACTGGTTAGTTACCGGCAGAAACCGATTGTTATATGATGTACTTGCCCCATAAAAAAGCTGTAATGAATGCTTTCCCAGACGATAATTATTGTATCCTTTATTCATATAAAATGTGAACTCACAAAGTCAATGTTATTTCCGAGGTCTGAACATATTGTTGTGGAAAGTCTTGATGATAAGGTTGAGTTACATATTCCATAACAGTAGTTTCCAGGTAATTCCAAGATGGAGGATGATTTTCCATCCAAAGTGTATGTCCTTGAGTCCTTGGAATAAACTATTGACATAAAATAGATATTAATGGTGAAGGTCTGGTAGCTCAGACCCCCGCTGATCCCAATAACAAGATGATGAATAAGGAGGGGCCAAAGTGGCCTGAGAAGTGACACTTAAGAGATGAAAACTCAGTTGTTGCTTGGGTTTAGAGTAAATCTTATTTTTGGGGACATCTGCAGTTTCTAGCTGATTACATGCATTATATATATATATATATATATATATATATATATATATATATATATATATACAGTACAGACCAAAAGTTTGGACACACCTTCTCATTTAAAGATTTTTCTGTATTTTCATGACTTTGAAAATTGTACATTCACACTGAAGGCATCAAAACTATGAATTAACACATGTGGAATTATATACTTAACAAAAAAGTGTGAAACAACTGAAAATATGTCTTATATTCTAGGTTCTTCAAAGTAGCCATCTTTTGCTTTGATGACTGCTTTGCACACTCTTGGTGTGTCCAAACTTTTGGTCTGTACTGTATATAAATATGTATATATATATCCCTAGCATGGTTCATTGTAACTTTTTTTTTTACTTTTATACTTTGTCACACTATGGGACTTTCACTAATTGCAGGCTGATCGCTTGTATAGTATAGGGATGCAGGAGAACTCGTCGATTCATGCCTATGGGTTGGATGTCATTTGGATGACATCAGAGTGCGGTCTGATTTTCATGGACAGACTGAATGGAAAAGATGGAGAAACCTTTTTTTTTAATTCTCTGCATCCAAGAAAAATGGGTTCCACGCTAATCAACCTCTGAGCATAGTCTGACTAGCATAATCAGACCGTTATTCTCGGATGGAGAACATATACGGTCCTCTGCTCCTGCCCTTAGAATGAGGGGGCTCATGAGTACAAGTGTATTCAATGTCAGCCTACCCAACCTGACTGACAGCAGCTTGTACTGAGCAGTGTGAGATCTAAGCAGCAGGAGTGACACTGAGGAATTGTCAATCCACTTAGATGAGCAGAGAATGAGTTACATTTTCAGAATGGATTCTAAAGCAATCGTGTCAGGAATTATCAAAGTAAGTACTCCAGCCTCACAAGATCCTTTGTAGATCTACATTTTTCCAAAGTGAAACACTACAAACTCTTTGCAGTCTTTTCCTGCAGCAATGTATTAAAGGGCAAATTCGGCCCCACTCACATCTGAATTTGGAGGTGAGTGAGCCCGATGACGTCATGTCTACAGATACCTGCCGGCTAATATGCAGGAGGGGTAAGTATCACAAACCTGTCCTATTCATTGGCATGAAGAAGGCTATAACTTTTGCATCTTTTTAGGCTTTTTAACACATTTCTATGCATTGGAACCATAGAAATGTGTTAGGGAGGTGTTTGTACTCTCTAATTTATTTACTCCCCTTCTTTTGATTGGTGACCTTGCACTTCTCCCTACTCAGGTCACGTTTATGCAGTGCTTTAGTAAAAGAGCTTAGGTACAGTATGTGCTCAATCGATAAGCATTAAGAATAAATTCCGAATTGCTAACAACATGTAATATAATCCAAACTGTATCATAGCCAATATCCCAATAACACAATGCCTCGCTGCATCCAGACAAATGGTTCAGTGGGGTTATTATCTCTCATTGTAACTGGCTATAGCCATCTGGGATCTCTTAGGTTTAGGTTTAGGATGCAACACTTTTTGGCTAAATGTAAAATGGCAGGCCAACCAAAGCCCTATAAGCACAAATGGTGCTAACAATTTCTAATTCACTGTGAATGCTGATGATCAAGGAGCGAGGCTGAGAGGGTTGTAGTCAGGCTTCGAATGGACCACAGGAGAACTGGAGAATCCTCCGGTGGACCACCACCCTCTTATATGAGCAGTACTTGGCACAATATACTTAAATGTAGAGATAAAAGCAGCATCTTATTCATTTAGCAATTTACCCAGATCATTGTTATATAAATTTGTGATTGAGGATAATGTCACATTTGCATGTAGCTGTAAAGTGGGGCCCTGGAGTTGGTTACTGGTGGGCCTTTAGCACTCCAGTCCAACACTTGTTATAGTCATGTGTTTGCTTGGAAATGCAAGAGAGGTTCTTACTAGTGATGAGCACTAAAATGCTCAGGTACTCGTTGCTCGGGTCGAGCAAATTGGAATGCTCGAGTGCTCGGTCCGAGTAACGAACCCAAGTTTACATACCCCGACAGAATTTTTGCTTTCTTGGCCTTGTTTCAGAGAATATGAATGATTACAAAAAAACTTTTTCTTCATTCATGGTTATTGGTTGGGTGAAGCCATTAATTGTCAAACTACTGTGTTTTCTCTTTTTAAATCTTAATGACAAAAAAAAACATCCAAATGAGCCTGATTAAAAGTTCACATACCCTGGTGATTTAAGGCCTGATGACATGCACAGAATTTGACACAAATGGGTTTGAATGGCTAATAAAGGTAACATCCTCACCTGTGACCTGTTTGCTTGTAATCAGTGTGTGTGCATAAAAGCTGAGTGAGTTTCTGGGATCCAGACAGACTCTTGCATCTTTCATCCAGCCACTGACATTTCTGGATTGTGAGTCATGGAGAAAGCAAAAGAATTGTCAACGGATCTACGGGAAAAGGTAGTTGAACTGTATAATACAGGAAAGGGATACAAAAAATTATCCAAAGAATTGATAATGCCAGTCAGCAGTGTTCAAACTGTGATTAACAAATGGAAAATCAGGGGCTCTGTAAAAACAAAACCACGGTCAGGCAGACCAACAAAAATTTCAGCCACAACTGCCAGGAAAATTGTTCGAGATGCAAAGGAAAACCCACAAATAACATCAGCTGAAATTCAGGACTCTCTGAAAACTAGCGGTGTGGCTGTTTCAAGATGCACAATATGGAGGCACTTGAAGAAAAATGGTCTGTATGGTCGAGTCGCCAGAAGAAAGCCATTAGTGCGCAAATGCCACAAAGTATCTCGCCTACAATATGCCAAACAGCACAGAGACAAGCCTCAAAACTTCTGGAACAAGGTAATTTGGAGTGATGAGACCAAAATTGAACTTTTTGGCCACAACCATAGATGTTACATTTGGAGAGAGGTCAACAAGGCCTATGATGAAAGGAACACCATTCCTACAGTAAAGCATGGAGGTGGATCGCTTATGTTTTGGGGTTGTGTGAGCTACAAAGGCACAGGAAACTTGGAAAAAGTTGAAGGAAAAATGAATGGAGCATGTTATCAGCAAATACTGGAGGCAAATTTGCACTCATCAGTCCGGAAGCTGCACATGGGACATACACAAGGCCAAGTCGAACTGTCATTGGCTACAGCAGAACAAAGTGAAGGTTCTGGAGTGGCCATCTCAGTCTCCTGACCTCAGTATCATTGAGCCACTCTGGGGAGATCTCAAGTGCGCAGTTCATGCTAGACAGCCCAGGAATTTACAGGAACTGGAGGCTTTTTGCCAAGAAGAATGGGCAGGTTTATCATCTGAGAAAATAAAGAACCTCATCCACAACTACCACAAAAGACTTCAAGCTGTCATTGAAGTTAGAGGGGGCAATACACGGTATTAAGAACTGGGGTATGTGAACTTTTGGTCAGGGTCATTTGGATGTTTTTGGTTGTCACTAAGATTTAAAAAGAGAAAACACAGTAGTTTTACAATAAATGGTTTCACCCAACCAATAACCATGAGTGCAGAAAATTTTGTTTTGGTATCATTCATATTCTCTGAAACAAGGCCAAGAAAGGAAAAATTCTGCCGGGGTATGTAAACTTTTCGAGCACAACTGTAAGTCTATGGGAAACTCGAGCTATTTTCCGGTGCCCCCCCCCCCATTCCCCCAGCGATCTAAAAATTGCCCAAATCGATGGGAACAGTGCACAAACAGCATGGGGAAGACCCCTTGAAGCATCTCTGACTCCCAGTTCACTGCTGTCAACAACATTGTCAGAGGTATTACGCCACTTTTACGGACTCAAAATAAAACATACAAAAATGAAACTAAAATGGATTTTCCTGGGAAATATGTTAAGGAACATCCTTTCCAGGGTAATGACTTGTATATAAGGCAAAATAAATATACAAAAACAAAAATGCTCCTCTACGCCATGGGCTATGTTCACGCGTAGCGTTTTTGATGCGTTTTTGCACTTTTGCATTGCTTTCAACAGTGAAAAATATATTCACCGGTAAATGTCATTTTAACATTTTACTACCTTATCTTGCCATGAAGTGTGTGAGTCATGTTCAGACACATCCTGTTTCATTTATGAAGGAGGGTCTCTGAAAGTAACAAACGCTATTTTTATACGGCCATCGGGCGGCCATTACTATTCTTAAAGGGCCAGCAGTCGGCTATGCTTTGTTGTTCCCATTATTAAAGAGTGTGTCTCCTATACTGTTATTGCGTATGCAGTGACTGCAAGGGCTGCCAAAAATTTGGACGCACCCCAATACCCCTTTGAAGAGACATAGAGGAGGGCCTCAGAAAAAAAATGTTCCTATTATAAAGGAGTGGGTCTCCTATAGTGGTAATGCCCATGCAGTGACTGCAAGGGCTGCCAAAATTTGGGAAAAAACCCAATAACAATTTAAAGACACATAGAGAGGGGCCTCAGTAATCACATCTTCCCATTAAAAAGGACCGGGTCTGCTATACAGTTATAGGGTATGCAGTGAGTCCAACAGCTGCCAAAATTTAGGAAATACCCCAATAACAATTTAAAGACACATAGAGCTGGGCCACAGTAACGTCATGCTCCCATTAGAAAGGAGTGGGTCTCCCATACTGTTATTGCTTATGCAGTGACTGCAAAGGCTGCCAAAATTTAGGAAAAACCCCAATACCAATTTAAAGACACTTGGAGCTGGGCCTCAGTAACGACATGTTCCCATTAGAAAGGAGCGGGTCTGCTATACAGTTATAGGGTATGCAGTGAATCCAACGGCTGCCAAAATTTAGGAAAAAACCCAATACCAATTTAAAGACACATAGAGCTGGGCCACAGCAATGACATGTTCCCATTAGAAAGGAGTGGGTCTCCCATGCTGTTATTGCTTATGCAGTGAGTCCAATGGCTGCCAAAATTTATGAAAAACCCCAATAACAATTTAAAGACACACAGAGCTGGGCCTCAGTAACGACATGTTCCCATTAGAAAGGATCGTGTCTGCTATACAGTTATAGGGTATGCAGTGAGTCCAACGGCTGCCAAAATTTAGGAAAAATCCCAATACCAATTTAAAGACACATACAGCTGGGACACAGTAATGACATGTTCCCATTAGAAAGGAGCGGGTCTGCTATACAGTTATAGGGTATGCAGTGAGTCCAATAGCTGCCAAAATGTAGGAAATACCCCAATAACAATTTAAAGACACATAGAGCTGGGCTACAGTAACGACCTGTTCCCATTAGAAAGGAGTGGGTCTCCCATACTGTTATTGCTTATACAGTAAGTCCAACGGCTGCCAAAATTTAGGAAAAAACCCAATAACAATTTAAAAACACATAGAGCTGGGCTACAGTAACAACATGTTCCCATTAGAAAGGAGTGGGTCTCCCATACTGTTATTGCTTATGCAGTGAGTACAACGGCTGCCAAAAATTTGGAGGAACTCCAATGCCCCTTGCAAGAGACGTAGATATGGTGATATGGTAGATATTGTGGTGATATTGTGGCGCCCTGCTGAGCATGAGTGCCACAGATCCTAGAGGGGTGCATAAATGGATTCCTCCACAAGAGGCCCTCACAGCACACACACACACACCTCCACCTTCCACCTTAGACCACCAGAGGGAGCCCGATAGGGATATAAAAAGGGATGGTAGAGCTAGGCAGTCAGTTCCTGCTGCAGAGAAGCCTGAGAGAGGTCAGTCTGCAGTGGTGCTCAGTCTAGTCTGTTGAGAGAGTTCCTGCAGTAGTTCCTCTGGAGAGTTCAGCAAGTGTAGATCTGAATACAGAGTCGAGCTCAGTCAGTGTAGTCAGACTCAGTTGTAGCTCAGGTTAGTGAGCTAGGAGCGTTGCCGACGCTTAGAGAGCGGCAGAAGAAGCGGCCCGCTAGCTGCCAGTGTGTATAGCCTAGTGAGGGCCCCGAGTAGGCCGAAGGCTAGAGGAGTGAGTAGCGTTGGGGGCAGAGGAACTGTACCAGCTCACCTCAGAAAACATATACCGGACACCGGGTCCCTGTCTACAGAGCCGTATATCCCCCTGTAGAGACAACACTTCAAGTCCCAGGATCACCCAAGAGCTGATACGTACCAGAGCCAGGAGTCACGGAGGCCCCGCAAGCTGGGAGCGCGTACTCCAAGAGAAGGCCCTACCACAAAGTCAGCCGGTGCAGGACAGCGACAAAGTTAGGCCTAGCTCCAGGCAGGTCAGAAACTTACTACACAAGGGCAAGAAATAGGAGGCCCTATACCCGCTCGCTGGGGAGGATCCTGATATGCACCCTTCACCCTACAGTGCTCCGGGATGTGCCTGAATTTCTATCAGTAAAAGGTACTGAAGTGACTATCATGTCTGTCCCTGTTCTTGCTCTGACCCGGCTGGGTCCCATCTGTTCTGCATCCTTTCTTCCCCGCTGCCCTGAGGCCTAGCTCCACCTGTGGGGAGCTATACCACGCAAGCTGCCTTAACACCGGCCTCAGTGGGCTGCCGCAGTGCTGGTGATTCTCACCAGACACCACAGGTGGCGTCACGAACTTATAACCATAATTATCCACTCCTTTCCTTTTAAAAGAGAGGCCCAGAGTACGGGCCCGGGAGCCGACTACCGCAACATCCCCCAAGATCAGGCAACAAGGCCCGGGCACTGAGTCATCCCCGTCCCCTGGGCTTGACAGTTCTCTTTCCTGGCGTCACGAACAGGATTCCGTGCCCGCGGCAACGGCGGAGTGTTATGCCCATTGCCACGGGGTACTGTGCGCCTTTAATCAAAAACTGTTTATTAAACTGTGGCGAAGATTGCCGCCATTGTTGGGCCGCCGAGCGGGAAGAAGGGCATAACCGCGGGAAACTGAGGGGCGTACCTGCAAATGCGCGCGAAGCCCCGGACACGCCCCACGCCTCGACGTCAAACCAGGAAGCGCCGGGTCCTGGAAGGAGCATCGTTGAACGCTTTGACGTAGGACACAAGCGACGCAAGGTCCTGATGGAGACCGTCACCTGCGGAGCTGTGGCCTACCGGAAGAAAAGAAAAGAAGGTAGGCCACGGTTCGCTAGGGGGTCGCCAGGATGTCCGAAGAGCAACACAACGCTGGAATACCGGTTAACGGCCCTGATGTTTAACCCGAGCTCGACGCCGAGCAGGCCGAAGCAGCCGCTCCACCAGCAGGGCCTGTAACCCCTGTCATACCCATGGCCCTACCGTACATCCCTGGAGTGAAGTGGCTCCCCCAGTACAGCGGCAAACCAGATACCCTGTCTGGATTTAAGCGGAAAATATATGGTATACTGGACATGTACTCTATGACAGGCAAGCAAAGAGCCGCTGTGGTATTAGGACAATTGACTGGTGCTGCGGAACGAGAAGTAGAAACCTGGTCAGCCGCAGACCAGGAGTCAGTGTCCTCAATCTTTAAAAAGTTACAGACTGTCTTTGAGAATCGTACTGAGACTGACCTCCGGATGAGGTTCTACAACTGCTCTCAGCAACCGGAGGACAGTGTTCGGGACTATGCCTGGCGTCTACAAGGGGCCCTGCGGGCTCTGAAACAAGTTAGTCCAACCAGCATCAATGATGAAAATAAAATGCTGAAAGAACAGTTTATCCGGGGACTGAGGTCCCAAGAGGAGAGCAGGACAGGTGGTCCCTGGACAGGTGGTCCCTGGATCATCCAGATGCCACCTTTGACACCCTTAAGGACATGGCTATAAAAGGACTGCAGCCCCTGGAAACAACTGCTGTCCAATGTTACCAGGGTGGGGCCACTCCAGTGCCTCCAGCGTCAACCTTTTCCCCAGTGGCTGCTGAAGCCAAGGTGCAAGCAACGTCCCCTAGTGAGCTGGACAGCCTGCGCTCTGAAGTGCGTCAGTTGAACAAAACACTGACCACTGTGCTGAGTGCCCTGCAGCTGCGGACGGAGCCCGAGGAAGAAGGAAGGATCCTGCTAGCCAACAGCCCTGAGGATGTCCCCTGGATGAGAAGGAGGAAGAGGACAACGCCACCCCCTGAGACCCTGAGAGGATCAGCGATCAACGCCGTCCAATGAGGGACCCTGTCTGCCACCGCTGCCACAAGTCAGGCCACACCATCCAGAGCTGTCCTTTAAATGAGAAAACCCTGGGGCCGATGGCCGACACCCAGGAGTAAGTTCCCCAGGCCCATCTGACTGGTACAGCAGGTTCGTGGGAGGAAGACCTTTCCTGTCCATTGTGCTGGACGGCATCCCGACACATGCTCTGCTAGACACAGGATCTCAGGTAACCATCATGCCTGACGTCCTCTACAGAAGGTTCTGGTCCATGGACGATCTACGCCCACCAGCTCCAAATCTTTCCGTCTATGCCTCAAACAGCCTCCCCCTTAACCTAATCGGGGTTAAGGATGTGGCAGTGAAGGTGGGGAGAGTGGAACTGAAGGACCAGGGACTAATTGTAGTAGAGACTAATCCTGATGATACCAATTTGTATATGGTACTTGGCACTAATATTGTTGGTAGCTGTTTGGGAGAAGTTGTGTTCTTGCTCCAACAGATAGCTGACACCGCCAGCCTGATGTACCAGCAGCAAGTGAAGCTATCCGGTGGTGAGATTGGTAATGTGCGGGTAACAGACCCCATACCCATTGTGATTCCCCCAATGAGTGAAATGCTTATCTGGTGTAGAGCAGCAATAGGTCTTAAAGGACAGAGCTACCAGGCGGTAGTAGAACCCCTCAGCTCAGAGCACAGACCTACACTCTTAACTGCCAGAGGGGTAGTGGATGTACACAATGGGAGGGTGCCCGTCCGTCCTCTCAACTATGGGGAAGATGAGGTCAGATTACCACGCTATGCCACTGTTGCCAAGTTACATGCTGTAAATAACAACTCCATTCACACGGCGGAGTCCTTAACCTCACCAGACGAAGTGGAGGATAATGACCCTGCAACCCAGGTGGAGGAGTGGTGTCAACAGCTCCATGTTGGGACAGACACCACTCCTGCCCATCAGAAGCAGGGTGTACACCGGGTGGTTCAGGAATACGCGCAGGTATTCAGTAAGCACCCACTTGACTTTGGGAGGATTAAGGGGGTTCAACACCATATCCCCACAGGTGACCATCCACCCATCAAAGAATGTTACAGGCCTATACCACCAACACACTACCAGAAGGCGAAGGAGATGTTGCACGACATGAAGAAGGCAGGGGTAGCAAGGGATAGTTGTAGTCCCTGGGCAGCTCCCCTAGTTCTAGTCAGGAAAAAGGACAGAAGCATGAGAATGTGTGTAGGTTACAGACAAGTAAATCGCATAACACATAAAGATACATACCCTTTACCACGTATTGAGGAATCCCTGGCTGCCTTAAAGTCTGCAAATTACTTTTCCACCCTTGACCTCACTAGTGGGTACTGGCACGTAGCTGTGGCTGAGGAGGATCGGGAGAAGACGGCCTTCACCACCCCGATGGGACTCTGCAAGCTCAACAGTATGCCGTTTGGACTCTGCAATGCCCCCGGAACGTTCCAGAGATTGATGGAGTGCTGCCTGGGACACCGCAACTTCGAGACTGTGCTACTTTACCTGGATGACGTGATAGTGTACTCCAAAACGTATGAGGACCACATGAAGCACCTGGCGGAGGTATTTGAGTCACTGTCCCGGTATGGGATGAAGCTGAAGCCCTCAAAGTGCCACCTGCTCAAGAGAAAGGTACAGTACCTGGGGCACATTGTCAGCCCAGAAGGGGTAGCACCAGACCCGGAGAAGGTCGCTGCCATCCAGAAATGGCCGGAGCCGAAGAACCTCAAGGAGGTGCGTCAGTTCCTGGGACTAGTAGGATACTACCGGAGGTTTGTAAAAGACTACACTAAGAAAGCTGCTCCTCTGCAAGACCTCCTGGTAGGACAGTCCCCCAAAGGCAGAAATCCCCCATTCCACTGGGGTAAAGAGCAAGCCGAGTCATTTCAGGAGATGAAGGAGATCCTGACAGGCGACGAGATCATAGCCTACCCTGACTACAGCCAACCGTTCCTGCTGTATACTGATGCCAGCAACGAAGGACTGGGAGCTGTCCTAAGTCAGAAGCAGAATGGCCAAGAGAAAGTGATCGCATGCGCAAGCAGGAAGCTCCGCCCGACTGAGAGAAACCCAGAGAACTATAGCAGCTTTAAGTTAGAGTTGCTGGCCTTGGTCTGGGCCATCACTGAAAGGTTCAAGCACTATCTAGCCTCCAGTAAGTTCACTGCCTTCACTGATAACAACCCCTTGACCCATCTTGAGACAGCCAAGTTAGGAGCCTTGGAGCAACAATGGATGGCTCGGCTGTCAAACTACCAATTCACAATTAAGTACCGGGCGGGCCGCAAGAACGCCAACGCCGATGCCCTGTCCAGGATGCCTCACCAGTCAGACACAGAAGAAGAAGTGGATGACCTGGAAGAGATTGAGCTACCTGCCTTTAACCGGAATGGGATGATCCACGAGCAACGAGCCTCCAGGAGGCTGCGTGGGACGACGTTAAACCCTTTGCCTCACCACAGCTGGAAAGAGACCCAGGACAGTGACCCGGTTGTCAGCCATATCAAGGAGCTGATAACCCAAGAAGGTTCCTCCCTGGAGAAGGAAGCGTCTCTGCAAGCAAAGCAGCTGTGGAACGAGAGGAGCCGGCTGTTTATCTACCGTGAGAAGCTGTGCCGGAGGTACGTCAATCCAAAAACCACGAGATGGTATGGCAGATAGTGGTCCCCAAGACAGACATCCAAATGGTGTTGGAGGCCTACCACGATCAGGCGGGGCACTTTGGCTGGAAGAAGCTAGAGACCCTGCTGAAGTGTCGATTCTACTGGGTAGGAATGCGCAGCTCCATTGAGTGGTCGTGCCGAAACTGTGGACCCTGTAGCCTCCGAAGAAAAGACTACAGCAGCCAGAAGGCACCCCTGCAACCCATCAAGATGACTCGACCCCTGGAGATTGTGGCCCTGGACCATGTCAAGCTGTCACCTAGCAGGTCAGGATACTCCTATGCCCTGACCATGGTGGATCACTACTCCAGGTTCCTGGTGGTCGCCCCCGTCAAAGACCTGACGGCAGAGACAGCAGCAAAAATGTTCCAGGCGTGTTTCTGCAGACCCCATGGATACCCTGAGCAGGTGCTGACGGACCAAGGCCCGGCCTTTGAGGCTGAGTTGTTCAAAGAGTTCTGCCATTTGTACGGGTGTAAGAAGATAATAACTACACCGTACTACCCACAAACCAACGGTCTCTGTGAAAAGATGAATAACATCATCATCGACCTGCTGAAGACCATACCACTAGGGGAGAGAAACCAGTGGCCAGACCTACTTCCTGACCTAGTAGATCTGTACAATCACATACCAGTAAGTTCCACCAACTGCACTCCAGCATATCTCATGCGGTCAAGGCCAGGAAAGCTGCCCATGGACCTGGAGCTTGGTGTTGTAGAACCAGAAGCGGATGTGACCACTGAGGACTGGGACATGACCAGACAGGAGCAGTACAGAAGAGTACAAGCCTGTGTCGAAGACAGTCTCACTCGGGTGAGAGACAAGCAGGAGGCCCACTACAACAAAAGTGCGCCAGCAGAACCCTTCACACCTGGCGAAGTAGTGTTAAAAAGGAAGAGAAGAAACCACAAACTTGATGACCAGTGGGAGAGAGAACCCTACACTGTGTTAAACTCAAGGTTTGATAATAGGAAGACCTGCCTAATTAGTAGAGACGGAGGAAGAACGACTGCAACAGTATCCAGGGACCATCTGAAGTTGTGTCCAGGTCTGCTAAAGCCCCAAGAAGAAGTGCCTCTCACAGTATCGGAGGAGCCTAAAGAAGCAGTAATACACACTGAATTAGGAGATTTCCCGGCAGATTGGCCTCAACTAGGAGGAGCAGTAATCATACCTGTAATCACCTTCTACCCACAGCAAGAAGAACCTATAGGTGCCCCAGAAGAGCCTGCTCAAGAAGAATTCCCGGACGAAAGATCCCCGGCTGGAGCAGAGCAAGAAGGCCCAGCTAATGGTATACTTGCCAGTCCCGCAGAAAGGCCAAGGCAGTCTAGCAGCCCCTCCACACCTAGTACTGACAGAATGGGAGGTAGAGCAAGTACTAGTGCCTCACGCATCCCAGTACCACGCAGGTCCATACGTAGTACTAAAGGTCAACCCCCTGTCAGATACACTGAGTAAATTAGTTAAATTCTGACAGTGTAAATAGTTACCCCTGGGGTATTATATAGCATTGTGATATATTGAATTATATTATGTATTTTCTGGTGTATGCATTTAACTTATATTTTTGCCTTTATTAATGGACAATCTAAGTGAAACGGACACTTCCCTTGACCCATACAGAACTTTGAGGCTGAGGACTATGTGCAGCCCAAAAACTATTTCTTGTAAATATTTGCACTCCCTGGAGTGCCCCTTTAGGTGACCTCAGAAGTAAAACCTGTCTGGAGTGGCTCTCTAGAGGTCCAGCTCGGGATCTTCATGCCCTGCAGCCACCCCAGGGCCTACGGTGAGGGTTTGGGACAGGTCCCTCAAGCTACCAAGTACTCTGCCCTGTGAGATGGACATCCTTTCGGGAACCTCACCAAAGGAGACTTAAATTCTGAGGTTGCTTATGGTCTATATGTATATATTTGTTATTTCTAATGTTATATGCAACGTTTAAGAATGTGCCTCCCATAAAGGGAAGATTGTTATTGTTCATGTTATATTGTTGTTTCAAAATGTACTTCAGCCCGGGAGTGCTGAGCTTTGCTAGGGGGGAATGTGGCGCCCTGCTGAGCATGACACAGATCCTAGACGGGTGCATGAATGGATTCCTCCACAAGAGGCCCCCACAGCACACACACACCTCCACCTTCCACCTCAGACCACCAGAGGGAGCCCAATAGCGATATAAAAAGGGAAGGTGGAGCTAGGCAGTCAGTTCCTGCAGCAGAGAAGCCTGAGAGAGGTCAGTCTGCAGTGGTGCTCAGTCTAGTCTGTTGAGAGAGTTCCTGCAGTAGTTCCTCTGGAGAGTTCAGCAAGTGCAGATCTGAATACAGAGTCGAGCTTAGTCTGTGTAGTCAGACTCAGTTGTAGCTCAGGTTAGTGAGCTAGGAGCGTTGCCGACGCTTAGAGAGCGGCAGAAGAAGCGGCCCGCTAGCTGCCAGTGTGTATAGCCTAGTGAGGGCCCCGAGTAGGCCGAATGCTAGAGGAGTGAGTAGCGTTGGGGGCAGAGAAGCTGTACCAGCTCACCTCAGAAAAACATATACCAGACACCGGGTCCGCGTCTACAGAGCTGTATATCCCCCTGTAGAGACAACCAGAGACCCCTGGAAGACTCCAAGTCCCAGGATCTCCCAAGAGCTGATACGTACCAGAGCCAGGAGTCACGGAGGCCCCGCAAGCTGGGAGCGCGTAATCCAAGAGAAGGCCCTACCACAAAGTCAGTCGGTGCAGGACAGCGACAAAGTTAGGCCTAGCTCCAGGCAGGTCAGAAACTTACTACACAAAGGCAAGAAATAGGAGGCCCTATACCCGCTCACTGGGGAGGATCCTGATATGCACCCTTCACCCTACAGTGCTTCGGGATGTGCCTGAATTTCCATCAGTAAAAGGTACTGAAGTGACTATTGTGTCTGTCCCTGTTCTTGCTCTGACTGGGCTGGGTCCCATCTGTTCTGCATCCTTTCCTCCCCGCTGCCCTGAGGCCTAGCTCCACCTGTGGGGAGCTATACCACGCAAGCTGCCTTAACACCAGCCTCAGTGGGCTGCCGCAGCGCTGGTGATTCTCACCAGACACCACAGGTGGCGTCACGAACTTATAACCATAATTATCCACCCCTTTCCTTTTAAAAGAGAGGCCCAGAGTACGGGCCCGGGAGCCGACTACCAGGACATCCCCCAAGATAAGGCAACAAGGCCCGGGCACCGAGTCATCCCCATCCCCTGGGCTTGACAGTTCGGTGGTGGAGGATGAGGAGAAGGAGGACAAGAGCAAATAGACAAAATCAGGAAGCATATACGCATGTCTAAGTGTGAAGACAGAGGTGCATGGGAATAGAGTTAGACCTTCCAAAAAAGACACTGTATTTGAGTTTGTTACGCTGCTATCATTCGGTGGTGTTGAGAAGTCTGGCCCAATCCAGCCCATGTTCATTTTTAAAAGAGTCAGCCTGTCAGCATTTTCAATTGACAGGCGGATGCTCTTATCAGTTATAATTCCACCAACGGCAATAAAAACCCGCTCTGACAAAACGCTAGCGGCAGGGCAGGCCAGGATCTCCAAGGCGTTAAGAGCCAGTTCATGCCACGTGTCCAGTTTGGATACCCAATAATTATAAGGCATAGAGGAATCATGGAGTACATTGCTACGGTCAGCAAGGTACTCCCTCTTCCGAAACTTTCCCTCCTTGTGAGAGTACCGCGCGCCTCAGGGCCTGTGCGATGGGAGGGTCTGAGAAAACTGTCCCAGAACTTTGACAGTGTTCCCCTGCCTCTGCTGGATTGCAGTTGTGTCTCTCTCGCCTGTATTCCTTGGTTGTCCAACGAACTGTGACCTCTGCCGCCAGCGTTTTCAGATGGGAATTTTTTTAATAATTCCGCAACAATGGCATTCTGGTACTGCCCCATTTTTTTAGGCCTGTCCGGCGTGGAAGTAAGAGACAGAAAGTTCTCCTTTTAGCGTGGGTCTAGACGTATCACCAACCAGTAATGACTGTCACCCAAAATTTGGACAACGCGAGGGTAACGGGAAAAGCAGCGTAACATGAACTCAGCCATGTGTGCCAGACTGCAAAGAAGCAAGACTTCCATGTCCTCACCAAGAGGACAACTGACCATTCTCTCCTCCTCATTCTCCTCCCTGTCCCCAAGCCATCCACGCTGAACAGACGGTATGACAGTTGTGCAGGTAGTACCGTCTATAGCGCAGGAAACTAGCTCCTGTTCTTCCTCCTCCTCCTCTTCCTCATTGTCACCCAATCCACGTTGGGATGAGATGAGGCTGGGCTTTATGAAATCACCATGTCTGGTTCCTTGCTCAATCTCATCATGCTCCGCCTGCAATGCATCCTCTTTAATTGTAAGCAGAGATCGTTTCAGAAGACAGAGAAGCGGGATGGTGACGCTAATTATGGCGTCATCGCTGCTCACCATCTTGGTGGAGTCCTCAAAGTTTTGAAGGATGGTACAGATGTCTGACATCCATGTCCACTCCAACAACTGCCCTCTTCTGCTCACAAATCCTTCCCAACATCTGCAATGTAGAGTTCCATAGTACACCAGTCGGTGTGCTGGAAGCTCAAAACGCTGTTGAAGCACGGCAAAGGCAGCGGAAGCTGTTGCTGACCTTCTAAAATGGACACACACACGGCGTACTTTGACAAGCAGATCCGGGTAGGTTTTGAGAAACCGCTGAACCACGAGGTTAAGCACATGGGCCTGGCATGGTACATGTGTGAGCTTGCCTCGCCTCAGAGCCGTCACCAGGTTCCGGCCATTGTCACACACGACCATGCCTAGCTGTAGGGTCAGCGGTGTCAGCCACAGATCTGCCTGTTGTTTCAGAGCTGTCCATAACTCTTCAGCATTGTGCGGTTTGTCACCTAAGCATATTAGCTTCAGCACAGCCTATTGTTATGATAGGCTACAAGCACTAAGGAAAGACAGGAGATCTGTCCCTACAATAGAACTAAGCTTGGTCCCTACGATGTAATGGGGAACCTGATCCTGCGATCAGACCCGCTAAAGTCCTCAGCTAGTCTGAACGAAGACCTATAGATGGGAGGGAGGGATCCCTACAAGAACTAGGGACTGGGAGAAAGATGGACACCTCCTAGCATAAATTGTAGCAGTAAAAAGACAAACAAACAACATAGAACATAAAGGTCATAAGACCTAGCTAAACTGACTGAGAAAGGTTACAAAGCACCTGGCTAGCTTAAGAGCAGAAATTACAATAAAGTCCAGCGTGGCCAGAAGGACGGAGCAGGATTAAATTGGCAAAAAAGGTCATGTGACCAGCAAAATAGAAAAAACCTAACAGGAGAGTTCTAACAGTACCCCCTCTTCTATGAGGATCCTCCGGATCCCCTAGGCCCAGGCTTATCAGGAAACCTCTTATGAAACGCTCTGACAAGTCTGGAAGCAGAAACATCATCCGCCCTCACCCATGAGTTATCCTCGGGACCGAAACCCTTCCAAGCGACGAGATACTGCAAACTCCCCCTATACCGTCTAGAATTAAGGATGCGGGAAATTTCATATTCCCCGTCCTCCACCACCGGAGGAACAGTGGCAGTGGCGTCTCTATCTGATACATCAGCTTTTTTCAATAGAGAAGCATGAAACACCGGATTAATCTTCCAGGAGGTAGGAACCTCCAACCTAACAGCAGATTGTTTAACTACCTGAAGCACCTTAAAGGGCCCTACAAACTTGGGACCCAATTTTTTAGAAGGAATCCTCAACCGCACATTCTTAGAGGACAACCAAACCATGTCACCAACCGTAAACAAAACCTCTTGACGTTTCCTGTCAAAGTACCTCTTAGATTTTTTGTTAGCCTCCTGAAGATTACCATGTACATCCGTCCAAACTCTCTCCAAATCACCGGAAAAACTCTCCTCCGACACAGCCGATACCAATTTGGAGAATGACCCAAAAGACGGATGTCTCCCAGAACAACAAAAAAAAGGCGAACACCCAGCAAAAGAGGATGTATGGTTGTTAAGAGCAAATTCAGCAAGCGGCAGAAACTCAGACCACCCCTCTTGATTGTCTGCCACAAAATAACGCAAGAACTGCTCAACATCCTGATTCTTCCTTTCTGTTCGGCCATTAGACTCAGGATGATATCCAGATGAAAACGACAAATGAACTCCCAACCTGTCACAAAAGGCACGCCAAAAACGAGCCACGAACTGAGGTCCCCTATCAGAAACAATGTCAGTAGGAACACCATGGAGTCTGACAATTTCCTTGACAAAGGCCTTAGCGAGTGTCTTAGCGCAGGGCAGTTTGATGAAGGGAACCAAGTGACACATCTTGCTAAAACGGTCCACGACCACCCAGATGACCGTGAAACCCTCAGAGGAGGGAAGGTCAGTAATAAAGTCCATAGCCAGATGTGTCCAAGGTGCACTAGGAACCTCCAGAGGGCAAAGCAACCCCGCAGCAGGAGTATGAGAAGACTTAGATCTAGCACACACAGTACATTGACGCACCCACTTAATGACTTCCTTCTGCCATCCTGGCCACCAAAAACTGCGACCCACAAGTCTCTTGGTCTCAGAAATTCCTGGATGACCTGCCAACCGAGACTCATGACACTCCACAAACAAATCTCTCCTAAAGGTCCTAGGCACAAACAACCTCCCATGGGGAGTGTTAGATGGGGCATTCTCCTGTGCTTTAAGAATCTCATCTTCCAAAACGGAGTCCAATGCAGCAATTGACGCGCCCCCTGGGCCATATTCTTTAGGGGGAATATCCGGAGCCGGATCAGATGGGAGTTGTAGTCTTCCGAGTGGCTGTGACCCGGTCCGTGCCCAGGGTGTCAAACTCAGTTGTATGTGGCAGTCCTACAGATGTTATTAAGTTCTTTATTGTCGACTACGCCACCCGTTGTATTGCGGTCACTATGGCCGCCGCTGCAGCAGGGTCCGCTGAGGCTGATGGTGTAGGTGCAGCGTTTGATGGTATAACCCCCAACGGGTGGGGTATAGCCTCAGGGGGTCAGGTGCAGAGGATGGGGGTTGTGGTGGTGCAGCGTAGATGTAAAATGAAGACAGAGTCGGGTTGTGCAGTTTAGGGTATTTACTCACTGCTGATGTTCCGGTCACTCCAGCTTCAAGTGACCACCCGAGCCGTGCTGCGTCCACCAGGTCCTGGATTCAGCAAACCCCCAAACAAGTCCGGAGCGTGACCCTGAGCTCTCCTTCTGTCTTTTCCTCTGGCCGTCCCCACTAGTGATCCACCTAGGTCCAGCTCCCTCGGGCCTTCTGTTGGGAGACCCTTGGCCTTGGGTTCCCTGACCCTCCACGTGGTATGCCTTCGGGGTGGATGTGGTGGGTGGCCGTGGCAGACGCTGCCCACGGCCTCCGGTCTCTGGCTAGGGTGTGCTTTTGCCCCCACCAGCTTGGGATCCGGTACCCTAATGCCAACTCTTCACCCGCTGATGGACTTTGGGTTCTCAGAGTTCCTTTTCTGTTTCCCCCTCTGGGTCTTTCTGGCTTTCTCCTCTCTCTCTCTCTGGGTCTGCTCTGCTCCTCTTCCTGACTCTGACAGACTGACCCTGTTCTTTGATGGTGCCCACCTTATATACACCCTCTATGTGTGAGCTCAGGCGACCAGCACCCAATGAGCTCCTATCTTTACCCAGGCTGCTCCCCCTATCTGCCCCTACACTACTTGGGATGTACCACCCCCCTCCCACTCCAGCCAGGAACAGACTCGGTCGTACCTGCACATTTCTAAGTGGGAGTACCGTTGGTCTGTTCCCCGGAAATGGGATGTGTGTAGTGCATGCAGCCTACCGAGCTCAGTTCCACACTCCATCCTTACCCGAGAGTGGAATATCACACCTCTGGGTTGAGGTGCAATACCCCTGTAGCAGCCGAATCCTCAGGGTGCTACATTCCCCCCTGGTAAATCACAGCACGTCCTCGGGCTGTAAGACATAAACAACACCAAACATACAAATTTTTGCATAAACATATAAAACATATAAAACAACATATATTAGCATAAAACTTTTCATATAAAACATTCTCGTCGCCTCTGGCTCCTCCTCCGGTCACTGTGCAACGTGTGACCGGGTACAGTGCGACAGTCTTTTCTTGAAAAAAAAAAATGGTTTTCCTATAAAACCGGTAGGGGCGCTTTAGGACGCGCAACTATTTACAGGGGATATGGCCGCTCTCAGTCCTCGGCCAGATATTAGGGAGGAATGACCGCTCTCAGTCCTCGGTCAGTGGGATTTAGGGAAATACGGGTAACAGTTCACACTTGCTGGTCCCAACGGGGACTATATTTAGCAACAGTAACAGTTTCAGTTCACGGTGCCCCGACGGGCAACTATATACAGCTTCTGCTTCGCTGTACTTAACGACGGCGTCCTCCTGCTCTTGCTTTATGGTTACCTTTGGCTTCAGACCCGTCCGGGTCCTCTTGCTCTTCCTCCTCACACCGCAGCTCTTCCTCCGTCAGACGATGCACATGGAGGGCGTAGGGTCCTTTGGCACACTTGTGCCGGGTGAAGGTGACCTCGTCCCCGATGTAAAGGTCACGACCTCTGTGTCCCTCCGGTAGGTGGGACTCAACGTCTCTCCTCGTCACGAAGACGTCGCCTAGGGTGCGGTGGTCTCGGATGAAGCCCCACCCATGCTGCATGTTAAACTTTATCACAGTCCCGGTGGTGCGGGGACTATGCGCTGCACGGGGGGTCTCTCCTGGCCCGGCTCTTCTGCTCCGCGCTCCTTATTTGAGCTTGCTGTTCCCGGACCCGCCTCTCTCTCCGCTCCCTCTCGAAGACCTCGAGCTGTTGGCGGCAGCACTCAGCACGCTCCGCTGCAGCTGCCCGAGTCTCCTGAGTGAACCCCATGAGATCTTCTCCGGTGGGGTCCCACTCAAACTGCGCTTCCGCCAGCGGGGGCGAGATCCTCTTTACGGGCTTTGGAGCCGGGATCAGGGGTTCATCCAGGGGTCTCTCTTTCCGGAGTCGGGGATGGTGAAACTCCGGTGGCCATATAAATGGCTGCCCATCCGGGCACGTATGCTGGGCGTACAGGTCCTCTCCCAGATGCGGCACTCTTGGTCTTATGGGCGCGGTGGTGTTAGCGCCCGGGTTGCCCGGGCCTTGCGGCCAGGCCTGGGGTATCTGGAAGGTAAAGGGCACCGTAAGGACGGCGGCGCCCTGGGCTACTTGGCCCTGCGACCAGGCCGGGGGCTCCGCGGAGGTAGGGGGCGCTGTTGGTATTGCGGCGCCCGGGGGTACTAGGCCTTGCGACCAGGCTGGTGGTACTTCCTGCTTGGTCACGCTCGGGGTCGAGGCGTGTGACGTCACAGGGGTCGCGGCTCCCGTTTGAGGCCTAGTCTGCGGCGGTGACGTTGCAGCGACGGGCACGGCAGGATAGACTTCGGGCTCTGCGACGGGGAGCTGGGGCAGGTACGCGGTTTCCCGGTTTGGGGTATAGACGTCCCCTTTACCTGCCTCCACTCGTTCGGCTCCCTTCTCGGCGCCGTCTCCGGCCTTCAGTCCTCCCGCGCCATCCTCAGAGGCGGTCTGTCTCCTCGTCTCGGGTGGCGTGCTCCGCTGACAGGTCTCGGTCTGCTGGGCCATCTCACGGCTCCACTCCGCCAACGTCTCTCGCTGCACCCGGGCCATCCTCCTTGCGAGGCCCTCCAGAGCGGTCTGTGCACACTCCCGGTCTCGGGGGAGCTGTGCTAGGACCTCCACTAGGCCTAGTGGGGTCGTTGCTTCCAGCAGGCTCCTGACCAACGGGTCGGTGCTGCTCTGCTCTCCTACAGTTGTCTCCAGCAGGCTCCTGGCCAGCGGGCCGGTGCTGCTCTGCTCTCCCTCTTCTGTTTCTAGCAGGCTCCTGGCCAACGGGCCGGTGCTGCTCTGCCTTCTCGCCATCTCCGGGTAAGCTCCTCCGATACTCTTCTCCAGGCTTTTTGCCTCCGGGTGCGCTCTCTCCAGACTGCTCCAAGCGACACCCATCTTTGCTCTCTCCTTTCGTCTCCTCCCACCTCCAGGGCGGTCCCGGGGCCACTTGGTGACTGTCAGCTCCAGGGGCAGTTCTTTCACGCTGACAGACACCTCTAGCATCACAGTCTCTGTTGGTGGGGGCGGTTTCCACTTTTGGCGCCATTTTCGGTCCTGGCCCACGATGGGAGGTGGCCTCTCGCCACCCTCTGGCACGCCCATAATGGCGTCCGCTCTGGCAAGGCGGGAAATCTTCGGAAATGGCGGGAATCGCTTCCCAGTGGCGGGAAACTCTGCAGATGGCGGGAAAAAGCTGTTAATGGCGGACAACCGGCGGGAATCGACCTGTGATGGAGTCCGATGGCGGGGACCCTCCGGAACCGGCAGGAGACTTCTTTTTGAGGTAAACTCGTTCTTTTCTTCAGGCACGCAGTACCCGGGTGTTGCGGGCACGTCTATCCTGCCGACTACGCCAAAGTTGACGCGCCCCCTGGGCCATATTCTTTAGGGGGAATATCCGGAGCCGGATCAGATGGGAGTTGTAGTCTTCCGAGTGGCTGTGACCCGGTCCGTGCCCAGGGTGTCAAACTCAGTTGTATGTGGCAGTCCTACAGATGTTATTAAGTTCTTTATTGTCGACTACGCCACCCGTTGTATTGCGGTCACTATGGCCGCCGCTGCAGCAGGGTCCGCTGAGGCTGATGGTGTAGGTGCAGCGTTTGATGGTATAACCCCCAACGGGTGGGGTATAGCCTCAGGGGGTCAGGTGCAGAGGATGGGGGTTGTGGTGGTGCAGCGTAGATGTAAAATGAAGACAGAGTCGGGTTGTGCAGTTTAGGGTATTTACTCACTGCTGATGTTCCGGTCACTCCAGCTTCAAGTGACCACCCGAGCCGTGCTGCGTCCACCAGGTCCTGGATTCAGCAAACCCCCAAACAAGTCCGGAGCGTGACCCTGAGCTCTCCTTCTGTCCTTTCCTCTGGCCGTCCCCACTAGTGATCCACCTAGGTCCAGCTCCCTCGGGCCTTCTGTTGGGAGACCCTTGGCCTTGGGTTCCCTGACCCTCCACGTGGTATGCCTTCGGGGTGGATGTGGTGGGTGGCCGTGGCAGACGCTGCCCACGGCCTCCGGTCTCTGGCTAGGGTGTGCTTTTGCCCCCACCAGCTTGGGATCCGGTACCCTAATGCCAACTCTTCACCCGCTGATGGACTTTGGGTTCTCAGAGTTCCTTTTCTGTTTCCCCCTCTGGGTCTTTCTGGCTTTCTCCTCTCTCTCTCTCTGGGTCTGCTCTGCTCCTCTTCCTGACTCTGACAGACTGACCCTGTTCTTTGATGGTGCCCACCTTATATACACCCTCTATGTGTGAGCTCAGGCGACCAGCACCCAATGAGCTCCTATCTTTACCCAGGCTGCTCCCCCTATCTGCCCCTACACTACTTGGGATGTACCACCCCCCTCCCACTCCAGCCAGGAACAGACTCGGTCGTACCTGCACATTTCTAAGTGGGAGTACCGTTGGTCTGTTCCCCGGAAATGGGATGTGTGTAGTGCATGCAGCCTACCGAGCTCAGTTCCACACTCCATCCTTACCCGAGAGTGGAATATCACACCTCTGGGTTGAGGTGCAATACCCCTGTAGCAGCCGAATCCTCAGGGTGCTACACAATCACAACACCTTCTTGTAAAATTCTCTCCTCCTCCTCAGCCCCGACCATGGGAGAAAAGCTGCGAGACAACGCATCAGCTTTAACATTCTTGGTACCCGGGATGTAAGTAACGGAAAAATGAAACCGCGAAAAAAAAGTGCCCACCTAGCCTGACATTCAAGTGCTTGGCAGCATCAAGATAGATCAGATTTTTATGATCAGTGAAAACCTGAATGGGAAATTCAGCACCTTCCAAGAGATGACGCCCGTGTTCAAATGCGAGTTTAATAGCCAGCAATTCCCGATTACCAATATCGCAATTAAGTTCAGTCTCAGAAAATTTTTTTGAAAAAAAGGCACAGGGATGTACTCCATCCTTGTTTTCCTGAGACAACACCGCTCCGACCCCCACAGAAGAAGCATCAACCTCAACCAAAAACGGCTTAGTCACATCAGGCTGCATAAGGATGGGAGCAGAGGTGAACCTCTCCTTTAGAAACACAAACGCTTCAATGGCCTGAGTAGTCCACTGAACCGTATTAGCACCTTTCCTGGTGAGATCGGTCAGTGGTTTAACAATAATAGAAATTTTTTTAATGAATTTTCTGTAATAATTGGCGAAACCCAAAAACCTCTGTATCGATTTCAAACCAATAGGCCTAGGCCATTCCTGCACAGCTTGAACTTTCACCGGGTCCATCTCAAAGCCCTCACTGGAGATAATGTAGCCCAAAAAACTAATTCTCTGTACAGCGAACTCACATTTCTCTAGCTTAGCAAAAAGCGAATTGTCAATTAATAACTGTAATACCTCACGTACGCTCCGCCAATGAGACTCCAGATCAGGCGAATAAATCAAAATGTCATCCAAATACACAACTACATTTTTGACGATCAAAGGTCTAAGGATGTCATTAATAAGATTCTGAAAAAATGCTGGTGCATTGGTAAGACCAAAAGGCATAACCAGATTCTCAAAATGACCCACAGGAGTGTTAAAAGCAGTCTTCCATTCATCACCCTCCTTCATGCGCAACAAATTGTATGCCCCCCGGAGATCAATTTTAGAGAACCACTTGGCCCCCACTAACTGGTTAAACAAATCAGGAATCAATGGCAGTGGGTAGGGATTGCGTACAGTAATTTTATTAATCTCGCGAAAGTCCAGACAAGGACGTAAACCGCCGTCCTTTTTTTTAACAAAAAAAAATCCAACAGCCACAGGTGACTTAGAGGGTCTGATATGACCGGCGGCCAAGCTCGTCTGTACGTATTCCTCCATAGTCTTTCTCTCAGGAATAGTAAGATTAAATAAACGACTTTAAGGAAGAGTCGCTCCAGGGACAAATTCAATGGTACAATCATAGTCTCTATGGGGAGGCAAAATTTGCGACTCCTCCTCAGAAAAAAACTTTCCAAAAATCCTGAATAGGTACAGGTAATTCCCCTTTATCCACAGCAGCAATGCGCCCATTACAACACTTGTCATAACACTTAGGGCTCCAGGACTTAATTTCATTAGTAGACCAATCCAGTACAGGATTGTGCAATTTTAACCAAGGTAACCCCAAAACTACTGGAGAAGGCAAATTATTTAATACTACCAAATCCAAATTTTCTTGGTGAATACCATTAATAGTGAGGGGAAATTCATAAACCTTGTGAGTAACACATTTCAAGGGAGAGCCATCGACAGAAACCACGGCAATAGGGGATAACAAAGGTTTGAGTATTAATTTAAGTTTTTCCAAGAATCCCCCATCAATCACATTCAGAGTAGAACCACAATCCACAAATACCCGAAATTCAATTAATTCTTCCTGAGCTGCAGTAGTAGCAGAAAGAAATACCCCCTTAGTGTTTAAACAGGCTATACGGGCGTAACTGACCTTTTTACGAAGCACACAGTTCTTAATGAAATGGTCAGATTTTCCGCAATAAAAGCACAAACCTTCAGAAAACCTGCGGTCTTTTTCCTGAGAGCGGGGTGACATCGCCACAATCTCCATCGGCTCTCCAATGTCAGTACAGACCCTCTCAAGACTAGGAGCTGACATGGCAAAGGATTTACTCTCATTAACCCTTGCACGCAGTCTCCTGTCCACCCGTATAGCCAATTGCATTGCCTCCTGCAAGTTTCCAGGTGTAGGATAAGCAATAAGCAGATCCTTAACCCTTTCACCTAGCCCAGCAAGAAACAAACTTTTCAGAGCTGAATCGTTCCACCCCACCTGAGCAGACCACCGACGGAAGTGAGTACAATAATTTTCCACATTACCTGATCCCTGCCTCAAAAGTCTCAATTCCATCTCAGCTGATGAGACACGATCAGGATCATCATACAACAACCCCAAAGCAGAAAAAAACTATCCACTGATCTAAAGCACGGGTCACTAGGTTGGAGAGAAAAGGCCCATCCCTGAGGTTCTTTGCGCAAAAGTGACATTATGAACCCTATGCGCTGTGATTCATCACCAGAGGATCTGGGTCTCAAACGAAAATACAATAAACAAGCATTTTTAAAGGAAAAAAAATCTTGTTGTTCACCAAAAAATAAATCAGGCAATCGTACCTTTGGCTCCACAAAATGTGCTCCAGAACAGCAACTCACGTGTTGTTGGAGCTCGGCCACCTCCAGGGAGAGTCCTTGCAGGCGTTGAGCCAAATCCTGAACCGACACTATGATGGAAACTGGAGGTCTTTCCTTAGAGATATTTTTGGGCTGGACTTACTGTTATGATAGGCTACAAGCACTAAGGAAAGACAGGAGATCTGTCCCTACAATAGAACTAAGCTAGGTCTCTACGATGTAACGGGGAACCTGATCCTGCGATCAGACCCGCTAAAGTCCTCAGCTAGTCTGAACGAAGACCTATAGATGGGAGGGAGGGATCCCTACAAGAACTAGGGACTGGGAGAAAGATGGACACCTCCTAGCATAAATTGTAGCAGTAAAAAGACAAACAAACAACATAGAACATAAAGGTCATAAGACCTAGCTAAACTGACTGAGAAAGGTTACAAAGCACCTGGCTAGCTTAAGAGTAGAAATTACAATGTAGTCCAGCATGGCCAGAAGGACGGAGCAGGATTAAATAGGCAAAAAGGTCATGTGACCAGCAAAATAGAAAAAACCTAACAGGAGAGTTCTAACACCTATTGCCGCTTGGCCAAGGCAGTGCTGCAGTTCTTTCTAGCTTGTGACTGATGTAGTTATTTCGGAGATGGAGGTTGAAGAGGAGGAGGAGAAGGTGCTGGAGCTGTAGAATGTGGGGGCAACCCTGATTGACCCAGGGCCTGTAATCCTCGGCGTCTGGAGGATGTGTTCCGTCCCAAGGTCCGACTGGGTCCCACCTTCAACTATATTAACCCAGTGTGCCGTCAGTGAGATGTACCGTCCCTGCCCACAAGCACTTGTCCATGTGTCCGTGGTTAGGTGGACTTTCCCAGTAACTGCGTTTTTGAGGGCACGGCTAATGTTGTGGGACACGTGCTCGTGTAATGCGGAGACGGCACACCTGGAGAAATAGTGGCGGCTGGGGACCGAACACCGAGGGATGGCCGCAGCCATCAGGTTGCGGAAAGCTTCCATCTCCATGAGCCTAAAAGGAAACATTTCAAGCGAAAGCGTTCGCGAAATGTGTGAATTTAGTAGTGTGGCCTGTGCGGCGTTGGCTGCGTATTTGCGCTTCCGTTCCAAGAACTGTGGTAGGGACAACTGAACACTGCGCTGGGACAAGGACGTGGACATGCTTGCTGATGGTGCAACGGTTGAGAGTATGCAAGGACACGTGCAGGGCGGGAGGCATCTTCGCATGCGCCGTGGACAGGGGATTGGCGTGCACACACAACAGCGGAAGAAGCAGTGGTGTCACCCGCAGACACTGTTTCTGGACCCTGGGGTCCGGCCCACTTAGCTGGGGGCTTTGCTGCCATGTGTCTGATCATGCTGGTGGTGGTCAGGCTGCTAGTTTTGCTACCCCTGGCGATGCTGGCCTGGCAGGTGGTGCACATGGCCTTTTTGGGGTTATCTGCAGAGTCTTTAAAAAACAACCAGACTCGGGCCTGTTGTGGTGCTACGCCTCCCTCCCCCTGTGTGCTGCTGTCCTCGCTCTGCATGTCCCCCTGCCAGGTTGGGTCAGTTACTATATCATCCACCACCTCGTCTTCCACTTCACCACCCTGGTCCTCCTCCTGACTTTCTGGCAATTGTGTCTTATCATCATCATACACCTCTTGCGACAGTAATTGCACTTTCCCACCGTTGCCTTCGTGTGACCGTGGCTGCTCACATATTTGGTCATGGCTACACACGCCGTTCTCCTCTTGACTTGCTTGAAGCTGGCCAGGCGAGAGGCCTGAATCTACAAATTGAAAAGTGAACAGCTCTTCTGAGTGTCCAAGTGTGGGATCTGTTGTCTCCGGGCACTCCGCATGGTGGGAGGAAGGAGGATCAGGGTGAGGAATATCCGGTCCAGACTCTCGGCTACTGAGACTTGACCGTGCCAAAAACAGGGTGGTGGTGGTGATGGCAAAGTGCCTGGAAGCATTATCTGCTATCCAACCAACAACCTTTTGACACTGCTCTGGGTCCAATAGTGGTGTGCTGCGGTCACCTAGTAATTGGGACAGGAAGGTCAAGCGACAAGATGTGGGTGTTTGTTGTGGCACAATTTCAGCTTGCCCACGGCCACGTCCTCGGCCTCTGCATGCACCATCACCATCACGTCCACTTACTCATCCCTTGCCACGCACCTTGCCCATTTTAAATGGAGGACAATATTTTCCACGTTCACTAGAAATGGCTGATTTAGGAACGCTGTTATATGTGATAAGACAGAGAACCACAGGCCTGTAGTTTACTAATACTATTCTTCACAGAGACCTAGTGTGAATAGCTTGACCGACTGTCACGCAAAGTGTGGGAAAGACTTAGTGCAACACAAAGGGAAGAGGGAAATTGAGCCCAGACTCTAGGGAAAGGGGGGGAAGTGAAGACCTCCTAGGTTGATCTAGCGTCAACCTGTCTCCCCTAACATCCCTGTATTGGCTCTTCACCAATCGCCGCATGCTTACCTCGCCCTGTCTTTCCCTGGCGTTTTACCCTGGCTAGGGAAGGGAGGAGATGAGCACTAGTCGATCTCCACTAAACACTTTAGACTACAAGTAAGGACAAACAGGGGGAAATAGCTTAGCTTTAGACGACTCCAGACAAATGCGCATGCGTCCTCAAGCTCCAGAGAGGACAAAGTACTGCTCTTGCTAAAGCCTTAACAGGTAGTAATGAATATTGCCGGCACCACCCTCTAGAAGACACTAGGTATTTATACACCGAGGCCAGCGAGTTAATTAGCCAGAGGGATGTAGCCTCTGGGTCCTAGAGACATCCTCTAAGAAGATGTCTGTGATGCCAAACGTAGAGATCTCCTGCAACCAACTGCAGGGCGACTGTCTGTCACTTCTGACACACCCGTGACACCGACACACTGCAACAAAATGGAAATGGAAGGCAGAAATGGCTGATTTTGGAACGCTGTTATATGTGATACATCTGACAGAGAACCACGGTTTTAAATAGCAGGCCTGAAGTTTACTAATACTATTCTTCACAGAAACCTAGAGTGAATAGCTTGACTGACACACTGGAACAAAATGAAAATGGAGGGCAGAAATGGCTGATTTTGGAACGCTGTTATATGTAATAAATCTGACAGAGAACCACGGTTTTAAATAGCAGGCCTGTAGTTTACTAATACTATTCTTCACAGAGACCTAGTGTGAATAGCTTGACCGACACACCGCAATGAAATGGAAATGTAAAGCAGTAATGGCTGATTTTGGAACACTGTTATATGTGATACGTCTGACAGAGAACCATGGTTTTAAATAGCGGGCCTGTAGTTTACTAATACTATTCTTCACAGAGACCTAGTGTGAATAGCTTGACAGACACGCTGCAACAAAATGAAAAAGGAGGCTAATATTTTCCACGTTCAGTTCAAATTTCTGGATTTTTATCGCTGTAATATGGAAAAGATCTGGCTGTATGCTGCAGTGCTAACAAGCAAATGGAGCAGAAAAAATGGTGTAATCTGGATTGCTTTTTAAGCAAATAACCAAGATTAAGATAAAAAAAAAATTGTCCTGGCCCCTGATAGCTGGGGCTATGTCTACAAATATTTGTCACAGCAGGATCACTCAGAAGTTGAACATGAAATGGACCCTCCTGTGCTGTATCATGCACTGCAGTCTGCCACATACCTTGCCTGCCTTGGTTTTTAAGCAAATAATCAGGATTAAGATAAAAAAAAAAAATTTGCCCTGGCCCCTGATACGTGGGGCTATGTCTACAAATATCTGTAAGAACAGCAGCAGCAGCAGGAACGTGCTATATGCAGTCTGCCACATACACTGCCTGCCTGCCTAACTCGTGCTATCACCACTGAATATATGCAGCTGGATTAGTCCTCAGAAGGACTGTTAGTTCAGATGGATATACATATATATGTTGTGGAATACCTACACTAACTATAAACAAGCAAATCTCTCCCTACTCTACCTGGTTCTGGGGTAGACTGTGACGAGCATAGCGGCGCCAAATCTTATATAGACCCAATGACGCTGTGCGGCCAGCCAATCACTGTAATGCCCACAACCAGCATGGCTATGGCATTACAGTGCGTGGTAGGCAATCCCTTCATTTTCATTGGCTCTCTAAAGAGCGCCAAACATGCAGGGAGGGGACCCAAGTTCCTGCCCGAGCAACTCGGAAATACTCACCGAGCACTGAGCTTTTCGAGCACCGTGATGCTCAGGCGAGTACCGAGCAGTGGCGAGCACGTTCGCTCATCACTAGTTCTTACATAAAAAGTTCTTTCAGGTATGAGGAAAGACATGACTACAGACCCTCTGGTTTACTCCTCAGCTGCTGGGGTCCTCGAACCACTAATAAGGACAACATTTCATTGTAACAACATGTAAAAGACAATTTTCCGATTCATAACTAACGGAATCCTTCCACTTTAAGGAGAAAATCTCATGCAGTCTAAAGTAATGTATTTTATTTAATATTAATTATTGTGTGAGTCTGTAGAAGAGGAATACTCTTTTGTTCTCTCTTTTTTTAAATGTTGTTGTCTAGGACTCCAGCATTACACAACAACCCTCTACTGACCTTGCCTCAGTCTACACAGCAAAGCTGACAAGTGATCTGCAGAAAACAGATCAATGTGAAAACTGCCATATTTAAGGTTTGGGGTTTTCTTTGTTTATTTACTGATCTAAAACACAAATAACACAAATTTGTTTATAAGAAAGTGTCATTTTCTGATGATACATTTCCACCCTTTAAATAGTTGAGAGTTAATCCAATATTCTTCTTTCCTTAAATTTTGAAGGATAGCCTTGAGTCAGGCGGATAAACATTTCTAGAAGCTTCGGCACTATATACACCATTTTGTAAGGACTTTTCCCCTTTTGTGTAGGGTCACACAACCGTTTTCTCTCCATCTGAGAAAAATTATCCTATTATTCGGATCAAACTCTTATCACAGTTTGATCAGGGGGTGATCAGAAAGGCAATAGTTTTTCTTTGAGGTGGAGAGAGAAAAAAAAAGTTTTACAACCCTCTCCTATTCTGTCAGTCTGTGAAAATCGGTGAAAATCAATGTTTTTCACGGACCCATAGACTTGCATTGCTGGTTTTGATCCGACACTCTGATCAAAATTGGACATGTCACGGACCCATAGGATATCATAGGTACAAAGTGCCCAAGAATAACACACTAATCAGTCGTGTGCACAAGCCCTTATCTACAGTTGTTTTCGTATCACAGGAGGAGGACACAAACCGTCCCAGGTTACTTCAGTGATGCCACCACAGCTATAAGGGTATGTGCACCTGACATTTTCTTCAGGCTGAATTTGCCCAGGACCTATCTGAAAAAGCACTAAAAGAAAGTGTAAAAGAATGAATATATGTACAGCAATATCAAAACGACTTGCTGTGCACACGTTCCGCCTTTTGTAATATCTTTTAAGCGCTTCAAGCATAAAAAAATGCCTCAAAAGATGTCAAACCTTCCACAGTCCCAGTGCCTACTCTTGGAAAAACTAACTCCACTTCTGCAACACGTCCTCATCAACAGTTCCCATTGAACACCAGATCACATACATAGTTGCAGCTTTTATTTTGGCCAAAATATTTTCTAAGCTGCCACCACGACCAGGTAGACTCTTTTGCCCCTACTCTAACCTACTGAACATTTCTTTAAATATCCAATACTCTTTTTAGGTATATTTTTATTTATTTTTCTTTAAGGGAATGTGTCACATACATTGCATACGAGGACGCACGTTCAGTTCGCTGGGGCCCGGTGAGCAGAAGCAGAAGAGAGGGGGGGCCCAGTCCGGGCCCCCCTTTGCTTACCAGGCCCCATATACTAGTAAGGGCAGTAATGATGGCCGCCCCGGAATGATGGGCCTGATAGAATCAATTGAATCAATAGAATCAATTAGCTGAGAATTTTCTATATATTTCCTGAACCAGATAATCCATTAAAGGGAATCTGACACCAGGTCCTTGGTATCCCATTTGAAAGCAGCATAGTATGGGGGCAGAGACCCGGATTCCAGCGATGTATCACCTACTGGGCTGCTTGCTGAAGATTTGATTAAATCCCTATTTTATCTACTGCAGATCTACCAGTTCTATAAATGTTGAGCTTTATATAAGCCAGCCCACACCTCTGATTGGCAGCTTCCTGCGTACACTGTTCATAGGCAGAAAGATGCCCATCAGTGGTGGGGGCGGGGTTATACAGAGAACATAACTGGAATCAGGGTCTCTATCTCTACATTATGCTGCTCGCAGATTAATTGGTAAAAACTTGGTGACAGATTCCCTTTAAATAGAAAAAACATCTTTTATACTTGAATAGCATATATCACTGTTATTTTCAGTGATTCCTGATGTATCTGTGGCGCCCCTGAGGGTTCGACCGCCACAGGGATGCTGCACTTCTTTAATGGAGTGTAGTGTTCCTCCTCTGAGGTAAGAACAGTGTGATGGTCAGGAACCAACCTTTACATCCAACACCACATTTCTCCACCAGAGGGGGCTAGAATGCACTAGGTGCTGCCCTCCTGGTTACAGGGAGACTGGGGAACCAAGAGTTAAGGGAACCAGTTAGTGGGTGAGGGTGGAGGACTCACAATTTAGTGACACTGTAAATTTCATATTTAATAAAAAGCCATTTTGGTTCTTTGTCCTTGTAGTTTAGTTCTTTGACGGTCCTGGTTAGTCAACTTGCCTGGCTGTCATGTACTGTGATCTCCTACCCTGAAAGTGGATCCTGTGTGGACCTGTAGCGGATGGGGACACAGCCCTCGTACCCCGGCCTTGGGACGATGGGCAGGTTGCAGACAAGGAATGTCTCAACCTGGACAAGGACCACGACCAAGAAGGCCCGGAGCTTAAGGGTGTAGTTCCACAGCAAATGGACCCCGGGGAGGATGCAGACGGAGCGATGTACGCCACCTGTCCTCGCCTACCTGATATATTCAGAGGGAGTCCGGCTGCAAGAGGGGTGCCAGCCCCCGACACCCGACCTTGCTACTCCACGTCCTGGTCGGGAAAGCCCGGTAGGCCCTGAGGATCCCACCGGGTATCGGAAGGAGCGGAGCTGCCACCCGTGCCCTTTTTCTGAGAGGAGTTCAGAGGGAGACCCGGCCTATCTACACACACAGACAGGAAAGGATACGGTCTGTAGTTCAGGAATACTCTGGTGCGGGGTCCTGATTGAATGCTGGACTTGCTCGGAGGTAGTCGGACCCCCGTCCCTGGTGGCCGCAGGACCCCGCGGGGAGCAGGGAGTTGCCTTCCTTCTGCCATCTCGAAAGTGAGTAAAGCCTTGGAAGTTCACCCCTATGGCCTCCGGACTGTTTATTCTGTGCGACACCGCACGACGCGGCGCCCTTACTCCTCTACTACTACCCCTGTCATCCTGTCTCTCTGCCCTGAGGTCTCGCTCCGCCTGTGGGGAGTAGTAATAACTTTGGCCTCCATAACACCATGCCTCAGCGGACTGCAGCGGCGCTGGTGGCCTTCACCAGGTGCCACAGGTGGCGTAATCAGAATCAGCCACTCAACCCGGATAAGCCCACACCATCCTTTTAATGTGACGGCCCTGAGCACGGGTCGGGTCCGGCCCACGGCTGCACCCCATCTCTCCATCATAGGACCCGACTCCAAGTCCCCCATCTCCCATGGTAAAGAAAAGGGCTTTCGAGTAGAGGTGTCACATATCTAATGTGCCTGATCTCAACCACGCGAGCAACACAGCATGTACAGCAAAGCAAACATGGCAAAAAATGCAAAGCATCGTAAAGTTAGAAAATCTGAACCTGTTCAATTTTGCATTCTACCCACAACTGTATTTTACTGTATTAGTTTTCTTCATTGTGGAAGACCCAGCTGAGAGTAGCCTGTTTTATGCAGGGATGATTTGCCGTTTCATAGTTTTCCTACAGATTTAGCATAATTGGAAGTGATCAGCGCATCTTAAATACATTGTTAGTAGAAAGCTAAAGCGATGTTCACAGGACGTTTTAACCATGTCAGTGAATTTGCAGGGGTTTCCGTTTGAATCACTAAAAAGCAGGATGCAGGCGAATCTGCATGAACCTCAAAGAAGCAGACACAATCACTTTGTTCTAGCTCTGACCTTATTTTTGATCAGTGTCCACATATTTGAGACGGGCAAAAAAACAAAGTCGACCTCAAAAAGGCAGACACTGACAAAAGTGACTCCGCCTGCTTCATTCAACTCAATGGCCCCATCATCAGATAAGCCTGAATACTGTTTGTCAGGGCTTCAAATGGAAGCGTCTACGGAGCCTCTGACAAGTACCTAAAGGTTGATGTGAACCTGGCCTTACGGAGTTTATGCACATTGGCCCAATATAACAAGCAATAGTAATAGCTCCAACTGAATGTGAACTAGCCCTTATTTACACTTCAGTGATTTATTTCACAGCTGTAAAAAAGCAAACCACTTTTCATCCATTTTTGGTCATGTACCATCCATGCATTTTTATTCTATAAAAAAAAAATGGATGACTATTCTCCAAACTTTTCCTAGGAACTAGGCAGTTTAAAAACTGACAGCACAGGGATACAGGGCCGGGACAAGGGGTAGTCAGGGTAGGCACCTTCCTGGGTCGCTACCTCTTGTCTACCTGAGGGGGGCGCACTTTGAAAAAAAAGTTAATGAATGCCTGCGACCGCCCGGCGCCTTCCTCCAGCCCCCCGACGTTCAGCACAGTGATGGCTTGGGCACAGGCACACAGGGAAACAGTGTTAATCACTGACACTGCTCAACCGTCTCTCTGCCTGCACTCTGGCCATCGCTCCCTCCCTGCACTCAATTGTATTAGTGTCTGTCAGACGTGAATACAATTGATGTAATCTCTTGCTCCGCCAGGATCTCCAGCAAGACGCAGGCCACTTCTGGTCCATGCCCTGTTGGAGAAGGCTCACGCAGGGGACATTGGATGGCACGATGCAGTGACTTCTTCATGAGGGGCTGTTCACCATTGCCATAAAATAAGGGGCTGTGCATTTGGGTCATGAAATGAGGGGCTGTGCAGGGGGGCTTAAAATGAGGGGTTGGGCAGAGGCAGCATAAAATGAGAGGGGGAATAAAATGAGGGGCTGTGTAGGGGGCGGAATTACGAGTTGTGCAGGGGGGCATAAAATGAGGGCCTGTGCAGGGGGGTTATGAAATGAGCGACTGCGCGTTTTGGTCAAGAAATCTGGGGCTGTGGAGGGGGCCATAAAACGAGGGGCTGTGCAGGGGGGCATAAGATGAGGGGCTTTGCAGGGGGGCATAAAATGAGGGGCTGTGCGTTTGGGCCATGAAATGAGGGGCTGTGCGGAGGGACAGCAAAGTATTTGAGGAGCTACAGTGCCTACAAGTAGTATTCAACCCCCTGCAGATTTAGCTGGTTTGATAAGATGCAAATAAGTTAGAGCCTTCAAACTGCAAACGAGAGTAGGTTTTATGAACAGAAGCATAAATCTTACAAACCAAAAAGTTATGTTGCTCAGTTGAATTTTATTAAATTTTAAACATAAAAGTGTGGGTCAATTATTATACAACCCCTATGTTTAATATTTTGTGGAATAACCCTTGTTTGCAATTACAGCTAATAATCGTCTTTTATAAGACCTGATCAGGCCGGCACAGGTCTGTGGAGTTATCTTGGCCCACTCCTCCATGCTGATCTTCTCCAAGTTATCTAGGTTCTTTGGGTGTCTCATGTGGACTTTATTCTTGAGCTCCTTCCACAAGTTTTCAATTGGGTTAAGGTCAGGAGACTGACTAGGCCACTCCAACACCTTGACTTTTTCCCTCTTGAACCAGGCCTTGGTTTTCTTGGCTGTGTGCTTTGGGTCGTTGTCTTGTTGGAAGATGAAATTACGACCCATCTTAAGATCCTTGATAGAGGAGCGGAAGTTCTTGGCCAAAATCTCCAGGTAGGCCGTGCTATCCATCTTCCCATGGATGCGGACCAGATGGCCAGGCCCCTTGGCAGAGAAACAGCCCCACAGCATGATGCTGCCACCACCATGCTTGACTGTAGGGATGGTATTCTTGGGGTCGTATGCAGTGCCATCCTGTCTCCAAACGTCACGTGTGTGGTTGTGTAGCGCCGGCGTCCCTGCCCTCTGCTAGGCAGGGACGCTGTTCCCCTCACCCCTCTGCTCCGAGCCCGGCGTCCTCCTCCCGCTCTGCTGGCAGCGCGTGCTCCTTCCCGGCCACTGTGCTTAGGGCGCGCGCGCGCTCCCTCCCTCTTAAAGGGGCCGCGCGCGCCGTCCTAAGGAGTCCCCGGCCAATGGCCGGAGGACTTCACCATATATAAGGCACCTCCTCCAAAATGTTGGTGCCCGAGCAATGTTGTTGCACTGTTCACTACTCTGCTTCAGCCCTCAGGTCCCGTTGCCAGTTACCTGCCAGTTACCTGCCAGAAACCTGCCAGTTTGCTGTCTGTTTCCTGCCTGACATTCCTCCTACCTGCTTGCTAGCCTGAGGTCCGACGGTCTGCCTTCCTACTCCTGTCAGTCTGTCTATGGACCAGCTTGCCCGCTCACCTGGGAGCGCACATCTGCTACCTGCCTGCTAGCCTACCTGGAGGCTCCGCCGTCACGTGCTGTGACCACCTGCCATTCCAGAGACTCCTGCCCGCTCACCTGGGAGCGCACATCTGCTACCTGCCTGCTAGCCTACCTGGTGGCTCCGCCGTCACGTGCTGTGACCACCTGCCATTCCAGAGACTCCTGCCCGCTCACCTGGGAGCGCTCATCTGCTGCCTGTCTGTTGGCCTACCTGGAGGCTCCGCCGTCACATGCTGTGACCACCCGTTTATCCAGAGACTCTCACTTGCTCACCTGGGAGCACACATCTACCATCTGCCTGCTAGCCTACCTGGAGGCTCAGCCATCACAGGTCGTACCTACCCTTTACCCAGAGACTGCCCCGGTCACTTGCCGTGACCTCCTGCCCGTTCATCCAGAGACTGCCCCGGTCACTTGCCGTGACCTCCTGCCCGTTCATCCAGAGACTACCCCGGTCACTTGCCGTGACCTCCAGCCCGTTCACCCAGAGACTGTCCCGGTCACCTGCTGTGACTGCCTGCCCGTCTTCCCTGGTCGCCACCCGCTCCCTTACAAGGACCGCCCCCTTGTATAGTAGCTCAGAGGTTCCGCCTCCCAGACCCGTTACAGTTTGCTCGGGCCATGGAACCCGGTGGCACCCAAGCTCCCTCACTCTCGGACCTGTGTCATGAACTGTCCCGTCAGAGGTCCCAACAGGAGTCCATCCTGGGTCACCTGCGGAATGTCAATTCTCGCCTGGACACTCTGACTGCTCCACCAGCAACCACCGCCAGTGCCATGACTCGCAATCCGGCAGCTCCGCTGCCCACCAATACTATGGTATCCTACCCCGGACCCCGGCTTTCTGCACCTCCTCGCTTCGGAGGCGACTCCGCTCAGGCTCGGGGCTTTATAAATCAGTGCATCCTGCACTTTGAACTCCTGTCCCACCAGTTTAACTCCGACCGGGCCAAAATTGCCTTCATCATGTCCCATCTCACCGGGGAGGCCCTGGCCTGGCTAAATCCTCTATGGGAGAGAGGAGACCCCCTGGTGTCCGACTTGCCTGCCTTTCTCACGGCTTTCCGGAAAGTCTTTGACGAACCCGGACGGAAGACCTCATCCGCATCATCTCTGCTACGCCTCCGTCAGGGAAGTCTCACCGTGGGCCAATATGCCATACGGTTCCGTACCCTTGCCTCGGAGCTGGCCTGGGATAACGACGCTCTGGTATCTGTCTTCTGGGAGGGTCTGTCCGGCCGTATTAAAGATGAACTCGCCGGTCGAGACATTCCTACCACTCTCGATGACCTAATAACTCTTGCCACCCGGATTGACCTACGGTTCCAGGAGCGTGCCAAAGAAGTCACCCGTGAGAGGAGGTTTCCACGTCTAGCTCCTACTTTTCAGAAACCCGTCACTCCCTCCGTTTCTCCCCAGGTACACTCTCCTGAGCCTATGCAGGTCGACCAGACCAAGATGGTCAAAACCCGTCAGGATTTACGCCGTGCCGAGGGGAGCTGCTTCTACTGTGGCAGTAAGGAGCACCGGATCCGTACCTGCCCGGAGAGGTCGGGAAACACCTGTGTCTAGGTTCGCTCAGAGAGGTCGACCTAGACAAGAATAAATCCTCTCCATCTCTGCTGCTGTCAGTCTCAATTATCTGCGGGGAGAATCGTTATATCGAACTAGCCCAACTTGACTCTGGAGCGGCCGGGAATCTTATTTCACAGGCCCTGGTAGAAAAATACCACATTCCCACCAAACCTCTGGCTATACCATTATCTGTCGCTGCTGTGGATGGGGGCCTCTTACCACGTCCCATCCAACTCATCACCGAATCCATAACTCTGCAGGTGGGAATGCTGCATTCTGAGAGCATCTCTTTTCACGTTCTGCCTGGACTCTCTCACGCCCTCTTACTAGGTCTACCTTGGCTCCAGAGACATGCACCCGTGCTTGACTGGCAGACCGGAGAAGTCCTTCGCTGGGGACAGGACTGTCATAAGACTTGTTTGGTTCCTGTTCATCCCGCCCGTCCTTCTCCTACCCCAACTAATCTACCTGGACTTCCGATTCCCTATTGGTCATTTGCTGATGTCTTTAATAAAAAGGAGGCAGAGACATTACCCCCTCATAGACCATACGACTGTCCTATCGACCTGTTACCCGGTACTACGCCTCCCCGTGGGCGTATTTACCCATTGTCCGCTGCTGAGACCCGGTCGATGTCCGAATATATTGAGGAGAATTTGGTCAGGGGATTCATCCGGAAATCTACCTCCCCAGCGGGAGCAGGCTTCTTTTTCGCAAAAAAGAAGGACGGCTCTCTCCGTCCCTGTATAGACTATAGAGGCCTTAACCAGATCACGGTGAAGAATAAGTACCCCCTTCCGCTCATTCCAGAATTATTTGATCGTCTGAGGGGGGCTAGAATCTTCACCAAACTGGACCTCCGTGGGGCGTACAACCTGGTCCGTATCCGTCAAGGGGATGAATGGAAGACTGCATTCAACACCCGGGACGGCCACTATGAATATCTGGTAATGCCCTTTGGTCTCTGTAACGCTCCTGCCGTCTTTCAAGAGTTGGTCAATGACATCTTCCGGGACCTTCTCTACTCCTGCGTAGTGGTGTACCTGGACGACATCTTGGTCTTCTCTCCGGATCTCCAGACTCACCGGAGAGACGTTCGTCAGGTCCTGCTCAGGCTCAGGCAGAATCACCTCTTCGCTAAATATGAGAAGTGCCTCTTTGAGCAGACCTCGCTTACGTTTTTGGGCTACATTATTTCTCAGACCGGCCTACGAATGGATCCAGAGAAACTGTCTGCCATCGAGAAATGGCCCCGACCGGAGGGGTTGAAGGCCATTCAGCGGTTCCTGGGCTTCGCCAACTACTACCGCCTCTTCATACCGCACTTCTCTTCCCGGACTGCCCCAATTTCCGCGCTCACCCGTAAGGGCACTAATCCCAGAGAGTGGCCGCCCGAAGCAGAGGAGGCCTTTCTTTCCTTAAAACAGGCCTTCTCTTCCGCCCCGATGCTGCATCGCCCAGATGGCAACAAGCAGTTCTTCCTGGAGGTTGACGCCTCCTCCTCTGGAGCCGGAGCGGTACTTACCCAAAAATCATCTTCCGGGAGAATGGTAACTTGTGGCTTCTTCTCCAAACTCTTCTCCTCTTCTGAGCGCAACTATTCCATAGGAGATCGAGAGTTATTGGCCATCAAGCTGGCATTGGAGGAGTGGCGTTACCTGCTCGAAGGGGCTCTTCACCCGGTAATAATTTACACTGACCACAAGAACTTGGCTTACCTCCAGCATGTCCAGAGACTTAACCCGCGCCAAGCTCGGTGGTCCTTGTTTTTTGCTCGCTTTGATTTTATTCTTCATTTTCGCCCGGCTGACAAAAACATCAAGGCGGACGCCTTGTCCCGATCCTTTCTGGTGTCTGATCTCGAGGAAGAACCAAAACACATCATCGATCCCGCCAGAGTAATGCAGGTGGCTCCCGTGAGTCTAAATCGTCTCCCTCCCGGTAAGACGTTCGTATCAGTACCTGATCGGGAGATCCTACACTGGGGTCACTCGTCTAAACTAGCTGGCCACGCCGGTCAGAAAAAGACCCTCCAGCTTATTACTCGGCACTACTGGTGGCCTACCCTGCACAAGGACGTAATAGACTTTGTTTCTGCCTGTGTGTCCTGCGCCCGCAACAAAGTTCCGAGACATCTGCCAGCCAGTCGCCTCCTTCCGCTCCCAGTACCTGCTGCCCCCTGGCAGCATATAGCAATGGACTTTATAACTGATCTCCCCGTCTCTGCCGGTTGTATGGTCATTTGGGTGGTCGCTGACCGCTTTTCCAAGATGGCTCATTTCGTTCCCCTGCCAGGCCTCCCGTCTGCACCCGAGCTGGCTAAAGACTTTATCCGCCAAATCTTCCGTCTTCATGGACTGCCCCTCCACATAGTGTCGGATCGTGGGGTACAGTTCACCTCACGCTTCTGGAGAGCCACTTGTAAACTGCTAGACGTCACCCTGGACTTCTCCTCCGCTTACCACCCACAGTCTAATGGTCAAGTGGAGCGGATCAATCAGAACCTGACCAGTTACTTCCGGCACTTCGTTAATGCCCACCATTCAGACTGGGTGGATCTCCTGCCATGGGCCGAATTTTCTTACAACAATCACGAGAGCGAATCTTCCTCCAAATCCCCGTTTTTTGTTGTCTTCAGTCAGCATCCTCGGATCCCATTTCCCGTCTCCACCTCGGTGGACAATCCGGCTGCGGAATCTCTTGTTAACAAATTTTCCTCCATATGGGAGAGTACCCGGTCCGCACTCCTTCTGTCATCCGAGCGTATGAAAAGACATGCTGACAAAAAACGTCTGGATCCTCCTCAATTCCGTCAGGGGATAAGGTCTGGCTCTCGTCCAAGTATGTCCGGCTCAAGATTCCTTCCTATAAGTTAGGGCCTCGGTTCATCGGTCCTCTGGAGGTCATCAGTCAGATCAACCCGGTGGCCTATAAATTGAAACTCCCGGCCAACTTGCGGATCCCTAACTCCTTCCATGTATCTCTCCTCAAACCTGTGGTACTTAACTCTTTTTCCAAGTTTACAGGTACGCCTCCTGCTCCGGTTTCCGCTGAAAACGAATTTGAGATAGAGAACATTCTGGCCACCAAAAGGGTAAGAGGGAAGACCTTTTTTCTAGTAGATTGGAAGGGGTTTGGTCCTGAAGAGAGAACGTGGGAGCCCCGGGAGAACATCCATGCCCCTCTCATCCTAGCTAAATTTCTCTCTGGCCTAAAAAAGGGGGGGCCTAAAGGGGGGGGGTACTGTAGCGCCGGCGTCCCTGCCCTCTGCTAGGCAGGGACGCTGTTCCCCTCACCCCTCTGCTCCGAGCCCGGCGTCCTCCTCCCGCTCTGCTGGCAGCGCGCGCTCCTTCCCGGCCACTGTGCTTAAGGCGCGCGCGCGCGCTCCCTCCCTCTTAAATGGGCCGCGCGCGCCGTCCTAAGGAGTCCCCGGCCAATGGCCGGAGGACTTCACCATATATAAGGCACCTCCTCCAAAATGGAGGTGCCCGAGCAATGTTGTTGCACTGTTCACTACTCTGCTTCAGCCCTCAGGTCCCGTTGCCAGTTACCTGCCAGTTACCTGCCAGAAACCTGCCAGTTTGCTGTCTGTTTCCTGCCTGACATTCCTCCTACCTGCTTGCTAGCCTGAGGTCCGACGGTCTGCCTTCCTACTCCTGTCAGTCTGTCTATGGACCAGCTTGCCCGCTCACCTGGGAGCGCACATCTGCTACCTGCCTGCTAGCCTACCTGGAGGCTCCGCCGTCACGTGCTGTGACCACCTGCCATTCCAGAGACTCCTGCCCGCTCACCTGGGAGCGCACATCTGCTACCTGCCTGCTAGCCTACCTGGAGGCTCCGCCGTCACGTGCTGTGACCACCTGCCATTCCAGAGACTCCTGCCCGCTCACCTGGGAGCGCTCATCTGCTGCCTGTCTGTTGGCCTACCTGGAGGCTCCGCCGTCACGTGCTGTGACCACCTGCCATTCCAGAGACTCCTGGCCGCTCACCTGGGAGTACTCATCTGCTGCCTGTCTGTTGGCCTACCTGGAGGCTCCGTCGTCACATGCTGTGACCACCCGTTTATCCAGAGACTCTCGCTTGCTCACCTGGGAGCACACATCTACCATCTGCCTGCTAGCCTACCTGGAGGCTCAGCCATCACAGGTCGTACCTACCCTTTACCCAGAGACTGCCCCGGTCACTTGCCGTGACCTCCTGCCCGTTCATCCAGAGACTGCCCCGGTCACTTGCCGTGACCTCCTGCCCGTTCATCCAGAGACTACCCCGGTCACTTGCCGTGACCTCCAGCCCGTTCACCCAGAGACTGTCCCGGTCACCTGCTGTGACTGCCTGCCCGTCTTCCCTGGTCGCCACCTGCTCCCTTACAAGGACCGCCCCCTTGTATAGTAGCTCAGAGGTTCCGCCTCCCAGACCCGTTACAGGTTGGCACCAAAGATCTCGATCTTGGTCTCATCAGACCATAGAACCTTGAACCAGTCTGTCTCAGAGTCCTCCAAGTGATCATGAGAAAACTGTAGACGAGCCTTGACATGACGCTTTGAAAGTAAAGGTACCTTACGGGCTCGTCTGGAACGGAGACCATTGCGGTAGAGTACGTTACTTATGGTATTGACTGAAACCAATGTCCCCACTGCCATGAGATCTTCCTGGAGCTCCTTCCTTGTTGTCCTTGGGTTAGCCTTGACTCTTCGGACAAGCCTGGCCTCGGCACGGGAGGACACTTTCAAAGGCTGTCCAGGCCGTGGAAGGCTAACAGTAGTTCCATAAGCCTTCCACTTACGGATGATGCTCCCAACAGTGGAGACAGGTAGGCCCAACTCCTTGGAAAGGGTTTTGTACCCCTTGCCAGCCTTGTGACCCTCCACGATTTTGTCTCTGATGGCCTTGGAATGCTCCTTTGTCTTTCCCATGTTGACCATGTCTGAGTGCTGTTCACAAGTTTGGGGAGGGTCTTAAATAGTCAGAAAAGGCTGGCAAAAGAGATCTTTAATCCACACATGTGAAGCTCATTATTCTTGGTGCCTGAACTACTGCTTAATACTTTTGGGGGACCAAACAGAATTCTTGTGGTTTGAGGGGTTGAATAATAAATGACACTCTGAATTAACTTTTAACGTTTTTAAAAAAAAAAAAAAAAAAAAAAAAAATTTGCTGCAGTGCATTTCCCACTTCCAGGCTGATCTACAGTACAAATGTCACAATGCCAAGTTAATTCCGCATGTGTCAACCAGCTAAATCTGCAGGGGGTTGAATACTACTTGTAGGCACGGTATGATGACCATACTGTATATGGGGCTATGGAGGACATTATACTGGAGGCTGTGGTGGCCATACAGGATAGGGGACTGTGGTGAATATCATACTGTTTGAGGTGCTGTTTGTGGGCCATAATATTGTATAGGGTGCTGTGGGAGCCATAATAGTATACATGGGGGCTGTTTTGGACTTCATACTATTTATAGGGGTCTGTGGTGGATATCATACTATATATGTGGCAGTGGTGGTGACCATACTATATAATGGCAGCTTGTTGTGGATAGACCATCATACTGTGTAGGGGGACAGTGTGAGGAGTGGTTCCAGTTTGAAGAGGGCAGCGTGGTGGGAAATATGAGGGCATAATGTGAAGAGGGGGCGCAGAATGGATATGGAGAGGGCACAGCGTGAAATGGAGGCACAATATGGAGTGAGGTTAGCATGGCTGGGGACAGTGTGGAGATATAGAAAGTGTAATGGAAAATTAGAGACAGCCATGGTATAGGCCGTGGTTCATAAGGGCGGATGGTGTGGTGGTTATAGCTGTTAATGGTAGACAGTGTGGAGGTTATATACTATAGGAGGCATATTTAGGGTACAGTATGGACAGATATTTTATGCAGAGGGCATTTTAATAACACTTTTATTTTTAAGGGCACTGTGTGCGGATGTGCTGCAAAAGACTGGAGAAGAGGGAGGTCTGCAGAGATGAGCTGTGGATGTGAAAAGTCATCAAGGCATCTAGACAAGTTTGAGATAAAAAGAAAGAGATGACTGCAGAGAAGATGTCATATGTAAGTTACCTGATTGTAAATGTTTATCTGTGATATTGACTAATTCTCATCAGTACTGTGGTTCCTGTATGGTCCGCAGTCTGATGATAGCTGTTAATAACAACTCCTGGTATCTCTTTACCATTTGTTAAGGACATACTGGGATTGTAGGTTTATGTGATACAATTGTTTATGGGACTGACTTGATATTACAATTGATCGTTGTACTAAGCTTGGTTCTTGTAATGAAGTACTTTTGGTTCTGGTCATGTATTCATTTACTTATGGTGTTTCTGATGAAATATTCATGTACTGATGGTGGTTCTGGTGACGTAGTCATGTACTAATGGGGGCCTGTTTATTTTCCATTAGGACATCTGTCAAATGCTGGACACCTTAATTGAAACCAAATGGGGAAGATTATAGTTACGCTTTATTAGTTTCCATAACTATCCTTGGGTTCTACATTTAAAATATAGGAAGTCAGGGATGAATATCGCTATCTTTTCCCCTGTATTGTGTAAATGGTCCACAAAAAATGATTGATTCTGTATCTAACTTTGAAATTGCTGTCCCTATTAAGTCACATCTAGTGATGAGCGCATATCTTCTGTTAACCCTTTCGGCGAGCATGCTCAGGTGTTTCCCGAGTATCTTCAGCGTGCTCAGGTGTTCAGGCATTCCTCACATGTATTAAAGCTGTCAAACAGTCGCAAATCATGGACACAGCTCGACTCAAACATAACACCCGAGCACGCTGAAGATACTCGGGAAACACCCGAGCACGCTCGTAAATCTCGAGTATCGAGCATGCTCGACTATCACTAGTCACATCCTTAAAGTACACCACTTTTTTTTACTTTTGGTGAAATTTTTAGTGAAAAAGGTAACAATTCTAGTGGAAGTGGTCATCAGAGTTTGCTACCTAACCCATCGGAGAGGGAGAGGGGAGGAGCATTAGGGGTCCTGTTACCTTAGTCTCTTACCCATTCCTTTTCTTTGAGGTGGGGGGGGCTTCATTGGCTTCATGTGCCTAGGGCACCAAAATACTTTGTCCCGGCCCTGAATGGATGCCATCTAAATGCATGTCTTTGTTTTCTTTTATTTTGCTTGATTTTTTTTCAGAGGACCATCTGTTATATAAAAAAAATGAACATTTTTGTAATATAATGTGTCAGGTGCAGTCGGTGGAAAATATGGACAACATATGTACAACAAAATTGAGGTGTGATTAAGGTCTTGCAGTTTGAGCTCTGCATGAAAAGTCAAATGTTGGAACTGGCAGAGCATAAAAACACAGGAGACGCTCAGACCTTGTGCTGTCCAGATTATGGGATTTGCAAAGCTATTGAATTAGTGTGTAATCCATTAGTAATATGAGCAGTCATTGCAGATAACTGGATATATTATGCATAGCATGCTCTTACATGGGTTTTCCCACCTAAGAATATTATTGTATATCACTAGTATATATGGGTCCTACAATTTGGAGGGTAAAGAAACCAAATGGGTGAACTCTCCAATAGAGATGAGCGTTGTTCTACTCGAACTGTTCGCCAATCTCAAATTCGAGCTGTTTTGGGCGGTGTTCGAGCCGTTCGGCGAACACGAACAATTTGAGAAAAATTCGGCTGTTCGAGGTTATGTTCGATAACTGTTCGTGCACCAAAATCATAACTGGATTTTTTCTCAGTAATGATGAAAATTAATGTTAATACGCAGTTTGAGTGTACAGCGGGGCGGGGGGAGGGGCAGGGGATGGATCTCTGCAGGAACAATGAAGATCTCCATTTTTTTTTCTCTTTCCCGCATTTACAGTGGGGAGGTGCAATCTGTCAGCCTATCAGCAGCGCACACACGGAGCGAAGTGCTTTTTTTCACACAAGCAAGGGCATGTGTGATTGGCAGTGTATGTCACATGTCCTTGCCCTATAAGACCAAGCCATTTTCCCCGTCGCCACCATTTTCTCACTGCTGCAGCTGCGTGTTAGACGGCACCGCTGTTGCTGTGTGCGCTATACCTTGTTAATTTCAAGCCAATTTTCGCACAAATCTACAGATAGCTTGGGAGTAGGGAATAGTTGTGATTGCAGTCCTTTTAAGGACTAGGTTACAGCATTTCCTACGACTTTTATCAGGCAGGTCTGTGCTCTTAAATAGATAAGTTGTGGGAGTAAAGACTAATTGTAATTGGAGTCCTTTTCAGGACTAGGTTACATCAGTTCCTATCAGTTTTTGCCAGGCAGGTCTGTGCCAGTGCTGTGCAAGTTTTTTTCACAGCATTTGGCTGAATCTAGCAAAGCTAATCCTTTTTGGCCTATTGCAGAGTGTGTTAGTCAGTGGAGTAGCCTATCTGTGTTGCAAGATATACCACCTGTGTATAGAATACCAATTTTTTTACTGCACCTAGTGAAGTAAAATCTTTTGGGCATAGCATCATTCTATTAGTCCATCTATACTGACCTCCATCAGGTTGCAAACTGAATATATTTTTTTCTGCATCTACCTCTGAAAAAATATTGGGCTTCTAGCTGTGTGTGGGACTTGTTGTATTAGTCCATCTATACTGACCTCCATCAGGTTGCAAACTGAATATAATTTTTTTCTGCATCTAGCTCTGAAAAAATATTTGGCCTTCTAGTAGTGTGTCGGACTTTCTCTATTAGTCCATCTATACAGACCTCCATCAGGTTGCAAATTCAAAATAATTTTTATCTGCATCTACAGTACCTCTGAAAAAATATTTGGGCTTCTAGCTGTGTGTGGGACTTGTTGTATTAGTCCATCTATACTGACCTCCATCAGGTTGCAAACTGAATATATTTTTTTCTGCATCTACCTCTGAAAAAATATTGGGCTTCTAGCTGTGTGTGGGACTTGTTGTATTAGTCCATCTATACTGACCTCCATCAGGTTGCAAATTAAAAATAATTTTTATCTGCATCTACAGTACCTCTGAAAAAATATTTGGGCTTCTAGCTGTGTGTGGGACTTGTTGTATTAGTCCATCTATACTGACCTCCATCAGGCTGCAAATTGAATATAATTTTTTTCTGCATCTAACCCAGCCAATAGTTTTGGCCTAATACCACAGTTTGGCCACTCAGCTCTGCTCGGTTACCATCCATTGTTTTTTTGTGCAAACAACTCCAGAGTTGTGAATTAGTTAACCACCAAAATGAGTGGAAAAAGGCCTGCTGCTGGTGGAAAGGAGAATAGGCGTGTTGGGAAGGGGAAAAAAGGTTGTGTCCGTGGGGTAGGTGTTAAAGCAACAGTAACATCTGCAGAAGAAAGACCATCTTCCAGCCAAACTAAAATGTCTACTTCTTTTAGCTGACAATGTGATAAGATCCCTTTCTTACGGCCACGCCAATCGCTACAAATTCCAGATGAGGCACAAAAACAGCAGGTGCTTCAACGGATATCAAGTGCTCCTTTAAGTGGGCTCTCCTCCACATCAACTTCAACATCACAAATACTCCAGTCCTCAAAGGTGTCACCCAAATCGCACTTGCTTCCTCACAGCTCCCAAATCTCCAGCTGCCCGTCTGAGTATGAGGTAGAACAGATGGTTGAGTCTGCAGAGCTGTTTACTCATACTATAGCCTGGGAATCAGAGGTCGACTCCAGCGCTTCTGTGAATCCAGACGAGGAAATGATCTGCACTGATGCCCAGAATCTTTATGAGTCGGATCCAGGACCAGACGCAGAAGGTTCTGACCATAATGTAGACCCTCATTTCCAAACTGTAACTCCTGTTGGTGGAGACAATGAGGAAGACGATGATAAGACTCAAATACCTGATTGGAGCGACAACTTTAGTTTTTTGTCAGGGCAGGAACAGGTTGGCTCTGAGGACGACGGGTGTGATAACACACAGGGTGATGATGATGAGGTTGGAGATCCCACTTACTGTCAACCCACAGTCAGCCAAGAGATGAGGTCAGCAGAGGAGGTGGAGGAAGATGCTAGTGACGACGAGGTCAGGTTGCGCCTTCCTGGACAGAGACGTAGTACTGGAAGCACGTCAACAACTGCATCCTCAAACACAACTCTGCCTCTCACCACAAGTCGTGGTGGCTCTTCAGGTCGCATGGGTGCTAAGCCTTGCATAGCCTGGGCATTTTTTCAGATCGATAAAGATGACCCAACTCGTGTTATCTGTAACATTTGTCAGCAAAAGCTAAGCAGAGGCCAAAAAATACATAGTTTGAGTACTTCATGCATGAACCGGCACATGGACATGAAGCATAAGTTGCAGTGGGAAGCTCAGTGTGCTACAATGCGGCCTAGCCGGCCGGGCCAACCACCGTCTGCCATATCTTGTGCATCCGCGGCCTCTTCATCCTCTGTGACTGGGGGGACAGCAGTCACACCTGTTTTGGGGCGCAGACCTGCCACCTCTTTACCCGCAACAGCCAGCGTGATTGGCAGGTCATCATTTTCTTTGGAGGTGGTAACACCAGCTGGTGTTGAGCGCTGTCCGACATCGATAGCACCACCTTTGGATCAAGGCAACCTAACATGTCCGCCTGCATCTTCCTCACAGACCGGCAGTTTGCCGGGGACACCCTTATCAACCCCGTCTAAGCACAATAGCCAGCCCTCGGTCCCTCAGATGTGGACAAGTAAAAGACCATTTCCTCCTAGCCATGAGAAAGCTAAGAGGTTGAATTTCACCATCTGCAAGCTCTTGGCTACAGAAATGCTGCCTTTCCGCCTGGTGGACACAGAGGATTTTCGAGACCTTATGTCCGTCGCAGTGCCCCAGTACCAGATGCCCAGTCGGCACTACTTCTCAAAGAAAGGTGTGCCTGCGCTCCACCAGCATGTCGCACACAACATCACCGCTTCTTTGAGAAACTCTGTGTGTGACAGGGTGCATTTCACCACAGACACTTGGACGAGTAGGCATGGACAGGGGCGTTACATGTCGCTGACTGGGCACTGGGTAACTATGGTGACAGCAGGACAAGGGGCTGCTGTCCAAGTCTTGCCGTCCCCACGAGTTGTGCGTCAATCCTCTTTATGTCAAAGTTCCTCCACTGCTTCTGCCTCCTCAACCTCCTCTCGGTCTTCCACCTGCACCCAAAGCCTGTCTGGTCATGCCACAAGCTTTCTAACTGCGCAGAAGGGATCCTGCACACCTCCTTACTATGCTGGCAGTAGGGCTCAACGTCATCAGGCGGTTTTTACTTTGAAATGTCTGGGAAATGTGAGTCACACAGCTGAGGAGTTGTGGTCAGCTCTGGAGAACCAATTTCATGAATGGTTGTCTCCACTGGACCTGAAACCAGGGAAGGCCGTGTGCGACAATGCTGCAAACCTGGGTGCGGCCCTTCGCCGGGGCAATGTCACACACGTGCCTTGTATGGCTCACGTGTTGAACCTGGTTGTCCAGCAATTTTTAGCCCACTATCCCAGACTAGATGGCCTTCTGCAGAGGGCACGGTCGCTGTGTGCTCACTTCCGCCGTTCGCATCCCGCAGCTCAGCGACTTACATCTCTACAGAAGTCGTTGGGCCTGCCACTTCACCGGCTAAAATGCAATGTGCCTACCCGGTGGAATTCAACTCTGCACATGTTGCAGCGACTGTGGCAGCACCGACAAGCCCTGGTGCAATACGTTCTGACGTATAGCCTGGGCCAACGAGATTCAGAGGTGGGGCAAATCACGCTGGAGGAGTGGTCTCAGATCAGGGACCTATGCACCCTTCTGCACAGTTTTGAAATGGCGACGAAGATGTTTAGTGCTGACGATGCCATTATCAGCATGACTATTCCGGTGATTTACATGCTGGAGCAGATGTTAAACAGAATTCGGAGTCAGGTGGTGGCACAAGAGGAGGTGGAGGAAGTAGAGGAGGAGGAGTTGTATGCGGAAGGGCTGACATCTGCAAGGTCCAGACGGTCGGCAGCACCAAGGCGGCAGGCATGTGAGGGTGGGGGAGATGGTTTTACCAGGGCGCATGGTAGCAGCCAAACTAGTGAGGAAGGTGCAGGAGCCCAGGAAGAAGTGGAGGACGAACTGATGGAAGACTCATCAGATGAGGGAGACCTTGATCACATTTCTGTTGTGCGAGGTTGGTGGGAGAGGACAGAGGAAGGAAGCATGATTGTTACCTCGCCACCAACACAACAGGGACTTGGTGCTCCTGGATGCGCAACACACATGAGTGCCTTCTTGCTGCACTACCTGCAACATGACCCTCGAATTGTGAGAATTAGAAATAATCCTGACTACTGGGTTGCCACACTGTTAGATCCCCGGTACAAAAGTAAATTTGCAGAAATTATTCCTGCCATAGAAAGGGATGCACGCATGCAGGAGTATCAGCAGAGACTGTTGCAGAATCTTACATGTGCTTTTCCACAAAATACCAGTGGTGCACGTAGTGAATCTCACAGTTCCAACTTGCCAACCGTGGGACCGTCAAGTGTTCAGCACTCAAACCGTAACAGAACCACAGTATCTGCTGGTAACATCAATTTTGCGGAATCATTTCACCACTGTTTTAGCCCATGCTTTGCAAGGCCACAGGAGACAAGAAGTCTGACACATAGTCAACGCCTAGAGACGATGGTACAGGAGTATCTCCAAGTAAACATTGAAGCCACGACTGTGTCACTGGACCCTTGCTCTTTTTGGGCTTCCAATCTGGATAAATGGCCAGAGCTAGCCACTTACGCCTTGGAGATCTTGTCATGCCCCGCAGCCAGCGTTCTGTCTGAACGTGTGTTCAGCGCTGCTGGTGGTGTGCTGACAGATAAGCGCACGCGGCTCTCCACTGATAATGTAGACAGACTCACGTTCATAAAGATGAACAAATCATGGATCCGAAACGACTTTTCTACCCCTGTGTCATCCTGGGGAGAGTAAAAGCTTGATGATTGGTTAAAATCACCCTACCAACCGTTTTAAGCTTTCAAATTACTAATCATGTTTATCTGTATCTTGACTGGAAAATAATTTGGGCTTTGTAGCAGTGTGCAGCACTGATCCTATTAGGCCATCTATAATAAGCTCCACCAGATTTAAAATGAAAAATAATTTTTAGCTGCATCTAGCCCGGAAAATAATTTTGGGGCTCCGAGATGCGCAAGACACATAAGTGCCTTCTTGCTGCACTACCTGCAGCATGACCCTCATATTGTCAGAATTCAAAGTAATCATGACTACTGGGTTGCCACACTCTTAGATCCCTCAAACTTTTCGATCAACCTTTTCATTTTAATAAAGACCAAAAAAATGGTCATTTTTGAAATTATAAGCATTAGCAGGTTGTTAGAAACTGAAATCAAACAGTTTTCAACTCAAAACTTTATTGTAGGTGATGTTACATTTTCACATAGGACCCCTTGTTCGAAAGGAGCTTCTGAACTCTCTCATCCATTGAATTTGTCAGGTTTTGGATGGTTTCTGCTTCAATTGTTTTGCATGAGGACAGAATACCCTCCCAGAGCTGTTGCTTAGATGTGAACTGCCTCCCGCCATCATAGACACTCCTTTTAATGATGCTCCAAAGGTTCTGAATGGGGTAGAGGTCAGGGGAGCATGGGGGTCACACCATAAGTTTGTCCCCTTTTATGCCCATATCAGCCAGAGATGCAGATGTTTTATGTGCAGCATGAGATGGTGCATTATCATGCAGAAAAATGATCTTGCTGTGAAATACACGGTTCTTCTTCTTGAACCATGGCAGGAAGTGCTGTTTGAGAAAATCCACATACATTATGGAGTTCATCTTTAGCGCCTTCAGGGATCCTAAAGGGGCCGACAATCTCTCTCCCCATGATTCCAGCCCAAAACATTACTCCACCTCCTCCTTGTTGGCGCTGTAGCCGTGTTTGCGTGGGGTGTCCATCAACCAGCCATCCTCCACTCCATCCATCTGGACCATCGAGCGCTGCACGGCACTCATCCGTGTACAAAACAGTTTTGAAATCAGTCTTCATGTAATGTTTGGCCCACTGGAGCCGTTTCTGCTTGTGTGAAGTGGATAGAGGAGGTCGACAGGATGGCGTATGCACAGCTGCAAACCTCTGAAGGACCCTGCATCTTGTTGTTCGGGGGACGTTGGAGGCACCAGCAGCTTCAAAAACTTGTCTGCTGCTATGACAAGGCTTTCTTGCCGCTGCTCTTTTAACCTGACGTAATTGCCTGTAGGAAAGAGTCCTCAATTTGCCCTTATCAGCACGCACACGTGTGTACTGTGAATCAGCTACATACTTCTTGATTGCCAAGACACTTCATCCTGATCATCGCACAATGTTGATTGTAGTCATGCCTTGACCTAAACACTCCACAATTTGTTGCTTCTCAGCAGCCGACACATCCTTTTTCTTTCCCATTTTGGCAGAAAATGTAGGCTGCTTAATAATGTGAGAGAGCCTTCTTAAGTAGTCTTGCCTTTCATTGGACACACCTGCCAAACTAATTAGCACAGGTGTCTGCAATTGCTTACAGTGATATAAAGAGCCCTGACACACATCACCATCAATGAGTTTAACTGACAAACAAACAAATTCTTCCCTTATCACTCCTAAACACTTTTTGCATAATAATTTGGAACGCAGTGTACATGTGCTTTTCCACAAAACACCAGTGGTTCACGTAGTGAATCTTACAGTTCTAACTTGCCAACCGTGGTCTGTATGGAATTGTTCAATAAAGGGCCCAAAATTAAGATAACATACATGGGAGAGGTCTCTATGAATAGGAATTCCTAAGTATTTGATACCCTGTGAGGGCCAGGCAAACGGAAAGTTGGACTGGATGGAATCCTATATGGATTTGGGGAGGGAGACATCGAGGGCCTCAGACTTCGCTGCATTGATTTTAAAATTTTACCATGTAACAAAGTGATCTATTTCAGCCATAACAGCATGGATGGATATATGTGATTGAGTGATATATACTAGGACATCATCAGCAAATAGAGAGCACTTGTACTCGGTGCCTCCCACCTCAATCCACCTAATATTGGGGTTATGGCGAATTGATGAGAGCAGGTGCTCCGTCACTAGGATGTATAAGAGAGGGGACAGAGGACATCCCTGCCTTGTCCCATTGGTGATTGTGAAAGGTGATGAAAATGTTCTGACGCACCCCCTGGGCCTTGGGACACCCGGAGCCGGACCCTTTTTGGTGGATGCTGGTGGTTGTAGTCTTCGTGGCGGCGACCCTGTTCCGTGGCTCAGGGCGGTCAAACCAGTGGCGGAACTATTTATGTGGTTTTGATGTTTAAATGTCCGACTACGCCACCCGTGGATTGCGGTCAGAGTGAACCGCCGCTACAGGGCAGACCGCTGAGGCTGGTGTTGTGGGTGCAGCAAAGCGTAGCATAACTCCCCACGGGAGGAGTATAGCCTCAGGGCAGTGTATGCGGAGGATGGGGGTGATGGTGCAGGGCAGCAGCAGTAACGACACGGAGTCAGTGATGCAGTCCAGGGCCTTTACTCACAGTTCTTATTATCCAGACCACGTCTGCAGGTAACGGCTGCCCACGTCGTACTGTGCTCACCAGGTGAGGGGCTCAGACAACTCCCAGATAACTTTGGAGCGCTTCACAGGACCCCCTTTGTGTGTCCTTTGTCTGGCCTTTCTTACCAACACTTCTGTCCGGCTGCCTCGGGCCTCCTCTTGGTAAACTTGGCGCCAGTTTCCCTGACCCTATGTGGTGCCTTCCTAGCGGGTGTAGCGAGGGGCTGCGCCACATAAAATGTCAGAGCCTCCGGTTTCTAGCTGAGGGTCGTTTCCTGCCTCCACTAGTTCGGGGACCGGTCTCCCCCTTTGGCCTGACCCCTCCACGCAGGTGGATTCGGGCGTGCGGTGGCGACTCGCCCGTCCGCACCCCTGGGATCCCTTCATTCCTCGTTCCTGGAGCCTTCTCCGCTCCTCTTCCTTCCTTCTCCCTCTTCCAGGCCTGGGCCTCTGTTACTAGGCCCGCCTCCGGAGCAGAGCTCATGCAGAGCCCCTGCTCCCTGCCACTTCTGCTCAGACTTCTCTGCACTGAACTAAGATGGTGCCCACCTTTTATACTCCCTTCTCAATGCACCCAGGAACTGCTTCCTCCCTGCTCCTCCACTACAGGGTTCCCCTTCCTCAGTGTTCCCTCCCCCCACTCCAGCCAGGGACAGGGACTGTCGTGCCCATCTCAGGGGCATATTGGTCGCCCTGCCCCACGGCAATGTGGTGTAATGCATGCAGGTGTCGGGTCCTGATCCACACTCCATCCTTACCTGAGAGTGAGATATCACACCTCTGGGTGAGGTGCAATACGTCTGTAGCAACCGAGCCCTCAGGGTGCTACAGTTCCATTTATCTTCAGCCTAGGTGACGTATTGCGATACAGGGCCGTGATTTTGGCTATAAAAGGGTCCCCTAGACCCCTACCCCAAGCTTTTTAAGAGAATCATATATGGCGTGCCAGGAGACTCTATGGAATGCTTTCTCAGCATCCAACGAGAGTATCTAATTACAAATTTTTAACTGCATCTAGCCCAGGAAATACTTTGTGCCTAGTAGCAGTGTCTGCTAGTCAGCGGATTATCCCGGCTGTTAAGCAAGCTACACCACCTGTAGTTTAGACACTTAATTTTTTCAAAGGAAATGCTTCGGGACCATGGGATACTTAGTGAAGAGCATCAGGAGGCACCCCAAGGCATAGGGGCTGGGACTGGCAGTAGGATGCCTTGCGGTGGACAGCCGAGCTCGATCCTTATAAAAGCTTTTTAACTGCAGCAGCTTTAGTGGACGCTACTGGAGCTGGAATTACCGCGGCTGCTGGCATGAGACTTGCCCTCCAATAGATCCTTGTAAATGGATTTAAAGTGTATTCATTCAAATTAGAGAGATAATTTAAATTAAAAAGCTTAGAGCTGCCTCCACCACAGGGGGGCTCGCTCGACCCACCAGCGGACAGGCACCAGTATTGGGAGAGGGGGGCTGGCCGTCAGGGTTCACCGCGGCTCTGGCACAAACCCGGCGACACGGAGGTGGCACGGGCAGGAGCGGACTGGCCGTGTCGGCTTCTCACTTTTTGGATTTTAGAAGGGCATGACATATATATCTGTGTCTCCCCCTCCTTTTACTCCTCCACCTCTTTTATTTTCGCATGACTATATGTACTTGTCACTTTTCCATGTGTTAGTTATGTCTTCTGAGCAGTTTGTCAGCTTTTGGACACCTTTGAAGGTGTTTTCTATGTGTTTCTATGTGTTTTTGTTTGCCTGCCATTGGTTTTAACGGTGTTCGAAGGTGTTCGACGAACAGTTCGACGAACAGTTCGGCGAACACACGGGTGTTCGACGAACCGAACCGAACTCGAACACTACGGGGGTGGCTCAACACTACTCTCCAACAACAGATGGTCCCTATAATAAATCCATGGTGCTCACACGATGCTTCCTCGCAATGGTGCCTATGTTAAAATGTTAGCAATATTCATATAGTAGTGTTGGACACAAAGTACTGCGGTAATTGCACCACCCAAACTGTACGGGCAGCATAATACTAGAGCTCAGACCCTAATGCCAGAAATAACAGTGTCTCGAAAGTAATGGTATTTACAGTACATAGCTCTATGCATACAACAGTAAAGGTCACATAGTAATGTAAAATCATTACATAAAGTAAAGGTAGCCGCTTTTAGCACAGTCCTTATAGCAATAGCAGTCATGGAAATGCATAGAGGCGTTTGTAACATAAGGCTAGGTCACACAACCAGTTTTCTCTGAATCGATCAGTTTTTGCTAATCTCACTCTGCTCAGACTCTGATCAGAGTGTGATCCGATTTTCTCAGATGTCTCGCTCCTGCTGCTTATGTGGCGCCCCTGCGGGTTCAGTCACCACAGAGGTACTGCATCTCACCGAGAGGTGTGGTACCCCACTCTCAGGTAAGGAGGGAGTACTACCCGGGACCCACACACCCACATCCAACACACTCCACTTGACGCGCCCCCTGGGCCGTGGAGTACTCGGTAGCCGGGCCGGTCGTTGCTAGGGGAGATGTCACAGTGGCAGTGGCCTGGTCAGTGACCCAGGGCGGTCAATAAAAGGGTATTTTATAGTTTTTGTATTTAATGTTCGTGACGCCACCTGTGGTATGCGGCTATATAGAGCTGCCGCTGCGGAGCAGGTCCTCTGGAGCTGTTGTTAATGCAGCAGAGTTGGTTCAGCTCTCCACAGGTAGAGCTAAGCTCCAGGGCGTTGCGTTGATGGTGAATGATGAAGTAACTGTGGTGGTGCAGTGTGGTTCAGGGGATGATGGCGCAGCAATGATTCACAGAGACAGTGGGGTGCAGTCTTCAGAGTTTTACTCACGATTTTCACGTTGCTCCTGGTTACAACTGCAGCTCATAACCACCCACGTCGTCCGGTGTTTACTCAGGGAGGGGTTCAGCAAACCCTCAGGTGATTCAAGAGCACTTAGCGGGACCCCTTTCTGTGTGTCCCTCCTGCTTGTCTTCCTGTGCTGGCTCTCACCCTCCTGCACTGCGCCTCGCAAACAGTGTCCCAAGCCAGTAAACGCAGATCTCTGCTGGCAACCTGGAGTTCCCTGGATCTTGTGTGGTTACTTTTTTGGCAATTAATTGTGGCTGTGGCAACTACATCCTGGAAATGTAGAAGCCTCCGGTTTCTAGTTGAATATTGCAATTCTCACTAGTTAGGGGCCGGTCCTCTCTGCGGCCTGATCCTTCCACTCCAGGTACATTCGGGCGTATGGGTGGCCTCCAGCACTTCCTGTATCTCTAGGATCCACTCTTTCCTTCTGGAGCCGTTCCCTCTGCTCCTCTCTACTCTTCAGTCTGTCTTCTTCCTGAGCAGAGCTCCTGCTCCTTTCACTCTCTCCTCACTGTTCCCTCAGACTGTTCTGACTTGAACTGAACTCCCAAGATGGCTTCCCTTTTTATATCCTCCTTCTCAAGTGCTCCCCTGAACTTCTTCCTCCACCCACACCCACTACATGGTTCCCGCTCTCTTGGTTCCCCCCACTCCAGCCAGGGCCAGGGCTCAGCAGTGCAGCAGTGCATCTTGCCCCTCCTGCTGGTCTGGAGTAGTGTAGTGTTGGATGCAGGTGTTTGGGTCCCGGGCTGTACTCTATCCTTACCTGAGAGTGGGGTACCACACCTCTGGGTGAGATGCAGTACCTCTGTGGTGACTGAACCCACAGGGGCGCCACACACTTCAGTAGGGAAGGGCGAGATTGCTCCAAAGGGAGAGCACAGTCCCTGGTCCCTAGCTGGAGGGTGGAACTAGGTAGAGGAAATAGATCAGGGAAGCACAGACAGGAAGAGTATAAGAAGGAGAGAAACCATCTAGAAGTGTCCAGTCCTGCTCAGGAGAGCAGTGCAGAAGGGTCCATGCTCCTGGCTCCTGTGCTTGGAGCAGGAGTTCAGTAGAGGTGAGAGGAGTCAGACCTAGTGAGAGAGGCCCAGGAGAGAGAAAGAGGAAAGAAGAGAGGAGCAGTGAGGAGGGCTCCAGGAAGACAGAGGGGATCCCAGGGGCACGGTGAGCGCGGATGCCACCCGTGCGCCCGAATCTACGCTGACGTGGAGGGATCAGGCCGCAGAGAGGGGACCAGCCCCTAAACTAGTGGAGAACAACCAGGCTCAGCTAGACAACCGGAGGCTGCTGCATTTTCAATGTGCTGCAGCCAACAGCCACAATTACATCGCTGAAAAGGTAGTCGTATAGGTTCCAGGGGACTGCACGTCGCCTGACAAGGCCCGAGGCCACTGGCTTGGGACACTGATTGTGAGGTGCAAGGCAGAAGGGCGAGAGCCAGCGCAGGGAAGACGACCGAGAAAGTACATAGAACGGGGTCCCGTTTAAGTACTCCTGAGATACTTGAGAGATTGCTGAACCCCTACCCCAGAGGACACAGGACGACATGGGCGGTTATAATCCGGTAAAGGGAAAGCTGAGGAACTTAACAACTGTTAGTAAAATCTGAAGACTGCACCGCACTGTGTCCTTGAATTATTGCTGCACCATCACCAGCCCTGACTACACAGGACCAGCAACATCTACCTCATACAATTTATCATTTCCTGCCCTGGAGCTAAGCGCTGCCTGTGGAGAGCTGAACCAACTCTGCTGTGTCACCATCAGCTCCAGTGGATCTGCACCGCAGCGGCGGCCCCATAGAGCCGCATACCACAGGTGGCGTCACGAACATTATCTCTAAAAACTTTATTCCCCTTTTACTTTCCCTTTAATTGACCGCCCTGGGTCATGGACCGGGTCACTGCCGCCGGCCGCGACCAATCAGCGATTTTGGTGCCAAATTTAAACACCGCTCTGCTGATTGGTCATGGCCGCTGGCCGCGACCAATCAGCGATTTTGGTGCCAAATTTAAACACTGCTCTGCTGATTGTGCCCGGTCGGCCGCATACATATTCTAGAATACCCGATGCATTAGAATCGGGCCACCATCTAGTGCCCATATAACAATGCCAGCCACAAGTGTGCCCAGATATTAGTTTCCAACCTTGTATTGTCTTGTCAAAGACATTAAAGTCAGCCATGGCGGTGCTAAATGGTATTGTTATACATAGTAGATCCTTAGCAGCATCGCTAACTATAGCCACGTTCATGTTGAAGTAAGTAATTGTATTATGGTAGCATTAGGATTCAGCAAAATGGCAATAAGCATAGGAGGCCATGTCAAATTTGGTAAACTAATATGTTGTAGAGAAACCTGCAGACCTAATAATGGTATCACAAAGTATGGACCCATCTGGGATCAGGGGTGGACATATTGGTGCAACCTGAGAGGCTGAACATGGGTCCAATAGCTACGGGGCCACTTCTACCTTCAACGCTACAAGCAGCTTCCATCACAAACACATCATTGGACTGCAAGGGACTCATATATGTTTTTGCACAGGGGTCCTGTACGGTCTGTGCCTGCCCATGTGTAGGATAGACAGTGGTCTACATCATGGAATATACTTAAGAACAGGACTACACTACGTATAAACACAAGGATGTTATTAAAAATGGAGGCTATCTTTACTACACCAGCTATGAGTATTTCTGGTCTCATCATAACTTGCTAAATATCTGACTAAGGCCACGGCCCCACTATTGGTATTCGGTCAGTATTTGGTCAGTATTTTTTCTCATGAGTGAGAACCAAAACCAGGAGTGGGTGATAAATGCAGAATTGGTGACTTGTTTCTATTATACCTTTTCTCTGATTGTTCCTCATCTGGTTTTGTCTCCCACTCCTGAGGAAAAATACTGTCCGAATACTGACCAAATACTGATAGTGGGGCCATGACCTAATACTAAGCTATGGCACATAGGGCCTCATTTAAGAAAAGTGTCTAAAAGGAATATTGGCCTTGTTGCCCATAGCAACCAATCACAGCACAGCTTTCATTTCATAAACTGATCTGGTAACATGAAAGTTGCTCTGTGATTGGTTGCCATGGGTAACAAAGACAGTTTTCCATTTGATGAGAAAGGGTGCGCTTTCTGTGAAAAACCGCGGGGTGATTGGGGAGGTGATAGGATGTGAGCCGCTCACCTGGCTGAGTTGTGTACAGTACAACGCTGATGTGGGTGTGAGACCAAACAATGGAAGGCTGCTGCCCCGGCCGCTATAATTGCACCAAGTGGGTACTGAGGAAGATCGAGGTAGTGTCTGGGCGCTGCCAAGGATGTCACGACGGACCAGGTATTAGAGAAACAAAATTATTTTAAAAACAATGCGTTTCAGTGCTGACCTGAAGAAGGAGCTTATCCAACTCCGAAACGCGTTGTTTTTAAATAGTTTTCCATTTAGACACTTTTGATAAATCTGCTCTATAGTTTTTTTCACTATTACAATATAGTGCAACTTTTCATTTATTGCTTTTGATCAGGCCTTAGAGACCTCTCTTCTACACCTTCATATCTTCCTACATTACTGTCTTTTTGTGATATGGACTTTTATTTATTTACCTACACTTTTATGTTTCTTGATATTTTTCTTACATATTTTTTGTATAGGACCAAAACGTTATCAATTATTGAATAGTACAATTAATAAAAAGTGTCAGAACAATCAGCACAATACTGAATGCCAGATTCTATAACTGGGGCAGCACCCTACGAGAGTTACTAAAAATGAAGACTTTGTGTTATCTGTGTTTCCATCAAAGTGTCTACAGATATCACAGAAATCATCAGAAGCAGATTTCGTTTGTGCAGTTATAAAGATTAATGAGACAAGGATGTAAAGTCACTGGTGATATGTCTATGGAAAAACAATAAAATTAAGAGGTTAAAGTTTGTGGTATAATTACTTTTTTCCAGACAGTCAGCAACCTTCACATGACAGTCAGCGACCCAGGAAAATAAGAGTAACCAACCTGCAATATACTGGATCATTCATTCATAACTCTGCACTCACAAGTTCTTGCTGAAGAACCGGATTTTCCAGTGCTGTGTATTTTACTGCTATGTGCCCGCATGGAAATAATCAAAGTGCTGCAAGCGTCCCTGCACTGACAGCATTCACTGTAGAAATGTACACTCTATAGATCGCAGCTTCATCAGTCTTTCTACCAGTGGGAGGTGTTTGGCAATAGGGTTATTTTTCTGGGGTTTCAGTTAAAATAAAGGGAAATTTTCAAGGGGATTTACTCCTTTAATGTATTAGGACTAGGGATGAGCTGATCGATCGGCGGAAAATTGAGCTTGAGTCGAATTTCCTGAAATTCACGGTTCATGTGGGCCTCCCCATAATGCCCTGCAGCTATATCTATGATTATCATACCTTATATAGTGGTGGTCAGTAGTGGGTCCATCACAGATCAGCGGCTCCCAGTGGACCACTGATTGTACGACAGAGTCATTTTCCATCTCCAGAGTCACTGGTAAGTCTCTCTCACTTCTGTAAAGTGTAAGCTTTTATGGTCAGCCGGGTCCTCTCGCACTCGTATGTAGTTTTAATCTCTTCTGGTCAGTGGGGTCCTCTCTCTCTTGTAGAGTGTAAGCTCTTATGGTCAGTGGGGTCCTCCCTCTCACCTGTAGAGTGTAATCTGTTATGGTCAGCAGGATCGTCTCTCTGTCTCCTGTAGAGTGTAATCTCTTACGGTCAGCGGGGTCCTCTCTCTGTCTCCTGTAGAGTGTCTGTCTCCTGTAGAGTGTAAGCTCTTACGGTCAGCGGGGTCCTCTTTCTCTCGCATGTAGATTTAATCTTATGGTCAGTGAGTCCTCTCTCTTTCTTGCCTGTAGAGTGTAAGCTCTTATGGTCAGTGGGGTCCTCTATCTCCTGTAGAGTGTAAGCACTTATGGTCAGTGGGGTCCTCTCTCTCCTGTAGAGTGTAAGCTCTTATGGTCAGTGGGGTCCTCTATCTCCTGTAGAGTGTAAGCGCTTATGGTCAGTGGGGTCCTCTAGCTCTCCTGTAGAGTGTAAGCTCTTACGGTCAGTGGGGTCCTCCCTCTCTCCTGTAGAGTGTAAGCTCTTATGATCAGCGGGGTCCTCTCTCTCTGTCTCCTGTAGAGTGTAAACTCTTATGGCCAGTGGGGTCCTCTCTCTCTTGCCTGTAGAGTGTAAGCTCTTATGGTCAAAAGGATCCTCTGTCTTTCTCTCCACTCCCCCACATGTATTATACAAGCAATTACAAGCTTGCCAGTATTGAGATTCCCATGAATGTATCGTCGCAAATTGAATTTTTGGATAAAATTCAGCACAGACGGCGAATGCAAATTTCAGAAGATCCATGCATCTGTAATTAGGAGCACTATGTTAGACTCCTAACAATGTTTTTTATGCCTTTATTTCACCAAAATGTTGCTGCAGTGTGTGTAAAAAATATTTTATATTGGGGTGCTTGTACCCAGGATTAGTCTAAGTGCTATGCCTCCCATTCCTGCAGTTCACAGGTATCATACTCACAGCAGCGTTATTGACAAATCAGAGTGAGCAGGGAGAGGAGGGAGGTGAAGGTGAAGTCCCTCTTCCCTCTTATGCTCGTTTGTCAATCACACCGCTATGAACATGACACCTGTGAACTACAGGGATGAGTGATGGCGCTCCTGGACTAGTCCTGGTATACGAGCGCTAGGATTAATCATTATTTTTGCACAGACAGCAGCAGCACTTTGGTTTAATAAAAGCATCATTAAAACCTGATAAAGTGATCCAATTACATTCCAGAGGTAAATCCCCCTGATAGGTTCCCTTTAATAGGATTGTGTCTCCAAGTTTGTGTTACATAAGTCATCTACATGTAACCATATTGAAAAAAATAAAGACAAATGCTCAATACACAAATACCCAAAGGTAAATGGATAAATCGCAAAGTGCATAAAAGTAATGATAAATAATAAAGGGTATTTAGTTAACATAAATTTTGATCAAAATAATGTAAAAGCCATCCCGCCACGTCACAGCAACCCTTATGGGACAGTCCTAACATAATATTAAGACCTTACCATTTGTCAAGTGACATACATAAGGGTTGCCATGACGTGGCGCGATGGCTTTTACATTATTTTGATCAAAATTTATGCTAACTAAATACCCTTTATTATTTATCATTACTTTCATGCACTTTGCGATATATCCATTTACCTTTGGGTATTGGTGTATTGTGATTTTGTCTTTGTTTTTTTCTGTCTAATGGCCTTATGTGAACATGCATTTATATTTTGCATGCACACAAATTTACGTTTCAGCTCAGACTCCCAGGTTTTTTCTATGTAACCATATTGACCAAAATGTGTATGTGAATTTATATGATAATTAAGTAATGCAATAATTATTGTTAAATTCTATTAATCCAGCATTTATCAATCCAGAAGATCAAATGATCTGGCACAGACCTGCAGTATAATTTAACAAGAAGCAAAATAGAAGAATAAGCAAAGATCACTAATTAGGAGAATTTGCTGTGTTTATGTATACATGTTATCTATTGTTTAATTTTTGCTTTTTTTGTAAATGTTCACAACCCTTTACATTGGAATTGTATATAGTTCCTATAACCACCAGAGAATCCAGAATATTTGATGCCAGATTAAAGGACTCCAGGGATGGAAGAAAAAACAGTTTCACGCAAAACTGATCTGAGATCAATATAATCAGATCAACTGAACTTTCTGTATCAGAATGTGTAGAGTGGGTTATTCACTGTAAAGTTGGATGCCACTAATTAACCTTTCCCTTTATTTTTTCCCCATTTTTCCATGCCCATGGTATCTTCAAAAAGTGCTGGTAATAAGTGGCTCCTTTATGCACATCACGACTGTCTTGTAAGCTGTTGCTACATCTATCACCCTTATCCCTTGCTGCATGCTCAATAACATTTCTTAAGGTTAGCCTAATTACATTGGCCAATATTAGATTTGATACAATTAGCAGAATTTTAGCTGCTTGTTGATGGCTTCCACCAAGCTACTAATTAAAGGGGTTGTCTGGTCAAAAACGACTGCGAGATGTGAGAACTCCCATTTTATATATATTTCATTCTATATATTTCCAGCCTTGTGTGTATGTATGTATGTATGTATATGTGTGTATGTAAGTGTATATAATACACATACACACACACGGTTATCTGGAAATATATAAAATGGCATTTAATGTGTGTGTATATTTATATATGTATTTACATACTGTATGCATATACATACATATATATGAATATGTATATATATACATATATATATATATATGAATATATATATCTCATTGTATATGTTTCCAGTTAAATGTGTGTATGTGTGTGTATATATAGACACAATACACATAAGACTGGAAATATATAGAATGATATATATATAATGTGTGTGTACATATATACACACATTAACATTCTATATTATTCTATATATTTACAGTTAAACATGTGTGTGTGCATGTGTATACAATATTTTATATATACACACAATACACACAAGTTTATCAGGAAATACAAAGCATAATTTCTTTGTTTCTGAGCACAAGAACATTTAACTAACATCCCCCAAAAGCATAAAAATCAGCATTTATTTTATTTGGACTTATGGCCATGACTGATCAGTTGGCCAACACGTGTCATGACTATATAACAATTAATATCAATCAGCTTAATTCTATAAATTATAAGTGATTTGTAATTTTCCATGAAGTTCAGAAAAGTTCCTCTTAGGTGAACCTCCCCTTTAAGTTCACCATAGGCAGGCAGGGAAGGTGGAGACTACAGAGTAAAGGTGAACTAGACATAAAAGTGTCAGAGGAGGGGAATAAAGGGAGATTTTGGGCGTTGCAGGAGGAGGGCTTCTGCTGGAGTCAGTAATATATAGTCTGCTGGGTGCAGCTTCCAACTTCAAGTCCATCAGCCTCTACTTTCAGCACCAGGGACAGCAGCTTCCTCAGCAGCAGCAGCACATTACACTATGGCAGAGACTCACCTCCAAGGAGTGCAAATCTCAGCCACACAGTTCCTGGAAATCTGGCATCATTATGATAAAGATGGTGAATATCTTCTACTCTTTAAATGATATCCTCTGCCTTTATAACCATTTCACTGCCAGAGTGATCCAATGCCCTGGCAAAGAAAAGGTTAAAGCTCTTTTTCCTCCTATTGCTGTCATTTCCAGGCTGACTTTTACCTACTGGACTAATATCATCTCCTAGTTAATTTTTTTTCTATCCCTCTCAGTGCACTGGAGTGGATTTCACTGTGTGTTGGTATCTGTTTGCAGGCAATGGGTTCATTGAAGGGAAAGAGCTGCAGAACTTGATTCAGGAGCTCCAGCAAGCCAGGAAGAAAGCTGGACTGGTATGTGCATAATATACTTTCATGTTGCTGTACAGAAATGTGGATCCTTCCTTCTGATTAGTCTTTAAGAAATGTTATTTCTACATGAGGCTATAAAGTGTTATATCACACAGGGATGGCAAAAGCAGCAGATGCATTGATGCCTAATGTCACCCTCCAAAACTAAGATGGAGAAGTCTAAATCGATTTAAGTTTAACTGCAGGATCTACTTAAAGTATCACTTATCACTTGAATCCATCCTCTAGAGCCTGATGCCAGTGGAGGTGACACAGGAGCAGAAGTTTTATATCTCCAGCCTGGAAATATAATGATCTGCTGTAAAAAAAAAATTGAGTTTGCTCTGAATTGATTATTAGTTGACATCCAAGGACATTCACTGGTGAAAATATTTATTTTACCAAAGAATTTCTTTTAATCACTGACTGTAGACACAGATACTATTAGGACTTGGAGGGCTAAGAAGCTTGATCCCTGTGACATGGTATTTTTAGCTGTGGCTTTTGATGCATTGTAACTCTGCAGAGAATGGCATGACTTTCAGTGACTGCTCTGTATACTGATGTCACCCCTATGTCTATGGGCTAGATGCAATGTTTGCACTGAAGTTACAGTAACGTATTAGGACAATTAGCTTTTATTAACAATATATTTTATTAACCATATTTAATTTCTCTAGTGATAATCGTTTGTTTTGTAGGTTTATGCACATTTATTCAGTATTAGTAAATTAATTACATTATATGTTGTTAACTTATACAGATAGATAGACAAATATAGCTAGATAGATATAGATAGAAGGATAGATAGATAGATAGATAGATAGATAGATAGATAGATTATGGATAGAGATAGAAAGATAGGTGGAGAAATATAGATAGATAGCTAGATAGATAGATAGGTATATGCAGATAGATAGGGATAATAGATAGATAGATAGATAGATAGATAGATAGATAGATAGATAGATAGATATATGGAGATAGATAGGGATAATAGATAGATAGATATATGGAGATAGATAGATAAATAGATAGATAGATAGATAGATAGATAGATAGATAGATAGAGAGGTGGATAGATAGATATATGGAGATGGATAGATAGATAGATATAGATTATGGCTAGAGATAGATAGAGAGATATAGATAGATAGATTATGGAAATAGATAGATAGATAGATATTATGGATAGAGATAGAGAGATATAGATTATGGATAGAGATAGACAGAAAGAAAGATATAGATAGATAGATAGATAGATAGATAGATAGATATATGGAGATAGATAGGGATAATAGATATATGGAGATAGATATGGATAACAGATAGATATAGATTATGGATAGAGATAGATAGAGAGATATAGATAGATAGATTATGGAAATAGATAGATAGATAGAGGTGGATAGATAGATATATGGAGATAGATAAATGGAGAGAGATAGATAGGGATAATAGATAGATAGATATAGATTATGGATAGAGATAGATAGAGAGATATAGATAGATTATGGAAATAGATAGATAGATAGATAGATAGATAGATAGATAGATAGATAGATAGATAGATAGAAAAAATAGTAACAGCTGCACCACTGAATAATGGGTGGAAACCCCTGGACACCAACTAGATGTGTCAATAAAGTACCCTCACTTTTTGTACACTTTATTTGGAGTGCTGTCTGCACTTTAGATAGATAGATTCAGAGAGAGAGAGAGATAGAAGTTATATATTATAAAAAATGTAACATTTTCTAAGGCAGTGTTTATCAGAGCCTTCTATTTGATACAAGTTTACATCTGTTGTTGTGAAAACACATTCTATTCTATACATTATACATTCTTCTCTTAATCATTATCTGATCTTGGGAACTGCTGCTGGTGGAAGACACTATTTAGTTTTAGCATTGTCCTACAGGTTGACGTGTCTTCATACAGATTATTAGGTATCTGCCTATTGAGCCCTCTGTAGGCTTATGTATAAATACAACATTCCTCCTGTCTGCTGCCATGTCAATGAGATTATTATCACTTAGAAGGGGCTGGGAGGCTCAACTGTAGCATATATTATTAATAAAACTAGCAATTCTCAATTACTGTGTTTCAGTTAACATACAGTTATAACCCATGTAATACAGCATTTAGAAATGACTCTGACATATATATTACAGACATTGTCATGTTTCTCTTTTTCTAACTCTTCTCCTGGGAGTTCCACCAAATATTACAATGACTAAGGAATATTTGTAATGAAAGTTACTTTCCCAAACTTCTGCAAAATCATTGTGTGTCGCTCATGTAAAGGATTTTGAACGTAGAGGACCATTAAACTGTTCATTTAGATTCTAGGAATGTGATTCACTGATACATATAGATCACACATATTCAAGTGCCAGTTATGTAGATGGGTGACCTTGGTTTTCAAGATGTTCAGTCTTCATTCTTTAGGCTCCCTTTTTAGCATGTTTTTCCTCATTTCTACGCTTGTAGTGGATCCATTGTAGATTAACTTTATTTAAAGCTGACTAACAAAAAAGAATTGGGATCCTTTTTTCCTTAGGAATATAATTCAATGGTCTATTTCTGGTCATTATGTCAACCTTTCTAATCGCCTGATCCTCTCACTTGTTCTTTCTTTACCTGTTCCTCTTTGGTGAGGATCAAATAATCTACTCATCAAGAAGTTTTCTCATTTCATTATATTATCCTGTTTTATTCTTGTACTATTTCCTCCCAGTATTTTACCTTTCCCTCCCCAAATTCCTTCCTATCTCATTTTACTCAATCGAATCTTCTCACCAGTTTTCGATTCCTACCCAATATCCCCTCTGTCCTCCTTTTTGTCTTCCATTTTTTATTCTCCTCTTCTTTTCCATCTTCTCATTTATTCTTCTTCTTTCCAAGCCCTTCCCTTCCATACTATACTCTCCACTCTCTTATCTATATTGTAGCCTCTCATCTCCACCTCACCTTCTTCATATTTGCCCTTCCTTCTTCGATCTATTTCCCTTCCCTCCCTTTTTCTTCCAGCCCACCACTTTTCTTCTCTCCCTTCCATTTTCTACATGTATCGCCCTTATGATTCCCATTGCTCTCCTTTTCCTTATCTCTACTTTCCTTCTATTATCTTAGTTTCTTTCCCTTCTCTCCTTTGCCTTGTCCTTCCACTAATTCCCATCAATCCTCCTTTCATCCTTTACTATATTATCTCCATCCCCTTTTCTTCTCCCAACCTTCCTTCCTTCTCCTCCCCTTTAATGTATATTTCCATGTTTTATTTCCTATGTCCTGTCCCTTCTCCATTCTGGTTTCTACTTCTGTCTTTTAATTCTATCCGCTTCTCCGTCTCTCTTTCTAGTTCGTGCTTCCTCTCCACACCTTTCCTTTATGCTTCCCATTCCTTCTTCATTCAGCACTCTATAACCATCCATTCTAGTTCTCCGTGTTTTCCCTTCTTCAATGTCTTTCCTTTCTTTTCATCTTGCCATCCCTTCCCTGTAATTTCTCCGTTCGCCTCTATTCTACTTTTTCCCTTTTTTTTTTCCTACCTCTGACCCCATTCCTCATTTTCCCATGACTGCATCTTCACATACTCACCATAAACTGTCATTCAGCATTTAGATAGAAGCCAATAAAATGACCACAAAACATTTTTACACATTATCTGGTATCAATAACCAATGCCCTAATTGGAAATTTATGAGGTATTTATGCAATAACTGAATAAAATGAATGTAGCGTCTCATAAGAAATATACCAGGAAGATATGAATGTTAATCAGCAGTGAAAAAAATGCAGAATTCAAGGAAGGACTGTGGCTCATTTCCATCATCTTATGAGAACCCACATGACTATCCATCTTATCTTGATATCTTCTGCCCTGCACATGTCTCATACTATTGTTCCTCCACTTGCAATCTCTTCAGAACATTGGCTGTTACAGGAAGGAATCTTGAGCTATTGTCTATCCATGAATTACTGGCATTTATTTTATCTTTATGGTTTGGCTGTGACAATTTCCTCACCTTGTAGAAGAAAAGTTTGCTGCCTTGAAAGTTTCTTGCCAATTTCTCTTATAAAATGAAAGTCCCAAAATACAGTCACAATCCTGCAATACTTTTCTAAACCAGTCTAAAAATTGACTGCCCAGGGGCCGACTGAAAATGCTCCATGCAATAAAGATTATAACCCCCATATTAAGCTTGATAGCCAATGCCATTATATACTTCACTTCAGTTAAAAAATGTATTATGCATAAATACAAGTATAAAATCAAGAGGTCATCACCGTCTATTATCCTGGTGACATGGCAATATTCTTGAACAGGAAATACCATAAAAGGAGAAAATGATATCCAGTGTCCAGGATCCGGGTAAAACCATTCCAGCTTTATTTTTTCATTTTGATAGGGTCAAGTTCTCTGCATAAATGTGATGCATCCAGTTGTGGGAGTCACCACGTGAGTCCTCTTTGTACGGCTCTAGCGGGGGTCACCGGTTATTCCCACTAGGCCGCAAGTCCTCTTCCGGATAAAGTCTATGAACTCCCGTTTAGCCTCCCACGCACCAAATGGCCCCCTCCCAATCTGAAGTTCTAATCCCAACTGTCCCTGGTACCGTGAGTTTGAAATTCGAAGTGACGGCCCTGTTCACTTGTGGGATTCCTCCGCTGTTGCTGGCGCGTCTCTTCTGTCGCAGTCCTCTCTCAGCTCTTCTTGGCTTGACCATAGACGGTAGTCTCTCACGCTTGGGGTGCGGGGATCCAGACCTCGGTTCTTGACAGGCGGAGTCAGGTCCCAGGAACTTACTCTGTGTGGGGCGCAGGTCCTGACTCTGGGCCATACGTACAGGGCTCAGGGGGCTCCTGTGAGGAGTCCAGAACTTCTCAGGCGGCGTCTGACTCTCATGCAGCGCAGGCCTTTTTTGGCAAAAAGCATCAACATAGAGTGTACAGGAAAAAAAAAGAGGCATTCAAAGAAAAGAACACGGTCCCTACTGTCAAACATGGCGGAGGTTCCCTGATGTTTTGGGGTTGCTCTGCTGCCTCTGGCGCAGGACTGCTTGGCATTATTAAGTCTGAAGACTACCAACAAATTTTGCAGCATAATGTAGGGCTCAGTGTGAGAAAGCTGGGTCTCCCTCAGAGGTCATGGGTCTTCCAGCAGGACAGTGACCCAAAACACACTTCCAAAAGCGCACTGGAGACTTCTAAGGTGGCCAGCAATGAGTCCAGACCTGAATCCCATAGAACACCTGTGGAGAGATCTCAAAATGGCAGTTTGGAGAAGGCACCCTTCAAATATCAGGGACCTGGAGCAGTTTGCCAAAGAAGAATGGTCTACAGTTCCAGAAGAGCATTGTAAGAAACTCATTGATGGTTACCGGAAGCGGTTGTTCGCAGTTATTTTGGCTAAAGGTTGTGCAACCAAGTATTAGGCTGAGGGTGCCAATACTTTTGTCTGGCCCATTTTTGGACTTTTGTGTGAAATGATCAATGATTTGATTTTTGCTTCATTCTCTTTTGTGTTTTTGCCTTGCAAGCAAATTAAATGAAGATAATAATACCAAAGAATTTGTGATTGTAATCATTTTCAGGAAGAAACTGAGTATTATCTGACAGAATTGCAGGGGTGCCAATACTCTTGGCCACCACTGTATATCCAGGAAATCCTTCTTGGAGGTCACCTGATCAGGTGCAGTATCTGAATCCCTTCCCCCGCCAACTCTTCTGGCATAACTTGGTTCCGCTTTATTTCTTCTGGCCAGCAGATGGCAACCTTTCCTCATCTCTGACACATCCTTTAAGAATCCTCCTTTATTGCACTTTACTACATTCCTCCCTCCTTTTTGCTCGCCAGTCCTCGGGTGAGTGGACGCCTTGCAGGGTTGACGTCTCCTTTCAGGCAGCACAAATTCAGACAAGAGTTGAGCACACTCTTCTGTTTTCTGTTGAATCTGAGACCAGATAAGCTCCTCTTGGGCAAACAGGTTAGGGGGGATTCCGGCATTAGCCTGCCCAGTCCGGCGGCTCTTCTCCTGCAGAGGCAATTCTGGAGTTCCTGAAGAATCAATCACTGGGGATTGCAAATCGCCTCCCGATTCATTCTCTGCCCCACTTGAGGGTGGCACTGGCAACTCTGGCAGACTCAACGGTACTGTAGCCCATCCTTCTTCATCCACCCAAGGTCCCGGTTTGTGGTGCCTCAGCCATCTCAGTTGGAGATTGTCCCGTGACAGTCCTCCACTTCGGAAGAGCAGGGCCGCAGCATGTTACGGTGCAACACCTAGGGTGTCATCCGCTTTGGGTTGGACCTCGTAGACCGGGTTATCCAGGTGGACCTTCTTCACCACTCGATAAGGTATCACCTCCTAACGGTGATCCAGTTTACTTCCGAGCCGCTTGGCTCGAACTAGCACACGGTCTTCTGACTGGAGTGGTCCACCCGAGGTCGTTGCCAACTTGAATGTTCCACTTCCCGGAACTTCTGTTCAACCAACCTTCACACAGCGTGAAGTCGGCGTCGGTGCTCCCGAATCCTGGTACTTGGGCTGCTGCCCGGGCAGGGGTCTTCTGATACTAGCTCCAGTTCGGTGATTTCTCGTCCATTCCTCCCAAACAGCAACATGTAAGGGGTGTAGCCAGTAGTCGCATGAACTTGATTATTATACACCCACACCAGCTCAGACACAAATTCGGGCCACTTCGTCTTCTTGTCTTCTTCCAGAGTTCGCAACATCTGCATCAGGATTCGGTTGAAGTATTTTCAGGCCCCATTCCCCTGGGGGTGATATGGCGTTGTTCGGGATTTATCGATTCCATAGATACGATACTGCTCATCCTTCACTCGCCCCTGGAAGCAGGCAACTTGGTCGGAATGTATTAGCTTTGGGCATCCATATATTTGAATGAAATCTTGGCAGATGGCCTTAGCCGCTGCTTCAGCGGTCTGGTCCCGAGTAGGAGTCACCATTGCGAACTTGGTGAAGTGGTCAGTCATCACCAAGCAATACCCGTAGCCATTGTATGAAGTTTCGATCATCAGATAGTCGATCATCAGGACCTCCAAGGGCGCAGAAGTTCGGACGGACTGAACAGGAGCCCTCTGCTCCGGGGGCTTACTTAGCTCACACTGGCGATATTTTCAGCAAACTCCCTCAACTTCCTGCCACAGTTGAGGCCAGTACACCAGTCGTTGTAACCACCGGAAAGTCTTCTCCACACCAAAGTGAGCGCCCTTCTCGTGAGCTTGTTTGGCCAGCTGTACCACTAGTGCTTCTGGAACCAGTACTTGCCAGGTAACGTCGAACTCTCAAGGTAGTTGGATCCTTCGGCATAGCAAGCCATCCCTCAGGAAGAGCCTTTCCCACTGGCCTAAGATTTGCAGGGTAGTTGGAAGCGAAGCAGCCCTGGCCTCCTGATTGAGCTTTTCCCCCAGGTCGACCCATTCTCTCAGTTTCGCCAGTTCTGGGTCAGACTGCTGTAGATGTATCCACTCGTCTCTTGATCGTCCTAGAATTTGAGTGAGTCTAGGCTCTTCTCCGGACTCCTGGGCGTCTACTACAGCAGCGGCAAACCGACTGAAATCCGTGATCTCGTCGCCTTCACGCTCTTTGTCTATGTCCCTCTTTGGCCCCGCTTGGGTGACTTGGGACAAGGCATCTGCATGCGTGTTCAGGGCCTTAGAATGATAGGCGATCTTGTACTGGTACTTAGACAGCCTCGCGACCCACCGCTGTTCCAATGCGCCCAGCTTCACATTCTTCAGGTGGGCCAATGGGTTGTTGTCTGTCTGCACGTGTACTTCTGATCCCGACAAGGGATAAGAGTCCCGCACAGTGCATCAATTAAGTTTCTGGTAGTCTACACAAAATCTTAAGGTACCTTCCTTCTTCCGGACCAACATGATAGGGGCTGCCCAGGGGCTCTGACTCTCGCGTATCAAGCCATTCCGCAACATGTGAGCCAACAGTACTTTCACCTCCTGATACATCTGAGGTGTGATCTGCAGTACCTCTGGAACACATCTGCTCCACTCTGTAGCCTGGCGCCAAATCTCCCTGCGTCTTGGCGCGCTGGGCTTTTATATTCAGGAAATTCTTCCGGGAGGTCACCTGATCAGGTGCAGCATCTGAATCCCTTCCCCCTCCAACTCTTCTGGCATAACTTGGTTCCGCTTTATTTCTTCTGGCCAGCAGATGGCAACCTTTCCTCATCTCTGACACATCCTTTAAGAATCCTCCTTTATTGCACTTTACTACGTATGCCCCATGCAGAGGAGAGCAGAGTGCTGGGCACAGAGGTTCAGAGCTGGAATGTGGTAATGGTGGAATATCAAGAACATCTGATAGAAACCCAAGTAACTCTAAAGTAAATGAACTCAAAATAAACTGACAGTTAAAGTAAAGAACTCCATAAAAGCTAACATAGTGCTCATTAATATGGGCAGCAAAAATAATTTATACAGTAAATAACTTGTACTAGTATTCATTGGGAAATGGTTCTTGTGGAGCAGACTGTGAGGATTTCATGGCGTACTCTTGTTGACTTGGCATGACTAGTGATTTAGAAACTACAGTACATTTGATTAAACTGAATGGGAGAAGATACAGATTAGATATTAGAAAAAACTTTTTGACAGTGAGGGTGATCAATGAGAGGAACAGGAGGCCACAAGAGGTGGTGAGTTCTCCTTCAATGGAAGTCTTCAGAGGCTGGACGGACATCTGTCTGAGATGGTTTAATGAGTCCTGCATTGAGCAGGGGGTTGGACACAATGACCCTGGAGGTCCCCTCCAGCTCTAACATTGTATGATTCTATGAGTTTGTGCACACTAACATCAAAGATCCTTTATTACATCAGCGCAGTTGACTTATACTTCATTGAATTGACAATAATTTCTTGTTTTATAGGAATTATCAGATGAAATGAAAGCCTTTGTGGAGCAATATGGGCAGAACAGTGATGGGAAGATCGGCATCGTAGAGGTAGGTTCTCCATTTTTTCCACTTTTTCTCCCGTACACCATGAGCTAAGCAGCTGTAAATGTGCAGGAAGAATTGTATGGTATAAATGAGTGACTATCATCCATTAGTGAGAAAGTCATGAAGAAAATGAACCGTGCTGAAAGAAAATTAGCAGGCAGTGGTATAAATCAGGTTTATTCATTATCATGTCTTCAGTAAGTTCTCAGAGCAAAAGCTTTTGTGATTCTCCCAATGGAAAGCAGAAATAACACAAAGCAGGGCAATGTGACACTGGATGGGGGTTCTGAGTCGAAAAAGTAAAGTTACAGTAATCCTTATGAGAGAGAAATATCATACACTGAGAAAGAAGGGCTCAATAAGAAATTCTTTCAATGCTCGTCTTCCCCTCCTAATATAATACTGTATCTTGTGCAGCCATGACCAAGTGAAATGCCCCAATCCTTACTTCAGATGGGATTAATGAGGAGTTTTCTGTATTGCAAGACAAAATGGAGTCCACTTCTAAGTCCAGAATTTGCACTTGGGGGAATCTCTGCCAGAAATACTCATATCACGAGTCTAAGGAAGGTGCATGTACTGCCCCTATAGTAGGCCAAGACTGCCATGGTGAGATCAGCAATGTTGTACATGCCCATACAACTACTATTTCTTTATCAATTGCAATGGTGTATTTAGCCAAAACCATCACCCCAGGGTTTATAATATGCTTTTGTATGGTACTACAACAGGAAAAATTTAGCATTTCACGGTGCCCATTAAAGCAAATGGAAAACCATATAAACATGATCTCAATGAGTGCTTCAGCCTTGAAGTCCTCCATGGTAACACTGAATCCTCTACCTCTTTCCACTATGGCTTTTATTTTTATAACATCCATATGCTTCATAGATTTTATGGATAAGGGCTGTTAAAGGGTACCTATTATTTTTAACAACCTTGTTAAAAGTTTTGATCAGTAGGGATCTTGATGGGTCCTCCACAGACAGAGTTTGTACAAGACACTTCGCTTACCAAGTCCCAGAGGAACCTGAACCTTCAACCTTTAACTCCTATATATGGATTTTGACTTACAATTGGGTCTCCTGGGTTGTGTCCACAGAGTAGCTGCCAGTCGATTAAATGAGCTGGCAGAGGAGGATGTAAACCAGTAAGGAATGACACGGGACAAAATTTGGTGATAGGGAAGAAGTCAGGGAGGTAGCAAAGGTAAAAAAAAAAGGAGGACAGAGTTAGAGACTGAACGGCCAGGCAGGCACAGTCAATCCAACATCAGCATGTTAATAAAGCAGTTAGGGTCAGATATCAGGGCAACAGGAGAATCAACCAGAGTCAGTATATACACTGCTCAAAAAAATAAAGGGAACACTCAAATAACACATCCTAGATCTGAATGAATGAAATATTCTCATTGAATACTTTGTTCTGTACAAAGTTGAATGTGCTGACAACAAAATCACACAAAAATCATCAATGGAAATCAAATTTATTAACCAATGGTGGCCTGGATTTGGAGTCAACTCCAAAATTAAAGTGGAAAAACACACTACAGGCTGATCCAACTTTGATGTAATGTCCTTAAAACAAGTCAAAATGAGGCTCAGTATTGTGTGTGGCCTCCACGTGCCTGTATGACCTCCCTACAACACCTGGGCATGCTCCTGATGAGGTTGTGGATGGTCTCCTGTGGGATCTCCTCCCAGACCTGGACTAAAGCATCCGCCAACTCCTGGACAGTCTGTGGTGCAACGTGATGTTGGTGGATGGAGCGAGACATGATGTCCCAGATGTGCTCAATCGGATTCAGGTCTGGGGAATGGGCGGGCCAGTCCATAGCTTCAATGCCTTCATCTTGCAGGAACTGCTGACACACTCCAGCCACATGAGGTCTGGCATTGTCCTGCATTAGGAGGAACCCAGGGCCAACCGCTCCAGCATATGGTCTCACAAGGGGTCGGAGGATCTCATCTCGGTACCTAATGGCAGTCAGGCTACCTCTGGCGAGCACATGGAGGGCTGTGCAGCCCTCCAAAGAAATGCCACCCCACACCATTACTGACCCTCTGCCAAACCGGTCATGCTGAAGGATGTTGCAGGCAGCAGATCGCTCTCCACTGCGTCTCCAGACTCTGTCACGTCTGTCACATGTGCTCAGTGTGAACCTGTTTTCATCTGTGAAGAGCACAGGGCGTCAGTGGCGACTTTGACAATCGTGGCGTTCTGTGGCAAATGCCAAGCGTCTTGCACGGTGTTGGGCTGTGAGCACAACCCCCATCTGTGGACGTCGGGCCCTCATACCAGCCTCATGGAGTCGGTTTCTAACCATTTGTTCAGACACATGCACATTTGTGGCCTGCTGGAGGTAATTTTGCAAGGCTCCTGCAGTGCTCCTCCTGTTCCTCCTTGCACAAAGGCGGAGGTAACGGTCCTGCTGCTGGGTTGTTGCCCTCCTACTGCCCCCTCCACGTCTCCTGGTGTACTGGCCTGTCTCCTGGTAGCGCCTCCAGCCTCTGGACACTACGCTGACAGACACAGCAAACCTTCTTGCCACAGCTCGCATTGATGTGCCATCCTGGATGAGCTGCACTACGTGTGCAACTTCTGTGGGTTGTAGAGTCCGTCTCATGCTACCACAAGTGTGAAAGCACAACCAACATTCTAAAGTGACCAAAACATCAGCCAGAAAGCATTAGTACTGAGATGTGGTCTGTGGTCCCCACCTGCAGAACCACTCCTTTATTGAGGGTGTCTTGATAATTGCCAATGATTTCCATCTACTGTCTATTCCATTTGCACAACAGCATGTGAAATTGATTGTCAATCAGTGTTGCTTCCTAAGTGGACAGTTTGATTTCACAGAAGTTTGATTTACTTGGAGTTATATTCTGTTGTTTAAGTGTTCCCTTTATTTTTTTGAGCAGTGTACTTATAACTGGTAACTCCCAGCAGTATCTGGGAGTTTAAGTAGGGTGTAGTACTACTCCATTGGCCACAACAGGGAGCTAATTACTCCTGCTGAGTTTCTGGACAGCACACACCCATTCTGCCTTACTGGCAGACTGGACAAGTCTGCCCAGCCTAGTGGTATTGTCCATGAGGTCTCCTCCATCACCAGTCGTGCCCACAGAATGAATATGCCAGTGTCTGGTGACAGAACCAGACCTAGCATGAGAAGTTCCGGGTGGAGATGTGACTCTCATAAATCACTAAAATATAAAGGCAGAAGGGTTCAAGCAGAGTATTGTGCCGCTTCATTTGTGATCAGCTCTATTCTGCTCTCTTCTGAGAGACGAGTTGCATGGATCCATAAAAAAAGCTAAAGAGAAATGCGGGGACTCAGCTCAGTGTTTCCGTTTCCTCATTTAAGAGATTTTCAAGGTCTCGGCACCCAGACCCCCGCCGATCAAAACTTCTCACACGTCACTATAACATGGTAAAAGTATTTTAAAATGATAAGTATACTGTAACTTTAACATATGAAAAGTGGTTGAAGCTATTAGGTAGATGCTAATCAGGCCATATAGATATTCACATGACCTCATAGCACTAAATAGAGGCACATAATAGGATTTGTCACCTGCAGTTACCTTATCTATTCATGGCTTCCAAGTCGCAATAGGAAATCGTCTACGAACATTGCACACAGAAAAAGGCAAATGAAAGGGAAGATAATTAAGATTTAATATAAGGATGCTGTACCGTGCTGTAGATTTGTTAATTGATGTACAGGACTGGACTGGCCCAACAGAGTACAGGAGAAGCCTCCATTGGGTCCAGGTTCTGACACATTAGTGGGCAATGAATATAATAGGGAACTTCAGGTCCAGCAGAATAGAGCCCCATTTTAGCTGATTTTGAGGTTAATCAATGTCCACAAGAGTCTGTTTGTCTATTTTGCATGTGATGATTCGCAAATTACCCATGGGACCTTATACATGATATGTCCGGTGTGTGCAGTGATAACAGAAGAAAAAAGCCATAGGTGTGCAACCGAATGCCGAGCACTGCCGAGGGAAGGACAAATGGGCAAAAAATAAAAAGGATGTTGTATTGCTAAAATATATATGAAACAACAAGTTCTGGTGCAATGATAACAGCAACGATCAGAAAGAAATGAAAACTGGAAGTGCACGGTGCAGCTCAGAAAACCATTAAAGTATATAGTGAGGGGCTTGTAATAACTGGTTGCAGTGAAATGATAAGATAAAACACTGTATAACAACTATGTATAAGGATGTAAATAACAATTATCAGCCAGACTACATAGCAAGCACTAATTATACCTAGAACCCAATGACAGACACGTCCCTTCTCTGGAATTGTACCTGTTATTTAGAGTCATATGGATACATTTAATAATAGTCTTAAAAGAATTTTCCATTAAAAAAAAAAAAGAAATGGTACCGGTGGATAAATGTGATAAAATAATAAAAGAAGCGGTTCATACATGTTTGATCCTACAATATTTCAATGTCACTGTTCTGGTGCTTCCTTTGCTGCTCAAGTTCCCTATTTGCTTAACCAATGACATTCGTTCCACACATGTGACCACTGCAGCCAATCACTTGTATCATACACCACCAAAGCCAGTAACTGGCTGCGGTGGTCACATGCATCTGGTCAAAGGTGGATCTAGATTTTCTGGCACTACGGGCAAGAATGCAATTTGGTGCCCCCCCTTTTCCCCTCTCAAGCGGTTTGAGTAATCATCATGTGATCGCTCATATGTGATTTGCACACTTATAGTCACGAGCCAACGAGCTGCTGTTCCTCAATGATCAGTGACAAACTATAGTCCCTGCTTCATAAACAGCAGCAGGAAGAAAAGTTTGTTGTTGTTACATGACCGTAAGTATGAAAATCGCATATGATTGGCCAAGTAATGACTGCTTGAACCAGCAAGCAGAACTGAATCCTGACAGTGAATATATTACACGCTGTTAGGATTGGGCATGCTACAGTGCTTAATTTTATAATTAAAGGTGTTGTCCAAGTTTGTGATGAAGGTCTGCAGTCACTCTTGCAGAAGCAAGAGTGGACAGTCATGTGAGTTCAAGTATGTGATTTGCATACGTCCGGTCACATTCCTACTAGACGTATCCAGCCTCACTTAATTCACTTGTATTGAGTGAGGTCATACATGTCTAGTCGGCACATGACACTTTGCATGCAAATTGCATACTTGCAGTTTCATGACCTCCCGCTCTCACTGATGCTACCAGAGAATCCTGACAGTGTGCAGTGCACATGCTGTGAGAATTCAGAAGTCTGAAGTCACATAAAGTATCATCAGTATATGAATACATTGTCAGGACCACCATTCGTACATGACCTCAGCACCAGAACCACCATCAGTACAGAAATACAGTACAGACCAAAAGTTTGGACACACCTTCTCATTTAAAGATTTTTCTGTATTTTCATGACTATGAAAATTGTACATTCACACTGAAGGCATCAAAACTATGAATTAACACATGTGGAATTATATACTTAACAAAAAAGTGTGAAACAACTGAAAATATGTCTTATATTCTAGGTTCTTCAAAGTAGCCACCTTTTGCTTTGATGACTGCTTTGCACACTCTTGGCATTCTCTTGATGAGCTTCAAGAGGTAGTCACCGGAAATGGTTTTCACTTCACAGGTGTGCCCTCTCAGGTTTAATAAGTGGGATTTCTTGCCTTATAAATGGGGTTGGGACCATCAATTGTGTTATGCAGAAGTCTGGTGGATACACAGCTGATAGTCCTACTGAACAGACTGTTAGAATTTGCATTATGGCAAGAAAATAGCAGCTAAGTAAAGAAAAACGAGTGACCATTGTTACTTTAAGAAATGAAGGTCAGTCAGTCCGAAAAATTGGGAAAACTTTGAAAGTGCCCCCAAGTGCAGTTGCAAAAACCATCAAGCGCTACAAAGAAACTGGCTCACATGAGGACCGCCCCAGGAAAGGAAGACCAAGAGTCACCTCTGCTTCTGAGGATAAGTTTATCCGAGTCACCAGCCTCAGAAATCGCAGGTTAACAGCAGCTCAGATTAGAGACCAGGTCAACGCCAAACAGAGTTTTAGCAGCAGATACATCTCTTCAACAACTGTTAAGAGGAGACTTTGTGCAGCAGGCTTTCATGGTAAAATAGCTGCTAGGAAACCACTGCTAAGGACAGGCAACAAGCAGAAGAGACTTGTTTGGGCTAAAGAACACAAGGAATGGACATTAGACCAGTGGAAATCTGTGCTTTCGTCTGATGAGTCCAAATTTGAGATCTTTGGTTCCAACCACCGTGTCTTTGTGCGACGCAGAAAAGGTGAACGGATGGACTCTACATGCCTGGTTCCCACCGTGAAGCATGGAGGAGGAGGTGTGATGGTGTGGGGGTGCTTTGCTGGTGACACTGTTGGGGATTTATTCAAATTTGAAGGCATACTGAACCAGCATGGCTACCACAGCATCTTGCAGCAGCATGCTATTCCATCCGGTTTGCGTTTAGTTGGACCATCATTTATTTTTCAACAGGACAATGACCCCAAACACACCTCCAGGCTGTGTAAGGGCTATTTGACCAAGAAGGAGAGTGATGGGGTGCTACGCCTCCACAGTCACCAGACATGAACCCAATCGAGATGGTTTGGGGTGAGCTGGACCGCAGAGTGAAGGCAAAAGGGCCAACAAGTGCTAAGCATCTCTGGGAACTCCTTCAAGATTGTTGGAAGACCATTTCCAGTGACTACCTCTTGAAGCTCATCTAGAGAATGCCAAGAGTGTGCAAAGCAGTCATCAAAGCAAAAAGTGGCTACTTTGAAGAACCTAGAATATAAAACATATTTTCAGTAGTTTCACACTTTTTTGTTAAGTATATAATTCCACATGTGTTAATTCATAGTTTTGATGCCTTCAGTGTGAATGTACAATTTTCATAGTCATGAAAATACAGAAAAATCTTTAAATGAGAAGGTGTGTCCAAACTTTTGGTCTGTACTGTACATCACCAGAACCACCATCATTACATGAATAAATCACCTGAACAAGGCTCAGTTCATGAATACATTACACTAGAACCACCATTCGTACATCAATTGTAATGTCACGTCAGCCCCATATACATTTGTATCACATGACCCTACAACACCTAGTATGTCCCCTGAATGACGCGAGTACAATTGATTGTTGGGAGCTAGTGCGCTATATCTTCTCTGAGCTAGCTGTCAGCTTGAAAGCCAGCTTGGAAAATGGCCGAATCCCACTATGGGGGGGAGAGGTAAAATGCACCTTGGGCCGTTGCATCAGGCAGCCTAATAGTAGCCCCCTGCCGGCTGAGCCAGAGGCAAATGCCCCGCGTGCCCACCCCCCTCCCCCATATATGCCCGTGATCTGGCAAAACTGCAGAGGGGCAGTACTGGAATATCAGATTTAATCGGTAAGTACTGCGTCTTTTCTTATTTTATCACACCCAACCTCCCTTCCATTTTTTTGAAGAAAATGGAAAACCCCTTTAAATTTCTATTGTTGTTATGAAAATATAATGCAAACCATAATTATTTGTGGCCACTGACATTAACCTGAACAGAAGGTATGAACCTGTACTGATGAGGAGTGCCTGGGGTGGTCAGCAGAAGTCCATGACATCCTTTAAAATCCCGGCACTTAAATGGCTGAAGCTTGAGACTCCCATATAGGAATTATCAATGTAACTATCAGCTGGTTCTAATTGGTCCATGACAGCTGCAAGCCAGTGATAGAAACAGATTAGCCCTGTAGAATGGGTTTACAGCTCCTCAAATTATCCCCCTACAATGTAATGCTAATTCTAGGGACGCCCCAAGGAAAATGTGTGCTATACCTAGTGCAGGGCGTAAGGGGCGTAATACAGGAGTTCACTTGGTGTTCTATGAATTCATGTACGGTGCCTTACAAGGGTCCCTCAGGCCTTGCACTAAAAATATCATCATAGACTGTAGAATGAGTTACTTAATGGAAGGCACTTTAGACCAATCTTCAGATATACATTTACAATCCGCTCCACAGCTATAAGGGAAACCCCTGTGGTTTCCTGTTGAGTGTATGGTCTGCTTGTGCCTATACAGAACTCAACAACCAAAGTGAACAGACAGCAGCAGTGTAAAGCATGGGGAAGGGATAAATAAACAGCCTCAACTACTCATTAATCAGAAGACCAGATAAAGAATGGTGATCCTGAAGAAGGCTCCAGCAGGGGCTGAAACGTCGCAGTATGGGTGAATTAAGTATTTTTTCACCTACCAATCCACAAGAGAAGGTTTTAGAGGTGTATATACAGAAAAGATTATTCTACCTGCAAAACTGATACACCACACTGAAGTAATGAATTTAAAAAAATATTTTTTATATTATTTAAAAGAAAACATTATGTTAAATGTATATGTATGAAGGAGATTCCAGGAAAATAGTGAGCACAAATGAGCAGGAAAATGGGGGGAGGATGGGTATATAAAAATATTAAATGAGTAAAATTGATCATAAGATGACTGTAAACAAGGTATGAAATTAAATCCACAAAAGTAAAAGTGCAAGTGAATTTATGTATATACGGTAAGTATTCATAAATATACTTTAATATACCAATTTCCTTATATTAAATAGCACAATTCAAAATGGAAATAGAAATATGGTCCATAACATATCACAAATATATTTTAGAAAGTGATCACATCACAAAAGCATATGTAGTATTGAATAAAGATCTTACTAGACTAGTATAAGAAGTAATTAAATACGGAGAGGTGTTGAGTTCTCCTTCAATGAAAGTCTTCAAACAGAGACTGGACAGACATCAGTCTGAGATGGTTTAATGAATCCTGCATTGAGCAGGGGGTTGGACACAAAGCCCCCGAAGGTCCCCTCCAACTGTAACATTTTATGATTCTATGATATGATATTTCCATCACAGCAAACAAATATTTACCCAAACCTGATACCAAAGACCTGCACCCTGATGCGCGTTTTGCACATTTCCTTCCTCAGGGGGGTTCATTGCTGATAGAGCACTGCCGCTTTTTTGTGCTAGCTAAACAGGAGGAACGTCTCAGTAAATGTAGCACCCTGAGGATTCGGCTGCTACAGGGGTATTGCACCTCAAGCCAGAGGTGTGATATTCCACTCCCGGGTAAGGATGGAGTGTGGAACTGAGCTCAGTTAGCTGCATACACTACATACATCCCATTTCCGAGGGACAGACCGATGGTACTCCCACTAGATATATGTGCAGGTACGATAGTGTCTGTCCCTGGCTGGAGTGGGAGGGGGGTGGAACATCCCAGTAGTGTAGGGGCAGATAGGGGGAGCAGTCTGGGTAATGCTAGGAGCTCATTGGGTGCTGGTCACCTGAGCTCACACATAGAGGGAGTATATAAGGTGGGAACCATCTTAGATCAGGGTCGGTCAGTCTTCTGTAGAGAGTCAGTCAGTCCTGAGAGAGGTCCAGGAGCGCCTGCAGAGAGAAGAGAGAGAGGAGAAGAGAAGGACCCAGAGGGGGAGAAGAAGGAACCCCAAGAACCCAGAATTAGACCAGAAGGGTGAAGGGTTGGCACGCAAGGGAACCGGATCCCAAATTAGTGGAGGAGAGAAACAACCCTCAACTAAGAACCGGAGGCTGCGACATTACATGTGGAGCAGCCCCTCACCAAGTCCACTAAGAAGGCACACCAGGTATAGGGTCAGGGAACCCCGAAGAGGTGCACCCACCAAGAGGCCCGAGGGAGCCGGACATAAGTGGACCCCTGGTGAGGAAGGCCAGTAGAGAGGACAGTCAGAAAGGGAGCTCAGGACCACGCTCCAGAATTGCTTGGGGGTTGGCCGAGTCCAGGACCTGGTGGACGCAGCACGGCTCGGGCGGTCACTCAAGGCCAGAGTGACCAACAGAACAGTAAGTAAAAACCCTGAACTGCACAGCCCGACTCTGAGTCTTCTTACCATCCACACTGCACCACCACTACCACCATCCTCTACACCTGACCCCCTGAGGCTATACCCCTCCCGTTGGGGGTTATACTACCAGAAGCTGCACATACACCACCAGCCTCAGCGGACCCTGCTGCAGCGGCGGCCGTATTGACCGCAAATCAATGGGTGGCGTAGTCGACACTAAGAACACTAACAACATCTGTAAAGACTGCCACACACTGAGCTTGACACCCTGGGCACGGACCGGGTCACCGCCACTCGGATACTACAACCCCCATCTGATCCGGCTCCGGGTATCCCCCAAACAGCACTGGCCCAGGGGGCGCGTCAACTTTGGCGTAGTCGGCAGGATAACGTGCCCGCAACAACCGGGTACTGCGTGCCTGAAGGAAAGTTCACCGTTACCTCAAAAATAAGTTTCCCGCCGGTTCCGGAGGGTCCCCGCCAACGGACCCCATCACAGGTCGTTTCCCGCCGGTTGTCCGCCATTTGCAGCTTTTTCCCGCCATCCATGGAGTTTCCCGCCACTGGGAGACGATTCCCGCCATTTCCAAAGATTTCCCGCCTTGGAAGAGCGGACGCCATTATGGGCGTGCCAGAGGGTGGCAAAAGGCCACCTCCCATCGTGGGCCAGGTCGAAGAATGGCGCCAAAAGCGGAAACCGCGCCCACCAACAGAGACTGTGATGCTGGAAGTGTCCATCAGCGTGAGAGAACTGCCCCTGGAACTGACAATCACTAAGTTGCCCCGGGACCACCCTCAATGTGGGCGGAGACAGAACAAAGGAGCGAAGATGGGTGCAGCCTGGAGGAGTCTGGAGAGAGCGCACCCGGAGACAAGAAGTCTGGAGAGGAGTCCAGAGAAAGCGTACCCGGAGATGGAGGGAGAGACAGGCAGCACCGACCCAGTGGTCAGGAGCCTGCTGCAAGCAACAACCCCACTAGGCTTAGTGGAGATCCTAGCACAGCTCCCCCGAGACCGGGAGTGTGCACAGACCGCGCTGGAGGGCCTCGCACGGAGGATGGCCCAGGTGCAGCAAGACACGCTGATGGAGTGGAGCCGAGAGATGGCCCAGCAGACCGGAACCCGTCAGCGGAGCACGCCACCCGAGACGAGGAGACAGACCGCCTCTGAGGATGGCGCAGGAGGAATGAAGGCAGGAGACGGCGCCGAGAAGGGAGCTGAACGGACGGAGGCAGGTAAAGGGGACGTCTCTACCCCGAGCCGAGAAACCGTGTACCTGTCCCAGCTCCCCGTCGCAGAGCCCGAAATTCCCCCTGCCGTGCCCGTCGCTGCATCGTCACCGTGCCAGACTAGGCCTCAAGCAGAAGCCGCGGCCGCGACCCCTGTGACGTCACGCGTCTCAACCCTGAGCGCGGCGAAGCAGGAAATACCATCGGCCTGGTCGCAAGGTCTAGTACCTCCGGGCGCCGCAATTCCAACAGCGCCCCCTACCTCCGCGGAGCCACCGGCCTGGTTGCAGGGCCGAGTACCCCCGGACGCCGCCGTCCTTACGGTGCCTTTTACCTTTAGGGTGCCCCAAGACTGGTCGCAAGGCCTGGTCGACCCGGGCGCCGCTACCATCAACGCGCCCTCAACATCTCGAGTGCCGCACCTGGGCGAAGATCTATTTGCCCAGCACACGTGCCCGGATGGGCAGCCCTTTGTATGGCCCCAGGAGTACTACCAACTGGAACTCCAAAGAGCAAGGCCCCTGTGCGAGCCCCTGATTCCGGCTCCGAAGCCCGTCAGGAGAACCCCGCTCCCGCTAGAAGAAGCACAATTCGAGTGGGACCCCACCGGAGGAGACCTCATGGGGTTCACTCAAGAAACGCGGGCAGCCGCAGCAGAGCGAGTGGAGTGCTGCCGCCAGCAGTTGGCAGCCTTCGAGCAAGAGCGGAAAGAGAGGCGGATCCGTGAGCAGCGGCTGCAGGAACAGAGCGCAGGGCAGAAGAGCCGGACCAGGAGGAACCCCCGTGCAGCTCATGGTCCCCGTACCATCGGGACTGTGATTAAATTCAATCTGCAGCATGGGTGGGGCTTCATAAGAGACCATCATACCCCCGGCGACGTCTTTGTAACCCGCAGAGACGTAGAAAGCCATCTGCCGGAGGGACACAGAGGTCGTGACCTGTACGTAGGGGACGAGGTCACGTTCACCCGGCACAAGTGTGCCAAAGGACCCTACGCCCTCCATGTACATCGCCTGACGGAGGAGGAGCTGCGGTGTGAGGAGGAGCAAGAGGACCCGGACGGGTCTGAAGACAAAGAAGGAGCAGGAGGACGCCGTCATTAAAGTACGGTAAAGAGACTGTAAATAGTTACCCGTCGGGGTACAGTGAACTGTTGCTGCTTTAAATATGTCCCCGTTGGGACAAGAGTGAACTTTAACCTGTGTGTCCCTAGTCCCACTGACCGAGGACTGAGAGCGGTCATTCCTCCCTAATACCTGGCCGAGGACTGAGAGCGGCCATACCTCCCCTTGTATATAGTTGCGCTTTTTAAGGCGCCCCCTACTGGTTTTATAGGAAACCGTGTTTCTAAAAGAGACTGTCGCACTTTACCCGGTCACAAGTCGCACCGTGGCCGGAGGAACAAGAAAGTTTACAAGAATGTTATTTATGAAAAGTTTTATATGACAGGTTTATTGCTCATGATATATATATAATGTTTTATATGTTCATGTTGTTATGAAAATTTGTATGTTTGTGGATGTTTTGTTCTCTTACAGCCCGAGGACGTGCTGTGATTTACCAGGGGGGAATGTAGCACCCTGAGGATTCGGCTGCTACAGGGGTATTGCACCTCAAGCCAGAGGTGTGATATTCCACTCCCGGGTAAGGATGGAGTGTGGAACTGAGCTCAGTTAGCTGCATACACTACATACATCCCATTTCCGAGGGACAGACCGATGGTACTCCCACTAGATATATGTGCAGGTACGACAGTGTCTGTCCCTGGCTGGAGTGGGAGGGGGGTGGAACATCCCAGTAGTGTAGGGGCAGATAGGGGGAGCAGTCTGGGTAATGCTAGGAGCTCATTGGGTGCTGGTCACCTGAGCTCACACATAGAGGGAGTATATAAGGTGGGAACCATCTTAGATCAGGGTCGGTCAGTCTTCTGTAGAGAGTCAGTCAGTCCTGAGAGAGGTCCAGGAGCGCCTGCAGAGAGAAGAGAGGAGAAGAGAAGGACCCAGAGGGGGAGAAGAAGGAACCCCAAGAACCCAGAATTAGACCAGAAGGGTGAAGGGTTGGCACGCAAGGGAACCGGATCCCAAATTAGTGGAGGAGAGAAGCAACCCTCAACTAAGAACCGGAGGCTGCGACATTATATGTGGAGCAGCCCCTCACCAAGTCCACTAAGAAGGCACACCAGGTATAGGGTCAGGGAACCTCAAAGAGGTGCACCCACCAAGAGGCCCGAGGGAGCCGGACATAAGTGGACCCCTGGTGAGGAAGGCCAGTAGAGAGGACAGTCAGAAAGGGAGCTCAGGACCACGCTCCAGAATTGCTTGGGGGTTGGCCGAGTCCAGGACCTGGTGGACGCAGCACGGCTCGGGCGGTCACTCAAGGCCAGAGTGACCAACAGAACAGCAGTAAGTAAAAACCCTGAACTGCACAGCCCGACTCTGAGTCTTCTTACCATCCACACTGCACCACCACTACCACCATCCTCTACACCTGACCCCCTGAGGCTATACCCCTCCCGTTGGGGGTTATACTACCAGAAGCTGCACATACACCACCAGCCTCAGCGGACCCTGCTGCAGCGGCGGCCGTATTGACCGCAAATCAACGGGTGGCGTAGTCGACACTAAGAACACTAACAACATCTGTAAAGACTGCCACACACTGAGCTTGACACCCTGGGCACGGACCGGGTCACCGCCACTCGGAGACTACAACCCCCATCTGATCCGGCTCCGGGTATCCCCCAAACAGCACTGGCCCAGGGGGCGCGTCATATACCTAAGTCCTAATTTACAGCTTATGTCATATTATGGTCAGTGATAGGAACAAAGTCAATTAGTAGAAAATGAGTAAACTAAAACACTCATCTACAGACAATCCAAGACATTTATTTATTAATGACACAAAATTGTCAATATTCTTAATTAATTGATAGTGGGCCCATTATTCTGTATGGAGGACTATGTGCAGCCCATTATTGTGCATGGAGGACTGTGTGGTGCCCATTATTCTGTATGGAGGACTATGTGGTGCCCATTATTCTGTATGGAGGATTATGTGGGGCCCATTATTCTGTATGGGAAACTATGTAAGCCCATTATTCTATATGGAGGACTATGTGGGGCCATTATTCTGTATGGAGGACTATGTGGGGCCATTATTCTGTATTTAGGACTATGTGGGGCCATTATTCTGTATGGAGGACTATGTGGGGCCCATTATTCTGTATGGAAAACTATGTGCAGCCCATTATTCTATATGGAAGACTATGTGGGGCCCATTATTCTATATGGAGGGCTATGTGGGGCCCATTATACTGTATACTGGTTGGCCTGCGACTTAGTCCAAGTTTAGTGAATCCTGCATTGAGCAGGGGGTTGGACACAAAGACCCCAGAGGTCCCCTCCAACTGTAACATTTTATGATTCTATGATATGATATTTCCATCACAGCAAACAAATATTTACCCAAACCTGATACCAAAGACCTGCACCCTGATGCGCGTTTTGCACATTTCCTTCCTCAGGGGGGGTTCATTGCTGATAGAGCACTGCCGCTTTTTTGTGCTAGCTAAACAGGAGGAACGTCTCAGTATACCTAAGTCCTAATTTACAGCTTATGTCATATTATGGTCAGTGATAGGAACAAAGTCAATTAGTAGAAAATGAGTAAACTAAAACACTCATCTACAGACAATCCAAGACATTTATTTATTAATGACACAAAATTGTCAATATTCTTAATTAATTGATAGTGGGCCCATTATTCTGTATGGAGGACTATGTGCAGCCCATTATTGTGCATGGAGGACTGTGTGGTGTCCATTATTCTGTATGGAGGACTATGTGGTGCCCATTATTCTGTATGGAGGACTATGTGGGGCCCATTATTCTGTATGGGAAACTATGTAAGCCCATTATTCTATATGGAGGACTATGTGGGGCCATTATTCTGTATGGAGGACTATGTGGGGCCATTATTCTGTATTTAGGACTATGTGGGGCCATTATTCTGTATGGAGGACTATGTGGGGCCCATTATTCTGTATGGAGGACTATGTGGGGCCCATTATTCTGTATGGAAAACTATGTGCAGCCCATTATTCTATATGGAAGACTATGTGGGGCCCATTATTTTATATGGAGGACTATGTGGGGCCCATTATTCTATATGGAGGGCTATGTGGGGCCCATTATACTGTATACTGGTTGGCCTGCGACTTTGTCCAAGTTTAGTGAATCCTGCATTGAGCAGGGGGTTGGACACAAAGACCCCAGAGGTCCCCTCCAACTGTAACATTTTATGATTCTATGATATGATATTTCCATCACAGCAAACAAATATTTACCCAAACCTGATACCAAAGACCTGCACCCTGATGCACGTTTTGCACATTTCCTTCCTCAGGGGGGTTCATTGCTGATAGAGCACTGCCGCTTTTTTGTGCTAGCTAAACAGGAGGAACGTCTCAGTATACCTAAGTCCTAATTTACAGCTTATGTCATATTATGGTCAGTGATAGGAACAAAGTCAATTAGTAGAAAATGAGTAAACTAAAACACTCATCTACAGACAATCCAAGACATTTATTTATTAATGACACAAAATTGTCAATATTCTTAATTAATTGATAGTGGGCCCATTATTCTGTATGGAGGACTATGTGCAGCCCATTATTGTGCATGGAGGACTGTGTGGTGCCCATTATTCTGTATGGAGGACTATGTGGGGCCCATTATTCTGTATGGGAAACTATGTAAGCCCATTATTCTATATGGAGGACTATGTGGGGCCATTATTCTGTATGGAGGACTATGTGGGGCCATTATTCTGTATTTAGGACTATGTGGGGCCATTATTCTGTATGGAGGACTATGTGGGGCCCATTATTCTGTATGGAAAACTATGTGCAGCCCATTATTCTATATGGAAGACTATGTGGGGCCCATTATTTTATATGGAGGACTATGTGGGGCCCATTATTCTATATGGAGGGCTATGTGGGGCCCATTATACTGTATACTGGTTGGCCTGCGACTTTGTCCAAGTTTAGTGAATCCTGCATTGAGCAGGGGGTTGGACACAAAGACCTCAGAGGTCCCCTCCAACTGTAACATTTTATGATTCTATGATATGATATTTCCATCACAGCAAACAAATATTTACCCAAACCTGATGCCAAAGACCCGCACCCTGGCGCACGTTTCGCCCATTTCCTTCCTCAGGGGGTTCATTGCTGATAGAGCACTGCCGCTTTTTTGTGCTAGCTAAACAGGAGGAACGTCTCAATATACCTAAGTCCTCATTTACAGCTTATGTCATATTATGATCAGCACCTTGGTAGTATTAAAGGTTGGCCAGTGATAGGAACAAAGTCAATTAGTAGAAAATGAGTAAACTAAAACACTCATCTACAGACAGTCCAAGACATCTATTTATTAATAACACAAAATTGTCAATATTCTTAATTAATTGATAGTGGGCCCTTTATTCTGTATGTCAGACTATGTGCAGCTCATTATACTGTATGGAGGACTATGTGGGACCCATTATTCTGCACGGAGGACTATGTGGGGCCATTATTCTGAATGGAGGACTATGTGGGGCCATTATTCTGCATGGAGGACTATGTGGGGCCCATTATTCTGCATGGAGGACTATGTGGGGCCCATTATTCTGCATGGAGGACTATGTGGGGCCCATTATTCTGCATGGAGGACTATGTGGGGCCCATTATTCTGTATGGAGGACTATGTGGGGCCCATTATTCTGCATGGAGGACTATGTGGGGCCCATTATTCTGCATGGAGGACTATGTAGGGCCCATTATTCTGCATGCAGGACTATGTGGGGCCCATTATTCTGCATGGAGGACTATGTGGGACCCATTATTCTGTATGGAGGACTATGTGGGGCCCATTATTCTGCATGGAGGACTATGTGGGGCCCATTATTCTGCATGGAGGACTATGTAGGGCCCATTATTCTGCATGCAGGACTATGTGGGGCCCATTATTCTGCATGGAGGACTATGTGGGACCCATTATTATGTATGGAGGACTATGTGGGGCCCATTATTCTGCATGGAGGACTATGTAGGGCCCATTATTCTGCATGCAGGACTATGTGGGGCCCATTATTCTGTATGGAGGACTATGTGGGGCCCATTATTCTGCATGGAGGACTATGTGGGACCCATTATTCTGTATGGAGGACTATGTGGGGCCCATTATTCTACATGGAGGACTATGTGGGGCCCATTATTCTGCATGGAGGACTATGTGGGGCCCATTATTCTGTATGGAGGACTATGTGGGGCCCATTATTCTGTATGGAGGACTATGTGGGGCCCATTATTCTGCATGGAGGACTATGTAGGGCCATTATTCTGTATGGAAGACTATGTGGGGTCCATTATTCTGTATGGAGGACTATGATGGGCCCATTATTCTGCATGGAAGACTATGTGGGCCCATTATTCTGCATGGAGGACTATGTGGCGCCCATTATTCTGTATGGAGGACTATGTGGTGTCCATTATTCTGTATGGAAGACTATGTGCAGCCCATTATTTTATATGGAAGACTATGTGCAGCCCATTATTTTATATGGAGGACTATGTGGGGCCATTATTCTGTATGGAGGACTATGTGGGGCCCAATATTCTGTATGGAGGACTATGTGGGGCCCATTATTCTGCATGGAGGACTATTTGGGCCCATTATTCTGCATGGAGGACTATTTGGGGCCCATTATTCTGCATGGAGGACTATGTGGGGCCATTATTCTGTATGGAAGACTATGTGGTGCCCATTATTCAGTATGGAGGACTATGTGGGGCCCATTATTCTGTATGGAGGACTATGTGGTGCCCTTTATTTTGTATGGAAGACTATATGGGGCCCATTATTCTGTATGGGGGACTATGTGGGGCCCATTATTTTGTATGGAGGACTATGTGCAGCCCATTATTCTATATAGAGGACTGTGTGGGGCTCATTATTCTGTATGGAGGACTATGTGCAGCCCATTATTCTATATGGAGGACTATGTGGGGCCATTATTCTGTATGGAGGACTATGTGGGGCCATTATTCTATATGGAGGACTATGTGTGGCCCATTATTCTGTATGGAGGGTGATGTGGGGCCCATTATACTGTATACTGGTTGGTCTGCGACTTTGTCCAAGTTTTTCATTTGAGCCCTCTGTGTATTTGAGTTTGACATCCCTGGTCTAGTGTCACCTACTCTATAAGTCAATGTCTGACCCTTTAGCAAGCCTTAAAACATGTCTGACACTGCTGGATCCTCTTCTGGCTTCAGTTAATAAAACTGCTTTAAAATCTTGCAAGTTTGCAGTCTTAGGCACGTTGGAAGTTATTATGAAAAAAAAATTACTAGGGGCCCGATTCATAATTCTTTTTGTACTTTTTTGAGTCAAATTTGGTATTGATGTATTTTTTTCTATTTGTCACAAACTCAAGCTGCACCATTTTTGCACTAGTTTTTTTTCCGTCCTTGCCACTTAAAGACTGAAATGTGTAATCTCAAAGCTTAATAAAATGGCCGTGCATCATATTACTCAAAAAAGGGCAAAGTAAAGTAGAAAGAGAAACAATTAGGGATGAGTGGACCCGAATGTAAAAGTTCCGCATTTGTACCTGACAGTTGCTGTCCGCTGCAAAACGCAGAACACAGACTTTCCCGGAAGTCCGTTGCAATGTTCGGAGTTCTGGGGGAAATCCGTTGCAGAGAGGGACAGAGAATTTTTTTCCAGATCCAAAGTTCGGGTCTCCATTGTTTTCAATGGGGTTTGGGTTCTGGCTCAAGTTTTGGTACAGTTCTGGTACCCGAACCGAACTTTGAACTAAAGTTTGGGTTGGGTACCAGAACCAGAACTTCCACAGGTCCACTCATCCCTAGAAATAATAAAACAATTTTTGAGTTTGCATCAAATTCAACAAACATTCTGCACTAAGATAAATTTTGGTGCAGAATCTGCCAGCACTAAAAGAAAGACAAGATACGGTACATGCAGGGTTGGACTGGCCCACCAGAGAACCGGAGAATCCTCCGTTGGGCCCTAGCTTCTCCTTCAAGAGAGTTCATAGTGCAAACCTTGCAGCTGCTGTGGGGCTCTTGAGTGAAGGAGGAAGGTGGGCCCTCAGAACCAAATCCTTTGGTGGGCCCAATGTTCTTCAGTCTGACACTGAGTACATGTATATATCCTAAGACCTTCATTTCCTTTTGATGGTGTCCCAGAGTCGCTGGGGGGGATTCATGATGGGGGATGCAGCTTAGTGTTTACAGAGAATGCACATTTAGTGTTGGGGATCGAACAGCTTTGATTTAGAAGAAATCCAAATTCTGCCCAATTAAGACTCGTGCGAATCTCCCAATGTTAGGTGTGTGATGCTTTACCACAACTCTTACTTAAAACACATCAATGTATTTTTAATGACCTGGATCTGCAGCTGAGCACAGAGCAGCAATGAAGGGCATGTATGGATTCTACGTACCCTATGTAAAAACGATTCTAGGAATAATACAGGGAAATATAGGAGCATTGCCAAATGTATTCTCAACATTATATTACTGTATCACACAGCAATATCAGATGTAAAATCCCATACACATCCCGCTCTGTAACTACAGCATCCTTGACAAGGTGCATCAATATTGCATATACATGTACATTGCAGGTTTCATGCATAATGTATAAGCTCATATGAAGGCAATGCGTCTGTATTTACATGACGTCCATCTCTCCTAATGAGCACTATAATATATAACGATTTTCGGTCTATAACATTCAATGCCTGCAAGCTAGTTTATATAATCCGTTTTTCTGTGGAGCCCTTACATTTTAATGTAAATGTATACAAAAAATAACAGGAATTAAAATATTACAGGACCACAATATTTCAGACTGTGAGTGCCCATCTCAGTGGTTGAGTGCAAGTCATCTCCGCACTGGGACCAGGGGTGTAACAGGAAGGATTCCCACCCATAATTCACCATTTATATTAATTCGGTCTTCCTATATGTCAGAGGAACCTTCAGGCTCCGTCAGGTACCTGCAACCTTTTGCAACTACTACCCCTGCACCACCTGTACCTATACTTATGACTGGGATAAGCTCATTGTAACGAGGAAACTAAGATTTAGCGCCCGTCTTTTCATTTGTGTTTTTTTTTTTAAGGGAGTCTGTCAACAGGATTTCACCCTTCAAACTCTTTATATCTGCATGTAGGCTTTCATAGACAAGTCCTGCATTACCTTTAAATGGCAATTCTGTTCCTCCATTACTGAGACATCAGTGTTTGTAGTGATTAGAAGAAAACACAGCCTCATGCTGATTTCTGAGTGTATGAAGTCCGAAAAAGGAGAAAATGCCAGCAATTGCAAAAATAACTAAATTGAAACATTACATATACAGTGGCATGTAAAAGTTTGGGCACCCCTGGTCAAAATTACTGTTATTGTGAACAGTTAAGCAAGTTGAAGATGCAATGATCTCTAAAAGGCCTGAAGGTAAAGATGACACATTTCCTTTTGTATTTTAGGCAAAAAAATATATTGTCATTTTTTACATTTCAAAAATTACAAAAAGGAAAATGGGCTGATGCAAAAGTTTGGGCACCCTGCATGATTAGTACCTAGTAGCGCCCCCTTTTGAAAGTATCACAGCTTGTAAACACTTTTTATAGCCAGACAAAGGTGTTTCAATTCTTGTTTGAGGGATTTTCATCCATTTTTCCTTGGAAAATTCTTTCAGTTCCGTGAGATTCCTAGGCAGTCTTGCATACACTGCTATTTTGAGGTCTAGCCACAGATTTTCAATGATGTTCAGATGAGGGGACTGTGAGGGCCATTGTAAACGCTTCAGTTTGCACCTTTTGAGGTAGTCTATTGTAGATTTTGATGTGTGTTTAGGAGCATTATCCATTTGTAGAAGCCATCCTCTTTTCAACTTCAGCTTTTTTACAGATGGTGTTTTGTTTGCATCAAGAATTTGTTGAAATTTCATTGAATTCATTCTTCCCTCTAACCATGAAATGTTCTCTGTGCCATTGGCTGCAACACAACCCCAAAGCATGATTGATCCACCCCATGCTTAATGGTTGGCGAGATGTTCTTTTCCTGAAATTCTGTGCCCTCTTTTCTCCACATACCTTTGATCATTGTGGCCAAAGAGTTCTATTTTAATACAAAAAAGAGCATGGACCGCACCTCCAAAAAATCATACATTTGATCTAATGCCTCTCGGCAAAAATATATATAACTGAGCATGAGGATCTTAGTTTAACATTCTGATGATGAAGCCCACTGCCATGTCACGGCAAACCTCGTAGTGAGTCCTAACATTTCCGGTCTAAAAGGAGCGGCAAAAAGGAGCGGCCTGGAGTCATGGGGACTCAGTCTTGCAGCATGGGTGCTGTGGGGCACAGGGCCACCCACCCTGCTGGTGCATTGTAGCTGCGGCGGTGGTTGGCGCACGGCGCCACTCCTTTTAGGCAGGAAATGTTAGGACCCACTACGAAGTTTGCCGTGACATGGCAGTGGGCTTCATACAGTCTGATCAGAATGTTAAACTAAGAACCTAATGTTCAGTTATATATATTTTTACCGAGAGGCATTAGATCAAATGTTTGATTTTTTGGAGGTGCTGTCCATGCTCTTTTTTTGTAGTTCTATTTTAATCTCATTGGTCCACAGGACTTGTTTCTAAAATGCATTAGGCTTGTTTGGATGTTCTTTTGCACACTTCTGAAGCTGAATTTTATGATGAGGACGCACTAGAGGTTTTCTTCTGATGACTCTGCCATGAAGGCTATATTTGTGAAGGTGTATCAGAACAGTAGAACAATGTACCACAACTCCAGAGTCTGCTAAATCTTTCTGAAGGTCGTTTGCAGTCAAGTGGGGGTTCTGATTTGCCTCTCTAGCTATTCTACGAGAAGCTCTCACTGAAACTTTGCTTGGTCCTCCAGACCTTATATTGACCTCCATTGTTCCTGTTAAGTGCCATTTCTTAATTATATTTAAAACTGAGGAAAGGGCAACTTTAAAACGCTTTGCTATCTTCATATAGACTTCTCCAGCTTTATGGACCTCCACCATTTTCATTTTCAGATTGCTAGACAGCTGCTTAGAAGAACCCATGGCTGCTGTTTTTTGGCACAAGATTAGAGGAGGCTGGGTTTTTATAAAGCTGGGAAATTTGCATCACCTGGTCTTTCCTAATGATGATAGTGAACAAGCCATAACCCTAACAGGCTAAATAAGGTCTGAAACCTTGGTCAAAGTTATCTGAGCACACAAATCTCCAAGGGTGCTCAAACTTTTGCATCGGCACATTTTCCTTTTTGTAATTTTTAAAATGTAAAAAAATGACACCCCTGATATGATTGGCCATGACGTGGGCGCAAGAAAGTGATTGAGGAAGCAATTGGATATTGCAATGTTAGTAACGAATGATTGGCCATGGAGAGATGACGGCCACTAACAGAAGCTTTATAAAGGCGGAGAGTGATGTGGTAACCCCATATACCTTGGGTACAACTTCAGACCAAAATCCAGCGAATGAGGAGACTCCAGCGATGTGGTGTAATTAAAATTTCCATTTATATCCATATACCTTGGGTAGGTCATCAATATCAGATTAGTATGTGTCCATCACCGCATCCCCACCAATAAGTCACTATTAGCTATGGCAGTGGCCGGATGTAAACATTGAATAGATCCGAACAACACAGCTCCCTTCAATGTGTAGTGGCTGCTGCCAAGAACTGAAGATCGGCTCCTATTCTCAGGAGAAATCTTGGAGATGGTTGTGTGGAATCTTGTGAGAAGCAATTATATCAAGGAAGTAACCGGGCTGGCCACCTTTTGGGGATCTTTTTTTTTAAGTAAGGCTAAACATAGATCATTTTTGTAATTGGGTTTCCTTAAAAAAAATTCACCATTTGGCTCTTACAGGCTTTTTGTTTCCCCATATATTCAACTGTGATGCTGTCTGAGGTCATATCTCAGCTGAGAGGAGCTGAGGAAAAGAGAGATAAGCGCTGCAAACTCTCTTGTCAGACTGAGCTCACCAATGGATTCTACGTTAACTCATTCTGCCACCAGCAATAGACAGTGCAACACAGAGGCTTTGGAATAAAAAAATATTAAAATAATGCAAAAATAATTTTTAACCCAAAATACATTAACTTACAAATACACAAAGAAAATTGACCCCAAAATAGGACAATCCCTTTTAACTTGGAGATGTACAAAGGGAACAGTTTATGGATGACCTTGTAAGAAGGTTGTTAGCAATATTATGTAAAGCATTATAATAAAGAGCTTATGATAAAATACTACAACGCCGATAATACATGTACCCATTTCATTCGTACTTAATACTTGACAGTTTTTACTGTGTAGACTTATCAAGCTATTAATCATTTTGACATGCTAACTTTCCTATTGATTGTTACTGAGGAGCCTGTAATTGGACTGCTGCGGGGAGCGTGATGGTGCCTTAGCAGAATACGTTATCTCTTCCCCGTGGTCTATGAATCTCTTACTATGGAAGATGCTTTACCCTGTGCCAGATCTGCTTAACAGCATGCATGGGGACATCTGAATGTCACATTTGTATCTGTCGGCTAAATGTTTCATTCATTTTAAGATGGCCACATATAGAAAGATCCAGCTGCTCATCCAGCGAGCCAAGTGATCAGATCTATGTCCATTTTGAAGCTTATTTATTTAGGCAGGATGCTAAGGTGGCATGGGACCTGTATAGTGGCACCTGGACTTCTGGGCCCCCATACTACAATGGTGGCACTGTGCATGCTTCTGTATAGTAATGAGTTATAGCTACACTCTCCCCTACAAGTAGGGCTGTACTGAGCACCATTTGTGGACTGATTGTGGGTCTCCTGACCCAAAACTTGAAAGCCTCATAAGGATATATAAGGCTCTTGAGTTCAGGTAGGGAAACCCAGTGGAAATCACAGCTGGTACATGGACCATGAGACTTGGATGCATCAATCCGGCCTAAGGCTATGTTTTTTCAGCGTTTTTTGATGCAGTTTTTTTATGCAAATTTCAGTTGCCTATTGCCGTACAAGCAAAGTCTATGAGAAACCAGAATTCTCTGTTCACACATCATGGATTTTTTTTTGTTCAGAATTTTGTGCCTTCGTGTTTTTTTTTGGAAAATAGAGCATGTCACTTCTTTCAGCGTTTTTTCAACGTTTTTTCACCCATAGGAAGTAATGGGTGGTGAAAAAATGCATCAAAATTTGTATCAGCGTTTTTTTCAGCATTTTTGATGCCAAAATAGAATTGGGTTCTTTTTTTCACAGAACTTTATGTACATGCATAAAATAAACAGAAGGACAGTGAAAAAAACGCTGAAAAAACGCAACAAAAAAGCACCAAAACTGCAAGAAAAATCCTGAACAAAATGCCCTTGAAGATCAGGTTTTGCTGCAGAAAATTGACGACAAAAAAAACATGATGTGTGAACATAGCCTTAGGGTTATTTGTTGCAGTATTCTGATAATCCTCTTTTCCCCACTAGTTTAGTAGTCTGTAGATATAATTATTCTCTTACCGCTGTAATATAAATCAGTTCTCCATGTGCTGAGCCTGTGATCGACTTCTATTTCTAGAAAGTGAACAGAGGACGCAGAGCTTCTGGGTGATGGAGGGGTCAGCAGTCTACACCAATGATAACACAGGGCTGGGTCTCAGATCTCAGATTCCCTGGAAGCACCGGAGCACAGATCACAGCATTATCCGAATATCATTTTTTCAAGTAAAACTGTAGGCGAACCTAAAAGTTACCCTATTTCAACCCCCTGGAAGTTTAAAGGGAACGTGTCATCAGAAAATGACCTAGTGTTTATGTGGCGCCCCTGAAGGTTCAGTCACCACAGAGGTGTGGCTTCTCCTTCTCTCAGGTAAGGATGGAGTACTGCCTGGGACCCCAACACCTGCACTCAACACTACACTACTTCAGGCCGGCTGGAAGGGCATTATGCACTTCTTCTGCTGCCCCGTCCCTGGCTGGAGTGGGGGGAACCAAAAGTGAGGGGGAACCAAGTAGTGGGTGTGGGTGGAGGACGCAGAACAGGGGAGCACTTAAAGAAGATATATATATATATATATATATATATAGGGAAGCCATCTTTGAGCAGTAGTAAGTAAGAGAGGAGAAGAAGTGAAAGGAGCAGAGGCTCTTCAGGAGCTCTGCTCAGGAGGCAGGCTCGGCCTGTCATGCCCAAGGCTGAGAGAGGAGTGGGAGCAAGGGAGGAAGGCTTCAGTAACAGAAGGGATCCCAGGGGGTACGGTGAGTGCAGGACGGCCCCCGTACGCCCGAATCTGCCAGGCGTCAGAGGGATTAGGCCGCAAGAAGGAAACCGGTCCCTGGACTAGCCGAGTTACTTTACGTCTCAGCTAGAAAACCGGAGGCTTCTGCACTTTCAAGGTGCAGTTGCCACATTCGCACCTAAGCCGCCGAAAAGGGCACCAAGCCAGGTCCGGGAACTTCAAGTTGCCCAGAGGGATCTCAAGGTACCATCGGGACTTTGTGTGGCGGGGCGCAGGGCAGGAGGGAGAGACCCAGCGCGGGAAGTCGGCTAAGAAATGAACATACAGAGAGGGGTCCCGTTAAGTGCTCTTGAGAAACTTGAGGGAGTGCTGAACCCCTGCCTGGTAAACGCAGCGTGACGTGGGAGACTGTCAGCTGTATAGTGCTACCTGAGGAACCTAAATAACTGTGAGTAAACTCGGATGACTGCACCCCACTGTTTTTGTCAGTTATTTCCACCATGCTATCGCTCCTGCACTACAACGCACAGCATCACCATCTGCACCTGCACTGCTCTGGAGCTGTGCTCTGCCTGTGGAGAGCCGCACCAACCCAGCTGCCCAAACACCTGCTCCAGACGTCTGCAGCAGCGCCGGTACCCATTACCGGGAACCACAGGTGGCGTCACGAGACAAAACTATTATTCATCCCTTCAAGCAACAACCCCCTTTTAAGAGTGACCCCAGGGTACGGGCCCGGGAGCCGACCGCCGTCACATCCCAAGAAGGTAAAGGCCCGGGTACCAAGTCCCCCATATCCCCCTGAGCGAGTCATTTAAATCAGGATTTTGTGTTAATTGTATATTTAAACTATTTTGGCCATGTCCTATCATTTATATTAAAGCATCTACTGAGTGCATGTGAAGGGAGAGGGAGCAGGGGAGCTGTGACATCACCTATTGTGTATGTGCTGTATATAGAAGTGTTACCTGTCTTTGTAATCTCTGTTTAATTTATAAAATCAGACTTCTTCAAAACTCCTTTTTACTATGGGCCTAAGAACTAACAGGCAGGTAGTTTCCGTTGTCAGCCGGCACAGAGCAGTTACAGACCGATGCAGGCGATTCAGTGGCTTCCGCTGACATCACGCTGACAGAGGAACAGCTTCAATTCCACTCTGCTTTGTTGATGGGGCTGATTCATGCTGATGGACAGCCAGCTCCCTGCTGCCTAACAGCGGGGAGCCGCCAGCAGTCATGCCCCATCGACAGAGCAGCCCCTTGACATGGAGCAGCAGAATCACCAGCAGGAGCAGTCAGTGAACGCTCGGTTCCAGCGCTGGGTTCAGGAGCAGTCAGTGAACACTCGGTCCCAGCACTGGGTTTAGTTTTTAGGCCCATAGTAAAAAAAAATAAAAAATAGTCCTGGATAAACCCTTTAATTTGTTTATAAGCCCCTGTAAGGAAGATAGGAGTAGACACTGTTTTGGGCAAAAAAAAATAATTTTTCTCAGTATTAAAGAAGTCGTCCACTACTTGGACAACCCCTTCTCATACCCCATTCTTGGCCCCCGATAAAATAAAAACACCTATACTCACCTCCTGTGCCGGCGTCTTTCCAGCATTGTCGGCACTAGCGGGCTCCGTGCTGTTGTTATGACACGTTAGCCTGGCGCCCAATCAGTACTGGCATCACTGTTTTCGCCTTCATACAAATTGAACATGAAGAGGAACTGAGAGAGCAGCCCTGGCTTCCTCCTATTAGTGGACCAAACCCTTTAACCTTACATGGAACCATTGCAGAAATGTAACAAACTTTCCAAACCAAGATCCAAGGCCTTTGTACGGTTATTTCTTTTTCTTCCCTGTTTTTCTTACATTTTAGCAGGACATGGTATATGTGATCTTCAGAAATAACAGTGCGCTAGAAATTATTTATTAAAGGTCAAAGGAACAGCCGTGCCTGGAGGGTTATAAGAAACGCTCGCTGTTAAGATCTGGAACTCACAAATTAGGAATAAAAGGCCATTTTTTTCTTTTTACACCTATTTTGTCTACTTTTTGTTTTTTTTTCACCAGTTTTTTATTTCAGTCTTATTCTTCATTTAATTTTTGCTTACTACTTTATATGTTTTTTTTTTTCCTGGTTTCTTATATGTTTTTCTTTGTGGGTGAAGTTTGGGGCTTCGAGATGTTTTCAGCTATTTCATCAATTGTGATTTTTTTTTTTCTAAATTGACACAAAACGTACTCAAGTGACCTCCTGGAGTGATTGTATCTACACCAGGTAGATATTTTGCTGCAAATTTTACATGGAACGTGCAATTTTTTTGTGCTAAAAATAAAGGATTTTTTTTCCAAAAAAACTCATGAAATTTTGAACAATTTTGTTTTAAAAAGAAAAGATGAAAAATTACTGTAAAAAAAATCACAAACGATGAATCGGGTCCCAAGTGGTAACTGGTTAAGTGAGTGCAGATATCCACGCTTACTTCCCAAACTTTAGCTATTGAAGCTTAAAATTGAATGAATTCGTAAGAAGTTGATTATATAGTCCACAATAATCTTTCTGGGACGCTGCGCTCTCCAAGAAATCATCCTCGTTCTTCACTGTTCTGATTAGAATTCTGAAAAAAATGTCTTTGCACTCAACATAATCGCAAATGGGGAATTTTTGAAACAATGGCGTTGGTTGACTTGTAATAATAATTACTCCATCATTTAAGAGTAGGATGTCTGAAATTGGTTTAGAATGGCTTAAAATAAGCTTCATGATTGTAAAAGCCGGGACCGAGCACTGATCTGCCACCGTCCAAGGGAGAACATTGAGAGAACCATGGAAAAATGGAAGAGGGTTAATGCTTTGGCATCCGGAGGAGCTGGAGACTTAGGCTGTGTGCCCACTGTGCGTTTTTCAAGCGTTTTTGATGAGGAATTTCCGCAGCAGAAACGCTTTAAAAACGCTTGGTAATCCGTGCCCCAAGATCCCCAATGAAAATCTGCATGTTCTGTGCCCATGCTGCGGATTTTCCTTGCGGAAAAATCTGCAGCATGTCCATTATTTATGCGTTTGTGCATGCGGATTTGAGGTCCCAATGCACTTGAAAAACGCAAGTCAAATCCGCATGTAAAAAACGCTGCAAAAACGCGTGCAAAATCCGCAAGCGTTTTTGACTGCCAAGAACATGCAGAAACGCTGCAGAAATTTTCTGCTTCATTTCTGCATCGTGGGCACATAGCCATAGGCTAAGTTCACACTAGAGTAGAAATTTGTGGATCAGTCATGTTTTCAGGTGGATCTCTGAGTGGAAAAAAATCTCAGACCTTAGGTCCATGTGGAATAAACCCCAACATCCACTAATCTGGTCTGATTTAAAGGGGTATTCTCATCTCCAAGATCCTATCCCAATATGTAGTAGGTGTAATCATTATAATATTAGCAAATACCTTCAATTAGTAATGTAGTATAGTTTTTCTGATTCGCTACGTCTCTTTCCTCCTGTGCAGAGCATTGCAGGATCTTAGATATACGTGGTTATGACCACTAGCGATTAGCTAACTACCTGTCTCTATATCAGTGGTCGTAACCATGGATACCAAAGGTCCTGCAATGTCTGCACAGGAGGAAAGAGACATAGCGAATAAGAAGAACTATACTACATTTCAAATTGGATGTATTTGATAATATTGTTATTATTACACCTACTACATATTGGAATAGGATCTTGGAGATGGGAATACCCCTTTAAGGAACAGACTTGTGCATAGAAATAGCAGGCGGCTCCTGCACGCGTCTACTTTGTACAGCTCCCACACTGAGCTGCGACTTGCAGACATCACTTGTTCGCAAAGATCAGCACTCATCTGAACTTAGCCCTGAGGGTATTTTTTTTATTTTGGGAGGCAAACACATACAGCAAATTGTCCTTGTAGAAAGACAGTATGCCCCAGTCAATAGGAAATTATAAAACTGATATGGTTTTTTTTGTCCACTTTATCTTTGTGTGTTACTAATATTTTCTGGTGATTTTAAGTGAGCTTACTGACAGATTCTCAGTTAACTCCTTCTATAGCCAGCAATGTACAGAGAAACAAGGAGCCCGTAAAAGCTAACGGTGCAACAATGTTAATGAAACCAAAAAGTAAAAATTATTTTTAATCCAAAATACATGAATTTAAGTAAGAAATGTCCCCAAAGAGGTCCATATTTTTTTAACCCTTCAAAAAAAATCCTGAGGGATTTTAGGTTTCTCTAAACAACAGCATTATCTGTCCACCACTAGGATTGTATATAGGTCACCTGAGTTCTCTGGTCATTACATTTAGGTCATGGCAATGTTCCATGTGCTATATATGGGAATATGGGTCACTAGACTCTTTGTATGATACAGGGGACACTGGAATATTTTTTGTTTAATATTGGGCACTTAAGGAAATTTCCATTGACTATATATCATGTTGGAGAGCAATGAGCACGTAAACCAAGGCACCTGTACTCTGTGGATTCCTGGAGAAGTATAGTCCGCTATAATGCTACAGATATTTGGAAGTAGGGAAAGACCAATGTAGATATTAGTAAATCAGTTCTGACCCTTGATTTTTTTATATACACATATCTCAAGATATAAAAATGTTTTATGACTTAAAAGAACTCAGTATGCAGAAACTAGAGCACTCCTTTTATTCCCATACATTTTCCATAGGGTTTATAGTCAATTTAAAGTGGATTGGTCACTGCATTGACTTTATACATTAATAAATAGATCTCCTAGACCTGATGAGACTGGTAAATTTATTTTGAAAATTCATGTTAGAATGGCCGTATAATCCTGATATTAAGATGAGTAATTTGTGATTCCCAATGAAGTAGCTCATGCATCCACCCACCCAGCCTAATTTACAGCTGCAGCATGTACTAAGCAGTGTAAGACCTCAGCAGCAGCAGGGAGGTGGAACACTGAGGAGCTGTCAATCAGGATAGGTGGACAGAGAATGATTATAAATGTTCATACAAGATTATACAGTCGTTCTGACATTTTGGATTTTCTACAGCATCCTTAGAGAGAGGTCGACTTAGTAGCTCAGTTTGTAATGTGAAATCTGGTGAAAGATCCACTTTAAAGCAAAATCTGAAATATACCTTTGTCTATAGAATCTATCTTTCAGCCCCTTTTAATGTCACTTGGCAGAGGTACTCTTTTTGTTTGACCTGTATGGGAGGGGATGGGAGTCTTGTCTGTTTTCCTTGAAAAGACCAGAAAAACTAATCCACCATTTTAGACCTGTGGGGTTAGAGTACATTTCCCATCTCTCTGCAGTAGATCAGCTGATTTCCATGGAGGCTGCAATCTAAAAGGGGCCGTCTCAGAAGTTTTCTTACCAAGAGATCCAACTTTTGGGCTCGTTTAGATGACCATATTCTTGGTCCGAGTGCGATCCGACAAAACATCGGATCACACTTAGGCTAATGTTATTCTATGGGACCTTGCACATGTCCGATTTTTTTCAGTTGGAGAAAAAAATTGCTGCAAGCCTGAGTTGTATCCGATATTCAGATCACACTCTGCGATGCAAGTTAATGAGTGCGTGGATTGTGAGCCCCAATGGGGACAGTGCTGATATATGTAGATTGTCTAAATTGTAAAGCGCTGTGGAATATTTTGGCGCTATATAAATAAAAAGATTATTATTAGTAACATCGGACTGCACTCAGATGACATCTAAGTGCAGTCCGATTTTCACGGATTGACAGAATGGAGAGTTTTTTCTCCATCTTCTCTTCATCTGAGAAAACCGGATCACACTCTGATCAAAGTTTGATTTGCATAATCGACCCTATTCTCTTGGATGACAGAATACACACCCGTGTGACCCTAGCCTTAAAGAGGATCGATCAGCTTTCCTGACATGTCTGTTTTACTAAATACTTGCATTTGCTGTGAAAAAAAAAACAATTCTGGAAAACGTTTCCACCTAACTCTCTATTGTGCTGTTATTCTTCCTGAATATTTATGAATAAATAGACAACTGGGTGTTACCAATCACATTGTCAAATGTGTCCCTACATAGTCTGATAATGTCTGCACTCATTGGATGGTTTAAGACTGTGTATGGACAACCCCAACAGGAAACACCCACTTATTAATTTATTCATAAATTTCTAGGAGGAGTAACAGAAAAACAGCAAATTACAAAAACATCAGATAAAATGCTCCAAAATTAGTATTTTTGAAGAGGACTACTATTTACTAAACCAGTCCCGTCACTCTCCAGCAAAAAACAACTCTATTTTCAATGCGGATTTATTTTACTTTGTTGTTCATTATTGAGGAAGTATTTTTTCCCTAAATGTATGTATTTGGGGCTAAAAATAATTTTTACAATTGGGTTTCATTAGAAATGTTGCATCGATTGGCTTTTATAGACTCTTTTGTTGCCCATTATATTCAACTTTGATGTGGTCTGTGATTAGAAATCTGCAGAGAGGAGCTCAGAAAAAGACATACGATCACAAAATCTCTCATGAGACTTTCTGAAGAGCTCACTGATGGATTCTCAGTTAACACATTCTGCAGCCAGAAAAAGACAGTGTAAAAAAGAAAAAGGCTACAGAAGGAAAATTGCAATATTTTTTAATTTAAATAAAATTGCAAAAATGATTTTTCCACTTTTGGGAAAAACACTTTTCCTATGTATTTGGAGTAAAAATCATTTTTGAAAATGGGTGTTGTAAAAAATATTCCACCATTTGCCTTCTGTAGCCTTTGTATCACATTGTCTGTTGCTGGCTGTAGAGTGCACTGATAGTTCACCAGTGAGCTCATTTTGATGGCGACGATACAATGGAAAACGTTGTAACTTCTTTACCTGTCTTTTCTTCCGAGCTACTTTTAACTGATGACCACATCAAAGTTGAATGTTCAGGGAAACAAAGTCTGTAAAAGTAACGGTGAAACATTTTCAATTAAATTGAATTGCAAAAATTATTTTTATCCCCAAGTGCATGCATTTACATTAAAAAAAATGTCCCCAGACGTGTACAACGCCTTTAATATCCTAATTAACTTTTCCTTCCTATGTTGCATGGCTTCATTAGACCGCACTCTTCCTTCCATCAGCAGCACTCTGTGATGATTCCCCTCTCTATATTGCCTCATCCTATTGTCTTCTTCATTGCAGATGGTGGATACTCTATAACAATGTTTATTTTATGCCATATTTCAGATTCATAGATAATACATAGTGAGAGGGAATATATTATATATCAACCTGTTGATGTCTCATTAAAATCTATCATTAGATGCAGTACTTAAAAAAATATAAAAAATCTTGGTTTGCAGGGAAAATGACTTGTGAGGACCTTGGAAATAGCCCCGGGTGATGTGTGTTTCACTCCAAGGCAGACAGAATCTAACCTTCCATTCTGTTGGAAGATGAGCAGAGATTTGGCCATTAATGACTAGTAGCTAGGGACAGGAAAAGTACAGTATCATGAATTGAGGTCATAAATCTGCCATTCACTCCGGAGCATAAGAGGTGATTCAGACCATTATTAGCTCTCATACCACTTAGGGGAAGAAAAATAATTAAACTATTGTGTATGACCCTGGCTTTATAAATCTGCCGTCGGAGGAAAGGCTTCACATGCAAATTACTTTGTCGATAATCTAGTATTTATTTTCACAGAAAAAGGCAAAAATGCAAATGCTACAAAAACTGGTTGTTTGTCAGAAGATTGTGAATTTTTTCCCAAATTCGTTTTCGTGATCCACAAATGCATTACACAGATGTGAAATGAATAGATGTGAGGACAATTATAAATGATATAGTTAGGCAGTGGTTATGCCAATGGTGACCAATTGGATGGGTGCCTTTATGTGTATTTGGGTATTATGGGTAGTGTTGAGCCACCCCCGTAGTGTTCGAGTTCGGTTCGGTTCGTCGAACACCCGTGTGTTCGCCGAACTGTTCGTCGAACTGTTCGTCGAACACCTTCGAACACCGTTAAAACCAATGGCAGGCAAACAAAAACACATAGAAACACATAGAAAACACCTTCAAAGGTGTCCAAAAGCTGACAAACTGCTCAGAAGACACAACTAACACATGGAAAAGTGACAAGTACATATAGTCATGCGAAAAGAAAAGAGGTGGAGGAGTAAAAGGAGGGGGAGACACAGATATAGGCATGTCATGCCCTTCTAAAATCCAAAAAGTGAGAAGCCGACACGTTCAGTCCGCTCCTGCCCGTGCCACCTCCGTGTCGCCGGGTTTGTGCCAGAGCCGCGGTGAACCCTGACGGCCAGCCCCCCTCTCCCAATACTGGTGCCTGTCCGCTGGTGGGTCGAGCGAGCCCCCCTGTGGTGGAGGCAGCTCTAAGCTTTTTAATTTAAATTGTCTCTCTAATTTGAATGAATACACTTTAAATCCATTTACAAGGATCTATTGGAGGGCAAGTCTCATGCCAGCAGCCGCGTAATTCCAGCTCCAGTAGCGTCCACTAAAGCTGCTGCAGTTAAAAAGCTTTTATAAGGATCGAGCTCGGCTGTCCACCGCAAGGCATCCTACTGCCAGTCCCAGCCCCTATGCCTTGGGGTGCCTCCTGATGCTCTTCACTGAGTATCCCGTGGTCCCGAAGCATTTCCTTTGAAAAAATTAAGTGTCCAAACTACAGGTGGTGTAGCTTGCTTAACAGCCGGGATAATCCGCTGACTAGCAGACACTGCTACTAGGCACAAAGTATTTCCTGGGCTAGATGCAGTTAAAAATTTGTAATTAGATACTCTCGTTGGATGCTGAGAAAGCATTCCATAGAGTCTCCTGGCACGCCATATATGATTCTCTTAAAAAGCTTGGGGTAGGGGTCTAGGGGACCCTTTTATAGCCAAAATCACGGCCCTGTATCGCAATACGTCACCTAGGCTGAAGATAAATGGAACTGTAGCACCCTGAGGGCTCGGTTGCTACAGAGGTATTGCACCTCACCCAGAGGTGTGATATCTCACTCTCAGGTAAGGATGGAGTGTGGATCAGGACCCGACACCTGCATGCATTACACCACATTGCCGTGGGGCAGGGCGACCAATATGCCCCTGAGATGGGCACGACAGTCCCTGTCCCTGGCTGGAGTGGGGGGAGGGAACACTGAGGAAGGGGAACCCTGTAGTGCAGGAGCAGGGAGGAAGCAGTTCCTGGGTGCATTGAGAAGGGAGTATAAAAGGTGGGCACCATCTTAGTTCAGTGCAGAGAAGTCTGAGCAGAAGTGGCAGGGAGCAGGGGCTCTGCATGAGCTCTGCTCTGGAGGCGGGCCTAGTAACAGAGGCCCAGGCCTGGAAGAGGGAGAAGGAAGGAAGAGGAGCGAAGGGATCCCAGGGGTGCGGACGGGCGAGTCGTCACCGCACGCCCGAATCCACCTGCATGGAGGGGTCAGGCCAAAGGGGGAGACCGGTCCCTGAAACTAGTGGAGGCAGGAAACGACCCTCAGCTAGAAACCGGAGGCTGTGACATTTTATGTGGCGCAGCCCCTCGCTACACCCGCTAGGAGGGCAGCACATAGGGTCAGGGAAACTGGCGCCAAGTTTACCAAGAGGAGGCCCGAGGCAGCCGGACAGAAGGGTTGGTAAGAAAGGCTAGACAAAGGACACACAAAGGGGGTCCTGTGAAGCGCTCCAAAGTTATCTGGGAGTTGTCTGAGCCCCTCACCTGGTGAGCACAGTACGACGTGGGCAGCCGTTACCTGCAGACGTGGTCTGGATAATAAGAACTGTGAGTAAAGGCCCTGGACTGCATCACTGACTCCGTGTCGTTACTGCTGCTGCCCTGCACCATCACCCCCATCCTCCGCATACACTGCCCTGAGGCTATACTCCTCCCGTGGAGAGTTATGCTACGCTCTGCTGCACCCACAACACCAGCCTCAGCGGTCTGCCCTGCAGCGGCGGTTCACTCTGACCGCAATCCACGGGTGGCGTAGTCAGACATTTAAACATCAAAACCACATAAATAGTTCCGCCACTGGTTTGACCGCCCTGAGCCACGGAACCGGGTCGCCGCCACGAAGACTACAACCACCAGCATCCACCAAAAAGGGTCCGGCTCCGGGTGTCCCAAGGCACAGGGGGTGCGTCAGAACATTTTCATCACCTTTCACAATCACCAATGGGACAAGGCAGGGATGTCCTCTGTCCCCTCTCTTATACATCCTAGTGACGGAGCACCTGCTCTCATCAATTCGCCATAACCCCAATATTAGGTGGATTGAGGTGGGAGGCACCGAGTACAAGTGCTCTCTATTTGCTGATGATGTACTAGTATATATCACTCAATCACATATATCCATCCCTGCTGTTATGGCTGAAATAGATCACTTTGTTACATGGTAAAATTTTAAAATCAATGCAGCGAAGTCTGAGGCCCTCGATGTCTCCCTCCCCAAATCCATATAGGATTCCATCCAGTCCAACTTTCCCTTTGCCTGGCCCTCACAGGGTATCAAATACTTAGGAATTCCTATTCATAGAGACCTCTCCCATCTATGTTATCTTAATTTTGGGCCCTTTATTGAACAACTCCATACAGACCACGGTTGGCAAGTTAGAACTGTAAGATTCACTAGGTGAACCACTGGTGTTTTGTGGAAAAGCACATGTACACCGCGTTCCAAATTATTATGCAAAAAGTGTTTAGGAGTGATAAGGGAAGAATTTGTTTGTTTGTCAGTTAAACTCATTGATGGTGATGTGTGTCAGGGCTCTTTATATCACTGTAAGCAATTGCAGACACCTGTGCTAATTAGTTTGGCAGGTGTGTCCAATGAAAGACAAGACTACTTAAGAAGGCTGTCTCACATTATTAAGCAGCCTACATTTTCTGCCAAAATGGGAAAGAAAAAGGATGTGTCGGCTGCTGAGAAGCAACAAATTGTGGAGTGTTTAGGTCAAGGCATGACTACAATCAACATTGTGCGATGATCAGGATGAAGTGTCTTGGCAATCAAGAAGTATGTAGCTGATTCACAGTACACACGTGTGCGTGCTGATAAGGGCAAATTGAGGACTCTTTCCTACAGGCAATTACGTCAGGTTAAAAGAGCAGCGGCAAAAAAGCCTTGTCATAGCAGCAGACAAGTTTTTGAAGCTGCTGGTGCCTCCAACGTCCCCCGAACAACAAGATGCAGGGTCCTTCAGAGGTTTGCAGCTGTGCATATGCCATCCTGTCGACCTCCTCTATCCACTTCACACAAGCAGAAACGGCTCCAGTGGGCCAAACATTACATGAAGACTGATTTCAAAACTGTTTTGTTCACGGATGAGTGCCGTGCAGCGCTCGATGGTCCAGATGGATGGAGTGGAGGATGGCTGGTTGATGGACACCCCACGCAAACACGGCTACAGCGCCAACAAGGAGGAGGTGGAGTAATGTTTTGGGCTGGAATCATGGGGAGAGAGATTGTCGGCCCCTTTAGGATCCCTGAAGGCGCTAAAGATGAACTCCATAATGTATGTGGATTTTCTCAAACAGCACTTCCTGCCATGGTTCAAGAAGAAGAACCATGTATTTCACAGCAAGATAATTTTTTTGCATGATAATGCACCATCTCATGCTGCACATAAAACATCTGCATCTCTGGCTGATATGGGCATAAAAGGGGACAAACTTATGGTGTGACCCCCATGCTCCCCTGACCTCTACCCCATTCAGAACCTCTGGAGCATCATCAAAAGGAGTGTCTATGATGGCGGGAGGCAGTTCACATCTAAGCAACAGCTCTGGGAGGGTATTCTGTCCTCATGCAAAACAATTGAAGCAGAAACCATCCAAAACCTGACAAATTCAATGGACGAGAGAGTTCAGAAGCTCCTTTCGAACAAGGGGTCCTATGTGAAAATGTAACATCACCTAGAATAAAGTTTTGAGTTGAAAACTGTTTGATTTCAGTCTCTAATAACCCGCTAATGCTTATAATTTCAAAAATGACCATTTTTTTGGTCTTTATTAAAATGAAAAGGTTGATCGAAAAGTTTGGGGGATCTAAGAGTGTGGCAACCCAGTAGTCATGATTACTTCGAATTCTGACAATATGAGGGTCATGTTGCAGGTAGTGCAGCAAGAAGGCACTTATGTGTCTTGCGCATCTCGGAGCCCCAAAATTATTTTCCGGGCTAGATGCAGCTACAAATTATTTTTAATTTTAAATCTGGTGGAGCTTAGTATAGATGGGCTAATAGGATCAGTGCTGCACACTGCTACAAAGCCCAAATTATTTTCCAGTCAAGATAGAGATAAACATGATTAGTAATTTGAAAGCTTAAAACGGTTGGTAGGGTGATTTTAACCAATCATCAAGCTTTTACTCTCCCCAGGATGACACAGGGGTAGAAAAGTCGTTTCGGATCCATGATTTGTTCATCTTTATGAACGTGAGTCTGTCTACATTATCAGTGGAGAGCCGCGTGCGCTTATCTGTCAGCACACCACCAGCAGCGCTGAACACACGTTCAGACAGAACGCTGGTGTGGAACCCCAGGGGTCTGGTTACCACAGTAATAGCAATATTACGTCTGTGAGCAGGTGGGAGGTCTCCTGGTCAGGAACCCTAAGCATGCCACACCTCCTGCCCAGTCCTGGGAGGGGAAGAACTTCCCCTATATAAACTGGGGCTGAGGTAGGGTTAGTGAGTAGAGAGTAGAGAAGAGAAGAAGAGGAGTCCCAGACAGAGACACAGTCTGGTCTGGTGTGGAGCAGTTGCAGGGAAAGTGACAACAGGAGCTCTGGAGGAGCAGGAGTGAGTGCCAGAGGCTGGAAGCTAGATAGCTCGCCTTGGCTGAAGAGATCTCACCGGACACGGAGTCCGAGGCTGTGGGGACTGTTCCATACCCAGCAGCAGAAACCGACTGGCAGGGGATTTCAGGTCCTCTGGCCAAGAAACCCGAAGGCACGGTCACACGCAAGGGACCAGCACCGCCGTCGTGGAGCGGAGGCTACCAGAAGGCCCCGAGTCACCGGCTATACGGGTGAGCACCACACGGTACACTCAGGGACGTGGGCTACTTTTACCCGCTTCTAGCAAGGTAGCCAAGAAGAGTACAGTTAGTTGGGGAGGCCTACAACTCCGCCTGGCCGGGGGAGATTCTGTCTGCTCACGGACTGACCAGATCCCGACCGCTAGCCAGTACTCCCGGGAGGGTCTATCTTTGTCACCAGTAAAGACCCTGAACTACACCGCACCGTCTCTGAGTGGTTACTGGTGCCTGCGTGCAATCCTACCATCCCCATCATCCACGTCCGCTGCCCTGAGGCCATACCCCTCCCGTTGGGGGTTATACTACCCACGCTGCACAACTGTACCACCGGCCTCAGCGGTCTGCCCTGCAGCGGCGGTTTCGTAACCGCATTCAACGTGTGGCGTAGTCGAACACTATAACATCTCCTACTAATTCCGCCACTTAGTTTGACACCCTGGGCACGGACCGGGTCACCGCCACGAGGACTACTATCCCCAGCAGATCCGGCTCCGGGTATCCCCCTGCGCAGCAGAAGCAGCACAGGCCCAGGGGGCGCGTCAACTTTTGGCGTAGTCGGCAGGATCCCGTGCCCGCAACCACCGGGTACTGCGTGCCTGAAAAAGACTGTTAAACTTACCTGTGGTGAAGATTCCCGCCATCCGACGCCATCTTTTGCCTTCTTCCCGCCATCCGTGGAGTCTTCCCGCCATCCGACGCCATCTTTTGCCTTCTTCCCGCCATCCGTGGAGTTTTCCCGCCATTGGACGCCATCTCGAGGACGCCGCGCGAGAAGAAGAGGGGCGTGGACTCCGAAAGCGCGCGAGAACTGAAGCCCCGCCTCACGTCCGGACGTTGCGTAAGGTCCTGGAAGGAGCCCAGCAGACGCCGACGTCACAGGAGCGCGACGGAAGGTCCTCAACCCTGACGATCCACTGCGGAGCCGCGGCCTACGGAAGAGGATCATCGCAAGGTAGGCCACGGTCCACTAGGGGGGAGGAGGATGTCAGATACGGAGGAGAGCTTCACTGCTACAGCCACCGCCAGCACCACCGCTGCTGCGGTCATGCCTTTCTCCATGCCCTACATCCCGGGGGCAGCCTGGCTACCCCAGTACTCAGGGGAGTCACATACCCTAAATGACTTCAGAGAAAGGCTGGATAGCCTCTTCCAGGTGTACCCCCTCACAGAAGAGCAAAAAGTGAGCATCCTGGTGGCTCAATTAACAGGGGCAGCCCAAAGGGAGGTAAAGTCCTGGCCACTTGGGAGGAGGAGGACTGTCGCAGAGATACTAGCCCGGCTGAAGGACACCTTTGACACCCGTACCTCAGCCGAGATCAAGCTTAGATTCTACGGGTGCAAGCAGCGAGCACATGAGAATATAAGGGACTATGCACTAAACCTACAAGAGGCCCTGAGAGCCATTAAGCAGGCCGACCCTGACGGCGTGGGAAACGAAGACAAGCTGTTGACTGAACAATTTATAGAGGGTCTACATTGCAATGCCCACCGAACCCAGTTGCGAGCAATGGCCTTACAGGACCCTCATCTGGACTTTGCACAGTTCAAGGACAGAGCCATCCGGGTGCTCCGAGAACCGGCACCAGGTGGCGCTGTGACCCACAAACGCCCTGCTACCACTTACCACCAGGAGGCGGCGCCCTTGTCGGCAGGGCCTGTGGGAGCTGATGCGCAGGCTTTAAACAATGACCCGGCTACAGACCTGCACCATCAGGTCCAAGAGCTAACTAAAAGCGTTGCCGCGCTAACCCGAACTGTGCAGTCTTTACAGGTTTCTACTCCAGGGAAGATCCAGCTGGCATCCGGACCGGAGGATATCCCGTGGCGCCGACCAAGGAGGACCCCACCGGCCAGAGGAAGACCCAGCGACCGATACAACGAGGACGGACAACCCATCTGCCGCCGCTGCAATCAACCCGGACATATGGCAAGGTACTGTCCTTTTAAACCGGCACAACTTGGGGTAGAGGGCCAACTCCTAGGAATAAGATCACCAGGCCCATCGAACTGGCGTGACAAATACGTGGGAGGACGTCCAGTCTTGCCTGTAGTACTGGATGGCATTCCTATGAGTGCCCTACTTGACACCGGGTCACAGGTCACCACCATCCCGTACGTGCTCTTCAAGCAGTACTGGAATGACTCGGATATAACCCGCTACCCAGACGACGACTTGAGTATCATCGCCAGCAATGGTCAGCCCGTGCCACAGATCGGATTTAAAGAGATGACCATTAAAATCGGTAAAGTCGAACTGGCAGCACAGGGACTGATCATTGTAGACATTGACAAGCGCGAGAGTCACCCAAAGATAACTCTAGGAACTAATGTGATTGAAAATTGTCTTGCAGAGGTGATTCTCATTTTACAGCAGGTTGCCAAGAACGCCAGCTCCGGCCAGCAGCGAGTGCTCCAAAAAGAGATCCGGGCACTGATGCGACGGCAACAGGTGGAACTCTCCGGTGGTGAGATTGGTAGCGTGAGAATGTGTGACCCTTTCCCTATTGCCATGCCCCCGAAAAGTGAAATGATGATTTGGTGCCGGGCAGCTATTGGTCTGAGAGGTAGAGATTACCAGGCAATGGTAGAACCAGTCTACTCAGATAGTAGGCCCACCATTTTGACGGCACGGGGGGTGGTTGATGTACGCCATGGGAGGGTGCCCGTTCGCATAATAAATATCGGGAAGAGGGAAGTGTACCTGCCCCGGTATGCTACGCTAGCCAAATTGTATACCATCAACCAAAATTCTGTACAGTCCGTGGAACCCTTGCCTCCATCTCATCCAGAGGAAGGTAACGGCTCTAAGCAACAAATGGAGGACTGGTGTCAGCAACTGCATTTGGGTACTGACTCCACACCCGCTCACCAAAAGCAGGGAGTCTACCGGGTGATCCAGGAATACGAGAGAGTGTTCAGTAAACACCCGCTAGACTTCGGGCGAGTAAAGGGAGTGGAACATCACATCCCCACGGGAGACCATCCTCCCATAAAGGAGAGGTATCGTCCCGTACCCCCTGCACACTACCAACACGCCAAGGGGATGCTTAGAGACATGAAGGAGGCTGGGGTAATCAGGGATAGCTGTAGCCCCTGGGCAGCTCCACTAGTCTTGGTTAAAAAGAAAAACAACACCATGAGAATGTGTGTAGATTACCGGAAAATCAACCGTATCACACACAAAGATGCGTACCCCTTACCAAGGATAGAGGAGTCTTTGGCTGCTTTAAAATCTGCTAACTTCTTCTCCACTTTGGATCTCACTAGCGGGTACTGGCAGGTTCCTGTAGCAGAGGCGGACCGGGAGAAGACCGCATTCACCACCCCGATGGGACTTAGCGAGTTTACCTGCATGCCGTTCGGACTCTGCAACGCACCAGGAACCTTCCAACGATTGATGGAATGCTGTCTGGGACACCGGAACTTTGAGACGGTCCTGCTGTACCTGGACGATGTTATAGTTTATTCCAAAACCTACGAGGACCACCTGAAACACCTGGCGGAAGTGTTTGAAGCCCTGGCAAACTACGGTCTGAAGGTGAAACCGTCGAAGTGTCACCTGCTAAAACCAAAAGTGCAGTACCTGGGACACGTGGTGAGTGCTGATGGAGTGGCTCCCGACCCTGATAAGATCACCGCGATTAAGGAATGGCCAAGACCCTCCAGCGTAAAGGAAGTGCGGCAGTTCCTCGGGTTGGTAGGCTACTACCGAAGATTCATTCCCGGTTTCACCAAAAAGGCAGCTCCTATGCAGGACCTCCTGATATGCCAGTCCAGGAAGGCCAAGAACCAGAAGCCGCCCTTCAGATGGGAGAAGTTGGAAGAAGAGTCCTTCCGCCAGCTGAAGATGGCCCTCACGGGGGATGAAATCCTGGCGTACCCTGATTACAGCCAGCCCTTTATCCTCTACACCGACGCAAGTAACATCGGGCTAGGAGCCGTACTGTCCCAGATCCAGCAGGGGAGAGAACGGGTAATTGCTTACGCCAGCCGAAAACTGCGACCCACCGAAAGAAACCCTGAGAATTACAGCTCATTCAAGCTAGAGTTCCTGGCAGTGGTGTGGGCAGTCACCGAACGCTTTAAGCACTACCTCGCCTCTTCCCGGTTCACCGTGTACACGGATAACAACCCGTTGACACACCTGGACACTGCAAGACTCGGTGCCCTGGAGCAGAGATGGATGGCCCGCCTGTCCAACTATGAGTTCACGATCAAATACCGGGCAGGACGCTCAAATACCAACGCGGATGCCTTGTCCAGAATGCCAAACCTACCGGACGTAGGGGAAGATCCAGAGGAACTGGAAGAAGTTGAACTCCCCGCGTTCCACCGTCATGGGACTACCCAGTATTCCCACCGTGTAAGGGGTAAGCAATCCACTACGTTCAACCCCTTACCTCATTACAACTGGGCGGAAACGCAAGACAGTGACCCCGCCGTCCGACGGGTGAAGGAGATGCTGACTCAGCCAGATGCCCGCCTTGACCCAGACGCTCCGGAGGAGACCAAGCAACTGTGGGCTGAGAAGAGTCGACTGTTCCTTTACAAGGGGAAGTTGTGCCGCAGAATGGTTAACTCCCGGACGCATGAACTGATCTGGCAAGTAGTGGTGCCAAGAAGAGACGCGGCTATGGTACTGGAGGCATACCACGACGGAGCTGGGCACTTCGGATGGAAGAAGCTGGAGTTCCTGCTGCGCGGGCGGTTCCACTGGGTAGGCATGAGAGGAACCATCGAGAGGTGGTGCAGAGACTGTGGCCCATGCAACCTAAGAAGGAAGGACCGTGCCAGCCAGAAGACTCCCCTGCAGTCCATCGTCACCAGGCAGCCGTTGGAACTGGTAGCCTTGGACCATGTAAAACTGACCCCCAGCAGAAGTGGCTACGTCTATGCGTTGACCATCGTGGATCACTATTCCCGGTTCTTGGTTGTAGTCCCCGTCAAGGACTTAACGGCTCAAACAGCAGCTAGAGCCTTCCAGCAGCACTTCTGCCATCCACACGGATACCCAGAGCAGGTGCTGACGGACCAAGGACCTGCCTTTGAAGCGGAAGTCTTCCAGGAGTTCTGCACCCTGTATGGCTGCCGGAAGACAAGAACAACACCCTATCATCCGCAAACCAATGGACTCTGCGAGAAGATGAACCAGGTGGTGATAGACCTTCTGAAAACATTGCCCCTGGAAGAACGCAGTCTGTGGCCTGAGAAACTGCCTGATCTGGTGGACCTATACAACCACATCCCTGTAGGTTCTACCAACTGTACCCCGGCTTACCTAATGAGAGCAAGACCTGGTAAGCTGCCTGTTGATCTGGATATGGGAGTCCTGACACCCGAGGACACTTCACCAGAAGCAGACTGGGACACAGAGAGGCAGCAGCAGTACCGGAAAGTACAGGAGAGCGTTGAGCGAAGTCTCCGTCAAGCAAGAGAAAGACAGGAGAAGACTTACAACCAGTATGCTCCCGCTGTTCCCCTGGTACCTGGAGAGCAGGTCTTGAAGAGGAAAAGACGGCTCCACAAGTTGGACGACCAGTGGGAGAAGGACCCGTACACCGTACTGCCATCAAGCCATGAAAACCCGAAAGTCTGCACAATCAGTAAGGATGGAGGAGAAACCACAGCCATTGTCTCTCGAGATCACCTGAAGAAGTGTCCCGAGCAGCTACGAAACCCTGAAGAAGATCAAGAAAACCCTCGACCCGCAGAGGAAAGGGAAGAGATGGTCAGTACTGTACTCGGAGACTTCCCTCGGTCTTGGACACAAGTAAATGGCGCTGTTGTGGTACCCGTCCTCACCTTCCTCCAGCCAGCATCCCAAGTGCCTACGGAAAAACAGGTAGAGCTGGAAGAGCAGCCGGTCCAGGAGGCAGAAGACCCCACACAAGCAGACCAGGAGAATCGACCCTCTGCTTATAGTGAGCCTGCCGTGCCCCTAGTGAGCCAAAGAGTCCGTAGACAGCTGCCCAACTTACCTTTAACAGCTCCTACACCCTGTAGTGCAGGACCAGTTAGTGAGCTCCGTAGGTCCACTAGAGCCACTAGAGGCCAGTTGCCCGTACGTTGGAGGATCTAAAGTGTTTAGACTGTTTTATTAATATTTACCTGCTTACTGTTGCTTGTAAATAATTATGTTTTTCCAGTTATGTTATAGGTGTCTTTTGTGGATTTACTAGAACTCTATTGTATATATGTTTGGAGCGTAACCCAGGAACGGACTAAAGACTGTTAAAGACTCGGGGCAGGACAGACCCCTACCTGGTTACGGCTCCCTGTTCTTTGGTGAAATGGACACCCTTTTGCTTCAAAAATTGCACCCGGTTGCGGACACGCCGTGACCACTTTAACATGTTTTTCCTTATTGTATTGTTCCTGTTTATACCCTGTTATGTTTTAAAAAAAAAATATGTTTAGTCCCGGAGTACTAAATTTTACTAGGGGGGAATGTGGAACCCCAGGGGTCTGGTTACCACAGTAATAGCAATATTACGTCTGTGAGCAGGTGGGAGGTCTCCTGGTCAGGAACCCTAAGCATGCCACACCTCCTGCCCAGTCCTGGGAGGGGAAGAACTTCCCCTATATAAACTGGGGCTGAGGTAGGGTTAGTGAGTAGAGAGTAGAGAAGAGAAGAAGAGGAGTCCCAGACAGAGACACAGTCTGGTCTGGTGTGGAGCAGTTGCAGGGAAAGTGACAACAGGAGCTCTGGAGGAGCAGGAGTGAGTGCCAGAGGCTGGAAGCTAGATAGCTCGCCTTGGCTGAAGAGATCTCACCGGACACGGAGTCCGAGGCTGTGGGGACTGTTCCATACCCAGCAGCAGAAACCGACCGGCAGGGGATTTCAGGTCCTCTGGCCAAGAAACCCGAAGGCACGGTCACACGCAAGGGACCAGCACCGCCGTCGTGGAGCGGAGGCTACCAGAAGGCCCCGAGTCACCGGCCATACGGGTGAGCACCACACGGTACACTCAGGGACGTGGGCTACTTTTACCCGCTTCTAGCAAGGTAGCCAAGAAGAGTACAGTTAGTTGGGGAGGCCTACAACTCCGCCTGGCCGGGGGAGATCCTGTCTGCTCACGGACTGACCAGATCCCGACCGCCAGCCAGTACTCCCGGGAGGGTCTATCTTTGTCACCAGTAAAGACCCTGAACTACACCGCACCGTCTCTGAGTGGTTCCTGGTGCCTGCGTGCAATCCTACCATCCCCATCATCCACGTCCGCTGCCCTGAGGCCATACCCCTCCCGTTGGGGGTTATACTACCCACGCTGCACAACTGTACCACCGGCCTCAGCGGTCTGCCCTGCAGCGGCGGTTTCGTAACCGCATTCAACGGGTGGCGTAGTCGAACACTATAACATCTCCTACTAATTCCGCCACTTAGTTTGACACCCTGGGCACGGACCGGGTCACCGCCACGGGGACTACTATCCCCAGCAGATCCGGCTCCGGGTATCCCCCTGCGCAGCAGAAGCAGCACAGGCCTAGGGGGCGCGTCACTGGCTGCGGGGCATGACAAGATCTCCAAGGCGTAAGTGGCTAGCTCCGGCCATTTATCCAGATTGGAAGCCCAAAAAGAGCAAGGGTCCAGTGACACAGTCATGGCTTCAATGTTTACTTGGAGATACTCCTGTACCATCGTCTCTAGGCGTTGACTATGTGTCAGACTTCTTGTCTCCTGTGGCCTTGCAAAGGATGGGCTAAAAAAGTGGTGAAATGATTCCGCAAAATTGATGTTACCAGCAGATACTGTGGTTCTGTTACGGTTTGAGTGCTGAACACTTGACGGTCCCACGGTTGGCAAGTTGGAACTGTGAGATTCACTACAAGCACCACTGGTGTTTTGTGGAAAAGCACATGTAAGATTCTGCAACAGTCTCTGCTGATACTCCTGCATGCATGCATCCCTTTCTATGGCAGGAATAATTTCTGCAAATTTACTTTTGTACCGGGGATCTAACAGTGTGGCAACCCAGTAGTCAGGATTATTTCTAATTCTCACAATTCGAGGGTCATGTTGCAGGTAGTGCAGCAAGAAGGCACTCATGTGTGTTGCGCATCCAGGAGCACCAAGTCCCTGTTGTGTTGGTGGCGAGGTAACAATCATGCTTCCTTCCTCTGTCCTCTCCCCCCAACCTCGCACAACAGAAATGTGATCAAGGTCTCCCTCATCTGATGAGTCTTCCATCAGTTCGTCCTCCACTTCTTCCTGGGCTCCTGCACCTTCCTCACTAGTTTGGCTGCTACCATGCGCCCTGGTAAAACCATCTCCCCCACCCTCACATGCCTGCCGCCTTGGTGCTGCCGACCGTCTGGACCTTGCAGATGTTAGCCCTTCCGCATACAACTCCTCCTCCTCTACTTCCTCCACCTCCTCTTGTGCCACCACCTGACTCCGAATTCTGTTTAACATGTGCTCCAGCATGTAAATCACCGGAATAGTCATGCTGATAATGGCATCGTCAGCACTAAACATCTTCGTCGCCATTTCAAAACTGTGCAGAAGGGTGCATAGGTCCCTGATCTGAGACCACTCCTCCAGCCTGATTTGCCCCACCTCCGGATCTCGTTGGCCCAGGCTATACGTCAGAACGTATTGCACCAGGGCTTATCGGTGCTGCCACAGTCGCTGCAACATGTGCAGAGTTGAATTCCACCGGGTAGGCACATCGTATTTTAGCCGGTGAAGTGGCAGGCCCAACGACTTCTGTAGAGATGTAAGTCGCTGAGCTGCGGGATGCGAACGGCGGAAGTGAGCACACAGCGACCGTGCCCTCTGCAGAAGGCCATCTAGTCTGGGATAGTGGGCTAAAAATTGCTGGACAACCAGGTTCAACACGTGAGCCATACAAGGCACGTGTGTGACATTGCCCCGGCGAAGGGCCGCACCCAGGTTTGCAGCATTGTCGCACACGGCCTTCCCTGGTTTCAGGTCCAGTGGAGACAACCATTCATGAAATTGGTTCTCCAGAGCTGACCACAACTCCTCAGCTGTGTGACTCACATTTCCCAGACATTTCAAAGTAAAAACCGCCTGATGACGTTGAGCCCTACTGCCAGCATAGTAAGGAAGTGTGCAGGATCCCTTCTGCGCAGTTAGAAAGCTTGTGGCATGACCAGACAGGCTTTGGGTGCAGGTGGAAGACCGAGAGGAGGTTGAGGAGGCAGAAGCAGTGGAGGAACTTTGACATAAAGAGGATTGACGCACAACTCGTGGGGACGGCAAGACTTGGACAGCAGCCCCTTGTCCTGCTGTCACCATAGTTACCCAGTGCCCAGTCAGCGACATGTAATGCCCCTGTCCATGCCTACTCGTCCAAGTGTCTGTGGTGAAATGCACCCTGTCACACACAGAGTTTCTCAAAGAAGCGGTGATGTTGTGTGCGACATGCTGGTGGAGCGCAGGCACACCTTTCTTTGAGAAGTAGTGCCGACTGGGCATCTGGTACTGGGGCACTGCGACGGACATAAGGTCTCGAAAATCCTCTGTGTCCACCAGGCGGAAAGGCAGCATTTCTGTAGCCAAGAGCTTGCAGATGGTGAAATTCAACCTCTTAGCTTTCTCATGGCTAGGAGGAAATGGTCTTTTACTTGTCCACATCTGAGGGACCGAGGGCTGGCTATTGTGCTTAGACGGGGTTGATAAGGGTGTCCCCGGCAAACTGCCGGTCTGTGAGGAAGATGCAGGCGGACATGTTAGGTTGCCTTGATCCAAAGGTGGTGCTATCGATGTCGGACAGCGCTCAACACCAGCTGGTGTTACCACCTCCAAAGAAAATGATGACCTGCCAATCACGCTGGCTGTTGCGGGTAAAGAGGTGGCAGGTCTGCGCCCCAAAACAGGTGTGACTGCTGTCCCCCCAGTCACAGAGGATGAAGAGGCCGCGGATGCACAAGATATGGCAGACGGTGGTTGGCCCGGCCGGCTAGGCCGCATTGTAGCACACTGAGCTTCCCACTGCAACTTATGCTTCATGTCCATGTGCCGGTTCATGCATGAAGTACTCAAACTATGTATTTTTTGGCCTCTACTTAGCTTTTGCTGACAAATGTTACAGATAACACGAGTTGGGTCATCTTTATCGATCTGAAAAAATGCCCAGGCTATGCAAGGCTTAGCACCCATGCGACCTGAAGAGCCACCACGACTTGTGGTGAGAGGCAGAGTTGTGTTTGAGGATGCAGTTGTTGACGTGCTTCCAGTACTACGTCTCTGTCCAGGAAGGCGCAACCTGACCTCGTCGTCACTAGCATCTTCCTCCACCTCCTCTGCTGACCTCATCTCTTGGCTGACTGTGGGTTGACAGTAAGTGGGATCTCCAACCTTATCATCATCACCCTGTGCGTTATCACACCCGTCGTCCTCAGAGCCAACCTGTTCCTGCCCTGACAAAAAACTAAAGTTGTCGCTCCAATCAGGTATTTGAGTCTCATCATCGTCTTCCTCATTGTCTCCACCAACAGGAGTTACAGTTTGGGAATGAGGGTCTACATTATGGTCAGAACCTTCTGCGTCTGGTCCTGGATCCGACTCATAAAGATTCTGGGCATCAGTGCAGATCATTTCCTCGTCTGGATTCACAGAAGCGCTGGAGTCGACCTCTGATTCCCAGGCTATAGTATGAGTAAACAGCTCTGCAGACTCAACCATCTGTTCTACCTCATACTCAGACGGGCAGCTGGAGATTTGGGAGCTGTGAGGAAGCAAGTGCGATTGGGGTGACACCTTTGAGGACTGGAGTATTTGTGATGTTGAAGTTGATGTGGAGGAGAGCCCACTTAAAGGAGCACTTGATATCCGTTGAAGCACCTGCTGTTTTTGTGCCTCATCTGGAATTTGTAGCGATTGGCGTGGCTGTAAGAAAGGGATCTTATCACATTGTCCGCTAAAAGAAGTAGACATTTTAGTTTGGCTGGAAGATGGTCTTTCTTCTGCAGATGTTACTGTTGCTTTAACACCTACCCCACGGCCACAACCTTTTTTCCCCTTCCCAACACGCCTATTCCCCTTTCCACCAGCAGCAGGCCTTTTTCCACTCATTTTGGTGGTTAACTAATTCACAACTCTGGAGTTGTTTGCACAAAAAAACAATGGATGGGAACCGAGCAGAGCTGAGTGGCCAAACTGTGGTATTAGGCCAAAACTATTGGCTGGGTTAGATGCAGAAAAAAATTATATTCAATTTGCAACCTGATGGAGGTCAGTATAGATGGACTAATAGAGAAAGTCCCACACACTGCTAGAAGGCCAAATATTTTTTTCAGAGCTAGATGCAGACAAAAAATTATTTTTAATTTGCAACCTGATGGAGGTCAGTATAGATGGACTAATAGAGAAAGTCCCACACACTGCTAGAAGGCCAAATATTTTTTCAACGCTAGATGCAGAAAAAAATTATATTCAGTTTGCAACCTGATGGAGGTCAGTATAGATGGACTAATAGAACAAGTCCCACACACAGCTAGAAGCCCAAATATTTTTTCAGAGGTAGATGCAGATAAAAATTATTTTTAATTTGCAACCTGATGGAGGTCTGTATAGATGGATTAATAGAACAAGTCCCACACACAGCTAGAAGCCCAATATTTTTTCAGAGGTAGATGCAGAAAAAAAATATATTCAGTTTGCAACCTGATGGAGGTCAGTATAGATAGACTAATAGAGAAAGTCCCACACACTGCTAGAAGGCCAAATATTTTTTCAGAGCTAGATGCAGAAAAAAATTATATTCAGTTTGCAACCTGATGGAGGTCAGTATAGATGGACTAATAGAACAAGTCCCACACACTGCTAGAAGCCCAAATATTTTTTCAGAGCTAGATGCAGAAAAAAATTATATTCAATTTGCAACCTGATGGAGGTCAGTATAGATGGACTAATAGAATGATGCTATGCCCAAAAGATTTTACTTCACTAGGTGCAGTAAAAAAATTGGTATTCTATACACAGGTGGTATATCTTGCAACACAGATAGGCTACTCCACTGACTAACACACTCTGCAATAGGCCAAAAAGGATTAGCTTTGCTAGATTCAGCCAAATGCTGTGAAAAAAACTTGCACAGCACTGGCACAGACCTGCCTGGCAAAAACTGATAGGAACTGATGTAACCTAGTCCTGGAAAGGACTGCAATTACAATTAGTCTTTACTCCCACAATCTATCTATTTAAGAGCACAGACCTGCCTGATAAAAGTCGTAGGAAATGCTGTAACCTAGTCCTTAAAAGGACTGCAATCACAACTATTCCCTACTCCCAAGCTATCTGTAGATTTGTGCGAAAATTGGCTTGAAATTAACAAGGTATAGCGCACACAGCAACAGCGGTGCCGTCTAACACGCAGCTGCAGCAGTGAGAAAATGGTGGCGACGGGGAAAATGGCTTGGTCTTATAGGGCAAGGACATGTGACATACACTGCCAATGACACATGCCCTTGCTTGTGTGAAAAAAAGCACTTCGCTCCGTGTGTGCGCTGCTGATAGGCTGACAGATTGCACCTCCCCACTGTAAATGCGGGAAAGAGAAAAAAAAATGGAGATCTTCATTGTTCCTGCAGAGATCCATCCCCTGCCCCTCCCCCCGCCCCGCTGTACACTCAAACTGCGTATTAACATTAATTTTCATCATTACTGAGAAAAAATCCAGTTATGATTTTGGTGCACGAACAGTTATCGAACATAACCTCGAACAGCCGAATTTTTCTCAAATCGTTCGTGTTCGCCGAACGGCTCGAACACCGCCCAAAACAGCTCAAATTTGAGATTGGCGAAAAGTTCGAGTAGAACAACGCTCATCTCTAATTATGGGTTAGGATCTTTCTTCTACTTTGCACAATTTGTGTAATTATTCCACCTTTCATAACAAAATATGTACTGTATTTTTCAGACTATAAGACACACCGGACCATAAGACGCAACTAGGTTTTAGAGGAGGAAAATAGAAAAAAAATTGAAGCAAAAAATGTGGTCATGATGCCCTGTTATGGGGGAGGGGGTCTGCTGCTGACACTGTTATAGGGGTAATGTCCTTCAGTTCTGTACTAATATCCCCCATCTTGGTATATATGGACTCCCCTTCCTTTTATACGTGGCCCCCATCCCCTTCTTGGTATACATGGTCCCCCATCCTGGTGTGCATGGCACCCTATCCCCATCCTGGTATGCATGGCATTCCAATCCCCATCCTGGTATGCATGATACTCCAATCCCCTTTCTGATACGCATGGCACCCTATCCCCATCCTGGTATGCATGGCACCCTATCCCCATCCTGGTATGCATGGCATTCCAATCCCCATCCTGGTATGCATGATACTCCAATCCCCTTTCTGATATGCATGGCACCCCAATCCCCATCCTGGTTTGCATGGCACCCCATCCTCATCCTGGTATGCATGGCACCCCATCCCCATCCCGGTATGCATGATACTCCGATCCCCATCCTGGTATGCATGGCACCCTCATCCCCATTCTGGTATGCATGGCACCCCCATCCTGGTATGCATGGCACCCCCATCTTGATATGCATGGCACCCCATTTTGACATGCATGGCATCCCAATCCTGATATGCATGGCACCCCAATCCCCATCCTTGTATGCATGGCACCCCAATCCCCATCCTGGTATGCATGGCACCCCTCATCCCCATCCTGATAAGCATGGCACCCCCATCCTGGTTTGCATGGCACCCTCATCCTTGTCATCCTTGTATGCATGGCACCCCCATCTTGATATGCATGGCATCCCTATCCCCATCATGCTGCACATAAAAAAAATAAATGATTCTACTCACCTTCCTTCCCTCTGCTCCAGCGCTGCGTCCTGTTTTGCTGCCAGCAGCTGATCTCACTGTGTGAGCAGCATATGACATCACTGCCATGCGCCTCACACGCTGAGATGAGCTGCCAAAATAGTCACTGCTCTCCACACCGAAACTATGAGAAGGGGATGGGGGCCACGTATAAAAGGAAGGGGAGTCCATATATACCAAGATGGGGGACATTAGTCCAGAACTGGAGGACATTACCCCTTTAACAGTGTCAGGCAGACCCCCTCCCCCATAACAGGGCATCATGACCACATTTTTTGCTTCAATTTTTTTTCTATTTTCCTCCTCTAAAACCTAGTTGCGTCTTATAGTCCAGTGAGTCTTATAGTCCTAAAAATACAGCACATATTTTGTTATGAAAGTTGAAATAATTACTCAAATTGTGCAAAGTAGAAGAAAGACCCTAACCAATAATACCCAGACTATAAGATGCACTTTTTCCTCCAAAATTTTGGAGGAAAGTGGGGGGTGCATCTTATAGTCAGAATGTGTATAGTCCGAATGGTGTTGCTGTGGCTGTGGATTGTGGGGGGGGCGGAGCGGCGGAGAAGCAGGACACAGAAGGTAGAAGCTCCCTGCTGCAGCCTACACTGTGCCCGCTGCTAAAGAAAATGTATATTCACTGCTTCCCATGCCCATGGGCGTGGAGAGTAGTGATTATTCATTCTCCTTAATAGCGCACACAGTGTCAGCAGCAGCCGCCGGCTCCTGCAGCAGCTCTGCTATCACGTGTGCCCGCTACTAAAGAGAATGAATATTCACTACTCCCCACACCCATGGAAGTAGTGAATATTCATTTTCTTTAGCAGCGGGCACAGTGTAGGCTGTAGCAGGGAGCTCCTGCCTCCTGTGTCCTGCTTCTCCGCCGCTCCCTCCCCCCACAATCCACAGCCACAGCAACACCATTCGGACTATACACATTCTGACTATAAGACCCCCCCCCCACACACACTTTCCTCCAAAATTTTGGAGGAAAAAGTGCATCTTATAGTCCAAAATATACTTTTTAGGATAATGTCTTCAATCTATAACACCTAGGTATCATCTGTTTTAAAATTCTAATTAATTCTGACAGACTCACATAGACTTTAATCACTGTTATTTCAGCTAACTTTGCATAAATCAATAGTAGAAGTTAATATAAGAAACTTTGTAAGGCTATGTGCCCACAATGCAGAAATGCTCCGGATTTGCATCTCCCTGGCAGAAAAAACGCATGCGGATTTTACACGCGTTTTCCTGCCAGGTAGAAGCGCATGTCCCACGTTTTTCACATGCGATTTCGCATGCGGGCTGTCAAGCGCTTTTCCAAGCGATTTTAGCATCACTTGGAAAAGTGTTTGACAACTTGGTCACACTATATAAATACATGCAACCGGCATGGACTTATATAGTGTGACCAAGTTAATAGTAAAAGAATGGTAAAAAATAAACATTATACTCACCTTCTGATGGCCCCCGGTCTCCTTAGTGATGCGTCCTGGCTTCCCGGCGGCTCGAAATGGTCTAAAAGGACCTTCCATTACATCATTTAGTCATGTGACAGGTCACGCGACCGCTGACGTCGGCCTTACATACTATCAGGGAAATCTGCTTCTTTCTCTTCTTATGAGACACTTTTTCCCCTCACTCTTCCCTCTGGAACTCCTTATTCACTTTGAAGGAAAACAGTGCAAGTCCATCTTCACCAACAGAAGACAGATTGCCAAGCACACTGAGGGAACAGATTAAAAGTGCCTATCAAAGGCTAATGTAGCACCCTGAGGACTCGGCTGCTACAGGGGTATTACGCCTCAAGCCAGAGGTGTGGTATTCCACTCCCGGGTAAGGATGGAGTGTGGAACTGAGCTCAGATAGCTGCATGCACTACATACATCCCATTTCCGGGGGACAGATCGACGGTACTCCCACCAATATATGTGCAGGTACGATAGTGTCTGTCCCTGGCTGGAGTGGGAGGAGGGTGGAACATCCCAGTAGTGTAGGGGCAGATAGGGGGAGCAGTCTGGGTAAGGCTAGGAGCTCATTGGGTGCTGGTCACCTGAGCTCACACATAGAGGGAGTATATAAGGTGGGCACCATCTTAGGACAGGGTCTTTTGTAGAGTGAGTCTGTCAGAGTTCAGTCAGAGGAGCAGAGCAGAGAAGCTCAGCCAGAAGGGCTGACAGGGTGTTGTGGTTCCGGCTGGGCCCAGCTCCAAGGCCAAGTCTGAGAGAGAGAGAGAGGAGTCAGAAGGACCCAGAGAGAAGAAGAAGGAACCCCAAGACCCCAGAATACAAACAGCAGGGTGAAGGGTTGGCACCCAGGGTACCGGATCCCAAGCTGGTGGAGGCCACTAATCCTCAGCCAGAGACCGGAGGTTGTGGGCAGGATCTGCCACGACCCTCACTAAATCCACTAGGAAGGCATACCAAGTATAGGGTCAGGGAACCCAGAAGAGGTGTACCCACCAAGAGACCCGAGGGAGCCGGACATAAGTGGATCCCTAGTGAGAACGGCCAGAAGAGAGGGAAAGTCAGACAGGAGCTCAGGACCACGCTCCAGAATTGCTTGGGGGTTGGCCGAGTCCAGGACCTGGTGGACGCAGCACGACTCGGGTGGTCGCTTCAGGCCAGAGTGACCATAAGAACACCCGTAAGTAAAAACCCCTGAACTGCACAGCCCGACTCTGAGTCTTCTTGCTGATTCATCCTGCACCTTCACAACCACCATCCTCTACATCTGACCCCCTGAGGCTATACCCCTCCCGTTGGGGGTTATACTATCACAGCTGCACACACACCACCAGCCTCAGCGGACCCTTCTGCAGCGGCGGCCTTTTGACCGCAAATCAACGGGTGGCGTAGTCGACACTAAGGACCTTTAACAACATCTGTAAAGACTGCCACACACTGAGTTTGACACCCTGGGCACGGACCGGGTCGCCGCCACTCGGAGACTACAACCCCCATCTGATCCGGCTCCGGGTAATCCCCAAACAGCACTGGCCCAGGGGGCGCGTCACTAGAAAGATGGGGTGAAGAAGGCGAAGGAGGAAGAATCCGAGAGAAGCACAGACAAATCATGTTGCTGTTTTATCTCATCACAGTGCTAGAGTCACAGCTACACTGCTCAGTACTGCTGTCTAATGTCCTCCATATTACTGCTTCTGTCTGTGAATTATATTGAGATAGAAGAGCAGGGATTCCTCTGTCTCTGTGTACTGTGTATGAGAGACATCATAGCAGCTAGTCTCTACCCACTAGCTCAGAAACAACTGAAGCGTAGAGAAAGAGCATGCAGAGAAAAAAACTGGTGAAAAAATGCAGTATACCAGTCATACACAGACATCAAATCCAAAGGTAAAGGCAGGAGAATAGTCAGGAAGTCAGGACTATGAATAGCACAAGTATCACATGGAAGGCAGAAAGAGATTATTCCAAAATCATGGCTATAAAAAGTCAGAATAGTTCAGCACAGTAAGCACTCGTTCACACAATTCGGTCTGAGCGCTGCCATGGAAAAAACAGACCGCACTTGGACCAATGTTATTCATTGGGGCAGTGCAGATGAGCAATTTTTTTCACTGACCGAATCTCCATGTGAAAAAAAAATCACAGCATGCGCCCATTCAAGTTTAGGGGTACGTAAAAAAAAAAAATCAGATGCCGTATGTAGCCACAGTTTAACATCTGTTTTTATACGGATACATTCCAGTTTTGTAACATAGGAAACTGCAAATGGTTTTGTAAATGATTAATATCTAATGCTGCAAAAAATAGATTGCACATGGATGACAAGTGAGAACAACATCATCCCATTTTTCTGGATGAAACTCTGAACGATTTTTCGTATGCTTGTGTGAACCTGCCCTTATACATCTAAACCAGTACATGGACAGGACAACTACCGTTAGGTTAGGAAGCATTTAAAGAAGCACTCCAGCTTTTCAGATGACCTTCGAGGTATATTATAGTCATTTTCATGCCGTTCAGCCAAGAGCTTGTTGTTCCTTATCCATTTTATTATATAGTAGTCTTATCTAATGTTGTTGGTCATCTTCTTCATCCTCAATCATCAGCATACTTGTCTGTGTGCATACTGAAAATGTTGGTCACGTGGGGGAGATTTATTATATTTATTATTGCTGTGCAATATTTAGGCAGTGTAAAGCCAGATGACACAAGCAGAAGTCAAACTTGCCGAATTCTGTGTGATAAGTTTGTTTTTTCCTTATGCTTTTTGGCTGACATACTTTACAACAAGAGACATCACAAATATCCATTTCGGTAGTCAATGAGGCAAATGTTGATATCTTATTTGGGTGTCGTGCATTATCCAATTTTCTACTGCTTTTCTAAATTCAGCTGGTGAATGCTACATGTAATGTTGCCAAATGTAGGTGCGTCCATCACACCAATAGAAGTTTTTTAGATATCTTATTTCAAAACACTGCTCATTAATATAGAGTTAGACCTTTTTTGTTGGCCATGAAAGCCTCCACACATCTGAGCAGGCTTTCCATAAGATGGTCAGCCTCCATATCCTTCTTATCCAAAATGGACATACATTGATGTGGGATAAGGAAGCTATCAACGCTCCAAGTCATGTCATAGGTATTCAATGGGATCAAGGTCAGGGCTCTGTACCTAATGCTGGCTATTCACAGTAGATGACTGTTGGCCAAAAGATGGTCATTCAGCTGACAGCCATCTCAGTAGACTCTCATACACAGTAGACGAAGTAGGTTTATTCCTGCTCCTTGTAATAAAATCCAAAATTGATTTAGCCCATGCTAAATTTGTAAGAAAACTCCTATGAAAAAATACTCATCGAGGAAAGAAAGGCGACGCATTTTGATTGCAATCCTGTGAACTTAATCAGGCTCAAAATTAGATTGCAGGATTGCGATCGAAACGTGTTGCCTTTCTTTCCTTGATGAGTCTTTTTTCATTGGAGTTTTCTTACTATTTTAACATGTACTAAATTAATTTTTGTTTTTATTAAGAGGAGCTGGAATCAACCTTGGTCTTCCTCTATTGCTGCTTATGTCTCATCAGGACAGGGTTCTGTGCACCTGCCACACGTGGACATTCATTCGGTGGGCAGTTTTTTTCCCCATTTTCACCTTGTTTAGTTCTCTCATACACAGGAGCATTCATTCAGCCGAGCGCTCTCTATGTGTTCCCTATGAGTTTTCAGCCAGCAGTTTATCTCAAGGAGAACAATGTGACCAGCAGTCCGAAATGCCCTATCGTCACCTCCCCAATGATCTGGCGCCCTCCTACCCATTAGGCTGTCGGCTGAAACACCTCAGTATTGGCGAGTTTGACCAAGATTAGTCATATGTATCAGGACCTTTCCACTTGAGTTCCTCCACAAAAAAAAAAGCCATCAAACACTGTAACAATGTACAGAGCCCACATCCCATTTTGAGAAATTTTCTTGGGACACTGATACATTGCACAAACAGGCTGTCCCCGCTGCAGATGTCTTATTTGTGACCACTCTTTACAATAGACCAAATGCTCTTATTGCTCAGAAGTTTCCTGCTCTGCTGCTGGGTTGTGTACATAGTTTGGCTAGATACATGGACTGTCTATATGCATAGCTTTACAGAATGTAACCCTGCAATATCATTGTAATATTTTCCTCCGAAGCTGTTATGCAAATTTCCAACTTTCATTCAGTTTACACAAATGTTTTGGAAATGAGCTTTGTCACACTGGATTATCTTCCTGCGTCCTAGTAGTATTTCATTCAAATATACTATTTGCAAAACCAATGTCATTCAGCCATGAGCTGCTAATGATGATACTGATGACGAAGACCTTCCTGGGATTTCCTCTAGTGACTTAAAATGTCCAAATATTAATCAGTTTAGCATTTTTGGGGCATCAAAACCTTGAGCTTTGTCATGTTCTATGGCCTGGTCTGAGCTTCCATTGATGGGACCCAGATCTGTCGTTCGTCATAGACAACTTTTCAACTACAGCAACCAATAAAGACCCCGAAAATCCAATCTGCCTTTTATTCGTTAACGTAAATGTGTCGATGATTGGCCGAAACCGGTCTAACATTGCCCTTTCAGTGGTCTAACATGACTGCATGTCTGGCCACTTTACATTGACTCCAATACTCTTCATTTATCATTGTCCACATTCTAAATTTTTTTTATATAATAAAATAGTAGACACAAGAATGTATAACATCAATAAAAAATAAAATAGTGCCTAGGATAATAATTATACAACTTGTCCTAAATGAACATACCAGAACAATTAAATCAATGGGATCTATGAGATCCATGAGATCTATGAGGATTTCTTGGGCATTGTTATGAAAAGAAGCCATGATGCATGATGCAGGAATATTTTCCAGACGTAATATACAGTACAGACCAGAAGTTTGGACACACCTCATTTAAAGATTTTTCTGTATTTTCATGACTATGAAAATTGTACATTCACACTGAAGGCATCAAAACTATGAATTAACACATGTGGAATTATATACTTAACAAAAAAGTGTGAAATAACTGAAAATATGTCTTATATTCTAGGTTCTTCAAAGTAGCCACCTTTTGCTTTGATGACTGCTTTGCACACTCTTGGCATTCTCTTGATGAGCTTCAAGAGGTAGTCACCGGAAATGGTCTTCCAACAATCTTGAAGGCGTTCCCAGAGATGCTTAGCACTTGTTGGCCTTTTGCCTTCACTCTACGGTCCAGCTCACCCCAAACCATCTCAATTTGGTTCAGGTCTGGTGACTGTGGAGGCCAGGTCATCTGACTAGCACCCCATCACTCTCCTTCTTGGTCAAATAGCCCTTACACAGCCTGGAGGTGTGTTTGGGGTCATTGTCCTGTTGAAAAATAAATGATGGTCCAACTAAACGCAAACCGGATGGAATAGCATGCTGCTGCAAGATGCTGTGGTAGCCATGCTGGTTCAGTATGCCTTCAATTTTGAATAAATCCCCAACAGTGCCACCAGCAAAGCACCTCCACACCATCACACCTCCTCCTTCATGCTTCACGGTGGGAACCAGGCATGTAGAGTCCATCCGTTCACCTTTTCTGCGTCGCACAAAGACACGGTGGTTGGAACCAAAGATCTCAAATTTGGACTCATCAGACCAAAGCACAGATTTCCACTGGTCTAATGTCCATTCCTTGTGTTCTTTAGCCCAAACAAGTTTCTTCTGCTTGTTGCCTGTCCTTAGCAGTGATTTCCTAGCAGCTATTTTACCATGAAGGCTTGCTGCACAAAGTCTCCTCTTAACAGTTGTTGAAGAGATATGTCTGCTGCTAGAACTCTGTGTGGCATTGACCTGGTCTCTAATCTGAGCTGCTGTTAACCTGCGATTTCTAAGGCTGGTGACTCAGATAAACTTATCCTCAGAAGCAGAGGTGACTCTTGGTCTTCCTTTCCTGGGGCGGTCCTCATGTGAGCCAGTTTCTTTGTAGCGCTTGATGGTTTTTGCAACTGCACTTGGGGACACTTTCAACGTTTTCCCAATTTTTCGTACTGACTGACCTTCATTTCTTAAAGTAATGATGGTCACTCGTTTTTCTTTACTTAGCTGCTTTTTTCTTGCCATTATACAAATTCTAACAGTCTATTCAGTAGGACTATCAGCTGAGTATCCACCAGACTTCTGCACAACACAACTGATCGTCCCAACCCCATTTATAAGGCAAGAAATCCCACTTATTAAACCTGACAGGGCTCACCTGTGAAGTGAAAACCATTTCCGGTGACTACCTCTTGAAGCTCATCAAGAGAATGCCAAGAGTGTGCAAAGCAGTCATCAAAGCAAAAGGTGGCTACTTTGAAGAACCTAGAATATAAGACATATTTTCAGTTGTTTCACACTTTTTTGTTAAGTATATAATTCCACATGTGTTAATTCATAGTTGTGATGCCTTCAGTGTGAATGTACAATTTTCATGGTCATGAAAATACAGAAAAATCTTTAAATGAGAAGGTGTGTCCAAACTTTTGGTCTGTACTGTATGTTATATGTTGGGCATCCATTAAAGTGCCATTGCTCTTGCCATCCCGCTGGTCTTGTTGACTTGGAAAGTAGTAGCAAGAGGTTAAAATATCAATGTTTTATTTAATTCTAATAAAAAAACATATAGAATTATCACCCAGAAAAAAAGTGCACTGTGCATATATAAAAAAATCAGATATGCATATATGCAATCTGATAAAGAAGACAGACAATACTCCTGGATTTATACCTTTATGAAACCAAGTTTTTAGACTGACTGCACAATTTCAATTCATATACCCTGTTTCCTACAGGAGGAGGCTCAAAAAAAAAAAAAAAACAGATATTCAGTGACCCCCCTATCCCAGGGATTGAGAGGGTGGTCATTTGGTTAAGATACATCGATGACATTTTCGTGATATGGAAAGGAACTGAGAATGACTTTGTGGAAGGGCTGAATGTGAACGATATGGGTCTACGATTCATATATGAAATGAATCGAGAAAAACTAGCATTTCTTGATGTCTACATCCAAAAAGGGGATAACGGCGAACTAACTACGAGCACGTTTAGAAAACCCACTGCAACTAATTCCATTTTGAGATGGGACAGTGGACATCCTGCCCCACTCAAGAAGGGCATTCCAAAAGGACAGTATTTGAGGATACGCAGGAATTGTTCCAATATTAATAAATTTAAAGAACAAGCGGATGATTTGAGACAGCGTTTTTTAGAAAGAGGCTACCCTAAGGGGATTTTGACAGAGGCATATAGATCCTCCTTGACATAAGATCGAAAAGATCTCGTCAGACCAGCTGTAAATAACAAACTGGAAAATAAGTCTAGATTTATCACTAGATTTTCAAACCGTGCTAATGACATTAGAGAAATTCTCAAATGTCACTGGCCAATTCTGCTAATGGATGTGGACATCAATGAAAGTATACATGACATCCCCCAAATTACCTTTCAAAAGGGTCTATCATTAAGAGATAGATTGGTCCATAGCCATTACAAGCAGTCCCCTCAGACAACATGGTTGGAAACAAAAATGAAGGGTTGTTATAGATGTGGAGACTGTATGGCATGCAGATCGGTGAAACAAACAAAAGTTTTCACGAGTAATAACATGAAAAGGGAGTACGGTATAAGGCATTTGATCAATTGTCGTAGTGTAGGTAAAATCTATAAAGCAACGTGTGAATGTGGGGCTGAATACTTTGGAAAGACGAAAAGGGAATTTAGAAAGAGAATCAGGGAACACATTCGTGACACCACAAATAAGATAAACACCCCGATTGCCAACCATTTAAATAACTTTCATGGAGGAAATACTAATAAAATAACATTTGTGGGGATTGATAAGATTCCTTCCCCCCAGAGAGGGGGCGACTGGGATAGAATGATCTTACAAAAATAATCCAAATGGATCTTTTGGTTACAAACAGTACACCCGACTGAACTATCCTTCATCCCTTTTCTCTGAGTTTGTAGGTGAGAGAATAGGAATGAAACTTAGGGACAGCCGCTGTTGAATGGGGGCGCCACTGCGTAGGTCCCCTAGGGTGCCAGCCTCCGCGTGAGGTAGGTGACAGTATAGGAAATGGATCACAAATAAGGGAATATTTAGACCCTCTTATCTTTTTCCTAAGAAACTCTCCCTCACCGTATTTTCCTCCGTTTTACACTAGCCCCCTAATTGTTGGTCGGACATGCGAACTCGGGGCCCCCACCCCTTATATTTTTATTTGCTATAACTGATTTTTGATGAATCATCTGTCTGAAACCTCACTTTGGTCCTATATCCATGTATGTATGATGATTGCCATTGACAGGAACTGGCACATACTTACAGTACAGACCAAAAGTTTGGACACACCTTCTCATTTAAAGATTTCTCTGTATTTTCATGACTATGAAAATTGTACATTCACACTGAAGGCATCAAAACTATGAATTAACACATGTGGAATTATATACTTAACAAAAAAAGTGTGAAACAACTGAAATATGTCTTATATTCTAGGTTCTTCAAAGTAGCCACCTTTTGCTTTGATGACTGCTTTGCACACTCTTGGCATTCTCTTGATGAGCTTCAAGAGGTAGTCACCGGAAATGGTCTTCCAACAATCTTGAAGGAGTTTCCAGAGATGCTTAGCACTTGTTGGCCCTTTTGCCTTCACTCTGCTGTCCAGCTCACCCCAAACCATCTCGATTGGGTTCAGGTCTGTTGACTGTGGAGGCCAGGTCATCTGGCGTAGCACCTCATCACTCTCCTTCTTGGTCAAATAGCCTGTTGAAAAATAAATGATGGTCCAACTAAACGCAAACCGGATGGAATAGCATGCCGTTGCAAGATGCTGTGGTAGCCATGCTGGTTCAGTATGCCTTCAATTTTGAATAAATCCCCAACAGTGTCACCAGCAAAGCACCCCCACACCATCACACCTCCTCCGCCATGCTTCAAGGTGGGAACCAGGCATGTAGAGTCCATCCGTTCACCTTTTCTGCGTCGCACAAAGACACGGTGGTTGGAACCAAAGATCTCAAATTTGGACTCATCAGGCCAAAGCACAGATTTCCACTGGTCTAATGTCCATTCCTTGTGTTCTTTAGCCCAAACAAGTCTCTTCTGCTTGTTGCCTGTCCTTAGCAGTGGTTTCCTAGCAGCTATTTTACCATGAAGGCCTGCAGCACAGTCTCCTCTTAACAGTTATTGTAGAGATGTGTCTGCTGCTAGAACTCTGTGTGGCATTGACCTGGTCTCTAATCTGGGCAGCTGTTAACCTGCGATTTCTGAGGCTGGTGACTCAGATAAACTTATCCTCAGAAGCAGAGGTGACTCTTGGTCTTCCTTTCCTGGGGCGGTCCTCATGTGAGCCAGTTTCTTTGTAGCGCTTGGTGATTTTTGCAACTGCACTTGGGGACACTTTCAAAGTTTTCCCAATTTTTCGCACTGACTGACCTTCATTTCTTAAAGTAATGATGGCCACTAGTTTTTCTTTACTTAGATGCTTTTTTCTTGCCATAATACAAATTCTAACAGTCTATTCAGTAGGACTATCAGCTGTGTATCCACCTGACTTCTGCACAACACAACTGATGGTCCCAACTCCATTTATAAGGCAAGAAATCCCACTTATTAAACCTGACAGGACACACCTGTGAAGTGAAAACCATTTCCGGTGACTACCTCTTGAAGCTCATCAAGAGAATACCAAGAGTGTGCAAAGCAGTCATCAAAGCAAAAGGTGGCTACTTTGAATAACCTAGAATATAAGACATATTTTCAGTTGTTTCACACTTTTTTGTTAAGTATATAATTCCACATGTGTTAATTCATAGTTTTGATGCCTTCAGTGTGAATGTACAATTTTCATAGTCAAGAAAATACATAAAAATCTTTAAATGAGGTGTGTCCAAACTTTTGGTCTGTACTGTATATAGAAAAGGTCCTGTTTGGAAGAACAGTTTCCTCCGACCTTTAAGTACGACTTTGTATGTTGGGGATCGGGAAATACCTCGAGCGTGGACTACACCCTATAATATACCCCCTTAATATATTCCGCAATATAAGTGTGCCTTTTGAGGTGGTAGGCATGACCCTAACCCTGAGAGCTCAGGCTCCGAGGTCTATGTGACGGTCCTGGAACGTGTTGCGTTCCACTTCGGAGCTTGCGTCCCACGGGCCAGATATACGTCACAGAGAAACCGGAAGTGACTTGGAACACCGACCGCGAGTGCATGCGCAATAGGAGACCTTGCGCTCCAGCGTGCTTGTCAGGAAGTAGATACGAGCACGATTATGGAGCGCAATTCTGTAGGGACATGGTTACCGGAAATGCACACCATATGGCAGGTCTGGTGGTTAGCATATAAAGTGTACGCAGTTCACTAACAGTGTCAGACATTCTTGGAAGATGGCATGAGGCTCTTAACTACCCTGAAGAATAATGAAACGCGTCGGGAGTCGAAGCATGGTATAACCTGCACTGACACCAATGAAGGAGACTGCAGGACAGATAAGTCTGCCTTTATATATTAAAATTGGTGAAATGGTTTAAATTGTGCCAAACTACTTAGTTGTAATAGAATCTGTGGGCTGCTAAGAGTGTTTGACAAGCAGCAGGATGATGTATAAGTTATGACATTGTGTTTTGAGGTTCATGACTTTTTAGTACCTCATAAAGGTGACAGTATGCCAAATTGATCTATTTTATTATAATCCGAGGGTTGCTAAAGAGAAATATAATAAGCAACAGGATTGTGCAATAATTAAAAGTAATAATCATGACATAATAATTGAGGATTATGGTAATTTTGTGTCTTGCAAACTATTGTCTATATAAAAACTGACAAAAAAAGGGGGTACAATATATATTCACTTTTTTTGAGCCTCCTGTAGGAAACAGGGTATATGAATTGAAATTGTGCAGTCAGTCTAAAAACTTGGTTTCATAAAGGTATAAATCCAGGAGTATTGTCTGTCTTCTTTATCAGATTGCATATATGCATATCTGATTTTTTTATATATGCACAGTGCACTTTTTTTCTGGGTGATAATTCTATATGTTTTTTTATTAGAATTAAATAAAACATTGATATTTTAACCTCTTGCTACTACTTTCTGATTGATAATTGAGGTTATCTATACTAGCTGAATTGTCTTGTTGACTTGGCCAGCTGTGATGACGTGTTCGCCATGTGCACATGACCACTGCAGCCAATCACTGGCCTCAGCAGTGATGCCTTTGTGTACAGATTCTGAGGCCAGCGATTGGCTGTAGCTCTCAAGTGTTCATGGTTAGTTGGTAAGTCATAACTTCTGGACAAGTCAACAAGATCACTTAGACCACCAGAGACGTGGCTCTGGAGTGGTGGGGGTTTATCTGGTAATTAAAAGGTATTTCACATGGCATTTCCCCATTTCCTAAGAGACCCCCAAACTATGCACCCCAGAAAGAACTTCAGAAATATTCAGGCAATAGTCTGATGGAGCGTTCAAAATGAGCATTGTGCCCAATTACACAGACATAGTTATATAGTTGCTTCTGTTTGCTGGCCACTAATATGTCAAAGGTGCTACTTTCCTTGTTTTCTAGATAATCACTTTCTCTAACTTGGTCCTCCTGCCAATCAGGAGTATAAGAGGAGGTAGAAACGGTCACAACCTCTCAGTCGCTCCTTGGGTGATCGGGCGTTCAGGCGGATGTTCGGAAACGTGACTGCAGTTTGTGTTTCACTTGCACATCTTGAACAATATAAAGTATAATTGCGCAGCCAGGAAAAGCTTCCCAGATGTTCGTAAAGAGGGATTTTACATTCATTCTCGTTTATGTGAACTGTGAATGGCTTTTTGCATTTCACAGCCTTCCTAAAATATGCACAGGTAGAGGGGAAATCTTCCAGCCGCAGAGGAGAACAGATGTCATTTCAGTCTCTAAAAAGACTCATTAGTTGCATCATCCGCGCGTCCTAATAAATTCACTTAGTAATGTTTCTCTTTATTACACAAACCATGTGTTGTCTTTGTCTTTCTAAGTCCCAAATTGTATCATAAATTGGCTCGCATGGGCGACATTTCTCAACTCTCTGACATCTCATATGATAAAGCAGATTCCCATTGTTATATAGCATTTTTATGGACACACATAGGTCCTTGAGTCGCCCTCTTCTCTGAACTTTTTGACACTCGTAGCCGCTTCTGGAATGTAAGGGGACAAGTTCAGTATGGCCATGATGACCCATAGGGGTTGGCTTGTATGATAAATTTGATTAGTTGTGCCCTGAGAGATAAAGTTTACTGACCACTAGCAGGAACAGAAGTGGGCCCCTGTGTACAGTATATGGGGGCCCTTTGCAGTCCAATAGCTCATGATAATGCACAATTCCACCTGCTTTGTAGGTTGCAATGGGCGCCCTTTACCTCTTGGGCCCCTGTGCGACTGCACTGGTTGCACCAATAGTATGTCTTCCTGTTACAGACAACCCCTGTCCGCTACAGTTGTCAGTCATTGAACTTTCTTGTTCTAAGACAACAAATTTAATCCAGTGACTCTCAAAAGTTCACCAATCTGTAGATACAGTACCGACTTTCCCAAGTGTTTTCTTCACGTTGGTGTCTGTGGCTTCCATTATTAGGATCCCTGACGTTACAGATCCTAATACCAAGTATAAATTCTCAATATACAGTAGCAGCGTAGGCTTAGAGCCAACTATATATAAAGTTCCTCTTTTGCAAGCATTATGGCATGATGTATTAATGTGCATTCAGCGCTTTCTATTCTAGCGTTTCTAGAGTTAACGATAAAGGACAGTGACTAGGAAGATACATTCATCCATAGCAGAGAAGATTTCTGCTCTCACGCGCCTCTTTACCTGCACAATGTATAACTGTGGAGTGAACGCTCTCTGGTAATAAATGCATCTCATTTCCATTATCTGCCTCTTTTTTTTTCAGCTCGCCCAGATCTTGCCGACTGAGGAGAGTTTCTTGTCGTTCTTTAGAGAGCAGGTGAAGTCAAGCGAGGAGTTCATGCAGGTATCTCCGAACTGTGCTAATAACATATAGACCTTCAGTCTGATATTCAGATGAGCTATGAGGGTCACTAACAATAAGAAAACATACTGCTATAATCACTGTATGTCAGATGCTTGGAGATATGATCCATCTAGCCTCTCTCAGATGTGTTCATTCTAAACAGATATCAGATCCGTCACACTATGCCCAATGGACCCCAGTGACTTATAACAGAGCTTGTTGGTGTGACACTAGACACTACTCACGGACAAGCTGTGAGGCTTGGGTAGTCAAGAGGTCCTGGGTCAGATACTAAGAGGGCTCGTCATATACAGAGGGATAAAGCAAAAGGCGTAGTCAGGTCACAGTCCAGAGTCAGAATTCCAAGTTCAAAGTGTGTCAAGGCAAAAAGGGGTGATACAAACAGGTAGTCAATAGGCAAATCCAGGGCCCAGCAACAGAAGATCAGAATGTCTGAATTCAGAACATAAAGCACAGAGGAACTAACCACACAGAGCTGAAGCTACAACTGGCAGCTATCTGGAACAGACAACTTGGTTAAGTAGCTGGGTAATCACTTGGAACAAGGAACACCTGAAGGAAGCTCAGCACCTCCCAGTTCCAGATTGAAAGGCCGAGCTGTCATTCAAAATACCGACAGCTCAGCACGCCCCTGCACTAGATTAGACGACTGAGCTGTCAGTCACTGCTTCCAAGACACACTGAGCGATGGAACCGTGACAGTTGGGTTCTGCCGAGGTGTCCCTCATTTTCTAATCAAAAACAACAGAATTGGTAGCAGAGCCTCCTAACACAACCTCTGATGCAGATGTGAACATAGCCTGACTCCTGAACATCTATCCAGTGTCTGTATATGACAGTGGTGTCCAACCTCCTGCTCCCAAGTAGTTTCCAAACCTCAAATCTCAACATATTTTGGAATTTGCATTTTGTTTTAACAATGGTTACTCCAGAGTTATTTTACCTACAAGGTGAGATACCATTAAATAAAAAGCTGTAAGAGGATATTGAAGCATTAATGGGGTCTCTAGTTAAAAAAAAATCTGGTATTGCCTACTACCGTATTTTTCGGACTATAAGGCTATGTGCCCACGATGCAGAAATGAAGCAGAAAATTTCTGCAGCATTTCTGCATCTCCCTGGCAGAAAAAACGCATGCAGATTGTGCATGCGTTTTTCCTGCAGAATACATGCGGATCCACATACGGATTCACATGCGTTTCCGCATGCAGATTGACAAGCGCTTTCCATGCGATAGCATCACTTGGAAAGTGCTTGACAACTAGGTCACACTGTATAAATCCATGCAAACAGCATGGATTTATACAGTGTGAACCGTAAAAATTAAAACAAATAAAGCTATACTCACCCCCGAGGCCCCGGCGTGGCTGCAGCGCTGCTTCCTGGCTGGTTCCCGGCTGCCGGCATATCGCGAGACAGAGCGGTGAAGGGCCTGCGGTCACATGACTGTGACATCACCGCAGGTCCTCAAGCGATGCCGGCATTCAGAGAGAAGCCGCCGGACAGGTGAATATAAACTTTATTTGTTATTTTATTCTTTTTTTACAGGTACAATGGTACCCAGGTCTGGATGAGAGTCTCCTCTCCTCCAGAACTGGGTACCATCTGCACATAGAGGCGCATAGAAGCCGCTTGTAAAAATGTACAGTCGCGGTTTCTAAGCGTCTCAATGCAAGTCAATGGCGGGAGTTCCGCTGCACTTCCGCAAAATTAAATGACATGCTGCGGATTTTTATACGCAGCATAAACGCTGCGGAAAAATCCGCAGCATGTGCATAGAACATGCGGAATCCCCTTGGGGACCATGGGGTGCGGATTACCTAGCGTTTCACCAGCGTTTACGCTGCGTAAATTCCGCAGCATAAACGCTTGAAAAACGCTACGTGGTTCATAGCCTTAGACTCACCGGACCATAAGACGCACCCCAAATTTTGGGGTGGAAAATAGGGAAAAATTTTTTTTTATAAGATGGGGGTCTGTCTTATAGTCTGAATAGGTATCTTACCTGGGGGACAGTGGTGCGGGGGTCACAGGAGGCAGAGCCCCTCAGGAAGCCAGCGGAAGTGGAGGAATGCTGCGGACAATGGGGGTGCTCCAGCAGCGGGACTGCAGGAAGCAGTGCCCTCTGTTCCCTCCTTCAGGAACCCGGCAGCAGCAGAAGAGGTGATATCCTGTGGGGTTTGTGTCTTGCTGTCGGCGGTGAGGCAGAGCGGCGTGTGCTGCTTTTCCAGAAGCTGTGATCTACAGGAAAATGGCCACCCGAGCCGGCGCATGCACAGACTGGGATCTCGGCAACCATCTTCCTGTTGCTTATTGTTAAATGAAACTTCTTAAAAAATAATTATCAAAACCAGGCAACCCCTTTGGGCTTTGTACATATTGAGTTTGAGTCTTATGTTTGCAGTATACAGTATTCTGTATCGATCAGGCTCTATTCACTCAACAGAGCCCACAATCAAGCTGGTAAACGTCGATATATTATTTTTACTGTAAAAAAGTACACACCAGACTAGACTTTTCTGTATACATTCCTTTTCTACTATAGTAAATCCATAGGCCTTAATATGGAGTTGGTACCTTTGCAGCTATAACAGCTCACACTCTTCTGGGAAGTCTTTCTACAATATTTAGCAATGTGTCTTTTAGAATTTTTACCCATTCATCCAGAAGAACATTTGTGAGGTCAGACACTGATGTAGGATGAGTGGTCCTGGCTAATAATCTCCATTCTAGCTGATCCCAAAGTTGTTCATTGGTCAGGGCTTTGTGTTACTAGTCAAGTTCTTCCACAACAAGATCGCCCAACCATGAATGTATGGACCTTGCTATGTACAGTGGGGTGCAGTCATGAGGAACAGAAAAAGGCCTTCCCTAAACTGTTCCCTCAAAGTTTAAAGGTATAATTATCCAAAATGTCTTATCCTGCTGAAGCAATAAGCATTGTAAATAATAGTGGGTGAGGTTTGTAATATTATGTAACCTCCATCCCCAGTTCCTTGTCACTTTTGTTATTGCTAAGTAAAATGGAGGGGAGAGGGCCCTGCCCTTGCGGGATTACAGTCTGCAAGCTATGAGAAGGTGTTCATTTCACACAGGTTTTGGTAAAGAAATGTATGAGAGCACTCGATCCACATAAATTCTATAGAAAGCCTTTCACTATAAGTACTAGAATAAAGAATCTAGATAAGAAACCCCGGTAACAAATGTATCACTTCCCAGTCTTCAGAGTGACCATGTCTCAACCCTTCACAAACTTTGGATTAAATTGGATTTATCTTGATGTTTCCACCACTTTTTATGTTTTAAAAAAATTGCATAGTCTAAAAATTAAAAAATGACAGTAAACTCACTTTCTGATCTTTCACTGCTCCTCTGGTACCATTGTTCAGGTCGCCGTCTGCATCTGAGCTTGCTATTTGTTGGTACGAGCATGTGACCATGGTCACCAGTGCTGTCGCATGGCCATCGCTGCTGGTAGGGGAGGCTAAGAGACCGGCAGGTGACCCAGGCAGTGCTACAAGATGAGCAGCAGAGGACTGGTATTTGAGGGTAGTGTATTTTTTTATTTTTAGACTATGCTGGGAAATTGTATAAAACATATAAATTGTTGGACAACGCATTTAACAACATTGTTGATTTTCATAGTCACTGTTTGTTACATCTACATTGATCTGTAGTTTTCTTTATATCACACTGGATACTGATACCAGTCCATACGTAGAAACCCTATCAATTATAAATTTTATGATCAGTGATAGGCGACACTGAAAGAGACCCTCCTCCCTGGGATTGAATAGTTACTATACATTTCTCATATATAGTCACCTGACCTGATGACCTCTGTTTGCCCATTGCTTCTTTTTCTGCTCAGATCAGCGTTTCTTTACCTCAGCTTCCAAGATGGCCACCAAAGTGTATGGGGAGAGCTGTGGTAAGTCTAAACCACTGTTTCCCTACAGGAGAGGCAGGGAAGCAAAAGCATCGTATAGGCTTAACACTGCACTCCCCATGCACTTTTGCGGGGTCCATCTTGGAATCAGGAGGAAAGGCACGCCGACTTGAGCAGAGAAGGCAACAAGAGGCAAACTGAGGGCACCAAGTAGGGTGACTGTACATGAGAAATGTATAGTTACTTTTCGATCCCAGGGTGGAGGGTGGCTTTATCCCGAACATACATATTAGATGATTATTTGCTGAAAAACTTCTCTTGCAGCTTACCTATACTTGCTGAGACCAGACTTGCATTTTTTAGAAGGCACCCTGTGCTTCTTTATTTAGGCTTAATCCCTCCCAACCACCTGCAAAACCACCATAGAAGAAAAACAGTCAAAGCATATCTCCTTCTTAACAACAAAAATGTTTATTAATCCACTTCCATCCAAAATATCATCTCACCCCGCTCAGGTATCATGCCTCTTTCCAGGTACCAGATAGCTCTCCTCTCCTTAGGTATATTGTTTTCTTTCTCAACCCCATCGCTCAGGTATAATCTCTCTCCCCTCAATGATTGTCTTTTCTTCCTCTACTCTTCTCTCCCCAGTATCATTTCACCTCATCTCTCCCACCAGATATCAACACTACCATTTACCCAGGTATCACTGTCCCCTTCCAGTATTACGTATATCACTTCAACTCCACTAATATCCCTTCCAATATATTATCCCAGTGCCATCTCACTTGCCAGTATATTTTCTCACAAAGTTTTTTTTCCCCAGTATGGCCTCCCCTCCCTTCTTTTCACCCCTCCCAAGTATTGTTTCCCATCAGTATTGTTACCCTTCCCGCAGCACCACTCCCCTCTCCGGTTAATTTTCTCACCAATTTCATCCCTAATCTCAGTAACTTCTCTATTATCATCCCTCCCTTACGTATCATCTTTCCCCACCTGCAGTGGTCTTTTTACCCACATTCTACTTTCTTCCTCTCTCCAGTATTGTCCCCTCAAATAGCAGCCACACAGATTGCACCACCCTAAGGAGGGCTCAATGCTCAGACCACCCATGCTTACATGACTAATTCAGTGCGGAGAAGGAGAGGCCATTTTCAGACCCGTCTGATAGCATTTATTTCATTGTTGAACCCCACATGCCCAATTCGTGATTCCCGCAATAGCAGAAATTGGAAAACCCATCAGGCTTCTCCTATCCACCTTAGATCATTGGTGGATTGTCTAGGTTTGGACCACTGTAATCTTATGTGTATGGCCAACATTACTTGTTTTGTTGTTTACAAATGGGTTTGATATACTGGAAAGCCAATAGAAAATAAATTGATGTTCTCACCCTATAGGCCGGAGTTGCCCTAAAATCTAGCATTGATTCAAACATGCTTTTTTTTATACATAGGTATGATATTGTCACGGGTGTGTCAGAGGTGACAGACAGTCGCCCTGCAATTGGTTGCAGGAGATCTCTACGTTTGGCATTACAGACATCTTCTTAGAGGCTGGCTGTCTCTAGGACCCAGTGGCTACCTACGTCTGGTTAATTAGCTCCCTGGCCTGGGTGTATAAATACCTGGTGTGTTTGAGAGGGAGGTGCCGGCAATATTCATTACTACTTGAGAGGCTTTAGCAACAGCAGTACTTTGTCCTCTCTGGAGCTTATGACGCGCCCCTGGGCCTGTGTCGCGCAGCGTTGCGCACGCGGGAGCTTACCCGGAGCCGGATCCGTTGAGGGTTGTAGTCTCGTGGCGGTGATCCGGTCCGTGCCCAGGGAGTCAGACTAAGTGGCGCTGAGTATTAGCAGTAGATGTAGGACGACTACGCCACCCGTTGAATGCAGCTATGGAGCTGCCGCTGCAGGGCAGACCGCTGAGGCCGGTGGTAGGATAGTGCAGCGTAGATGGTATAACCCCCAACGGGAGGGGTATGGCTTCAGGGCAGCCGACGTGGATGATGGGGGTAGCAGGAATCACTCAGAGACGATGCGGTGTGATTCAGGGTCTTTACTGGTGACAAAGATAGACCCTCCCGGAGTACTGGCTAGCGATCGGGGCCTGGTCAGTCCTTGAGCAGATGGGATCTCCCCTGGCCAGGCGGAGTTGTAGGCCTCCCAAACTGACTGTACTCTTCTGGCTACCTTGCTAGAGGCGGGTATAAGTAGCCCACGTCCCTGAGTGTACCGTGTGGTGCTCACCCGTATGGCCGGTGACTCGGGGCCTTCTAGTAGCTTCCGCTCCATGACGGCGGTGCTGGTCCCATGCGTGTGACCGTGCCTTCGGGTTTCTTGGCCAGAGGACCTGAAATCCCCTGCCTGACGGATTCTGCTGCTGGGTAGGAGTTAGTCCCCACAGCCTCGGACTCCGGGTCCGGTGATAACTTCTCAGTCAGGGCGAGCTCTGCAGCTGCCAGCCCCTGACTCCTTGTAGCACTGCTCCCACAGAGCTCCTGTTGTTTCTTCCTATGCTGCTTCTCTTCTCTGTCTCTGGCATGGCCCAGGAGCTGGGCCCAGCCGGAGCCACAGCTCCCTGTCAGCCCTCCTGGCTGCACTCTCCCTCTGAACTCTCTAACCCTGCCTCAGCCCCAGGTTTATATAGGGGAAGTTCTTCCCCTCCCAGGACTGGGCAGGAGGTGTGGCGTGCATAAGATCCCTGACCAAGAGACCTCCCACCTGCTCTCAGACATAATATTGCTATTATTGTGGAGACCAGACCCCTGGGGTGCCACATTCCCCCCTAGTGAAATTTAGTACTCCGGGACTAAACATATTTTACAAAAACATAACAGGGTATAACAACAACAATAAAATACAATAAGGAAACACATAAAGATGGTCACGGTGTGTCCGCAACCGGGTGCAGTCTTTGAAGAAAACAAAGGTGTCCATTTCACCAAAACAGGGAGACGTAACCAGGTAGGGGTCTGTCCTGCCCCGAGTCCTTAACAGTCTTTAGTCCATTCCTAGGTTACGCTCCAACCATGTACAAGGATTCCCGGTAAATCCACCAAGGACTCCTATAAATAACTAGAAACACATAATTATTTACAGGATATGGCCGCTCTCAGTCCTCGGCCAGGTAGAGGGAAAGAACGACCGCTCTCAGTCCTCGGTCAGTGGGGATAAGGAATGGCTGCTCACAGTCCTCAGCCTGGTTTAAGATAGGGGCACATGGGGAACAATTCACTAATCCCAACGGGGACCATATTTTAATTAGCAGCAGTCCTTGTACCCTTACGGGTAACTATTTACAGCTCTTTATTCACGCTACTTCCCTTCAGTAGCTATGTCCTCTTTGTGCTCCCTCCTGAGGGTAGTCCTCAGACCCGTCCGGGTCCTCTTGGCTTTCCTCGTATTGGTAGTACTGCAGCTCCTCCTCGGTTAGCTGGGTTAGTATCTCTGCGACAGTCCTCCTCCCAGGTGGCCAGGACTTTACCTCCCTTTGGGCTGCCCCGGTTAATTGGGCCACCAGGATGCTCACTTTTTGCTCCTCTGTGAGGGGGTACACCTGGAAGAGGCTATCCAGCTTTTCTCTAAAGTCATGCAGGGTATGTGACTCCCCTGAGTACTGGGGTAGCCAGGCTGCCCCCGGGATATAGGGCATGGTGAAAGGCATGACCGCAACAGCGGTGGTGCTGGCGGGGGTTGAAGCGGTGAAGCTCTCCTCCGTATCCGACATCCTTCTCCCCCCTAGTGGACCGTGGCCTACCTTGCGATGATCCTCTTCCGTAGGCCGCGGCTCCGCAGTGGATCGTCAGGGTTGAGGACCTTCCGTCGCGCTCCTGTGACGTCGGCGTCTGCTGGGCTCCTTCCAGGACCTTACGCAACGTCCGGACGTGAGGCGGGGCTTCAGTTCTCGCGCGCTTTCGGAGTCCACGCCCCTCTTCTTCCCGCGCGGCGTCTTCAAGATGGCGTCCAATGGCGGGAAAACTCCACCGATGGCGGGAAGGAAGCGGAAGATGGCGCCGGATGGCGGGAATCTTCACCACAGGTAAGTTTGAACAGTCTTTTTCAGGCACGCAGTACCCGGTGGTTGCGGGCACGAAATCCTGCCGACTACGCCAAAAGTTGACGCGCCCCTGGGCCTGTGTCGCGCAGCGTTGCGCACGCGGGAGCTTACCCGGAGCCGGATCCGTTGAGGATTGTAGTCTCGTGGCGGTGATCCGGTCCGTGCCCAGGGAGTCAGACTAAGTGGCGCTGAGTATTAGCAGTAGATGTAGGACGACTACGCCACCCGTTGAATGCAGCTATGGAGCTGCCGCTGCAGGGCAGACCGCTGAGGCCGGTGGTAGGATAGTGCAGCGTAGATGGTATAACCCCCAACGGGAGGGGTATGGCCTCAGGGCAGCCGACGTGGATGATGGGGGTAGCAGGAATCACTCAGAGACGATGCGGTGTGATTCAGGGTCTTTACTGGTGACAAAGATAGACCCTCCCAGAGTACTGGCTAGCGATCGGGGCCTGGTCAGTCCTTGAGCAGATGGGATCTCCCCTGGCCAGGCGGAGTTGTAGGCCTCCCAAACTGACTGTACTCTTCTGGCTACCTTGCTAGAGGCGGGTATAAGTAGCCCACGTCCCTGAGTGTACCGTGTGGTGCTCACCCGTATGGCCGGTGACTCGGGGCCTTCTAGTAGCTTCCGCTCCATGACGGCGGTGCTGGTCCCATGCGTGTGACCGTGCCTTTGGGTTTCTTGGCCAGAGGACCTGAAATCCCCTGCCTGACAGATTCTGCTGCTGGGTAGGAGTTAGTCCCCACAGCCTCGGACTCCGGGTCCGGTGATAACTTCTCAGTCAGGGCGAGCTCTGCAGCTGCCAGCCCCTGACTCCTTGTAGCACTGCTCCCACAGAGCTCCTGTTGTTTCTTCCTATGCTGCTTCTCTTCTCTGTCTCTGGCATGGCCCAGGAGCTGGGCCCAGCCGGAGCCACAGCTCCCTGTCAGCCCTCCTGGCTGCACTCTCCCTCTGAACTCTCTAACCCTGCCTCAGCCCCAGGTTTATATAGGGGAAGTTCTTCCCCTCCCAGGACTGGGCAGGAGGTGTGGCGTGCATAAGATCCCTGACCAAGAGACCTCCCACCTGCTCTCAGACATAATATTGCTATTATTGTGGAGACCAGACCCCTGGGGTGCCACACTTACATAGTAACATAGTTTGTAAAGCCGAATAAAGACTTGCGTCCATCAAGTTCGACCTGTTAGTTCTGTAATTGCTAAAGTTGATCCAGAGGAGGGCAAAAACCCCAAATGATTTAGCCAATCTTCACCTGAGGAAAAATTCCCTCCCGACTCTGAAACCAGCAGTCAGAATAAATCCCTGTATCAACATACTATTTTATTTTATTTTTAAGTATATGCTGAAATCTGCCTGGTATCTAGAAATACATCCAATCCCCGCTTGAACTGGTGTAGTGAATCCGACATTACCGTCTCCTCACTCAGTGAATTCCATATTCTCACTGCTCTTACCGTAAAGAACCCCTTCCTATGCTGGTGCTGAAACCTTTTCTCTTCCAGTCTTAGTGAGTGCCCTCTTGTTACCGTAATATCCCTCCTTTTGAACAAATCCCTGGCAAGATCTCTATTCTGTCCCCTAACATATTTGTACACATTTATTATGTCCCCCCTCAACCTTCTCTTTTCCAGGCTGAATAGTCCTAGTTTTGCCAACCTCTCTGGGTATTGTAGTCCCTCCATTCCCTTTATTAATTTTGTTGCCCTCCCTTGTACCTTTTCAAGCTCATTTATATCCTTTATATATATTGGGGCCCATAACTGAGCACAGTATTCCAAGTGTGGTCTGACCAGTGCTTTGTACAGTGGAAGAACAATGTTCTCATCCTTTGCAGCTATACCTCTTCTGATACATCCCATTACCCTGTTTGCCCTTACAGCGGCGGCCTGACTTTGGGCACTCCAATTTAGTTTGCTGGCACTCCAATTTAGTTCGCTTGAGGCGGTGTGCGCATTTGTCTGGAGTCGTCTAAAGCTAAGCAATTTCCCCCCGTTTGTCTACCCTTGTTGTCTATAGAGTTTAGTGGAGATCGACTAGTGCTCATCTCCTTCCTTCCCTAGCCTTAGCCATATGCCAGGGAAAGTCAGGGCGAGGCACGCGTGTAGCGATTGGTGAAGAGCCAATATAGGGACAGTAGTTGAAACAGGGTGACACTAGACCAGACTAGGAGGTCTCCACTCCCCTCTTTCCCTAGTGTCTGGGCTCCCTTTCCCTCTTCCCTCTGTGTTGCAGTCTTTCCCACACCTTGTGTGACAGATATATAGCTTTCTACTTCCAATGCTTAGATTATTTATAGTATTGTTTTAAGTTTTAAGATTTGGGACTTAATATTTCTATGTATTTTTTTTAAATATTGAGAATCCTCAGTTGTTAATACCTTTTAATGGATATCTGGAAAGATAAAACATAGCAAGCTTTCGAGACTATTCTGGTCTATTCATCAGGAGTAGTTCTATCTACTGGCTAACACAGTACAAAGATATATTTTTCTAGATTTTTTTACAAATTTCCAAAAGTTTCAGTCAATACTAATACTCTTTTCAATGTTTTTTATTTTCTACTTCTATTTATTCTCTTCTTCCTTTTTTCTGCCACTCATTTTTCTTCTTTGCTTTTCATTTTTTTCCCTAATTTTTTCAGGTTTCCATAACATCTAAAATTCTAAAAACTCCACCTGTCGGATGCATGGAGTTTCATTATGACAGCATATACAATATGTGAATAGTTGCTTAAAAGGAGATGTAATTTTGTCTTCTTTCACTCTTTTCTGCACCCCACTTTTGGCGATACTTTTCCAAAAGCAATTTTAATACATATTTTACAAATCTGAAAACAGTGAACTGATATTTTTGAAAACAAAAATAAGATGGCAATATAACGTATAGCAACCAATCAGAATGCAGTTTAGTATCTCATTGAAAAAAAAAATAAAGTAGTACTCAATTTTTTATTACAAATATTTAAAAAAGTGGATATTTTCCTATATTTTTTTGTTATTATCCACAATCGAGGAATGCTTAGCCAAATGAAAATAATCAAATCCAAACATGATACATTTCATTCTATTTCCTCTATTTTGGACCATTTCCAATACTCTAACGCAATAGATTTCTGTCTCTAATTAGAAGCCAAAATTAATTTACAACCATACTGGGTGAAATTTATAATGACTGATATTTTAGATGCAAGTGTTAAAAAGTCCTCTGGAGTAAGATGTGCCAAATTCATTAAGAAGTGGACACATCGTGCTGTCGTGGGCTGTCCATAAACAGAAATGTCCGTCAGCTTTCATTGATTTTCCTATTATTTACACCAATTTCTGGAGCAAATTATAGTAAACTTTCCAGACTGTGTTTAGACATGCCTCTTTCATGATTACTCTTAACTATATATTACCCATCTCCGATCATATTTAACTATCTAGGACTAACTGACCTCAACACTGTTCATCTTCCACCCATGGACATTCTCCTACACTAATTATAAAAACATAAGATACCTCAACGCTCAACATTGGATCATGAAACTCTCCTGAAGCGACCATGTAGAGGATAAAATCAGAATTTTTCCTTTCTTCATCTGGAAAAAATGCTCTTAGATAGATGTTGTAGAGTTTTCATTGCCTTTGTCTGGTTGCATGAACTTGTTTGATGGAATCAGCTTCACTTTCTTTCAGGATTTTCATAGTATTTCTGTGCAAAATTATTTGTTTTAGAAGTTAAAAAAGTTACTAGTGCAAACCATTACAACATCCAAACTCCAGCAAGTTTTATTCAGTATACTAATAAGATTGAAATCAAAATGTATGTATCATAAAATATTAAAAAACAATGACACGCTTTTCACAAGCCAGACCCAGGGTTTCGCCTCGCTGCTTCATCTGGGGGGCATAAAGGAGTGTCCTAATCACTAGTTTAAATATCTTAATAGATTACGATGCGCCTTCTTGCACCAAACAAAGCCATGAGGTGAAACCCTGGCTCAGGAGTGTGCAAGTTGTGCTGCTGTTTTGTTTGTTTTTTTTCATGATTTTTGCTGTATTTGGATTCTAATCTTGTGGATATACTGAATAAACCTCACCAAAAATCTGATCTTGTAATAATTTTGTGCTGTGTACAGCTTTAACAACTGAGGTTTGCAGAAAAATCCCGCTAAGATCCTGAAAGCAAGTGGAATGGTGCAAAAGCTGATTTCATCGAACGAGTGCATACAACCAGAGGAAGGCAACGACTTCAGCAAAAATCTTTATTATCCTATTGATACTACCCGTTACCTTTCTCTAAATCCCTCCCTATATTTTATGTAGTATACATTGGATAGAATTTATAAAGAAATATTGCCACTTATTCCATTCATCACACTGGCAAATCACATCATGCTAACGAATCCTGTCTTTTGTTGCTCACTTGTCATCTTTACTGTATAGACTGGGACAAGATGAGAAGGATTATTTCATTGTTATTATTAGAAGGTAATTAGAGAATAAACTCAAATATTCCTGGGTCAATGTATGATTAAGCCAGCCAAGGGCAACTAGACTACTTTAATAACTTTCCTTTACTTGAAAAGTAGAAGGAATATTTTTGCTATTGGTTGAAGTGGTTGAAATAATAATTCTAAACTTTTTGATTAGGAGCATAACTTTTCCAGTGTTCAGACATTCACCTCTCAAACATCTTTTCAGGATACATTTCCATTACTTTTCATTACATTCTGTATAAAAGGCTATAGAACATGTCAGGGCTGTATCATTACCAGAGATCACTCCATACAAGAGAAGCATGTGGATTCAAAGATTTCCCAGAAACCTCTTGAGACAGGCCACCCAGAATATATCCATGGATTGATGTTCTCTTTTTAGCTCCTTACATTTTCCAAGGTTTTTCAGTAAGATGAATCCTCTTACAATAGTTACAAATTGATTTTTGCTCTTTAATCACTTTCTATGAGAGATATTTCTATGGGAGATCTTTCTTTGTAAACAATATGTGTCTATTTTATATATACAGTATATATATATATATATATATATATATATATATATATATATATATATATATGGGTTGGGGTTTATTATAAACTGCAGCATTTTGAGGAGATTAGCTAAAAAAAAAAGTATTCGCATTCAAGTGCAAATTTTGCCAATAAATAAGATGCATACTGTGCGCCAACTTTTTTTGGCACTTTTATAACTTTATGCATCTCTCCAAATATTTTCCGTATGTTTTCCCTCTTTAGCCCATTGTCTTCATCTTTTGATAAATTTAAAAAAGGTATTATTATTGTTACTATTATATAAATCATTGAGTCTTTTCATCGGGCGTTCGTTATACTGTGTGAAGAATTATTAGGCAGTGAGTATTTTGACCATATCATCATTTCTATGAAAATTTTTAAATTGTAGAAACTTGATTGCTTGTTGGATAAAGCAGATCAGGTGACGTGTATTTGTGTAATGAGAGAAGGTGCAGCCTAAGGATACAAAGCACTTTATCAAGGTGTGCAGAATTATTAAGAAACTTTGTTTTCCTCCTGCAAAATGGGCCAAAAAAGCGATTGAGCTGAATCTGAAAAATAAAAAATTGTTATACATCTTACATAGGGATGCAGCACTCATAAAATTGCTGAGATATTGGAGCATGAACAAAGAACCATCAAAAGTTTTATTGGAAATAGACAACAGGGTTGCCAAAAATGTGTTGAGAAAAAAAGGTTGCACATTAACTGCCAATGATTCGAGAAAACTCAGACGTGAAGTGACCAGGAAGCCATTATCCTCCAGTACTGTCATATTCCAGAACTGCAACCTCCCCGGAGAGCCCTGAAGTACAAAATGTTCAGTGCTCAGACACGACTGAGGTGAGGAGGCTGAAACCTGACCACAAATGAGCAAGACACAGAAGGCGAAACATCAAGACTGGGCCAAGAAATATCTGAGGACAGGTTGTTAAAAGGTTTTATGGACTGATGAGCTGAGAGTGACTCTTTATAGAGCAGATGGATGGGCCCATGGCTGGATCATTAACAAGCACAGACCTCTACTTTGACTCAGACACCAGCAAGGTGGAGGTGGGGTACTGCTATGGGCTGGTATTATTAAAGATGAGCTAGTTGGACCATTTTGGATTGAAAATGGACTCCATATCAACACACAAACCTACTGCCAGTTCTTAGGAGACACTTTCTTCAAGCAGTGGTACAGGAAAAAGTCTTCATCTTTCAAGAAAACTATGATTTTTATGCAGAACACTGCACCATCACAGCACCGAAGCCTCCACTGCACGGCTGCCAGTAATGGCCTTAAAGGGGTTCACCCATGAACAAAGTATATTTTAATCGAGAGATTTTGGAATGATAATATGTTCCACAATTGGATGTGTTAAAAAAATGTTCCTGTGCTGAGATAATCTTAAAAATGTGCCCCTGCTGTGTACTGTGTAATGGCTGTGTCTGACCGTGCAGGGACATGGTCTGATCATATCGCATCTCCTGGGTAGGGGAGGAAGCAAAAGAGAGGATACACACAGGACAGCATGGCATCACAGCTTTTGCTTTCAACTCGAGTCAAATTTTGGGGAAAAATTTGATAAAAATGCTAAATTTGATTTTCAATAGATTCAATCATCTCTAACCCCAATTTTTTTTATTTCAAATGGCTAATACCTTTTTAGCATTAAACATGCCATCGAAAATCTGTATTGAAGGATAGAGTTTATTAATATATTTTAGTAGTATTTGAATATATAATGTGAATTGTTATTTTATATATTACATTCATATTACATGTATTATTATTCTCATGAACCTATCCATTCTTTCAGACATGGCGGAGGTATGATACTGATCACAGCGGTTTTATAGAAACAGATGAACTTAAGGTAATGTAAATATATACTATAGAGACTTAATAGTTGGTGCGGTTTGTGATGTAATTTAAAATGATGTCTTCTGCTTTTAGTTAGAAGTAGATGTTTATATCATAATCAGCCATGATAAGCCAAATCAGACCTATTGCTTTGCACTGAGGAGGAGGAACACCCCAAAACACATGTCTGTAAATTGAGATTCTGTTTTGGCTTTTATCTTAAGTCATGTGACAAGGCTCGTTAAAGGGTCATTATTAACTTTTAGGATTGCTACTTCCAATAGGTAGCACTAGAGTTTAAGTTCTCTTCCTCTCTGAAGAGGCAATTTGCACAATAAATTTCCCAAAGGAGCATTGCATGACCTATAAGTCTCCTTACACTGGCATGTCAGGCATGTCACTCGCTACAAGGAGAGACATTGTCTGTTAGACCCCAGCCTCTCACTTAGCCAAATCAGATCTCATGCTTTGCATTGAGGAGGAGCAACACCCCAAAACACGTGTCTGTAAATTCAGATTCTGGTTTGGCTATTATCCTAAGTCATGTGACAAGGCTTGTTAAAGGGTCAATAATGACTTTTAGGATTGCTACTTCCAATAGGTCGCACAAGAGTCCAAGTCCTCTTCCTCTCTGAAGAAGAAATTTGCATATTATATCATATTCATGCAGGCAACCTAATGATGACATCTTTGTAACAACCTTGAGCTTAAAGGGGTTGCACAGAATTAGAAAAAATGGTTATTCCTTTTCCGGAGAATGCGCCACTCTTGTCCATAGGCTGCTTCTGGTATTACAGCTCATCTGAATGGACATGAGCAGCAGTACCATCCACAGATTATGGACTTCATTAGAAACCAGGATATAAAAATAGTATGTGACTACAGTATGTAGATTATCCCAATTAGTGATGAGCGAGTATATTTTGTTAACCCTTTCGCCGAGTATGCTCGGGCCAAGCACCGAGTATTTATAGCGTGCTCGGTGATATGTTTGAATCACTCCCGTGTGCATGATTTGCAACTGTTTGACAGCTTCAATACATGGGAGGAATGCGTAAGAAATAGACATTCCTCACATGCATTAAACCTGTCAAACAGTCGCAAATCATGCACACGGGAGCGATTCAACCATATCACCGAGCAGCTGTAAATACTCGGTGCTTGGCCTGAGCATACTCGGCGAAAGGGTTAACAGAACATACTCGCTCATCACTAATCCCAATGTGTTCAGCAAAAAAAATGTTTTATTAATGACTGAGTTATTAAAAGTATGGAAAAAAAGAGCCGTGTTCTCATTTGATGTACAGTACCATTAAATTATATTATTTGCATTCACTCTTTGAGGGTAAATTATCCCATATCATATGCAGATTTTTCCTGCAGGTCCCATAGATCTTGTACTGAAGTTGTGGGGTTGGAAATTCAGATTTAATATAATCAGACAGATATAATAATTCAAAGACATAGCGCAGTAATCTGCCTAACCAGCAGGGTTCTAGCCAAACCACTGTAATATTTCTTGGGCTTTCGTACTGGCTGATCTTCAATGCAAAATGTGACCTTACTCACCTGTGGGGAGTCGATCAGTGGCGTATTTTCTGCTCCTTCACAGATAAAGCTTTATTCTTCTGAAATATGAAATGTACCTCTTGTTATTTGTTCCGACAGAGTTTTCTTAAAGACTTGTTAAAAAATGCAAACAAAACATACGAAGATTCAAAGCTGGAGGAGTATTCGGAGACTATGGTGAGAATCAACTCAATGTTGTGTGTGAACGACCCCTCTCCCGTTCCTATAGTACTGGTGTCAGCACTGAAATTTTAATGTTATAGACAAAACATAGACATAGGCAATACACTCCCCTCATGCAGAACATAAAGAGGACAATCAGACACTCACCCCACTGGGCTGGCCCGCCAGTGTTGAGTTGGCATGTGCCACTGTTGGGTTGCTGCTACTTTGGGAGTCGGTATACTGCTGCCTCTCCGGGGTGAAAACATAAAGGTGGGAAAGAAGGACGTGCGCAACAGGGAATTACTCCTCCTTTGCAAGTCAGCTTTAAAGCGCTTGCGTAGTACAAACTATGAAAAAAAATTACAGACGGAGTCAAGCAGAAATAACCTGTTTTTTTTGCGGACTGCCCGTAAATTTTCGGACAGTTGTGATTACAGAGAACACTAGGCGAATGTCTATAGATGGCACTGGAGGCCCATGAGCAGGGGGCACTGGGCAACCACTATGAAATCATTGATGAAGCATAGTGCAGATTTTTCAAAATGGGAAACATTGGAAAGTTGAGAGATTAATGACCCGTTAAGACAGTGGTTCTCAACTCCAGTTCTCAAGACCCACCAACAGATCATGTTTTCAGCCTTTCATTACCTGTGTAAGGAAATCCGGAATACATGATCTGTTGGTGGGTCTTGAGGACTGGAGTTGAGAACCACTGAGTTAAGAAGACTTTTTTGGCCACCGTAAAACAAGAATGTATAAAATATGTATGGTACAAGGCCCTTAAAATCGGCAAAAACATCAAAAACCTTAAAAATCACTTATTTTATTAGATAATTTTAAAAGGAATAACAAATTCCAAAGACACACAAAAGAACACGAATACCACCACAGGAATGGCAATCTTGTGCTCTACATTGCAATTTTTGTGGTGGTATTTGTGTTGTTTTGTGTGTCTTTGGAATTTGTTATTCCTTTTAAAAGTATCTAATAAAATAAGTGATTTTTAAGGTTTTTGATGATTTTGTCACCCTAAAAGAAAGCATGATTGTGTTGTGGCGTAATGGGTACAAAATGTGGACTAGTGTCGAGTACATCTACTTTTTTAGAAGGAGATTACAAATGATCAGATTTAGAGCAAAGGAGGAGGCTTTCAGCCATTCTCATGCTTGAAGCCTTTTCATTTCATCAAGTCAAAACTCTGTCTTTTCTTTCAAAAAATCTTTTCAATGTCCGACAGCACATCCAAAAAAAAAATTAAAAAAATGGTACTCCTTTATTTCACATCATTAAAAGCATAATAAAAATGAAATAATCCTAGAAATTGAAAAGATTCTTTGAAAGTTTCCTGCCATGGAGTTTTTTTCCGTTCACCGTCTGCTGTCTTTAATCTTGGTGGATGAGCTAAGATAATTTTTTCTATTTTATTGGTTCTGTCTTTATTCTGGTTTACTGGTTTGTAAATTCCCTCTTCTTTAATAATGAGAGTAATATCAGAGTAATACAGGGCAAAGTATTTCACTTCCATTGCAGTATTTTACTTATTTAATTGTTGTGATGCCAAACCAGGGCAAAGATTAGTCTCTATCAAGGTCATACAAGAATTGCATCAGTGAGGACTTGGCAGAGGCTACATGAGCACATATTTTCTGTACTGCTTTAAAGTTTGAAAAAAGAATACATAATAAAAATAATGAAATGGAACCAACCTGTCATGTCTAGAAATGGCACTTAGCTGAAGATAGAGTGGTGATCTGCAAGGCAATAGTGTTGAAATCATGTCTTGCTGGCTTACTCGAGCAGCAGCTGCAGAGAGGAAATTAAGTTATATTCTCCCTGTAGCCACTCACTTCCAGTCATTGGGGCCTTGCAGGGAGCAGTTACTGTCACCGGTCACTATGACCACTCCACAGCACTTTGATTGACAGCCTGCACTGCGGTATTACAGTCACCAGTCACTATGACCACTCCACAGCATTTTGATTGACAGCCTGTACTGCGGTATGTGTGCAGCGTGTGTGTGCAGAGCAGGCTGACAAATTGTCGTTGAGTGATTTGCCGCACTCACTGTCTAGTAAGTGGTGACTGTAACAGACCATTGTACCGCCTCAATGACTGGCAGTGACCGGCTACAGGGAGAATGACTTATTTTCCTCCCTGTAGCCGCTGCTCTAAAGCTTGTCAAATTGGATTTAAACCTTATTTACCTACAGGTTCCCTTTAAATATGCCGATGATCTAATGATGGACTATTGACATTTGTTAGAAGGGTTCCCTAACAATAAGCTAATAAAAGTGTTTATACACTGTCCTTTGTAAGCAAGTGGCTGCCCTTGTGATAGAGTGACAGATGCCCTCTGCAACCACTTTCCAGTTCCTTTCTACTATAGGATATCTGAAAGTGGTTTTCTAAACCAAACATTCCATTTAACGTAAAAGACAATGAATACTGATAAGTCGCATTTCAGACATCATACATAACCACAAAGCCGGAGTGCCAGCCTTGTCTGATCAGAATGGGTGGGGAAATCAGGACTCTCACTGTCTCTCTTAGGAGTCCTGTCAAGATTTACTTTTTTATTCAAAAATTCTCCATCAAATCATATGAAACTATATATATCAAATATGTCAAGCAGATCAGCTTTTTTTCACCTTTATCAAATCCTGCTCTTAGTTTTCTGACAGCTTTGCTTTAAAGGGGTTTTCCCACGAACAAAAGTTAATTTTAATCAATAGATTTTGTAATAATAATAACTTGAACAATTGGATGTGTTTAAATAAAATGTTCCTGTGCTGAGATAATCTTATAGATGTGCCCCTGCTGTGTACTGTGTAATGGCTGTGTCTGACCGTGCAGGGACATGGTCTGATCATACCACAGCTCCTGGGCAGGGGAGGAAGCAAAAGAGTATACAGACATTACAGCACAGGATCACAGCTGATTCTTTCTGTGAGGTAAAAAATTGTTTAAAAACAGGCAATGAAATGTTTTACCTCACAAGAGAGAATCATTTGGGATCCCCTGCTGTAATGTCTGTATATTCTCTTTTGCTTCCTCCCCTGTCCAGGAGCTGTGGTATGATCAGACCATGTTCCTGTACGGTCAGACACAGCCATTACACAGGACACAGCAGGGGCACAATTATAAGATTATCTCAGCACAGGAACATTTTATTTAAACACATCCAATTGTGGAAATTATTATTATTCCAAGATCTCTTAATTAAAATTATCTTTTGTTCGTGGGAAAACCCCTTTAAGCTGACCATGCACTTTAGTATAGAGCATGCAAATACGTGAATTGGGTGAGGGAGGTGATCAGCATTCAACCTAATATGTAACCAGCAGGAAAGTCTACTGGATCCCTCTTATATGTCTACTGGTAGAGTGGGATCTATCTGACCACTATTGAGCAACACTAACACTTTTCTTTATTCATTCCTGGTTTCATCCACATCCCAGGAGCAGAACATTTATTTTGGACACTTAGAAACCTGGTGACAGATTCCCTTTGAGACCTAATCTGAGAGCAGCATGATATAGTGACTGTACGATGTGTCGCTTACTGGGCTGATTGTTGTAGTTTTAAAAAAATCACTGTTTTATTAGCAAAAGGTTATCACTGGAGGACTAGTAAACCTGCTGCCATGTAGTCCTCCATATTCATGAGCTGTGTATAACCCCACCCCCACCACTGATTGGCAGCTTTCTGCCTATGCACAGTGTACACAGAAAGCAGCTAATCAGAGGTGTGGGCAGGGTTATACAGAGCTCAGCATTCAGAGAACTGTGTAATCTGCAGCAGATAATGATTATTTCAGAACTGTAGCAAGCAGCCCAGTAAGTGACAAATCATTGGAATCAGGGTCTCTGCCCCTACATAACACTACTCTGAGATGATGTAGCAAAAACCTGATGGCAGATTCCCTTTAAGCACGACCCTTATGAAAATTATATGAGGAGAGGGTTAAGACTAAAGAGGCCAGTTTAAAAGATGAACATTTCCTGATTTATACTACAAGTCCCCTATGTACAGTATATAACAAGAAAAAAAATCATTCTAATCGAGGCCATCATTTTAAAGATTTCCCAAGACCCTTGTTCAAAGCTCATTATTAACCACAATTCAGTGTATTTCATTCTACTTCATTACCTTCTAATTTAGAGGTTTCCCAAGTCCTTGTGGTTGTGTTTCCTGCTCTCAGTTCAGACTACACACAAAATACAAGGCACATCTGCCATAAAATATAGTATTATGAAGGACATGAACAGTGGAATTCAATGCTTGCTAATCTGATTGATCCGTTTTGTGTAAATGGTAGATATAAGAGGTTAGAGACGTGTCTCTAGGCTTTGAGTGACTGTACAATAAGCAGTTATCTACAGCCGTAGATATAATCCAAAATGTAAAGAAAGCCAATAAATAAAAAAATCCTTGATATCAAAACCAAAACTCCACTTTCCAGCACATGTCCCATACTTAGCGGCACACTAAAGCTAAAGGATAGAGAATATATTTTCTGGTCCTGGAAGATTTCTAGAGAAGAACAAACAACATCTTTCTGGCATAAATTTCCATAAAATTAAATGTGACTTCTAAATCTATGATAAAGTTTGATACATTTTATTGAGTTTCATTAAAAGCAACTCATGTCAGGGTTTTCAGTAGCTGTACATGCAGCTTGAGAAAGAGATAGCTAACAGCCTTAATGCATTGCTTTTAATCAGATATAATACTATTATCAATAGTTCTTGATACAGTTACAGGTCACATTTCTTTCTATAGAAGTTTGCCCCATAAAAGTGCCATTCGTTCTACTCTAAAAGTCTCAGCATACAAGGGAAAGAAGTACACGCCCCCAGTGAAAACTATCTGGTAACACCCACTCGGACTTAAAGGGGTTGTCCAGCCTTAGGGTACAATCTGCAGCTACTCTATGTGACTGCAGATTTGTGAATGCGCACGCTGTGGGGATTCTCTTGTGCCGGTGCAGGGAACGGTGGGCGCATGAACGCAATCATGTGATTTGAATGGCACATGCCGAATAGACGTGTGCGGCCTCGCTCAGAATGTAGTTGGAAGAATGCAAATCTTGAACGCCCACTCCCAGCGTTGGCACCGGAGAATCCTCACAGCGCATATAGAGTGACTGCAGACGTGTACGCTAAGGCCGGAGAACCTCTTTAACAAAAGTCTACTCATTAGGTGCTAAATATTCCTAATATCTGCGCAATGGAAAGGTGAAATAAAAAAAAAATCATTTTGTTTACCATGAAAAATTTGGTGAAATGTTCTCTTTAAAGGGAGTCCATCAGCCCAAACTGATGGTATAAACGAAGTATATAGATTGTAGAGAATATAACCACAATAAATATGCCAACTAGAATGTTAAATCTGTAGAAACTGAAGTTCAATCAACTATTAGTGATGAGCGAGCGAGCGTCATGCAGACGGAGGGACTGGAACATAATATACAAGCACACCGAAGATACTCGGAAAGCACCTGAAAGGGTTAAACGAGCACGCTCGCTCATCACTATCAACTATATTAATTAGGTCACTTGGTGCACCCTTGGAGTGGTCAAGAGGATCAGTTTACCGTTCCGTCCAATGGTTTTACTTGTTAGTGCTCTCCTGACAAGCGACGGTTGTCGCGCTCCTCCCAGCACAGCCCCTCATTGCATCTACAAGCCCTGTGGTTACCACTATTAGTGTTGGTTTGATAAAGGTCTATAATGACCGAAACTTTACCTATTGTATATACACTATTAATGGACCACTGAATTAAAAACAACTTCTTCACTTTATCTACTTTTGAGTGCCGGATACTCTTTATTACTTGACGGATCTGAGTGCTGTTAGTTCCTTGGAGTGCTGTATTCTTTTATTAGTCATTACAGACTTTGATATCCCTGTTTGAAAGGTGCGCTCTGCTACTATTAAGTGTCCTAATTCTTAATAAGTGCAATGCATATAATTTGGATAGAAAAGTTTCTTCCGAGAATCTGCCGGCAGAAGCTCCATTTATAGCACAATACGCATTCAGTATTCGAATCTGTCGGAGACCTAGTTTCTGGCACTTAATAGGTTTTTTTATTGCCATAAATTTCATTAAGAATGTTCTGACTTATTTACATGTGATGAAAAATCTAATTCCAGTATCAAGGTGTTCGGTCTGTCTCAGTAAGACCATCGTTCTCCGGCACGATACACTTGGTCCCATTCCAACTGTTGTAATAATGAGGCGCTTTATCAGCTACTTAGCAGCCAGACGTGCTCCTTGCATAAACATGAGCAGCCGGTGGCTGGAGAATACAATGGCGCTTTACTGCAAGGTGGCTCCCATCTCTTTCATTTATTGATATTCTGAAGTTTTTATTTTAAGTACTATTCAGAAGTGGTTCATCCTCTCCAGTGGCAAGTGATGTGCGTTCAAAAGCACGACTCTTCAAAGTCGCCGCCTGTCGGAATCCAGCCAAGTGCGGAGACGGTTTCTCCATGATTCTTTTCACATTGAAATCATGATCTGATGTTACTGAGCTGAATGTGTTCTGGCGTCAATTAATACCAACAGCAATGACACAGAGAAAACAACCTGAGAAGAAAACCGCATCTTTGTTCTTTTGGAAGTTTTCTTGCTACAATGAAGAGACGTACTTATGGTGCAATTCACTATCAGCCTTAGGGCTCGATCAGACGAGCAAATAATACGGACACATACTGACCAATGTAATTCTAAAGGGCTGTTCAAATTACAATTTTTTCTCATGGACCCAAAAAAATTGCATCATGCACTATTTTCTTTTGTATATTGGATGAGACTCGCCGATTCAAGTCTATGGGTGCGCAAAAAGAATCGGATCCTATACAGAACTTCTGTGATTCATCCGATTTTTAAGGATACATTGCCATTATTAACCTGGGAAACTTTATTTCATCGTGTACATTTTTAACTCTTGATGTATAAATGCAGATGCCACATGGGCATAAACTATGGACACATGGATGGCTCATGGGTAACAGATGAAAATTGTCCTAGTTTTATGGATGAAAAAATTGAACTATTGTTCATGCCCTAGGGTATGTTCACACAAATATTTTTCGGTCTGCATTCTGTCCATGGGCATAATGGACTGCGCACGGACTTATGTGCACATGGGAGTTTCTGCACACAGACTGCGAGGGAAAAAATGACAATTTGCACAGAGCTGTACACAGAGACAGCCACATCCATAATCTACTGAAGTGGCCGCTCCAATAAATTCAATGCTCATCTAAACTTAGGTTGGACTTTTAGCAATTCTTTGGATCTAATTTTCATCTGTTTTTAGTCTATCTGTATGTTTTGTACCATCCATTTGTCATTCTTTTTTCTTTTATGACAAAAAGAAACAATGGAGGTTCCCCAAGCTTGTCCTAGCATCCAGTTAGCGAAAACCAGACAGAAAATGGATGAGACACAGATGGCTTCTATGTGTTGTTTTTTTTTTTCAGATACCCATTCACTTGGACAAGTGAGTTTGGTCCCTTAATTGGAAATTGGACTAAATTCAAAAACCTCTTGGTCTCTGTTAGGCATATGAGCGTGCCATAGACTCAAATGTGTCCAAGTGCCCTCTGTTAGGAAAAACTAATAGCCCACAGAAGTGAAAACTGGATGGGTGAACGGAGCGTTAAGGATGTATACCTACAAAGATCAATATGGTGCATTTGCCACCTTTGTAAGGCCTCATTCAGATGTAAGTTTTTTTCACATACAAGAAAAAACAGTTTCATCAGAGATTTTCATCAGTTTCATCAGAGTTTGGTCAGAATTTCATCAGCTTTTCTCAATGGAAATGTATTTTCCTATCAGTCAGTGATAACCGGACTACACACAGATGGCATCCGAGTGTTGTCTGGTCTTTTCACAGACCTGTAGATTTGCATTGCCGATTTTGATCCAATGCTCGGATCAATATCGGTCATGTCTCTGCTATTTTGCACGGACCACTAAGTCCGAGGAAAAAAAACAGACATGTGAACAGCCCCACAGACTATCATAAGTAGGAGTGCTATCCATGAAAAACAAAGATAGTACTCGTACAAGAACAACTGAATGAGGCCTATAGGAGACGCTTCAATGAGGCTTATGTGCACCACAAAAGTTAAAGCGGTTTTCCAAGACTAAATCATATTTTCACTTTGGGTCTAAGAACTAACAGGCAAGTAAGTTAGCAATTGGTCTACCCGGTGCTGGCTCAGATCAGTCATGGACTGCTGCTGCTGGTGATTTTCTGCTCACCCCAGATTGCTATCTTAATATAAAGAGATAAGCAACTGCTACTCAGCAGGGAGAAATGGAAAGTCTTACATCTGGGCAAGATAAATGAAAAAAGCATATTCAGAATGCGAGGAATAAGGTTAAGCAGCAGCACATGTGAAAAAGACATGAGTCAACAGTGTGATGCAGCAGCAAAAAAGGCAAGCACAATTCTGGGTTGTATTAACAGAAGCATACAGTCTAGATCACATGAAGTAATTATCCCCCTCTACTCCTTGGTCAGACCTCATCTGGAATACTGTGTCCAGTTTTGGGCACCACATTTTTAAAAAAGACATGAAGAGACTGGAGCAAGTTCAGAGAAGAGCAACCAGAATGGTGACCGGTCTGCAAACAATATCCTATGAGGAACGGTTAGAGGATTTGTGAATGTTTAGCTTGCAAAAGAGAAGACTGAGAGGAGACTTAATAGCTGTCTACAAATATCTCAAGGGCTGTCACACTGTAGAGGGATCAGATTTATTCTCATTTGCACAAGGAAAGACTAGAAGCAATGGGATGAAACTGAATGGGAGGAGACACAGATTAGATATTAGAAAAAACTTTTTGACAGTGAGAGTGATCAATGAGTGGAACAGGCGGCCACGAGAGGTGGTGAGTTCCCCTTCAATGGAAGTCTTCAAACAGAGGCTGGACAGACATCTGTCTGAGATGGTTTAGTGAATTCTGCATTGAGCAGGGGGTTGGGACCAGATGACCCTGGAGGTCCCTTCCAACTCTACCATTCTATGATTCTATGAGCTTCTAAATAACTAAATAATGGCAAATATGAATTATTTTAATCATTACTTCATCATATGAATGTTAAGGAAGACAAATGAAAGTTAAATTTTAATGACCTGATAGAGAGGGGTAATATTCAGTGGAGCTCTGCCTTCAAGTTTTTGCTTATAAATTGGAAAAACACCAAATATCAACATACAGGCCCCCCAGTGACATGCATAGTGTGCTTGGAGCAGTGACATTCAAGTCGCCTGAACTTGCCAATTTCAGCTGGACTGGCCCCCATTAAATATGTGTGTGGGCCTCCTGACTCTCCTCTGACAATGTCATCATAGGAGAGAAGGATCGGGCCTGTTGTATAGGGAGGTCGGGGTAGATACTGTAGCTGACAGCTGAACACTCATTTGGCTGACAGCTATCTAGTGTAATGGCCGCCTTTCCTCCCTTAGAATTGACTGGTTCAACTTAACCCAAAAAGTTCCGTAGGTGGAACTGAGGTATCATGAGTTTCTTATAGTTAGTTTTTGTAAAAATAATTGGACAGATTCACTTATTCCAAGGTCTATAAACACTTTGGTGATATTACATGTCAAATATTGTAAAAGAAAATTATTCAACTAAGTTTTTATTTCATTTGCAGCTTAAAATGTTTGATTCAAATAATGATGGGAAGCTGGGACTTACAGAAATGGCCAGGTAAGTGGTTGATTCATTGCACGTATCACTGCAATGATATCACTGGAGAGGATGAAATGGATTTTGTGCCACATGCAAAGATTGTCTAATGCGCCCACCATTTAGTACTCGTAAGCTTACAGATGCATGCAGTGTACGGGGTATAGGCTAGGACTGTCTGCAACATCAGTGATCGGCTGTGGGTCACTTATATCTGCTGTACATAGGATCTGCTGTGCTGTACATATTTTCATCAAACACTTTTTAGAATAAGTCCGTGGGATAAAAGATGGAAAAATGACAGTTTACATTTATTCTAATACAGCTGATCAGATTATTCTGCCATTGACTTAAAGGAGTATTCCCATCTCCAAGATCCTATTCCAATATGTAGTAGGTGTAGTGATAATAATTTTAGCAGATACCTCCAATTAGAAATGTAGCATAGTTCTTCTGATTCGCTATGTCTCTTTCCTCTTGTGCAGGACATTACAGGACCTTATATCCATGGTTACGACCACTGATCTAGTGACAGCTAGTTGCTAGTGGTCGTAACCATGGATACCTAATGCCCTGTAATGCCTGCACATGAGGAAAGAGACATAGCGAATCAGAAAAACTATACTACATTTCTAATTGGAGGTATTTGCTACTCTTATTATTATTATTACACCTACTACATATTGGGATAGGATCTTGGAGATGGGAATACCCCTTTAAATATGAGAAACAATGGCGGGAAAATGAGTATAATTTTACTAATGGATGATTTCTGATTGAGTCTTGGAGCAGAGTCATAGTTAGGGCTTGTGCTCACTACCAAGTTTCTCGTACGAATGCTATCCGTGGTTTTCACAAATAGCTCTCATACTCATGATATCCAATAGCCATGACTAAAGCTTGAACGCCAAAACGCGTTGGTCTGTCTTAACCTCTGTGATATGTCAGTCACAATTTTTTAAATCACTGTAATAAAAGTGAAGTTTTAGACTTATTTTTCATCGCTGGATCATTCCTATTTTTCATGATATTATATAGAGCCATGCACATGTCTGATTTTTTTTCCTCGGACGAAGTATTCTGTGCAAAAAACCTGAGACATGTCTGATTTTGATCAAAATCGGCAATGAAAGTCTATGAGTTCATGAAAAAAATCATGTCATTCAAATGCGGTCTGATTTTCATGGACATAAAGAATGGAGAAGGTGAAGAAACCTTTTTTTTTTTTTTTCTCTCCACGTCAGTGAAAAACTGATGGCACTGTTGTCAAACTTTGATCAGAATAATCTGACCGATTTTCTCGGATGTGGAGAACATGGTTGTGTAACCCTACTCTTCAGCCTATTTTCACCTGGGGCAAATATTTGAGTTTGCCGATTTAGCCCTGCATCTAAATACCCTGGCAATGGCAGAATCACTTCTTGTGGCCCCAACAATTGCCTGGGGCACATAAAACACCAGCCCGTCCACTCCACACCTCTGCCTTTAAATGCAAAATGTTGAATCCTGTGCTACAGACATCAGCATGAGATAAACTGCATTTATAGAAACAGGTCTGGAATACAAGGAAATCCCTTTTTGACCTTGTTGGAGCTATTTATGCTGTCAAAATAATACCCCATAAAACCCTTGAATTGCTAATCCCTGCAAGTGAGGAAGTAGAAATCTTTACTAGATATCACTTTGGATTAAACAAGCCTCGTTAGTGACTATCTACAGAAATGGATGACTTTTGAGGACAGTGACAAACATCCCCGATGACTTAATATAACGTCTTTACTCCAGTAACTCGCCCTGGGCGGCAGGTTATAGTGAGGCCATGAAGGGGGTTAAGAACTGGCCGCAGGGTGAAGCCAAGGGACGAACTGTACTTATGATGGGTATTAGCTGGGGTTATGGTCGGGAAAATCTGCTAGTATTTAAGCAATGACATGTCCGGCGTTATTAGCAGAAAGCATTTCCTGCTGGGCAGTCTGCTGGAAACATCAATTTATAATGTAGTTGCACTGAATGAGCCGTGTACATTCAGTCCTAGAGCAAACCTATCAACTGGAGCAGATAATTCATGTGATCACCCACAAATATAGAGTTATAATGAAGAGGTTTTCTGGAGTGAGAAATGGACTAACTAGTAAGGTTTTTTCTTATCCTACAGAACCTAAGATAAAAACACAATGAGCAAATACCCTATAGTCAGTGCATAAATAGTAATAGTACATGTAAATAGCATAGGGTACTTAGTTAACATTGTTTTGGTCAAAAAAAGCATATCCCACCACGACAAGGTGCACCCAATCAGAACGGTACCTAACTCTTGTAGTTCAATTTTTTTTTGTTTTGTTTTAATTTTTTTGTAATTTGTACAAATGAGGGCATAGCTCCCCTTTTTTTTAACTGTTCATTTTGTTTATATAGCTTTCCACATGCAGGTTTCCGAACAGTCGGGACCCAGGTCCTGCTCTGCCCTTATCTATTTTTTACATTTGCTGACACTTAGTGAGGTGAACTACAAGAGTTAGGTACTGTCCCGATTGGGGTACACCCTGTCGTGGTGGGATGGCTTTTATGTTTTTTTTTTTTTCTCAAACCAATGTTAACTAAGTACCCTATGCTATGCACGCGTAATATAACTATTTATTTACTTACTACAGGGTATTTGCTCATTTTTTAATCTTATCTGGTTGTTTAATGGCCACAGTGTGAATGCACACCTATGCATTGCACTTATACCAACATGTGCTCTGGCTCAAAAAAATTTGGGGGGAGTTTTTCTTATCCTCGTATGTCATTACCTATTCACAGGATGGGTCATAAATTGCAGTTCCCGGGGGTCCCACAGCGGGGACTTCTACAGATCCCTAGAATGAGGCTATAAATTAACTAGAGTTTGTGCATTTCGAATTACAGGACCAGGTCCATCCACCACATCAGTGTTCTGTGACCACTGATCGAGAGCCTTGAGTACTGTCTCCTACCTCCACTGCTCTTCTTTTGATTAGCCGGCCTGACGTATGATCATAGTAGCTGTGTGATACACATGTGACATCGTGTAAGTCTGGCTAATCAAAAGAAGAGCCATGAATGTCGTCAAGAGACAGTTCTCACCGATGACCATAGATTACTGATGTGAATGCTGGATCAGGTGTCGTGAATGGATTTGCACCTTTAGAATTAACCCGTTTAAATAGAGCATAGGCGGTAATAGTGAACTTCATTCATTATCTATGGGAGTTCTGGAGATTGCAAGCTCTGCAGACTTCATTGCTTTCTTTGATTTGTCTATCTGGACATTGTCTAATTAGCTGCTGGTGTTGCAATGTATGAATTGATCTGACAACTAGGTGTTTTCAATCCCATTATTATTTGTAGGGTAGGGCTGTATATTTCAAGTATATCATGTCTTTTTTTCCAAGACAAGTCCAGCAATACCTTTTACATGGCAAGTGCATTTCCTCCGTTAATTAGAAATCAATGTTAAAATTGATGCGCAAATTAGGCTACAGAGCTAGTGTAGATTTGAATCCTCTGTCACTCCAGCTCTATTTCCTGCTCAGCTCCGCGTCCTCCTTTACTGACAACTCCTTTGCTTGATGTCACAGAGCATGAAGACTGTCAGGCAGGAGGAGGCAGTGTTGAGCGAGGATTAGAGCTGGAGTGACAGATCTACAAAAAGATCTTCAGACTCATTTGGTGCTTCTACTCAATACTGAGCAAAGGGTCTGAATACTTATGACATTACATGTGATATTTCAGTTTTTCTTTTTTAATAAATTGGCAAAAATTTCTACATTTCTGTTTTTTTTCAGTCAAGATGGGGTGCAGAGTGGACTTTAATGAGAAAAAAAATAACTTTTTAGAATTTACTAAATGGCTGCAATGAAACAAAGAGTGAAAAATTTAAAGGGGTCTGAATATTTTCCATACCTACTGTACATAGACATAAGAGTCATTTTATGAACCAGGGTCAGGTTATTTTTGCATATAACTGAACAGTGGGCCCCAAGAATCAATGTGACTGCTGGGCCTTTTCCAACTCAGTCCGACACTGTATAGGACTCTACAATACTTTTATCACATTCTGCCTATGTTGCAGCAGAGAGGTTCGGACATCCTACTGGAATCCTAAGGGTAGAAAGAGCACGGATTTAAATGGATAAAATACAAGTTATAATAATTATTTTCCCACAAAACTATATATCCATCTGTTCCCCTCCTTCACCTCAACAACATGCTGCTAGCAGATGAGACACCATGGTCAGTGGGGTCTAAGGGGTGTCACTCTCTTGTGGAGAATGACATGTCTGACCTGAAGAGGCAATTTGAATACAATGTTCGATGAAACACCCCTTAAAGTCACAAAAGCACCAATGGATTTTCTCATTAACAGCATAATTAAAGGGGTTTTCCCATGAACGAAAGTTCATTTTAATCAATAGATCTTGGAATAATAATAACTTCCACAATTGGATGTGTTTAAATAAAATGTTCCTGTGCTGAGATAATCTTAGAAATGTGCCCCTGTGTTTTACTTCAAAGAAAGAATCAGCTGTGATCCCCTGCTGTCCTGTCTGTATACTCTTTTGCTTCCTCCCCTGCCCAGGAGCTGTGGTATGATCAGACCATGTCCCTGTACGGTCAGACACAGCCATTACACAGTACACAGCAGGGGCACATTTATAAGATTATCTCAGCACAGGAACATTTTATTTACATACATCCAATTGTGGAAGTTATTATTATTCCAAGATCTATTGATTAAAATTATCTTTTGTTCATGGGAAAACCCCTTTAATTACAGTGTGTCCATATTCATTATACACCTGGGCTTCAATAATCTACATTCTCTAAAAGAGAAAGTGTTATTGCTCACCATAACAATCAAAGCTCACTTTTCATTTTTTTTTAAGTAACTGGAAAAATGAAAGCTGCGCTGTGATTGGTTATTGAGGGCAACAAAGAACATTATTAAAGACAGAAGATACATTATTAAGAGGTAATATATCTTTATCTAAAACTAAAAGGCACACAGAGTTCTTTGGTGGAGGATTGAGGATTTTGAACCTTTTACACAGGGTTGTAAGAAAAGACAAAAGTACATTTATTGATCTAACATGTTAACCTATCAAAAGTGGTCCTCCTTAAACATAATACACCTAGAAAAAAAGAGAGCTCAATGCCTATATGAATATATAATATGGATAAAGTTGCATGGCTTCCATGGAGAGGACAAAGAGGGAACCGAAAGACACAATAAATAGAAAGTAAGCATTTATTATACAAAAAAGTATCAAAAAAACATTACAACAATGCATAAGACACAGAAAGATTGGTGGCAATTGGTGAGTGGGACAAATAGGGGCCACATATGATGTAAAAAGTACCTGGGAAAAGAGACCAAAATCCTAGTGGAGAACCTCACAACAGGAATATCTGTATGTGGCAGTATATGCTATTACTCAAACTCTGGTTTAAAATAAGCCAGAGGCTGTAGGAGAAATATGAAGCATGTGTGTAGCTGGGTTCTCTAGGTATGTTAGTCAAAGCGTGAAAACACACGGTCCTATAGCCGCATTGGTCCTGCAAAAAGATATACAATGACTATAACAATACAATATACAATACCTGACCAAACCTGTGACTGACTAGTGATATGCCCAGCACGAGTATCATGCCGCATATTCAAATATAGTCAAACTGCCAAACTAGAAATCATATCCATAGACAAGTAAACACCTTGTGACATGATGCCAAGTCGTATGAGGGATCCAAAAGGAGAGTAAATATCGCGCCCCAGTATCGCGCCTCAACGCGCGTTTCCTGTCGTGAAGTTCTCCACTAGGATTTTGGTCTCTTTTCCCAGGTACTTTTTACATCATATGTGGCCCCTAGTTGTCCCACTCCCCTATTTCCACCAATCTTTCTGTGTCTTATGCATTGTTGTAATGTTTTTTTGATACTTTTTTGTATAGTAAATACTTACTTTCTATTTATTGTGTCTTTCGGTTCCCTTTTTGTCCTCTCCATGGAAGCCATGCAACTTTATCCATATTATATATTCATATACGCATTGAGCTCTAATTTATTGATATAATTAAAAGAAAAAAAAAGGATTTGGTACCATGTTAGCCAGTTTAAAAAAATATTGATTGTTCTCAGTGGGAGAAACAAAATAATAATACATTTTAATGGCTAACAAAAATAAAATAAGTGATGTTATAAAGCAAGCTTTCAAGACTACTTCGGTTTCTTCATCAGGCATGGTATAACAAAGTATCTGAACAAACACAAATATATACACAAAAAGAGCAGTGACATGGCGTAATAAATGGACATTTAAGAAACAAACTGAGCTATTTTACCTAAGGAAGAGCTGGAGCCCGAAGGAGTAAGAAATTAGATACTGAGTGTCTGAGGCATGGTTGCGGTACTTTATAGTGGTCATTAGGATAAAAAGAGTTTGAAAAAATATTAGATAGTTGGGATAAGACCTCTCAGGGTACACTTTAAGTATTTCTTGCTTAAAGTGGTTGTCCACTACTTGGACAACCCCTTCCGAATTCCAGTAAAACAATAACAGCTATACTCCACCTCCAAGTCTGCATTGTTCCAGTGGTGTCCGCACTGGCTTTCCCAGGGCTCCCATGATATTATGTCACACAATCCCTGTGGCCAATCAGCGGCCACTTCACTCTCCCGTCCTTTAGTCAAATCACTTTCACTGCTTCCTGACATAACAATGTCACACAATTCTCCAGAGAGTCACTGCCAACACTGCTGGAATGGCGCCGGCACCGGAGGGGAGTGTAAGTGTTATTATTTTACTGGAGGGAAACATAGGGATTCAGAAGGGGTTGTCCGAGTGGACAGCACCTTTAATCTATGAGTATATTCCTTTTCTGTATAAATCCAAGAAAGTAATCACTAATATTAAACACTTTTTTGTTCCTAAGATTGCTGCCAATCCAAGAAAACTTTCTTCTAAAATTTCAGGTATGAGTTTAATTCCTTCACATAAAAATCTTACCAGTTCCAGCTCTAATCCGATATGAAAATTCTCCTTCTCATCAATGTCTATATTTACAAGAATTTTCTTTTTGCTTCTTTTAGCCCCTAAATTGCCAGTACCGAAACTCAACTGCCCCAGTGTAATTCACAATGACCCCTATGGCTCCCAGGCCTGGCACTGGGATTTTTCTTTTAGCAGTGGCCGTCAATATAACACAAGATGTTTAAGAAATTTCAGCCATGTAGCTTGTACCCCATGTAAGCAATTTTAGGTGCTAAGTAGTGTTGAGCGAACGTGCTCAGATAAGGAAAATATGTTAGTGTTGCCGCAGCTGCATGTCTTGTTACTATTAGACAGTCGCAACACATGCAGGGATTGCCTAATAAACAGGCAATCTCTACATGTGTTGCGGCTGTCTAACAGCCGCGGCGACACAAACATATTTTACGAACACGCCAAAGACACTTGGTTAGGACTCGAGCATGCTCGGATAACACCTTATCCGAGCACGTTCACTCAACACTAGTGCTGAGGTGACCTCTCAATTTTCTTTGCATACATTATTGCAGATCGGTAAATATTATTGCAGATATAACATTATTATTATGTTATAGGGTGTTAAGATGTGTGGCAAAGAGTTTAACAAAGCCTTTGAATTATATGACAAGGTATGTTTCTGATTTTTATATACATCTTGTCCTGTGATTTGTATGTCATTTATTTCATTACATGTTAGATTGGCAACTTAACACTTCCCAACAGAACTACCATCGGCCAATATGGAAACTACAGAGTCCTAGGCATTCCTATGTCCCCCCCAGGCAGAAAAATATCACACAGTCATTGTTGACTCCTGTAGCATTTATTGGTATATTTCCAGCACCATTTTTGATACTGCGTCTGCGAATTCGCATATTTTATTGAAGTAATGTACCACAACGTCAACATAGCAGTGTGCACATGCTGGCTATAGGGACAGAAGCAATGGATGGTGCATACGCTCTGCTATGTTGACGTTGTAGTACGTTACTTCAATAAAATGCTGCCAGAGTTAGCGCGTGCTCATACCGCGCTATCCGGCGCCATTTTATTGAAGACACTATATATGCGAATTCGCAGACAATCCGACCCCATGACTGAAACTGAATGCTCCCCCATCCTGTTATATGCTCCCCCACCCTGGTATATACTCCCCTATCCTGGTCCCCCATCCTATTATTTGCTCCCCATCCTGGTATATGCTCCCCTATCCTGGTCCCCCATCCTATTATATGCCCCTCATGCTGGTATATACTCCCCCATCCTGGTATATGCTCCCACATCCTGGTATATGCTTCCCAATCCTGGTATATGCTCCCCCATCCTGGTATATGCGCCTCCATCCTGGTATATGGTCCCCCATTCTAGAATATGCTTTCCCATCCTGGTCCCCCATCTGATATATGCTCCCCCATCTTGGTATATGCTCGCCCATCCTGGTGTATCCTCCATCCTGGTATATGCTCCACCATCCTGGTATATGCTCCCCATCCAGCCTGTGCTGCTGTTGTTCCATCCATCCATCCATCCATATCCCCAAAAAAATAAAACACTCCTACTCACCTTTCCCCCGCTCTCCTGCAGTGCTTCGCCTGCGTTATTTAAATAAAATAGCGCCGGAATCAGCGCATGCGCATATAGCGCTGTACGGTGCCATTTTGTTGAATACACTGCAAATTTGTCTTCAATAAAATGGAGACGGAGATTGCGCTATGCACAGGCACTGACTCCGGTGCCACACTCCTCCTCCCGGTCTGGATGTAGCTTTCTGTCTCTGGCCACACTGTGCACGCTTGTGCGCTTGTGCAGTCTATAGAGGCTTCGGACAGAAGGACACATCCATGGTTTTACAATAGATGTTTATGTGTACATGGTACTTTTTTCACTTTGAAGATGACCTGTGATCTCTTCCACCAGCTTTCTGTTACAGCGTTAGGGGAGAGGGGAGGGTTGGAGCTGTTCACACTGGTAACAATGTTGAATCCGATGCTGTAATTAGAAACCAGTGGGTACCGATCCAGCTGGTGATTGCAGCCGACAGAGAGAAAAGAATTTCCGGCATAACTGACTGGATAAAAATTATAACTTCATTGAATCAATGTTCTTCTATTTTTCTTCCATTGCATTAACATATGGCAGGGGTGGATTAAGAGTAGCCAGGGCCACGGGCAGCTTAGAAGGCGGGACCCCTGCCCCCTGGTACCTGATATATCACGTGACATGTCACATGATCCCCTATGATAAATCATGTGATAGGTCATGTGAGCAACACACAGGTGCTTTGGTGCATATCTGTAGACGGAAAAAGATAGAAAGCGGTGCGCTATGCGTGCCACGCAAATTTTTCCCTTGTGTGCATAAAATAGCACTAAACAAAATAGAGCAGGAGTGGGAGATCAATTTTCCCAAGGGGCCACATGAAAGACCATGACTGTTGTGGAAGCCGCACTAATAGGCTGAAATTAATTCTGCACAATATTAATATTAACATATAAATTATAAATTAATTGTATGCCTTAATATTGACCACAATTAAGTATGCTAACATCCCACTATATACAGTATGAGCCCCCTAGGTACAATATGAGCCCCCGCATAATCCCCCTATATACAGTATAAACCCCACATAGCTCCCTATATACAGTACGAGTCCCCATATAGGTCCCTAGATATGGTACAAAGTACCACATAGCTCCCAGGCTACAGTACGGGGCGGCTCAGAGGTCCCGGGCTACAGTACGGGGCGGCCCGGAGCTCCCGGGCTACAGTACGGGGCGGTGCGGAGATCCCGGTCTACAGTACGGGGCGGAGCTCCCGGGTTACAGTACGGGACCGCACATAGCTCCCGGGGTACAGTATGGGGCCGCACATAGCTCCCGGGGTACAGTATGGGGCCGCACATAGCTCCCGGGTACAGTATGGGGCCGCACATAGCTCCCGGGGTACAATACACACAGACAGTCACACTTGCAGTCAGACACAAGCAGGCACGTGCACACAAAATCATGCACATGCAGTCAAAGATGTACTCATGTATATACAAGCAGACTTGCACATATACGGGTCGCAGAAATGTACACACACACAGATACAGACATATACAAAAACACATACAGGCCTAAACATATTTGAAGACATGCAGAAAAATGCATATAAACAGCCATATCACACATACATAAACACAATCATACATGCACACAGACACACAGGGGGTACATTGGGAAGCAGGCACTCACCATCCCCTGGCTTTTCTCCGGTCCAGGTCCTCTCCAGTAGTAAGCACAGAGCAGGACAGGCCTGGTGTACACTGCGTGACGTCATTTCAGCAGACACGGCCGCGCACAGGGGGAGTGGCCAAGAGCTCCCCGGGCTGGGAGAGCGGCCAAGGAGCTGCTGGGGGAGCGGCCAAGGAGCTGCTGGGGGAGCAGCCAAGGGCTTCCCCGGCCCAGTCTGCTGCCCCTGTGTGAAGTTGCCGGGGTATGTGTGCCGCATTAGCGGCATGGCGGCAGCACATAAAACATTGTAATGAGGGCAATCTGGTCATGGGCTCCCCCAGAGCCTCGGGCCTCGGGCGGTAGCCCAGATTGCTCTCATTATAATCCGCCTATGACATATGGGAATGAACACAGCTGCGTTTTTCCAATGTAATCTATTTCTTTCAATGGTAATTGGTTCCTTGGTTCTATATATATATATATATATATATATATATATATATATATATATATATATACGTGCTTATTTAATTCACAAGCTATCCTATGACTAAGGGCCTCCAAGTAAGCCAGAAACGCGGCAGATGTTGATGTTTTTAACTTTTAATGAACTTTTAACTTGATTCAATAAACATAATTTTTATCCAGTCGGTTGTGCCGGACACTACCCTGGTGTTTCTCAGCTTTCTTTTAGTAAATACTTGCATTTCCCATAAAATAATAATGCTGGAACATCTATTATTAGAACTGTGCATTGTGCCATTCCTCTGTCATTCCACTTGGAACTGAATAAATAAACTAACAACCGGGCATTATCATTCGCCTCGCTAATAGTGTGTGTTTCTACACAGTGATAAGGAGGCCATACACATTAGACAGCTGTCAGTCAATCTTTCATTCCTGTGCTCTTTATGATGGAGCTTCTTCCAGGATCATTTAGCAGTGGATTATTTATCTGCTAAACAAATGGATCGGGCAACTGAATTCCAACTGTCAGATCCTTTTCCTGATCCAATTTTTATCTATTTATTTTTATGCTTATGACGCGCCCCCTGGGCCATGTTCAGGGGATACCCGGAGCCGGATCTGGGTAGGGGTAGTAGTCCTTGTGGCGGTGACCCGGTCCGTGCCCAGGGTGTCAAACTAAGTGGCAGTCTATGGCAGTAGATGTTAACTTGATCGACTACGCCACCCGTTGAGTGCGGCTTTGAAGCCGCCGCTGCAGAACAGTCCACTGAGGCCAGGTGTATAAGGATGTGCAGCGTGGTGGTATAACCCCCAACGGGAGGGGTATGGCCTCAGGGCAGCAGGTGAAGATGAGGGGGGTTGTGACGGTGCAGTAAGAAGAGTCAGAGTCAGGAGATGCAGTTTCAGGGGTTTTACTCACAAGTGTTCTCTCAGTCACTCTGGCCTTGAGTGACCACCCGAGCCGTGCTGCGTCCACCAGGTCCTGGACTCGGCTAACCCCCAGGCAGTTCTGGAGCGTGGTCCTGAGCTCCCTTCTCCCTCTCTGTCTCTGGCCATTCCCACCAGGGATCCACCTTTGGCCGGCTCCCTCGGGTCTCTTAGTGGTCAAACCTCTTCTGGGTTCCCTGACCCTATGCTTGGTGTGCCTTTCTGGTGGATTTGGTGAGGGTCGTGGCAAATCTTGACCACGACCTCCGGTTCCTGGCTGAGGATAAGTGGCCTCCACCAGTTCGGGTTCCGGTACCCGTGTCCGCCAACCCTTCACCCTTTTTGGTCTGATTCTGGGTTCTTAGGGTTCCCTCTGGTCTTCCACTCTGGGCCTTTCTTTCTCCTCTCTCCTCTGCAGGCTTGGCTCTGGAGCTGGGCCCAGCCGGAGCCACAGCTCCCTGTCAGCCCTCCTGGCTGAGCTCCTCTGCTCTGCTCCTCCTCAGACTGACTGACCCTGTCCTAAGATGGTGCCCACCTTATATACTCCCTCTATGTGTGAGCCCAGGTGACTAGCACCCAATGAGCTCCTAGCTTTACCCAGAGTACTACCCCTATCTGCCCCTACACTACTGGGATGTTCCACCCCCCTCCCACTCCAGCCAGGGACAGACGCTGTCGTACCTGCACATATACTTGGTGGGAGTACCGTAGTTCTGTCCCCCGGAAATGGGATGTATGTAGTGCATGCAGCCTACTGAGCTCAGTCCCACACTCCATCCTTACCCGGGAGTGGAATACCACACCTCTGGCTTGAGGTGTAATACCCCTGTAGCAGCCGAATCCTCAGGGTGCTACATTCCCCCCTGGTAAATCACAGCACGTCCTCGGGCTGTAAAAGAGCAAAAACATAAAACATACAAGCTTTTTAAAGTGCACTACATATAAAATATATAAACAGTAACCTTCAATCATCCCTTTATGGGAGGTACTTCTCTTTTAAAATGTTACGGACACATCATAAAATAATATTAACTCTTTCATCATAATAAAACTTTTCATATAAAACATTTTTGACCTCTGGCCACTTGTGCAAATTGTGACCAGGTAAGTGCCACAGTCTCTGGTAGAAAAAACAGTTTCCTATAAAACCAGTAGGGGGCGCTTTAAGAAGCGCAACTATTTACAAGGGATATGGCCGCTCTCAGTCCTCAGCCTGTGGGGAGATGGGACACACTGGAACAGTTCACTGGTCCCAACGGGGACTATATCTTACTGGCAACAGTTATTGTACCTTCACGGGTAACTATTTACAGTGCTCCTACTGTACATCAGTGGCGACGTCCTCCTGCTCCTGCCTGAGGGTAATCTTCAGACCCGTCCGGGTCCTCTTGTTCCTCCTCACACCGCAGCTCCTCCTCAGTCAGGCGATGTACATGAAGGGCATAGGGTCCTTTGGCACACTGGTGCCGGGTGAAGGTGACCTCATCTCCCAGGTAAAGGTCACGACCTCTGTGTCCCTCCGGCAGATGGCTTTCTACGTCTCTGCGGGTGACAAAGACGTCGCCGGGGGTTCTGTGGTCCCGTATAAAACCCCACCCGTGCTCCATTTGGAATTTTATTACAGTCCCGCTGGCACGGGGACCGTGGGCAGTACGGGGGTTTCTGCGGGCCCGGCGCTTTTGCTCGGCGCTCTGGACTTGGAGCCGCTCCTCGCGGACCCGCCTCTCTCGTCGCTCCTTAGCAAAAACCTCCAATTGTTGCCGGCAGCACTCCGTACGCTGGGCTGCGGCTGCCCGGGTCTCCTCGGTGAATCCCATCAGGTCCTCACCGGTAGGGTCCCACTCAAATTGGGCATCCTCCAACGGAAGCGGATCGAGTTTGGCGGGCGCAGGAGCCGGAATTAGAGGCTCATCCAGAGGCCGTTCCCTCCGGAATCGAGGATGAATATATTCAGGTGGCCACACGAAGAGCAGCCCGTCCTGGGTGGTGTTTTGTGCGGAGCGGTCTTCGCCCAGACGGGGTGCTGTGGAGGCAGAGGGCGCTGTGGTGTTTGCGGCGCCCAGGGGCTCCTGGCCTTGCGTCCAGGCCGAAGGTAGTCTGAATACAAAGGGCGCTTTAAAGGCTGCGGCGCCCGGGTCTACCAGGCCTTGCGACCAGACCGGTGGCATGATGGAGGTAGAGGGCGCTGTGAAGACGGCGGCGCCCGGGGGTACTTGGCCTTGCGACCAGGCCGGGGGCGCTTCTTGCTTGGCCGCGCTCTGAGTCAAGGCGCATGACGTAGCAGGGGGCGTGGCCGCGGCTCCTGCCGCTTGAGGCCTAGCTCGGAGCGGTGACGATGCAGCAACGTGAGTGGTGAGTGGGGTCTCGGGCTCTGCGACGGGGAGCTGGGGCAGGCTTGCGACCCTCGGGCACGGGGTGTTGTCGTCCCCATTACCTGCTCCCTTTCCTTCAACTCCCTCCGCGGCGTCGTCTCCGGCCGTCGTCCCTCCTGCACCTTCCTCAGAGGCGGACATGCTCCTTGTCGCGGGTGGCGTGCTTCGCTGGCGGGTTCCAGCCTGCTGGGCCATCTCCTTGCTCCACTCCGCCAGCGCTTCCTGCTGTACCCGGGCCATCTTCCGTGCGAGGCCCTCCAGCGCGGTCTGTGCACGCTCCCGATCTCCGGGGAGCTGCGCCAGAATCTCCAGCAGGCCTTCTGGAGTGGCGGCCTGCAACAGGCTCCTGACCACAGGGTCGGTGCTGCCTGACTCTCCCTCCATCTCCGGGTGTGTTCTCTCTAGACTCCTCCAGGCTGCACCCATCTTCACTCTTTTGTTCTGTATCCGCCCCCATTGAGGGCGGTCCTGGGGCAACTTGGTGATTGTCAGTTCCAGGGGCCGACCCCCCACGCTGATGGACATCTCAATCATTGCAGTCTCTGCTGGTGGGGGCGGTCTTCGTTTTTGGCGCCATTCTTGGTCCTGGCCCACGATGGGAGGTGGCCTCTTGCCACCCTCTGGCACGCCCATAATGGCGTCCGCTCTGCCAGGGCGGGAAATCTTCCCAGATGGCGGGAATCGTCTCCCAGTGGCGGGAAACTCTGTGGATGGCGGGAAAAAGCTGCAGATGGCGGGCAACCGGCGGGAAACGACCCGTGATGGCGTCCGATGGCGGGGACCCTCCGGAATTGGCGGGAGACTTCTTTTTACGGTACAGATAAACTTTTCTTCAGGCACGCAGTACCCGGTGGTTGCGGGCACGTTATCCTGCCGACTACGCCAAAGTTGACACGCCCCCTGGGCCATGTTCAGGGGATACCCGGAGCCGGATCTGGGTAGGGGTAGTAGTCCTTGTGGCGGTGACCCGGTCCGTGCCCAGGGTGTCAAACTAAGTGGCAGTCTATGGCAGTAGATGTTAACTTGATCGACAACGCCACCCGTTGAGTGCGGCTTTGAAGCCGCCGCTGCAGAACAGTCCACTGAGGCCAGGTGTATAAGGATGTGCAGCGTGGTGGTATAACCCCCAACGGGAGGGGTATGGCCTCAGGGCAGCAGGTGAAGATGAGGGGGGTTGTGACGGTGCAGTAAGAAGAGTCAGAGTCAGGAGATGCAGTTTCAGGGGTTTTACTCACAAGTGTTCTCTCAGTCACTCTGGCCTTGAGTGACCACCCGAGCCGTGCTGCGTCCACCAGGTCCTGGACTCGGCTAACCCCCAGGCAGTTCTGGAGCGTGGTCCTGAGCTCCCTTCTCCCTCTCTGTCTCTGGCCATTCCCACCAGGAATCCACCTTTGGCCGGCTCCCTCGGGTCTCTTAGTGGTCAAACCTCTTCTGGGTTCCCTGACCCTATGCTTGGTGTGCCTTTCTGGTGGATTTGGTGAGGGTCGTGGCAAATCTTGACCACGACCTCCGGTTCCTGGCTGAGGATAAGTGGCCTCCACCAGTTCGGGTTCCGGTACCCGTGTCCGCCAACCCTTCACCCTTTTTGGTCTGATTCTGGGTTCTTAGGGTTCCCTCTGGTCTTCCACTCTGGGCCTTTCTTTCTCCTCTCTCCTCTGCAGGCTTGGCTCTGGAGCTGGGCCCAGCCGGAGCCACAGCTCCCTGTCAGCCCTCCTGGCTGAGCTCCTCTGCTCTGCTCCTCCTCAGACTGACTGACCCTGTCCTAAGATGGTGCCCACCTTATATACTCCCTCTATGTGTGAGCCCAGGTGACTAGCACCCAATGAGCTCCTAGCTTTACCCAGAGTACTCCCCCTATCTGCCCCTACACTACTGGGATGTTCCACCCCCCTCCCACTCCAGCCAGGGACAGACGCTGTCGTACCTGCACATATACTTGGTGGGAGTACCGTAGTTCTGTCCCCCGGAAATGGGATGTATGTAGTGCATGCAGCCTACTGAGCTCAGTCCCACACTCCATCCTTACCCGGGAGTGGAATACCACACCTCTGGCTTGAGGTGTAATACCCCTGTAGCAGCCGAATCCTCAGGGTGCTACACTTACTTACATGGCGCCTTCGTATTTTCCAGCACTTTACAGACATCATCAGTGTCCACATTGGGGCTCACAATCTACATTCCCTATCAGTATGTCTTTGGAGTGTGGGGAGAAACCGGAGAACCTGGAGGAAACCCACGCAAACACGGGGAGAACATACAAACTCCTTGCAGACAAAACCCAAGAAAAATAGGAATAGTGCACAGAAATAACATAGGGTACTTAGGTAACACTATTTTGATCAAAAAAGTGTTAAAGCCATCCCACCGCGACAAGGTTTACCCAATTGGGATGGTCATATCCTGCCTCTAGAATTAAGATCTTACCTTGTGTCAGCTAACCTCAAAGTAGATTAAAGCAGAGCAGGACTGGGGTCCAAATATTCAGACACCGGCCCATGGGAACCTATATAGCTGAAATGCCTAGCTCAGAAAGGCGATCCACGTCCTTATTTATATAAAGTACAAGAAACTACAGAAAAACCAAAGAAATGAGCCGACCTCAATGTAGATAAGAGCAGAACAGGACCGGGGCCCGAATGTTCAGACACCTGCCCATGGGAATCTATATAGATGAAATGACCAGCTCAGAAAGGAGGGCCACGTCCCTGTTTATACACAGTACAATAAACTATAGCAAAATAAAAGCAATGAGCCGACATCAAAGTAGATAAGAGCAGAGCACGACTGGGGCCTGAATATTCAGACACCTGCCCATTTGACGCTATATAGCCTAGCTAAAAAAAAAAGGGCAATGCCCCTGTTTGTACTAAGTACAAAAACTTGCAGATGTTGTACTTGGTGGGATTTGAACCAAGGACCCCAGCGCTGCTAACCACTGAGCCACTGTGCTGTCCAGTATCTAGGGAGTGTGTAGTGACAGACCCCATTGACAAGGTGAATAGTAATGGCCAATTATCTATTTATGCACATATTTTCAAAAGAGATTAAATGAGAACGGGATACTTTTAAGCATATTTGCTCAAGAATGGATAGTTTATGGCTAATGCAAGTATGTTTCACGAACAGTGCCATTCCTACAACCAGCCGTGTTAAAACCAGCCATGGTCATAATATCCCTCGATGACGAGTTGGTCGTCAGCTTTTGTATTCTGATATTTGCTTTACTCCTGCCACCATTATTTTACTGTTGCTGTTGCTGCCTTATGCTAGTTCCAGCTCAATGATGATCTCAACTTCCAGACCATAAAAAAAACAAGAAAAACTCCATTAAACTTAAGAATTCATTAAGTAAAAAAAAAAGTCAGTAAAAATTATTCATTGGCTCATTTGCATGAAGCTTGGTCTCGGAGGCAGCAGCGCAGCACATTAAATGCATGTCTTTCTCTTGACGACTTTTCATTCATCATACAGGATAACAGTGGCTATATAGATGAAAATGAATTGGACGCCTTACTGAAAGATCTCTGCGAGAAGGATAAAAAGGTAAATCTCGGACTTTATTTTTGGAAGGGATAATTTGGTTTTAAATTAGATTTAAAAAAAAATAAAAATCCGGCTAATTTATAAAGGCAGATAATAGGAAGAAGTGTCAATCCTGAGCCAAAGTCATAAGAATACCAGTCCAGCAATGCGGACAATATAGCAAAAACCTATAAAAGTAATTCCGCGAGAAGTGATTTTCGGATGAGGCAATGTGTGACATTGACCGCTGTGTAATTTGGGAGGGTCACGTGGCTTTCCAAATTGGATTACAAGGTATTATCTCTTCTTTAAATAGGAACTAGACATTAACAACATTTCAACCTACAAGAAAAGCATCATGGCCTTATCAGATGGAGGGAAGCTGTACAGAACGGAGCTGGCTCTAGTCCTTTGTGCCGATGAAAACTAGCGACTTGTCTTCTGCTAAGTGTATCTCACAAGCACTAGGAGAAATAGGCTCTAACACCCAACTTCTTTTATATCTGTAAATCTAACTGCATATAGAGAATTAGCCAGAATGTGCTGCAAAATTATTCTTTTTTTTTTCCTTTTTAATTTGTTTCTATACTGTTTGTAATGTACAGTTTTTGTAACTACAGGGGAGAAACATAAGAATGTCTTCGTAAGAGACATAAAGTATGTTTTGTGAAGAGAAGTAGTGGGGGCTATGTGCTGAATATGTCCCTAAAAAATCCCTATAAACACTGGTGAAATCAGAGGCAAGCAACCCATAGATCTCTCACTTCTGTGGCACCACAAGTCACAGCAAGCCCTGCCTCCAGAGGCCTCGGGGAAGCTGCAGCACAAGTTACTGAAGGCGAAACTGAGGATGTGACGCACAATATATGGCAGGGTCATTATCTAGCGCATGATCTCGGCACATGTATGATCTTTCTTCTATTGTATGGCTTTGGTACAACTGTTTTGTTTTGGTTTTGTTTTCTTAAAGGGAATCTGTCATCAGTTTTTTTTCTATGTAATGTTAGAGCAGCATATTGCAGGGGAAGAGAACCTGATTCCAGCAATATGTCACTTATTGGGCTGTGTTTTGTGGTTTCAGTATAATCAGTGTTTTATCAGCAGGAGATTATCATTACGCATTCATTTTTAATTCTGCTCATTTTAGGTTTAGGAGTCCAGTGGGTGGCACTGTTCCACACTCAGTAATTAACAGACCGCCCACTTGACTCCTGAGTACAGAAAAAGCAGGAATTACATGAATTAATTAGAAGTAATATGGAATATTCATCCCCACAAAACTATATATCTCTTGCCCAGCTCTTTCTACCTTATAACATGCTGCCTGCAGATCACACTACAGATTTAATAAGACAAGTTCCTTTTAAAGTCATTGTAGCATTAAACAAGATATAAAACATCCACTAAACCTGTTGTAAACATTAACGTGAATATACACCCTTAAATACCAATAGATCTAGAATTATGAGCATATATTTCATCATTTTTCTATATAGGGTTTTGGAACTCAGTTTTCTGACAATTGAAATTCCAATTTTGTGCATAGACTTAAAGGGGTTGTCCACTACTTGGACAACCCCTTCTGAATATCTATGTTTCCCTTCCAGTAAAATAATCAGCACTTATATTGACCTCCAGTGCTGGTGTTGTTCCAGTGGTGTCAGCACTGGCTCCCCCGGGGTTTGTGTGACATAACAGTGTCACACAATCCCTGCTGCCAATCAGCGCTGGCTTGATTCTCCCTGCCTTTAGACCGAATCACGTACATCTGGACGAAGTGAGAGATCAGCAGCTCTGAGTAGTGGAAAACCCCTTTAAGTCATAAGTGAACCAGTCTGGTGAAGCTTGAAGCCTGATCTATTAGCATCATGTTTTAAAGCAGGAGGAACTAAGCAAGGTGATACTGTATATAGGTTTGTGGGAAAAGATTCAGCACAACTTGTATTAAATTTCTGCTTATTCTGGGCTAAGGAGTCAAGTGGACGGTACTAATTAATAACTGACAGTTTGGGGGTCTAAAAGATCTTCTGTTTGTGGGCATATAACCAGACACGGTCCCTCCATACAGCCACATCCCGTGAGATCTCAGCTACGAAACTTCATTTCCAAATCCGGTAGACTGCACATTAGTACAACTTCTAGCAATCGGTAACTAAATGCTGATTCTTGTGTCTGTTGAGAGCTGAATACGAGATTAACAATGTATCTTCTAATAAACATACACTTGTGACCAGTGATGAAGACGAGAACAATATAAAAAAAACTGTACAGTATCAAGCTGCAAGCTGCCTTGGTCTTTTATTTTGAAGTCAACTAAGAAGTTGCATAATTAAACCATTTATTGGAAAGCATGGCGTCTGTTGTCATTCAGACTGGAGATAGATGAATGTGATTGGATGGGACGTGAAGCAGAATCGCTATTCAAGAGAAGTCCAGTCACTGCAAATAGTGGTCATCATTGATATAACCTGATCCCCATTGATTTCTTATTGATGTCCATTCATTTTGGAGTAGATAACATCCACCAGAATTCACGAGGTCACTTTTTATGTATAACTGGGCTTTCCTTCATCCGAGGCACAGATTCACTTTGCTGTACCTAAAACTCAGCCCTGCGTATATTGTGGTCAGATTGGCTAGTTAGTACTTTGGGGAAGAGCCCTACCAGCGCACCCCTCCCTCGCTCTGCCAATGGAAAGCTTAAGTAGTTAGAAAAACTTCATTAAACACTGTCCACTCTATAATGAAAAACTGCCATTTATGCCCAAAAAATAATATATACTCACCAGTGTTGAGCGAGTTTGTCTCATTAACACTTTCGGCGAGCACGCTCGGGTGCCCGCCAAGTATTTTGGCGTGCTCGGCATTTCTTTCAGTGTTGCCACTGCTGCAAGTGTCACGGCTGTTAGACAGCTTTGACACATGCAGAGATTGCCTGTCAAACAATCCCTTCATGTGTCACGGCTGTCTAATAGCCGTGACACTTGCAGGCGCGGCGACAGTAAAAGAAATGCCGAGCACGCCAAAATACTCGGCGAGCACCCGAGCGTGCTTACCGAAAGGGTTAATGAAACAAAGTTGCTCAACACTAATACTCACCTTATTAATTGCCCTCTTTTTCCAGCGCTTCCTGGGTCCCCCACCATTCCCCTTTGGCTGGATAGGCTTGGTACTATTGCAGCCAACCAATGGCCATAGTGGTAACCGACAGATCACCCCTGTAGCCAATCACAGAACAGGATGTAGTGAGACGAGCTTTGTACATCAGGATGGTTGGCAGTAGTGGTGATGCGTTAGTTGGAAGAGGAAGCATGTAGACTAGTGGAGGACCTGGGCAGTGCTGTGGAGGAACAGTAAGATAAGTGTATATATTATGTATGCTGCGCACTTTAATGTTGTCCAACCCGTTAAATGTGATACAGTATCATTTTCCTGACATTAGAAGTCATCCCATTGATTCAACAAATTGCTTAGTTAAAGGGGTTGTCCACTACTAGGACAACCCCTTCTCGACCTGAATGTTTGCCCCCGTGATAATAAAAACACCTGTACTCACCTCCCGTGCAGGCGCCATTCCAGCGGTGTCGGTACTCGTGTTCCCAGGGTACACGTGCGGTTGTTATGACACATGAGCCCTGCGCCCAATCACTGCTTATTTAAATTGGGCTTTTGTGTTACATATATTTTTTTTTAAAATGTTTGGCAATGTTATTTTTTTCCCATTTCATAATTTTTATTGAAAAAAAATAGTAGTCTTGCAATTTTCACATTCGCTGTTGGGGGTTAGTTTTGACTCTTACTTCCTGTACTTTCAGGAAGAGTTTTCAGGAGGCTCCTTATCATCAGAGACAGCTTTACAACACATGATATCACCTCCATATGCAGCTGATAGCAAATGATTCACAGTCACAGCTGACCCTGCTTCTCTTCCATAAGCAATGACATTTGCGCACGTTCATTAGGTAATTAAATACAAAATATAGCGTCGAAGTGGCTAATATACATGTAGATTTCCTGAAACAACAGGAAGAGTCTAAAAAGAGCCCCAGTGACCAGTGTGAAAATTGCAATATTTCTATTTTTAATAAAGATTGTGATATGGTGTAAAAACATTGCTAACATTTTTAAAAGTATAACTTTAAGTTACAGTAGCCGTTTTTGCAAAGTGACCACAGAAATCATAGCCATAATGATGGTCACCTTTGATTGAGCACCTCAGAAACGAAGGTCATGTGTCATTCTGTTAGAAGCGAATAGAAAGGTGAGAATGTCCACGTCTGCCACCAAAAAGAATAGGGAAAAGTGAAAACCTTGTGATTTACTAATATAAGAATAAAGTTATGGTTCAGATACAAGTCCTCCTTGGCCCAGGGATACAAAGAGTTCAGACATAGGGCTACTGAAATATAATTTGGAGTTGTAAATCAATAGTTAAAGCTTTTGGACACCTTTGACATGGAAAAATATATTTATATATACAATTTCAGTCTGCAATCTTCATTTCTTCATTCATTTTCAGACCCACTGAGTTTCAGTTTGCAGACTAGTCTATGTTTCTGATTTTTCTCTAGTCAGAGTGTCTCTCTCTGTAATACATGCTGGATGTGAGTTCTATGCGTATCCAGGGTCTTCTGCTATCTTGCTTTCATTTATCAACATATTACTAATACTGCACTAATTTCCACTCCATGAGCTTTCTACCTTGCCTATAGTCTATTTTCTCTGCTCTCCATAAGGCTATGTTCACACATGTTGGTTTTTTTTTACGTCACAAATCTGCAGCAAAACTTACCTCTGGCAGGAAATCAGCTGCGTCAAAAACGCAGGTTTTGCTGCGTTTTTTGTGCACTTTTTCAGCGTTTATTTCACTATCCTTCTGTCTTAATATATGCATGTACATAAAGTTCTGTGAAAAAAAAGAACCCCATTCTGTTTTGCCATCAAAAACGCTGAAAAAAACGCTGCTGTGTTTTTTGATGCATTTTTTCAGCGTTTTTGTTCACCACCCATTACTTCCTCTGGGTCAAAAAACGCTGAAAGAAGTGACATGGTCTATTTTTCAAAAACCCAAACATGGCACAAAATACGCAGCAAAAAAAAACCAAGATGTGTGAACAGAGAATTCTGGTTTCTCATAGACTTTGCTGGTACTGCAAAACGCAGCTGAAAATTTGCATAAAAATCTGCAGCAAAAAATGCTGAAAAACCCAACATGTGTGAGTGAACATAGACTAATACTTGCCATACTTTCTCCGCTCCCACCCCCTCTGCCTCCCTCCTGCTATCTCTAACACTGAAAGATGGAGGAGAAGCAGAGAGCTGTCATGAGCAGGATCTATGACTGATTTGTTTCCTTTTTGCAGAGCGGTTGACTAGATAAAGAAGTTATAGAATGTCTGCAGGAGCAAAATGGTAGAACATTTTTAAGGAAGATTATTTAGAAAATGTATTAACTTTTCATTAAAGAAGCAGCATCATTTTTTGGTGACGATGGATGGAGCCTTTAAAATCAATCCTTAATGCTACCTAATATTTCAGTGCTGGCCTTATTTTTTTATGCACGAGAGAGCATCAAAGCCCTTTTCACAGATCTCAGACTAAGGCTGTGTGCCCACGATGCAGATTTAATGCGTTTTCGAGGCAGTATTTCTGCCGCGGAAACACATTAAAATTGCTTGTTAAGATATCTGCCATGTTTCCCAATGATAATCCGCATGTGCTGTGCACATGCTGTGGAAATTTCCGCTGCGGATTATCACTGTGGGAAAATACGCAACACAATCATTGTGCGATTTCACTGCGAAATCGCCACCATTGACTTGTACTGAACCACATAACATCCGCATGCATACCTGTACACATGTGGATACTATGTGATTCAATGCACTTATGGTACCTGGGTCTGGAGAAGAGGAGACTCTCCTCCAACCCAGGTACCATGATACCTGCAAGTTAAAAAAGAATTATAAAGTAAAAAATAAAAAAAAATATTCATAATCACCTCTCCAGCGGCCCCGGTCTGCTCCCGGCAGCATTGTCTCTTCTCAGCTTCCCTCGTTGTACTGGCAGGACCTCCGGTGGCGTCATTTAGTCAGCTGATGGTCACACGACCATCACCCGACCGCTGACGTCAGCGGTCGCGCGACCATCGGCTGAGTAAATGACGTTACCGCAGGTCCTGCCAGTACAACGAGGGAAGCTGAGAAGAGACGACGCTGCCGGGAGCAGACCGGGGGCCGCCAGAGAGGTGATTATGAATATTTTTTTTGTTTTTTACTTTATAATTCTTTTTTTTTTTTTTACAGTATTTTAAGCAAAAATCTCGGTCACACAATATAAATCCATGCCAGTTGCATGGATTTATATTGTGTGACCAACTTGTCAAGCACTTTTCCAAGTGATGCTCAAAATTGCTTGGAAAAGTGCTTGAAAAACCGCATGCAAAAACGCTTAAAAAACGCTTCTCCCTTGCAGAAAAAACGCACGTAAAATCTGCATGCGTTTTTTCTGCCAGGGAGAGGAAAAAACGCTCAGGAAATTTTTGCTTAAAATCTGCATCGTGGGCACATACCCTTACAGATTATTTCTTTACAGTAAAAGTATCTCTCTTTTTACCAGACCTGGGCAAACTGTAGCCAATGAGTCACATCCAGACCATGGGCCACATTCAGCCCTCTGGCTGTTCCTATCCAGCCTGCAAACCAGACTAGCCAAAGGGTTGCAAATAGCGGCATTCCACCCATTAGTTGGGGAAGTTCGGTGCCGAGCTGCACAGCAATTCACCTGCCTGTTGTCTCAATTTGAACTGTAACTGGATCCTCAGTAGATAGATATGAATACAATGGTGGAATACGGAGCCGTGAAGTTAGGTAAGTAGTATTTTTTTTGTCTGTCCATGCTCGTAGGGGGGAATTTTGGGGCATCATATAGTGTGTATGGCAGTGGGGACATCACACTGTGTGGGGGGCTGTGGAGGTGGAGGAGCTGTGGCAGATCATACTGTTTGGGGGGCTTTAGGTGCCATTATACTGTGTAAGGGGACAGGGAAGGCATCAAACTGTGTGGGCGATCATACTGTCTGGGGGTGCTGTGGGGGCCATCACAGTGTGTGGTATGATGTGGGGATGTGGGTGCCATCATACGGTGGGTGTGGGAGGGCTGTGAGGGCCATCATACTGTCTGTATGGTTGAAATGCCTTTGCTGACAGAATATACTGTGAACTGAAAATAATTGGGGTACAATGGTGCAATGTATAGTGAGCAGTATACAAGTGCTTAGTAGTTGAGTGAGTCCACATGGAGTCCCGGAAGTGATAATATGGCTCCCAAAGAGACCAGATCTCAACATAATCGATTCTGTGTTGGATTACATGGAGAAAAAAAAAGGATTTGCACAAGCGCCATCTACAGAAGATCTGTGGTTAGTTCTCCGAGATGTTTGGAATAACCTCCTTGTTGAGCTCCTTCAAAACCATGTGCAAGTACAAGTGTCCTGAGAAGAATTGATGCTGTTTGGAAGCCAAAGGGTGGTCACACCCAATATTGACTTGATGTAGATTTCTAATTTGTTTATTCACTTATCATTTTGTTAATTGAAACAAATAAACTATTATTACTTCTACTTTTGAAAGCATTTTTATTTTGCAACGTCTTTTCAAAACCAGCCTTAAACTTTAGTACATCCATAGATCTAGTCATAGGTCCAGCATCCACAAGTCCGTTCATAGGTCTACTCACAAGTTTATATATAGGTGCATACTATAGGTCTATTCATAGGTTAATAATTGTGAATATATACTGTATACAGTTAGAGGCGAAGGGAATTTTAGATATGAAAATAAATACAGAATAACAATTTTTGACTGGAAAAAAATAACTTTTTTTGCAAATATTTTATTAAGGTGTGTGTCAGGCCGAGTACAGGGCCAAAAGCAAGAATATATCCAGCACAGACCCAACTTTTCTATATAGAATTGAGACAGGTGTGTATTAGAGAGAAGGTTCAATTCAGAATCTGGGCCATAAATGTCTATGGGTGTTACATTACAAGTCAGAGCTTCATAAACTCGTAACACAGTTGCACACGAGCCCTTAGAATAATAGGATACGTTCTACAATATGAGAACGTTATTTCCACTGATGTTTCATTTATATTCCATAATTAAAGCTGCCGTATGACCCAAAAAGTCAAAGTTGAAAAAGACACTAGTCCATCGAAATCAATCTATGATACAGAGGAAGGAGAAAATCCCACAAAACAGATACTAATTGCCCCATATTAGGGGAAAAAATCCTTCCCCACTCAAGATTATTTTTCCAAACTGAATAACCCCAAGTTTGATATCCTGTTTTGGAATTGCAGTTCTTCGCCCAATCCTTAAATAACCTTGGTTGTTATTCTCTGCATCCGCTCAAATTCAACTATGTACCGTATTTTTCAGACTACAAGATGCACCCCAAATTTTGGTGTGGAAAATAGCTAAAAAAATATTTTTTTATAAGATGGAGGTCTGTCTTATAGTCTGATTAGGTACGGTATCTTACCTGGGGGGCGGTGGAGCGGGGGTCACAGGAGACAGGGTCTTTCAGGAAGCCGGCAGAAGTGGAGGAATGCTGCGGACCCTGGGTGCGAGAAGGTGGTGCTCCAGCAGCGGGGAGTTGCAGTGATGGTGAAGCAGGATCGCAGGGCCCTCCCTTTTGCTCCCTCAGGAACCCGGCGGCGGCAGCAGAAGAGGTGAGATGCTGCGGGGCCGGTGTCTAGTTGTCTGCGGTAAGGCAGAGCGGCGAGCCCTGCTTTCTGGTGGCCGTCCCAGCTCCCAGTCTGCGCAAGCGCCGGCTCGGGCGGCCATTTTGCTGTAGATCACGGCTTCAGGAAGATGGCCGTGGCCACCGGAAAGCAGCGCACGCCACTCTGCATCACCGCCGACAGCCAGACACTGGCCCCGCAGTATCTCACCTCTTCTGCCACCGCCGCCGGGTTCCTGAGGGAGGAAGGAAATGGAGGGCCCTGCGATCCTGCTTCACCACCACCGAAACTATTTGGTAAGCTAGGTTCGGACCATAAGACGCACCCCCCATTTTCCTCCCAAATTTGGGGGGAAAAAAGTGCGTCTTATGGTTTGAAAAATATGGTACTACTCATACAGTGGAGCCCAAAATTGTACATAATGTTCTAAGTGTGGCACTAGTGACTTGTATAGAGGCAAAACTATGTTCAGCTTCTTTGCCTCTTTTAAAAGAGACTATCATCAGGTATTTGCTACCCTGTCTGATAGCAGCATGATGTAGGGGAAGAGAACCTGATTTCAGCGATATGTCACTTACTTTACTGGTTGCTGCAGTTTTGCTAAAATCACTGATTTATCTGCTGCAGATCTAGCAGTTCTCTGAATGCCGAGCTCTGTATAATCCCACCCACACCACTGATTGCAGTAGTGGGAGCGGTGTTATACAGAGCACAAGAATAGCACAAGAATATGAAGGACTATATAGCAGCAGGTTTACTAATCCTCTAGTGATAATCTTCTGCTGATAAAACAGTGATTTTATCAGAACTACAGCACAGTAAGTGACACATCGCTGGAATCAGTATATCTGCCCCTACATTATGCTGATCTCAGATGGGGTAGCAAAACCTTGGTGACAGATTCCCTTTAAGGGTCCATCTGTAGACAAGCTGATTGGCTGAATCTTATAGCGACCTCCAGAATAGTGAATACAGCTCTGGGCTCAGAATCAGTGCAAGAAATTAATATAATCTAGATAGATAGTCAAGACCTATATGCTATATCTTTTCTACCTTATAAGGTGTAAAAAATAAGTGTAGATTGAGGCTCGTCCCGGTTTTATTGCTTGCAATGCTGTGTGAAATGTACTACTACTACATAAATCTGCCGAGCAGTAGAAGAAATGGGGCCAGGTTTTACAGACCCCTTGAGAGTAAACTAATAATTTGCACATTATATTTAATTAGTAAAACAATTCATGTGTAAAAGAGGAATTATATTATTCTAAATTAAGTTTTCACCTGTAAGATACCAACTTGTGAATCTTAATGCATTATTCCCAGAGGCCCCACATATCACAGCCAAATATGCAGCCTTGTATCCCGAGGATAATCTTGTTTCTTTACTTTTTTATTTGGAAGGACTTTTATTTCTCCTTCTTGCTCAATCCACTTCTGATTAATTTTTTTGACAAGTAAAATCTAAAAGAAACCATACAAGTTTTGGGTAGGCATAATCATAATGACCTGAAAAATAATAATGCCAGGTCATCTTTACTGCACGATGAAGGCCGTAAAATCAAAAGTGCAATAATGAAAATTGCCTAAAGCTGGAAGAGATTTGACGGTATTTCAAGGGGTTTTTGCAACAAAATCATCAACAAAAACTGGGTGAACATATCCTTTCACTTGCATTTTGTAAATTACATTGACAAAACATTTGGTCATTAAGTGTCCACGTAGTAATCAATCTTCGAAAATAGTCTCTGAGCTTTCTGATACTTGATGCCCAATGGATGATGAAGGACACCAATGAAGGACACTGGTGCTGTAGTAGCATTAGGCTTCATTCATTAGACTTCAAAAGTTAAGCAATTGCTGTTTAAAGTTGTTATCCAGCGACATCCACTAGGAGATTACTTCTGTACCGGAAGTGAGTGGTGCCGGTGATGTTACGACCCTAACACCTGCCCAAATATATGCACCACTGGCAGATATTGTGCACATATCTAGTTATAATAAACCGGGCGCATGCCTGATACCGGCCAGTTGAGCATGTTCCTCGGCAATGTGTGCAGGACGTAACTTCCGCCCGCTGCCGTAGCAGAAGTCAGAGGCTCGGGACATCAACAGATTACCTAAAACAGTAATAGGGACACAGAGCCTCTATAAAGAGTGTTTCCCGATGAGGTAACTTGACAAGACCCATGTGTTACTTGCATATACATACACGGTGTGTCAGCACATTTCAATTAATGAAAACATGAACTCCAATATTGCTGTGAACATTAATAATGTAAGGTACTTAGCATTTTTTAATCAAAGAGAGCAAAAAACATCCAACCACATCAAGGTGCACCTAAATTGGGAGGGTCTGTAAGCACAAATGTCTTACCTCACTGTGTCAGACTAGGCCTCATCTCAATGGGGAGTGAAAGGGAAACCAGACATAACTTGTAATTACAATCTTGTGTGGGAAAAATGGATGCATAAAGGAGCTGAGCCCCAGAGGGGGCCACCCCCCCCGATATGTACTACAAAAAAAAATAGGGCCTGCCCACCTTTAGTATTGAATTAATGTAGAGGTGCACAAATCCGCTATGTAGCCGATATATAAACAGACAATGCATCAGCACACCGCGACTAAAGAATACATGAGAAGCAATATTGCTGTAAATGTTAATAATGTAAGGTACTTAGTGTTTGTTGATCAAAGAACGCAAGAGCCATCCAACCACGTCAAGGTGACCTTTTAATATGGATGGTCCCTAAAAACTAAATGTCCCATATGTTACTTGGTCACACAGTCACTAGAATAGGCTTTATAAAATACTACTTTCCTTTGTGCGGTTGCCGACATTTATGTGTAGAGAAGAGAAGTTTTGGGAATTGCTTTGGGGAATATGAAAATATGACCAAAAATAGATGAAAAGCGGCTCCATGTGAATGAAGTCTTAGGCTGACTTTAAATTTGTACTGTCATTGTAAGAGAAGAAAATCGAAAATGACAAAGTACTGGATCAGTCACATGAGAGACATGAATGACGCCCAATGGACCCTAATGGTTTGTAATGGAATCCACGGGGCTTCCTTGTAGTGTCCATAATTTTGACTGTGTAATATACACCTGTACTATATTGCTGAGATGTTCTTTTGTCCCCAGTACATGGCACCATTTTTAAAGAGAAATTGTTAATTTGACAAATTACATACCATTATGCAGCAGAACTACAAGCTATTGAAAGTCTTTGGTCCTATCTTGTTATTGACCAGTGATTCTCTGGTGCTGACCATGACTTGCTTGGTTCCTCTATTAAACTCACTCCACGAGTAAGAACTTAATCTGAAGATGCGAACTGGGAGTCTAACCATTGAATTCCATATCTCTGTATAGGCGGTAACCTCTTCTGGACATTGGACATACTGGTGTGTCCAAGTATGGATCGCCATCTTTAGTGCAGGCTCAGAAGCTGAGCCTGCATCATTTACATCAGATACTGGCTGTGTTATTCAGCCAGCATCTGCCTCTAAGGCTATGTGCCCACGTTGCATAAATGAAGCAGAAAATTTCTGCTTCATTTCTGCAAGTCCTCTCCCGGAAAAACGCATGCGGAATTCCGCACGCGTTTATCGCGCATTTTTCGCGCGTTTATCACGCGTTTTCCACATGCGGAATTGCCTTGCGTTTTTTATGCATTGGACAAAGGCAATTCTGCTTGCGGAAACGCAAAATTAATTGACATGCTGCGGATTTTTGAACGCAGCATAAACGCTGCGGAAAAATCCACAGCATGGGCATAGAACATGCGGAATCCCATTGGGGACCATGGGGTGCGGGTTACCAAGCGTTTTACAAGCGTTTCCGCTGCGGAAATTCCGCATCAAAAACGCTTGAAAAACGCTACGTGGGCACACAGCCTAATTCTGTGATGTTGATAAAACAAAACTGCAAAAATTAAAATTGGCCACAGTCGGAAGAGGATACAGAGTATTTGAAGTGTTTTCCATTGGATTTTGGGATAAAAATTATAACAAAAACCCCTGTGTAAACTTACCTTTACGCTTGCAAGTACTATGGCAAAATATTAGTCATCAAGTGTTTACGTGGTCTTCAAGTTTAGAAAAGTCTCTGAAGTTCTGCTGTATTGCAGTATGTACACCAAGGAATTAGACAATCGCAGGTTAAGTTTTCTAAAGGAGCTAAAAAATAAAGTAAAAAAAAATGTTTTTTAAAATATAGAAAAATAAAATTAAAATCTAAATTATGGTATTGCCAAGTATGTAAAAATCAGATCTATCAAAATATAAAATTAATTAACCTGATGGGTATACTCGATAAAAAGAAAAAAAAAATTAAAACGCCAGAATTGCGGGGGGGGGGGGGGGGGGTTTTAATCACTGCAACACCACAAAAAATGCAATAACAAGTTATGAAAACGCTGTATCTAGCACAAAATTGTATCAATAAAAACATGAGCTCACATGAAAAAAAAACAAGCCCAGGTACAGCTTCATCAAAGAAAACATGACAATGTTATGGGTCTCAGAAAATAGCAAACAAAAATTTTTTATTAGGAATCTCCACATTTTTTTTCCAACTTAAAAAACCCCAAAAACATACAAGTTTGGCATCACAATGGTACAGACCTGAAGAATCATGTTTTCAGGTCATTTTTACAGCACAATGAACTCTATAAAAACAAAACCCAAAAAACAATTGAAAATTTTTTTCGCTTTGATTTTTCACTTGGAATTTTATTCCCGATTTCCAGTAAAAAATTAAAAGTAAAGTAACTAAAATAATTGCCGTAATTCATAACTACAACTGGTCCTGCAAAAAACAAGCCTTTAAACTTCTATGAGGACAGAAAATGAAAAAAAGTTATGGCTCTTGGAGGAAGAATAGGAAAAGGAAAGCACAAAAAAGGGAAAATCACCCTGTTGGCAAAGGGGTTACACGGAATCAGTCACCAGGTTTCTGTAGGGGCAGAGACGCTGATTCCAGTGATGTATCACTTACTAGGCTACTTGCTGCAGTTTTGTTAAAATTAATGTTGTCAGCAGGAGATTTTCCCTAAAGTAAATCTGCTGCCATGTGGTCTTTCATATTTGTGAACTCTTAATGGCAGTTTTCTGCCTATGCACAGTGTACACAAAAAGCAGGCAATCAGTGGTGTGGTGGGATTATAGAGCTCAGCATTCAGAGAACTGACAGCAAATAAAACAGTGATTTTATAAAAACCGTAGCAAACAGCCAAGTAAGTGATACATCTCTGGAGTCAAGGTCTCTCCCCCTACATCATGCTGCTTTCAGATAGGGTAGCAAAAACATGGCGACAGATTTCCTTTAATGTATGAAAACCAGGGAGCTCCTTAGATTTTAGCTAAAAAAGAGAGGTCAACAACAAGTCCAATTGTGAAATCCTGATACCCATTACCTGCCCTTGGGTTTGGTCCTCCCTGTGTCCTCGCTTTAAGCTCTGGACCTTCTCCTAATATGTTGCTACTACTATGGGTATGGTAAGTACTGATGATACTATCACTGGTGCATGTTCTAGAAAGTTTACTGTGCACATATTAGATACAATAACAAGTCCAATCTGAAAATAAATCTCAGCATCATTGTTTTGTAGGGAATATCCTTAACCTCTGAGTCAGCCTACAAGATTAATGTTACAGACTTGGTGAAATAGCTGACATTGCAGAACGCTGCTGCATTCGCCTCACTGATATAATATCAGCAAATTGAGGAGAGACTTGAGATTTTTCGGAATTGAAAGGTTATGTACACTAAAGGTTATCGAAGCCTCGCACTGCAAATAATATAAAGGAAAAGCTGCTGTGTACATCCAAATACTGCAAAGTCAGGGCCAACGCATGCATTAGATAGTGAATCAACATTAACCTATTTCACATTTGGACTGAAGATTCTCATTTTTGTTGTTGAAACTTCACCAATTAAATCAGTCTGTTCAAGCCTTAAAGGGAACATGTCAGCTGATGCATGCTGCCCAAACCGTGGGCCTCATGTATGGGGCACTAGCTGTACAATCACAGCTATGTATGTTCATCGCTGCGGCGTTTCAAAGAAAACACACTTTTAAGAGCTGTCGAGGACCAAGCCGCACTATTGACTAGTCGTACAGGCGGGTTGTGATTGTACAGCCAGTGGCTGATACATGATGCCCACGGTTTGGGCAGCATGTACCAGCTGACAGGATCCCTTTAAAGGAGCAGATTGAAACTAACATTTATTTTAATCCCAAATATCTGTATATTTAATGTCATAATCTAATCTCTTTTCTAATGTACACTGCTCAAAAAAAATAAAGGGAACACTTAAACAACAGAATATAACTCCAAGTAAATCAAACGTCTGTGAAATCAAACTGTCCACTTAGGAAGCAACACTGATTGACAATCAATTTCACATGCTGTTGTGCAAATGGAATAGACAATAGATGGAAATTATTGGCAATTATCAAGACCCACTCAATAAAGGAGTGGTTCTGCAGGTGGGGACCACAGACCACATCTCAGTACCAATGCTTTCTGGCTGATGTTTTGGTCACTTTTGAATGTTGGTTGTGCTTTCACACTCGTGGTAGCATGAGACAGACTCTACAACCCACAGAAGTTGCTCAGGTGGTGCAGCTCATCCAGGATGGCACATCAATGCGAGCTGTGGCAAGAAGGTTTGCTGTGTCTGTCAGCGTAGTGTCCAGAGGCTGGAGGCGCTGCCAGGAGACAGGCCAGTACACCAGGAGACGTGGAGGGGGCCGTAGGAGGGCAACAACCCAGCAGCAGGACCGCTACCTCTGCCTTTGTGCAAGGAGGAACAGGAGGAGCTGTTAGAACCCTCCTGTTTGTTTTTTCCATCTTGTGTTTTGCGGTCACGTGACCATCTGCCTTTATATTCCAGCTTTGCCCTTTTGGCTGTGCTGGACTTCAGTGTTTGACTGTTTCTCTAGCCAGGTGCTTCTGTGCCTTTCTCTGTCAGTTCACTTGGTCCTTCTGGGACCTCTAGTACCTTTTTGTCAGTTTGTCTTTTTGTGTTCTGCAACAACTTCTCTGTTTAGGAGGTGTCCCATTTTAGTCCCAGTCCTTAGTTCTTTTAGGGACCCCTCCCCTTATGCTATAAGTCTTCGTTCAGACTAGCCAAGGACTAAGGCGGGTCTGTTTGCTAGGAACAGTCAGCCCGCTACATCATAGGGATTCAGCTTAGTCTTACTGTAGGGACAGCTTTCCCCTATCTTTCCTTAGTACTTGTTGCAGATCATAACAGTAAGTCCAGCCCAAAATTTAAAGGAAAGAAATTCGAGGATCAGTATGGTTTCCGTCCAGGATTTGGCTCAACGCTTGCAGGGATTGTCTCTGGAGGTGGCCGAGCTACAGAAACACGTGAGTAGCTGTTCTGGAGCGCATTTTGTGGAACCCAAGGTAGAACTGCCTGATGTTTTTTATGGTAAACAGCAAGATTTTTTATTCTTTAAAAATGCTTGTTTGTTATATTTTCGTTTGAGACCAAGGTCCTCTGGGAATGAATCACAGCGCATTGGTTTTATTATGTCACTTTTGCGCAATGAACCACAGGGGTGGGCCTTTTCTCTCCAACCTAATGATCCGTGTTTAAGGTCTGCAGAAGAATTTTTTTCTGCTATGGGGCTATTATATGACAATCCTGATAGAATCTCATCTGCTGAGGCAGAACTCAGGCGTTTGAATCAGGGGTCAGGTGATGTTGAAAATTATTGCACACACTTCAGGAGATGGGCTTCAGAAGTCGAATGGAATGATCCGGCGCTGAAATGTTTATTTCTTGGTGGTCTGAGTGAAAGTGTTAAGGATCTGCTAATTGCATTCCCCGCACCTGAGACTCTGCAGGATGCCATGCAATTAGCTGTTCGTGTGGACAGGAGACTGAGGTCCAGGGTGAATGAGGTAAAGACTCCTGTAATGTCAGGTCCTAGTCCCCAGAAAATCTGCTTTGACGGCGGAGAACTGATGGAGGTTGGGGCGATGTCACTCCGCTCTCAGGAAAGAGACCGGAGGTTCGCCGAGGGATTGTGTCTTTATTGTGGTAAAGCTGACCATTTGATTAAGTATTGTGAGCGTCGTTTAAGTAAAGAAAAAAAAAAAAAGTCAGTTATGCCCGTATTGCTTGTTTACGCTCTGCAGGAGTATTTCTTTCTGGGAGTACTACTTTGCAGGAAAATTTGATTGAATTTCAGGTATTTGTGGATTGTGGTTCAACACTTAATGTGATTGATAAAGCGTTTTTGGAAAACCGTAAATTGAAATCCAAACCTTTGTCATCACCTATTTCTGTGATTGCAATTGATAACACTCCCTTGAAATGTATTACTCACAAGGTTGCTGCATTTCCCCTCACTATCAATGGAGTTCACCAAGAAATTTTGGACTTGATTGTATTAGATAATTTACCCTCTCCGGTCTTAGGTTTGCCTTGGTTAAAACTGCACAATCCTTTGTTGGACTGGTCTACTAATGTGATTAAGTCTTGGAGTCCGAAGTGCTATGATAAATGTTGTAATGGTCGCATTGTGGCTGTGGAAAAAGGGGAATTACCTGTACCTATTCAAGATTTTTGGAGGGTTTTTTCAGAGGAGGAGTCACAAGTTTTACCTCCTCATAGGGATCATGATTGCGCCATTGAGTTTGTCCTGGGAGCTACTCTTCCCAAGAGTCGCTTGTTTAATCTGACTATTCCTGAAAGAAAGGCCTTGGAGGAATATATACAGACTAGCCTGGCTGCTGGTCACATTAGACCTTCTAAGTCGCCTGTGGCAGTTGGATTTTTCTTTGTTAAAAAAAAGGACGGGGGTTTAAGTCCATGTCTGGATTTTCATGAAATTAATAAGATTACTGTACGCAATTCCTACCCATTGCCATTAATTCCTGACTTGTTTAACCAGTTGGTGAGAGCCAAGTGGTTCTCTAAAATTGATCTCCGGGGGGCATACAATTTGTTACGAGTGAAGGAGGGTGATGAATGGAAAACTGCTTTTAACACTCCGGTAGGTCATTTTGAGAATCTGGTGATGCCTTTTGGTCTTACCAATGCACCTGCATTTTTTCAGAACCTTATTAATGACATCCTGAGACCTTTGATTGGTAAGAATGTGGTTGTGTATTTGGATGACATTTTGATTTATTCACCAGATTTACAGTCCCATTGGCAAAGTGTACGTGAAGTTTTGCAGTTATTGAGTGATAATTCACGCTTTGCTAAGCTGGAGAAATGTGAGTTCGCTGTGCAGAAAATTCGTTTTTTGGGCTACATTGTCTCCAGCAAGGGCTTTGAGATGGACCCAGTGAAGGTTCAGGCTGTGCAGGAATGGCCTAGGCCTATTGGTTTGAAATCAATACAGAGATTTTTGGGTTTTGCCAATTATTACAGGAAATTCATTAAGAATTTTTCTATAATTGTTAAGCCTCTGACTGATCTCACCAGGAAAGGTGCGAATACGGCCCAGTGGACTACTGAGGCCATTGAAGCGTTTGAGTATCTCAAAGAGAGGTTCAGTTCTGCCCCTATCCTTATGCAGCCTGATGAGACCAAGCCTTTTTTGGTTGAGGTCGATGCTTCATCGGTGGGGGTCAGAGCAGTTTTGTCTCTGGAGAATAAGGGTGGAGTACATCCTTGTGCCTTCTTTTCGAAAAAATTTTTGGAAACCGAACTGAATTATGATGTTGGAAATAGGGAGTTGCTGGCTATTAAACTTGCGTTTGAACATTGGCGTCATTTTTTGGAAGGCACTAGATTTCCTATTCAGGTTTTCACAGATCATAAGAATTTGATCTATCTGGATGCTGCCAAGCGCTTGAATGCCCGTCAAGCTAGGTGAGCACTTTTTTTTCTCGGTTTCATTTTTCTGTTACCTATATCCTTGGTACTAAGAATGTTAAAGCCGATGCTTTATCTCGCAGCTTCTCTCCTACGGTCGGTGCCGAGAAGGAGGAGAGCATTTTACAGAAAGGAGTTGTGGTGGCGGTATTGGACTCCGTTTTGGAGAATGGAATTCTGAAAGCTCAGGATGATGCTCCATCTAACACTCCCCATGGGAGGTTGTTCGTGCCTAGAGCCTTTAGGAGAGATTTGTTTGTGGAGTATCATTAGTCACAGTTGGCAGGTCATCCAGGAATTTCGGAGACTAAGAGACTTATCAGTCGCAGTTTTTGGTGGCCTGGATGGCAGAAGGAAGTCATCAAGTGGGTGCGTCAATGTACTGTGTGTGCTAGGTCAAAGGCTTCACATACTCCTGCTGCGGGGTTGCTTTGCCCTCTGGAGGTTCCTAGTGCGCCTTGGACACATCTCACAATGGATTTTATTACTGATCTTCCTGTGTCCGAGGGTTGTACTGTCATCTGGGTGGTCGTGGACCGTTTTAGTAAGATGTGTCATTTGGTTCCATTCATTAAGTTGCCCTGCGCCAAGACACTCGCTAAGGCGTTTGTTAAGGAGATTGTCAAGCTCTATGGCGTTCCCACGGATATTGTTTCTGATAGAGGACCTCAGTTTGTGGCTCGCTTTTGGCGTGCTTTTTGTGACAGGTTGGGAGTCCATTTGTCATTTTCGTCTGGGTATCATCCTGAGTCTAATGGACAAACTGAAAGAAAGAGCCAGGATGTAGAACAGTTTTTGCGTTGTTTTGTGGCGGGCAATCAAGACTCAAACTTTGAAAGTGTCCCCAAGTGCAGTTGCAAAAACCATCAAGTGCTACATAAAACTGGCTCACATGAGGACCGCCCCAGGAAAGGAAGACCAAGAGTCACCTCTGCTTCTGAGGATAAGTTTATCCGAGTCACCAGCCTCAGAAATCGCAAGTTAACAGCAGCTCAGATTAGAGACCAGGTCAATGCCACACAGAGTTCTAGCAGCAGACACATCTCTTCAACAACTGTTAAGAGGAGACTTTGTGCAGCAGGCCTTCATAGTAAAATAGCTGCTAGGAAACCACTGCTAAGGACAGGCAACAAGCAGAAGAGACTTGTTTAGGCTAAGGAACACAAGGAATGGACATTAGACCAGTGGAAATCTGTGCTTTGGTCTGATGAGTCCAAATTTGGGATCTTTGGTTCCAACGACCGTGTCTTTGTGCGAGGTGTGATGGTGTGGGGGTGCTTTGCTGGTGACACTGTTGGGGATTTATTCAAAATTGAAGGCATACTGAACCAGCATGGCTACCACAGCATCTTGCAGCGGCATGCTAATCCATCCGGTTTGCGTTTAGTTGGACCATCATTTATTTTTCAACAGGACAATGACCCCAAACACACCTCCAGGCTGTGTAAGGGCTATTTGACCAAGAAGGAGAGTGATGGGGTGCTACGCCAGATGACCTGGCCTCCACAGTCACCAGACCTGAACCCAATCGAGATGGTTTGGGGTGAGCTGAACCGCAGATTGAAGGCAAAAGGGCCAACAAGTGCTAAGCATCTCTGGAAACTCCTTCAAGATTGTTGGAAGACCATTTCCGGTGACTACCTCTTGAAGCTCATCAAGAGAATGCCAAGAGTGTGCAAAGCAGTCATCAAAGCAAAAGGTGGCTACTTTGAAGAACCTAGAATATAAGGCATATTTTCAGTTGTTTCACACTTTTTTGTTAAGTATATAATTCCACGTGTTAATTCATAGTTTTGATGCCTTCAGTGTGAATGTACAATTTTCATAGTCAAGAAAATACAGAAAAATCTTTAAATGAGAAGGTGTGTCCAAACTTTTGGTCTGTACTGTACGTTGCAACCTTCAAGAGGCTAACAAGAAGTTCAAGAAGTATTTTGACAGGAAACGTAAGGAGGTTTTGTTTACTGTGGGTGGCATGGTTTGGTTGTTCTCAAAGAACCTGCGGTTGAGGATTCCCTCTAAAAAACTGGGTCCTAAGTTTGTGTGTCCATTTAAAGTGCTTCAGGTTGTTAACCTGTCTGCTGTTAGGTTGGATGTCCCTACTTCCTGGAAGATTAATCCTGTGTTTCATGTTTCCTTGTTGAAAAAGGCTGATGTATCAGATAGGGACGCCACTGTCACAGTTCCTCCTGTGGTAGAAGACGGCGAATATGAAATTTCTCGTATCTTGAATTCTAGATGGCATAGAGGGATATTACAGTATCTTGTCTCCTGGAAGGGTTTCGGTCCCGAAGACAACTCCTGGGTAAGGATGGATGAGGTCTCTGCTCCTAGGCTTGTTAAAGCTTTCCACAAGAGGTTTCCGGATAGGCCTGGGCCTGGAGGATCCAGAGGATCCTCATAAAAGAGGGGGTACTGTTAGAACCCTCCTGTTTGTTTTTTCCATCTTGTGTTTTGCGGTCACGTGACCATCTGCCTTTATATTCCAGCCCTGCCCTTTTGGCTGTGCTGGACTTCAGTGTTTGACTGTTTCTCTAGAAAGGTGCTTCTGTGCCTTTTTCTGTCAGTTCGCTTGGTCCTTCTGGAACCTCTAGTACCTTTTTGTCAGTTTGTCTTTTTGTGCTCTGCAACAACTTCTCTGTTTAGGAGGTGTCCCATTTTTGTCCCAGTCCTTAGTTCTTAGTTCTTTTAGGGACCCCTCCCCTCATGCTATAGGTCTTCGTTCAGACTAGCCAAGGACTAAGGCGGGTCTGTTCGCTAGGAACAGTCAGCCCGCTACATCGTAGGGATTCAGTTTAGTCTTACTGTAGGGACATCTTTCCCCTATCTTTCCTAAGTACTTGTTGCAGATCATAACAGGAGCACTGCCAGAGCCCTGCAAAATGACCTCCAGCAGGCCACAAATGTGCATGTGTCTGCACAAACGGTTAGAAACCGACTCCATGAGGGTGGTATGAGGGCCCGACGTCCACAGATGGGGGTTGTGCTCACAGCCCAACACCGTGCAAGATGTTTGGCATTTGCCACAGAACACCAGGATTGCCAAAGTAACCACTGGCGCCCTGTGCTCTTCACAGATGAAAGCAGGTTCACACTGAGCACATGTGACAGACGTGACAGAGTCTGGAGACGCCGTGGAGAGCGATCTGCTGCCTGCAACATCCTGCAGCATGACCGATTTGGCAGTGGGTCAGTAATGGTGTGGGGTGGCATTTCTTTGGAGGGCTGCACAGTCCTCCATGTGCTCGCCAGAGGTAGCCTGACTGCCATTAGGTACCGAGATGATATCCTCAGACCCCTTGTGAGACCATATGCTGGTGCAGTTGGCCCTGGGTTCCTCCTAATGCAGGACAATGGCAGACCTCATGTGGCTGGAGTGTGTCAGCAGTTCCTGCAAGATGAAGGCATTGAAGCTATGGACTGGCCCGCCCGTTCCCCAGACATAAATCCGATTGAGCACATCTGGGACATCATGTCTCGCTCCACCCACCAACGTCACGTTGCACCACAGACTGTCCAGGAGTTGGCGGATGCTTTAGTCCAGGTCTGGGAGGAGATCCCACAGGAGACCATCCGCAACCTCATCAGGAGCATGCCCAGGCGTTGTAGGGAGGTCATACAGGCACGTGGAGGCCACACACAATACTGAGCCTCATTTTGACTTGTTTTAAGGACATTACATCAAAGTTGGATCAGCCTGTAGTGTGTTTGTCCACTTTAATTTTGGGGGTGACTCCAAATCCAAGCCTCCATTGGTTAATAAATTTGATTTCCATTGATGACTTTTGAGTGATTTTGTTGTCAGCACATTCAACTTTGTACAGAACAAAGTATTTAATGAGAATATTTCATTCATTCAGATCTAGGATGTGTTATTTGAGTGTTCCCTTTATTTTTTTGAGCAGTGTACATTAAAAAGTCCCTCTTTTTCCCTCACTACCTTAACTGTTTTATTTTTTTTACCTACTTCCTGTTTGATGCTTTGTTTGAGAACCCACAGTGCATGCTGGGATACTCAAACGAACCGTCATCAGGGGGCAAAGGCTGTCGTCACTGACGCAGCCTCTGCCCCCACCCTGAACCGAAGCGCCATCAGTGACGTCCATTTCTTCAGGGCTTGGACAAAGACCCTACTTATCTCCTGACAGTGCGCTCTCTTGCTGTCTCTGCACTTCTCATCAGAGCTGGTGAGCAAGCGCACTGTCACTGAGCACATTGTACAGTGACAAGATCCTACTGAGCATACATCGGAATTGAAAACCAACACATGCTCACTATAGCATCCACTGAAATGGACGTCACTGATGATGCTTCATTTCAGGGTGGGGGGGCAGAGGCTGTGGCAGTGACTGCAGTCTCTGCCCCCTGGTGATGCATCGTTTGAGTATCCCAGCATGCACTAGGGGTTCTCAAAGCATCATCAAACAGAAAACAAGTAATAAAGTGGAAGATAATAAAAAAAAAATAAAGCAGTTGGATAGTGTAGTGAGGGAATGATAGGAAATTTTTAATTAAAATATATTGGAAAAGAGATTAGACATTAAATAGACAGACATTTAGGATTAAAATAAATGTTAGTTTCGATCCATCCCTTTATCAATGGAGCTCTACCTGAACCCATTCAGGATGCAGCTATTTGGGGCCTTGAAGACACTCATTTTTACTTTTTTTGTAAATTTGTTTTATATTATTTTCATAAAGTAAAGTAAAAAGAAGTAACCATGCAAAAAAATAAAGAATAAAAGAGAAAGAAGGTAACAATAAAGAAATATCAATTAAGGTTACATTGGAGTTCTAATAATTAAATTTGTCTCTAGAAATTGATCTTTTCAAGTCCATCCTGTCTGAGTTTTGATATTTGCACCAATTATACCAGATGTTAATGTGCAGATTAAAGTTATTCATAATTTGCCATCTAAGTTTTTCAAATTCTCACATAGCAATTTTCATAGGCTCTTTTTATTGGAGGGGGTTAGGAAAAAAAAAACAGAAATTCAACATTTTTCGCTTTTTTTGTTTCTTCTTTTTTCTGAATTAAATTCGAGTTCTTCCAAAACGCCACTCTCATTTTTAATAGGTTATCACCTTTGAATTGTAGAATAGAGTTCCTATAAATACAGTTACAGGCAGCTCCTCAGTGTGTATTTATGGGGAGACCTGTCACTCAAGGACAGTGGGGTGGGGAGAAGCAGCCAGGGACAGACCTCTTGGACTAGTTAACTAAGGGTTATGGTCCATGGCTGTCTTTTAAACGTAGCAGAGTTTCAGGGTAAAACATAACACACTGAAATGATGTATCATACACTGGGTCTATACTGCACGTGTTTGAGGCAGCATTTATCAGCTGCTGAATTCCCTTTAATTCTCCATGATCAATATATCCGTCAGAGTAGGTCAAGGCAGAAGTCGGCTGTTTTACACAGCTGACATCTGCCTCTAAAAGCAGCAATCACAGCTAGTTGAGATCGCTGATAACCATTTAAATGCTGCTGACAATCACTGACCGTGGAATTTGAACTGTGCGATCCTGCTCGGGTGTCTGTTTCAGACGCTTATTGCCTTTTCCCCACCCCATCCACCCATGTCCTGGGGGTGCGTTTTTTGACTCTTTGAAAGAGTGTCAGAAAACTCTAAAAAAAATGTCTGTGTCCTTAAGGGGTTAAAATGTGTCAAAACCTGAGATTTAAATATTGTTATACAAGATAGGAGCTACAGGAATAATTGCAGTGCACACAAACAAATATTATATATGCTAAATTTTTATTTCAGACACTAAGGAAAGATAAACACAGTACAGTAATATAAAAAAAAGAAACTTAAAGGGGTATTCTCATATTCTTAAATAGTTTTAATTAGTTAGACAACATGAAAATAAGAAAGTTTGCAACGTCCTTGCTTTTTCTATCTCCTTTCTACTGAAATGAAAGCTTTTATCTTTCATAGTGTACAGCTGGTTTCCATGGAGCTTAGTCACTAGTGCCTGTCCAGACCTTGGCCAAGTGTGCACAGTAGTTACATTCCAGGAGAGTAGTTAACTCCTAACATACCAGTCATCTTTCTCCAGCCCAGCGATTTCAATACAGCAGCTAAAGGGTCTCTGTCAGCACAAAATGACTGTTCAAACCAAGTACAGGCTCTAGGTGCATCATGGCAGCCAAACATTTAACTACACCTTCCTTTGTCTGCCATCCATCTTAGCCCTTCTGTGGCTCTATCAAGCCAGAACTGTCAAAGAAGAGGATGGTGTGGAGATAGAGGGAAATTAAGTAGATGAGAAGGTGTAGTTAAAAGTTGGGCCACGCCATGATGCACCGAGCTCCTGCATTTACTTTGAATAGTTATTGTGTGCTGACAGTCTCTAACTACTCACCTCGCTCCCTCCCTCTCAGCTCCTAACAGGGCTCTTAGGCCATGGCCCCACTATCAGTATTCGGTCAGCATTTTTTCTCAGGAGTGGGAGTCAAAACCAGGTGAGGAACAATCAGAGAAAAGGCATAATAGAAACAAGTCACCAATTCTGCATTTATCACCTACTCCTGACTTTGGCTCCCACTCCTGAGAAAAAATAGCGACCGAATACTGACCAAGTACTGATAGTGGGGCCGTGGCCTTAAAATCACAATCCCAAAGCACCCAAAATCATGGCTCTCCTCAGGAGCTGTGTTCTTGTTCAAATGCCCTGTTATCTCTATATGTAAATAAAGGGATAATAGTGTAAACTCAGAACAAACCACTGATAGCTGAATGTGTTGTAGCAGAACTTTTGTTGAGCTTTATAGTTATTCTAAATACTACAGCTCTGCTTCTCACCAGAACTGTCACTCAAGGAGGAGAGCCCGCCCTTCCAGAAACCAGGAAGTAAGGAGACTTTAAGGAGACTGCATAGCTTTGAGCTTCTCAAGAGACACCTTGAAAATAACCCTTAAATAGAACCATGATGATGGACAATGCACAGAATGGGTAGACAATGATAAAAAAAAGACTGATTTCAGCCATATTATGCTTAACTCTGAAACGTTACAGAAAAAAACCTAGTGTAATAGGTAATAGGGGACCGAAGTGCAGAGGAGACTAGTCACACAGGTCTCCGGCAACTTCTCCACGGCCGCTGCCCTGTAGTGACAGGTCTCTCCTTATACACGCACGCAGGGAAAGACCGGTCGCTAAAAGAGAGTGGGTGGGGAGAACCGCCAGAGACCCGCCTGTCTGACTAGTCTCCTGCGCAGCACGGTCCTTGACGGCTATCAAATTATGTTTTTCTCTGAAACATTGCAGCGTTTTAGAGATAAACACATGTGGCTGAGATCATGCAGCCAGTGTCTACGTCGCATGTATCCGATGTCAGCTTCACTTAAAACCTGCAAACACCTTCACTAACATATTGGCGTCTTGCTGGTGTAACGATGAGTTTTATATCCGAATATTATGTAGAAGGTCTCTAATTAGCGGAGACAGCCTTCTCCTATAGTAAACATGCTAATCTGAGAGGCAATCTCCACCGATTGTCCTTACCTGATGAATATAGTGAATCATGGGGCAGAAAACTGTTCTTGATGTCTTTAATTCTTAATCAGTGCAATCCGCAAAATGCAATTATCTCCCTGTAATTACACGGAGTACGTTCAGTTGTTTACAGAAAATACAATTTACATAATAAGTGCCGGATTCTTGCCAAGATTATTTACCTTCACATAATTCAGTTTGTGAGCGAAGAAAGAGCTTCATCACGTCATGTAGGATGGAAGAGTAAGAGAGAAGAGCGGATGAGCGGAGAATATCATGGGACGCCAATCACAGCACACTTTTGTATTTTATGGAATTAGAAAGGATCAATTTTGTTAGTTTAATGGCTGATTCTACAAAACATGTGGCGCGTAGACTCGTCACCGGGAATTTTGACCATTGCCCAAACCACACCCGTTTACCATTTCTTTGAACCCTGGCAGGAGGAGATGTCAGAGGCGCGGTGGCAGTGAGGGACATTCAGCAGACGGCCGAGACTGCAGGGTGTAGACCTAAATCCAGGACTCTCCTATATGTGGAATAAATGAACTGATTTCGTACACGTGAGGGCCAGGACCCGTCTTTTCCATTTGTGATTTATCTTCCATGTGCACCACCAAGGACTGCAGCGTGTCAACTATACTACCTTTCTAAATCCAGGACTGTCCTTCTGCATCCGGAATGGTTGGGATTAGAGATGAGCGGATCGATTCACAGGACTCCGGTCCAGCATCCACATCAGTGGTATCTAGCAGTTGGATGGGAGGCCCGTGAATCTCTTACTTTCCAAAGTCCACATCATCTGTGCATCCTGTTCATCTCTAGTTGTGGATTTATTTTTTGTTCATACATTAATAGCTGTAGCATTATAGAGATGTATCCACCAGTACAATCTGCCTGTGATTTCACAGCCTACAATACACATTCTTCTATACTTCTCAGTACAGAATGTGTCTCATAGCTTCTTGGTGCTTACAATGATGCAGGTTGAGGGTTTGATTCCTGGAGAGACCAGATCACAAGAAGAGAATTGTTCATTTAATTAATGTAAGTGTGTGCAAAGAAGCTGGCCCCATCCCCGAGGAGGAGGTATGGAGCGATGAAGACAAGACATTGCATACAGAGAGTGTGAGTGGAAGTCGGGACAAAGCCATGACCTAGAGGGACAGTCTCGCTAAATCTGGGATGGCTGGGAGCTATGATTGTAGTTTCACAGATTCGAAACCTGGTACAGAAGGACACTAGACCACATTCCTAACTAGTTGCAGTCCTTTAGGGCATGCGCACTACACAGACACTCCTTTTATTCTAGAATCAGTAGAAGCTCTGCTTTTGTCCATTTGGGCCTCTACTGTACAGTCATGGCCAAAAGTTTTGAGAATGACACCAAAATTATATTTTCACATGATCTGCTGGCCTCTGGTTTTTATTAGTGTTTGTCTGATGTTTATATCACATACAGAAATATAATTGCAATCATATTATGAGTACCAATAGGTTATATTGACAGTTAGAATGAGTTAATGCAGCAAGTCAATATTTGCAGTGTTGCCCCTTCTTCTTCAAGACCTCTGTAATTCTCCCTGGCATGCTCTCAATCAACTTTTGGACCAAATCCTGACTGATAGCAGTCCATTCTTGCATAATCAATGCTTGCATTTTGCCAGAATTTGTTGGTTTTTGTTTGTCCACCCGTCTCTTGATGATTGACCACAAGTTCTCAATGGGATTAAGATCTGGGGAGTTTCCAGGCCATGGACCCAAAATCTCTATGTTTTGTTCCATGAGCCATTTAGTTATCACCTTTGCTTTATGGCAAGGTGCTTCATCATGCTGGAAAAGGCATTTTTGGGCGCCAAACTGCTCTTGGACGGTTGGGAGAAGTTGCTCTTGGAGGACATTCTGGTACCATTCTTTATTCATGGCTGTGTTTTTAGGCAAGACTGTGAGTGAGCCGATTCCCTTGGCTGAGAAGCAACCCCACACATGAATGGTTTCAGGATGCTTTACAGTTGGCATGAGACAAGACTGGTGGTAGCGCTCACCTCTTCTTCTCCAAATAAGCTGTTTTTCAGATGTCCCAAACAATCGAAAAGGGGATTCATCAGAGAAAATGACTTTGCCCCAGTCCTCAGCAGTCCACTCCCTGTACCTTTTGCAGAATATCAGTCGGTCCCTGATGTTTTTTCTGGAGAGAAGTGGCTTCTTTGCTGCCCTCCTTGAAACCAGCCCTTGCTCAAAGAGTCTCCGCCTCACAGTGCGTGCAGAAGCACTCACACCAGCCTGCTGCCATTCCTGAGCAAGCTCGGCACTGCTGGTAGTCCGATCCCGCAGCTGAAACAGTTTTAAGATACGGTCCTGGCGCTTGCTGGTCTTTCTTGGGCGCCCTGGAGCATTTTTGACAACAATGGAAGCTCTCTCCTTGAAGTTCTTGATGATGCGATAGATTGTTGACTGAGGTGCAATCTTTGTAGCTGCGATACTCTTCCCTGTTAGGCCATTTTTGTGCAGTGCAATGATGGCTGCACGTGTTTCTTTAGAGATAACCATGGTTAACTGAAGAGAAACAATGATACCAAGAACCAGCCTCCTTTTAAAGTGTCCAGTGATGTCATTCTTACTTAATCATGACTGATTGATCGCCAGCCCTGTCCTCATCAACACCCACACCTGTGTTAATGGATCAATCACTAAAACGATGTTAGCTGCTCCTTTTAAGGCAGGACTGCAATGATGTTGAAATGTGTTTTGGGGGTTAAAGTTCATTTTCTGGGCAAATATTGACTTTGCAAGTACAGTAATTGCTGTTAAACTGATCACTCTTTGACATTCAGGAGTATATGCAAATTGCCATTACAAAAAATGAAGCAGTAAACTTTGGAAAAATTACTATTTGTCTTATTCTCAATACTTTTGGCCATGACTGTACAGTAGGTGAGGCTCCCCCAGGTATGGAGGCTGAGCATTACACACTTTTATTGCCTCGTTGGCTGTAGATAATACCTTTTAATATTATTTAAATATCTTGATATCCTGTATGTTTTTATATTCTTTTGCATTTAGACTTCAAATCCATTATAATACACATTTACACTATACAGAAAAATGTAGTTGGATGCAGTTCATAATAATTATTGAATTCAGGTTTTTCATTCAGTCCCATTGCCCCTGCTGTATAACATCTGGCCCCTCACCATGCCGTCTGCCTTTACTAAAGGTACCGTCACACTAAGCGACGCTACAGCGATCCCAACAACAATACGACCTGTCAGGGATCGTTGCTGCGTCGCTATGTGGTGAGATGTCAAACAGGCAGATCTTCCCAACGATGCAGCAGCGATACAGCGACCCATAGCGACCTGTATAACGATGCAACGCAAATGCACGCCTATGTGTCGTTGGTAAGGTGTCAAACGCACCAATGTATGCTACCCAGCGGGACCTCAACGATCACAAAAAGGTCCAGGCCATTCCGACACGTCCCGCGATCTCACAGCAGGGTCCTGGTCGCTGCTACGGGTCACACATAGCGAGATCGCTGCTGAGGTCGCTGTTGCGTCACAGAACTTGTGACTCAGCAGCGATCTCGCTTAGTGTGACGGGGCCTTAACATTTGTGACTGAGCAGCTCGTTCTAAAGATCTCACTGATATGGGTGCAGTCCTGTAAAAGCTGCAACTGGTGTAACAAGTTTTCTTCCTAAATATTCCACAATCAACTGTGAGTGATATTATTGCAAAGCAGGAGGAACTGCAGCAGCTCAGCCCCGAAGTGGAGACAGCATAAAGTTACAGAGTTCTAGGGTACATAGTGCATAAAGGCATTTATATCAGCACGAAAACTGTGCAAAGGGAGCATCATAGTATGGGATTCCATAGCCGAGCAGCTGCATGCATGCCTTATATCACCAAGCACAATCTAAAGCATCGGAAGTAGTGATGTAAAACAATCAGCCACTGGACTCTGGAGCAATGGAAACATGTTCCATGGAGCTGGTTAATGCCAGAACATTACCTGCCTGGCTGCATTGTGCCAGCTGTACAGGTTGTTCGAGGAGGGATAATGCTATGGGATTGTTTTTCAGGGGTCGGCCTACACCCCTTAGCTCCAAAGAAAGGAAATCTTTCTGGTGTAGCGTTGCGCACGCACGGGTTACCCGGAGCCGGATCTATTAGGGGTGGTAGTCCTTGTGGCGGTGACCCGGTCCATGCCCAGGGAGTCAGACTGAGTGGCGGTGTACGTAGCAGTAGATATTGGACGACTACGCCACCCGTTGAATGCAGCTATGGAGCCGCCGCTGCAGGGCAGACCGCTGAGGCCGGTGACACAGTTGTGCAGCGGAGATGGTATAACCCCCAACGGGAGGGGTATGGCCTCAGGGCAGCCGACGTGGATGATGGGGGTAGCAGGAACCACTCGGAGACGGTACGGTGTAGTTCAGGGTCTTTACTGGTGACAAAGACAGACCCTCCCGGAGTACTGGCTAGCGAATGGGGCCTGGTCAGTCCTTGAGCAGATGGGATTTCCCCTGGCCAGGCGGAGCTGTAGGCCTTCCCAACTAACTGTACTCTTCTGGCTACCTTGCTAGAGGCGGGTAAAAGTAGCCCACGTCCCTGAGTGTACCGTGTGGTGCTCACCCGTATGGCCGGTGACTCGGGGCCTTCTATTTGCTTCCGCTCCACGACGGCGGTGCTGGTCCCACGCGTGTGACCGTGCCTTCGGGTTTCTTGGCCAGAGGACCGGAAATCCCCTGCCTGACGGATTCTGCTGCTGGGTAAAAGTTAGTCCCCACAGCCTCGGACTCTGGGTCCGGTGAGAAAGCTTCGATCAGGGCGAGCTCTACAGCTACCAGCCCCTGACCTCTTCTTAGCACGATTCCCACAGAGTTCCTGGTCTTTCTTTCCTATTACTGCTTCTCTTCTTCTCTCTACTCTTCTTCCTAACCCTGCCTCAGCCCCAGGTTTATATAGGGGAAGTTCTTCCCCTCCCAGGACTGGGCAGGAGGTGTGGCATGCATAGGATCCCTGACCAAGAGACCTCCCACCTGCTCTCAGACATAACATTGCTGTTACTGTGGAAACCAGACCCCTGGGGTGCCACATTCCCCCCTAGTGAAATTTAGTACTCCGGGACTAAACATATTTTTAGAAAAACATAACAAGGTATAAACAATAATAATACAATAAGAAAAACACATAAAGATGGTTACGGCGTGTCCGCAACCGGGTGCAGTTTTGAAGAAAAGCAAGGTGTCCATTTCACCAAACAGGGAGACGTAACCAGGTAGGGGTCTGTCCTGCCCCGAGTCCTTAACAGTCTTTAGTCCATTCCTAGGTTACGCTCCAACCAATTGTACAAGGATTCCCGGTAAATCCACCAAGGACTCCTAAAAATAACTAGAAACACATAATTATTTACAAGTAACAGACAGGTGACCACAAATAAAACAATTTAAACACTTCAAATCCTCCAACATGCGGGTAACTGGCCTCTAGTGGCCCTAGTGGACCTACGGAGCTGACTGTCTGGCCCTGAACTACAGGGTGTAGGAGCTGTCAAGGGTAAACTGGGCAGCTGTCTACGGGCTCTTTGGCTCACTAGGGGTACGGCAGGCTCACTATAAGCAGAGGGTTGATCCTCCTGTTCTGCTTGTGTGGAGTCTCTTGCCTCCTGGACCGGCTGATCTCCCAGCTCTACCTGTTGCTCCGTAGGCACTTGGGATGCTGGTTGGAGGAACGTGAGGACGGGTACTACAACTGCACCATTGACTTGAGTCCAGGACCGAGGGAAGTCTCCGAGCACAGTACTAACCATATCTTCCCTTTCCTCTACGGGTCGAGGGTCTTCTTGTTCCCCTTCTGGGTTCCGTAGCTGTTCGGGACACTTCTTCAGGTGATCCCGGGATACAATGGCTGTGGTTTCCCCTCCGTCTTTACTGATGGTACAAACCTTTGGGTTGTCGTGGCTTGAGGGCAGTACGGTGTACGGGTCCTTCTCCCACTGGTCGTCCAACTTGTGGAGCCGTCTCTTCCTCTTCAAGACCTGCTCTCCGGGTACCAGGGGAACAGCGGGAGCATACTGGTTGTAAGTTTTCTCTTGTCTTTCCCTAGCCAGACAGAGACTTCGCTCCACGCTCTCCTGTACTTTCCGGTACTGCTGCTGCCTCTCTGTGTCCCAGTCTGCTTCCGGTGAAGTGTCCTCGGGTGTCAGGACTCCCATCTCCAGGTCAACAGGTAGCTTACCAGGCCTTGCCCTCATTAGGTAAGCCGGGGTACAGTTGGTGGAACCTACAGGGATGTAGTTGTATAGGTCCACCAGGTCGGGCAGCTTCTCAGGCCACAGACTGCGTTCTTCCAGGGGCAATGTTTTTAGAAGATCTATCACCACCTGGTTCATTTTCTCACAAAGTCCATTAGTTTGCGGATGATAGGGTGTCGTCCTGATCTTCCGGCAGCCATACAGAGTACAGAATTCTTGGAAGACCTCCGCTTCAAAGGCAGGTCCCTGGTCCGTCAGCACCTGCTCTGGGTAGCCGTGTGGACGGCAGAAGTGCTGCTGGAAGGCTCTAGCTGCTGTTTGAGCCGTTAAGTCCTTGACGGGGACGACAACCAAGAACCGGGAGTAGTGATCCACGATGGTTAATGCGTAGACGTAGCCACTTCTGCTTGGGGTCAGTTTTACATGATCCAAGGCCACCAGTTCCAACGGCTGCCGGGTGACGATGGACTGAAGGGGGGTCTTCTGGCTGGCACGGTCCTTCCTTCTTAGGTTGCATGGGCCACAGTCTCTGCACCACCTCTCGATGGTTCCTCTCATGCCTACCCAATGGAACCGCCCGCGCAGCAGGAACTCCAGCTTCTTCCATCCGAAGTGCCCAGCCCCGTCGTGGTATGCCTCCATCACCATAGCTGCGTCCCTTCTTGGCACCACTACTTGCCAGACCAGTTCATGCGCCCGGGAGTTAACCATTCTGCGGCACAACTTCCCCTTGTAAAGGAACAGTCGACTCTTCTCAGCCCACAGTTGCTTGGTCTCCTCCGGAGCGTCCGGGTCAAGGCGAGCTTCTGGCTGAGTCAGCATCTCCTTCACCAGCCGGACGGCAGGGTCACTGTCTTGCGTTTCCGCCCAGTTGTAGTGAGGTAAGGGGTTGAACGTAGCGGCTTGCTTACCCCTTACACGGTGGGAATACTGGACAGTCCCATGACGGTGGAACGCAGGGAGTTCGACCTCTTCCAAATCTTCTGAATCCTCACCCTCGTCTGGTAGGTTTGGCATCCTAGACAGGGCGTCCGCGTTGGTATTGGAGCGTCCTGCCCGGTATTTGATTGTGAACTCATAGTTGGACAGGCGGGCCATCCATCTCTGCTCCAGGGCACCGAGCCTTGCCGTGTCCAGATGCGTCAACGGGTTGTTATCCGTGTACACGGTGAACCGGGAAGAGGCGAGGTAGTGCTTAAAGCGTTCGGTGACTGCCCACACCACTGCCAGGAACTCCAGCTTGAATGAGCTATAATTCTCAGGGTTTCTTTCGGTGGGTCTCAGTTTTCGGCTGGCGTAAGCAATTACCCGTTCTTTCCCCTGCTGGGTCTGGGACAGTACGGCTCCTAGCCCAATGTTACTGGCGTCGGTGTAGAGGATAAAGGGCTGGCTGTAATCAGGGTATGCCAGGATTTCATCCCCCGTGAGGGCCATCTTCAGCTGGCGGAAGGACTCTTCTTCTAACTTCTCCCATCTGAAGGGCGGCTTCTGGTTCTTGGCCTTCCGGGACTGGCCTATCAGGAGGTCCTGCATAGGAGCTGCCTTTTTGGTGAAACCGGGAATGAATCTGCGGTAGTAGCCTACCAACCCTAGGAACTGCCGCACTTCCTTTACACTGGAGGGACTTGGCCATTCCTTAATTGCGGTGATCTTTTCAGGGTCGGGAGCCACTCCGTCAGCGCTCACCACGTGTCCCAAGTACTGCACCTTTGGTTTCAGGAGGTGACACTTGGAGGGTTTCACCTTTAGGCCGTAGTTTGCCAGAGCTTCGAACACTTCCGCCAGGTGTTTCAGGTGATCCTCGTAGGTTTTGGAATAGACGATGACATCGTCCAGGTATAGCAGGACCGTCTCGAAGTTTCGGTGTCCCAGACAGCATTCCATCAACCGTTGGAAGGTTCCTGGTGCGTTGCAGAGTCCGAACGGCATGCAGGTAAACTCGCTAAGTCCCATCGGGGTGGTGAATGCGGTCTTCTCCCGGTCCGCCTCTGCTACAGGAACCTGCCAGTACCCGCTAGTAAGATCCAAAGTGGAGAAGAAATTAGCAGATCTTAAAGCAGCCAAAGACTCCTCTATCCTTGGTAAAGGGTACGCATCTTTGTGTGTGATATGGTTGATTTTCCGGTAATCTACACACATTCTCATGGTGTTGTCTTTTTTTTTAACCAAGACTAGTGGAGCTGCCCAGGGGCTACAGCTATCCCTGATTACCCCAGCCTCCTTCATGTCTCTGAGCATCCCCTTGGCGTGTTGGTAATGTGCAGGGGGTACGGGTCGGTATCTCTCCTTTATGGGAGGATGATCTCCCGTGAGGATGTGGTGTTCTACCCCCTTGACTCGCCCGAAGTCTAACGGGTGTTTACTAAACACTCTCTCATACTCTTGAACCACCCGATAGACTCCCTGTTTCTGGTGTGAGGGAGTGGAGTCAGTACCCAAATGTAGTTGCTGACACCAGTCCTCCATTGTTTTCTCAGAGCCGTTACCTTCCTCCGGAGAAGATGGAGGCAAGGGTTCTATGGACTGTATGGAATTTCGATTGATGGTATACAATTTGGCCAGCGTGGCATACCTGGGCAGGTACACTTCCCTCTTCCCGATATTCACTACGCGAACGGGCACCCTCCCATGGCGTACATTGACCACCCCCCGTGCTGTCAAAATGGTGGGCCTACTGTCTGAGTAAACTGGTTCTACCATTTCCTGGTAATCTCTACCTCTCAGACCAATAGCTGCCCGGCACCAAATCATCATTTCACTTTTTGGGGGCATGGCAATAGGGAAAGGGTCACACATTCTCACGCTACCAATCTCACCACCGGAGAGTTCCACCTGTTGCTGTCGCATCAGTGCCCGGATCTCTTTCTGGAGCACTCGCTGCTCGCCGGAGCTGGCGTTCTTGGCAACCTGCTGTAAAATGAAAATCACTTCTGCAAGACAATTTTCAATCACATTAGTTCCTAGAGTTATCTTTGGGTGACTCTCGTGTTTGTCAATGTCTACAATGATCAGTCCCTGTGCTGCCAGTTCGACTCTACCGATTTTAATGGTCACCTCTTTAAATCCGATCTGTGGCACGGGCTGACCATTGCTGGCGATGATACTCAAGTCGTCGTCAGGGTAGCGGGTTATATCCGAGTCATTCCAGTACTGCTTGAAGAGCACGTACGGGATGGTGGTGACCTGTGACCCGGTGTCCAGTAGGGCACTCATAGGAATGCCATCCAGTACCACAGGCAAGACTGGACGTCCTCCCACGTATTTGTCACGCCAGTTCGATGGGCCTGATGATCTTTTTCCTAGGGGTTGGCCCTCTACCCTAGGTTGGGCCAGTTTAAAGGACAGTACCTTGCCATATGTCTGGGTTGATTGCAGCAGCGGCAGATGGGTTGTCCGTCCTCGTTGTATCGGTCGCTGGGTCTTCCTCTGGCCGGTGGGGTCCTCCTTGGTCGACGCCACGGGATGTCCTCCGGTCCGGATGCCAGCTGGATCTTCCCCGAAGTGGAAACCTGTAAAGACTGCACAGTTCGGGTTAGCGCAGCAACGCTTTTAGCTAGCTCTTGGACCTGATGGTGCAGGTCTGGAGCCGGGTCATGGCTCAAAGCCTGCGCATCAGTTCCCACAGGCCCTGCCGACAAGGGCGCCGCCTCCTGGTGGTAAGTGGTAGTGGGGCGTCTGTGGGTCACAACGCCACCTGGTGCTGGTTCTCGGAGCACCCGGATGGCTCTGTCCTTGAACTGTGCAAATCCCAGATGAGGGTCCTGTAAGGCCATTGCCCGCAACTGAGTTCGGTGGGCATTGCAATATAAACCCTCTATAAATTGTTCAGTCAACAGCCTGTCCTCGTCTCCCACGCCGTCAGGGTCGGTCTGCTTAATGGCTCTCAGGGCCTCTTGTAGGTTCAGAGCGTAGTCCCTTATACTCTCTTGTGCTCGCTGCTTGCACCCGTAGAATCTAAGCTTGATCTCGGCTGAGGTGCGGGTATCAAAGGTGTCCCTCAGCCGGGTTAGTATCCCTGCGACAGTCCTCCCCCCAGGTGGCCAGGACTTTACCTCCCTTTGGGCTGCCCCGGTTAATTGGGCCACCAGAATGCTCACTTTTTGCTCTTCTGTGAGGGGGTACACCTGGAAGAGGCTATCCAGCTTTTCTCTAAAGTCATGCAGGGTATGTGACTCCCCTGAGTACTGGGGTAGCCAGGCTGCCCCCAGGATATAGGGCATGGTGAAAGGCATGACCGCAACAGCGGTGGCGCTGGCGGGGGTTGGAGCGGTGAAGCTCTCCTCCGTATCCGACATCCTTCTCCCCCCTAGTGGACCGTGGCCTACCTTGCGATGATCCTCTTCCGTAGGCCGCGGCTCCGCAGTGGATCGTCAGGGTTGAGGACCTTCCGTCGCGCTCCTGTGACGTCGGCGTCAGCTGGGCTCCTTCCAGGACCTTACGCAGCGTCCGGACGTGAGGCGGGGCTTCAGTTCTCGCGCGCTTTCGGAGTCCACGCCCCTCTTCTTCCCGCGCGGCGTCTTCAAGATGGCGTCCAACGGCGGGAAAACTCCACGGATGGCGGGAAGAAGGCAGAAGATGGCGCCGGATGGCGGGAATCTTCACCACTGGTAAGTTTGAACAGTCTCTTTCAGGCACGCAGTACCCGGTGGTTGCGGGCACGAAATCCTGTCGACTACGCCAAAAGTTGACGCGCCCCTGGGCCTGCTTTCTGGTGTAGCGTTGCGCACGCACGGGTTACCCGGAGCCGGATCTATTAGGGGTGGTAGTCCTTGTGGCGGTGACCCGGTCCGTGCCCAGGGAGTCAGACTGAGTGGCGGTGTACGTAGCAGTAGATATTGGACGACTACGCCACCCGTTGAATGCAGCTATGGAGCCGCCGCTGCAGGGCAGACCGCTGAGGCCGGTGACACAGTTGTGCAGCGGAGATGGTATAACCCCCAACGGGAGGGGTATGGCCTCAGGGCAGCCGACGTGGATGATGGGGGTAGCAGGAACCACTCGGAGACGGTACGGTGTAGTTCAGGGTCTTTACTGGTGACAAAGACAGACCCTCCCGGAGTACTGGCTAGCGAATGGGGCCTGGTCAGTCCTTGAGCAGATGGGATTTCCCCTGGCCAGGCGGAGCTGTAGGCCTTCCCAACTAACTGTACTCTTCTGGCTACCTTGCTAGAGGCGGGTAAAAGTAGCCCACGTCCCTGAGTGTACCGTGTGGTGCTCACCCGTATGGCCGGTGACTCGGGGCCTTCTATTTGCTTCCGCTCCACGACGGCGGTGCTGGTCCCACGCGTGTGACCGTGCCTTCGGGTTTCTTGGCCAGAGGACCGGAAATCCCCTGCCTGACGGATTCTGCTGCTGGGTAAAAGTTAGTCCCCACAGCCTCGGACTCTGGGTCCGGTGAGAAAGCTTCGATCAGGGCGAGCTCTACAGCTACCAGCCCCTGACCTCTTCTTAGCACGATTCCCACAGAGCTCCTGGTCTTTCTTTCCTATTACTGCTTCTCTTCTTCTCTCTACTCTTCTTCCTAACCCTGCCTCAGCCCCAGGTTTATATAGGGGAAGTTCTTCCCCTCCCAGGACTGGGCAGGAGGTGTGGCATGCATAGGATCCCTGACCAAGAGACCTCCCACCTGCTCTCAGACATAACATTGCTGTTACTGTGGAAACCAGACCCCTGGGGTGCCACATTAATCCTTCAGAATACCAAGACATTGCATGGGAACGGTTTGGGGGGCGGGATCCTTTCCTGTTCCAGCATGACTGTTTAGCGGATATTCTTTCTGGGCCATGTGATGATCACACAGGGGGGCTGCCAGGTCATCTGGGAGGTTTCCATACAATGGTTCCAAGCAGAGATTGTCAGAAGGGAGGAATTGGTATACACAGAGTTTCTACTAGAAAGTTTCTCATAACACAATGAATATGCTATTGTTAGAGTTCCCCTTCAGCCAAGTAAGGATGCCGAAAGGAAAAAAAAAAAGGCCTGATGGCTGAGCTTTTTTTGAAAGCTTTATTAACCCCAAAAGGACCCAAAATTTGTTTGAAGGAGCTTCTCCTACACACCGATTGCATGCAGTTTCCAGTTATTTTCAGCTTTCAAGCTGCATCAAAGTAATGATGACCCACACAAGCGTATAAAAATCATTCAGAGTTTCATCCAGAAAAGTGGAATGATTTTTATCTCACTTGTCATCCGTATGCAATCTGTTCCTTTCCTGCAGCAATTAATAATTTACAGGACCATTTACAGTTTCCTATGTTACAGAATTGAAATATATCTGTAAAAATCGGATCTTAAACTGTGGCTCCGTTTGGCATCCAATTCTTAGCTGCTTGCCTATTGTCCTGTAGCTTGTTCCAGCCTTGTGCAAGTCTACAATTTTGTCCCTGGTGTCCTTAGACAGCTCTTTGGTTTTGGCCATGGTGGAGAGGTTGCAGTGTGATTGATTGAGTGTATGGACAGGAGTCTTTTATACTGGTAACGAGTTCAAACAGGTGCAATTAATACAGGTAATGAGTGCAGAGTAAGAGGGCTTCTTAAAGAAAAACTCTGTGAGAGGCAGAATTCTTGCTGGTTGGTAGGTGATCAAATACTTATTTCATGCAATAAAATGCAATTTAATTAATTATTTAAAAATCATACAATGTGATTTTCTGGTTTTTATTTTTAGATTCTGTCTCTCACAGTTGAAGTGTACCTACTATAAAAATTACAGACATCTCTATTTTTTATAGGTGGGAAAACAACAGGGGACATTTAAGCTGTGCAATGCTCCTCTGGGAAATTAAACTCTAGTGCCACCTATTGGAAGTAGCAATCCTAAAAGTCAAGATCGACCCTTTAACGAGCCTTGTCACATGAGTTAGGATATAAGCCAAATCAGAATCAATTTTCATATTTAATTTCCAAGAGGAGCATTGCGGCTGAAAAGTCTCCTCACCTCGGCGTGACATGCCACTCTCCACAAGGAGAAATGTTACCCCTTGGAACCTGGTCAGACGCCTCTCACCCAGCTAAACCAGAACTCACACGTTGCACTGAAGAGGGGCAGTACCCCGATACACAGCGTCTGCAAATTGAGATTCTGGTTTGGCGTTTATCCTAAGTCATGTGAGAAGGCTCGTTAAAGGGTCGATATTGACTTTTAGGATTACTACTTCCAATAGGTAGCGCTAGAGTTCTAGTCCTCTTCCTCTCTGAAGAGACCATCCCAGAGGAGCATTCCAAGGCTTAAAAGTCTCCTCACTTTGGCATGTCAGGTCACTCTCCACAAAGAGAAACGTTACCCCTTTGGATCCTGGATGATAAATTAAAATATTCACATCTGTATTATGCTATTACTGAGTCATTCTCCTCTTTGGGTAATTCACTCTGCACTTTTAGTATATTAGTAAAGACTCTGCTTGTCTGTGGTCATTTTAAGGGTAGAAACCATTTCTTTAGATGCAATTTTTCAACGGTGCAAAAATGATTCACAATAAAATGTATGCGTGCATAATGTTACGGAGGCTAAAAAGTGAATGCGCACTGAAACTTCAGAAAAGCACGAGTGAAGATCACATCGAAAAGAAAGATAACCTTCTGGTCACCTGAAATGATGCAGTCAGGTATTCTGGACAGAAAATAATTCCTCTCCATCTTGAGGCATAATGGAAAATAAAAACTGCTGACATATTTTATTAAGCACGAGATGAGAGAGCATAGACTGCCAGATAACATCTAAATTGTGCAGTTTTGCAGGACACAGTAATAGTAAATTTAAAGATTCATGGAATCCACCAAAACACAGCAATCTACTCTTGGCAGCACCCGTAGAAGGGGTCAAGAGTGGCAAATCAGAAGAGTTCCTGCAGTCTGATCGTTATCAGTATTTTATTAACAATGAAGTGTACATGCTGTAAGCCTGTATATAGGTGTATAGGACAGGGGAAGTGGATGACATTCATTACCTTGTTACATTGGCACTTCTCAGGGGGTGAGATATTTTAGGCTGCCAGAGAACCATTACGGTAATTCTTGACGTTGATTTGTTAAAAGTGGGCAAAATGGACAATTGTAAGGATCTGAGCACCTCTGTACGGGCAAAATTGTGACAACTTAGACATCTGGATCAGAGCATCTTGAAATTAATGTTGTCCGAAATGTTCCCGCTATGCAGTGGATAGACCCTAATAAAAATGGACCAAGGAAGGACAGCCGGTGGGCATGCGACAAGGTTAGGAGAATTTAACCTTTGTCAATGGAAAAAAAAATTGCCAGGTATTGAATAGTCTTAAGCTGTGTGCCCACAATATGTTGTTTTTGACTGACTCGTTTTGCTGCATCAAAAACGCAGCATCTTACAGTTCCAGCAAAATGGATGGGATTTATAGGAATCTCCTGCCCTCTGTAATTTTTATTTTACTCAATGTAAACTGATCTGCGAGTTTCAAATCTGCAACATGTACCTTTTGTCTTGCGGGTACTGAGTTTTATGTGCAGATTTCCCTCATAGACTTGCATTAAATGGTGAAAATCCACATGTAAAAAACACACATGACTTTTTTAGGTGTTTTTCCGAGGCAGAAATGCATCAAAAACGCATGTAATCTGCACCTAAGCACATCAGTAAAGTGTTGTCAAAGCCAAATAGCAGGAAGTATCAAAATCAAATCAGCTTTGTGTAAAACATCACATATCAAAAAGAGACTAAAAACACATAGAAAAAAAACAGGATAAAAATGCAATGAAAATGCAGGTAACCTCATTTACTTAAAAGGTGCAGAGAAGTTACATGAAAAAACACCATTTACAGACTATAAAAGGCAAGTTCACGCCGAGTTTGCTTGAGATGTAAAAATCCAATGTGGTTTTAAAGAGAAGTTTTTCAAATCTGACTTTTTTTAACCAGTTTTTAATGGGTTTTTTTGCAGCTTTTTGACAAATTGTGTCAATTTTGGAGCAAATTTCACCAAAAAATTAGCATTTTCTCAGGCTAGGTTTTCCAATCTCATTGTAAAGAAAAACTAGCATAAAACTTGCTGTGGAGACTGCAATGTGGATTTTCCATGACAATCAATTGGAAGGTTATTCAAAGAGTATTTGAAGAAGTTTTTGATGTGGAATTTGAAGTGGGTCTGCATCAAGATCGACCAGGGGGTTAAAAAAAAAAAAAGACGTTGTTAACATAATGAGAAGTGAAAAGTTTTTAGCCCTTTCCTAATTAACAGCTATATGGTCATTTCCATCCATTTACCTGGATAGCATGCTGTCTATTTCCATACCAGGGAAACCTGAGCAGACAGCCCTTTGTCACGCGTGAGTGCTACTAATCAGGTTTTCAGCTTTGCAACTGCTAAATCCTATGTAAATGCAAATATCAGTCAGACACAGCACACGGGTGCATATGACATAAATGCTGAGAGGAATATGTAGAAATCTGCCCTTGGTGTAGAGCATGCTAAATATATAAAACCCAGAAATGTACAAAGACAAACAAGAGTGAGGGCGCTAACAGCCGAATGTCAGGGTTTAGAGAAGCCGACACACAACAATGTCTTCTATACAAAAATAAGTCGCTTTCAATAGATTCAAAGCAATAAGCAAATAATTCAAGTTGTTATTGATGCAGGATTAGCACCAAAGTTTCGGTCACTCTGGAGCATTGTAAATGGTATATCTGTACAGCCGGGGCGTAGTAGTGACACAAGGCACATGTGGGTCTGGTCAGAATCAGCCAACTTTCCACTCTGCAAGACACAAAATTCAAAAACCATTAAGTTTAGGAAACATATGAGTATTTAATCACATTATCTTTATTAACAAATTATATTAAAACATTATTAAAGCATTTACATTTAAACACGTAGAGCATCCATGAAGGCGAGGATATTTAGACTTGCATAGAGATATTCATAATAAGATTCACCAAAATACCTGATGTTAGTTTAGGGATATATCACTATGTGATTTTAATGCATGCGGGTTACCCTGTCCGATCTATATAAAACTAAATGAGCCCCCTGATAAAGATATGGGCAAAACGCGCGTCGGGGCAGCGAGGCAGACAGCACACGGGCACTAACTCTATATCTGCAGGTATTTATCTATCCAAATTGATTTGTATAATCAACTGAACCCTGTATATTACATGCACATGTCTAATTTTGAGAAAAATTACGGCAACTAACCGGAGCCAATAAGGATTAAAATGGCACGTTTTGCACATAACACTTTATCCCTAATTAAAAGCCTAAATTGTTCAGGACTATATTTTCACAGGGGGCTCACTTAGTTTTATATAGATTGGATAGTATAACCTGCATGCACTAAAATCACCAAAGGGATATATCCCTAAACTAACATCAGGTATTTTGGTGAATATAATTATTAATATCTCTATGAAAGTCTAAATATCTTCACCTTCATGGATGCACTACATGTTTAAATGTACATGTTTTCATAATATTTTAATATAATTTCTTAATAAAGATAATATGATTAAATACTCATATGTTTCTTAAACTTTATGCTTTTTTAATTTTGTGTTTTGCATGTTAGTTGAGTTATTCTAACTAATTATAGTGACTCCAGGTGAGAACATAAGTATAATTAATTACTTCCCACTCTGGCAGCTGACAATAATGCCCCCTATTACTGTCCCTGTAGATACAGTACAGACCAAAAGTTTGGACACACCTTCTCATTTAAAGATTTTTCTGTATTTTCTTGACTATGAAAATTGTACATTCACACTGAAGGCATCAAAACTATGAATTAACACATGTGGAATTATATACTTAACAAAAAAGTGTGAAACAACTGAAAATATGTCTTATATTCTAGGTTCTTCAAAGTAGCCACCTTTTGCTTTGATGACTGCTTTGCACACTCTTGGCATTCTCTTGATGAGCTTCAAGAGGTAGTCACCGGAAATGGTCTTCCAACCATCTTGAAGAAGTTCCCAGAGATGCTTAGCACTCGTTGGCCCTTTTGCCTTCACTCTGCGGTCCAGCTCACCCCAAACCATCTCGATTGGGTTCAAGTCTGGTGACTGGAAGCCAGGTCATCTGACGTAGCACCCCATCACTCTCGTTCTTGGTCAAATAGGCCTTACACAGCGTAGAGGTGTGTTTGGGGTCATTATCCTTATTGAAAAATAAATGATGGTCCAACTAAACGCAAACCGGATGGAATAGCATGCCACTGCAAGATGCTATGGTAGCCATGCTGGTTCAGTATTTTGAATAAATCCCTAAGTGTGTCACCAGCAAAGCACCCCCACACCATCACACCTCCTCCATGCTTCACGGTGGGAACCAGGCATGTAGAGTCCATCCGTTCACCTTTTCTGCGTCGCACAAAGGCACGGTGGTTGGAACCAAAGATCTCAAGTTTGGACTCATCAGACCAAAGCACAGATTTCCACTGGTCTAATGTCCATCCCTTGTGTTCTTTAGCCCAGACAAGTCTCTTCTGCTTGTTGCCTGTCCTTAGCAGTGGTTTCCTAGCACCTATTTTACCATGAAGGCATGCTGCACAAAGTCTCCTCTTAACAGTTGTTGTAGAGATGTGTCTGCTGCTAGAACTCTGTGTGGCATTGACCTGGTCTCTAATCTGAGCTGCTGTTAACCTGCGATTTCTGAGGCTGGTGACTCGGATAAACTTATCCTTAGAAGCAGAGGTGACTTTTGGTCTTCCTTTCCTGGGGCGGTCCTCATGTGAGCCAGTTTCTTTGTAGCGCTTGATGGTTTTTGCAACTGCACTTGGGGACACTTTCAAAGTTTTCCCAATTTTTCGCACTGACTGACCTTCATTTCTTAAAGTAATAATGGCCACTCATTTTTCTTTGCTTAGAATTTGTATTATGGCAAGAAAAAAGCAGCTAACAGTCTATTCAGTAGGACTATCAGCTATGTATCCACCAGACTTCTGCACAACACAACTGATGGTCCCAACTCCATTTATAAGGCAAAAAATCCCACTTATTAAACCTGACAGGGCACACCTGTGAAGTGAAAACCATTTCTGGTGACTACCTCTTGAAGCTCATCAAGAGAATGCCAAGAGTGTGCAAAGCAGTCATCAAAGCAAAAGGTGGCTACTTTGAAGAACCTAGAATATAAGACATATTTTCAGTTGTTTCACACTTTTTTGTTAAGTATATAATTCCACATGTGTTAATTCATAGTTTTGATGCCTTCAGTGTGAATGTACAATTTCAAAGTAATGAAAATACAGAAAAATCTTTAAATGAGAAGGTGTGTCCAAACTTTTGGTCTATACTGTAGGTATTGTGGGATTTAAAGGGGTGTGTCCACCACATAGTCTGCCAAATCTCTTCTGACTGTTTGGTCAGTTTGAGATTGTAGATCCTCCCCCCTCCAAAACTGATAACACCCAGGTGTCAATGTAGTCATATTTGTAGGAAGAATAACAGAGGAACGGTACAACAGGAGTTTTAAGAAAAAAATGCTCTACAAATTTTTTAAATTGTGGGGAATGAAAAGGTTTACAGTATTAGAACAGATATGTCCTGGTAGATGACAGGTATTATTTTAGTACAAAATGGAGACTGATGTTTCAAAGTAGACTGTGCTGCTGTAGAGTGGAAGCAGTTCCAGAATGGAATAGTAATTTTACTGAAACACGTAAAAATAAAATCTACGAAATTCACTTGGATCTGTGGTTCCTTGAGGGCTGGCTTAAAGGGGTTGTCCACTACTTGGACAACCCCTTCTCATACCCCAAGCTTGGCCCCGATAAAATAAAAAAAGCTTATATTTACCTTCTGTGCCGGAGTCGTTCCAGCGATGTCAGCATTCGCGGTTCCGGGGCTCTCGTGCGGTTGTTGTGACACGTGAGCCCGGCGTCCAATCAGCGCTGGTGTCACTGTTCCCGCCTTCTGTCGTATTAAACATAAATAGGAAGTCCGGGCTGCAGCTGATCTCTGACTTCCTCTTCATGCTCAATTCGACAGGAGGTGGGGCCAGTGACGCCAGCGTTGATTGGGTGCCGGGGTCATGTGTCACAACATCCGCACGAGAGCCCCGGGACCACGAGTGCTGACACGTCGAGAACGGCACCAGCACAGGAGGTGAAATTAAGCTTTTTTATTTTATCGAGGCCAAACATGGGCTATGAAAAGGAGTTGTCCAAGTAGTGGACAACTTATTTAAGAAGTACAGCTCTGAAGAGATTGGTGAAGAGGTGTCCAGCAGTAGTACTTCAGCCCATATTCTGTAATCCCAACCTCGATATCCATGTTTGATCAAGGTGACAGACTCCATTGGATTACCAGGTAGCGATGACATAATACACAAGATCTTTTATTTTGCATCAAGTTTATAAATTGCCATAAGCAATTTAACAGAAAGCACACAGGGGAGTATACACAATTAGAGAAGCTATTTCTCCCATCTAAATAAATTGGATATTAATTTTAAATTAATATGGATATTGGTGTTTTTTTTTTCCCTTTCTCTTTTTCAAATTCCTGAATGTAATTATCACCTCAACCAAAGTCATGATATACTTTAAAGGCGGGTTATACAAAAGTCTTCCAATCATAATTGGCTGTTATTACACCCACACATCCCAAGAAAAAAAACTACTCTCAAAAGAAATTATGTGGAATAAAACATTTGTTTTTATCCTCATTTTATTACACCAGTGCTCACATTTAAAGCAGGTTTTAGTCATGCAGTTGTATAATAGCTTCACGTTAGGGCAGGTTCACACAACAGTATGAGAAAAAAAACATTCAGAGTTGCCTCCAGAAAGGGACGATATTTTTCTCACTTTTCATCCATATACAATCCGTTTTTTTACTCAGCAGCTATTAATCATTCACAGGACCATTTATAGTTTCCTATGTTACAGAATTGTAATGTATTTGTAAAATTGGATGTTCTACTGTGTCTGTACGGCATCCGATTTTTTCCCCCTCACACCCATAGACTTGAATGGTCGAGTCTCATCCGATTTTCAGAGCAAAATCGTGCATGCTGCAATTTTTTTCACATGCAGATTCAGTGAGTGAAAAAAATTGTTCATCTGCGCTGCTTCATTGAATAACATCGGTCCGAGTGCGATCCATTTTTTTTAATGAACAGCACTCAGACCGAAAATATGGTCGTGTGCACGAGCCTTTACATAAGATTCTGGATCATGCTAGTGTAAGAAGGTGTCCCATGGAAGAGGAGATTCCCCAGCTTTGTGCGGAGTTTTTGACTGGAGACTGCCACATACTGCTCAAACAGAACTGGGGTTAATTAAGGGTGAGGGGTCATAATTAAGGGTTTTATAAGTGGCAGCTGGTTGGGGCTTCCAGTCCTTTGGAAGTGCATTGAGCTGTAGGGTGGATTGCTGCTAAAGGGGAAAAAAAAAACTGTTTAAAGCCTCTTCGTTAGCGAGTGTGAACGAGCTGAGTGTGACCGGAGCGTAAGTGCAAGCGGAAGTAAGTGTGTGACTTGTGATTCAGGGAGTTTGGAAGGGAGGAATTGACTGAATTGCTGTCTGTATTTTATTAATTCTTTACATTTCTTTTTACTTAACATTTCTGTCTAGTGCAATCCCCATTAGGAAATGAGCTCCATTATTGACAATGCTATCCAGTGTACATCTTGCCACATGGGTGCAATCCTTTAACAGCCGGTCGTGGGTGCATACTGCTGTGCGAGATGTGAGCACGTTGTGCGTTTGGAAGCCCAGGTACTGGATCTAAATGAACAGCTGGCAACACAGATCCATTGACAATATGGAAAGGAGTCTGCTGCTTACCGAGCAGCTGCTCACTGGGGTAGATGTGGGGGAGGGTGGTAATATGGAGCTGCAGTACAGTGAGGCAGCTAGCTGAGTGACAGTTGAAGGTAGGGTAGAGAAAAGAGTGCTATGGAGGCTAGTCCTGATCTGGCACACCCCAATAAGTTTGCAAAATTGGCAGATGAGGGGGGTGTCAGTACAGGGGTAGCTCTGCTGCAGCAAGGCATGTCCTCTGAAAGCTGGAGGGGTGTCAGCTCCAGGAAGGGGGGAAATAGGAGAGCAGGGCAGGCCAGGCAGGTGCTGGTAGTAGGGGACTCAATTATTAGGGGAATAGATAGGGCAATCTGTCACAAAGACAGAGATCGTCGAACAGTGTGCTGCCTACCTGGCGCTCGAGTCCGGCACATCGCTGATCGGGTTCACAGATTACTGGGAGGGGCTTGTGAGGACCCAGCAGTCATGGTGCACATTGGCACAAATGACAAAGTTAGAGGTAGGTGCAAGGTTCTTAAAGACGATTTCAGGGAATTAGGCTGCAAGCTTAAAGCAAGGACCTCCAAGGTGGTATTCTCTGAAATACTGCCTGTACCACGTGCCACGCTAGAGAGGCAACGGGAGATTAGGGAGATAAATAAGTGGCTCCGGAATTGGTGTAGGAAGGAGGGGTTTGGGTTCCTGGAGAACTGGGCCGACTTCTCAGTTGGCTACAGGTTCTACGCTAGGGACGGGCTGCACCTCAATGGGGAGGGTGCAGCTGTGCTGGGGGAGAAAATGGTCAGATGGATGGAGGAGGGTTTAAACTAGGGATTGGGGGTGTGGGGGGGGGGTATTCATTTTATAGGTGGGGAAGATAGTGACCTGGGCACAAATAAAGAAATTGGGGGTGGGGTTAGAACAGTCAGTATAGTAAGAAGGAATAAAGGTACAGAGAGATACATAAAATGCATGTACACTAATGCCAGAAGCCTCACCAACAAAATGGAGGAATTAGAATTAATTTTGTTGTAAAATAATGGACATGGTGGGGATGTCTGAGACATGGCTGGACGAGAGCCATGACTGGGCAGTTGATTTACAGGGATTTAGTCTGTTCAGAAATGACCGTACAAACAAGCGAGGGGGGGTGTTTATATGTAAAATCATCCTTAAAACCCATCTTGCGTGATAATATATGCGAATCTAATGAAAATGTAGAGTCCCTGTGGGTGGAGATAAAGGGAGGGGGAAAAAAATAATAAATTACTGATGATAGGGGGTTGTTATAAGTCTCCAAAAATAATGGAAGCGGCGGAGAATATCCTCGTTAAGCAAATAGATGAAGCAGCGACTCAAGGAGAAGTCATTATTATGGGGGACTTCAACTACCCTGAAATAAATTGGGGAACAGAAACCTGTAGTTCCAGCAAAGGTAATAGGTTTTTTGACAACTATGAGAGACAATTACCTTACACAACTGGTTCAGGACCCAACAAGAAGGGAGGCACTGCTAGACCTAATATTAACCAACAGGCCAGACCGCATATCAAATATACGAGTTGGGGGTCACTTGGGTAATAGTGATCACAAAATAATAAAGTTTTCATGTATCCTTTAATAAGATGTGTAGTAGAGGGGTTACAAGGACACTAAACTTCAGGAAGGCAAATTTCCAACGGTTGAGAGATGATCTTAGTGCAATAAACTGGGACGATATCCTGAGACATAAAACTACACAAAGCAAATGGGAGACATTTATTAGCATCCTGAATAGGACCTGTGCACAATATATACCCTGTGGGAATAAACATGCTAGAAATAGGAGGAAACCACTATGGCTAAATAGAGCTGTAAGGGGCGCAATAAGTGACAAAAAGAAAGCATTTAGAGAACTAAAGCAAGTAGGTAGTGATGAGGCATTAAATAAATACAGAAAATTAAATAAATTCTGTAAAAACCAAATCAAGGCAGCAAAGATTGAGACAGAGAGAGACTCATTGCCAGAGAAAGTAAAAATAATCCCAAAATATTCTTTAACTACATAAATAGTAAAAAAAAAACTAAAAAATGATAGTGTTGGCCCCCTTAAATAGTCTGGGTGAAATGGTGGATGAGGAAAAAGCCAATATGCTAAATGATTTTTGTCAACAGTATTTACACAAGAAAATCGCATGACAGAAAATATGATTACAAAAATTGCCCATTAAATGTCACTTGCTTAACCCAGCAGGGAGGCGGCGTCTAAAAATCACTAAAGTTGCCAAATCCCCGGGCCCGGATGGGATACACCCGCGAGTACTGCAGGAATTAAGTAAAGTCATAGATAGACCATTATTTTTAATCTTTAAAGATTTCATAATAACAGGGTCTGTACCACAGGACTGGCGTATAGCAAATGTGGTGCCAATATTCAAAAAGGGGACAAAAACTGAACTTGGAAATTATAGGCCAGTAAGCTTAACCTCTACTGTGGGTAAAATCCTGGAGGGTTTCCTAAGAGATGCTATGATAGAGTATCTGAAGAAGAATAACGTCATGACCCAATATCAACATGGGTTTACGAGGGACCGTTCCTGTCAGACTAATCTGATCAGTTTTTATGAGGAGGCAAGTTCTGGACTGGACCAAGGAAATGCAGTGGATGTTGTGTATATGGACTTTTCAAAGGCTTTTGAGACGGTTCCACGCAAAATGTTGATACATAAAATGAGAACAATGGGGATAGGGGAAAATATATGTATGTGGGTTAAGAATTGGCTCAGTGATAGGAAACAAAGGGTGGTTATTAATGGAAAACACTCAGACTGGGTCACAGTTAACAGTGGGGTACCACAGGGGTCAGTATTGGGCCCCCTTCTTTTTAACATATTTATTAATGACCTTGTAGAGGGCATACAGAGTAATATTTCAATATTTGCAGATGACACTAAACTCTGCAGGGTAATCAATACAGAGGAGGACAATTTTATATTACAGGAGAATCTATGTAAACTAGAAGCTTGGGCTGATAAATGGCAAATGAGCTTTAATGGGGATAAATGTAAGGTAATGCACTTGGGCAGAGGAAATAAAATGTATAATTATATGCTTAATTGTAAAACACTGGGCAAAACTGTCACTGAAAAAGACCTGGGTGTATTGGTGGACGACAAGCTCACGTTTAGTGGCCAGTGTCAGGCAGCTGCTGCAAAGGCAAATAAAATAATGGGATACATTAAAATATTCATAGATGCTCATGAGGAGAACATAATTTTACCTCTATACAAGTCACTAGTACGACCACACTTAGAATACTGTGTACAGTTCTGGTCACCGGTGTATAAGAAAGACATAGCTGAACTAGAGCGGGTGCAGAGAAGAGCGACCAAGGTTATTAGAGGACTGGGGGATCAGCAATACCAAGACAGGTTATTACACTTGGGGTTATTTACTTTGGAAAAACAAAGGCTTAGGGGTGATCTTATTACTATGTACAAGTATATGAGGGGACAGTACAAAGACCTTTCTACTGATCTTTTTACTCTGAGGCCGGAGACGGGGACAAGGGGGCATCTTCTACGTCTGGAGGAAAGAAGGTTTAATCATAATCACAGACGCGGATTCTTTACTGTAAGAGCAGTGAGACTATGGAACTCTCTGCCGCATGATGAGGTAAAGAGTGATTCACTACTAACATTTAAGAAGGGCCTGGATGCCTTTCTTGAAAAGTATAATATTACAGGTTATATATACTAGATTCCTTGATAGGCGTTGATCCAGGGAACTAGTCTGATTGTCGTATGGAGTCGGGAAGGAATTTTTTTCCCCAATGTGGAGCTTAGCGTTTGACACGGGTTTTTTTTTTTTGCCTTCCTCTGGATCAACATGTTAGGCTATGGGTTGAACTAGATGGACTTAGTCTTCCTTCAACCTTAAAAGCTATGTTACTATGTATGTTACTAAAACAAGGGGGAAGTGTTTCAGGAAGGAGGAGTCTAAAAGGAGCACCAGGTCAGGTGATATCAGTAATGCAGCTCCCAGATATAAAAGGCCGGAAAGACAAGGGAGGAACGCCGCTGGCCGAGTCACCAGTACGTGCTCGGAGACCTAACCCAGCAGGGCGTTGTGTGCCCATGAGCAGGATTCAGTCAAGATCCTTGAACCAGATCATGCCAGTCAAGACTAGAGGCCCAGCCCTTATTCATCCTGGCCCAATAGACAACCATTGAAGGTCAAGCACCAAAGACCAGGTGCAGACCCCAATCTGGAATTAAACATACGCTGCGGTGATCAGGAGGTGCGAGTGAACCATGCTGTTACTTCCAGCACTGATGTACGGTAAAGGGTTCGGTCCGGGGCGGGGCAACAGACGGGATGGGGGCCGGCAAGTGTGAAGAGGGCCCAGGGAACATTACTTTACATTGTTAGAAGGACCTGTAGCCTAGTGGGAAATACCGTTGACCCCGTTAGCACCTGTAGCTGAAGTGGGACCATTTTAGTGACATCCTTATTGCTGTGAATGTCGCAACCACTAGAAAGTAGCTAGACAGTATAGAGGATTCCAGTTGCAAGTGTTAGGCTATGTGCCCACAATGCAGAAATGCTCCGGATTTTTCCTGAGCGTTTCTGCATCTCCCTGGCAGAAAAAACGCGTGCAGATTGTACATGTGGATTGTACATGCGTTTTTTCTGCCAGGTAGAAGCGCAAGTGAAGCATTTTGAACATGCGATTTCGCCTGCGCGTTGTCAAGCGCTTTTCCAGGCGATTTTAGCACCACTTGGAAAGTGCTTGAAAACTTGGTCACACAATATAAATCCATGCAACCGGCATGGACTTATATAGTGTGACCAAGTTACGATGCTGCAAATGCAGCATCAATAGTAGAACAAAATTAAAAAAACATATTATACTCACCTTCACATGGCCCCCGGTCTCCTTAGCGATGCGTCCAGTATCTTCGGCGGCTCTCGGTGCTCTAAAAAGGACCTTCCATGATGTCATTTAGTCATGTGATGGTCTCTCGACCATCACCTGACCACTGACGTCAGCAGTCGCGCGACAGTCACATGACTAAATGACGTCATGGAAGGTCCTTGCAGACCACCGCCGGACGCCAGGGAGACCGCAGAGGAAACTGGGGGCACCGGAAAGGTGAGTATAAGTTTTTTTTTTTTTTATTTTAATTCTTTAACTACAAATACTATGGTACCCGGGTCTGGAGGAGAGTCTCCTCTTCTCCAGATCCGGGTACCATCCGAGCATTGAACTGCAGGATATCTGCATGTGTAAATGTAGTCATGCGGATATTATGCGGTCCAATGCAAGTCAATGGCGGCTAAAACACCGTGATTCCGCAAAATTAATGGTAGTGCTGCCGCGGATTTTTCCGCAATGATAATCCGCAACGGAAATTTCCGCAGCATGTGCACAGCTCATGCGGATTATCATTGGGGAACATGGCAGACCTTCTACCAAGCGTTTTTAAGCGTTTCTGCAGCGGAATTGCCACTGTGGAAACGCTTAAACGCCTTGTGGACACACAGCCTTATAGTGTTTAATATCATCTTTGCTGTTATTTCATACTGTAAATATTCTGTATGCGCACAGTTTACATTCTACCAAAACTACCCCTCCTTATATCCGTGTTAGGAAAATAAACGGTTACGTTGGTTACTTCCACCTGGTCCTGGTCTGCGTGTTGCATCCAGTAACCAGTTTACACTAGGAATAGTAGCAGCAGTTTTCTAGCCACCTTTTAAAGATGCACTTGAGCCAAAGTGTTCATGTGAAATACAAAATGATTGTGTCTGGATAGTTGTACAAATCTCCATTAAAGAGCAACAATTGTTTTGTTTATTTTTCCATAAATGAATAGTACACATAAAAAAAAAAAAAAAGTTGTAATATTCTATTAACGAAATCAGCTTCTTCCGCCTCCTGGACTGATCTTTCATTCTCAAATCTGTCTGTGGTGAATGCACATTTTTCCCATTGCTGAGATAGGAGATAACAGTTGGTGCTTATAAAGATCTATGGAGAACTGTAACTGTCATTTAAAGAGACAGCAGAATGTCTGTCTGCCTCTAGCTCCTCCCTTATCCCCTTTTTAAAAAGCACCAAATGTCATCTCCTATCTTAGTAATGGGAAATCTGTCTTCACGGAATACAGATTTTTATCCGTGAATTGAGAATGAGAGATTCTTTAACCATTCCAGCTTGTAGATATTAAAGGACGGGCATTTTAATTCCATAGAACCTTCATGTACAGAATTTTGTACCTTCTGGCTTCTTCCAACTTTAAAAAGAAGTTGAAAGTTGCAACTTTAATCAAGTTATCATTATAGATCTTCCTTGAAAAGGTTGTTTAGACCATAATGTGTGAACTGTGCTGACATCCGTAATAACTATCTGCTGCGTCTTAAGTCTTCCTTTGTAACCCAAGACTTTGTTCTTCCTCTATAATACGCTGATAATCCCTACCGTCTTTTATTCTACCAAAATATACATTACTTTGTATGGTAGCCATGACAACCATTCTCTTCTGTATTTCTATTCTGTAGCTCAATTTCGTGGTTACCTGCCGCTAGTGCTCGTCCTCTCGATCACCGGCGTACATTACGGATAGAAGTTGTTCTCTCGTCTTCTAAAATAAAGCACAAAGTCTACAGATCAGAAATGTAAGATCCAATTGGCTGCTTGGGTCTTCTTTTCACAATACAACACTTTATCCTTTTTGATTTTTTTGTCAGATATGCTCAATATAAAGCCTTCTTTACACACAAAGGCTCAGTGTGAAATACTTTCCTCTTCATGTAATTGTCCTTCATACAACACATTGAAAAAGGAGCAACAATGGCCGCATTGATCCTGGACCCAAATAAAAAGTAAACTAACCCTGCTTACACATTAGTCCACTTTTCTCAATTTCTAGATAAAACCGCTAGAACTGCTTAAAAAAAAAACGTAAAAACAAGGATACAAAGCGCAATAGGGTCTTATCTGAGTATTTAGGGTTTATGATCACAGTAACCTGCTCGGGTTGTGTGTGACACAACCACTGTCTTATACATTCTGTGGATGATACAGACTATTGTAAGGAGCCAGGATACGTGGACTTCAAGTGTGCTGCTGACTTAAAGGACGGATCCAAAGACAAATTAATAAAAGGTGGTTTATTGTCAAATCCAACTCCTTCCGACTTTCACATGTGGTTGTTCTGAAGAAGAAGTCGGATTTGACTCAAATACGTTAATAAACCACGTTCTATTAATTTGTCTTCGGATCCATACTTTAAATCAGCAGCGCACCTGAAGTCCACGTATCCTGGCTCCTTATACATTAAAAAGAATTCAGAATAAGGATTTGTTGGGTGTAAAGAAATATTTTACTTTTGACTCTTTGTGGGCACCAGCTGAGGCCCCACCAATCTTCGAGCCTCCTCCTTCAATGGGTACAAATTGTGACTGCAGCAGCCAGCCAAATCAAGGGCTACAACAGTGATTGGCTGCAGTGGTCACATGTCCAGGCGACTGAAATTGGCTGGATCTGAAGAGAAGGAGATTTACTTTTTGAGCATACTGGTCTGTTAATGGGATTAGATTTAAAAAAAAAGGAGAAAAAAAAACAAAACAACTTACGGTAATGAGAAATCTCAATAAAAAATGTAAATAAATTCCTAAATACCTTTTTTTTAATAGAAAATCATGCATGTTTTACCTAGAGAGGCAACCACTACAGAATTACTATGGCCTTGATCTTGATACAATGACAGGAACCTGTCTCAGAAGGTTAATGAGACAGGTGGTTGTGAGCACGTGCAGTAGGAGGCTCCACTTCCATGACTTACAGATGGTATAGGTTATCTCCAAGTAAAAGCAGCCGCTCAACATCCAAAAAACAAAATAAAAACAAAACACAACATGGTTGTATGCAGTGTGGGCAGCCTTTTCTTACCTCAACACACCCGGTCTCTCCAGTATTAGATCACAGACAGGTTAGACAGCAGTGTGAACAACCTCTTACCTCAGCACTTCTGGTATCTACAGTAACAGATCACATTGACAGAGTGGACAGCAGTCTCTTCTTATCTTGGCTCCTCTGGTATTTCCAGTATTAGAGGTGATAAGATAAGAAGAGGCTGCTCTTTTTACCTAATCATCCCTGGTTTCTTCAGTATGAGATCAGGTGGACAGCAGTGTGAGCAGCCTCTTCTTATGTCAGCATCCTTACATAGTTACATAGCTTATAAGGCCGAAAAAAGACAAGCGTCCATCCAGTTCAGCCTATTTCTTGTGCACTGCAGCTATTCCGCAGCGTTGATCCAGGGGAAGGCAAAAAAAAAAACCATGCGGTATAGGCCAATTTACATCATTGAGGAAAAATTCACTTCCCGACTCCAATCTGGCAGTCAGATTAAATCCCTGGATTAATTAACTATCACTAAGCATAAGATGTAATTTTATTGTTCTCAAGAAAGGAGTCCAGGCCTCTCTTGAACTCATTAAGTGAGTTGGACATCACCACTTCCTCTCCCAGAGAGTTCCAGAGTCTCACGGCTCTGACCGTAAAGAATCCCCTTCTATGCTGGTGCAGGAACATCCTTTCCTCCAGACGCATAGTGTGCCCCCTCGTCTTTGTCACCATCCTTGGTATAAACAGGTCATGGGAGAGATCTCTGTACTGCCCCCTGATGTATTTATACATGTTTATGAGGTCTCCCCTAAGCCTTCTCTTTTCCAACGTAAATAGGCCTAATTTTGACAACCTCTCTGGGTATTCTAGTCCCTCCATTCCCTTTATTACCTTAGTCGCCCTCCTTTGTACCCTCTCTAGCTCCAATATGTCTTTTCTGAGCACCGGCGCCCAGAACTGTGCACAATATTCTAAGTGCGGTCTTACCAGCGCTTTATACAGAGGAAGAACAATGTTCTCATCATATGCCCCTATTCCTCTTCTGATGCATGCCATGACTCTATTTGCCTTCGCAGCTGCTGCCTGACACTGGGCACTCCAATTTAATTTGCTGTTAACCAAGACGCCCAGGTCCTTCTCCATGTCAGATTTCCCCAACGGTTTCCCATTTAATATGTATAGGTGACTGCGGTTTTTCTTTCCCATGTGCATGACCTTACATTTATCGGCATTGAACCCCATTTGCCACTTTTTGGCCCAACTCCCCAATTTATCTAAATCCTCCTGTAGCTGTGCCCTATCCTCATCTGTATTAACTACTTTACAGTCCTTGGCTTCTTCAGTATTAGATTAGGTGGACAGCAGTGTGAGCAGCCTCTTCTTACGTCAGCATCCTTGGTTTCTTCAGTATTAGATCAGGTGGACAGCAGTGTGAGCAGCCTCTTACTTCAGCTCCTCTGGTATTTCCCATATTAGAGGTGACAGACAGGGTGAGCAGCCTCTCCTTACCTTAGTACCCCCACACTTAGATCCACTGGGAGCACAACTTTATGCACATGACCGGAGGAGGCAGAGCTTTCTACTGCACATGCTCACAGGCACCGGTACCATTAACAATCTAGAACAGGTTTAGAATGCCTGCAGTTGAGCATATGAAAAATTGTCCAAGTTTTATCCAGGAAACAAAATTTTTCTAATTTTCATCCATGTGTCCTTTGTGTCAGTGTGCTATCCATTTTCATACAAGTACATTAAAAACATGCAGATGATCACATATAGTTTCCTAGGTTTATAAGCAAAATATATCTGTAAAAGTCGAATGCCATTTTGATGCTCTGCGTGCGATCAGATTTTTTTTTTTTTTTAGCACCCATAGACTTGAATGTGTGAGACTCTGAAGAAAGTAGTGCATGCTGTGATATTTTTTCTCATGGACACTCTGACCGAGAAAAAGAAAAAAATTCATTCTAAACAGCCCTATTGAATAACATGGGTCAGTGCGCTGTCCGTGTGTGATCAGATCAAAAATTGGACAGCACACATCCAACTTATATGCTCGTCCTCCTTAATGTCAGAACTACAAGACGGATGTCCCCTACCCCACTCTGCAAAACTGTTCTCTTAAAAAGTGGGTACAAACTTTTTTTTTTTTTTTTTTTTTTTTGGGGGGGGGCATCTAAAAACTTAGGTATGTTTTCTTGTTCAAAAATTGTATTCTATTAATAAATCTAAAAAAAAGTGCGCCTTTTACCCAGATGGATACTATGGATATGTTTACCCAGCTATAAGTGTAGCAGTTTATTGAATTGGCTATGAAATCTACCACTGTATGTCTGATATAAAAATCATATACGCCTTAAGAACAATCTGATCGTGTGGATATAGACCGATTACTCATACGAAAGTGATATCCTTTTAGGACTTCTATATGCATCATATATAGTTATGGATCAATTAAGCACAGCATCAGGTACATATAGTATTTATTTGAGTGCATTAAGGCATTAGGTGATATAAACGACAAAGAACATGGAGTCATTCACTGCAAATCATTACAGATTCTCAGTTTTTTTTTTCAGAAAATCACAGTTTACGTTTATAAACGAGCTTATACCACATTCACATTTTCTTAGGTTAAATATATTTTTCCCATTAAGGAATAGAATTGCCTAAGGGTGTGTTCACACAGAGGCAGAAAAATCCGGACAGTTATTTCCTCTCTCCCCCAAAGAGGAGTCCACTTCTGGAAACACTACTTTTTATTTTTCTGAACTCATTACCTAAGTGTGTTTCCCCACACAGGATCTGCAGCGGATTCCAAAAGGGATCCACCTCAAGAGAAGGGACGTCATTTTTCTGTGATGAGGTTTTCAAACCTTTACGGGAAAAAGAAAACAAGAACAAAACATACTCAAAAACTCACTGTTTGAAGAGGAAAATAGATTTTCCATTGAATTGAATAGGAAGAGAGTTTTCAAAGTGTATTTGAAGAAGTTCTTGCTGTAGATTTTGGAGTCAAAAATCGTCAAAAAAACCCTCTGTGTGAACATTGCCTTACATGGGCAAAACAGATTAGTCAATATTTTTTCCAATGATGTGGAGAATATTAGGTATTGGCTAATTGAAACTGATATTTGATACAGTAACACTGTTTTAGTAATTGAAGATCCAAGACACAAATCCTCCATTATTCTTCCATTCTCCTCTATGTGTTTGCATTGAAGGATATCTTCAATTAAGAGCCTTTTGTTTTCCGGATTAGTTTTTCCATGAGATCCCACTGCTCATTAGTCACCTGCACAAGAAATAGAAGATGTTATACGCTGTACTGTGAATAGTCCTGTCCAATGTGTCCACATATTGCACTGATCTCCTACACGGTGTTGGTACTAAACCATAGAAATGCTCAGACTTCTAGCCAAGGAGAAGGGATTGTGCACTTAATGGATATTAGACATGTTCAAAAGCATTTTTTTTTCTTTTTTTAAATGTATTCATATATTTGCCTAAAAATTATTTTTTTTATTTATAGATTGGTCTAAAATTATTTTTGCTGTTAAACAGATTAGCATCTACAGCTTCTATGTATGACTGTACATAGCAGACGCAGAATAAGCTAAGTAGGAATCCATCATTAACTGTATTCTGACGGTGGGGCTCTTAGGCAAATCCTTTTATCACTTCCATTCTAGAACCAGAGAAACCAAATTAATGTAGAAGACAGATATGTTACATGTAGGAAGCAACGGCATCCAGCACCACTGATAATTAATAGGGTCTCATTGGTTACTGGAAACATAGCGCAGCAGGAATTCCTTAAAAAGAAAGGACATGTTGGGGATTTGAGACTCTGCGTTAATTTACATGCAGCAAACGCTGCAAAGTGTAGGTGAGTTTTGGTAAACGTTCTCTTACGATGCTGGCACGGAATTATCTGCAGCAAATCTACATAGTGTGCAGGATGAAAAAGTACAAAACAAGAGATACGAGCACGGACAACATAAGGATGAGTACAGTATAGGAAATACTAAATAGTCACAAGTTTTCTTCACCTTTTGTAAGCTGTTAAATTCTCCAGCCATTGAAACATATTCACCGCCATCCATTCGGATGATCTAAAAAGAAAACCACAAACCAAAAAAAAACAAAAGCACGTTATTGGCTTAATCTCAAAATTGGTTTTACCTTAAACGAAGGCCAAAAACAAAGTATTTAACCCTATGGTATAAAACGAGTCCAGATAGTCTTACACTTACCGCGCCAGACACCCAGCTTGCATAGTCACTGCAAAGATATATAGCAAGATTTGCTATTTCCCCCGGTGTGCCCAGGCGACCACACGGGATCCTCTTGATCATGTCACCTTCAAAGGCTCCGGTTGGGTCTAAACGGCTGAATGCACCCTTAGAAATGCAAAAATAAATAAAATTGATCAGTAATGAGAGTTTAGTCATGTTTTAAAGAATAAAGTCAAAGTTTAAGTTTTTAATAAAAAAAGTAAACAATGAATGTTCTATATACCAGAGGTCTCACACACGAGCCACCCCAATGGCCGTTGTCTGCAGGCCGCAGGGCACCGGAGCGCCCAAGAAATATTCAGGACATCAGAGAGGAGATCGGAGGAGAGCGCCATGACATCATGCTGGAGCACACAGTGTCCGAGAGGCGGCGTCCCTTTCCTTTGCTGCTGATAGGTGAATATGGGAGGCTTTATTTCAGCCTCTTCCCGACCTCTACCACACATGTTCGGCACAATAGGAGGAGACCTCTTACAAACCGCAATAAGCAGAGCCCGCACCATCGGCAGCAGGATGTCAGCGGCATACTATAGATCAGTACTGGCACCAAAAGCAGCTGATTAACCTTTTAGATGCCTCCTTGAGTAGTCACAGTGGCATCTAGATGGTTATTTGAAGGAGGGGGCGCCCTCTAAGTTTACTGCATCCCGCAAATGCAGGGTAATGACAGTTGCCGTTGCAATCTGAGGCCAAGTAATGGCCTTTGGGTGGGCCGGCTACGGTGGCCTGTAAAATCTTTCAATAAGCAGGCTCTAAAGAAGGAGAAGTGTCAGTGCAAAACGGAAAGATCTCATGTTCTGCAGAAAAGGTGAACGGATGGACTCTACATGCCTGGTTCCCACCGTGAAGCATGGAGGAGGAGGTGTGATGGTGTGGGGGTGCTTTTCTGGTGACACTGTTGGGGATTTATTCAAAATTGAAGGCATACTGAACCAGCATGGCTACCACAGCATCTTGCAGTGGCATGCTATTCCATCCGGTTTTGCGTTTAGTTGGACCATCATTTATTTTTCAACAGGACAATGACCCCAAACACACCTCCAGGCTGTGTAAGGGCTATTTGACCAAGAGGGAGAGTGATGGGGTGCTACGCCAGATGACCTGGCCTCCACAGTCACCAGACCTGAACCCAATCGAGATGGTTTGGGGTGAGCTGGACCGCAGAGTGAAGGCAAAAGGGCCAACAAGTGCTAAGCATCTCTGGGAACTCCTTCAAGATTGTTGGAAGACCATTTCCGGTGACTACCTCTTGAAGCTCATCAAGAGAATGCCAAGAGTGTGCAAAGCAGTCATCAAAGCAAAAGGTGGCTACTTTGAAGAACCTAGAATACAAGACATATTTTCAGTTGTTTCACACATTTTTGTTAAGTATATAATTCCACATGTGTTAATTCATAGTTTTGATGCCTTCAGTGTCAATGTACAATTTTCATAGTCCTGAAAATACAGAAAAATCTTTAGATGAGAAGGTGTGTCCAAACTTTTGGTCTGTACTGTATATATAAATAAAATCACGTTTCGACTATTCTAGCTGCAAACGTCTTGTTTTTATTGCAATATCTACATAGGTGTATAGAGGCCCATTTCCAACAACCATCACTCCAGTGTTTTAATGGTACATTGTGTTTGCTAACTGTGTAAGAAGGCTAATGGATGTTTAGAAAACCCTAGAAAACCCTTTCACAAGTATGTTAGCCCAGCTGAAAACGGTTTGGCCGATTTGAGAAGCTATAAAATGGACCTTCCTTTGAGCTAGTTTAGAATCTGGAGCATTACATTTGTTTGTTCTATGAAACTCTCAAAATGGCCAAAAAGAGAGAACTTTCATGTGAAACTCGACAGTCTATTCTTGTTCTTAGAAATGAAGGCTATTCCATGCGAGAAGTTGCCAAGAAACTGAAGATTTCCTACAACGGTGTGTACTACTCCCTTCAGAGGAGAGCACAAACAGGCTCTAACCAGAAACGAAGGAGAAAAATTCAGCATATATTGCAAAAAGTATATTTATTCAGTAATACACAATAAAAAGCACATAAGAATTCAGACAATGAGGTGGTCAGATAATAAAATGCTTATAAGTCAGGATATATAGGATATGCTTATAATAAATCCATAGATAAATATAATTGCATGTTGCCCCACTCCACAAAATAGTAAGTTCAAAAGAGTGAGCTAGAATAAAGATACCAAAATAAGCAAGCGTGTCATAGTCCCACTGGCTGCTGTGTAGGCTTTCACCCCCACTATCTTCTTTCCTCTACTTGTGCTGGGCTCTCTTGTCAGGTAATAATCCCGCATGGATAACGCGATTTCTGGTGGGTGGAGTGGGGCACAGAGCTTGCATACTAATAAGCCTGTTTTACCCCCATCTTCGCCTACACAGCAGCCAGTGGGACTGACACACTTGCTTATTTTGGGATCTTTATTCTAGCTCACTCTTTTGAACTTACTATTTATTGGAGTGGGGCAACGTGCAATTATATTTATCTATGGATTATAAGCATATCATATATATCCTGACTTATAAGCACTTCATTATCTGACCACCTCTTTGTCTGAATTCGTATGTGCTTTTTATTGTGTATTACTGAATAAATATACTTTTTGCAATATATGCTGAATTTTTCTCCTTCGTTTATGCTATTTTCAGCATGCATGTGGACAGGCATCTGTAGTACAGATGGTTGCCCACTTTTTCTTGTATACAACAGATGGCAGCTTTTGTATATTTGAGGCTCTAACCAGAGTAGAAAGAGAAGTGGGAGGCCCCGCTGCACAACTGAGCAACAAGCCAAGTATATTAGAGTCTCTAGTTTGAGAAATCGACGCCTCACAGCTCCTCAACTGTCAGCTTCATTAAATAGTACACGCAAAAACACCAGTGTCACCGCCTACAGTGAAGAGGCAACTCTGGGATGCTGGCCTTCAGGGCAAAGTGGCAAAGAAAAAGCCATATCTGAGACTGGCTAATAAAAGGAAAAGATCCTAGTTACTTACCGGTAACGGGATTTCACAGAGCCCATGACAGCACCACCTGATCGAGGGTATCCACTCACCAAGGACAGGAACCTACTGAATAAAAAGGCAGTACCTCTCTTCCGCATCAGTTTTTGTTTCAGAGCATGAGAGGGCCTCCGAAAACAGGTTAATACATAACCACCACCTCAACATTTGTAATAAACACCTTAAAAAGTGCACACCATAGTGATAAAGGGGAGGGAATTAATAGGGTGCTGTCATGGGCTCTGTAAAATCCCGTTACCTGTAAGTAACAAGAATCTTTTCCCCTTCTCCCATGACAGCACCACCTGAAAGATTTATAGAGATCAGACACCAGAGGGAGGGATCACCGCTTGCAACACCTTCCTACCAAAGGACAGATCAGTAGAAGAGGAAAGGTCAAGACGGTAATGTTTGTAAAATGTAGCGGGGGATGACCTTACATATGATGTCGATGGGCACATCCGCCTTCTCAGCCCAGGAAGCAGTTACCGCTCTGGTGGAGTGGGCCTTCAGGTTCTCTGGAACCGGCAGATTGCTAGAAGAGTATGCCAAGGTAATAGTATCCCTGACCCATCTAGCTATGGTCCCTCTTGTAACCTTAAGTCCTTTCCTAGCCCCCTGAAAGGATATAAATAAGGCGTCACTCTTCCTCCAGGCTTTTGTCACCTCCAAATACTGGACTAACACCCTTCTATTATCTAAGGTGTGAAGCTTATGTTCCTCAGAATCCCTAGGATTAGGATAGAAGGAAGGGAGAGTGATTACTTGCGTCCTATGGAATTTGGAGGCTACCTTCGGAAGATAGGCCGGGTCTGGTCTTAAAGATTACTCTAACCGTACATACTTGAGTGAATGGATGGTTAACAGATAGTGCGTGTAAGTCACCGACTCTACGAGCTGATGTCAGAGCTACCAGTAGGGCAGTCTTTAAAGTTAGAATTTTTTCTGAAACTTCCTCTAAAGGGCTCGAAGGGAGGTTTGGTTAGTGCCTCCAGAACCAAATTAAAAGTCCCAAGGAGGCATCCTTGGAGTAGGAATAGGCCTGGACCTATCACAAGCTTTAATAAATCTAATGATCCACCTATTCGCCAAGTCATAATTATATAGTGCCCCCAGAGCTGATACCTGTACCTTAAAAGTACTGGTGGTTAGTCCCATGCTTAACCCCTTCTGGAGGAATTCTAGTATGGCCTCAATAGGAATCCTCCCTTTGGAGGACTGACCCGAGGTAGACAGGAACTTAGCCCAGGTTCTACCATAGATCCTAGTTGTTACCGCCTTTCTACTTGCCAGTAGGGTAGTAACCAGATCCGGAGAAAACCCCCTTTTTGTCAATAGCGACCTTTCAAAATCCAGGTCGTCAAATGCAGACCCGATCTTCGGGGGTGACAGACTGGGCCCTGCCTGAGGAGATCCGGGATGTCCGGAAGAACCCATGGATCTGCTTGGGACATTCTCTTCATCCAAGTGAACCATGGTTTCTTGGGCCAGAACGGGGCGATCAATATAACCCTCGCCCTTTCCCCTCGGATCTTCCTCAGGATAGTAGGGATCAGTATTAAAGGGGGAAAGGCATAGGCTAGAGTAAAATCCCAAGGAATCTGCAGCGCGTCCACCGCAAATGCCCCCTCTTTTGGATTCAGGGAGCAAAAGATTTCGGTCTTTCGATTGTGTCTGTTTGCAGATCTATTTGGGGCTGTCCCCATCGGCCCACAATCTGCTGAAATACGGCAGGATTCAATTCCCACTCTCCTTGTTTTAAGATGTGACGACTCAGGAAATCGGCCTTTACGTTCTCTTCTCCTTTTATATGCAGCGCCGAGAGCGTGAGCAGCGGACTCTCGGCAAACCTGAAGATCTGATCCGCTACTAACATCAGAGGGAGAGACCTGGTACCCCCCTGATGATTGATGTAGGCGACTGTCGATCTGTTGTCTGACATTATCCGGATGTGATGACCCCGAAGAACAGAACTGAACTTTATTAGAGCGTTTTTGGCTGCCAACAGCTCCTTCATGTTGGAAGGGAGACTTGTGTCGCTGTCCGACCAGAGGCCTTGTACAGAATGATCTCTTAGGTGAGCTCCCCAGCCTTCTGCACTTGCGTCCGTTGTAATTGTATCCGACACCTGGAAGGTCCAAGGAACCCCCAAAGATAAATTGACCGGAGATCTCCACCAGTCCAGGGAGTTGATTACAACTTCTGGAAGAGATATTTTCCCATTCAGGCGACCTTCAAGCCGCCTGTCCGCTGCCAGGATCGTCTTCTGGAATGGTACTGGGCCCACTGAACCGCCGGGATGCAAGATGTCATTGTACCCAACAGAGACATTGCATTCCTTAGGGTCATGGTCGGATTGCTGATAACCCGAGATATTAGGGATCCGATCTTCAGCTTCTTTTCCTCTGGTAGAAGACAGGTTTGGTTTTCTGAGTCCAGAATGAGACCCAGGAAAGATTGGACCCTCTTTGGTTCCAGCCTTGACTTCTCTAAATTTAACAGCCAACGCAGGCGTTTTAGACTGGCCATGACGTCCGCCAGGGCTAGAGCACAGAGTTGTCTTGATCTGCCCACTACTAAGAAGTAGTCCAGATAAGGGATGACCAGAATATCTTTCCCTCAAATGTGCTGTGACCTCTAGGATAATTTTTGTGAAGACTCTCAGCGCCATGGAAATGCCAAAGGGAAGAGCTGCGAACTGAAAATGCCTTACATGCTTGCCGAACTGTACAGCCACCCTCAACTGTTGATGATCTGCCAAGATCGGGACGTGGTAGTAGGCGTCCTTCAGATCGAGGACGCACATATAACAGTCCGGAAATAGCATCCTTATGGCCGACTTTATTGTTTCCATTTTGAACGGCCTGTAGAGTAAATGATTGCCAACTTGAAGAAGCTGAACAATGGTCCTGAAGGAGCCGTCCGGCTGCTTTATTAGGAAGAGAGTTGAATAGAATCCTCTTCCTTGCTCGGGTGCAGGTGTTTCCACCAGAACCCCCTTCACAAGCAGAGAGAACTTCCTGCTGTTAGGCTATCTGCTCCGCTAGACCCCTGGGGGCTGAAATTTTGATGGTGTTCCTGGGCCTGCTCTTGAACTCCAATGTGAGCCCCCTCCTGATTATCCCTAAGATCCAAGAATTGGATGAAATTTTCTCCCAGGCGGGCAGGAAGTGGGACAACCTTCCTCCCACCTGGGGGGGGAACTGTCACTTAGGAGCCTTCTTATTCTCAGAGGAGGGACCCCCGAACATGAAACCTCTGTTATACGGCTTTGTGTCTTTCCAGCTACCTTGGTCTCTGGGAGCTTTACTGCGACTGTACTTCCTCTTCCGAAAGGAGCTTTTAAACTGGGAACCAGACACCGTGGGAAACCCAAGTTTTTTGTCTGCGGCCTTATCCAGGATGTCATCTAGACCTTTGCCGAACAGGAAGTCCCCCTCACAAGGGATTGAGCATAGTTTAGTCTTTGATTGCACATCCCCTGGCCAGCTCTTGAGCCATAATGCCCTACGGGCTGAATTAGAGAGATTTGCAGACCGGGCAGCCAGCCTAACTGAATCTGCCGATGGTCTGCCAGGAATTCAGCCGCCCCCTGCACAAGAGGAAGTTCCGACAGAATCTTCTCCCTCGAGACATTCCCCTTAATCTGGTCTTCCAACTGTTGAAGCCAGATCATCATAGATCTAGCAGTGCAGGTGGCTGCCACTGCCGGTTTAAGGGCCCCTGCTGACGACTCCCAGGCTTGTTTAAGGAAAGACTCCGCTTTTTTATCAAGCGGGTCTTTCAAGGCCCCTAAATCCTCAAAGGGCAGAGTGGATCTTTTTGAGGACTTTGCAATGGCCACATCAATCTTAGGGGTTTTGTCCCATTTAGCCCCATCCTCCTCCTCAAAGGGGTATCTCCGCTTAGAGGAGGAAGGCAGCTGACCCTTCTCCGTTTTTTTCCATTCCCTTTCTATAAGCGATCTGATCCTCTCATTAACCGGGAATGTGCGTCTCTTCCTCTGGTCCAAGCCCCCGAACATAACATCCTGGACTGTTCTGGGAACTTTGGTATCAGTAATACCCATAGTCACTCTGACGGCTTTAACTAGTCTCTCAGTATTATCTACCGAAAAACAAGGCCTGCCCCCTCATCATCATCCGAAGATTCCGACGATGATGATGAGAGATTAGAGGAGGAAGGCAGTTCTCTTGTAAAACGGGACTCTACCGATTCCTCTGATTCTGAGGAAACTAGCTTCTGCTTCTTCTTCCTGCGTGAGTTTAAGCTTTTTAAAGAATCCCTGACTTCTGTCTGGATCAGATTCTTTAATTCCATAGAAAACCTGGGGGACTCTTCTGCTATGGTTCTCTGAATACAGTCCGCACACAGGTTTTTGACGTAGGAGGTGGGAAGACTGATTTTACATAAAGCACACTCCTTGTTTTTACTCTTAGCACTACACTTCTTCGCCTCCTGACCCAAGAATTGTAAGGAGAAAAAGAGAGGAAAACAGAGAAGAGCACATTACTCAAGGTGAGCTTTCACGAAGATCACTCACCACACAGCCTTTCAGACTAGGGTACCGGAGGCGGTGGTTGCCGTTCACATGAGGGCTCCCATCTGGCGGAGGTGGACTGACTAGGTCTTTTCTGACCGGTTCTGCCAGAACTCGCACGCCCTCCACTGCTGTGGCTTTGGTGATGGGAAGATTCTCAATGTTCCAGTTGCTTAAGTTGCTTGCGCTGCTTTGGCGGCTGTGGCTGCTGCTGTACCTCCTGCGGTGGTGACAGCTGCTGCCCAGGTGACTGCGGCTCCTCATTCATTATGGCGGGGATGCAGACACCGCCATCTTGATTGCTCCCCATCCTTAAAAAGCAGTAGGTCTCCACCTCCTTTAGGCTCCTCCCCTTCCGGCAGCGTGCTCATTCGCTTTCCTTTTTTTTAAAAAAAAAAAAAAAAAAAAAAAAAAAAAACTTTGCCAGCTGGCGCGCTACGCCGCAGATCTTCCTCCTTCTGCGCGTGCGCAGCCCAGCGTCACCCGGCGCGCCTGCAGCGGGATGTCGGCCTCCCATCCGCTCATGCACAGACCCGGCTTCCGGCGCACTCCATGATAGGACGCATCACCACCCCGCGCGTGCGCAGCCCAGACTTCCGGCGCGCTCCGTCACAGGGTGCAACGCGACCCCCACGTGCGCAGACCCGGAAGACCTGCCAGCCGGCGTGCTCAGTCTGGTCCATTGTGAGGCGCAGACCCGGCCGCAGGACCCGGCGCACGCGGGGAGGACTCCGGAAGGCAGCCCCCCCCACACGCAGACCCGGGCAGCAGCCAGATGGGCTGAGAACAGGGGCCATCTGCTGCTTCCACGGCCTCCAGGCCACACCGACCCCGGAATCCACGGTCCAGGTACGTGAGGTACCACCTGGCGAGGCTCCCATCAAGGACACGAACCAAAACTGATGCGGAAGAGAGGTACCACCTTTTTATTCAGTAGGTTCCTGTCCTTGGTGGGTGGATACCCTCTCTCAGGTGGTGCTGTCATGGGAGAAGGGGAAAAGATTAATATGGGCAAAAGAACACAGACATTGGACAGAGGAAGATTGGAAAAAAGTTTTATGGACAGACGAATCAAAGTTTGAGGTGTTTGGATCACACAGAAGAACATTTGTGAGACGCAGAACAACTGAAAAGATGCTGGAAGAGTGCCTGACGCCATCTGTCAAGCATGGTGGAGGTAATGTGATGGTCTGGGGTTGCTTTGATGCTGGTAAAGTGGGAGATTTGTACAAGGTAAATAGGATTTTGAATAAGGAAGGCTATCACTCCATTTTGCAACGTCATGTCATACCCTGTGGACAGCACTTGATTGGAGCCAATTTCATCCTACAACAGGACAATGACCCAAAGCACACCTCCAAATTATGCATGAACTATTTAGGGAAGAAGCAGGCAGCTGGTATTCTATCTGTAATGGAGTGGCGAGCGCAGTCACCAGATCTCAACCCCATTGAGCTGTTATGGGAGCAGCTTGACCGTATGATACGCAAAAAGTGTCCATCAAGCCAATCCAACTTGTGGGAGGGGCTTCAGGAAGCATGGGGGGGAAATGTCTCAAGATTACCTCAGCAAATTAACAGCTAGAATGACAAAGGTCTGCAATGCTGGAATTGCTGCAAAGGGAGCATTCTGTGACCAAAGCAAAGTTTGAAGGAGAAAATTATTCTTTCTAATAAAAATCATTATTTCTAAACTTTTGAACGGTAATATACATATATAAAATAGTGTTATATTAATACTATATTATTAATAATAAGGCATCACTGAAAACGTCATCTCATCCTGTAAGGAATGTGGCCCGTCAACTTCAAATTTATTCTATGTGCGCCCCATTTACCTGACGGAGTTTGAGACCCCAGCTATACTATTTAATATCTTCATTTATTTGCAGAGTAGGAGACATGACTTATTTCAGCCCTTTACTTCCTTTCTGCCAAAGGTAACAGAGCAGGGATATTAGGGACAGGTGGATACATCCACTATTTCAGTATCATGGGAGACAGTGCTACCTGCCTGCTCGTGGATTAGGAAGGACAGCTCTGCAGCACAAAAGGCTGAGCTCCAAAAATGGTACTGTACTGGAGCAAGCACTTCATTTTATTTATTTTTATTTCAAATGTACACTTTAACAATACATTTAATTTTCCTTTCTTAAAGAGTCAGCGAACCTTTGTTTTTATAGGTCCCGGCTGAATAACATTAAACCTCAGACCGTATCTTCCCCATTCAGCAGCAAGAGATCTGCAATACAAATTATACAAATCATTAATATTTTATCTTAATCAAATTGAGAGCAGGAGAAAGAAGCAATGAGATGGTTACACTGTAATGAGGATGGCGGTATTCGGATGCTGCGATCCCATACCGCATGTCGGCTTCCATGAATCACTGTCGGTATACGGTATATCCCTCTTCTGCTCTCCTGATGGCAGCTGTAATAATTCTGGTAATATTGTGCAATTAACCTGTTGTGTGCCGGTAAGACCGCTCGAGCTCTATCCATTCTAGATCACTTGATAATAGATATATTGAAAATAACTTGAGATCACTTAAAGGGGTAAATAAAAAAAAAAAATTCCTCAACAGGTAGTTAATGGTCTCAAATAATAAATGACACTAGACTCCTGAAGCTGAACCCTCGCTGCTCCAGCACAAGCCGCTGTGGGGCTCTATGCCAAGACCAGTAGTGAGGATTTACCATTCTTCAGTCACTTGACCAATGAGGATTGTGATTGGCTGCAGCGGTTTTGCATTTGCTGACATTCTATGGGATTATATGTTGCACCCAAACCTTCGGATAAACACCAAAATGCTAAAATAACTAAAGCAAACCCACATGGACACACCACTGAGAGGAAACTGGCCACAGCCATCTTTATTAAAGGTTTTATTACCAAAATACAAGTTTAAATGGGAATCTGTAAGTAGGTCTCTGCTATGTAATCGGAGATCAGCATGGTATAGGGGCAGACACCCTGATTCCAGCGATTTATCACTTACTGGACTGCTTGGTGCAATTTTAATAAAATCCCTGTTTTCTCTATTGTAAATGTAGCAGTGTTATGAATGCTGAGCTGTGTATAGCCCCGCCCACACCACTGATTGGCAACTTTCTGCCTATGCACTGTGTACACTGGAAGCTGTCAATCAATGGTGGGGGCGGGGTTACACAGATTAGCTAGACTGCTTGTTACACAACACCTAGGCCTGCAGGGATAATCTCCTGCTAATAAAACACTGATTGTATTGAAAAACGATAGAAAGCAGAGCGACATCCACGGAATCCGCCTCTCTGGCCCTACATCATGGTGCCAACAGATTAAAAAGCATAAACCTGCTGACAGTTTCCCTTTAATAAAATATTTTCATAAATACTTTACCAAAAAACAGTAAACACCAAAACTTTCAGCCAAAAGCCCAAACTAACCATCTGATTTACAGTAACTCATTATCTCGCATTTTTATTTGCGAGTGACTTACCCCTCTAACAAAGAGGCTGAGATGAAACCAATAAAGACATTAATATCAGGGAGGGAGGGCGGGAGGCAAGGAAACCGTTTTCCGAGCAGGTACGTTTGGAGAGCCCCAATCCCCTGTATGTGCTCTTTTATACACTGGGTCACATGGGATTTTTTTTTTTTTAACCCAATGTTATTCTGGCAGACGATGCGTATTTGTTTGAACCCATGAGGCTGCTTTTGTAGGGGAGCAAAGACTCAATCCCTGCCTGTAGCTACCCAGACTTCATCTCCCTCACGATGGCCACACCATATGCCAAACCGCTACACAATCACCTGCCGTTACTATCCTAAACCTACCCAAAAACCGAAAGAAACCTGAGCATTCAGCCAAAACTGCCCTGAGGAGATAAGGATTTACCTGAGAAACTGATCATATTCCCTCCATATTCTCTGGTATCCTTCCATTCCAGTCATCTGACCGCTGCAGCCAATCACAGAAATGGTCTTAGGGTATGTGCACACAATTAGTGATCACTGTGGATTGGATGCAGCAGCCAGATGTTACAGCATAGTGGATGAGATTTATACAAATCCCATGCCCACCTGCGGAAACTGACAGACCGCAGCATGTCAATTTCTCCTTCGGGTCCGCATGCGGGATTTCCCCATAGACCTAATTTCTATGGGGAAAGTCTTCATGTGAGAGGAAAAAAAAAAAAAAAAATGGCCGTCGCTCATTTGTATAATGAGCTGAAGCCGGAGGTGGCTCCTCCGCAGACTGGGGACTGCAGCCGGCTCCGGATCGTCTGCACATACCCTTAGTGGTGTATGGGTTCATAGAAGACTCATGGTTTTGTACATATCCATCTCTTATGAAAGAAAAAAAATGAAAAAAAAACAAGTTTTCTCTCTCTTTTCTTCGAAACATTGCAGTCTATGAAAGTTGGATGCAAATGTAAGTTTGCATATGTTTCGTCTCATTTTTGGTTTGTTTTTTTTGTTTTTTTCCCCCCTTTGGTGTAAAATATATAAAATCAATCACATTCTCCCCGATACTCCAATGTCATTTAAAAAGAGTGGATGCAGACAGATGGAAAATGTAAAAAAAAAAAAAAAAAGAAGATAGGAGGTGCACTGTTTGTATCAGGTTTAAACAAACAAACAAAAAAAAGTAATCCACTTTTTTATACAATATAAAACAAACATAACTGTGGTAAAAATGCCAAGGACATAGTGTGAACGAGGCAGGCGTCCTTCACCATGGCACGCCTTATTTGGGGTCAGATTAATGCATGTAGTTGACGTTTTACGTTTGGCCGCACTCACGTGCACATTGCCTCCACGCCGGCTTTAGCAGAAGCGCTGGGGACGACAAATCCAGATCCACTCTCTGCATAGATCGTGGTAATAGCCAGAAAGGCTGCACCTAGAAATAGACAAAACAGCTAATAAAGCGATTGTACTGCATGAACCTGGTGAGTCACAAGAAATCCAGAAGTAATAAAACTCATACTGGAGAGTGGGAGTTCTCAGTCGGCGGGTCACGGTGCCCTAAACTTGTTGGAACACTTATAATCTGGTCTCTGATTATTCATGCTTGTAAACATTCATACAAAAAGATACAAAAGGAGCAGAAGAAGAATTTTACTCCGGTAAAACAAATCTATTCACGACACAAAACAAGATTTTTGACAGCTAAAAACAGCTGACGAGCAGCGTACGCCTCCTTCTTACTCCGGTCACCGACTGTCTGCAGCAATGGGTTGTGGTCTTTTTAAGCTCACAAATGAGGAAGATGACAAGGACCATCAGCTTCAGGACTTCTGCTCTCTATGTGCGACTCGTGGTTGCATATTTTAGTGTTATATGGGCGGCTTTCACATCGGTTTTTGGTGCCCCTTTTATACAATTCATTGCAATGTGTACTTTTTTTTTTGTCATTGTACTTGAAAAAGACTCCAGCTCAGTGTTCAAAAAAGTTATAATAATGAAAGATTATAGAGTCCACATCTTATAGCCCACTTTTCTGTACATCTGATCTTGAGCGCTTTTAGTAGTAAGTGACCCGATATCACCATTGCTGTAAGTAGATACATTAAATGGGCTGTTAAATCAAGTTAATCACCTATCCCATTGATTGATAACTTATCACCTATCAGAAGGGACTTGCACCAATTGAATTTGAATACCCAAAAGGGCACTTTTACCCTAGTTACAGAAAGGAGCAGCTGAGCAGATACCCAGCCGCTGGTCCATTCAGTCCTCAATGTGGCTGCTGGAAAAATCAGCATAGGGAATGACTGGAGCAGCAGTGCGCATGCTCGACTAACAGTGACTAATGTTGAGCGAGCGTGGTCATTTAACCCTTTCAACGGCTGCATATGTCGCGGCTGTTAGACAGCTGCGACACATGCAGGGATTGCCTTTTTGTTAGGCAATCCCTGCACGTTTCACAGATGTCTAACAGCCGCATCACATGTAGCCACGGCGGATCAAACCTAGATGCAGAGCATGCGGCAAATACTCCACGAGCACCTGAGAGTGCTCGTTTAAAGGGTTAAACGAGGACACATGTTCATCACCAACAGTGACCTATTCTGCTAAATAGTGCATGACCCAGCAGTCAGACCCCCACCGATCAAGAAATTATCACCTGTAAATGTGGATAGGAGACAACTTGTTTTCATTGGAAAACCACTTTAAGCCCACTTGTTTTTTTTTTCCTTTTCTTCAAGAATCAACAAATGAAGAAGTAGGCAAGTTTCTAGAAGTTTGTTTGAGAAAGAATCGCCATGAACCTTGCCTTCCCCTAAGGCAGGGGTGGGGAACCTTTTCTCTTCAAAGCAACATTTAGATATTTATACCATCATTTGGGGGCAGCACAAAATTATCAACTTGAAAATTATCCTACAATATTTGGTGAAACCGTTAAAGGGGTTGTCCGGTGCAAACCGATTGACTGCAGACGCACTGTTTATATGAGTTATACATACACTTTTATAGAGCGGCCTCGCTAGGGGTATGGAGCAAGGCCGTGCCCACTGGTTGGGTGTACGTATAATTCATACATACCCTCCTTTACCGGGTCTGAAACCGACGAATCCCCTCACCACACGCTAAAGTGACGGTTGGAACAGCTTCTTTTTGGTGCGGCGTGCGATGTTAGGTGGTGTTGATCATGTTGCTACTTGCAACTACTTTTCCAGATTTGCGTTGGTCTTGAGCACAGGCAACTCTTTGTGATAAGTTTTGTAAAGAGCTTGCAGTGTAAGGTCTGCTGTATACATCATATAGGCGACGCCGAGACTGCTGTATAGACATCACATAGATACTGGAGCTGCAGCATATACATCACAGGAGACACGAGGGATGCTGCTGTCTTAATCTGTGGGGTGGGAGCGCATTGCGTGCCTACTCGACCCACAAATTATGTCCAGATGCTGGCACTAGCCAGCGCCAGAACACAATCCTTCAATGAATGTGCAGCAGCATTCAGTAGTGACCACTGCGTGCGCATGCTCACAGAGCAAGAAGGAATCAAAGGTCCTGTGGCCAGCAAAACACTGCTACTGGCCCAAGTGCTACGGTCCTCAGGAATCTGCCCAGGGATCAGAGAAAAGGTCATTATGGGCCGCAGGTTCACCACCCCTTCCCTAAGGTCTGGATAGCAGTACATTTTTGTTTTTACTGGCTTTTTTTTTTTTTTAACGAGTGGGCATTTAAGTAATTGCTTTGATCATTAACCCCTTTGAAATGACAAGAACCTAAGACAAGGGATGGCAATGCCCCCCCCCCCTCCATAAAACTGATAGCAATGCTGATCCACCATGCAAATTGTTTTCCAGAAGACCATGTGACTCGGATCAATTGGAGGGACATTCCATACGTTAAGTCAAAAAGGAAAAATCCAGGACTGTGATCTTCAGGTTTTTTTTATTTTTTTTTTAAAGAAACATACTGAAATGCATGAAAAACACTGACACGTTTCATACCTAATCTAAGTCCTTAGTTCTAGCGTTTCCATTCAATCCATCCCATGTTCAGGATTACTTGGTACAAGAGGTGGCAGTGCCAGAATTACCTGTCATTTATAAGCCAACAGTCAGAGTTCTGGCTCCGACAAGGTAAACAAGACTGGCACATTTGTATTCTGCATCCAACGTAGTGTTAAATTATTAATGGCTTAATAATAAAGGAAAAGTTATCAAAAACAATTCTAATTAAACTATTACTGCCTGAAGGACATCCATACAAAATTTAATACCGCTGTGGAAACGGGAAATCTGACTCAGCTAATCAAATTTTATAGTAGGGAATGATGCTTCAATCGGAGCACAATAAATTGAGTCATGAACTATGTACACATTTACCAGGCGCGCCTGGGGGCATCACCGTGACTAAAATGAGTTTCAGATCGTATACAAGAGATTTTTCACATTGGCTCAAACAGCTGATAAATCAAAAACGTGAAGTCAAACACTAAAAACGACTTCAAAACACTTCACAACAAAGTTTTATACAGCGGACATAGAAATGTACGCCATGTACATGAGCGAGCTGCAAACTCAACACGGACAGGTTCACGTAAATGGTTAATACCCATTACTAATCACAACCTAAAGCCGGGTCTACACACGGCAGAACTGATGGATCGGAAAAGAAAGGTAGAAGTCTTCACCTCCTTACAATCTACTTTTGATCTTGGACTAAAAAAAAAAAAAAAAAAATTATAATATTATATTATATTATATTATATTATATTATATTATATTATATTATATTATATTATATTATATTATATTTATATTTATATATATATATATATATATATGCAAAAGAAAAAAAAAACACCACATCACCTTTGCAGCCAGAGAGCTCAGCACCTCTGCAGATACAGAGAGCACAAGCTGCTGAGCTCAGTGATTGGCTGCAGCAGTAATGTGTGCTATAGTCGGGATGCCATCACTGCAGCCAAACCAGGGAGGCCGGAGCAGCGGTGAGTGTTGTGTGGCTGGTTTATCATACATGACGGCATTCATTTGGGGAGCACTTTATTAACAATGGAAAACCGCTTTACCATTAAAGTCCTAGAGAACCACTTTACAAGGGGTTGTCTGCTGGACAATAATTATGCCCTAAAAAACCCCCAAATGACCGGCAGCAACTAGCTATAATCTGCGGGGAAACAAGATAGAAAGGGCCTATTTCCCTTACAGCAGCTGCACCACATGGAAAATTAAAGGGGCTGTGACGCCAAGTCGCTTTTCATGGCCAAGCCGTGAGACGGGATAGTCAAGGAGTCTGAAGTCAAAGCCAGGAGAGTACGTCAAACAGAGGGAAGAGGCAAAGGCGTAGTCAGGTAACGTTCCGTAGATCAGAATACCAAGAGGGGTTAAACAGAAGGACGGTCAGAACAAGGTCCAAGGTCAGGCAACAGAAGATCAATAAAGCAGAACGCAAGGCACAGAGCACTAACCTCACACTAGCCGAATGTACGTCTGGCAGAGATCTGGGGAAAACAGCTCAGTTAAGTAGCCAGGCATTCACCTGGGATAATGAACACCTGAAGATAGCCAGTGCCTCCCAATCTCAGATTGGATGGTCGAGCTGTCAATCACAGTACTGACAGCTCCAGCACGCCCCTGTATAAGATTGGACGGCTGAGCTGTCAGTAACTGCATCCCAGACCCAGTGAGGGGTGGAACGGTGACAGGGGCTGTCCAAGAATTACATATTGGTCTATCCTGAGTATAAGGCCACAGTCCCACTATCCGTATTTGGTTAGTATTATTTCTCAGGAGTGGGTGACTATTTTGTGTGACATATCTCTCGGATTTAAGAGCATTAAAATTTAAATTTTGAAAATTGTGAAGTTTTCAAAATTTTTGCCAAATTTCCAATTTTTTCACAAATAAGCGCAAGTGATATCGAAGAAATTTTACCACAATCATGAAGTACAATATGTCACGAAAAAACAAAAACAATCTTAGAATCACTGGGATCCGTTGAAGCGTTCCAGAGTTATTATCTCATAAAGTGACAGTGGTCACAATTGTAAAAATTGGCCTGGACATTAACGTGCAAACCACCTTGGGGTGTAAAGGGGTTAAAGTAGGTCAGATTGGTTGTGGTCAGACAGGAGTGGGTGATAGAAACAAGTCACCAATTCTGCATTTAATATAAGTTTTCTCTTATTGTTCCTCACCAGGTTTTGGTTCCCACTCCTGAGAAAAAAATACTGATATTGATGCCTTAGGCCATGGCCCCACTATGAAATTGGTGGAAATAAGACACCCGGCATCCCTACTGACCAGCTGTTATCTGATCCAGCAATTTCCAGATATAAGCAATGTACGGGGTAAAATACAGCAGCTGAATAGATGGTTTATTTATTTATTTTACCCTCTTATATAGCGGCATTAATTATACAGCGCTTCACAGACATCGTCATCACTGTCCCCCATTGGGGCTCACAATCTACATTCCCTATCAGTATGTCTTTGTAGAGTGGAAGGAAACCTACAAACTTCTTACAGACGTTGTCCTTGGTGGGATTTGAACCCAGGACCCCAGTGCTGCAAGGTTGCAGTGCTAACCACTGAGCCACCATGCTGCCCTTTATTGGCTGCTGCAGGGTACTGCACCTCATCTACCATTCAAGTGAAAGTGAATAGCAGCAGAATCCACTAAACAATGATGGGCTGGTGTGTTTTGCCCAGTACATTGCTTACATCCATCCGCTGCCAAAAAAATAACACCTGTGGGTGCGCTAGGTGTCTGACCACAACCAATCTGATCTACTTTTAACCCCTTTACCCCCCAGGGTGGTTTGTACGTTAATGACCAGGCCAATTTTTACAATTCTGACCACTGTCACTTTATGAGGTAATTACTCTGGAACGCTTCAACGGATCCCACTGATTCTGAGATTGTTTTTTTCATAACATATTGTACTTCATGATTGTGGTAAAATTTCTTCGATATGTTTTGCATTTATTTGTGAAAAAAAATTGGAAATTTGGCGAAAATTTTGAAAAATGTTGCCATTTTTAAACTTTGAATTTTCATGCCCTTAAATCAGAGCGATATGTCACACAAAATAAATAGATAACATTTCCCACATGTTTACTTTATATCAGCACAATTTTGTTGTTTGTTAGGAAGTTAAGGGTTAAAACTGCACCCCTCAAGCTGCTCAAAACCACATTCAAGAAGTTTATTAACCCTTCAGATGCTTAACAGGAATTTTTGGAATGTGGAAGAAAAAAAATGAACATTTAACTTTTTTCACAAAAATGTCACTATAGATCCAATTTATTTTTTTTTTTTATTTCGCAAGGGTAACAGGGAAAAAATGGATCCCAAAATTTGTTGTGCAATTTCTCCTGAGCACCCAGATACCCCATATGTACGGGATAAAAAAAAAAAAAAAAAAAAAAAAAAAAAAACACTGTTTGGGCACACGGCAGGGCTGGAAAGGGAAGGAGCGCCATCTGACTTTGAATGTAAAATTTGTTAGAATAATTAGCAGATACCATGTTGCGTTGGGGAGCCCCCACAAGTGACACTGTTTTGGAAACTAGAACCCTCAAGGAACTTATCTAGATGTGTGGTGAGCACCCTGAACACCCAGGTGCTTCACAGAAGTTTATAACGTAGAGCCGTGAAAAAAAAAATAATAATAATTTCCACAAAAATTATCTTTTAGCCCCAATTTTTTGGATTTTCACAAGGGTAAGAGAAGAAAATGGACCCCAAAAACTGTTGTGCAATTTCTCCTGAATACGCCGATACCCCATATGTGGGGAAAATACACTGGGCACTCGGCAGGGTTCAGAAGTAAAAGAGCACTGGGTGACTTTTTGAACGCAAAATTGGCTGGAATCGAGAGCGGACGCCATGTCGCGTGTGGAGAGCCTCTGATGCGCTTAAACAGTGGAAACCCCCCACAAATTACCCCATTTTGGAAACAACACCCCTCAAGGATTTTATCAAGGGGCATTGTGAACATTTTGAACCCAGAGGCAAGACAGAATTTGATAACATTAGGTCATCATATTGAATAAGTTGCCATTAGTCTTGAGCGCAGGTGCTCGCTACTTGAGTTTGCATCGGGTACTCACCATGTATCGCAACTGCTCGAGTCCCCGCCTCGCATGTTTCAAGGTTATTAGACACAAAAAAAACAAAACACAAAAAAACACAACATGCGGGGATCGCTCGTGCATGGCAGGCAATCCCCGTGAGGTTTTGTCTGTATAACAGCCGCGAAACATATTGGGTGGAGACTCGAGCATGTCACTCGTGCACCTGCGATACTCGGTGCATGCCCGATGCAAACTCGAGTAGCCATATAGTCTTTTTTTTTCTTCTTCTTCTTTACTTCTGAAAAAATCCCAACACAACCCTACCGTTTATTTTTTACGCCTTTCCTTGTGCGGTATAAGTGATTAGACGACTTTATTCTTCGGGTCGGTGCGATTACAGATTCATATCGGGTTTTTATGAATGACAGCTGTTGCACACCGAGAAACGCCCCTTTTTTTTTTTGCAAAGACTAGTTTTTGCATCCCCACATTTTGCGAGCTATAATTTTTCCATATTTCGGCCGATAGAGTCATGTAAGGGTTGTTTTTTGTGGGACAAGTTGACGTTTTTATTAGTACCATTTTCGGGCACGTCACATTTTTTGATCGCTTTCTATTCCGATTTTTGTGAGGCAGAATAAAAAAAAAACAAAAAAAAAAAAAAAACAACAATTCAGGAATTTTTTTTTTTGCCGACTCGCATGAGGTAAAATTGATAAGGCAGCTTTATTCTTCGGGTCAGTACGTTTACAGCGGGCCCACATTTATATAGTTTTTTTATGTTTTGCCGCTTTTACACAATAAAAACTATTTATAGGAAAAAAAATTTGTTTCGCTTTATTCCGAGAGATATAACTTTATTTTTCGGCTGATGGAGGCTTGTTTTTTGCAGGACAAGATGACGTTTTCAGCGGTACCATTTTTATTTACATTTGTCTTTTTGATTGCGTTTTATTCCATTTTTCGTTTGGCGGTATGATAAAAGCTTTTTTTTTTTTTTTTTTTTTTTACCGTGTTCACTAAAGGGGTTAACTAGTTGGACAGTTTAATAGGTCAGGTTGGTACGGACGGGGCGATACCAAATATGTGTACTCTTATTGGTTTGCTTTTTTTTCATAATATTTTTTTTAGGTACAGTATATTTTTATATTTTTTTTGATTATTTTTTCATTTTTTACTTTGACACTTTGTCCCACTATGGGACTTTCACTTTTTGAAGGCAGATAGCTTACATAGCATAGAAATGCTGCAGCAGCATCTCTAAGCTATGCAGGCTGCAGCCCCTGCACACACAAGTTAGTTAGACTGCACACTGTGCACGATCTAGCTAACTTGCTGATGCCTGGTCACCGGGATGGTGTTATGACGACATCGGGTCACCATGGCAACTACTGGGACCCGGCACAGAGAGCACGGGACGCTGGAGAGGAGGTAAGCAAGCCGCTCTTACCTCCCCTTGCTCCCGGAATGCTGCGATCGACATTGATCGCAGCATTTGGGGGGTTAATGTGCTGGGAGTGGTGCAGGACCGCTCCTGGCACAATGCACCGGGTGTCTGCTGTGACAATCAGCTAACACCCGGCGCCGATCGCGATTTTGTGATGCGTAATAGTACGTACCTGGTCCAATAGGCCTAGGTCTGTACGACGTACTATTACGGATCACGTCAGAAAGGGGTTAAAGCAAAAAAAAAAAAAAAAAGGAACCCATCTCTTCGGACAACCTGCAGTATCCATCGCTCCACCATACCGCTGCACGACCAGCTATACCCTCACCTACTGTATCCTTATCCATCCCTTGTAGACTGAGCCCTCGCGGGCAGGGTCCTCTCTCCTCCTGTACCAGTCATGACTCATTTTTGTTTAAGGTTATTGTATTTGTTTTTTTATTATATATACCCCTTTCACATGTAAAGCGCCATGGCATAAATGGCAAAATAATAAATAATTTGTTGCAGATTTCACCCATTGCAGTGAGAACCCATAGCATAAACTGACACAGCTGATTTTGTAAACTGCAATCCACAAAGCCGATACTGGGGATTTTCTGGAACGTCCACTAGCTACCTAGAGAGTCTTTGTACTCAATCTGCATTTAAAATTCCAGAGTAAGGCAACTAAAGGGGTTTTCTGATTTAGAAACGTTCAAGAGTCAACTTTCGGACCACTTTCAGTGACTTTTAGGTTACATAGAATTAAAAAAACAAATAAAAAAAAAACACCAGAAGTTTGACAGCAATCCCTCTGCACACTTCAGCGTTCTACCCCTAGACGAAGTAACCAGACATCAGAGCAGCTGTGATGGATGTAAGGTACAGGACGCGGCTCCTTTCCCCTCATCTCTCAGATATAATAGGAGATGTTCTCAGCAGATTACGACCAGATCTTCACACCGTAATCCGATTGCCCTTTTACAGGATTTGTTGATTTCCGTCCAGCTCCTGAATACGGCATCTGTCACCCAAGACTTTAATCATTGAATTGCCCATTGCTGGCTGGCATTTTCTCCATATATCTGTGTTTATTCACATCTGATTCGATCAGTTCCTGTAACATGGATCTATACTGATAAGCAGTTAACCAGAACTATTCATTCATCTTCAGTACAATTTTTTTGTGTTAGTAAGGATTTCATTACAGCCCGTGAGCTGCAGAGAAAGTCTTATCAAATCAACCTGTTTCCTGGTGTAAAAGTTATGAATCTCCTCGTGGTTATTGCATTGTCATCTAAAATAAAATGATAGATGTTCATGATTTAAGGACCCTGATACATTATGTTGTAGCAGATCTTTGCTGAAAAGCCAATCTTGTGTGGGTACATGACCAGATTAGATTGCAAGACCACGGGAGCGGATGAGTACAGCTCACCGGAGTGTTTTAACATCTGCAATTTCAAAATCACGTTTTATGTTAAAATGTAATTTTTTTTTTTATGTGATCACTGTATATTGGTTTTCAATTTTACATATCCCTATCTATAGTATAAAAAGAAAAAAAAAAAAAAAACCCCGCAAATTTTCACATACTAAACTGAGTAAACTGCACACAAAAAATAAACACTTCTACTCACCTTCCTTCCTCACCTCTGCTCCAGCGCTGCGTCCTGTTCTCTTGCAGCAGCTCATGTCAGCATCTGAGCAGCGCATGGAGTCATTGCTATGCGCTCTCAGACACTGATGTGAGCTGCCGGCATATTCACTCCTCTCCACGCTGGGACTGTGTGTGTGGAGAGGAGCGAATATGCATTCTCTTTAGTAGCGGGCACTGTCAGCGCTCCTCCGTGCCCGCTACTAAAGAGAATGAATAGTCATTCTTCTCCACGCACATGGGCGGGGAATATTCATTTCCTTTTAGCAGCGGGCACACATGGTAGCTGCAGCAGCCGGCTACTGCGTGTGCCCCGCTGCTCCACCGCCGCAAGCCCCCTGCCCCCACTATCCACCAACGGAATTTCTATATACTCAAGTATAAGCCGAGGGGGGCTTTTTCAGCACAAAAAAATGTGCTGAAAAACTTGGCTTATACTCTAGTATATACGATAATTAAAAAAACAAAACATTTTGTATTGTTGTGTCTGAAAAAGTTTGATTATTAAATGAATTATTTAAACCACATGTTAAGGCCCCGAGAAAAAAAAAAAAAAAAAAGACAGAATTGTCTTTTTCGCCACAAAATTCAACCAGCGCCATTGACGGAGAAATAAGAAAGTTACGTGTATCAGCAAATGAAGACACAAACCAAATTAGCCACTAAAATATTGAAAACAAGGTTACAAAGGTTTGGCGTTGTCATAATCGTACTGATCTGGAGAATCACATTCTCAGGTCATTTTTACTGCACAATTAATGGTGCAAAAAACACACACACACACACACACACACACACACACACACACAATGGAGGACTTGTGTATTTTTTTAACCATTTCTCCCCGATCTGGAATTTTTTTTCACCATTTTTCAGTAGATTACGTGGCAAAAATCAGTGGTGTCATTCAAAACTGCAATTAGTCCCAGAAAAAACAAGCCCTCGTACAGCTAGGTGGATGGAAAAATAAAAAAAAAAGGGAGGAAAAATAGCGAAAGCGCCAAAAAGAAAAATTTCTTGGTTCTTAAAGGGTTGAACAATAAAGCCCCTAATAACACATCTTTCAGCAGAAGGTTGGTTTCCATAACAAACTGGCTATTGTCCAGTCTGTGGCGCCCTGATGCCTTCACATTGTCATACAGACAGAAATGTTAATATTTAGTTAAACCAACTCTTGCCCCAAAAATTTAGACTCCGCATATGGCAGCCAACTATCCTATCTAACAGGATGTGGGAAGAAAAGGGAAAACAGTATGGGATTGGTCGCCAGACACAATGTAAAAAGGAGATTTAAATCCTATGACAAATATTGTAAAAATGAGATATAAAACATGTCTGGCGTCCAGTCTCATACTGTTCCTCATTCTCTTACATCTTGGTTGCTTCGATTAGCTGTTTATTATGCCAGTTTGTGCTACTGTATATTGTAGCTGAAGAAAGCCCCCATTCAGAGTAGAAACGTAATGTATAGATATAAAAAAATTGCTAACATGCACATCAGATAAAGTATTGGGATACTCATTCTCGTTATAAATGATCTAATCCCAATGAAGCATCGACTGAGATTGACCAACTGTTTTTCGTATAAACAACTACTGGAGGTAGCAAACCTATTAGTCAGTGTCTGACCCTTATAAGATCACATATATTGTAAAGCATAGCAGATGTCCTTTAGTTTGTAGTAACAGCAACGTCTCAGCCAGCAGTTGGCCTCCACAGTCATCTGCCTGGATGCCACATCATTGGGCACAGAGAAATAGTGTGAGACCTGAGCAGAATGGGTGTTGCAGCCATACTTTCCCATATTGACCCCAGTTGAGAATATTTTAAAATAGCAGATTGCTTCTCAGAATAAGTTGTCATGTGTGCATGAGGAATAAGACCATTTCTGGCCATTTTATAATTTTTTTCTTTTTATTACTTTTTCCCCCCTTTTTAAAAGGTGTTGTCCGGTCTTAAGGTACAAGACTGCAGTCACTATGTGACTGCAGACTTGTGAATCCTCACAGTGCTCCGGTGCCTGGAGCGGCGGTCATGTGATCGCAAATATGTGACATGCATATTCCCGGCCACATTCCAACTAGACTGTTACAATAGTATAGAGCGAGGCCACGCACATCTAGTCGGAATGTGGCCGGAGTATGCATACAAAATACTTGCGGTCACATGACAGTTGATCCCGGCACCGGAGACTCCTCACAGTGTGTAGTATGCGACAATTCACAAGTCTGCAGTCACGCAGAGTGACTGAAGACTTGTAATTTAAGACCGGACAACTCCTTTAAGCTATAGTCAGCAGAAGCCCCAACAGTTCTTTATGAGCTATGCCTTCCTCCCTCCAGCTTTATCCATGCCCCTTCCATAGCATTCTCTAAGCAGGTGCAATTTGATCCCTCATTGAAGGCAGATCTGTAGACAGATTTCAGCAGTTTTTGACAGTGAATGATCAATGCAGGAGAAAAGTGACAGAAAAAATGAAAAAAAGTGTCATTAAAAAATAAAATAAATTATAATATACATACATATATATATATATACATATATATACACATATATACACATATATATACATACATATACATATACATACACACACACACGGTATATAATTAATTATATAGTTTCTTATCTTGATTTGTACTAGTAGGATTTTTTAACTAAGTGTAGTTATTATAATTGTGGAGCCTTATTATTTTTATATATTAGATGTCATTTTGCATGGCCATTATCCTCTAATTGAGGTGAAAGATTTTACACACATTTAATTTCTTAAGAGCAAGAATAAAAATTTTTTTTTTTTTTTTAAATAAAATTAATAATTTCCCAGAGCGCTGGCGATGTAATGGCAGCAAAATGACATCCGCAATGTACAGCGAAGACCATATGATAACATGTTGGGGTTAGTTAGAACTGTGGAGATCTTTCACAGCAGGTAAAGGTCAAGTCAAATCAAGGTTGATATGCGGCTTACCTTTTCCTGCTTTAATTAGCTCTTTCCCAACCTCCAGCGTTACGTAAGCTGTGCCATTAAGAACGATGTCTGTGATGGTTCTCCAGGCATTGGCGGAAAGTCTTTCGGAAGGAGAAATAAAGTTCCCAGCCGCATTGTTTATCACCACCTAATAAGAGAAGACAAAGTAGAACCTCAGATAAAATAAAATCTAAACCAAATTTCAAATTAAAAAGGAATCGGATTAGTTGTGCTTCAATGAATCAAGTTTAGAATAAAAAGCGACAAATGCCGTGGTTAGCAATGTATTCCCAGCAACAATGCAAGTGACCTGTACAGTAATAATCTGGGTATATGATAGAGGTGAAGCTTCATCATCATTACGTAACATATCGTTACACCATGTAATGAACATAGTTAACCAAACTGCATTTCAGAGGGGCGATTATTCATCCCCAATAATAGTTCCCCTATTCTTCTACTTTATAAACACCAAAGCCAAGAATTGATGGCAAGATGAGGTAGGTTTTGAAGCTGGAAGATAAACTACAAACACAATGAAAAACAATTCTGAAATACTATAATTTGCAGATAACTGAACAATTCAACCATGTAATTCTCTGTGCTCACTTACTCTCCCCTGTTGTAGTTTTGCAGAAGTGTGTTTTTTTTTTTTTATTATTTGTGGATTACTATAGAGGTCAGTATTACTTTTTGGTCAGTATTTAGAGCCAAAACCAGGTGAGGAACAATCAGAGGAAAAGTATAATAGAAACAAGTCACCACTTCTGCATTTATCACCCACTCCTGGTTTTGGCTTACAATTACTGATGTAAAATACTGAAGGTGTGAACGTGGCCTTAATGTATATTTTTCCTATCAAAAAACCTTTTGGGCATTCTGCTCTCATCCATCCTTTGAACAGTGACATTTTAGTTCTTTATTGCACTTTTTATGTGCCCCAGTCATTTACTGGATCATATCTTCTTTTCAGAGCCTTTTCTTTCAAACAGTTATATAGTCCATTTCTTACATCCATATAATATTTCAGATACTCGTACATGTACAAAATGTAAATACAAAAATTCCAACACATGCATAAACTTCCTCTTGTTGAAATTATTAATTAGTGATGGGAGAATCTCAGATCTGATTTTTTGTTGGAAGGAAAAAAGGTCACTTTTCTTTACAAATAAGTGTTTAAAGTGAAAATGGAGACACAGACCATTGTGTTATACAGCGAGAGGCCTGAATCTTCTGGATAAAGTGATTGATTCTCTTTACGATCAATATTAAAGCAATGTTCGGACACATCCAGAAACCAAGTCACAATCTCATACGCTATAATGAAATGTGCCTAGAATGAGTTTAAAGATCCCAGTGGGTGGACGGGCATCTTAATTCTAATAATCTTCGGAGAAGCCTGGGGGATCTCCACTAGATTGGCTGCCCTATATAGTCCACTGTGTGTTGTGACCCATTTACAGAACGGAATGACATTTTTCCAAAGCTGCGTCTTGTCACATCAGAGGCTCTGCTGTGTCATTATATTTAACGTATAATCACATCACAGAATGGACGCTATTTATTTTACTCTTATATAGCACAATTAATTCCACAGCGCTTTACAGACATCATCATCACTGTCCCCATTGGGGCTCACAATCTACATTCCCTATCAGTATGTCTTTGGAGTGTGGGAGGAAACTCATGCAAACACAGGGAGAACATACAAACTCCTTGCAGATGTTGTCATTGGGTTTGATCACAGGACCCCAGCGCTGCAAAACAGTGCTAACCACTGAGCCACCATGTGATCTACTATAAGGAGGACTTATAAGGACAAATTTTAGCATTGGAAATATGGCGTTAATGTCTGTGCCCATTTGTGCACAGTTGGATACATACACTCAGGAGGTCTGCGCCTGACAAGATGGGTGCTGATGGATCTTACCACCATAGGGACCCAGTCCAAAGAAACGTTAACCGCATGGCTTGTTTCTTGTAGTAACCCTCTGGATAGGTAAATGCATTCTGCTGTGCTTTACGATACAGTATGTAGTCACATACCGAACAGACATTGGCTGAAGGAGTAGGTTTTCTACCTCCGTCTTGTGAATGTTCATCTATGGCGATGTTACGTCAGGAAAAGCTCCTGTCGTCTAGGTGCAGAGACGCAGTGTTATCCTAGTCTAACAAATACTAGCCAACTTTTTGTGACGTCTCTCTAGGGATATACTGATTATGTGGTTTGTGACAAGCAGTCATGCCTTCTTCCTTTAGGCCAGTGTTCCCCAACTCCAGTCCTCAAGAGCCACCGGCAGGACATGTTTTCAGGATTTCCTTAGTATTGCACAGGTGATGGAATTATTGCCTGTGCAGCTGATACAATTATCACCTTGGCCATACTGAGGAAATCCTGAAAACATGGCCTGTTGGTGGCTCTTGAGGACCACAGTTGGGGAACACTTCTTTAGGCCATTCCATGCTCTACGAAGGTGCATTTTCCCACTAGGGCACAGTCTCCTGATGGAGCATCCCAGCTCCATGCACAAGGTAACTTCTGGAAACACTGCTCCAGAAAGATCTCTACGTCATCTGGGTGGCTTGGCAATTCTTCCTGGCAGTCTCTGCTTTTTACAGGAGGTGTCCCAGACATTCCAGGAGAGGTGGCAAGTATGAGCCAACATTCCGAGCCAATTGTGCTAGATATATATGCCGTCCATGCAACTTTCTGATGAATATGGCACAATTTGTCACCTGATTGTTCATGCATCCTATGACAACTAATGATTACCGGTAATTAGATTTATTCACACTGTCACACATTAAAAAGCAATGTCTAATGGACATATCCCACCGTCAGTATCCACGATCAGGGGACAAGTCTGAGGACGTTGCATTCAACTACAGCGAACTGAACACCACACCTGTTTTGTTAACAAACGGACATTCAGGGTTTTAGGAAAGCTGGGTAAAAGCCCTTCCGAAAGCTTTGGTGTAGGGACTACTAGTTGTCCCCTTCCTCTCACCACAATAGCATTTCATGGGAATTTATCATGTAATTGGATGGGCCTGAAGTGTATAATTTGCAGATTTGTGAAACATATAAAGTACTACGATCTTCCTACCTGAAGAGATTCTAGAGCATGAAGGATCTCCATTCCTAGAATATGTCCTTTACATACTGTCACAGGGCAGGTGCTGCACAATCCTCATGCAAATCTCACATTTGCAAAGAAAATATAGAAAGTTATTTTTCCCTGTTTCGGTGCTTCGAAGTTTTTCAACTATTCTGCATAGTTTCAATTTACTAGGAAAAAAACTGTGCAAGATAATTAATGGGAATCAAACACCACCACGATAGAACCTTAAAAGCCCAGCAGCTCCGGGACAGTGAATGGCACCGGATAGTTACAGGATTAGCACAAAGCAAACACAGAGGGCCACAATTATCTTTTGTTGTTTTTTTTTTTCTTTAGTCACTTGTGTGTTGAAGAAGTTATTGCAAAAAAAAAAAAAAAAAAAAATTATATATATATATATATCAAAAATACCACGAAATGCTGCTCATGGTTCACGAATTTTGCGCAAAAAAAAAAAAAAAGTAAAAAATGCTCTTTAAATTTTTTTTCGCTTTAACCTGGTTTGCAACTTTTTAGCTAAAAATAAACAAAAATCGATAACTAAAAATATATATTCGGCTAAAAATTTCACAGAGATTATACTCAAAATATCTGGTGTATAGTCATGGCCGAAAGTGTTGGCACCCTTGGAATTGTTCCAGAAAAAAGTATTTCTCCCAAAAAATTATTGCAATTACAAAAGGTTTATTTTCTTTGTGTATATTGGAACAACACACAACTCCAAAAATCGGCTGGACAAAATTGTTGGCACCTTTCCAAAATTGTGGGTAAACAAGCATGTGATGCTTGTTCAAACTCAACTGCGACAAGAAACAGGTGTGGGCAATATGAAAATTGCATCTAAAACCAGGGAGAAGTTGACTCACTCTTTTTCATTGTGTGTGTGTGTGCAACACTAAGCATGGAGAACAGAAAGAGGAGGAGCAGGAGGAGAAGAGAACTGTCTGAGGCTTCGAGAACCAAAATTGTAAAAAAATATCAATCTCCAGAAATCTTGATGTGCCTGTGTTCACAGTGTGCAACATAATCAAGGAGGTTAACAACCCATGGCACTGTAGCTAATCTCCCTGGACGTTGACAGCAGAGAACAAATGATGAAAGGTTGTTACGCATGACAGTCTGAATGGTGGATAAGCAGCCCCAAGCAAGTTCAAAAGAAATTCAAGCTGTCCTGCAGGCTCAGGGTGCATCAGTATCAGCATGAACCATCAGTCGACATTTGAATGAAATGAAATGCTATGGGGGGAGATCCAGGAGAGCCCCCATTGCTGACAGACATAAAAAGCTAGACTGCAGTTGGTGCCCACCGGCGTCGACATCTTATGAGAGCCCAGGTCCTGCAGCATCGCCCCACTCCTGCCGCCGGCCTCCTGAAGCAGTGACCCGGCTCCATTGTCACCCGGTAAGCTACTTTTTCAAACAGACAAGATGCACTGCCATTTTATTTAAAAATCATTTTTTTCCTCTTTTTCACCCCAAAATTTTATGGTGCGTCTTATGGTCCAATGACTCTTATAGTCACGGGTATGTCAGGGTTGACAGACAGTCATACAGTGTCCGGCTGTAGAAGGTCGCTGCGTTTGGCCTTACAAACATCTCCTTGATCCTTTTAGGACCCAGCGGTGATCCTCACCTTGCTTGGGGATTATACTTTTCCCTTTAGGACCCCGAGGTATCATCACCTTTCCGCTTTTAATCAGCATTTCCTTGCTGTGTCCTTAAATATACTCAGTTCCTCAGAGAGTTGCTGGTGATAGCATGTTTTATTTATTCAAGCCTGGGATTCTAGTAGTCGACTAGAATTACCTTGGAGTTCCTTCGTGGATTGTTGCTGTGCTTTATCCGGTGTCATCTTGGAGCTACGTGCATTCCCCTGTTTGTTTTCCCTGTGTGTAGTTTAGTTTGTAGTGGGGCTGACTTAGTGCTCACCCATCCCGCTCCCTACCTAGGGCCTAGCCTTAGGGTCAGCTAGGGCCAAGTTTCCTGCTCAGCGATAGGTGCAGAACCTATTTAGGGTCTATAGGGGCATCAGGGTTTGTCGTTAGCTTCATTTAGGAGTCTCCACTCTCCCTTTCCCTAGTTGTAGGGCTCCCTCCCCTTTTCTTATCGTTATATGCTGGGTTCTAACCATACCTGACACTTCTAGTCCGCAAAATGTACCGTACATTTCTAACACAAAACTACAGCCCAGTGACCGATACAGGCAACGTTATTTCCTGAACTTACATACATTCAGTCACCTAGCCTCACCTGTCCATTCAAGAGGGGAGTAAGTGAACAGGAGAATGGGAGAGAGAGATCTTTCATTTTTTGAATTACCGCTGTTGGTAACACGCCATTTTTCTGAGTTGTTAATGGCGCATGTTAATTCATCTCCTATGATTTTTTAGTATGAGAAAAATCTCTCCTTACATTTCATACAATCTTTTCGACTACCTCCCCACAGCGGTTGAGCCCTATATACCAGTGGGCATTGAGAAATACTTGTCAAAGCAACAAAATTCACCTCACTTCGTACCGCAAATGCCAACCAGATGTACCGGTTTGGGAACGCCTACACCTTCTACCAAAAAGGTAAACGATTACTGACAAAGTCTCAGATGACAACACAATTAGAGAATCCAGAGGCTTTGTCTGAACTTTTAACTGGAGAGGACAATTTCTTATCTAGTATGTCACCACACCAGACTTTTCCAGCTTTGTCTGCAACAGAAATCCTACAAGCAGTTGCGGTCACTCAGGAAGTCTCAAGACTACTCATACCGCTTTTTGATAAGAGATTAGATGTCCTACTTGCATTTATCAATTTGGCTCTAGCCTAGATCATGACAAAATGTACAAAAAAAAATTGCCAAACTGGAGAACAGAGTCGATGATTGTGAAACTACCATCACTTCTTTGGCTCAAGCATCCACCAAAAGTCAAAAGAGAAGAAATGTCCATCAGTGACAAGTAGGAGGACCTAGAAAATAAAGAGAGGCAGAATAATCTCCAATTCATAGGTGTCCCTGAAAATATTTTTGGAGGTAATCTAACCACCCTTCTCACTACTGATCTAATACAAGCATTCCAACTTCCTATCACTCCGGACTCCCTGATGGTTGAGAGAGCCCATCGAATAGGTCTTCCTAGTGAAAAAGGGGGAGGCCTTTCATGTCCGCTCATTGCTAGATTCACAAAAACTGATCCATTACAGAACAAATCTTAAGAGGGTGCCATTGAATGAACTCACTAACAGTTAAAAAGAAAAACATATCCTCATCTTTCAGGACTTTTATTCTTTGGTCACTCAAAAACGTAAAAGGCTTCTCACCCATTTGTCAATACCTTCATGACAACTCTATTAGGTTTCAGCTGTTATATTCAGCCAAACTAAAAGTCCAAGATAACGGCCACACTCACATCTTGGATGATCCAATAGATGCACACCGCCATTTCTGGTTGCCAAATGAAGGATGATCATTATTTCAGTGGGAGATTATAACGGACTTTCTTGACTGTCTACACTGTTCAGGGCTACATGGTCTGATAACAAATAACCAGTAACTATGGTTAATTGTTATCTGCTCACATGTGAAATTTTTCATTAATTATGCCCATTCTTCCTTTTCATAGGTTCTCTAGCGGTGTGTGGCTCTCCTTCTTTGCAGACTGTAACGGGTCCAGGAGGCGGAACCTCTGAGCTACTATACAAGGGGGCGGCCCTTGTAAGGGAGCGGGTGGCAGTCTCTGGGTGAACGGACAGGGAGTTACGGCAAGTGATCAGGGCAGTCTCTGGGTAAGGGGTAGGTACGACCTGTGATGACAGAACCTCCGGGTAGGCTAGCAGGCAGATGGTAGACGTGTGCTCCCAGGTGAGCAAGCGAGAGTCTCTGGAATAGCAGGTGGTCACGGCACGTGACGGCGGAGCCTCCGGGCTGGCAGGCAGGCAGGTAACGGAGAAGCGCTCCCAGGTGAGCGGGCAAGAGTCTCTGGAATAGCTGGTGGTCACCGCACGTGACAACGGGACCTCCGGGCTGGCAAGCAGGCAGGTAACGGAGATGCGCTCCCAGGTGAGCGGGCAAGAGTCTCTGAGATAGCTGGTGGTCACAGCACGTGACAACGGAGCCTCCGGGCTGGCAAGCAGGCAGGTAACGGAGAAGCGCTCCCAGGTGAGCGGGCAAGCTGGTCCATAGACAGACTGACCGGAGTAGTAAGGCAGACCGTCGGACCTCAGGCAAGCAGGCAGGTAGCTGATATGCGCTCCCAGGTGAGCGGGCAGGCTGGTCCTTAGACAGACTGACAGGAGTAGTAAGGCAGACCGTCGGACCTCAGACTGGCAGACAGGTAACAAGTATTCAGGCAGGAATCAGGCAGGAAACTGGCAGGAATCAGGCAGGAATCAGGCAGGTAACTGGCAGGTAACTGGCAACGGGACCTGAGGGCTGAAGCACAGGTGAGACACAGGTGCAAACAACATTGCTCGGGCACCTCCATTTTGGAGGAGGTGCCTTATATATGATGAAGTCCTCCGGCCATTGGCCGGGGACTCCTTAGGACGGCGCGCGCGGCCCCTTTAAGAGGAGGGGAGCGCGCGCGCGCGCGCCCTAAGCACAGGGGCCGGGAAGGAGCGCGCGCTGAGAGCAGAGCGGGAGGAGGACGCCGGGAAGGAGCGCGCGCTGACAGCAGAGCGGGGAGAGGACGCCGGGCACGGAGCAGAGCGGTGAGGAGAGCAGCGTCCCTGCCTAGCAGAGGGCAGGGACGCCAGCGCTACACAGACTTTAAACAAAGCCCAGGTTTTCTTCGCTCGCTGGGAAGAAGAATCTTAACCGAATGTATTCCTCTTTGCGGATTAAACCTTTTGATATACTCATCTTTGATGTCTTGACAAAAACCAATACATCACCACATTATACAACCGCCATTGATCTTAAAGTTTATATCGCGGAACAGCAGACCTTGAAGATGTCCATTACTTTTTATTATCCCCCCAATGTATTCCCCTGGGGCCCATAAGGGATTTTGTAATTACCTTGTGTTGAAGTTACTGCCTGTGAGCGGTGCCAACGCTGGCCACTCACAGGCATCACGTGACCTGCCACTGATGTCACGTCATGTGAGGAGTGACCTCAGTGATGTGGTCCCCGCTGTGGATGCAGGGTTGTGGGTGTGGTTACCCCGTGCGTCACACCCGGCATCCACTGCGCGCTTTCCCAATGAATGAGGAGAGGGAGAGCGTGCGGTGGATGCCGGGTAACCCCGTCCACATCCCAGCATCCACCATAGAACGCAGAATAAAGTCACCTCCAGCTGCAGCCGGAACTTGATGCGACATCAGCGGATGTCAGAGCTGGCTGCAGCCGGGGGTCACGTGATGCCTGTGAGCGGCCAGTGATGGCGCCGCTCATAGGCAGTAACTGCAACGTAAGGTATTTATGTGCCCCGGGGGATAATAAAAAGTAGTGGACAACCCCTTTAAATGTAGAACGGTCCTTAACCATTTAAACATATGACCCCTGACAATCTACATAGAAGCACACACTGGGTGAGAAGGGAAAATTTCACACTACAAGCCACTTTGTTGGACGCCTGCTGCTTGGCAAATTATTCTTCAAAAAAAAAAAACTAGAGGGGTGGCTATCCTATTTCATAAAGGTCTTCCCTACACAATTCAGGACAAATTAGTTGATCCTCATGGCAGATTTATCATGTTGTTATCTGTGGACATTGCTGACCACAATTACATGTTATTAAATGTATATGCCCCTAATCAGCCTGATCCTACCTTTCTCCCTTATCTTTTACAACAGAGAAACCCTTAAAACAGAATTCTAGAGGGTGATTTAAACTCTGTAATGGATCCACAAATGGACAGATCAAATCGTGGTACTTAATCCCTATTGACTACTCAACAGCTCTCCCAGATGTTGAATGTTGTCCCATTTGTGGTCCCTCTGACTCCGACATGGTTCTACTAGAGAACACACATTTTAATATGCAGCTCATCATTCTTTTTCAAGAATAGATTTTCTCGTCAAGTCCATTTGAGCAAAGAGATAGTCAACCCACACAGAAATACACCCAATCATAATTTCACACCACAACCAATCATCATCTAAAATTTTGGAGATTTCCTTCTTACCTCGCCAAAGATTTTAGCTCCTACCTTAAAATGCATTGGAATAATTTCATAGATCATATATTACATTTAAATGACTCCTCTAGTATGGGTCACCTCAAAAACTGCTATGAGGGGGTTACAAAATTATACAGCTTTGAAAAAAAAACAGCAAATTTAAAAGGAACAATTCCATAAACTTAATAATGCCTTACTCAAAGCCCAATAAGCCTATATAACACATCCCTCTCTCCAAACAAAACAGATATTCCAAGAATCAAAATAGTTAATGGAAACCTTCTTACATGGTCACGCACACTGGCAAAACAATCAGCACATGACAGATATCATCGTTGGGGCAATAGACCAGGCTCACTGTTGGCCAGACTGACTTGCCCTTATTCTACACACAATCCTATACTTACCCTGCGAGATCCAAACACCCAATAACAACATACCAAAACAGAAAAAAAAAATAGAGAAGTATCATTTAATTATTTTGAGGACCCTTATAGAGCTACTCCAACCGATCTAGAATCCAGTCATTCATGTCTTACTCTCCAAGCTCTACCTCAATTATCTACTGACCAAGAGAATGATCTTGATGCTCCCAAAACAGAAGTGAATTTGGCAAGATCTCTGCATCAAACAATAAAGCACCAGGTCCAGATGGCTATTCTGGACACTTAATCAGAAAATGAGCCAAACTTAAAAAGGGGTAGTCCGGGACTTTTACATTGATGGCCTTTCCTTAGGATAGGTCATCAATATCTGATCGGTGGGGGTGCGACAACCGACACCAGCCAATCAGTTGTCCCCGGTGTCGACTAGAAGTGATCAGCTGTGGAGCTGCACAGCACCGCTACATCAACTGCATAGTGGCCACTGCCGGTACTGCACATCTGCCCCCTATTGATTTGAATAGATGTGTAGTACTACACCAAGCATGTGATAAGTAGGGAGAAGATAGAGGCAGTGCGACTACAGGACCAGACTACACAGGATCTGAGTGTGACCTGTGACCAGGAAGATCCAAAGAACTGGCTAAGAGCAATTATTAAAAAGAATATAAGAAATTCCTGTTGGTTTTTTAATCTAAGAAAATTTTCAAATACAATAATAGAATATAAAACAGAATATTATTTATTTCTTACGGTTTCAGTGTGGAGCAGAGAGAATAAATAAATATAAATATATATATAAGATAAGATAAGATATACTTTATTTTATCCCGGAGGAAATTGCGGTATCACAGCAGCAGAACACAGATCTCGAACATGACACATATAATAACAAAACATTTGGAATGCTTTAGACATTGCTTTTCAGACATTTGTTAAACACCCCCATAGCTGTTGGAACAAACGATCTCCTGTATTTTTCCTTTTTACACCTTAGTTGTATTAGGCGATTGCTGAATGTGCTCTTCTGTTTCGCAAACAGTTCATAAAGCGGGTGTGTGTTGTTGCCCATTATAGCTCTGCACTTCTTCTTAATCCTATCCTCTACCACCTCTTCAAAAGTCCCAAGCTGTAGGCCCACCGTCGCGCTAGCCTTCTTTATAAGTTTGTTGAGCTTGTTGGCGTCAGCAACACGCACACTGTTACCCCAGCAAATTATTGCCGCAAAGGTGGCACTAGCCACAATGGATTGGTAGAACACCTCAAGCATTTTGCCACACACATTAAAAGACCTTAACTTCCTTAGGAAGTACAATCTACTCATCCCCTTCTTGTAGACCTTCTCCATGTGGCACTTCCAGTCTAGCTTGCTATCCAGGTAAACCCCCAAATATTTGAAACTGTCCACCATCTCCACATCCTGACCGTCAATGGTAACAGGTAGGCATACCTTCTTGCACCTTCCATAGCTCATCACCAACTCCCTGGTTTTCTTAACATTTAGTTCTAGATGGTTAGCCTGGCACCATACTACAAAGTCCGCAACCACCCTTCTATATTCCTCTTCGTCCTGGTCCTTCCCAATACCGCCAACTATCACAGAGTCATCCGAGTACTTCTGGAGGTGACAACGGTCTGATTTATACTGAAAGTCAGCTGTGTACAATGTAAAGAGGAATGGCGACAGCACTGTTCCCTGCGGGGCTCCGACACTGCTCAGTACACTATCTGATGTAGCCATCCCCCACCTAACAAACTGTGGCCTATCCGACAGGTAGTCATTTATCCAATTCACAAGTCCCTCATCCACCGCCATTTTAATCAACTTTCCTCGCAGTAAGAGTGGCTGTAATGTGTTGAACGCACTAGAGAAATCAAAGAACAAAGCACGCACTGTGGTTCCATCATTGTCCAAAAAGGAATGTACTGTTTGTAGCAGAGACGCTACAGCATCGTCCACACCCAGTCCCTGCCGGTACGCAAACTGAAGAGCATCAGTATGCGCCATCACCCTCGGACACAAGTGAGCAAGTACTATTCTCTCCAAGGACTTCATCGCATGCGATGTTAAGGCCACCGGTCTATAGTCCCCCGGGGAAGCCGGGAAGGTAGTCTTGGGAATCGGCACCAGGCAGGAAGTCTTCCATAGCACTGGTACTCTCTTTGATTGTAAGCTCTGGTTAAAGAGATGCTGGAAGACAGTACATAACTCATTTGCACACACTCTGAGGACACGTGGACTGAGACCGTCAGGCCCTGCTGCTTTGCCAATGGCCAGCTTACTAAACTGGTCCCTCACGTCATTTTTGGAGACCGAGAAATGATCTATTTCACCCCCTGTTAATTTAGCTAGTTGTTCCCCGGCCTCCTCCCCCTTCCCTGCTGCTACCGCACCTTTATTGCTGAATCTATTGAAGAACTGATTCATTTCATTAGCCATTGTAAGTCCACCACCCCCCTGCTCCGACCTTGCCTTAAACCCAGTCACTAGCTTCATTCCAGCCCACACCTCTCTGGAGCTTTTTTGTGCAAATTGATTTTCTAATTTAACTCTGAATGCCTCACGGGCAATCTTAATTTTCCCCTTTAGGTCTCGCTGTATAATTTTCAATGCCTCCTTGTCCTTCCTTTTAAAAGCCAGTTTTTTCATGTTTAGTAAATGTTTCAACTCTTTTGTAATCCATGGCTTATTGTTTGCATAACACCGAATCTCTTGAACAGGTACTACAATGTCCATACAGAAGTTGATGTAATCAGTAACTCTGCCAGTAATCTCATTAACATTACATTTCTCTTTCATGGTACACAACACCTCCCAGTCTGTACAGTCAAAGCAGTCTTGTAACGCCTCCTCTGCTGCTGGACACCACTTCCTTATCTTTTTAATTGTCACTGGTTGTTTGCGGACGTCTGGTTGGTAAGCAGGAGACAATAGTATGAGGTTGTGGTCAGATTTCCCCAGGGGGGGTAATGCAGCCGATGAATAAGCATTCTTAACATTAGCAAAGAGGAGATCCAGTGTGATGTTGTCCCGTGTAGGACATTTGACATATTGATAGAACTTTGGTATTGCAGATGAGATCTTTACTCGATTGAAATCCCCAGAAATTACAGTTAGAGAGTTTGGGTGTTTAGTCTGAAGCCGGGCCATCACCCCTGACAACACATCCCCAGCAGCCTCTGGGTTCGCAGATGGTGGTATATACATCACAACTACAATAACAAGAGTGAATTCTCTAGGCAGATAGTAAGGCCTGAGGCCCACTGCTAACAGTTCAATATTTGGACAGCAATGTTTCTCCTTAACAGTTACATGCCCCTGATTGCACCATCTGTTGTTAATGTAGAGTATCACTCCTCCACCTTTTTTCTTGCCGCATCTAACTCTCTCTCTATCAGCCCGAACCATTTGAAACCCTGGTACCGAGACACATGAATCTGGGACCTCCTCATGCAGCCAGGTTTCTGTAAAGCACATGAGACTGCATTCCCTAAACTCCTTCTGGGTCTTACTCAGAGCCAGCAGTTCATCCGACTTATTTCCCAGCGATCGTACGTTACCCATGATAATGGATGGGACCACTGGTTTAAACCTTCTCCTCCAGGACTTGATCTTCTTGCCTGCTCTGCAGCCTCTGAAAGGTCTCCTTATTTCCCGTGGAACATTCAGTATTGCCACTGCTGGAGAAGACTTTATCCTGCGCAGTTCCAGAAGACGATCCCTAGAATACACTGCTCGTTTAGCAACAGACCTAGGGTCCACCATCCCGTCATTATTCCCACCCGTCACACCAGTCCTCTCCATGGCAAATCGTATACAGTGACCTCCACCGCTCACATATGGCTGTATCCCTGTCACAGGCTGTGGGTAGCAGCATGCATCCTTCAGTAGCATTAGCTGAGCTGGTCCGTATTGCTTGCCCCAGAGTGTCTGTACCTGCAGGAGACTTGTAAGTGGTGGAAGAAGATCCAGGTGCAGATCTCGTGCTGTGTGCCCAGCAGCAGTTGATAGTGTGGGAAGTGTTGTATCTTCCATCCCCAATAGACGAGTATACAGGAACGTTGCAATCCAGAGAAGGTAATAAAATAAAATAACTGTAACAAAACTGTAACTAAAATAAAGTAGAAGCTTCTGCTGCTGCAATGGGCTGCCAGTAGTCCGGCGCCGTATTGTCTCCACAATCTAGCAGACAGGCATGTCCACACCCTCCGGAGTCAGAAAGTGAATATATATATATATATATATATATATATATATACACACACAGTACAGACCAAAAGTTTGGACATACCTTCTCATTTAAAGATTTTTCTGTATTTTCATGATTATGAAAATTGTACATTCACACTGAAGGCATCAAAACTATGAATTAACACATGTGGAATTATATACTTAACAAAAAAAGTGTGAAACAACTGAAAATATGTCTTATATTCTAGGTTCTTCAAAGTAGCCACCTTTTGCTTTGATAACTGCTTTGTACACTCTTGGCATTCTCTTGATGAGCTTCAAGAGGTAGTCACCGGAAATGGTTTTCACTTCACAGGTGTGCCCTGTCAGGTTTAATAAGTGGGATTTCTTGCCTTATAAATGGGGTTGGGACCATCAGTTGTGTTTTGCAGAAGTCTGGTGGATACACAGCTGATAGTCCTACTGAATAGACTGTTAGAATTTGTATTATGGCAAGAAAAAAGCAGATAAGTAAAGAAAAATGAGTGGCCATCATTACTTTAAGTAATGAAGGTCAGTCAGTCCGAAAAATTGGGAAAACTTTGAAAGTGTCCCCAAGTGCAGTTGCAAAAACCATCAAGCGCTACAAAGAAACTGGCTCACATGAGGACCGCCCCAGGACAGGAAGACCAAGAGTCACCTCTGCTTCTGAGGATAAGTTTATCCGAGTCACCAGCCTCAGAAATCGCAGGTTAACAGCAACTCAGATTAGAGACCAGGTCAATGCCACACAGAGTTCTAGCAGCAGACACATCTCTACAACAACTGTTAAGAGGAGAATTTGTGCAGCAGGCCTTCATGGTAAAATAGCTGCTAGGAAACCACTGCTAAGGACAGGCAACAAGCAGAAGAGACTTGTTTGGGCTAAAGAACACAAGGAATGGACATTAGACCAGTGGAAATCTGTGCTTTGGTCTGATGAGTCCGAATTTGAGATCTTTGGTTCCAACCACCGTGTCTTTGTGCGACGCAGAAAAGGTGAAAGGATGGACTCTACATGCCTGGTTCCCACCGTGAAGCATGGAGGAGGAGGTGTGATGGTGTGGGGGTGCTTTGCTGGTGACACTGTTCGGGATTTATTCAAAATTGAAGGCATACTGAACCAGCATGGCTACCACAGCATCTTGCAGCGGCATGCTGTTCCATTCGGTTTGCGTTTAGTTGGACCATCATTTATTTTTCAACAGGACAATGACCCCAAACACACCTCCATGCTGTGTAAGGGCTATTTGACTAAGAGGGAGAGTGATGGGGTGCTACGCCAGATGACCTGGCCTCCACAGTCACCAGACCTGAACCCAATCGAGATTGTTTGGGGTGAGCTGGACCGCAGAGTGAAGGCAAAAGGGCCAACAAGTGCTTAGCATCTCTGGCAACTCCTTCAAGATTGTTGGAAGACCATTTCCGGTGACTACCTCTTGAAGCTCATCAAGAGAATGCCAAGAGTGTGCAAAGCAGTCATCCAAGCAAAAGGTGGCTACTTTGAAGAACCTAGAATACAAGACATATTTTCAGTTATTTCACACTTTTTTGTTAAGTATATAATTCCACATGTGTTAATTCATAGTTTTGATGCCTTCAGTGTGAATGTACAATTTTCATAGTCATGAAAATACAGAAAAATCTTTAAATGAGAAGGTGTTTCCAAACTTTTGGTCTGTACTGTAATATATATATATATATATATATATATATATATATATATATATATATATATATATATATATATATATATATATATATATATATATATATATATATATAGAACAAACCTAAATATCATCAGACTTGAAAGTCAATGTCAGAATAGCAGTATAATTCATTATGAAAGTTCAACTCAATCTCCACCCCTAGCCTGAATGACAGCTCCTCAGTGTACCTCCTCCCCTCTACGGCAGAGATCTCTGACTGCTCAGTACAAGCTGTGTCAGTTAGTCAGGCCGGGTGGGCAGAGACTGAATACACTTGGGCTTAGATGTTTAATTCTATAGCTGGCCTCAAACTGCTCATATAAGGATCAGGTCCATACATCTGACATGGATTTTCAAAGTAAAAAAAAAATCAAAAATAAACTACCAGCCTCATCAGGCTTGAGAGAACTATAAAATAGAAGAAGATCAGCTTCAAGACACTTCTGGGGAATTGCTTAACAATACACAAATAAAGAAAACTATTTGTAATAGGCCCAAGAACATCAGAAACGCACAGCGATATTACCTGGGTCCTCTAGCAAGAACATTTTGCTTAGAGGTTTTAAAGCTCAACTCCACCTATTAAAAAACACATGCACGCTCAGCTGTGCAGAGAAAGCATGTCACGGAGAAAGTCCGGGGAGACAGCTGGCAGTTTGGGCACTTTATTTCTTACTTTTTCATTTAAATGGGATCCTCTATAGTCACTTTATTCTGTGTAGCGAGGACTTTAAAAGAGAAGCTCCACTAGGATTGTCCACTAGGGATGAACGAGCATGCTCGAGTCAAATGCCCGATCGCGTGCCTGGCGGCAGTGTATCGGGCACTCTCCCCGCGTGCCTGGCGGCAGTGTATCGGGCACTCTCCCCGCGTGCCTGGCGGCAGTGTATCGGGCACTCTCCCCGCGTGCCTGGCGGCAGTGTATCGGGCACTCTCCCCGCGTGCCTGGCGGCAGTGTATCGGGCACTCTCCCCGCGTGCCTGGCGGCAGTGTATCGGGCACTCTCCCCGCGTGCCTGGCGGCAGTGTATCGGGCACTCTCCCCGCGTGCCTGGCGGCAGTGTATCGGGCACTCTCCCCGCGTGCGGTCGCAGCTACCCGAGCATTTGACGCGAGCACGCTGGCTCCTCTACCTGAACCTGAGAACGCTCGGATACCTCCATATCGGAGCATGCTCGCTCATCCCTATTGTCCACACATCGTTGCAGCACATTATTATAATAGCATTTCAGTGAAATTTAACAATTTTCTATAAACACATCATATTTAATGGAAATTACACTGTGCTAGTCACAAGACGGGTGATAGGGTCACACTAAGTAGGAGGGAGCAGGGGTCAGCCACAGATCTGAGCCATTGAGCCAGGCTTCCCCCTAAAGAGTGCTCATTGCACTTCAAACAGAATAGAAAGAAAAAAAAAAAAGGTCTTAATGACCGAGCTTTCCACTTGCTTTCATCAGTCATCCAGGCGCGTCACTAACAGGGCAAAGTGAATGCGGAGGGCACCATCATACAGGGATATAATAAACCGAGGGGCTGTGTCAGGAAGACACAAGCAGAAAGGAAAGCGAGGAGTGAGGACAAAGATCTGCCAGCAATTCAGCTCCAGCGGGTGAGAAAGTGACTGAGCTCCGAGGGACGACACGAAGAGACCGCCAAGAGGAACGTGACAGTAGAGGAGGCTTCATGGTCAGGAGTGTAGAACTACTAACCCCAGAAAGCCCAAGTAATGTAGTGTCTGTAGAATTAGTGACAAAGCAGCCAAATGACCATTAAGTGCAGGCAGAGTTGGCAAGAGCAACTGAAGGTCACAGGTAGCCAAAACCTCTACAGCAGGGGTCCCCAACCTGTAGCTCGGGAGCCAGATGTGCCTCACAGTCCCATGAATTGTGGTTCGCGGCTCTCTGCCAGCTTCGTGCACTAGCTCCAGGTCTAGCAAACAGGTATGAGAAGCAGGTCTTCAGATGGTGGATTTTGTGAGCAGTCCTGCACAGAAGAGCAGATCTGGATGTGCATATACTGGTCTTAGGGGGGTTTAGGAGATAATTTAAAGTTTGGTACGCTGGAGATATCATCTCCTCTGACAGGTAGGGTGAAACCTGAAGCTGGATACAACAGTGTGTTGGGAGTGACTGGTGGGACGATACTGAATGGTGGTATTGTGGGAACCCCTGGATCTTGGTACCCAGCTTCGGGGTGATTGATGTGGAAAAGCTTTGGTTATCATTATACCAGTAATGGGGGCTTTGGTTACCACTACTGTGAGGGGAGCAGGAGATGGATGTGGCTCTCAAGGTTAGAAAGGGTGGGGGACCACTGCTCTAGAATATAGAGAGGTATTGTCCCCATCCCAACTGGACTGAAACAAGAGTCCATGTTAGGAATATTATAGTGTAGTAATAAAGAATAAACTTCTGTAACTACTCCATGGACCAGCAGACATTAGATTACATCTGATGGACAAAGACCTGGAACCATTATTATACATCAGGTCATCTGTGTACAGTGTGGTAACGGACAAAAACGGGCCTAAATGGTCCACTGAGGGCTCATGTACATGACCGCATTTTCGGTCTGACTACACTCTTGACAAGTTATACTCACACTTGGATGTCCGGCCACTTTAATTACTTCAGCTACAGCTTTCTTCACAGAATCGGGATCTCTGACATCGCACTGAACAGCATGGACCTACAGAAGATGGTGGAAAATTGTAACCTTGTCTTTTCTTGCATCGTTAACCCCAGTTTTAACCAATGTGAAACCGTGTGATGTAATAACAGGTCCAGATGTAGCTGGACGAACATGCTAACACAAGGGATGTAAAGGGGGTCTTACAGCTGATAAAATTTTTCCAAAAAGGTTGACAGAGTAATAGCTCAGTGATCCTTCCTGCCTCCATTCTGACTCTTCTAAAGTCCCCACTGGCCTTACGTCCTGGCCCCTGTTCACACAGCGACAGTGGTGATGACAGAAGCAGGAGCAGTGGGAAGGGGGAGTCAGTGAGGCAAGTAGGACTTAAAAATATTATATATTTATTTAGTGGCATCATGAAAAAAAAAAAATTACCTTATTTCCCGTTTCCGATGTGATCTCAGCTGCAGTTGCTTTCAAAACATCCAATTTCCTGAAAACAAAATGAAAATAAAGTGGTAAAATTATCAAATTTAAGTAAAAGAAATCGATTTTTGGTCGAAGCAGAGTGACGGCTCTGGTGTAAAATAAGAGGATAGACAGGAGGGTTTAGTACAAGAACTTCCATCTCTTCCTATACCGTAGATGTTCTCATTTCCAATACTGTTAATAGTTATATCAAAACTTCCTGTGCCCACAAAATTAGCAACCTAAAAACTATTTAAAGGGAACCTGTCCGCCGATTCAAGCTGCCCAAACCACCAGCAGCATAAATCTCAGCAAGGTAGATTTTTCTCTGAAATGACCCAATGTACCAGAAAAAAAAAATATATATATCGGACAAGTGCACGGCTTCATTTAATAACATTGGTCCGAGTGCGATCTGATGTTTTGACAGATCGAACTCAGATCAGTGCAGTAGTGAGGGGATATAAAAGGGGGAACACTGTAGTAACACCAGCTATATATATTGTGAAGCTCACCTGCTGGATATCACGCACTCTGCGCCCAGTCTGGACAGGGCAGTAGTCATCCCTTTCCCCAGCCCTGTGCCCCCTCCTGTAATCAAGGCTACTTTCCCTTTGAATGTATCAGGCGGTAACATCACGTTCTGAAGTGGGGGATAGAATTTGGCTTGAGGATCTTCTTTGCTCTCGCTTGATAAGACTGGCGATCCATGGCTGAATACCTGACAGCACAAAATCATCAAGTGATTAGTACAGGACATACAGAGGAATCCCTAGTGGACATGAAATAATATGAGATTTAAAAATTTCTAGCAAAGTGATTTCGGTGTCCTAGAGTTTGTATAACGCCAGCCCTGAGCGTGCACCAGCTCATTGTCATTCCAGGGGAATTTAGATTTCTTTTTAATCGTTGTTTTCAGACTTTTAATTCAAAATTGACTTTTTGGTTTAATTGAAAATGTAAAATGGATGTTGCAACAAAAAAGTGGATTTATATACCAGTATTACAGGAACAACCAAAAAGGAGAAAGCCCACTGGAGCCAGAGTCTGTATCTCAAAGCAAAAACTTTCAAACGTTGCAAATCATGTGCTGAAACATTTTTATCAGTTCAGAAACAAATTCTACTTCAGGCAGGTCACTAAATATTCAATTGCGCCTGCTTAGGAAATAACCAAAAAAGGAGAGTTTTTGATGAAATCAGCTCCATCATTCTGAAGGTGTTTCGTTCTGCAAAGAGCACACAGATTGCTGTAAACTGGGACTGACAGGGACTTGTGGCAGCAGATGGGACTAGCATTTCAGCACGTGTACAGCATGTAGTGCTATTCCTACAGTCAAATACACTTTTGGAAAGTTTTTTTTTTTGTTTTGTTTTCATCGCTGCCCTAAAGTATACCCTTATTTGTATGATAGGGTGTCACGTTAAAGGAGTCTCTGTAGTAACATTTATTTCCTAGAATATAGTTATAATAGGCCGTTCTATAAAAAAGGTTTATGATGAGAGTTTTCCTCTGAGCAATATGAGTGTTAAACTGAGCTGCAGAAATGGAGAAAAATTTGGTATATTTCTATTGACTCAGACACCACCGAAAACAATCTTAAAAAAAATAAATACAGTTATATGAAAAAGTTTGGGCACCCCTATTAATCTTAAGCTTATTGTTTTCTAAAAATTGGTGTTTTTTGCAACAGCTATTTCAGTTTGATATATGTAATAACTGTTGGACACAGTAATGTTTCTGCCTTGAAATGAGGTTTATTGTACTAACAGAAAATGTGCAATCTGCATTCAAACAAAATTTGACAGGTGCATAAGTATGGGCACCCTTATCATTTTCTTGTTTTAATTACTCCTACCTACTTTTTACTGACTTACTAAAGCACTTTTTTTGGTTTTGTAACCTCATTGAGCTTTGAACTTCATAGCCAGGTGTATGCAATCATGAGAAAAGCTACTTAAAGTGGCCACTTGCAAGTTGTTCTCCTGTTTGAATCTCCTCTGAAGAGTGGCATCATGGGCTCCTCAAAACAACTGTCAAATAATCTGAAAACAAAGATTATTCAACATAGTTGTTCAGGGGAAGGATACAAAAAGCTGTCTCAGGTTAAATCTCTGTCAGTTTCCACTGTGAGGAACATAGTAAGGAAATGGAAGAACACAGGGACAGTTCTTGTTAAGGCCAGAAGTGGCAGGCCAAGAAAAACATCAGAAAGGCAGAGAAGAAGAATGGTGAGATCAGTCAAGGACAATCCTCAGACCACCTCCAGAGAGCAGCAGCATCAACTTGCTGCAGACAGTGTCACTGTGCATCGGTCAACTATACAACGCACTTTGCACAAGGAGAAGCTGTATGGGAGAGTGATGCGAAAGAAGCCGTTTCTGCAAGCACGCCACAAACAGTCGGCTGAGGAATGCAAAAGCACATTTGGAGAAGCTAATTTCTTTTTGGAAGAAGGTCCTGTGGACTGATGAAACCAAGATTGAGTTGTTTGGTCATACAAAAAGGCGTTATGCATGGCGTCAAAAAAACACAGCATTCCAAGAAAAACACTTGCTACCCACAGTAAAATTTGGTGGAGGTTCCATCATGCTTTGGGGCTGTGTGGCCAATGCCGGCACCGGGAATCTTGTTAAAGTTGAGGGACGCATGGATTCCACTCAGTATCAGCAGATTCTTGACAATAATGTTCTAAAATCAGTGACAAAGTTGAAGTTACGCAGGGGATGGATCTTTCAGCAAGACAATGATCCAAAACACCGCTCCATATCTACTCAGGCATTCATGCAGAGGAACAATTACAATGTTCTGGAATGGCCATCCCAGTCCCCAGACCTGAATATCATTGAACATCTGTGGGATCATTTGAAGAGGGCTGTCCATGCTCGGCGACCATCAAACTTAACTGAACTGGAATTGTTTTGTAAAGAGGAATGGTCAAAAATACCTTCATCCAGGATCCAGGAACTCATTAAAAGCTGCAGGAAGCGACTAGAGGATCTACTAAATATTAATGTCATTTTTCTGGTGAGGTGCCCATACTTATGCACCTGTCAAATTTTGTTTGAATGCAGATTGCACATTTTCTGTTCGTACAATAAACCTCATTTCAAGGCAGAAACATTACTGTGTCCAACAGTTATTACATATATCAAACTGAAATAGCTGTTGCAAAAACACCAATTTTTATAAAGCAATAAGCTTAAGATTAATAGGGGTGCCCAAACTTTTTCATATAACTGTACATTAATATACAGTACAGACCAAAAGTTTGGACACACCTTCTCATTTAAAGAAATTTCTGTATTTTCATGAATATGAAAATTGTACATTCACACTTAAGGCATCAAAACTATGAATTAACACATGTGGAATTATATACTTAACAAAAAAGTGTGAAACAACTGAAAATATGTCTTATATTCTAGGTTCTTCAAAGTAGCCACCTTTTGCTTTGATGACTGCTTTGCACACTCTTGGCATTCTCTTGATGAGCTTCAAGAGGTAGTCACCGGAAATGGTCTTCCAACAATCTTGAAGGAGTTCCCAGAGATGCTTAGCACTTGTTGGCCCTTTTGCCTTCACTCTGCGGTCCAGCTCACCCCAAACGTAATGGTGACCTGGGCCGACTGGTCCAATGACGTACTGTTAGGTCATATGGCGATCACGCCCGCACACAAGCGGTGCGGGGCGATCGCCGCCGGGTGTCAGATGATAGCACCGGGTGTCACCTGCTCCCTGCACATTAACCCCCTCAATGCTGCAATCGAAGCTCTCCTGGCCTCCAACGCTGTCTGCCGTGGCTTCCCGGATGTTGCCATGATGACCCGATGTCGTCATGACAACATCCGGGTCACCAGACAGCAAGAAGATATTTCGGTCATGCGCAGTGCATGACCAAAATATCTTCTGCATCTGCAGCGCTGACAGCCAGCATTGGACAGGGATGGTGCTGCATTCCTGTGCTATGCAGGCGATCAGAATAAAAAAAGTGAAAGTCCCATAGTGGGACACCGAATAAAAGTCCAAAAAGGGTTAAAAAAAATTAAAAGAAAATAAAATAAAAGTGTAAATTTTTTATATTATAATATATATTGGTCGGCGGCTGCGACCAATCAGCGATATGGGCGGAAAATTTAAACTCGCCCTCCAGTACTCACTAACACGGTTCGCTGATTGGTCGCGATCGGCGGCCGCGACCAATCAGCGAGATTGGTGCCAAATTTAAACACCGCTTTGCTGAGTGGTCGCGGTCGCAACCAATCAGCATTATTGGCGCCAAATTTAAACCCCGCTCTGTACCCATCAATAAATATTATGAAAGAAAAACAAAACAATAAAAGTACACATTTGAAATCGCTGTGTCCGAAACGACCTGACCTATAATACTGTTCCACTAGTTAACTCCTTTAGTGAACACGGTAAAAAAAAACAAAAAAAAAAAAAACAATGCTTTATCATTATACCGCCAAACAAAAAAATGGAATAACACGCGATCAAAAAGACGAATATAAATAAAAATGGTACAGCTGAAAACAAGCCGCCATACAGCTCCATCAGCCGAAAAATAAAAAAGTTATAGCTCTCAGAATAAAGCGATGCAAAAAAAAAATATTTTTTTCTATAAAATTGTTTTGCCGCTTTTACACAATAAAATCTTTGAAAAATTATATAAATGTGGTACCGCTGTAAACGTACTGACCAGAAGAATGACGCTGCCTTAGCAATTTTGCCACACAGAACAGCATAAAAAAAAAAAAAAAAACAACACACACATAAAAAATTCTGGAATTGCTGGTTTTTGTTTATTCTGCCTCCCAAAAATCAATAAAAAGCGATCAAAAAAAATGTCAAGTGCCTGAAAATGGCACCAATGACACTCATCCTGCAAAAAAAAAAAAAAAAAAAAGCCGTCACATGACTGTCGGCCAAAATATGGAAAAATTATAGCTCTCAAAATATGGCGATGCAAAAACTAGATTTTACAAAAAGAAATGTGTCTTTTAGTGTGCTGTCAACCATAAAAACCCAATATGATTCTGGTATCGCTGTAATCGCACCGACCCGAAGAATAAAGTCTAATCACTTATACCGCACGAGAAATGGCGTAAAAAATAAACTCTAGGATTAGGGTTGGGCTAGGGATTTTATTCAAAAGTAAAAAAAAAACGACGATATGGCGACTAGTGTTGAGCGCAAGTGCTCGCTACTTGAGTTTGCATTGGGTGCTTGGGTATGCACAGAGTATCGCGGGTGCTCGAATGACATGCTCGAGTCTCCGCCCCATATGCTTCATGGCCAAATAAACCTTGCGGGGATTGCCTGCCATGCACGAGCGATCCCCGCATGTTTTTTTTTTGGGTGTCTAATAACCATTAAACATGTGGGCGGGGACTCGAGCACCCGCGATACATGGTGCATACCCGAGCACCCGATGCAAACTCAAGTAGCGAACACTTGCGCTCAAGACTAATGACCACTTATTCAATATGATGACCTAATGTTATCAAATTCTGTGTCGTACCTCTGGTTTCAAAATGTTCACTATACACCTACATAAAATCCTTGAGGGGTCTAGTTTCCAAAATGGGGTCACTTGTGGGGGAGCTCCACTGTTTAGGCACATCAGGGGCTCTCCAAACGCAACATGGCGTGCGCTAATTATTCAAGCTAATTTTACAATCAAAAAGTCAAATGGCGCTCCTTCCCTTCCAAACCCTGCCGTGCGCCCAAACAGTGTTTTTTCCCCACGTATGGGGTATCTGCGTGCTCAGGGGAAATTGCACAACAAATTTTGGGGTCCATTTTTTCCTGTTACCCATGCGAAAATAAAAAAATGGGTCTAAAGTAACACTTTTGTGAAAAAAGTTAAATGTTCATTTTTTTCCCTTCCACATTCCAAAAATTCCTCTGAAGCACCAGAAGGGTTAATAAACTTCTTAAATGTGGTTTTGAGCACCTTGGGGGAGGTACAGTTTTTAGAATGGTGTCACTTTTGGGTATTTTCTTCATAAAGACCCCTCAAAGTGACTTCAAATGTGATCTGGCCCCTAAAACAAGAAAAATGGATTTGTAAATTTTGTTGGAAAAATGAGAAATCGCTGGTCAACGTTTAACCCTTATAGCTCCCTAATAAAAAAAAAAAAAATTTGGTTCCAAAATTGTGCGGATGTAAAAGTAGACATGTTGGAAATGTTGTTTATTAACCGTTTTTGTGTGACATATCTCTGATTTAAAGGGCATAAAAATTCAAATTTTGAAAATTGCTACATTTTCGCCAAATCTCCATTTTTTTCACAAATAAACGCAAGTGATATCGAAGAAATTTTACCACAATCAAGTACAATATGTCACTAAAAAAAAAACAAACAATCTCAGAATCAGGGGTACCCATTGAAGCGTTCCAGAGTAATTAACAGTGGTCAGAATTGTAAAAATTGGCCCGGTCATTAACGTGCAAACCACCCTCTGCGGTAAAGGGGTTAATGACAAACAAAAACATCCAAATGACCCTGATCAAAAGTTCACATACCCTGGTGATTTTGGCCTGATAACATGCACAGAATTTTACACAAATGGGTTTGAATGGCTACTAAAGGTAACATCCTCACCTGTGACCTGTTTGTTTCTAATCAGTGTGTGTGCATAAAAGCAGAGTTTGGGTTTGTGGGATCCAGACAGACTCTTGCATCTTTCATCCAGCCACTGGTGTTTCTGGATTGTGACTCATGGGGAAAGCAAAAGAATTGTCAACGGATATATGGGAAAAGGTAGTTGAACCATAACACAGGAAACGGATACAAAAAAAAAAAAAAATATCCAAGGAATTGATAATGCCAGTCAGCAGCGTTCAAACTGTGATTAACAAATGGAAAAATCAGGGGCTCTGTAAAAACCAAACCACGGTCAGGTAGACCAACAAAAACTTCGGCCACAACTGCCAGGAAAATTGTTCGGGATGCAAAGAAAAACCCACAAACAGCTGAAATTCAGGACTCTCTGAAAACTAGCGGTGTGGCTGTATCAAGATGCACAATATGGAGGCACTTGAAGAAAAATGGGCTGCATGGTCGAGTCACCAGAAGAAAGCCATTACTGTGCAAATGCTACAAAGTATCTCGCCTACAATACGCCAAACAGCACAGAGACAAGCCTCTTAACTTCTGGAAAAAGGTAATTTGGAGTGATGAGACCAAAATTTAACTTTTTGGCCATAACCATAAACGTTACATTTGGAGAGAGGTCAACAAGGCCTATGATGAAAGGAACACCATTCCTACAGTAAAGCACGGAGGTGGATCGCTGATGTTTTGGGGTTGTGTGAGCTGGTAAAAGTTGAAGGAAAGATGAATGCAGCACATCAGCAAATACTGGAGGCAAATTTGCACTCATCTACCAGGAAGCTGCGCATGGGACATACTTGGACGTTCCAACATGACAACGATCCAAAACACAAGACCAAGTCGGCTTGTCATTGGCTACAGCAGAACACAGTGAAGGTTCTGGAGTGGCCATCTCAGTCTCCTGACTTCAATATCATTGAGCCACTTTGGGGAGATCTCAAGCGCGAAGTTCATGCTAGACAGCCCAAGAATTTACAGGAACTGGAGGCTTTTTGCCAAGAAGAAAGGGCAGCTTTACCATCTGAGAAATTAAAGAACCTCATCCACAACTATAACAAAAGACTTCAAGCCGTCATTGATGTTAGAGGGGGCAATACACGGTATTAAGAACTGGGGTATGTGAACTTTTGATCAGGGTCATTTGGATGTTTTTGGTTGTCATTAAGATTTAAAAAGAGAAAACACAGTAGTTTGACAATAAATGGCTTCACCCAACCAATAACCATGAGTGGAGAAAAATGTTTTTTTGTTATCATTCATATTCTCAGAAACAAGGCCAAGAAAGGAAAAATTCTGCTGGGGTGTGTAAAATTTTGAGCACAACTGTAGATAGATAGATAGCCCAAAAGCAGATATAAGTGTTAGGCCATCATGGCACATATATACTAGACACAGATTAAGTCGTATTAGCTCATATGGCATAGTCACTGGCTGACATAAGGGACCAGACGAAGATCTGCGGTATCCTTTACAAGAGCGTTGTCCTCGGAGCTTGAGAATTAAAAGCCATTACATGTTCTTTCTCCAAAATAAGGACACAACGTCAAGGCCAGAGCGAAAATTGCTCAGAAATGGAAGCACAGATGTCATCTTGTAAGTAGAGGACGTTAGAAAAAAAAACAGACATTCAGAAGAAAAGGTCACCAGTGTTATGTAGTTTAGCCATTTCCAGTGACATTTGGGTTTATTGAAAATCTAACAAACTAAGGATAAAAATAATAGTTTAATTGAAATCAGTGCTATTAAATGGCAAAAACTAGATGCCAATGGTTAATAAGGGCGATGATTTTCCTGTATCGAGAGGGGGATGGAAAGCAAATCTGACATGGTGCCGTTTTACCAGACAGCAGAAGATTGTTTTCTATGTTTTTTCGCTCCTATATTGTATAGGAAAAACCTGCTGACAAATTTCGTTTAAAAACTAAAGAGCCCATAGATGGCATGTGTGTTGCTTGAGATTTTTTTTGCAGACTTATGGGAATTTTTTTTATCCGTGACTGATTGGGGGGAAAAAAAAAAAAAAAAAAAGTCAAAATTTGAGGCCACACGACCTGCAAAAATCATGGACATGTGAACAGCTCTGCAGATTACAATGGGTACGTGTTTTATGAAAACCACGTATATAGCTTGTATGTGAAAAACAGACGCCTGACGTCTCTCACAGGATCACGTGCGATATTTCACTCTAAATAACATTACTAGCTGAACAGATGAAGTTATAGACTATGAGGACAAGCACAGAAAGTGAGCTCAAAGCACAAAGCGCACAGCTACCATACCCCACCCAGCGCGCGCCGGGCCAACTGTGGACACCAGACATCACTGCAAGGAGAATCTCTGAACGGAGGCAATGAAGCGTCTAATTAAAATCTTACTTGTACCTTAAGGACATGTTTGTTAGTAATGCCTGCTGCATAGTAAAATAGCCTAAGCAGACAGCGAGTGCCCCCACTTATCCCTGCACACCAGCCATAAAGATAACACACTGATGGTGCGTGTGCAAGAAACTCATTTACGAGCAATGCAAAACCATGGGTTAGATGGATGCAAGTAAGGTTTTAAATAAGAAATTCAGTCCTGCACACCCGAATGTAATCTTTGCATAATACTGAATTATTCTTTACAAATCTATATATTACTATACGCAAATACACGCCTGTGCAAAAATTTTAGGCAGATGTAAAAAAAAAATAAAAAAAAAGTGTTTGCATTTATTTAAATTGATAAAAATAGAATTATTACGTGAATAAATAAAAGATCAATCTAAATCAGGCCAATATTTGGTGTGACCGGCTTTTGTCATCACTTCTCCTAGGTACACTTGTACTTGCACACAGTTTGAGGGAAATCCGTAGGAGGTTGTTCCAAACATCTTGGAGAACTGACCACAGATCTTCTGTGGATGAAGGCTGGTACAAATCCATCTGTATCTTTATGTAACCCCAGACTCGATGTTGAGATCAGAGCTCTGTGGGGCTCATCATCACTTCCAGATCTCATTGTCCTTCTTTACACTGAAGATAGTTCTTAACCCATTCATGACATACAGTTATGTCATATGTCGTGTCCCCGCCTTTGATGCGGGCTTGCACGATGAGCCCGCATCTTTCCTGGCAGAGGATTGCTGATTTATTCAGCCATTTTCTGCCTCTAACAGCTGCAGGTGAAGCAGGGCTCAGCCCAAAGCTGTAAACATGTTAAATGCCGCTGTCAATCACTGACAGCGGCATTTAACATGCGCTGGCAAAGGTGCGAGTCATTTCATGCACTCATCAGTGCGCTTCTGATATGAATTGAAGAGCGCTGATGGGTTTCCATGACAGTAGGGGGTCTGCTGAAGACCCCCATGCCTTTCATTACGATTCTCCTTTCAAAGCCAGCCTGTGGCCAGCAGTCATAGGAGATTGTGATTTTACATATACACAGCAGTGCTGATGTATAGCACGGGCGATCAGAATCACAGCTTCAAGTCTCCTAAGGGGACTGAAATACAGAAAAAAGTAGAAAGAAAAAATTTCAAATTACCTCCCCCATTTGCCTGATTAAAAATAATAAAATAAAAATAAACCCACACATTTGATAGATATCACTGGGTTTAGAAAAAAGTCTGATCTATCAAAATATAGATTACATTAATCCAATTGGTAAATGGCATAAGGAGAATCAAAACACAAGGAATTACGCACTCTTTTTGACGCAACATTGCAGTAGAGGGCAGTCAAAACAAACCCCAAAATGGCATCAGGGAACAAAAAATAAGCCCCAATAGACCCATATCCCAAAACTTGGAAACGTTACTGGCCTCGGAAAATGGCGACAAAAGCTACATTTTTTTTTTTACTAAATCTGCAAAAAAGTTTTCACCGCTTAAATAACAATAAAGATACATGTTTGGCATCTGCGTACTTGTAATGACCTGGAGAATCGTATTGGCAGGTCAGTTTTACAGTGCAGTGAACATGGTAAATACAAAAATTGTGGAAGTGCAGGTTTTTCTTTTTTGCAATTTCAACGCACTTGGAATTTTTTTCCAACCAATTTTCAGTGCATCACATGATAAAATGAATGGTGTCATTCAAAAGTACAACTTGTCCAGCCTAAAAAAACAAAAAAAAACAAGCCCTCATACAATTATGTGAACGGATAAATAAAAAAAAAAATAAAGTTATGACTCTTGGAAGAAGAGGAGGGAAAACCGAAAAAAAAATTGCTTAGTCATGAAAGAGTTAAATAATGTCTATCACCCCAAAATTGAATTATTTAGACATTAACATAGGGGACTTCGCCCCTTTAAAAGCAGTACTGGTAATGTAGATTTTTTGTAAATTTGATATATAGGAAAAAATTTTATAAAGTAGGTAAGTGAGGGGGCTTCAGTTCACCCTTGGTGTGGCCAAGTGCACCGCTCCACCCACTCAATTACTATCATCCGTCATGCCCCTTACGCCGGTTTCACAGATCCGTATATTTCCAGTACCGGAAAAACTCAGTGTCCCGCGTGTCACATGTGTGACAACCATGTGCCACATCACGGTCACACGTACCGGCGCTTGGGAATCAGCGGTACAGTTAGCGCTGTTCCCAAGTGCCGGGTGCTGAACGCTGCCCTCATCATGGTTCCCTGCCGGCGCTGTGATCAGCACCAGCAGGGACAATGATGAGGGTAGTAGTCTCTGCTCCCGCAGTGTCCACCTGTGTAAAAATAATAAAATAAAAATCCTTATACTCACCTGTCCTAAGTGTCCCCCGCCGTAATCCATGTGACCACTCATAGGAGCTGGAGAGAATGACTCCTGTAGCGAGTGGCCCCGAAGCTGCGCTCAGCGAGTGACTGACTCCTGCAGCGAGTGGTCGCATGGATTACAGCGGGGGACACTTAGGACAGGTGAGTATAAGGATTTTTTTTTTTATTATTATTATTATTTTAAACACAGGGACACTGCAGGAGCAGACACTACTACCCTCATCATTGTCCCTGCTGGTGCCGATCGCAGCGCCGGCAGGGAATCATGATTAGGGCAGCGTTCAGCACCAGGCGTTTGGGACGAGCGCCAACTGTGCACTGATTCCCAGATGCCGGTATATGTCACGCAGATGGCATCCGTGTGCAGTATGTGTTTACATGGACCCATTGACTTGAATGCGTCCGTGTGATCCGTACGGTCGCCCAAAAATCGACATGACAGTCCATGGAAACACACTGACATGTGTGCAGACCCATAGATTTGAAGGGACCTGCGTGTGTCAGTGTCTCCAGTACGTGTGAAAACTGTCACACCTACCGGACACACTGGCATGTAAAAGAGTCCTTAATGTGATTGACAGTACTCGCTTTGGCGTGCTACCTGGTTTAAACCCCCCAGACTTGCAACAGTGATACTGCAGGAGCCGAGAACACAGTGTCAGTGTGTCCAGGTGTGTTCTTATCCTCCTCCTGTGTGCAGCAGCCGCTCGCTGCACACAGGATCACACAGCTGACTGCCAGTGCATGAAAATCGGACCGCACTCGAATGTCAATGTAAAGTTTGATTTTTTTTTCTCCCCATGGACCCATACAAATGAATGGCCGAGTGTGATCCGATAATGGGATGCAAACTACATTTTGTTTTTTTAACACTGTGTGCATACAGGACATTTAGATCAGGCAGCGCTCCAAAACGAACAGTCCGTCACCATAATGAAAGGGATGGTGGATGGTAAGTGAAGAGGCGGTGCACTGAAGCCCCTCATTTACTTATGTGATAAATTTGTATAGAAAAACTTTACTAAAAATCTACTGTACCAGTATGACTTTTATTGGGACCAAGTACCCTATATGAAGGTCTAAATAGTTAAATTTCACTTTTTGGGGATGACATTAGCAATATGGTTTGGGTGGGTGTCCTTCTGCAGAACACATCTGGAGCAAAAAAAATTTAATTGTCCAAACAGGGAAAAAAAAAAAAAAAAAAAAATTGACTGATATTGATTTAAGTCAAGTGAATGGGTCCATGAAAATACCCGGAAAGCACATTTACGGCATTCTAGTTGCATCCGTGTGCTGTCCGTTATTGTCACAGACTGTTTGCTAGGAAAACAGGTGAGCAGCTACACATGGACCCACTGCAGATTCCAGTGCAAAAACTTTTATTGTGCAAAACTTAAATAAGAAGGGAAGGACCAATTTCCCCGCTCTGTAGGATACGTGGACTGTATATTTTGGCTCCACTAGCCTATTATACGCAACGTTACATTATTTTTTAAAAAGAAATAGATGTCTATAATACACAAGTGATGCTGTGCTGCCATCTAGTGGATTTGAATGGAAAATAAAATACAAAAATATTGATAGGCCATGAACCAGCACAAAAAAACACCAACGCGATTGTTATTTCTCTTGAAAAGTATGGACTAGAAAAAAAAAGAAATAAATAAGAATTGTTTCATCCTTATAATGAGTAAGATGTATGTCAAAATCCCCACGGTAATCCATGTGGTTTAAGAAGTCAAGCTGCAGAAATAAAATATACTTTTTAAATTATATATACTGTATATATCAATACTACTCTGGTGTTAGTGGTCACATTACTGCATGGTTTTCTCACTGGCTTGGCATTTGTTAGAGGGGCTGTTCAGAACTAACATTACAGAGCCTTAACCCTTTCACCCCAAAGCCTGTTTTCAAACTACTTTTGAGGCACAGTGCAAAGCTCAGAAGGGAAGAAGAGCCATATTGGAGTTCAGATTTTGCTGGACTGGTTTGAGGGTGTCATATCACATTGGCAGAGCCCCTAAGGTGCCAGATCAGCTGAACCCCCCATAAGAGACTCCATTTCACAACTACACCTCGCAATGAATTCATCTAGGGAGCAGTGATCATATTGACACCACAGGTGGATCACAGCATTTTATACCACTGGGCAGTGAAGAAAAAAGAATTACATTTTTACCATCAAAATGTTTTAAGCCCCAGATTTTACATTTTCACATTAAGAAATGGGTAAAAATGGCACCAAAATGTGTCCCACAATTTCTACTGAATGTAGAAATACCCCATATGTGGCTGTACAGTATTGCGTGCTTAGCCACACGGAGCGCAGATTTTCCTAGAATAGTTTGCAGACTCCATATACAGAGCTCCTAAGGGCTGGAAGAGCAGAATCCACCTCAAGTGACCCCATTTTGGAAATTATACCCCTTTGTGAATTTACCTACAGGTGTGGTGAAGTTTTTAACTCCATGGGTGTTTTCCAGAAACAAGCAGCAGTGGGTGTTGCCGAGTGAAAAATCAGAAACTGCCGTTGTAGTGACCAGTACGCTGTAGTGACCAGTACGTTGTGCCCAGCTCGTACTTCTGGAGATATGCACCCGTAAATTAGGTGGGCTTTCATCTTAAACAGAAATACCAAACATGTGGACGCTAACTGCAGTTTAGGCACACTGGGGCTCAGAAGGGAGGGGGGGACATTTGGAGTTTTGAGTGCAGAATTCGCTGGATTTCTTTTGGAGGGCGAGGAACCATTTCGTTTTTCCAGAGCCTTTGTGCTACTAGTAACGTGGAAGCCCCCTATATTTCCGTTAACAGATGACGGACCCGAGTGGGGACTTGCTTTTTTGTGAATAGAGTTGAAGCTTTTATTGGGAACATTTTATATCACATTTACGACTCCTTCACACGTCAGTATCTCCAGTACGTGTGGTGACACTGACACACAGACCCATTCAAATCTATGGGTCTGTGTAGATGGCAGTGTGTTTGTACGGACCGTGTGTCCATGTGCTCCACATGCTGACATGTCCGTTTTTTTGCGGATGCACAGTGTGCAAAAAAGTGTCTCACGCCGAATACACATGGATGACATCCGTGTGTCATCAGTGTGACATGGACCTACGACTGGGAATCAGGGGCACAGTTAGCGCTGTTCCCAAGCGCCGGGTGCTGAACGCTGCCCTCATGGTTCCCTGCCAGCGCTGGCTGCGATCAGCACCAGCAGAGACAATGATGAAGGTAGTAGTAGTCTGCTCCTGCAGTATCCCTGTGTAAAAATAAGATTAAAATAATAAAATCCATATGCTCACCTGTCCGAAGATGTCCCCCTGCTGTAATCCTCTGATGTCGAGGAGAATGAGTCGCGCTCAGTGAGTGACAGGACACCACTTCTGAGCTCAGCTCCGGGACCCACTCGCTGGAGCGGCTCATTTTCCTCGGCGTCAGCGGTCAGAGGATTACAGCAGGGGACATCTCCGAACAAGTATAAGGATTGTATTATTTTATTCTTATTTTTACACGGACACTGCGGGAGCAGACAACTACTCTCATCATTGTCTCTGCTGGTGCTAATTGCAATGCCGGCAGGGAACCATGATGAGGGCAGCGTTCAGCACCGGCCACTTGGGAACAGAGCTAACTGGGCCACTGATTCCCAGGCGCCGGTCCGTGTGATCCTGATGCGGCACACGGTTGCCACACATGGACATCTCCGGTACCGGAAACATATGGACGCGTGAAACCGGCCTTATCCGGCACTCTACGCGGAGCACTTATATTGGAGATTCCATCTAAATCTCCGAGCAAAGTGATTCAGATGAAACCCCGCAAGGATCCATTCACTATAATGAGGCAGCAAAGTTACTCTGGTGTCCTTTTCAGAGGTGCACAAAACTGTGGGCGACAGCACTTTTATGCACAACTTATAAAAAGACGTACACAGTGGGATCACAGGCCAGACAGTATCCATGGTGCCTCCATCTGCCTCATTACAGGGAATCTTCCGCCAGGGTTAAATGTGAGCTGAGCCTTACTGCAATCTTAGGGAGGCAGAATGAACAAATCAGCAGCAGGTGAAGAATTGGTTTTATTTATTTTTTATGCCGCTCCTCGTGTGGTATAAGTGATTAGACGACTTTATTCTTAGGGTCAGTGCGATTACAGCAATACCAGATTCATATCGGATTTTTATGATTGACAGCTGTCACACACTAAAAGACGCTTTATATTGTAAAAAACTAGTTTTCGCATTGCCATATTTTGAGAGCTATAATTTTTCCATATTTCGCCAAAGTCATGTAAGGACTTGTTTTTTTGTGGGACAAGTTGACATTTTTCTTGGTACTATTTTCGGGCACGTGACATTTTTTATTACATGGTTTCACTATGGGACATCAATTTTCCCTGCCCAGATCGCTGATCTAATACTCTGCAATGCTTCTGCACTGCAGAGCATCAGATCAGTGCCTGACAGGCAGGAAGGAGGTGTCTCAGCTCCTGCTCTCTGAGCAGACGCTGAGTGGCCACCTTCCTGAAAGACCCTTAAGGACCCCACAGCCATCTTAGGACTGGGAGTCATCATGGGGACCATCAGCACACCACGATCGCATTGCGTTGTACTGATGGAAGCAGACAGGGAGTTCACTCCCTCTGCGATGCCGCTGTCACATCACAGGGGTAACGCCCACGATCGGTGCTAGCACCGATCATGGGCGTTGCTGCGGGGTATCAGTTCTCACAGAGCTGACACCCACACTTGATCGCAGTGGCTCTCAGTGTGAGCCCGCATGATTGCGGCACCGTATATGTACGGCGCTTTGAGTGAACGGGGCGGTGCATGTTGGGAACAGGGTTAAAAGGGGTTTTCCCACGAAAAAAGTTGATAATCAATAAATCCATTACACAGTACACAGCAGGGGCACATTTATAAGATTATCTCAGCACCGGAACATTTTATTTACACACATCCAATTGTGGAACTTATTATTCCAAGATCTATTGATTAAAATCAACTTTTGCTCATGGGAAAACCCCTTTAAGAGAGAGATCATCAATGTTTGATCGGCGAGGGTCTGCCACCCCCACTTAGTTGACAATATCTACTCCAGCTGGATGTAAGCACTGAGCTGTGGTGTTCCAGCTCCATACTTAGCAGCTACTTGTTGGGGGTGCTGGACCCCCACAGATCTTACATTGATGACCTATCATTACTGATAAGTCAGCAATATCTTAGTCCCAGACAACCCCTTTACAGCTTTGTTAACAGTAAGTGAAATACAAACAAGTGCTGGTGTGAGCGAGACCTTACAGTGGCCAAACGCAGACTTCTAGGGAACCTTATGTCGCCCCACGGGCAGCACGTATCAGGCACTGGCTGTAGTATCTCAGCCAGGTATGCTTGACTCTGAAACGCTGCAGCCAAAAACCTACTTTAAAAGCTGCCAGGGACTGTGCTGCAGTGCCGCCATTCAGGCCTTACGGGTGTATGGGGCCCAGGGAGCAGAAGCAAAGGGGAGAGGCGGCCCAAACTGTGAGAGACACGCTGCGCAGCCTGCGCTGAGGCATCACAACCGAGCCACTGAATAAATGGCCTGGCAAACTGCGTCACACGCAGGGGCCCGGGCTAATTACTTTATTAAGCCCCGGGGCCACAGTCACTCACAGCCGCAGCTATTTATATTGTATGGCCGTGGCAGAGAGGGCTGGCCGCGGCTGGCGTCAGACACTGCCAGCCTTCCCTCTGTTCTTAAGCTGCCGGTGCACCCCAGGCCCTTGCGGCACATTATATGCAGGAGTTTAGGGCCTGAAAGTGAAGTACGCACACCCGCCACCTCACCTGTCTAACCTCCCATTCCCCCACCCACCCACTACTCTTCTTGTGCCCCCTCCCTGCAAACTACTAAGTAGTACTAAGTTCAACCCTACTGACTGCTGCCTGCCATAAGGTACAGTTTCCTGTAAAGGGGATATTCTAGTAACCCAATACTTATCCCCTATACACAACAAATGGGATAATTAGGGCCAGTTCACATGGCGGATCTTCAAGCAGAAGTTTAGCACGGACAGCCACGCCGACATTTTTCTGAATATGCACAGCGGCCGCTTCCTTCATCTCAATGGGAGACAGCAATGAGGATTGTGGAATGGTGGGAAATTTAGCTGCAGTCGTGAGATAGGACCTATCCGCACCATAATTCTGCCGTGTGAGCTGGCCCTTACAATCGAGCGGCTTCAAGCATGCACAATCAGCTGCTCCCCTGATATCAGGGGGTGATGAGATTTACAGGGGGCCCAGATCTTGTGATCAGTGGGGGTCCCAGAAGTAGAACTCCCACTGATCCTGAGAACAGGTGCCCAGTACCTCTAACCACCCCCTGAAATGAACGGACATGTGTGCAGCCGCTCCACCGGGAGTTCCGAAAAAAACAAAAGCTGATAGCTATGTATGTGATATGATTCGATGGGAACTGTAAATGTGTGATTGGCGAGGACGTGGTGCAGAAGTGGAATTTTTCCAAAAGTGGGTGGTGGGACTGTGGAAGATTTCAGGAGGCGGAGTCTCAAGGGGGCCCAAAAATTTTGCCAGTATGGTGCTGCACGCGAGACTGGTCAGACAGGCAGGTCCCAGGTAGTTTTTCACCGCCCACTCCCCTTGAGGGACAGGTCTCTCCATGATTTGGGTCTGTATAAGAAGAGGTCAGTCAGTTACTGGCAGCAAACAGTGAGGAGCCGCTGTGGACCCGGCTGCCTGTCCAGTCACTTATGCAACTCTGACCCCGGAGGATTTCTCTGAAATGATACAGCGCCTCATAGTCAAAAGTTTCCAATACCCAGTGCCTGTGGATCGGTCAGAATGCAAAAGCCGTCAGCTTGCTTTTATGATGAGATAGAGAGAGAGATAGAGATATATATATAGAGATATAGAGAGATAGATATATATATATATATATATATTACAGACCAAAGTTTGGACACACCTTCTCATTTAACGATTTTTCTGTATTTTCATGACTATGAAAATTGTACATTCACACTGAAGGCATCAAAACTATGAATTAACACATGTGGAATTATATACTTAACAAAAAAGTGTGAAACAACTGAAAATATGTCTTATGTTCTAGGTTCTTCAAAGTAGCCACCTTTTGCTTTGATGACTTTGCACACTCTTGGCATTCTCTTGATGAGCTTCAAGAGGTAGTCACCGGAAATGGTCTTCCAACAATCTTGAAGGAGTTCCCAGAGATGCTTAGCACTTGTTGGCCCTTTTGCCTTCACTCTGCGGTCCAGCTCACCCCAAACCATCTCGATTGGGTTCAGGTTTGGTGACTGTGGAGGCCAGGTCATCTGGCGTAGCACCCCATCACTCTCCTCCTTGGTCAAATAGCCCTTACACAGCCTGGAGGTGTATTTGGGGTCATTGTCCTGTTGAAAAATAAATGATGGTCCAACTAAACGCAAACCGGATGGAATAGCATGCCGCTGTAAGATGCTGTGGTAGCCATGCTGGTTTAATATGCCTTCAATTTTGAATAAATCCCCAACACTGTCACCAGCAAAGCACCCCCACACCATCACACCTCCTCCTCCATGCTTCACGGTGGGAACCAGGCATGTAGAGTCCATCCGTTCACCTTTTCTGCGTCGCACAAAGACACGGTGGTTGGAACCAAAGATCTCAAATTTGGACTCATCAGACCAAAGCACAGATTTCCACTGGTCTAATGTCCATTCCTTGTGTTCTTTAGCCCAAACAAGTCTCTTCTGCTTGTTGCCTGTCCTTTGCAATGGTTTCCTAGCAGCTATTTTACCATGAAGGCCTGCTGCTCAAAGTCTCCTCTTAACAGTTGTTGTAGAGATGTGTCTGCTGCTAGAACTCTGTGTGGCATTGACCTGGTCTCTAATCTGAGCTGCTGTTAACCTGTGATTTCTGAGGCTGGTGACTCGGATAAACTTATCCTCAGAAGCAGAGGTGACTCTTGGTCTTCCTTTCCTGGGGCAGTCCTCATGTGAGCCAGTTTCTTTGTAGCTCTTGATGGTTTTTGCAACTGCACTTGGGGACACTTTCAAAGTTTTCCCAATTTTTCGCACTGACTGACCTTCATTTCTTAAAGTAATGATGGCCACTCGTTTTTCTTTACTTAGCTGCTTTTTTCTTGCCATAATACAAATTCTAACAGTCTATTTAGTACGACTATCAGCTGTGTATCCACCTGACTTCTGCACAACACAACTGATGGTCCCAACTCCATTTATAAGGCAAGAAATCCCACTTATTAAACCTGACAGGGCACACCTGTGAAGTGAAAAACATTTCCGGTGACTACCTCTTGAAGCTCATCAAGAGAATGCCAAGAGTGTGCAAAGCAGTCATCAAAGCAAAAGGGGGCTACTTTGAAGAACCTAGAATATAAGACATATTTTCAGTTGTTTCACACTTTTTTGTTAAGTATATAATTCCACATGTGTTAATTCATAGTTTTGATGCCTTCAGTGTGAATGTACAATTTTCAGTCATGAAAATACAGAAAAAAAACTTTAAATGAGAAGGTGTGTCCAAACTTTTGGTCTGGTCTGTGCAGTAATATATATATATATATATATATATATATATATATATATATATATATATATATATATATATATATATATATATATATATATATATATATATATATATATATATATATATATATATATATATATATATATATATATATATATATATATAGCACCAACATATTCTGCAGAACTTTACAATTAAGTGGGGACATGTACAGACAATAAATGCATCTGAGTGCAGCTCACTCCCCTCAGTCTGACCCTGCACATGTATGGAGAGTTAACAATAGCTGTCAGCCGATCACATAATTATAAAATGTTTTATGACAATTATACAGAATTGCAGTAAAAACCTCCACAAGAAAATATAAAAATTTAATTCAGCCTTTGGTCTTGTTCAGACAGGCATGTAACCGGTCTATGTGCTACCTGCATGGTAAATATTTAACTTATTCAGTAAACGAGGAATGGGAGGAGGTGTGGTGTCAAAAAACTGCCTTTTTTCTTTTTTATTGCCAGACATGCCACAAAACCTGCAATAAGGCATCAAAAATATGTATGTACCACAAACGCTACCAAAAAGACGGTCAGTGTCAGATTGCTAAAAATTGGCTTCACCTGAGCTATTGACAGAAAAATATTAAAAAGTTACAGGTCTTTAATAAAAAAAGACAAACCAAGTTGTTGTTTTTTTCCACAAATGTCAGTTACTTTGTACAAAAGAAAAAAAAAAAAAAACCTAGATAAGTTTGGTATCACAGTACCGACCTGAAGAATTGTGCAGTCAGGTCATTTTACTGCACCCTGAAAAGAACTCTAACCCCCCCCCCCCCCCAAAAAAAAGGGAGGGGCATAACTGCAGGGCTTTTTCCCCCATCACTTTCCCCCCCTATTTTTCAGGACATTGCATATTAAAATGAATGGTGTTACTCAAAACCACAACTAAGAACCATCACCACACAAGCTAAGGTTAGTACGGCTATGCTAAGGCTGTGTGCCCATGGTGCGTTTTTTTAAACGTTTCTGCAGCGGCAATTCCGCTGCAGAAACGCTTAAAAAAAAAAACATGGTAGAAGGCCTGCCACATTCCCCAATGATGATCCGCATGTGCTGTGCACATGCTGTGGAAATTTCCGCTGCGGATTATCATTGCGAAAAAATCCACAGCACTACCAATTATTTTGCGGAAGCGCGGCGTTTTCGCTGCCATTGACTTGCTTTGGACCGCATGGAATCCACATCACTGGATCTGTACATGCGGATTCCATGCGTTTCAATGTGCGGATGGTACCCGGGTTTGGAGAAGAGGAAACTCTCCTCCGGACCCGGGTACCATAGAACCTGCAAAAAAAAGAATAAAATAAAAAATAAATATTATACTTACCTTCTGATGGCCCCCGGTGTCCTTGTCTTCGCTTGACGGCAGATCGCAGTAGACTGAAGGACCTGCGGTGACGTCATTTAGTCATGTAATGGGTCACGCGACCGCTGACATCGGCAGGTCCTTTAGTCTACCGCGAGCTGCGGGCAAGCCAAGACAAGGACACCGGGGGCCATCAGAAGGTAAGTATAATATTTATTTTTTACCATTCTTTCGGTCACGCTATATAAATCCATGCTGTTTGCATGGATTTATATAGTGTGACCTAGTTGTCAAGCACTTTCCAAGTGATGCTAAAATCTCTTGGAAAGCGCTTGTCAATCCGCATGCAGAAATGTCAGTGAATAACGCTTCACATCCGCATGTCCCTGGCAGGAAAAACGCATGTACAATCCGCATGTACAATCCGCATGTATTTTTTTCTGCCAGGGAGATGAAGAAACGCTCAGGAAAAATCCGGAGCATTTCCGCATCGTGGGCACATAGCCCCTGACAGGGAAATAACAAATTTGCAGGAAAGGGTTAAAGGATCCTTATGGCAGGGCTGGACCGCTCACACACATTGAAGGCAGCTCCATACAGATGGGTAATAGCTTGTATGGTCTCATTCATTACTTCGCCTCTCACAGAGGGCAAAGCTGCTCCATGTCCCCGATTGCTAGTGCTCTCTGGCAGCACAGAGCAGTTGTAGCCTCGCATTCCTCAGCTGCACTTTGCCCTTTTTCCGCAATGAAAGTTCACGGTCACAAAAAACAACTTTGCCCAGATCAAACATGGCGGCTTATTCTAGCTAAATGATGCCGCCGTAGATTGGCTAACGTTCGGTCACGTGTGAAGCCAGACCCGCAACGTGAATACTTTGCAGACGTTCTTTGCCGCCTTTAGCAGAGATGCGCTGACTGACCTATAGCACGTGTCACAGTGCGAGAGCGACGCCAGACTCCGCGCTTACCCGGATGGCACTGGGAGCAGCCCTAACACGCAGTACAGCTCGCCGCCCCGCAACTGACATCAAAGCCGCCATCTTTCAAGTGACATTCAAAGTCGTGCAACTTTATTCACACAGCATGGCCATGCAGCAGAACCACGTGACCCATCTTTAGCTGAGCAGTCCGCGCCATGCCCTGGACTGTGAGCTGTCAGCAGCAGCTCTGACAAACCCCGCCCACTGACGTCAGGATACAATGGGGACCGTTCATTGTGAAATTTCCTATGCGCAGATCATGCAACCCGCTGTTATAGAACCACAAGCTCCAGCATGCCTCCAGGCTTACTACAAGTCTAAAGTCTAACTACTTTTCAATTCCTATATTCACCTGCAGTCAAATAATGATTGAGAGCGCCCCATAGAGTATCAGCCAACGTGTGGGCTTATGTACAGCATTAGACAGAGGAACCCCCCATATACAGCATTAACTGGAGAGTGCCCCCGTATACAGCATCAACTGGAGAGTGCCCCCATATACTGCATCAACCGTAAAGTGCCCCCGTATACAGCATCACCGTGTAGTGCCCCCATATACTGCATCAACTGGAGAGTGTCCCCATATACTGCATCACCGTATAGTGCCCTCATATACTGCATCAACTGGAGAGTGTCCCCATATACTGCATCACTGTATAGTGCCCCCATATACTGCATCAACTGGAGAGTGTCCCCATATACTGCATCACTGTATAGTGCCCCCATATACTGCATCAACTGGAGAGTGTCCCCATATACTGCATCACTGTATAGTGCCCTCATATACTGCATCAACTGGAGAGTGTCCCCATATACTGCATCAACTGGAGAGTGTCCCCATATACTGCATCACCGTATAGTGCCCTCATATACTGCATCATCTGGAGAGTGACCCCATATACTGCATCACCGTATAGTGCCCTCATATACTGCATCAACTGGAGAGTGTCCCCATATACTGCATCAACTGGAGAGTGTCCCCATATACTGCATCACCGTATAGTGCCCTCATATACTGCATCAACTGGAGAGTGTCCCCATATACTGCATCACCGTATAGTGCCCTCATATACTGCATCAACTGGAGAGTGTCCCCATATACTGCATCACCGTATAGTGCCCCCATATACTGCATCATCTGGAGAGTGACCCCATATACTGCATCACCGTATAGTGCCCCCATATACTGCATCAACTGGAGAGTGTCCCCATATACTGCATCACCGTATAGTGCCCCCATATACTGCATCAACTGGAGAGTGCCCCCGTATACTGCATCAACTGGAGAGTGCCCCCGTATACAGCATCACCGTATAGTGCCCCCATATACTGCATCAACCGGAGAGTGCCCCCATATACAGCATCAACCGGAGAGTGCCCCCACATACAGCATCAACTGGAGAGTGTCCCCATATACAGCATCAACTGGAGAGTGTCCCCATATACAGCATCAACTGGAGAATGTCCCCATATACAGCATCAACTGGAGAGTACCCCATATACAGCATCAACTGGAGAGTGTCCCCATATACAGCATCAACTGGAGAGTGCCCCCATATACAGCATCAACTGGAGAGTGCCCCCGTATACAGCATCAACTGAAGAGTGCCCCCATATACAGCATCAACTGGAGAGTGTCCCCATATACAGCATCAACTGGAGAGTGCCCCCATATACAACATCAACTGGAGAGTGTCCCCATATACAGCATCAACCGGAGAGTGCCCCAATATACAGCATCAACCAGAGAGTGCCCCCATATACAGCATCACCGTATAGTGCCCCCATATATAGCATCAACTGGAGAGTGTCCCCATATACATCATCAACTGGAGAGTGTCCCCATATACAGCATCAACTGGAGAGTACCCCCGTATACAGCATCACCGTATAGTGCCCTCATATACAGCATCAACTGGAAAGTGTCCGCATATACAGCGTCAACTGGAGAGTGTCCCCATATACAGCATCAACTGGAGAGTGTCCCCATATACAGCATCAACTAGAGAGTGTCCCCATATACAGCATCAACTGGAGAATGCCCCCATATATAGCATCAACTGGAGAGTGCCCCCATATACAGCATCAACTGGAGAGTGCCCCCATAAACAGCATCAACTGGAGAGTGTCCCCATATATAGCATCAACTGGAGAGTGTCCCTGTATGCAGCATCAACCGGAGAGTGTCCCCATATACAGCATCAACTGGAGAGTGTCCCCATATACAGCATCAACCAGAGAGTGCCCCCATATACAGCAACAACTGGAGAGTGTACCCATATACAGCATCAACCGTAGAGTGTCCCAATATACAGCATCAACCATAGAGTGACCCCATATACAGCATCAACTGGAGAGTTTCCCCATATACAGCATCAACTGGAGAGTGCCCCCATATACAGCATCAACTGGAGAGTGCCCCATATAAAGGATCAACCATAGAGTGCCCCCATATACAGCATCAACTGGAGAGTGTCCCCTTATGCAGCATCAACCGGAGAGTGCCCCCATATACAGCATCAACTGGAGAGTGCCCCCATATACAGCATCAACCGGAGAGTGCCCCCATATACAGCATCAACTGGAGAGTGTCCCCATATACAGCATCAACTAGAGAGTGTCCCCATATACAGCATCAACTGGAGAGTGCCCCCATATACAGCATCAACTGGAGAGTGTCCCCATATACAGCATCAACTGGAGAGTGCCCCCATATGCAGCATCAACTGGAGAGTGCCCCTGTATACAGCATCAACTGAAGAGTGCCCCCATATACTGCATCACCGTATAGTGCCCCCATATACTGCATCAACTGGAGAGTGCCCCCGTATACTGCATCAACTGGAGAGTATCCCCATATACAGCATCAACCGGAGAGTGCCCCCATATACAGCATCAACCATAGAGTGCCCCCATATACAGCATCAACTGGAGAGTGTCCCCATATACAGCATCAACTGGAGAGTGCCCCCATATACAGCATCAACTGGAGAGCGCCCCCATATACAGCATCAACTGGAGAGTGTCCCCATATACAGCATCAACTGGAGAGTGCCCCCATATGCAGCATCAACCAGAGAGTGCCCCGTATACAGAATCATTGTATAGTGCCTCCATATACAGCATCAACCAGAGAGTGCCCCCATATACAGCATCAACTGGAGAGTGTCCCCATATGCAGCATAAACTGGAGAGTGTCCCCATATACAGCATCAAGTGGAGAGTGCCCCCATATACAGCATCACCGTATAGTGCCCCCATATACGGCATCAACTGGAGAGTGCCCCCGTATACAGCATCACCGTATTGTGCCCCCGTATACTGCATCAACCGGAGAGTGCCCCCATATACAGCATCAACCGGAGAGTGCCCCCACATACAGCATCAACTGAAGAGTGTCCCCATATACAGCATCAACTGGAGAGTGTCCCCATATACAGCATCAACTGGAGAGTACCCCATATACAGCATCAACTGGAGAGTGTCCCCATATACAGCATCAACTGGAGAGTGCCCCCATATACAGCATCAACTGGAGAGTGCCCCTTTATACAGCATCAACTGAAGAGTGCCCCCATATACAGCATCAACTGGAGAGTGTCCCCATATACAGCATCAACTGGATAGTGCCCCCATATACAGCATCAACTGGAGAGTGTCCCCATATACAGCATCAACCGGAGAGTGCCCCCATATACAGCATCAACCAGTGAGTCCCCCCATATACAGCATCAACAGGAGAATGTCCCCATATACAGCATCACCGTATAGTGCCCCCATATATAGCATCAACTGGAGAGTGTCCCCATATACAGCATCAACTGGAGAGTGTCCCCATATACAGCATCAACTGGAGAGTACCCCCGTATACAGCATCACCGTATAGTGCCCTCATTTACAGCATCAACTGGAAAGTGTCCCCATATACAGCATCAACTGGAGGGTGTCCCCATATACAGCATCAACTGGAGAGTGTCCCCATATACAGCATCAACTGGAGAGTGCCCCCATATATAGCATCAACTGGAGAGTGCCCCCATATACAGCATCAACTGGAGAGTGCCCCCATATACAGCATCAACTGGAGAGTGTCCCCATATACAGCATCAACTGGACAGTGCCCCCATATACAGCATCAACTGGAGATGCCCCCATATACAGCATCAACTGGAGAGTGCCCCCGTATACAGCATCACCGTATAGTGCCCCCATATACAGCATCAACTGGAGAGTGCCCCCGTATACAGCATCTCCATATAGTGCCCCCATACACTGCATCAACCGGAGAGTGCCCCCATATACAGCATCAACCGGAGAGTGCCCCCATATACAGCATCAGCTGGAGAGTGTCCCCATATACAGCATCAACTGGAGAGTGTCCCCATATACTGCATCAACTGGAGAGTGTCCCCATAAACAGCATCAACTGCAGAGTGCCCCCATATACAGCATCAACTGGAGAGTGTCCCCATATACAGCATCAACTGGAGAGTGCCCCCATATACAGCATCAACTGGAGAGTGCCCCCGTTTACAGCATCAACTGAAGAGTGCCCCCATATACAGCATCAACCGGAGAGTGCCCCCATATGCAGCATCAGCTGGAGAGTGTCCCCATATACAGCATCAACTGGAGAGTGTCCCCATATACTGCATCAACTGGAGAGTGTCCCCATAAAGAGCATCAACTGCAGAGTGCCCCCATATACAGCATCAACTTGAGAGTGTCCCCATATACAGCATCAACCGGAGAGTGCCCCCATATACAGCATCAACTGGAGAGTGCCCCCGTATACAGCATCACCGTATAGTGCCCCCATATACAGCATCAACTGGAGAGTGCCCCCATATGCAGCATCAACCGGAGAGCGCCCCCATATACAGCATCAATCAGAGAGTGCCCCCATATACAGCATCAACTGGAGAATGCCCCCGTATATAGCATCACCGTATAGTGCCCCCATATACAGCATCAACTGGAGAGTGCCCCCATATACAGCATCAACCGGAGAGTGCCCCCATATACAGCATGAACCGTAGAGTGTCCCCATATACAGCATCAACCATAGAGTGCCCCCATATACAGCATCAACTGGAGAGTGTCCCTATATACAGCATCAACTGGAGAATGCCCCCATATACAGCATCACCGTATAGTACCCCCATATACAGCATCAAATGGAGAGTGCCACCATATACAGCATCAACTGGAGAGTGTCCCCATATACAGAATCAACTGGAGAGTGTCCCCATATACAGCATCAACTGGAGAGTGTCCCCATATACAGCATCAACCGGAGAGTGTCCCCATATACAGCATCAACCATAGAGTGCCCCCATATACAGCAACAACCGTAGAGTGTCCCCATATACAGCATCAAACATAGAGTGCCCCCATATACAGCATCAACTGGAGAGTGTCCCCATATACAGCATCAACCGGAGAGTGCCCCCATATATGGCATCAACTGGAGAGTGTCCCCATATACAGCATCAACCGGAGATTGCCCCCATATACAGCATCAACCGTAGAGTGTCCCCATATACAGCATCAACCATAGAGTGCCCCCATATACAGCATCAACTGGAGAGTGTCCCCATATACAGCATCAACTGGAGAGTTCCCCCATATACAGCATCAACTGGACAGTGTCCCCATATACAGCATCAACTGGAGATTGTCCCCATATACAGCATCAACCATAGAGTGCCCCCATATACAGCATCAACCGTAGAGTGTCCCCATATACAGCATCAACTGGAGAGTGTCCCCATATACAGCATCAACTGGAGAGTGCCCCCATATATAGCATCAACTGGAGAGTATCCCTGTATGCAGCATCAACCGGAGAGTGCCCCCATATACAGCATCAACTGGAGAGTGTCCCCATATACAGCATCAACTGGAGAGTGCCCCCATATACAGCATCAACTGGAGAGTGTCCCTGTATGCAGCATCAACCGGAGAGTGCCCCCATATACAGCATCAACTGGAGAGTGTCCCCATATACAGCATCAACTGGAGAGTGTCCCCATATACAGCATCAACCGGAGAGTGTCCCCATATACAGCATCAACCATAGAGTGCCCCCATATACAGCAACAACCGTAGAGTGTCCCCATATACAGCATCAACCATAGAGTGCCCCCATATACAGCATCAACTGGAGAGTGTCCCCATATACAGCATCAACCGGAGAGTGCCCCCATATATGGCATCAACTGGAGAGTGTCCCCATATACAGCATCAACCGGAGATTGCCCCCATATACAGCATCAACCGTAGAGTGTCCCCATATACAGCATCAACCATAGAGTGCCCCCATATACAGCATTAACTGGAGAGTGTCCCCATATACAGCATCAACTGGAGAGTTCCCCCATATACAGCATCAACTGGACCGTGTCCCCATATACAGCATCAACTGGAGATTGTCCCCATATACAGCATCAACCATAGAGTGCCCCCATATACAGCATCAACCGTAGAGTGTCTCCATATACAACATCAACCATAGAGTGCCCCCATATACAGCAACAACTGGAGAGTGTCCCCATATATAGCATCAACTGGAGAGTGTCCCTGTATGCAGCATCAACCGGAGAGTGCCCCCATATACAGCATCAACTGGAGAGTGTCCCCATATACAGCATCAACTGGAGAGTGCCCCCATATATAGCATCAACTGGAGAGTGTCCCTGTATGCAGCATCAACCGGAGAGTGCCCCCATATACAGCATCAACTGGAGAGTGTCCCCATATGCAGCATCAACTGGAGAGTGCCCCCATATACAGCATCAACTGGAGAGTGTCCCTGTATGCAGCATCAACCGGAGAGTGCCCCCATATACAGCATCAACTGGAGAGTGTCCCCATATACAGCATCAACTGGAGAGTGCCCCCATATACAGCATCAACTGGAGAGTGTCCCCGTATACAGCATCACCGTATAGTGCCCCCATATACTGCATCAACTGGAGAGTGCCCCCGTATACAGCATCTCCATATAGTGCCCCCATACACTGCATCAACCGGAGAGTGCCCCCATATACAGCATCAACGGAGAGTGCCCCCATATACAGCATCAGCTGGAGAGTGTCCCCATATACAGCATCAACTGGAGAGTGTACCCATATACTGCATCAACTGGAGAATGCCCCCATACACTGCATCAACCGGAGAGTGCCCCCATATACAGCATCAACGGAGAGTGCCCCCATATACAGCATCAACTGGAGAGTGTCCCCATATACAGCATCAACTGGAGAGTGTCCCCATAAACAGCATCAACTGCAGAGTGCCCCCATATACAGCATCAACTGGAGAGTGTCCCCATATACAGCATCAACTGGAGAGTGCCCCCATATACAGCATCAACTGGAGAGTGACCCCGTTTACAGCATCAACTGAAGAGTGCCCCCATATACAGCATCAACTGGAGGATGCCCCCATATACAGCATCAACTGGAGAGTGTCCCCTTATACAGCATCAACCGGAGAGTGCCCCCATATACAGCATCAACTGGAGAGTGCCCCCGTATACAGCATCACCGTATAGTGCCCCCATATACAGCATCAACTGGAGAGTGCCCCCATATGCAGCATCAACCGGAGAGCGCCCCCATATACAGCATCCATCAGAGAGTGCCCCCATATACAGCATCAACTGGAGAATACCCCCGTATATAGCATCACCGTATAGTGCCCCCATATACAGCATCAACTGGAGAGTGCCCCCATATACAACATCAACCGGAGAGTGCCCCCATATACAGCATGAACCGTAGAGTGTCCCCATATACAGCATCAACCATAGAGTGCCCCCATATACAGCATTAACTGGAGAGTGTCCCTATATACAGCATCAACTGGAGAATGCCCCCATATACAGCATCACCGTATAGTGCCCCCATATACAGCATCAACCGTAGAGTGCCCCCATATACAGCATCAAATGGAGAGTGCCCCCATATACAGCATCAACTGGAGAGTGTCCCCATATACAGAATCAACTGGAGAGTGTCCCCATACATCAACCATAGAGTGCCCCCATATACAGCAACAACCGTAGAGTGTCCCCATATACAGCATCAACCATAGAGTGCCCCATATACAGCATCAACTGGAGAGTGTCCCATATACAGCATCAACTGGAGAGTTCCCCCATATACAGCATCAACTGGACAGTGTCCCCATATACAGCATCAACTGGAGAGTGCCCCCATATACAGCATCAACCGTAGAGTGTCCCCATATACAGCATCAACCATAGAGTGCCCCATATATAGCATCAACTGGAGAGTGTCCCTGTATGCAGCATCAACCGGAGAGTGCCCCCATATACAGCATCAACTGGAGAGTGTCCCCATATACAGCATCAACTGGAGAGTGCCCCATATACAGCATCAACCGTAGAGTGTCCCCATATACAGCATCAACCATAGAGTGCCCCCATATACAGCGTCAACTGGAGAGTGCCCCCACATATAGCATCAACTGGAGAGTGTCCCCATATACAGCATCAACTGGAGAGTGTCCCTCTATGCAGCATCAACCGGAGAGTGCCCCCATATACAGCATCAACTGGAGAGTGTCCCCATATACAGCATCAACTGGAGAGTGTCCCCGTATACAGCATCAACCGGAGAGTGCCCCCATATACAGCATGAACCGTAGAGTGTCCCCATATACAGCATCAACCATAGAGTGCCCCCATATACAGCATCAACTGGAGAGTGTCCCTATATACAGAATCAACTGGAGAATGCCCCCATATACAGCATCACCGTATAGTACCCCCATATACAGCATCAAATGGAGAGTGCCACCATATACAGCATCAACTGGAGAGTGTCCCCATATACAGAATCAACTGGAGAGTGTCCCCATATACAGCATTAACTGGAGAGTGTCCCCATATACAGCATCAACTGGAGAGTGTCCCCATATACAGCATCAACCATAGAGTGCCCCCATATACAGCAACAACCGTAGAGTGTCCCCATATACAGCATCAACCATAGAGTGCCCCCATATACAGCATCAACTGGAGAGTGTCCCCATATACAGCATCAACCGGAGAGTGCCCCCATATATGGCATCAACTGGAGAGTGTCCCCATATACAGCATCAACCGGAGATTGCCCCCATATACAGCATCAACCGTAGAGTGCCCCCATATACAGCATCAACTGGAGAGTGTCCCCATATACAGCATCAACTGGAGAGTTCCCCCATATACAGCATCAACTGGACAGTGTCCCCATATACAGCATCAACTGGAGATTGTCCCCATATACAGCATCAACCATAGAGTGCCCCCATATACAGCATCAACCGTAGAGTGTCTCCATATACAGCATCAACCATAGAGTGCCCCCATATACAGCAACAACTGGAGAGTGTCCCCATATATAGCATCAACTGGAGAGTGTCCCTGTATGCAGCATCAACCGGAGAGTGCCCCCATATACAGCATCAACTGGAGAGTGTCCCCATATACAGCATCAACTGGAGAGTGCCCCCATATACAGCATCAACCGTAGAGTGTCCCCATATACAGCATCAACCATAGAGTGCCCCCATATACAGCGTCAACTGGAGAGTGTCCCCATATACAGCATCAACTGGAGAGTGCCCCCATATATAGCATCAACTGGAGAGTGTCCCCATATACAGCATCAACTGGAGAGTGTCCCTGTATGCAGCATCAACCGGAGAGTGCCCCCATATACAGCATCAACTGGAGAGTGTCCCCATATACAGCATCAACTGGAGAGTGCCCCCATATACAGCATCAACGGGAGAGTGTCCCCGTATACAGCATCACCGTATAGTGCCCCCATATACTGCATCAACTGGAGAGTGCCCACATATACAGCATATCCATATAGTGCCCCCATACACTGCATCATCCGGAGAGTGCCCCCATATACAGCATCAATCGGAGAGTGCCCCCATATACAGCATCAGCTGGAGAGTGTCCCCATATACTGCATCAACTGGAGAGTGTCCCCATAAACAGCATCAACTGCAGAGTGCCCCCATATACAGCGTCAACTGGAGAGTGTCCCCATATACAGCATCAACTGGAGAGTGCCCCCATATACAGCATCAACTGGAGAGTGCCCCCGTTTACAGCATCAACTGAAGAGTGCCCCCATATACAGCATCAACTGGAGGATGCCCCCATATACAGCATCAAATGGAGAGTGTCCCCTTATACAGCATCAACTGGAGAGTGCCCCCATATACAGCATCAACTGGAGAGTGCCCCCGTATACAGCATCACCGTATAGTGCCCCCATATACAGCATCAACTGGAGAGTGCCCCCATATGCAGCATCAACCGGAGAGCGCCCCCATATACAGCATCCATCAGAGAGTGCCCCCATATACAGCATCAACTGGAGAATGCCCCCGTATATAGCATCACCGTATAGTGCCCCCATATACAGCATCAACTGGAGAGTGCCCCCATATACAGCATCAACCGGAGAGTGCCCCCATATACAGCATGAACCGTAGAGTGTCCCCATATACAGCATCAACCATAGAGTGTCCCTATATACATCATCAACTGGAGAATGCCCCCATATACAGCATCACCGTATAGTGCCCCCATATACAGCATCAACCGTAGAGTACCCCCATATACAGCATCAAATGAAGAGTGCCCCCATATACAGCATCAACTGGAGAGTGTCCCCATATACAGAATCAACTGGAGAGTGTCCCCATATACAGCATCAACCGGAGAGTGTCCCCATATGCAGCATCAACCATAGAGTGCCCCCATATACAGCAACAACCGTAGAGTGTCCCCATATACAGCATCAACCATAGAGTGCCCCATATACAGCATCAACTGGAGAGTGCCCCCATATATAGCATCAACCGGAGAGTACCCCCATATATGGCATCAACTGGAGAGTGTCCCCATATACAGCATCAACCGGAGAGTGCCCCCATATACAGAATCAACCGTAGAGTGTCCCCATATACAGCATCAACCATAGAGTGCCCCCATATACAGCATCAACTGGAGAGTGTCCCCATATACAGCATCAACTGGAGAGTTCCCCCATATACAGCATCAACTGGAGAGTGTCCCCATATACAGCATCAACTGGAGATTGTCCCCATATACAGCATCAACCATAGAGTGCCCCCATATACAGCATCAACCGTAGAGTGTCCCCATATACAGCATCAACCATAGAGTGCCCCCATATACAGCAACAACTGGAGAGTGTCCCCATATATAGCATCAACTGGAGAGTGTCCCTGTATGCAGCATCAACCGGAGAGTGCCCCCATATACAGCATCAACTGGAGAGTGCCCCCATATACAGCATCAACTGGAGAGTGCCCCAATATACAGCGTCAACCGTAGAGTGTCCCCATATACAGCATCAACCATAGAGTGCCCCCATATACAGCGTCAACTGGAGAGTGTCCCCATATACAGCATCAACTGGAGAGTGCCCCCACATATAGCATCAACTGGAGAGTGTCCCCATATACAGCATCAACTGGAGAGTGTCCCTGTATGCAGCATCAACCGGAGAGTGCCCCCATATACAGCATCAACTGGAGAGTGTCCCCATATACAGCATCAACTGGAAAGTGCCCCCATATACAGCATCAACTGGAGAGTGTCCCCGTATACAGCATCAACTGGAGAGTGTCCCCATATACAGCATCAACCATAGAGTGCCCCCATATACAGCATCAACTGAAGAGTGCCCCGATATACAGCATCAACTGGAGAGTGTCCCCATATACATCATCAACCGTAGAGTGTCCCCATATACAGCATCAACCGTAGAGTGCCCCCATATACAGGAACAACTGGAGAGTGTCCCCATATACAGCATCAACTGGAGAGTGTCCCTGTATGCAGCATCAATCGGAGATTGCCCCCATATACAGCATCAACTGGAGAGTGTCCCCATATACAGCATCAACTGGAGAGTGCCCCCATATACAGCATCAACCGTAGAGTGTCCCCATATACAGCATCAACCATAGAGTGCCCCCATATACAGCATCAATTGGAGAGTGTACCCATATACAGCATCAACTGGAGAGTACCCCCATATACAGCATCAACTGGAGAGTGTCCCCATATACAGCATCAACCATAGAGTGCCCCCATATGCAGCATCAACTGGAGAGTGCCACCATATACAGCATCAGCTGGAGAGTGTCCCCATATACAGCATCAACCGTAGAGTGTCCCCATATACAGCATCAACCATAGAGTGCCCCCATATACAGCAACAACTGGAGAGTGTCCCCATATTCAGCATCAACTGGAGAGTGCCCCCATATACAGCATCAACTGGAGAGTGTCCCCATATACAGCATCAACCATAGAGTGTCCCCATATACAGCATCAACCATAGAGTGTCCCCATATACAACAACAACTGGAGAGTGTCCCCATATACAGCATCAACTGGAGAGTGCCCCCATATACAGCATCAAGTGGAGAGTGCCCCCTTATACAGCATCAACCATAGAGTGCCCCCATATACAGCATCAACTGGAGAGTGTCCCCATATACAGCATCAACTGGGGAGTGCCCCCATATACAGCATCAACTGGAGAGTGTCCCCATATACAGCATCAACTGGAGTGTCCCCATATACAGCATCAAACATAGAGTGCCCCCATATACAGCATCAACCGTAGAGTGTCCTCCTATACAGCATCAAACATAGAGTGCCCCCATATACAGCATCAACCGTAGAGTGTCCTTCTATACAGCATCAACCGTTGAGTGCCGCCATATAGAGCATCAACTGGAGAGTGCCCCCATATACAGCATCAACCGTAGAGTGTCCCCATATACAGCATCAACCACAGAGTGCCCCCATTTATAGCGTCAACTGGAGAGTGTCCCCATATACAGCATCAATTGGAGAGTGCCCCCATATATAGCATCAACTGGAGAGTGCCCCCATATACAGCATCAACTGGAGAGTGTCCCCGTATACAGCATCAACCAGAGAGTGCCCCCGTATACAGCATCACCGTATAGTGCCCCCATATACAGCATCAACCGGAGAGTGCCCCCATATACAGCATCAACCGGAGAGTGCCCCCATATACAGCATCAACTGGAGAGTGTCCCCATATACAGCATCAACTGGAGAGTGTCCCCATATACAGCATCAACTGGAGAGTGCCCCCGTATACATCATCACCGTATAGTGCCCCCATATACTGCATCAACTGGAGAGTGCCCCCATATACAGCATCACCGTAGAGTGCCCCCATATACAGCAACAACTGGAGAGTGTCCCCATATACAGCATCAACTGGAGAGTGTCCCTGTATGCAGCATCAATCGGAGAGTGCCCCCATATACAGCATCAACTGGAGAGTGTCCCCATATACAGCATCAACTGTAGAGTGCCCCCATATACAGCATCAACCGTAGAGTGTCCCCATATACAGCATCAACCATAGAGTGCCCCCATATACAGCATCAACTGGAGAGTGTAACCATATACAGCATCAACTGGAGAGTGCCCCCATATACAGCATCAACTGTAGAGTGTCTCCATATACAGCATCAACCATAGAGTGCCCCCATATACAGCATCAACTGGAGAGTGTCCCTGTATGCAGCATCAATCGGAGAGTGCCCCCATATACAGCATCAACTGGAGAGTGTCCCCATATACAGCATCAACTGTAGAGTGCCCCCATATACAGCATCAACTGGAGAGTGTCCCCATATACAGCATCAACCATAGAGTGCCCCCATATGCAGCATCAACTGGAGAGTGCCACCATATACAGCATCAGCTAGAGAGTGTCCCCATATACAGCATCAACCGTAGAGTGTCTCCATATACAGCATCAACCATAGAGTGCCCCCATATACAGCAACAAATGGAGAGTGTCCCCATATACAGCATCAACTGGAGAGTGCCCCCATATACAGCATCAACTGGAGAGTGTCCCCATATACAGCATCAACCATAGAGTGTCCCCATATACAGCATCAACCATAGAGTGCCCCCATATACAACAACAACTGGAGAGTGTCCCTATATACAGCATCAACTGGAGAGTGTCCCTGTATGCAGCATGAACCGTAGAGTGTCCCCATATACAGCATCAACTGGAGAGTGTCCCCGTATACAGCATCAACCAGAGAGTGCCCCCGTATACAGCATCACCGTATAGTGCCCCCATATACAGCATCAACCGGAGAGTGCCCCCATATACAGCATCAACTGGAGAGTGTCCCCATATACAGCATCAACTGGAGAGTGTCCCCATATACAGCATCAACTGGAGAGTGTCCCTGTATGCAGCATCAACCGGAGAGTGCCCCCATATACAGCATCAACTGGAGAGTGTCCCCATATACAGCATCAACTGGAGAGTGCCCCCATATACAGCATCAACCGTAGAGTGTCCCCATATACAGCATCAACCATAGAGTGCCCCCATATACAGCGTCAACTGGAGAGTGTCCCCATATACAGCATCAACTGGAGAGTGCCCCCATATATAGCATCAACTGGAGAGTGTCCCCATATACAGCATCAACTGGAGAGTGTCCCTGTATGCAGCATCAACCGGAGAGTGCCCCCATATACAGCATCAACTGGAGAGTGTCCCCATATACAGCATCAACTGGAGAGTGCCCCCATATACAGCATCAACGGGAGAGTGTCCCCGTATACAGCATCACCGTATAGTGCCCCCATATACTGCATAAACTGGAGAGTGCCCACATATACAGCATATCCATATAGTGCCCCCATACACTGCATCATCCGGAGAGTGCCCCCATATACAGCATCAATCGGAGAGTGCCCCCATATACAGCATCAGCTGGAGAGTGTCCCCATATACTGCATCAACTGGAGAGTGTCCCCATAAACAGCATCAACTGCAGAGTGCCCCCATATACAGCGTCAACTGGAGAGTGTCCCCATATACAGCATCAACTGGAGAGTGCCCCCATATACAGCATCAACTGGAGAGTGCCCCCGTTTACAGCATCAACTGAAGAGTGCCCCCATATACAGCATCAACTGGAGGATGCCCCCATATACAGCATCAAATGGAGAGTGTCCCCTTATACAGCATCAACTGGAGAGTGCCCCCATATACAGCATCAACTGGAGAGTGCCCCCGTATACAGCATCACCGTATAGTGCCCCCATATACAGCATCAACTGGAGAGTGCCCCCATATGCAGCATCAACCGGAGAGCGCCCCCATATACAGCATCCATCAGAGAGTGCCCCCATATACAGCATCAACTGGAGAATGCCCCCGTATATAGCATCACCGTATAGTGCCCCCATATACAGCATCAACTGGAGAGTGCCCCCATATACAGCATCAACCGGAGAGTGCCCCCATATACAGCATGAACCGTAGAGTGTCCCCATATACAGCATCAACCATAGAGTGCCCCCATATACAGCATTAACTGGAGAGTGTCCCTATATACAGCATCAACTGGAGAATGCCCCCATATACAGCATCACCGTATAGTGCCCCCATATACAGCATCAACCGTAGAGTACCCCCATATACAGCATCAAATGGAGAGTGCCCCCATATACAGCATCAACTGGAGAGTGTCCCCATATACAGAATCAACTGGAGAGTGTCCCCATATACAGCATCAACCGGAGAGTGTCCCCATATGCAGCATCAACCATAGAGTGCCCCCATATACAGCAACAACCGTAGAGTGTCCCCATATACAGCATCAACCATAGAGTGCCCCATATACAGCATCAACTGGAGAGTGCCCCCATATATAGCATCAACCGGAGAGTGCCCCCATATATGGCATCAACTGGAGAGTGTCCCTATATACAACATCAACCGGAGAGTGCCCCCATATACAGAATCAACCGTAGAGTGTCCCCATATACAGCATCAACCATAGAGTGCCCCCATATACAGCATCAACTGGAGAGTGTCCCCATATACAGCATCAACTGGAGAGTTCCCCCATATACAGCATCAACTGGAGAGTGTCCCCATATACAGCATCAACTGGAGATTGTCCCCATATACAGCATCAACCATAGAGTGCCCCCATATACAGCATCAACCGTAGAGTGTCCCCATATACAGCATCAACCATAGAGTGCCCCCATATACAGCAACAACTGGAGAGTGTCCCCATATATAGCATCAACTGGAGAGTGTCCCTGTATGCAGCATCAACCGGAGAGTGCCCCCATATACAGCATCAACTGGAGAGTGCCCCCATATACAGCATCAACTGGAGAGTGCCCCAATATACAGCGTCAACCGTAGAGTGTCCCCATATACAGCATCAACCATAGAGTGCCCCCATATACAGCGTCAACTGGAGAGTGTCCCCATATACAGCATCAACTGGAGAGTGCCCCCACATATAGCATCAACTGGAGAGTGTCCCCATATACAGCATCAACTGGAGAGTGTCCCTGTATGCAGCATCAACCGGAGAGTGCCCCCATATACAGCATCAACTGGAGAGTGTCCCCATATACAGCATCAACTGGAGAGTGCCCCCATATACAGCATCAACTGGAGAGTGTCCCCGTATACAGCATCAACTGGAGAGTGTCCCCATATACAGCATCAACCATAGAGTGCCCCCATATACAGCATCAACTGAAGAGTGCCCCGATATACAGCATCAACTGGAGAGTGTCCCCATATACATCATCAACCGTAGAGTGTCCCCATATACAGCATCAACCGTAGAGTGCCCCCATATACAGGAACAACTGGAGAGTGTCCCCATATACAGCATCAACTGGAGAGTGTCCCTGTATGCAGCATCAATCGGAGATTGCCCCCATATACAGCATCAACTGGAGAGTGTCCCCATATACAGCATCAACTGGAGAGTGCCCCCATATACAGCATCAACTGGAGAGTGTCCCCATATACAGCATCAACCATAGAGTGCCCCCATATACAGCATCAACCATAGAGTGCCCCCATATGCAGCATCAACTGGAGAGTGCCACCATATACAGCATCAGCTGGAGAGTGTCCCCATATACAGCATCAACCGTAGAGTGTCCCCATATACAGCATCAACCATAGAGTGCCCCCATATACAGCAACAACTGGAGAGTGTCCCCATATTCAGCATCAACTGGAGAGTGCCCCCATATACAGCATCAACTGGAGAGTGTCCCCATATACAGCATCAACCATAGAGTGTCCCCATATACAGCATCAACCATAGAGTGTCCCCATATACAACAACAACTGGAGAGTGTCCCCATATACAGCATCAACTGGAGAGTGCCCCCATATACAGCATCAAGTGGAGAGTGCCCCCTTATACAGCATCAACCATAGAGTGCCCCCATATACAGCATCAACTGGAGAGTGTCCCCATATACAGCATCAACTGGGGAGTGCCCCCATATACAGCATCAACTGGAGAGTGTCCCCATATACAGCATCAACTGGAGTGTCCCCATATACAGCATCAAACATAGAGTGCCCCCATATACAGCATCAACCGTAGAGTGTCCTCCTATACAGCATCAAACATAGAGTGCCCCCATATACAGCATCAACCGTAGAGTGTCCTCCTATACAGCATCAACCGTTGAGTGCCGCCATATAGAGCATCAACTGGAGAGTGCCCCCATATACAGCATCAACCGTAGAGTGTCCCCATATACAGCATCAACCACAGAGTGCCCCCATTTATAGCGTCAACTGGAGAGTGTCCCCATATACAGCATCAATTGGAGAGTGCCCCCATATATAGCATCAACTGGAGAGTGCCCCCATATACAGCATCAACTGGAGAGTGTCCCCGTATACAGCATCAACCAGAGAGTGCCCCCGTATACAGCATCACCGTATAGTGCCCCCATATACAGCATCAACCGGAGAGTGCCCCCATATACAGCATCAACCGGAGAGTGCCCCCATATACAGCATCAACTGGAGAGTGTCCCCATATACAGCATCAACTGGAGAGTGTCCCCATATACAGCATCAACTGGAGAGTGCCCCCGTATACATCATCACCGTATAGTGCCCCCATATACTGCATCAACTGGAGAGTGCCCCCATATACAGCATCACCGTAGAGTGCCCCCATATACAGCAACAACTGGAGAGTGTCCCCATATACAGCATCAACTGGAGAGTGTCCCTGTATGCAGCATCAATCGGAGAGTGCCCCCATATACAGCATCAACTGGAGAGTGTCCCCATATACAGCATCAACTGTAGAGTGCCCCCATATACAGCATCAACCGTAGAGTGTCCCCATATACAGCATCAACCATAGAGTGCCCCCATATACAGCATCAACTGGAGAGTGTAACCATATACAGCATCAACTGGAGAGTGCCCCCATATACAGCATCAACTGTAGAGTGTCTCCATATACAGCATCAACCATAGAGTGCCCCCATATACAGCATCAACTGGAGAGTGTCCCTGTATGCAGCATCAATCGGAGAGTGCCCCCATATACAGCATCAACTGGAGAGTGTCCCCATATACAGCATCAACTGTAGAGTGCCCCCATATACAGCATCAACTGGAGAGTGTCCCCATATACAGCATCAACCATAGAGTGCCCCCATATGCAGCATCAACTGGAGAGTGCCACCATATACAGCATCAGCTAGAGAGTGTCCCCATATACAGCATCAACCGTAGAGTGTCTCCATATACAGCATCAACCATAGAGTGCCCCCATATACAGCAACAAATGGAGAGTGTCCCCATATACAGCATCAACTGGAGAGTGCCCCCATATACAGCATCAACTGGAGAGTGTCCCCATATACAGCATCAACCATAGAGTGTCCCCATATACAGCATCAACCATAGAGTGCCCCCATATACAACAACAACTGGAGAGTGTCCCTATATACAGCATCAACTGGAGAGTGTCCCTGTATGCAGCATGAACCGTAGAGTGTCCCCATATACAGCATCAACTGGAGAGTGTCCCCGTATACAGCATCAACCAGAGAGTGCCCCCGTATACAGCATCACCGTATAGTGCCCCCATATACAGCATCAACCGGAGAGTGCCCCCATATACAGCATCAACTGGAGAGTGTCCCCATATACAGCATCAACTGGAGAGTGTCCCCATATACAGCATCAACTGGAGAGTGCCCCCGTATACAGCATCACCGTATAGTGCCCCCATATACTGCATCAACTGGAGAGTGCCCCCATATGCAGCATCACCGTAGAGTGCCCCCATATACAGCAACAAGTGGAGAGTGTCCCCATATACAGCATCAACTGGAGATTGTCCCTGTATGCAGCATCAATCGGAGAGTGCCCCCATATACAGCATCAACTGGAGAGTGTCCCCATATACAGCATCAACTGTAGAGTGCCCCCATATACAGCATCAACCGTAGAGTGTCCCCATATACAGCATCAACCATAGAGTACCCCCATATACAGCATCAACTGGAGAGTGTACCCATATACAGCATCAACTGGAGAGTGCCCCCATATACAGCATCAACTGGAGAGTGTCCCCATATACAGCATCAACTGGAGAGTGCCACCATATACAGCATCAGCTGGAGAGTGTCCCCATATACAGCATCAACCATAGAGTGCCCCCATATACAGCAACAACTGGAGAGTGTCCCCATATACAGCATCAACTGGAGAGTGCCCCCATATACAGCATCAACTGGAGAGTGTCCCCATATACAGCATCAACCATAGAGTGCCCCCATATACAGCAACAACTGGAGAGTGTCCCCATATACAACATCAACTGGAGAGTGCCCCCATATACAGCATCAACTGGAGAGTGTCCCCATATACAGCATCAACCATACAGTGTCCCCATATACAGCATCAACCATAGAGTGCCTCCATATACAACAACAACTGGAGAGTGTCCCCATATACAGCATCAACTGGAGAGTGTCCCTGTATGCAGCATGAACCGTAGAGTGTCCCCATATACAGCATCAAGTGGAGAGTGCCCCCTTATACAGCATCAACCGTAGAGTGTCCCCATATACAGCATCAACCATAGAGTGCCCCCATATACAGCATCAACTGGAGAGTGTCCCCATATACAGCATCAACTGGGGAGTGCCCCCATATACAGCATCAACTGGAGAGTGTCCCCATATACAGCATCAACTGGAGAGTGTCCCCATATACAGCATCAACCATAGAGTGCCCCCATATACAGCATCAACCGTAGAGTGTCCCCATATACAGCATCAACCATAGAGTGCCCCCATATACAGCATCTACTGGAGAGTGTCCCTGTATGCAGCATCAACCGTTGAGTGCCCCCATATAGAGCATCAACTGGAGAGTGCCCCCATATAGAGCATCAACCGTAGAGTGTCCCCATATACAGCATCAACCGGAGAGTGCCCCCATATATAGCATCAACTGGAGAGTGCCCCCATATACAGCATCAACTGGAGAGTGACCCCATATACAGCATCAACTGGAGAGTGTCCCCATATACAGCATCAACTGGAGAGTGTCCCCGTATACAGCATCAACCAGAGAGTGCCACCGTATAAAGCATCACCGTATAGTGCCCCCATATACAGCATCAACCGGAGAGTGCCCCCATATACAGCATCAACCGGAGAGTGCCCCCATATACAGCATCAACTGAAGAGTGTCCCCATATACAGCATCAACTGGAGAGTGTCCCCATATACAGCATCAACTGGAGAGTGCCCCCGTATACAGCATCACCGTATAGCGCCCCCATATACTGCATCAACTGGAGAGTGCCCCCATATACAGCATCAACTGGAGAGTGCCCCCATATACAGCATCACCGTATAGTGCCCCCATATACTGCATCAACCGGAGAGTGCCCCCATATACAACATCATCCGGAGAGTGCCCCCATATACAGCATCAACTAGAGAGTGTCCCCATATACAGCATCAACTGGAGAGTGTCCCTATATACAGCATCAACTGGAGAGTGCCCCCGTATACAGCATCACCGTATAGTGCCCCCATATACTGCATCAACTGGAGAGTGCCACCATATATAGAGCATCACCGTATAGTGCCCCCATATACTGCATCAACCGGAGAGTGCCCCCATATACAACATCATCCGGAGAGTGCCCCCATATACAGCATCAACTGGAGAGTGTCCCCATATACAGCATCAACTGGAGAGTGTCCCCGTATACAGCATCAACCAGAGAGTGCCACCGTATAAAGCATCACCGTATAGTGCCCCCATATACAGCATCAACCGGAGAGTGCCCCCATATACAGCATCAACCGGAGAGTGCCCCCATATACAGCATCAACTGAAGAGTGTCCCCATATACAGCATCAACTGGAGAGTGTCCCCATATACATCATCAACTGGAGAGTGCCCCCGTATACAGCATCACCGTATAGTGCCCCCATATACTGCATCAACTGGAGAGTGCCCCCATATACAGCATCACCGTATAGTGCCCCCATATACTGCATCAACCGGAGAGTGCCCCCATATACAACATCATCCGGAGAGTGCCCCCATATACAGCATCAACTAGAGAGTGTCCCCATATACAGCATCAACTGGAGAGTGTCCCCATATACAGCATCAACTGGAGCGTACCCCCATATACAGCATCAACTGGAGAGTTTCCCCATATACAGCATCAACTGGAGAGTGCCCCCATATACAGCATCAACTGGAGAGTGCCCCCGTATACAGCATCAACTGAAGAGTGCCCCCATATACAGCATCAACTGGAGAGTGTCCCTGTATATAGCATCAACTGGAGAGTGTCCCCATATACAGCATCAACTGGAGAGTGTCCCCACATACAGCATCAACTGGAGAGTACCCCCATATACAGCATCACCGTATAGTGCCCTCATTTACAGCATCAACTGGAAAGTGTCCCCATATACAGCATCAACTGGAGGGTGTCCCCATATACAGCATCAACTGGAGTGTGTCCCCATATACAGCATCTACTGGAGAGTGCCCCCATATATAGCATCAACTGGAGAGTGCCCCCATATACAGCATCAACTGGAGAGTGCCCCCATATACATCATCAACTGGAGAGTGTCCCCATATGCAGCATCAACTGGACAGTGCCCTCATATACAGCATCAACTGGAGATGCCCCCATATACAGCATCAACTGGAGAGTGCCCCCGTATACAGCATCAACTGCAGAGTGCCCCCATATACAGCATCAACCGGAGAATACCCCCATATACAGCATCAGCTGGACAGTGCCCCCATATACTGCATCAACTGGAGAGTGCCCCCGTATACAGCATCTCCATATAGTGCCCCCATACACTGCATCAACCGGAGAGTGCCCCCATATACAGCATCAACCGGAGAGTGCCCCCATATACAGCATCAGCTGGAAAGTGTCCCCATATACAGCATCAACTGGAGAGTGTCCCCATATACTGTATCAACTGGAGAGTGTCCCCATAAACAGCATCAACTGCAGAGTGCCCCCATACACAGCATCAACTGGAGAGTGTCCCCATATACAGCATCAACTGGAGAGTGTCCCCATATACTGTATCAACTGGAGAGTGTCCCCATAAACAGCATCAACTGCAGAGTGCCCCCATACACAGCATCAACTGGAGAGTGTCCCCATATACAGCATCAACTGGAGAGTGTCCCCATATACAGCATCAACTGGAGAGTGCCCCCGTTTACAGCATCACCGTATAATGCCCCCATATACTGCATCAACTGGAGAGTGCCCCCATATACAGCATCACCGTATAGTGCCCCCATATACTGCATCAACCGGAGAGTGCCCCCATATACAACATCATCCGGAGAGTGCCCCCATATACAGCATCAACTAGAGAGTGTCCCCATATACAGCATCAACTGGAGAGTGCCCCCATATGCAGCATCAACCGCAGAGCTCCCCCATATACAGCATCAATCAGAGAGTGCCCCCATATACAGGATCAACCGGAGAATGCCCCCGTATATAGCATCACCGTATAGTACCCCCATATACAGCATCAACTGGAGAGTGTCCCCATATACAGCATCAACTGGAGAGTGTCCCCGTATACAGCATCAACCAGAGAGTGCCCCCGTATACAGCATCACCGTATAGTGCCCCCATATACAGCATCAACCGGAGAGTGCCCCCATATACAGCATCAACCGGAGAGTGCCCCCATATGCAGCATCAACTGAAGAGTGTCCCCATATACAGCATCAACTGGAGAGTGTCCCCATATACAGCATCAACTGGAGAGTGCCCCCGTATACAGCATCACCGTATAGTGCCTCCATATACTGCATCAACTGGAGAGTGCCCCCATATACAGCATCACCGTATAGTGCCCCCATATACTGCATCAACCGGAGAGTGCCCCCATATACAACATCATCCGGAGAGTGCCCCCATATACAGCATCAACTAGAGAGTGTCCCCATATACAGCATCAACTGGAGAGTGTCCCCATATACAGCATCAACTGGAGCGTACCCCCATATACAGCATCAACTGGAGAGTTTCCCCATATACAGCATCAACTGGAGAGTGCCCCCATATACAGCATCAACTGGAGAGTGCCCCCGTATACAGCATCAACTGAAGAGTGCCCCCATATACAGCATCAACTGGAGAGTGTCCCTGTATATAGCATCAACTGGAGAGTGTCCCCATATACAGCATCAACTGGAGAGTGTCCCCATATACAGCATCAACTGGAGAGTACCCCCGTATACAGCATCACCGTATAGTGCCCTCATTTACAGCATCAACTGGAAAGTGTCCTCATATACAGCATCAACTGGAGGGTGTCCCCATGTACAGCATCAACTGGAGAGTGTCCCCATGTACAGCATCAACTGGAGAGTGCCCCCGTATATAGCATCAACTGGAGAGTGCCCCATATACAGCATCAACTGGAGAGTGCCCCCATATACAGCATCAACTGGAGAGTGTCCCCATATACAGCATCAACTGGACAGTGCCCCCATATACAGCATCAACTAGAGATGCTCCCATATACAGCATCAACTGGAGAGTGCCCCCGTATACAGCATCACCGTATAGTGCCCCCATATACTGCATCAACTGGAGAGTGCCCCCGTATACAGCATCTCCATATAGTGCCCCCATACACTGCATCAACCGGAGAGTGCCCCCATATACAGCATCAACCGGAGAGTGCCCCCATATACAGCATCAGCTGGAGAGTGTCCCCATATACAGCATCAACTGGAGAGTGTCCCCATATACTGCATCAACTGGAGAGTGTCCCCATAAACAGCATCAACTGCAGAGTGCCCCCATATACAGCATCAACTGGAGAGTGTCCCCATATACAGCATCAACTGGAGAGTGCCCCCATATACAGCATCAACTGGAGAGTGCCCCCTTTTACAGCATCAACTGAAGAGTGCCCCCATATACAGCATCAACTGGAGAGTGTCCCCGTATACAGCATCAACCAGAGAGTGCCCCCGTATACAGCATCACCGTATAGTGCCCCCATACACAGCATCAACTGGAGAGTGTCCCCATATCCAGCATCAACTGGAGAGTGTCCCCATATACAGCATCAACTGGAGAGTGCCCGCATATACAGCATCACCGTAGAGTGCCCCCATATACAGCAACAACTGGAGAGTGTCCCCATATACAGCATCAACTGGAGAGTGTCCCTGTATGCAGCATCAATCGGAGAGTGCCCCCATATACAGCATCAACTGGAGAGTGTCCCCATATACAGCATCAACTGTAGAGTGCCCCCATATACAGCATCAACTGGAGAGTGCCCCCATATACAGCATCAACCATAGAGTGCCCCCATATACAGCATCAACCGTAGAGTGTCCCCATATACAGCATCAACCATAGAGTGCCCCCATATACAGCATCAACTGGAGAGTGTACCCATATACAGCATCAACTGGAGAGTGCCCCCATATACAGCATCAACTGGAGAGTGTCCCCATATACAGCATCAACCATAGAGTGCCCCCATATGCAGCATCAACTGGAGAGTGTCCCCATATACAGCATCAACCGTAGAGTGTCCCCATATACAGCATCAACCATAGAGTGCCCCCATATACAGCAACAACTGGAGAGTGTCCCCATATACAGCATCAACTGGAGAGTGCCCCCATATACAGCATCAACTGGAGAGTGTCCCCATATACAGCATCAACCATAGAGTGCCCCCATATACAGCAACAACTGGAGAGTGTCCCCATATACAGCATCAATTGGAGAGTGCCCCCATATACAGCATCAACTGGAGAGTGTCCCCATATACAGCATCAACCATAGAGTGTCCCCATATACAGCATCAACCATAGAGTGCCCCCATATACAACAACAACTGGAGAGTGTCCCCATATACATCATCAACTGGAGACTGTCCCTGTATGCAGCATGAACCGTAGAGTGTCCCCATATACAGCATCAAGTGGAGAGTGCCCCCTTATACAGCATCAACCGTAGAGTGTCCCCATATACAGCATCAACCATAGAGTGCCCCCATATACAGCATCAACTGGAGAGTGTCCCCATATACAGCATCAACTGGGGAGTGCCCCCATATACAGCATCAACTGGAGAGTGTCCCCATATACAGCATCAACCATAGAGTGCCCCCATATAAAGCATCAACCGTAGAGTGTCCCCCTATACAGCATCAACCATAGAGTGCCCCCATATACAGCATCTACTGGAGAGTGTCCCTGTATGCAGCATCAACCGTTGAGTGCCCCCATATAGAGCATCAACTGGAGAGTGCCCCCATATAAAGCATCAACCATAGAGTGTCCCCATATACAGCATCAACCGGAGAGTGCCCCGATATACAGCATCAACTGAAGAGTGTCCCCATATACAGCATCAACTGGAGAGTGTCCCCATATACAGCATCAACTGGAGAGTGCCCCCGTATACAGCATCACCGTATAGTGCCCCCATATACTGCATCAAATGGAGAGTGCCCCCATATACAGCATCACCGTATAGTGCCCCCATATACTGCATCAACCGGAGAGTGCCCCCATATACAACATCATCCGGAGAGTGCCCCCATATACAGCATCAACTGGAGAGTGTCCCCATATACAGCATCAACTGGAGCGTACCCCCATATACAGCATCAACTGGAGAGTTTCCCCATATACAGCATCAACTGGAGAGTGCCCCCATATACAGCATCAACTGGAGAGTGCCCCCGTATACAGCATCAACTGAAGAGTGCCCCCATATACAGCATCAACTGGAGAGTGTCCCTGTATATAGCATCAACTGGAGAGTTTCCCCATATACAGCATCAACTGGAGAGTACCCCCTTATACAGCATCACCGTATAGTGCCCTCATTTACAGCATCAACTGGAAAGTGTCCCCATATACAGCATCAACTGGAGAGTGTCCCCATATACAGCATCAACTGGAGCGTACCCCCATATACAGCATCAACTGGAGAGTTTCCCCATATACAGCATCAACTGGAGAGTGCCCCCATATACAGCATCAACTGGAGAGTGCCCCCGTATACAGCATCAACTGAAGAGTGCCCCCATATACAGCATCAACTGGAGAGTGTCCCTGTATATAGCATCAACTGGAGAGTTTCCCCATATACAGCATCAACTGGAGAGTACCCCCTTATACAGCATCACCGTATAGTGCCCTCATTTACAGCATCAACTGGAAAGTGTCCCCATATACAGCATCAACTGGAGGGTGTCCCCATATACAGCATCAACTGGAGAGTGCCCCCATATATAGCATCAACTGGAGAGTGCCCCCATATACAGCATCAACTGGAGAGTGCCCCCATATACAGCATCAACTGGAGAGTGTCCCCATATACAGCATCAACTGGACTGTGCCCCCATATACAGCATCAACTGGAGATGCCCCCATATACAGCATCAACTGGAGAGTGCCCCCGTATACAGCATCACCGTATAGTGCCCCCATATACTGCATCAACTGGAGAGTGCCCCCGTATACAGCATCTCCATATAGTGCCCCCATACACTGCATCAACCGGAGAGTGCCCCCATATACAGCATCAACCGGAGAGTGCCCCCATATACAGCATCAGCTGGAGAGTGTCCCCATATACAGCATCAACTGGAGAGTGTCCCCATATACTGCATCAACTGGAGAGTGTCCCCATAAACAGCATCAACTGCAGAGTGCCCCCATATACAGCATCAACTGGAGAGTGTCCCCATATACAGCATCAACTGGAGAGTGCCCCCATATACAGCATCAACTGGAGAGTGCCCCCGTTTACAGCATCAACTGAAGAGTGCCCCCATATACAGCATCAACTGGAGAATGCCCCCATATACAGCATCAACTGGAGAGTGTCCCCATATACAGCATCAACCGGAGAGTGCCCCCATATACAGCATCAACTGGAGAGTGCCCCCGTATACAGCATCACTGTATAGTGCCCCCATATACAGCATCAACTGGAGAGTGCCCCCATATGCAGCATCAACTGGAGAGCGCCCCCATATACAGCATCAATCAGAGAGTGCCCCCATATACAGCATCAACTGGAGAATGCCCCCGTATATAGCATCACCGTATAGTGCCCCCATATACAGCATCAACTGGAGAGTGCCCCCATATACAGCATCAACCGGAGAGTGCCCCCATATACAGCATGAACCGTAGAGTGTCCCCATATACAGCATCAACCATAGAGTGCCCCCATATACAGCATCAACTAGAGAGTGTCCCTATATACAGCATCAACTGGAGAATGCCCCCATATACAGCATCACCGTATAGTACCCCCATATACAGCATCAACTGGAGAGTGTCCCCATATACAGCATCAACTGGAGAGTGTCCCCATATACAGCATCAACTGGAGAGTGTCCCCATATACAGCATCAACCGGAGAGTGTCCCCATATACAGCATCAACTGGAGAGTGCCCCCATATACAGCATCAACTAGAGAGTGTCCCCATATACAGCATCAACTGGAGAGTGTCCCCATATACAGCATCAACTGGAGCGTACCCCCATATACAGCATCAACTGGAGAGTTTCCCCATATACAGCATCAACTGGAGAGTGCCCTCATATACAGCATCAACTGGAGAGTGCCCCCGTGTACAGCATCTACTGAAGAGTGCCCCCATATACAGCATCAACTGGAGAGTGTCCCTGTATATAGCATCAACTGGAGAGTGTCCCCATATACAGCATCAACTGGAGAGTGTCCCCATATACAGCATCAACTGGAGAGTACCCCCGTATACAGCATCACCGTATAGTGCCCTCATTTACAGCATCAACTGGAAAGTGTCCCCATATACAGCATCAACTGGAGGGTGTCCCCATATCCAGCATCAACTAGAGAGTGTCCCCATATACAGCATCAACTGGAGAGTGTCCCCATATACAGAATCAACTGGAGAGTGTCCCCATATACAGCATCAACTGGAGAGTGTCCCCAAATACAGCATCAACTGGAGAGTGCCCCCATATATAGCATCAACTGGAGAGTGCCCCCATATACAGCATCAACGGGAGAGTGCCCCCATATACAGCATCAACTGGAGAGTGTCCCCATATACAGCATCAACTGGACAGTGCCCCCATATACAGCATCAACTGGAGATGCCCCCATATACAGCATCAACTGGAGAGTGCCCCCGTATACAGCATCACCGTATAGTGCCCCCATATACTGCATCAACTGGAGAGTGCCCCCGTATACAGCATGTCCATATAGTGCCCCCATACACTGCATCAACCGGAGAGTGCCCCCATATACAGCATCAACCGGAGAGTGCCCCCATATACAGCATCAGCTGGAGAGTGTCCCCATATACAGCATCAACTGGAGAGTGTCCCCATATACTGCATCAACTGGAGAGTGTCCCCATAAACAGCATCAACTGCAGAGTGCCCCCATATACAGCATCAACTGGAGAGTGTCCCCATATACAGCATCAACTGGAGAGTTCCCCCATATACAGCATCAACTGGAGAGTGCCCCCGTTTACAGCATCAACTGAAGAGTGCCCCCATATACAGCATCAACTGGAGAATGCCCCCATATACAGCATCAACTGGAGAGTGTCCCCATATACAGCATCAACCGGAGAGTGCCCCCATATACAGCATCAACTGGAGAGTGCCCCCGTATACAGCATCACCGTATAGTGCCCCCATATACAGCATCAACTGGAGAGTGCCCCCATATGCAGCATCAACCGGAGAGCGCCCCCATATACAGCATCAATCAGAGAGTGCCCCCATATACAGCATCAACTGTTGAATGCCCCCGTATATAGCATCACCGTATAGTGCCCCCATATACAGCATCAACTGGAGAGTGCCCCCATATACAGCATCAACCGGAGAGTGCCCCCATATACAGTATGAACCGTAGAGTGTCCCCATATACAGCATCAACCATAGAGTGCCCCCATATACAGCATCAACTGGAGAGTGTCCCTATATACAGCATCAGCTGGAGAATGCCCCCATATACAGCATCACCGTATAGTACCCCCATATACAGCATCAAATGGAGAGTGCCCCCATATACAGCATCAACTGGAGAGTGTCCCCATATACAGAATCAACTGCAGAGTGTCCCCATATACAGCATCAACCGGAGAGTGTCGCCATATACAGCATCAACCATAGAGTGCCCCCATATACAGCAACAACCGTTGAGTGTCCCCATATACAGCATCAACCATAGAGTGCCCCCATATACAGCATCAACTGGAGAGTGTCCCCATATACAGCATCAACCGGAGAGTGCCCCCATATACAGCATCAACCATAGAGTGCCCCCATATACAGCATCAACTGGAGAGTGTCCCCATATACAGCATCAACTGGAGAGTTCCCCCATATACAGCATCAACTGGAGAGTGTCCCCATATACTGCATCAACTGGAGAGTGCCCCCATATACAGTATCAACCGTAGAGTGTCCCCATATACAGCATCAACCATAGAGTGTCCCCATATACAGCGTCAACTGGAGAGTGTCTCCATATACAGCATCAACTGGAGAGTGCCCCCATATATAGCATCAACTGGAGAGTGCCCCCATATACAGCATCAACTGGAGAGTGCCCCCATATACAGCATCAACTGGAGAGTGTCCCCATATACAGCATCAACTGGACAGTGCCCCCATATACAGCATCAACTGGAGATGCCCCCATATACAGCATCAACTGGAGAGTGCCCCCGTATACAGCATCACCGTATAGTGCCCCCATATACTGCATCAACTGGAGAGTGCCCCCGTATACACCATCTCCATATAGTGCCCCCATACACTGCATCAACCGGAGAGTGCCCCCATATACAGCATCAACCGGAGAGTGCCCCCATATACAGCATCAGCTGGAGAGTGTCCCCATATACAGCATCAACCGGAGAGTGTCCCCATATACTGCATCAACTGGAGAGTGTCCCCATAAACAGCATCAACTGCAGAGTGCCCCCATATACAGCATCAACTGGAGAGTGTCCCCATATACAGCATCAACTGGAGAGTGCCCCCGTTTACAGCATCAACTGAAGAGTGCCCCCATACACAGCATCAACTGGAGAATGCCCCCATATACAGCATCAACTGGAGAGTGTCCCCATATACAGCATCAACCGGAGAGTGCCCCCATATACAGCATCAACTGGAGAGTGCCACCGTATACAGCATCACCGTATAGTGCCCCCATATACAGCATCAACTGGAGAGTGCCCCCATATGCAGCATCAACCGGAGACCGCCCCCATATACAGCATCAATCAGAGAGTGCCCCCATATACATCATCAACTGGAGAATGCCCCCGTATATAGCATCACCGTATAGTGCCCCCATATACAGCATCAACTGGAGAGTGCCCCCATATATAGCATCAACCGGAGAGTGCCCCCATATACAGCATGAACCGTAGAGTGTCCCCATATACAGCATCAACCATAGAGTGCCCCCATATACAGCATCAACTGGAGAGTGTCCCTATATACAGCATCAACTGGAGAATGCCCCCATATACAGCATCACCGTATAGTACCCCCATATACAGCATCAAATGGAGAGTGCCCCCATATACAGCATCAACTGGAGAGTGTCCCCATATACAGAATCAACTGGAGAGTGCCCCCATATACAGCATCAACTGGAGAGTGTCCCCATATACAGAATCAACTGGAGAGTGCCCCCATATACAGCATCAACTGGAGAGTGTCCCCATATACAGCATCAACTAGAGAGTGTCCCCATATACAGCATCAACTGGAGAGTGTCCCCATATACAGCATCAACTGGAGAGTGTCCCCATATACAGCATCAACTGGAGAGTGTCCCCATATACAGCATCAACTGAAGAGTGTCCCCATATACAGCATCAACTAGAGAGTGTCCCCATATACAGCATCAGCTGGAGAGTGTCCCCATATACAGCATCAACTGGAGCGTACCCCCATATACAGCATCAACTGGAGAGTTTCCCCATATACAGCATCAACTGGAGAGTGCCCCCATATACAGCATCAACTGGAGAGTGCCCCCGTATACAGCATCAACTGAAGAGTGCCCCCATATACAGCATCAACTGGAGAGTGTCCCTGTATATAGCATCAACTGGAGAGTGTCCCCATATACAGCATCAACTGGAGAGTGTCCCCATATACAGCATCAACTGGAGAGTACCCCCGTATACAGCATCACCGTATAGTGCCCTCATTTACAGCATCAACTGGAAAGTGTCCCCATATACAGCATCAACTGGAGGGTGTCCCCATATACAGCATCAACTGGAGAGTGTCCCCATATACAGCATCAACTGGAGAGTGCCCCCATATATAGCATCAACTGGAGAGTGCCCCCATATACAGCATCAACTGGAGAGTGCCCCCATATACAGCATCAACTGGAGAGTGTCCCCATATACAGCATCAACTGGACAGTGCCCCCATATTCAGCATCAACTGGAGATGCCCCCATATACAGCATCAACTGGAGAGTGCCCCCGTATACAGCATCACCGTATAGTGCCCCCATATACTGCATCAACTGGAGAGTGCCCCCGTATACAGCATCTCCATATAGTGCCCCCATACACTGCATCAACCGGAGAGTGCCCCCATATACAGCATCAACCGGAGAGTGCCCCCATATACAGCATCAGCTGGAGAGTGTCCCCATATACAGCATCAACTGGAGAGTGTCCCCATATACTGCATCAACTGGAAAGTGTCCCCATAAACAGCATCAACTGGACAGTGCCCTCGTTTACAGCATCAACGGAAGAGTGCCCCCATATACAGCATCAACTGGAGAGTGTCCCCATATACAGCATCAACCGGAGAGTGCCCCCATATACAGCATCAACTGGAGAGTGCCCCCGTATACAGCATCACCGTATAGTGCCCCCATATACAGCATCAACTGGAGAGTGCCCCCATATGCAGCATCAACCGGAGAGCGCCCCCATATACAGCATCAATCAGAGAGTGCCCCCATATACAGCATCAACTGGAGAATGCCCCCGTATATAGCATCACCGTATAGTGCCCCCATATACAGCATCAACTGGAGAGTGCCCCCATATACAGCATCAACCGGAGAGTGCCCCCATATACAGCATAAACCATAGAGTGCCCCCATATACAGCATCAACTGGAGAGTGTCCCTATATACAGCATCAACTGGAGAATGCCCCCGTATACAGCATCACCGTATAGTACCCCCATATACAGCATCAAATGGAGAGTGCCCCCATATACAGCATCAACTGGAGAGTGTCCCCATATACAGCATCAACCGGAGAGTGTCCCCATATACAGCATCAACCATAGAGTGCCCCCATATACATCAGCAACCATAGAGTGTCCCCATATACAACATCAACTATAGAGTGCCCCCATATACAGCATCAACTGGAGAGTGTCCCCATATACAGCATCAACCGGAGAGTGCCCCCATATATGGCATCAACTGGAGAGTGTCCCCATATACAGCATCAACCGGAGAGTGCCCCCATATACAGCATCAACCGTAGAGTGTCCCCATATACAGCATCAACCATAGAGTGCCCCCATATACAGCATCAACTGGAGAGTGTCCCCATATACAGCATCAACTGGAGAGTGTCCCCATATACAGCATCAACTGGAGAGTGTCCCCATATACAGCATCAACTGGAGATTGTCCCCATATACAGCATCAACCATAGAGTGCCCCCATATACAGCATCAACCGTAGAGTGTCTCCATATACAGCATCAACCATAGAGTGCCCCCATATACAGCAACAACTGGAGAGTGTCCCCATATATAGCATCAACTGGAGAGTGTCCCCATATACAGCATCAACTGGAGAGTGTCCCCGTATACAGCATCAACCAGAGAGTGCCCCCGTATACAGCATCACCGTATAGTGCCCCCATATACAGCATCAACCATAGAGTGCCCCCATATACAGCATCAACCGTAGAGTGTCCCCATATACAGCATCAACCATAGAGTGCCCCCATATACAGCAACAACTGGAGACTGTCCCCATATATAGCATCAACTGGAGAGTATCCCTGTATGCAGCATCAACTGGAGAGTGCCCCCATATACAGCATCAACTGGAGAGTGCCCCAATATACAGTATCAACCGTAGAGTGTCCCCATATACAGCATCAACCATAGAGTGTCCCCATATGCAGCGTCAACTGGAGAGTGTCTCCATATACAGCATCAACTGGAGAGTGCCCCCATATATAGCATCAACTGGAGAGTGTCCCCATATACAGCATCAACTGGAGAGAGCCCCCATATATAGCATGAACTGGAGAGTGCCCCCATATACAGCATCAACTGGAGAGTGCCCCCATATACAGCATCAACTGGAGAGTGTCCCCATATACAGCATCAACTGGACAGTGCCCCCATATACAGCATCAACTGGAGATGCCCCCATATACAGCATCAACTGGAGAGTGCCCCCGTATACAGCATCACCGTATAGTGCCCCCATATACAGCATCAACTGGAGAGTGCCCCAGTATACAGCATCTCCATATAGTGCCCCCATACACTGCATCAACCGGAGAGTGCCCCCATATACAGCATCAACCGGAGAGTGCCCCCATATACAGCATCAGCTGGAGAGTGTCCCCATATACAGCATCAACTGGAGAGTGTCCCCATATACTGCATCAACTGGAGAGTGTCCCCATAAACAGCATCAACTGCAGAGTGCCACCATATACAGCATCAACTGGAGAGTGTCCCCATATACAGCATCAACTGGAGAGTGCCCCCATATACAGCATCAACTGGAGAGTGCCCCCGTTTACAGCATCAACTGAAGAGTGCCCCCATATACAGCATCAACTGGAGAATGCCCCCATATACAGCATCAACTGGAGAGTGTCCCCATATACAGCATCAACCGGAGAGTGCCCCCATATACAGCATCAACTGGAGAGTGCCCCCGTATACAGCATCACCGTATAGTGCCCCCATATACAGCATCAACTGGAGAGTGCCCCCATATGCAGCATCAACCGGAGAGCTCCCCCATATACAGCATCAATCAGAGAGTGCCCCCATATACATCATCAACTGGAGAATGCCCCCGTATATAGCATCACCTTATAGTGCCCCCATATACAGCATCAACTGGAGAGTGCCCCCATATATAGCATCAACCGGAAAGTGCCCCCATATACAGCATGAACCGTAGAGTGTCCCCATATACAGCATCAACCATAGAGTGCCCCCATATACAGCATCAACTGGAGAGTGTCCCTATATACAGCATCAACTGGAGAATGCCCCCATATACAGCATCACCGTATAGTACCCCCATATACAGCATCAAATGGAGAGTGCCCCCATATACAGCATCAACTGGAGAGTGTCCCCATATACAGAATCAACTGGAGAGTGTCCCCATATACAGCATCAACTGGAGAGCGTCCCCATATACAGCATCTACTGGAGAGTGTCCCCATATACAGCATCAACTGGAGAGTGTCCCCATATACAGCATCAACTGGAGAGTGTCCCCATATACAGCATCAACTAGAGAGTGTCCCCATATACAGCATCAACTGGAGAGTGTCCCCATATACAGCATCAACTGGAGCGTACCCCCATATACAGCATCAACTGGAGAGTTTCCCCATATACAGCATCAACTGGAGAGTGCCCCCATATACAGCATCAACTGGAGAGTGCCCCCGTATACAGCATCAACTGAAGAGTGCCCCCATATACAGCATCAACTGGAGAGTACCCCCGTATACAGCATCACCGTATAGTGCCCTCATTTACAGCATCAACTGGAGAGTGTCCCTGTATATAGCATCACCGTATAGTGCCCCCATATACAGCATCAACTGGAGAGTGTCCCCATATACAGCATCAACTGGAGGGTGTCCCCATATACAGCATCAACTGGAGAGTGTCCCCATATACAGCATCAACTGGAGAGTGCCCCCATATACAGCATCAACTGGAGAGTGTCCCCATATACAGCATCAACTGGACAGTGCCCCCATATACAGCATCAACTGGAGATGCCCCCATATACAGCATCAACTGGAGAGTGCCCCCGTATACAGCATCACCGTATAGTGCCCCCATATACTGCATCAACTGGAGAGTGCCCCCGTATACAGCATCTCCATATAGTGCCACATACACTGCATCAACCGGAGAGTGCCCCCATATACTGCATCAGCTGGAGAGTGTCCCCATATACAGCATCAACTGGAGAGTGTCCCCATATACTGCATCAACTGGAGAGTGTCCCCATATACAGCATCAACTGCAGAGTGCCCCCATATACAGCATCAACTGGAGAGTGTCCCCATATACAGCATCAACTGGAGAGTGCCCCCATATACAGCATCAACTGGAGAGTGCCCCCGTTTACAGCATCAACTGAAGAGTGCCCCCATATACAGCATCAACTGGAGAATGCCCCCATATACAGCATCAACTGGAGAGTGTCCCCATATACAGCATCAACCGGAGAGTGCCCCCATATACAGCATCAACTGGAGAGTGCCCCCGTATACAGCATCACCGTATAGTGCCCCCATATACAGCATCAACTGGAGAGTGCCCCCATATGCAGCATCAACCGGAGAGCGCCCCCATATACAGCATCAATCAGAGAGTGCCCCCATATACAGCATCAACTGGAGAATGCCCCCGTATATAGCATCACCGTATAGTGCCCCCATATACAGCATCAACTGGAGAGTGCCCCCATATACAGCATCAACCGGAGAGTGCCCCCATATACAGCATGAACCGTAGAGTGTCCCCATATACAGCATCAACCATAGAGTGCCCCCATATACAGCATCAACTGGAGAGTGTCCCTATATACAGCATCAACTGGAGAATGCCCCCATATACAGCATCACCGTATAGTACCCCCATATACAGCATCAAATGGAGAGTGCCCCCATATACAGCATCAACTGGAGAGTGTCCCCATATACAGAATCAACTGGAGAGTGTCCCCATATACAGCATCAACCGGAGAGTGTCCCCATATACAGCATCAACCATAGAGTGCCCCCATATACAGCATCAACTGGAGAGTGTCCCCATATACAGCATCAACCGGAGAGTGCCCCCATATATGGCATCAACTGGAGAGTGTCCCCATATACAGCATCAACCGGAGAGTGTCCCCATATACAGCATCAACCGGAGAGTGCCCCCATATACAGCATCAACCGTAGAGTGTCCCCATATACAGCATCAACCATAGAGTGCCCCCATATACAGCATCAACTGGAGAGTGTCCCCATATACAGCATCAACTGGAGAGTGTCCCCATATACAGCATCAACTGGAGAGTTCCCCCATATACAGCATCAACTGGAGAGTGTCCCCATATACAGCATTAACTGGAGATTGTCCCCATATACAGCATAAACCATAGAGTGCCCCCATATACAGCATCAACCGTAGAGTGTCTCCATATACAGCATCAACCATAGAGTGCCCCCATATACAGCAACAACTGGAGAGTGTCCCCATATATAGCATCAACTGGAGAGTGTCCCCATATACAGCATCAACTGGAGAGTGTCCCCGTATACAGCATCAACCAGAGAGTGCCCCCGTATACAGCATCACCGTATAGTGCCCCCATATACAGCATCAACCGGAGAGTGCCCCCATATACAGCATCAACCGGAGAGTGCCCCCATATACAGCATCAACAGGAGAGTGCCCCCATATACAGCATCAACTGGAGAGTGTCCCCATATACAGCATCAACTGGAGAGTGCCCCCGTATACAGCATCACCGTATAGTGCCCCCATATACTGCATCAACTGGAGAGTGCCCCCATATACAGCATCACCGTAGAGTGCCCCCATATACAGCAACAACTGGAGAGTGTCCCCATATACAGCATCAACTGGAGAGTGTCCCTGTATGCAGCATCAATCGGAGAGTGCCCCCATATACAGCATCAACTGGAGAGTGTCCCCATATACAGCATCAACTGTAGAGTGCCCCCATATACAGCATCAACCGTAGAGTGTCCCCATATACAGCATCAACCATAGAGTGTACCCATATACAACATCAACTGGAGAGTGCCCCCATATACAGCATCAAATGGAGAGTGCCCCCATATACGGCATCAACTGGAGATTGTCCCCATATACAGCATCAACCGGAGAGTGCCCCCATATACAGCATCACCCGTAGAGTGTCCCCATATATAGCATCAACCATAGAGTGCCCCCATATACAGCATCAACTGGAGAGTGTCCCCATATACAGCATCAACTGGAGAGTGCCCCCATATACTGCATCAACTGGAGAGTGTCCCCATATATAGCATCAACTGGAGACTGTCCCCATATACATCATCAACCATAGAGTGCCCCCATATACAGCATCAACCGTAGAGTGTCCCCATATACAGCATCAACCATAGAGTGCCCCCATATACAGCAACAACTGGAGACTGTCCCCATATATAGCATCAACTGGAGAGTATCCCTGTATGCAGCATCAACCGGAGAGTGCCCCCATATACAGCATCAACTGGAGAGTGCCCCCATATACAGCATCAACTGGAGAGTGCCCCCATATACAGTATCAACCGTAGAGTGTCCCCATATACAGCATCAACCATAGAGTGTCCCCATATACAGCGTCAACTGGAGAGTGTCTCCATATACAGCATCAACTGGAGAGTGTCCCCATATACAGCATCAACTGGAGCGTACCCCCATATACAGCATCAACTGGAGAGTGCCCCCGTATACAGCATCAACTGAAGAGTGCCCCCATATACAGCATCAACTGGAGAGTGTCCCTGTATATAGCATCAACTGGAGAGTGTCCCCATATACAGCATCAACTGGAGAGTGTCCCCATATACAGCATCAACTGGAGAGTACCCCCGTATACAGCATCACCGTATAGTGCCCTCATTTACAGCATCAACTGGAAAGTGTCCCCATATACAGCATCAACTGGAGGGTGTCCCCATATACAGCATCAACTGGAGAGTGTCCCCATATACAGCATCAACTGGAGAGTGCCCCCATATATAGCATCAACTGGAGAGTGCCCCCATATACAGCATCAACTGGAGAGTGCCCCCATATACAGCATCAACGGGAGAGTGTCCCCATATACAGCATCAACTGGACAGTGCCCCCATATACAGCATCAACTGGAGATGCCCCCATATACAGCATCAACTGGAGAGTGCCCCCGTATACAGCATCACCGTATAGTGCCCCCATATACTGCATCAACTGGAGAGTGCCCCCGTATACAGCATCTCCATATAGTGCCCCCATACACTGCATCAACCGGAGAGTGCCCCCATATACAGCATCAACCGGAGAGTGCCCCCATATACAGCATCAGCTGGAGAGTGTCCCCATATACAGCATCAACTGGAGAGTGTCCCCATATACTGCATCAACTGGAGAGTGTCCCCATAAACAGCATCAACTGCAGAGTGCCCTCATATACAGCATCAACTGGAGAGTGTCCCCATATACAGCATCAACTGGAGAGTGCCCCCATATACAGCATCAACTGGAGAGTGCCCTCGTTTACAGCATCAACTGAAGAGTGCCCCCATATACAGCATCAACTGGAGAGTGTCCCCATATACAGCATCAACCGGAGAATGCCCCCATATACAGCATCAACTGGAGAGTGCCCCCATATGCAGCATCAACCTGAGAGCGCCCCCATATACAGCATCAATCAGAGAGTGCCCCCATATACAGCATCAAGTGGAGAATGCCCCCGTATATAGCATCACCGTATAGTGCCCCCATATACAGCATCAACTGGAGAGTGCCCCCATATACAGCATCAACCGGAGAGTGCCCCCATATACAGCATGAACCGTAGAGTGTCCCCATATACAGCATCAACCATAGAGTGCCCCCATATACAGCATCAACTGGAGAGTGTCCCTATAAACAGCATCAACTGGAGAATGTCCCCGTATACAGCATCACCGTATAGTACCCCCATATACAGCATCAAATGGAGAGTGCCCCCATATACAGCATCAACTGGAGAGTGTCCCCATATACAGAATCAACTGGAGAGTGTCCCCATATACAGCATCAACTGGAGAGTGTCCCCATATACAGCATCAACCGGAGAGTGTCCCCATATACAGCATCAACCATAGAGTGCCCCCATATACAGCAGCAACCATAGAGTGTCCCCATATACAACATCAACTATAGAGTGCCCCCATATACAGCATCAAATGGAGAGTGCCCCCATATACAGCATCAACTGGAGAGTGTCCCCATATAGAGCATCAACCGGAGAGTGCCCTCATATATGGCATCAACTGGAGAGTGTCCCTATATACAGCATCAACCGGAGAGTGCCCCCATATACAGCATCAACCGTAGAGTGTCCCCATATACAGCATCAACCATAGAGTGCCCCCATATACAGCATCAACTGGAGAGTGTCCCCATATACAGCATCAACTGGAGAGTGTCCCCATATACAGCATCAACTGGAGAGTTCCCCCATATACAGCATCAACTGGAGAGTGTCCCCATATACAGCATCAACTGGAGATTGTCCCCATATACAGCATCAACCATAGAGTGCCCCCATATGCAGCATCAACCGTAGAGTGTCTCCATATACAGCATCAACCATAGAGTGCCCCCATATACAGCAACAACTGGAGAGTGTCCCCATATATAGCATCAACTGGAGAGTGTCCCCATATACAGCATCAACTGGAGAGTGTCCCCGTATACAGCATCAACCAGAGAGTGCCCCCGTATACAGCATCACCGTATAGTGCCCCCATATACAGCATCAACCATAGATTGCCCCCATATACAGCATCAACCGTAGAGTGTCCCCATATACAGCATCAACCATAGAGTGCCCCCATATACAGCAACAACTGGAGACTGTCCCCATATATAGCATCAACTGGAGAGTATCCCTGTATGCAGCATCAACTGGAGAGTGCCCCCATATACAGCATCAACTGGAGAGTGCCCCCATATACAGTATCAACCGTAGAGTGTCCCCATATACAGCATCAACCATAGAGTGTCCCCATATGCAGCGTCAACTGGAGAGTGTCTCCATATACAGCATCAACTGGAGAGTGCCCCCATATATAGCATCAACTGGAGAGTGTCCCCATATACAGCATCAACTGGAGAGAGCCCCCATATATAGCATCAACTGGAGAGTGCCCCCATATACAGCATCAACTGGAGAGTGCCCCCATATACAGCATCAACTGGAGAGTGTCCCCATATACAGCATCAACTGGACAGTGCCCCCATATACAGCATCAACTGGAGATGCCCCCATATACAGCATCAACTGGAGAGTGCCCCCGTATACAGCATCACCGTATAGTGCCCCCATATACTGCATCAACTGGAGAGTGCCCCAGTATACAGCATCTCCATATAGTGCCCCCATACACTGCATCAACCGGAGAGTGCCCCCATATACAGCATCAACCGGAGAGTGCCCCCATATACAGCATCAGCTGGAGAGTGTCCCCATATACAGCATCAACTGGAGAGTGTCCCCATATACTGCATCAACTGGAGAGTGTCCCCATAAACAGCATCAACTGCAGAGTGCCCCCATATACAGCATCAACTGGAGAGTGTCCCCATATACAGCATCAACTGGAGAGTGCCCCCATATACAGCATCAACTGGAGAGTGCCCCCGTTTACAGCATCAACTGAAGAGTGCCCCCATATACAGCATCAACTGGAGAATGCCCCCATATACAGCATCAACTGGAGAGTGTCCCCATATACAGCATCAACCGGAGAGTGCCCCCATATACAGCATCAACTGGAGAGTGCCCCCGTATACAGCATCACCGTATAGTGCCCCCATATACAGCATCAACTGGAGAGTGCCCCCATATGCAGCATCAACCGGAGAGCTCCCCCATATACAGCATCAATCAGAGAGTGCCCCCATATACATCATCAACTGGAGAATGCCCCCGTATATAGCATCACCGTATAGTGCCCCCATATACAGCATCAACTGGAGAGTGCCCCCATATATAGCATCAACCGGAGAGTGTCCCCATATACAGCATGAACCGTAGAGTGTCCCCATATACAGCATCAACCATAGAGTGCCCCCATATACAGCATCAACTGGAGAGTGTCCCTATATACAGCATCAACTGGAGAATGCCCCCATATACAGCATCACCGTATAGTACCCCCATATACAGCATCAAATGGAGAGTGCCCCCATATACAGCATCAACTGGAGAGTGTCCCCATATACAGAATCAACTGGAGAGTGTCCCCATATACAGCATCAACTGGAGAGTGTCCCCATATACAGCATCAACTGGAGAGTGTCCCCATATACAGCATCAACTGGAGAGTGTCCCCATATACAGCATCAACTGGAGAGTGTCACCATATACAGCATCAACTAGAGAGTGTCCCCATATACAGCATCAACTGGAGAGTGTCCCCATATACAGCATCAACTGGAGCGTACCCCCATATACAGCATCAACTGGAGAGTTTCCCCATATACAGCATCAACTGGAGAGTGCCCCCATATACAGCATCAACTGGAGAGTGCCCCCGTATACAGCATCAACTGAAGAGTGCCCCCATATACAGCATCAACTGGAGAGTGTCCCTGTATATAGCATCAACTGGAGAGTGTCCCCATATACAGCATCAACTGGAGGGTGTCCCCATATACAGCATCAATTGGAGAGTGTCCCCATATACAGCATCAACTGGAGAGTGCCCCCATATATAGCATCAACTGGAGAGTGCCCCCATATACAGCATCAACTGGAGAGTGCCCCCATATACAGCATCAACTGGAGAGTGTCCCCATATACAGCATCAACTGGACAGTGCCCCCATATACAGCATCAACTGGAGATGCCCCCATATACAGCATCAACTGGAGAGTGCCCCCGTATACAGCATCACCGTATAGTGCCCCCATATACTGCATCAACTGGAGAGTACCCCCGTATACAGCATCTCCATATAGTGCCACATACACTGCATCAACCGGAGAGTGCCCCCATATACTGCATCAGCTGGAGAGTGTCCCCATATACAGCATCAACTGGAGAGTGTCCCCATATACTGCATCAACTGGAGAGTGTCCCCATATACTGCATCAACTGGAGAGTGTCCCCATAAACAGCATCAACTGCAGAGTGCCCCCATATACAGCATCAACTGGAGAGTGTCCCCATATACAGCATCAACTGGAGAGTGCCCCCATATACAGCATCAACTGGAGAGTGGCCCCGTTTACAGCATCAACTGAAGAGTGCCCCCATATACAGCATCAACTGGAGAATGCCCCCATATACAGCATCAACTGGAGAGTGTCCCCATATACAGCATCAACCGGAGAGTGCCCCCATATACAGCATCAACTGGAGAGTGCCCCCGTATACAGCATCACCGTATAGTGCCCCCATATACAGCATCAACTGGAGAGTGCCCCCATATGCAGCATCAACCGGAGAGTGTCCCCATATACAGCATCAACTGGAGAGTGCCCCCATATGCAGCATCATCCGGAGAGTGCCCCCATATACAGCATCAACTGGAGAGTGCCCCCGTATACAGCATCACCGTATAGTGCCCCCATATACAGCATCAACTGGAGAGTGCCCCCATATACAGCATCAATCAGAGAGTGCCCCCATATACAGCATCAACTGGAGAATGCCCCCGTATATAGCATCACCGTATAGTGCCCCCATATACAGCATCAACTGGAGAGTGCCCCCATATACAGCATCAACCGGGGAGTGCCCCCATATACAGCATGAACCGTAGAGTGTCCCCATATACAGCATCAACCATAGAGTGCCCCCATATACAGCATCAACTGGAGAGTGTCCCTATATACAGCATCAACTGGAGAATGCCCCCATATACAGCATCACCGTATAGTACCCCCATATACAGCATCAAATGGAGAGTGCCCCCATATACAGCATCAACTGGAGAGTGTCCCCATATACAGCATCAACCGGAGAGTGTCCCCATATACAGCATCAACCATAGAGTGCCCCCATATACAGCAACAACCGTAGAGTGTCCCCATATACAGCATCAACCATAGAGTGCCCCCATATACAGCATCAACTGGAGAGTGTCCCCATATACAGCATCAACCGGAGAGTGCCCCCATATATGGCATCAACTGGAGAGTGTCCCCATATACAGCATCAACCGGAGAGTGCCCCCATATACAGCATCAACCGTAGAGTGTCCCCATATACAGCATCAACCATAGAGTGCCCCCATATACAGCATCAACCGTAGAGTGTCCCCATATACAGCATCAACCATAGAGTGTCCCCATATACAGCATCAACTGGAGAGTGTCCCCATATACAGCATCAACTGGAGAGTTCCCCCATATACAGCATCAACTGGAGAGTGTCCCCATATACAGCATTAACTGGAGATTGTCCCCATATACAGCATAAACCACAGAGTGCCCCCATATACAGCATCAACCGTAGAGTGTCTCCATATACAGCATCAACCATAGAGTGCCCCCATATACAGCAACAACTGGAGAGTGTCCCCATATATAGCATCAACTGGAGAGTGTCCCCATATACAGCATCAACTGGAGAGTGTCCCCGTATACAGCATCAACCAGAGAGTGCCCCCGTATACAGCATCACCGTATAGTGCCCCCATATACAGCATCAACCGGAGAGTGCCCCCATATACAGCATCAACCGGAGAGTGCCCCCATATACAGCATCAACAGGAGAGTGCCCCCATATACAGCATCAACTGGAGAGTGTCCCCATATACAGCATCAACTGGAGAGTGCCCCCGTATACAGCATCACTGTATAGTGCCCCCATATACTGCATCAACTGGAGAGTGCCCCCATATACAGCATCAACTGGAGAGTGTCCCTGTATGCAGCATCAATCGGAGAGTGCCCCCATATACAGCATCAACTGGAGAGTGTCCCCATATACAGCATCAACTGTAGAGTGCCCCCATATACAGCATCAACCGTAGAGTGTCCCCATATACAGCATCAACCATAGAGTGCCCCCATATACAGCATCAACTGGAGAGTGTACCCATATACAGCATCAACTGGAGAGTGCCCCCATATACAGCATCAACTGGAGAGTGCCCCCATATACGGCATCAACTGGAGATTGTCCCCATATACAGCATCAACCGGAGAGTGCCCCCATATACAGCATCACCCGTAGAGTGTCCCCATATATAGCATCAACCATAGAGTGCCCCCATATACAGCATCAACTGGAGAGTGTCCCCATATACAGCATCAACTGGAGAGTGCCCCCATATACTGCATCAACTGGAGAGTGTCCCCATATATAGCATCAACTGGAGACTGTCCCCATATACATCATCAACCATAGAGTGCCCCCATATACAGCATCAACCGTAGAGTGTCCCCATATACAGCATCAACCATAGAGTGCCCCCATATACAGCAACAACTGGAGACTGTCCCCATATATAGCATCAACTGGAGAGTATCCCTGTATGCAGCATCAACCGGAGAGTGCCCCCATATACAGCATCAACTGGAGAGTGCCCCCATATACAGCATCAACTGGAGAGTGCCCCCATATACAGTATCAACCGTAGAGTGTCCCCATATACAGCATCAACCATAGAGTGTCCCCATATACAGCGTCAACTGGAGAGTGTCTCCATATACAGCATCAACTGGAGAGTGCCCCCATATATAGCATCAACTGGAGAGTGTCCCCGTATGCAGCATCAACCGGAGAGTGCCCCCATATACAGCATCAACTGGAGAGTGTCCCCATATACAGCATCAACCGGAGAGTGCCCACATATACAGCATCAACCATAGAGTGCCCCCATATACAGCATCAACCATAGAGTGCCCCCATATACAGCATCAACTGGAGAGTGTCCCCATATACAGCATCAACCATAGAGTGCCCCCATATACAGCATCACCGTATAGTGCCCCCATATACAGCCTCAGCCGTAGAGTGCCCCCATATACAGCATCAATTGGAGAGTGCCCCCATATACAGCATCAACTGGAGAGTGTCCCCATATACAGCATCAACTGGAGAGTGTCCCCGTATGCAGCATCAACCGGAGAGTGCCCCCATATACAGCATCGACTGAAGAGTGTCCCCATATACAGCATCAACCGTAGAGTGTCCCCATATACAGCATCAACCGTAGAGTGCCCCCATATACTGCATCAACCGTAGAGTGCCCCCATATACAGCATCAACTGGAGAGTGTCCCCATATACAGCATCAACTGGCGAGTGTCCCCGTATGCAGCATCAACCGGAGAGTGCCCCCATATACAGCATCAACTGGAGAGTGCCCCCATATACAGCATCAACCGGAGTGTGCTCCCATATACAGCATCAACCGTAGAGTGTCCCAATATACAGCATCAACCATAGACTTCCCCCATATACAGCATCAACCGGAGAGTGTCCCCATATACAGCATCAACTGGAGAGTGTCCCCATATACAGCATCAACTGGAGAGTGTCCCCATATACAGCATCAACTGGAGAGTGTCCCCATATACAGCATCAACTGGAGAGTGTCCCCATATACAGCATCAACTGGAGTGTGCCCCCATATACAACATCACCGTATAGTGCCCCCATATACAGCATCAACCGTAGAGTGCCCCCATATACAGCATCAACTGGAGAGTGTCCCCATATACAGCATCAACCGGAGAGTGCCCCCATATACAGCATAAACCATAGAGTGCCCCCATATACAGCATCACCGTATAGTGCCCCCATATACAGCCTCAACCGTAGAGTGCCCCCATATGCAGCATAAATTGGAGAGTGCCCCCACATACAGCATCAACTGGAGAGTGTCCCCATATACAGCATCAACTGGAGAGTGTCCCCGTATGCAGCATCAACCGGAGAGTGCCCCCGTATACAGCATCGACTGAAGAGTGTCCCCATATACTGCATCAACCGGAGAGTGTCCCCAGTTGATGCTGTATATGTTGTCCCCAGTTGGTCGCTCCGCAGATTGTGGGGTAGAAGGGGAGCTCCGCAGATTGTGGGGGTAGAAGGGAGAGCTCCGCAGATTGTGGGGGTAGAAGGTAGAGCTCCGCAGATTGTGGGGATAGAAGGGAAAGTTCCGCAGATTGTGGGGGTAGAAGGGAGAGCTCCGCAGATTGTGGGGGTAGAAGGTAGAGCTCCGCAGATGGTGGAGGTAGAAGGGAGAGATCAGCAGATTGTGGGGGTAGGAGGTAGAGCTCCGCAGATTGTGGGGGTAGAAGGGGCGCTATGCAGATTGTGGGGGTAGGAGGTAGAGCTCCGCAGATTGTGGGGGTAGAAGGGGCACTCCGCAGATTGAGAGGGTAGAAGAGAGAGATCCGCAGATTGTGGGGTTAGAAGGGTCACTCCGCAGATTGTGGGGGTAGAAGAGAGAGCTCTGCAGATTGTGGGGGTAGAAGGTAGAGCTCCGCAGATTGTGGGGGTAGAAGGTAGAGCTCCGCAGATTGTGGGGGTAGAAGGGAGAGCTCCGCAGATTGTAGGGTTAGATGGGGCACTCCGCAGATTGTGGGGGTAGAAGGGAGAGCTCCGCAGATTGTTGGGGTAGAAGTGAGAGCTCCGCAGATTGTGGGGGTAGAAGGGAGAGCTCCGCAGATTGTGGGGTTAGAAGGGGCACTCCGCAGATTGTGGGGGTAGAAGGGAGAGCTCCGCAGATTGTGGGGGTAGAAGGGAGAGCTCCGCAGATTGTGGGGTTAGAAGGGAGAACTCCGCAGATTGTGGGGTTAGAAGGGGCACTCCGCAGATTGTTGGGGTAGAAGGGAGAGCTCCGCAGATTGTGAGGGTAGAAGGTAGAGCTCCGCAGATTGTGGTTGTAGAAGGGAGAGCTCCGCAGATTGTGGGGGTAGAAGGGAGAGCTCCGCAAATTGTGGGGGTAGAAGGGAGAGCTCCGCAGATTGTGGGGGTAGGAGGGAGAGCTGCGCAGATTGTGGGGGTAGAAGGGAGAGCTCTGCAGATTGTGGGGGTAGAAGGGAGAGCTCGGCAGATTGTGGGGGTAGAAGGGAGAGATCAGCAGATTGTGGGGGTAGGAGGTAGAGCTCCGCAGATTGTGGGGGTAGAAGGGGCGCTATGCAGATTGTGGGGGTAGGAGGTAGAGCTCCGCAGATTGTGGGGGTAGAAGGGGCACTCCGCAGATTGAGAGGGTAGAAGAGAGAGATCCGCAGATTGTGGGGTTAGAAGGGTCACTCCGCAGATTGTGGGGGTAGAAGAGAGAGCTCTGCAGATTGTGGGGGTAGAAGGTAGAGCTCCGCAGATTGTGGGGGTAGAAGGTAGAGCTCCGCAGATTGTGGGGGTAGAAGGGAGAGCTCCGCAGATTGTAGGGTTAGATGGGGCACTCCGCAGATTGTGGGGGTAGAAGGGAGAGCTCCGCAGATTGTTGGGGTAGAAGTGAGAGCTCCGCAGATTGTGTGGGTAGAAGGGAGAGCTCCGCAGATTGTGGGGTTAGAAGGGGCACTCCGCAGATTGTGGGGGTAGAAGGGAGAGCTCCGCAGATTGTGGGGGTAGAAGGGAGAGCTCCGCAGATTGTGGGGTTAGAAGGGAGAACTCCGCAGATTGTGGGGTTAGAAGGGGCACTCCGCAGATTGTTGGGGTAGACGGGAGAGCTCCGCAGATTGTGGGGGTAGAAGGTAGAGCTCCGCAGATTGTGGGGGTAGAAGGGAGAGCTCCGCAGATTGTGGGGGTAGAAGGGAGAGCTCCGCAGATTGTGGGGGTAGAAGGGAGAGCTCCGCAGATTGTGGGGGTAGGAGGGAGAGCTGCGCAGATTGTGGGGGTAGAAGGGAGAGCTCTGCAGATTGTGGGGGTAGAAGGGAGAGCTCCGCAGATTGTGGGGGTAGAAGGGAGAGCTGCTCAGATTGTGGGGGTAGAAGGTAGAGCTCCGCAGATTGTGGGGGTAGAAGGGAGAGCTCCGCAGATTGTGGGGGTAGAAGGGAGAGCTCCGCAGATTGTGGGGGTAGAAGGGAGAGCTCCGCAGATTGTGGGGGTAGGAGGGAGAGCTCTGCAGATTGTGGGGGTAGAAGGGAGAGCTCTGCAGATTGTGGGGGTAGGAGGGAGAGCTCTGCAGATTGTGGGGGTAGAAGGGAGAGCTCCGCAGATTGTGGGGGTAGAAGGGAGAGCTGCGCAGATTGTGGCGGTAGAAGGTAGAGCTCCGCAGATTGTGGGAGTAGAAGGGAGAGCTCCCAGATTGTGGGGGTAGGAGGGAGAGCTCCGCAGATTGTGGGGGTAGGAGGGATAGCTCCGCAGATTGTGGGGGTAGGAGGGAGAGCTCTGCAGATTGTGGGGGTAGAAGGGAGAGCTCTGCAGATTGTGGGGGTAGAAGGGAGAGCTCCACAGATTGTGGGGGTAGGAGGGAGAGCTCCGCAGATTGTGGGGGTAGAAAGGAGAGCTCTGCAGATTGTGCGGGTAGGAAGGAGAGCTCTTCAGATTGTGGGGGTAGAAGGGAGAGCTCTGCAGATTGTGGGGGTAGAAGGGAGAGCTCTGCAGATTGTGGGGGTAGGAGGGAGAGATCTGCAGATTGTGGGGGTAGAAGGGAGATCTGCGCAGATTGTGGGTGTAGAAGGTAGAGCTCCGCAGATTGTGGGGTAGAAGGGAGAGCTCCGCAGATTGTGGGGGTAGAAGGGAGAGCTCCGCAGATTGTGGGGGTAGAAGGGAGAGCTCCGCAGATTGTGGGGGTAGAAGGGAGAGCTCCGCAGATTGTGGGGGTAGAAGGGAGAGCTCCGCAGATTGTGGGGGTAGGAGGGAGAGCTCCGCAGATTGTGGGGGTAGGAGGGAGAGCTCTGCAGATTGTGGGGGTAGAATGGAGAGCTCTGCAGATTGTGGGGGTAGAAGGGAGAGCTCCGCAGATTGTGGGGGTAGAAGGGAGAGCTCCGCAGATTGTGGGGGTAGGAGGGAGAGCTCCGCAGATTGTGGGGGTAGAAGGGAGAGCTCCGCAGAATGTGGGGGTAGAAGGGAGAGCTCTGCAGATTGTGGGGGTAGAAGGGAGTGCTCTGCAGATTGTGGGGGTAGAAGGGAGAGCTCCGCAGATTGTGGAGGTAGAAGGGAGAGCTCCGCAGATTGTGGGGTTAGAAGGGGCAATCCGCAGATTGTGGGGCTAGGAGAGAGAGCTCTGCAGATTGTGGGGGTAGGAGGGAGAGCTCCGCAGATTGTGGGGGTAGAAGGGAGAGCTCCGCAGAATGTGGGGGTAGAAGGGAGAGCTCTGCAGATTGTGGGGGTAGAAGGGAGTGCTCTGCAGATTGTGGGGGTAGAAGGGAGAGCTCCGCAGATTGTGGAGGTAGAAGGGAGAGCTCCGCAGATTGTGGGGTTAGAAGGGGCAATCCGCAGATTGTGGGGCTAGGAGAGAGAGCTCTGCAGATTGTGGGGGTAGGAGGGAGAGCTCTGCAGATTGTGGGGGTAGGAGGGAGCGCTCTGCAGATTGTGGGGGTAGAAGGGAGAGCTCCGCAGATTGTGGGGGTAGGAAGGAGAGCTCTGCAGATTGTGGGGGTAGCAGGGAGAGCTCTGCAGATTGTGGGGGTAGAAGGGAGAGCTCCGCAGATTGTGGGGGTAGAAGGGAGAGCTCTGCAGATTGTGGGGGTAGGAAGGAGAGCTCTGCAGATTGTGGGGGTAGAAGGGAGAGCTCTGCAGATTGTGGGGGTAGAAGGGAGAGCTCTGCAGATTGTGGGGGTAGAAGCGAGAGCTCCGCAGATTGTGGGGGTAGGAGAGAGAGCTCCGCAGATTGTGGGGGTAGAACATAGAGCTCTGCAGATTGTGGGGGTTGAAGGGAGAGCTCCGCAGATTGTGGGGGTAGAAGGAAGAGCTCCGCAGATTGTGGGGGTAGGAGGGAGAGCTCCGCAGATTGTGGGGGTAGGAGGGAGAGCTCCGCAGAATGTGGGGGTAAAAGGGAGAGCTCTGCAGATTGTGGGGGTAGAAGGGAGTGCTCTGCAGATTGTGGGGGTAGAAGGGAGAGCTCCGCAGATTGTGGAGGTAGAAGGGAGAGCTCCGCAGATTGTGGGGTTAGAAGGGGCACTCCGCAGATTGTGGGGCTAGAATAGAGAGCTCTGCAGATTGTGGGGGTAGGAGGGAGAGCTCCGCAGATTGTGGGGGTAGGAGGGAGCGCTCTGCAGATTGTGGGGGTAGAAGGGAGAGCTCCGCAGATTGTGGGGGTAGGAGGGAGAGCTCCGCAGATTGTGGGGGTAGAAGGGAGAGCTCCGCAGAATGTGGGGGTAAAAGGGAGAGCTCTGCAGATTGTGGGGGTAGAAGGGAGTGCTCTGCAGATTGTGGGGGTAGAAGGGAGAGCTCTGCAGATTGTGGAGGTAGAAGGGAGAGCTCCGCAGATTGTGGGGTTAGAAGGGGCACTCCGCAGATTGTGGGGCTAGAATAGAGAGCTCTGCAGATTGTGGGGGTAGGAGGGAGAGCTCCGCAGTTTGTGGGGGTAGAAGGGAGAGCTCCGCAGATTGTGGGGGTAGGAAGGAGAGCTCTGCAGATTGTGGGGGTAGGAGGGAGAGCTCTGCAGATTGTGGGGGTAGAAGGGAGAGCTCCACAGATTGTGGGGGTAGAAGGGAGAGCTCTGCAGATTGTGGGGGTAGGAAGGAGAGCTCTGCAGATTGTGGGGGTAGAAGGGAGAGCTCTGCAGATTGTGGGGGTAGAAGGGAGAGCTCTGCAGATTGTGGGGGTAGAAGCGAGAGATCCGCAGAATGTGGGGGTAGGAGAGAGAGCTCCGCAGATTGTGGGGGTAGGAGAGAGAGCTCTGCAGATTGTGGGGGTAGGAAGGAGAGCTCTGCAGATTGTGGGGGTAGGAGGGAGAGCTCTGCAGATTGTGGGTGTAGAAGGGAGAGCTCCGCAGATTGTGGGGGTAGAAGGGAGAGCTGCGCAGATTGTGGGGGTAGAACGTAGAGCTCCGCAGATTGTGGGGGTTGAAGGGAGAGCTCCGCAGATTGTGGGGGTAGAAGGGAGAGCTCCGCAGATTGTGGGGGTAGGAAAGAGAGCTCCTCAGATTGTGGGGGTATGAGGGAGAGCTCCGCAGAATGTGGGGGTAGAAGGGAGAGCTCTGCAGATTGTGGGGGTAGAAGGGAGTGCTCTGCAGATTGTGGGGGTAGAAGGGAGAGCTCCGCAGATTGTGGAGGTAGAAGAGAGAGCTCCGCAGATTGTGGGGTTAGAAGTGGCACTCCGCAGATTGTGGGGCTAGAAGAGAGAGCTCTGCAGATTGTGGGGGTAGGAAGGAGAGCTCCGCAGATTGTGGGGGAAGGAGGGAGAGCTCTGCAGATTGTGGGGGTAGAAGGGATAGCTCCGCAGATTGTGGGGGTAGAATGGAGAGCTCCGCAGATTGTGGGGGTAGGAAGGAGAGCTCTGCAGATTGTGGGGGTAGAAGGGAGAGCTCCGCAGATTGTGGGGGTAGAAGGGAGAGCTCTGCAGATTGTGGGGGTAGGACGGAGAGCTCTGTAGATTGTGGGGTAGAAGGGAGAGCTCTGCAGATTGTGGGGGTAGAAGGGAGAGCTCTGCTGATTGTGGGGGTAGAAGGGAGAGCTCCGCAGATTGTGGGGGTAGGAGGGAGAGCTCCGCAGATTGTGGGGGTAGGAGGGAGTGCTCTGCAGATTGTGGGGGTAGAAGGGAGAGCTCTGCAGATTGTGGGGGTAGGAAGGAGAGCTCTGCAGATTGTGGGGGTAGGAGGGAGAGCTCCGCAGATTGTGGGGGTAGAAGGGAGAGCTCTGCAGATTGTGGGGGTAGGAGGGAGAGCTCCGCAGATTGTGGGGGTAGAAGGGAGAGCTCCGCAGATTGTGGGGGTATGATGGAGAGCTCCGCAGATTGTGGGGGTAGAAGGGAGAGTTCTGCAAATTTGGGGGTAGAAGGGAGAGCTCCGCAGATTGTGGGGGTAGAAGGGAGAGCTCCGCAGATTATTGGGGTAGGAGGGAGAGCTACGCAGATTGTGGGGGTAGGAGGGATAGCTCTGCAGATTGTGGGGGTAGAAAGGAGAGCTCCGCAGATTGTGGGGGTAGAAGGGAGAGCTGCGCAGATTGCGGGGGTTGAACGTAGAGCTCTGCAGATTGTGGGGGTTGAAGGGAGAGCTCCGCAGATTGTGGGGGTAGAAGTGAGAGCTCCGCAGATTGTGGGGGTAGGAGGGAGAGCTCCGCAGAATATGGGGGTAGAAGGGAGAGCTCTGCAGATTGTGGGGGTAGAAGGGAGTGCTCTGCAGATTGTGGGGGTAGAAGGGAGAGCTCCGCATATTGTGGAGGTAGAAGGGAGAGCTCTGCAGATTGTGGGGGTAGAAGGGAGAGCTCTGCAGATTGTGGGGGTAGAAGGGAGAGCTCTGCAGATTGTGGGGGTAGGAGGGAGAGCTCCGCAGATTGTGGGGGTAGAAAGGAGAGCTCTGCAGATTGTGGGGGTAGGAAGGAGAGCTCTGCAGATTGTGGGGGTAGGAGGGAGAGCTCTGCAGATTGTGGGGGTAGAAGGGAGAGCTCAGCAGATTGTGGGGGTAGAAGGGAGAGCTGCGCAGATTGTGGGGGTAGAAGGGAGAGCTCCGCAGATTGTGGGGGTTGAAGGGAGAGCTCCGCAGATTGTGGGGGTAGAAGGGAGAGCTCCGCAGATTGTGGGGGTAGGAGGGAGAGCTCCGCAGATTGTGGGGGTAGGAGGGAGAGCTCCGAAGAATGTGGAGGTAGAAGGGAGAGCTCCGCAGATTGTGGGGTTAGAAGAGGCACTCCGCAGATTGTAGGGCTAGAAGAGAGAGCTCTGCAGATTGTGGGGGTAGGAGGGAGAGCTCCGCAGATTGTGGGGGTAGGAGGGAGAGCTCTGCAGATTGTGGGGGTAGAAGGGAGAGCTCCGCAGATTGTGGGGCTAGAAGGGAGAGCTCCACAGATTGTGGGGGTAGGAAGGAGAGCTCTGCAGATTGTGGGGGTAGGAGGGAGAGCTCTGCAGATTGTGGGGGTAGAAGGGAGACCTCCGCAGATTGTGGGGGTAGAAGGGAGAGCTCTGCAGATTGTGGGGATAGGAAGGAGAGCTCTGCAGATTGTGGGGGTAGAAGGGAGAGCACTGCAGATTGTGGGGGTAGAAGGGAGAGCTCTACAGATTGTGGGGGTTGAAGGGAGAGCTCCGCAGATTGTGGGGGTAGAAGGGAGAGCTCCGCAGATTGTGGGGGTAGGAGGGAGAGCTCCGCAGATTGTGGGGTTGAAAGGGGCACTCCGCAGATTGTGGGGATAGAAGAGAGAGCTCTGCAGATTGTGGGGGTAGGCGGGAGAGCTCCGCAGATTGTGGGGGTAGGAAGGAGAGCTCTGCAGATTGTGGGGGTAGGAGGGAGACCTCCGCAGATTGTGGGGGTAGAAGGGAGAGCTCTGCAGATTGTGGGGATAGGAAGGAGAGCTCTGCAGATTGTGGGGGTAGAAGGGAGAGCTCCGCAGATTGTGGGGGTAGAAGGGAGAGCTCTGCAGATTGTGGGGGTAGGAAGGAGAGCTCTGCAGATTGTGGGGGTAGAAGGGAGACCTCCGCAGATTGTGGGGGTAGAAGGGAGAGCTCTGCAGATTGTGGGGATAGGAAGGAGAGCTCTGCAGATTGTGGGGGTAGAAGGGAGAGCTCCGCAGATTGTGGGGGTAGAAGGGAGAGCTCTGCAGATTGTGGGGGTAGGAAGGAGAGCTCTGCAGATTGTGGGGGTAGGAGGGAGAGCTCCGCAGATTGTGGGGGTAGAAGGGAGAGCTCTGCAGATTGTGGGGGTAGAAGGGAGAGCTGCGCAGATTGTGGGGGTAGAAGGGAGAGCTCCGCAGATTGTGGGGGTTGAAGGGAGAGCTCCGCAGATTGTGGGGGTAGAAGGGAGAGCTCCGCAGATTGTGGGCGTAGGAGGGAGAGCTCCGCAGATTGTGGGGGTAGGAGGGAGAGCTCCGAAGAATGTGGAGGTAGAAGGGAGAGCTCCGCAGATTGTGGGGTTAGAAGAGGCACTCCGCAGATTGTGGGGCTAGAAGAGAGAGCTCTGCAGATTGTGGGGGTAGGAGGGAGAGCTCCGCAGATTGTGGGGGTAGGAGGGAGAGCTCTGCAGATTGTGGGGGTAGAAGGGAGAGCTCCGCAGATTGTTGGGGTAGAAGGGAGAGCTCCACAGATTGTGGGGGTAGGAAGGAGAGCTCTGCAGATTGTGGGGGTAGGAGGGAGAGCTCTGCAGATTGTGGGGATAGGAAGGAGAGCTCTGCAGATTGTGGAGGTAGAAGGGAGAGCTCTGCAGATTGTGGGGGTAGAAGGGAGAGCTCTGCTGATTATGGGGGTAGAAGGGAGAGCTCCGCAGATTGTGGGGGTAGGAGGGAGAGCTCCGCAGATTGTGGGGGTAGGAGGGAGTGCTCTGCAGATTGTGGGGGTAGAAGGGAGAGCTCTGCAGATTGTGGGAGTAGGAAGGAGAGCTCTGCAGATTGTGGGGGTAGGAGGGAGAGCTCTGCAGATTGTGGGGGTAGAAGGGAGAGCTCCGCAGATTTTGGGGGTAGGAGGGAGAGCTCCGCAGATTGTGGGGGTAGAAATGAGAGATCTGCAGATTGTGGGGGTAGGAAGGAGAGCTCTGCAGATTGTGGGGGTAGGAGGGAGAGCTCTGCAGATTGTGGGGGTAGAAGGGAGAGCTCCGCAGATTGTGGGGGTAGAAGGGAGAGCTGCGCAGATTGTGGGGGTAGAAGTAGAGCTCCGCAGATTGTGGGGGTTGAAGGGAGAGCTTCGCAGATTGTGGGGGTAGAAGAGAGCTCCGCAGATTGTGGGGGTAGGAGGAAGATCTCCGCAGATTGTGGGGGTAGGTGGGAGAGCTCCGAAGAATGTGGGGGTAGAAGGGAAAGCTCTGCAGATTGTGGGGGTAGAAGGGAGTGCTCTGCAGATTGTGGGTGTAGAAGGGAGAGCTCCGCAGATTGTGGAGGTAGAAGGGAGAGCTCCGCAGATTGTGGGGTTAAAAGGGGCACTCCGCAGATTGTGGGGCTAGAAGAGAGAGCTCTGCAGATTGTGGGGGTAGGAGGGAGAGCTCCGCAGATTGTGGGGGTAGGAGGCAGAGCTCTGCAGATTGTGAGGGTAGAAGGGAGAGCTCCGCAGATTGTGGGGGTAGGAGGGAGAGCTCCGCAGATTGTGGGGGTAGGAGGGAGTGCTCTGCAGATTGTGGGGGTAGAAGGGAGAGCTCTGCAGATTGTGGGAGTAGGAGGGAGAGCTCCACAGATTGTGGGGGTAGGAGGGAGAGCTCTGCAGATTGTGGGGGTAGAAGGGAGAGCTCCGCAGATTGTGAGGGTAGAAGGGAGAGCTCCGCAGATTGTGGGGTTAAAAGGGGCACTCCGCAGATTGTGGGGCTAGAAGAGAGAGCTCTGCAGATTGTGGGGGTAGGAGGGAGAGCTCCGCAGATTGTGGGGGTAGGAAGGAGAGCTCCGCAGATTGTGGGGGTAGGAGGGAGAGCTCTGCAGATTGTGGGGGTAGGAGGGAGTGCTCTGCAGATTGTTGGGGTAGAAGGGAGAGCTCTGCAGATTGTGGGAGTAGGAAGGAGAGCTCTGCAGATTGTGGGGGTAGGAGGGAGAGCTCTGCAGATTGTGGGGGTAGAAGGGAGAGCTCCGCAGATTGTGGGGGTAGGAGGGAGAGCTCCGCAGATTGTGGGGGTAGAAAGGAGAGCTCTGCAGATTGTGGGGGTAGGAAGGAGAGCTCTGCAGATTGTGGGGGTAGGAGGGAGAGCTCTGCAGATTGTGGGGGTAGAAGGGAGAGCACTGCAGATTGTGGGGGTAGAACGTAGAGCTCCGCAGATTGTGGGGGTTGAAGGGAGAGCTCCGCAGATTGTGGGGGTAGAAGAGAGCTCTGCAGATTGTGGGGGTAGGAGGGAGATCTCCGCAGATTGTGGGGGTAGGAGGGAGAGCTCCGAAGAATGTGGGGGTAGAAGGGAGAGCTCTGCAGATTGTGGGGGTAGAAGGGAGTGCTATGCAGATTGTGGGGGTAGAAGGGAGAGCTCCGCAGATTGTGGGGGTAGAAGGGAGAGCTCCGCAGATTGTGGGGGTAGGATGGAGAGCTCCGCAGATTGTGAGGGTAGAAGGGAGAGTTCTGCAGATTGTGGGGGTAGAAGGGAGAGCTCCGCAGATTGTGGGGGTAGAAGCGAGTGCTCCGCAGATTGTGGGGGTAGGAGGAAGAGCTCCGCAGATTGTGGGGGTAGAAAGGAGAGCTCTGCAGATTGTGGGGGTAGGAAGGAGAGCTCTGCAGATTGTGGGGGTAGGAGGGAGAGCTCTGCAGATTGTGGGGGTAGAAGGGAGAGCTCCGCAGATTGTGGGGGTAGAAGGGAGAGCTCCGCAGATTGTGGGGGTAGGAGGGAGAGCTCCGCAGATTGTGGGGGTTGAAGGGAGAGCTTCGCAGATTGTGGGGGTAGAAGAGAGCTCCGCAGATTGTGGGGGTAGGAGGGAGATCTCCGCAGATTGTGGGGGTAGGAGGGAGAGCTCCGAAGAATGTGGGGGTAGAAGGGAGAGCTCTGCAGATTGTGGGGGTAGAAGGGAGTGCTCTGCAGATTGTGGGGGTAGAAGGGAGAGCTCCGCAGATTGTGGAGGTAGAAGGGAGAGCTCCGAAGATTGTGGGGTTAGAAGGGGCACTCCGCAGATTGTGGGGCTAGAAGAGAGAGCTCTGCAGATTGTGGGGGTAGGAGGGAGAGCTCCGCAGATTGTGGGGGTAGGAGGGAGAGCTCTGCAGATTGTGGGGGTAGAAGGGAGAGCTCCGCAGATTGTGGGGGTAGAAGAGAGAGCTCCGCAGATTGTGGGGGTAGGAAGGAGAGCTCTGCAGATTGTGGGGGTAGAAGGGAGAGCTCCGCAGATTTTGGGGGTAGAAGGGAGAGCTCCGCAGATTGTGGGGGTAGGAAGGAGAGCTCCGCAGATTGTGGGGGTAGGAGGGAGAGCTCCGCAGATTGTGGGGGTAGGAGGGAGTGCTCTGCAGATTGTGGGGGTAGAAGGGAGAGCTCCGCAGATTGTGGGGGTAGGAGGGAGAGCTCCGCAGATTGTGGGGGTAGAAAGGAGAGCTCTGCAGATTGTGGGGGTAGGAAGGAGAGCTCTGCAGATTGTGGGGGTAGGAAGGAGAGCTCTGCAGATTGTGGGGGTAGGAGGGAGAGCTCTGCAGATTGTGGGGGTAGAAGGGAGAGCTCCGCAGATTGTGGGGGTAGAAGGGAGAGCTGCGCAGATTGTGGGGGTAGAACGTAGAGCTCCGCAGATTGTGGGGGTTGAAGGGAGAGCTTCGCAGATTGTGGGGGTAGAAGAGAGCTCCGCAGATTGTGGGGGTAGGAGGGAGATCTCCGCAGATTGTGGGGGTAGGAGGGAGAGCTCCAAAGAATGTGGGGGTAGAAGGGAGAGCTCTGCAGATTGTGGGGGTAGAAGGGAGAGCTCCAAAGAATGTGTGGGTAGGAGGGAGAGCTCTGCAGATTGTGGGGGTAGAAGGGAGAGCTCCGCAGATTTTGGGGGTAGAAGGGAGAGCTCCGCAGATTGTGGGGGTAGGAAGGAGAGCTCCGCAGATTGTGGGGGTAGGAGGGAGAGCTCCGCAGATTGTGGGGGTAGGAGGGAGTGCTCTGCAGATTGTGGGGGTAGAAGGGAGAGCTCCGCAGATTGTGGGGGTAGGAGGGAGAGCTCCGCAGATTGTGGGGGTAAAAAGGAGAGCTCTGCAGATTGTGGGGGTAGGAAGGAGAGCTGTGCAGATTGTGGGGGTAGGAGGGAGAGCTCTGCAGATTGTGGGGGTAGAAGGGAGAGCTCCGCAGATTGTGGGGGTAGAAGGGAGAGCTGCGCAGATTGTGGGGGTAGAACGTAGAGCTCCGCAGATTGTGGGGGTTGAAGGGAGAGCTTCGCAGATTGTGGGGGTAGAAGAGAGCTCCGCAGATTGTGGGGGTAGTAGGGAGATCTCCGCAGATTGTGGGGGTAGGAGGGAGAGCTCCAAAGAATGTGGGGGTAGAAGGGAGAGCTCTGCAGATTGTGGGGGTAGGAAGGGAGTGCTCTGCAGATTGTGGGGGTAGAAGGGAGAGCTCCGCAGATTGTGGAGGTAGAAGGGAGAGCTCCGCAGATTGTGGGGTTAGAAGGGGCACTCTGCAGATTGTGGGGCTAGAAGAGAGAGCTCTGCAGATTGTGGGGGTAGGAGGGAGAGCTCCGCAGATTGTGGGGGTAGGAGGGAGAGCTCTGCAGATTGTGGGGGTAGAAGGGAGAGCTCCGCAGATTGTGGGGGTAGAAGGGAGAGCTCCGCAGATTGTGGGGTTAGGAAGGAGAGCTCTGCAGATTGTGGGGGTAGGAGGGAGAGCTCTGCAGATTGTGGGGGTAGGAGGGAGAGCTCTGCAGATTGTGGGGGTGGAAGGGAGAGCTCCGCAGATTGTGGGGGTAGAAGGGAGAGCTCTGCAGATTGTGGGGGTAGGAAGGAGAGCTCTGCAGATTGTGGGGGTAGAATGGAGAGCTCTGCAGATTGTGGGGGTAGAAGGGAGAGCTCTGCTGATTGTGGGGGTAGAAGGGAGAGCTCCGCAGATTGTGGGGGTAGGAGGGAGAGCTCCGCAGATTGTGGGGGTAGGAGAGAGTGCTCTGCAGATTGTGGGGGTAGAAGGGAGAGCTCTGCAGATTGTGGTAGTAGGAGGGAGAGCTCCGCAGATTGTGGGGGTAGGAGGGAGAGCTCTGCAGATTGTGGGGGTAGAAGGGAGAGCTCCGCAGATTGTGGGGGTAGAAGGGAGAGCTCCGCAGATTGTGGGGGTAGGAAGGAGAGCTCCGCAGATTGTGGGGGTAGGAGGGAGAGCTCTGTAGATTGTGGGGGTAGGAGGGAGTGCTCTGCAGATTGTGGGGGTAGAAGGGAGAGCTCTGCAGATTGTGGGAGTAGGAAGGAGAGCTCTGCAGATTGTGGGGGTAGGAGGGAGAGCTCTGCAGATTGTGGGGGTAGAAGGGAGAGCTCCGCAGATTGTGGGGGTAGGAGGGAGAGCTCCGCAGATTGTGGGGGTAGAAAGGAGAGCTCTGCAGATTTGGGGGTAGGAAGGAGAGCTCTGCAGATTGTGGGGGTAGGAGGGAGAGCTCTTCAGATTGTGTGGGTAGAAGGGAGAGCTCCGCAGATTGTGGGGGTAGAAGGGAGAGCTGCGCAGATTGTGGGGGTAGAACGTAGAGCTCCGCAGATTGTGGGGGTTGAAGGGAGAGCTCCGCAGATTGTGGGGGTAGAAGAGAGCACCGCAGATTGTGGGGGTAGGAGGGAGATCTCCGCAGATTGTGGGGGTAGGAGGGAGAGCTCCGAAGAATGTGGGGGTAGAAGGGAGAGCTCTGCAGATTGTGGGGGTAGAAGGGAGTGCTCTGCAGATTGTGGGGGTAGAAGGGAGAGCTCCGCAGATTGTGGAGGTAGAAGGGAGAGCTCCGCAGATTGTGGGGTTAGAAGGGGCACTCCGCAGATTGTGGGGCTAGAAGAGAGAGCTCTGCAGATTGTGGGGGTAGGAGGGAGAGCTCCGCAGATTGTGGGGGTAGGAGGGAGAGCTCCGCAGATTGTGGAGGTAGAAGGGAGAGCTCTGCAGATTGTGGGGGTAGAAGGGAGAGCTCTGCAGATTGTTGGGGTAGAAGGGAGAGCTCTGCTGATTGTGGGGGTAGAAGGGAGAGCTCTGCAGATTGTGGGGGTAGAAGGGAGAGCTCTGCAGATTGTGGGGGTAGGATGGAGAGCTCCGCAGATTGTGGGGGTAGAAGGGAGAGCTCCGCAGATTGTGGTGGTAGGAGGGAGAGCTCCGCAGATTGTGGGGGTAGAAGGGAGAGCTCCGCAGACTGTGGGGGTAGAAGGGAGAGCTCTGCAGATTGTGGGGGTAGGATGGAGAGCTCCGCAGATTGTGGGGGTAGAAGGGAGAGCTCCGCAGATTGTGGGGGTAGGATGGAGAGCTCCGCAGATTGTGGGGGTAGAAGGGAGAGCTCCGCAGATTGTGGGGGTAGAAGGGAGAGCTCCGCAGATTGTGGGGGTAGAAGGGAGAGCTCCGCAGATTGTGGGGGTAGAAAGGAGAGCTCTGCAGATTGTGGGGGTAGAAGGGAGAGCTCCGCAGATTGTGGGGGTAGAAGGGAGAGCTCCGCAGATTGTGGGGGTAGGAAGGAGAGCTCTGCAGATTGTGGGGGTAGGAGGGAGAGCTCTGCAGATTGTGGGGGTAGAAGGGAGAGCTCCGCAGATTGTGGGGGTAGAAGGGAGAGCTCCGCAGATTGTGGGGGTAGAAAGGAGAGCTCTGCAGATTGTGGGGGTAGAAGGGAGAGCTCCGCAGATTGTGGGGGTAGAAGGGAGAGCTCCGCAGATTGTGGGGGTAGGAAGGAGAGCTCTGCAGATTGTGGGGGTAGGAGGGAGAGCTCTGCAGATTGTGGGGGTAGGAGGGAGAGCTCTGCAGATTGTGGGGGTGGAAGGGAGAGCTCCGCAGATTGTGGGGGTAGAAGGGAGAGCTCTGCAGATTGTGGGGGTAGGAAGGAGAGCTCTGCAGATTGTGGGGGTAGAAGGGAGAGCTCTGCAGATTGTGGGGGTAGAAGGGAGAGCTCTGCTGATTGTGGGGGTAGAATGGAGAGCTCCACAGATTGTGGGGGTAGGAGGGAGAGCTCCGCAGATTGTGGGGGTAGGAGAGAGTGCTCTGCAGATTGTGGGGGTAGAAGGGAGAGCTCTGCAGATTGTGGGAGTAGGAGGGAGAGCTCCGCAGATTGTGGGGGTAGGAGGGAGAGCTCTGCAGATTGTGGGGGTAGAAGGGAGAGCTCCGCAGATTGTGGGGTTAGAAGGTAGAGCTCCGCAGATTGTGGGGGTAGGAAGGAGAGCTCCGCAGATTGTGGGGGTAGGAGGGAGAGCTCTGCAGATTGTGGGGGTAGGAGGGAGTGCTCTGCAGATTGTGGGGGTAGAAGGGAGAGCTCTGCAGATTGTGGGAGTAGGAAGGAGAGCTCTGCAGATTGTGGGGGTAGGAGGGAGAGCTCTGCAGATTGTGGGGGTAGAAGGGAGAGCTCCGCAGATTGTGGGGGTAGGAGGGAGAGCTCCGCAGATTGTGGGGGTAGAAAGGAGAGCTCTGCAGATTTGGGGGTAGGAAGGAGAGCTCTGCAGATTGTGGGGGTAGGAGGGAGAGCTCTTCAGATTGTGGGGGTAGAAGGGAGAGCTCCGCAGATTGTGGGGGTAGAAGGGAGAGCTGCGCAGATTGTGGGGGTAGAACGTAGAGCTCCGCAGATTGTGGGGGTTGAAGGGAGAGCTCCGCAGATTGTAGGGGTAGAAGAGAGCTCCGCAGACTGTGGGGGTAGAAGGGAGAGCTCTGCAGATTGTGGGGGTAGGATGGAGAGCTCCGCAGATTGTGGGGGTAGAAGGGAGAGCTCCGCAGATTGTGGGGGTAGGATGGAGAGCTCCGCAGATTGTGGGGGTAGAAGGGAGAGCTCCGCAGATTGTGGGGGTAGAAGGGAGAGCTCCGCAGATTGTGGGGGTAGAAGGGAGAGCTCCGCAGATTGTGGGGGTAGAAAGGAGAGCTCTGCAGATTGTGGGGGTAGAAGGGAGAGCTGCTCAGATTGTGGGGGTAGAAGGGAGAGCTCTGCAGATTGTAGGGGTAGGAAGGAGAGCTCTGCAGATTGTGGGGGTAGGAGGGAGAGCTCTGCAGATTGTGGGGGTAGGAGGGAGAGCTCTGCAGATTGTGGGGGTGGAAGGGAGAGCTCCGCAGATTGTGGGGGTAGAAGGGAGAGCTCTGCAGATTGTGGGGGTAGGAAGGAGAGCTCTGCAGATTGTGGGGGTAGAAGGGAGAGCTCTGCAGATTGTGGGGGTAGAAGGGAGAGCTCTGCTGATTGTGGGGGTAGAAGGGAGAGCTCCACAGATTGTGGGGGTAGGAGGGAGAGCTCCGCAGATTGTGGGGGTAGGAGAGAGTGCTCTGCAGATTGTGGGGGTAGAAGGGAGAGCTCTGCAGATTGTGGGAGTAGGAGGGAGAGCTCCGCAGATTGTGGGGGTAGGAGGGAGAGCTCTGCAGATTGTGGGGGTAGAAGGGAGAGCTCCGCAGATTGTGGGGGTAGAAGGGAGAGCTCCGCAGATTGTGGGGGTAGGAAGGAGAGCTCCGCAGATTGTGGGGGTAGGAGGGAGAGCTCTGCAGATTGTGGGGGTAGGAGGGAGTGCTCTGCAGATTGTGGGGGTAGAAGGGAGAGCTCTGCAGATTGTGGGAGTAGGAAGGAGAGCTCTGCAGATTGTGGGGGTAGAAGGGAGAGCTCCGCAGATTGTGGGGGTAGGAGGGAGAGCTCCGCAGATTGTGGGGGTAGAAAGGAGAGCTCTGCAGATTTGGGGGTAGGAAGGAGAGCTCTGCAGATTGTGGGGGTAGGAGGGAGAGCTCTTCAGATTGTGGGGGTAGAAGGGAGAGCTCCGCAGATTGTGGGGGTAGAAGGGAGAGCTGCGCAGATTGTGGGGGTAGAACATAGAGCTCCGCAGATTGTGGGGGTTGAAGGGAGAGCTCCGCAGATTGTGGGGGTAGAAGAGAGCTCCGCAGATTGTGGGGGTAGGAGGGAGATCTCCACAGATTGTGGGGGAGGAGGGAGAGCTCCGAAGAATGTGGGGGTAGAAGGGAGAGCTCTGCAGATTGTGGGGGTAGAAGGGAGTGCTCTGCAGATTGTGGGGGTAGAAGGGAGAGCTCCGCAGATTGTGGAGGTAGAAGGGAGAGCTCCGCAGATTGTGGGGTTAGAAGGGGCACTCCGCAGATTGTGGGGCTAGAAGAGAGAGCTCTGCAGATTGTGGGGGTAGGAGGGAGAGCTCCGCAGATTGTGGGGGTAGGAGGGAGAGCTCCGCAGATTGTGGGGGTAGAAGGGAGAGCTCTGCAGATTGTGGGGGTAGAAGGGAGAGCTCTGCAGATTGTTGGGGTAGAAGGGAGAGCTCTGCTGATTGTGGGGGTAGAAGGGAGAGCTCCGCAGATTGTGGGGGTAGGATGGAGAGCTCCGCAGATTGTGGGGGTAGAAGGGAGAGCTCCGCAGATTGTGGTGGTAGGAGGGAGAGCTCCGCAGATTGTGGGGGTAGAAGGGAGAGCTCCGCAGATTGTGGTGGTAGGAGCGAGAGCTCCGCAGATTGTGGGGGTAGAAGGGAGAGCTCCGCAGATTGTGGGGGTAGAAGGGAGAGCTCCGCAGATTGTGGGGGTAGAATGGAGAGCTCCGCAGATTGTGGGGGTAGGATGGAGAGCTCTGCAGATTGTGGGGGTAGAAAGGAGAGCTCTGCAGATTGTGGGGGTAGGATGGAGAGCTCCGCAGATTGTGGGGGTAGAAGGGAGAGCTCCGCAGATTGTGGGGGTAGAAGGGAGAGCTCCGCAGATTGTGGGGGTAGAAAGGAGAGCTCTGCAGATTGTGGGGGTAGAAGGGAGAGCTCCGCAGATTGTGGGGGTAGGAGGGAGAGCTCCGCAGATTGTGGGGGTAGAAGGGAGAGCTCCGCAGATTGTGGGGGTAGAAAGGAGAGCTCCGCAGATTGTGGGGGTAGAAGGGAGAGCTCCGCAGATTGTGGGGGTAGGAGTGAGAGCTCCGCAGATTGTGGGGGTAGGAGGGAGAGCTCTGCAGATTGTGGGGGTAGAAGGGAGAGCTCCGCAGATTGTGGGGGTAGAAAGGAGAGCTCCGCAGATTGTGGGGGTAGAAGGGAGAGCTCCGCAGATTGTGGGGGTAGGAGGGAGAGCTCCGCAGATTGTGGGGGTAGGAGGGAGAGCTCTGCAGATTGTGGGGGTAGAAGGGAGAGCTCTGCAGATTGTGGGGGTAGAAGGGAGAGCTCCGCAGATTGTAATCTGTAGGCCACGTTCACACATTCAGTATTTGGTCAGTATTTTACATCAGTATTTGTAAGCTAAAACCAGGATTGATGATAAATACAGAAGTGGTGATGTGTTTCTATTATACTTTCCCTCTGATTGTTCCACTTCTGGTTTTGGCTACAAATACTGATGTAAAATACTGACCAAATACTGAACGTGTGAATGTGGCCTTGCAGGGGATGTGTCAGGGTTTTTTCATTGATTGAACTTTATGTTAAAAAGCTTAATAAACATGTAAAATGAATGAATGTGTGTGGGAGACAGTGGGCAGTGCCGGGCACAGCCGTATTATGTCAAAAGAACTAAAAAAATAACACTGCCACAATATGTCCTGTTGTGCGCATCTATGACCACCAAGTGGCGCCCACGTAACGCGCTCTATGTGGTTATCTGACTGTACAGTAGACAGAGCGGGAGTGCATGACGTCATGACTGTGCGACCGTGTACACAGAGGAGCAATGTGGAGGCTGGAGAGGGAGAGTGCGGGAGGTAATGAGTGCTGGGCGGCCGCTGTGTGTGTACTGTGCGTGGCAACACTACCGAGCCGCAGCGTTATGTCACTGCCAGCGGATGACATCTGTATAGAGTCTCCATGGGGTGTGCAGAGCAGTGGACGGAGTGTGACCTGCTGGGGCTGCTATGTGCTGGAGCAGTATGGAGGACCTGTGTCTGTAGTGACCAGCCCTGCACTGGCAGGCTCCCTGAGATTGGAGCACATATATCTGATTTATATGATCTTTTTATTTCTAAGGCTGTGTTCACACGATGCGTATTTCATGCGTTTCCACGGCGTTTTTGCAGTTGCGGAAACGCCGCGGAAACGCATGAAAAACGCATGGTAGAAGGGAAGCAATGTTCCCCAATGGAAATCCGCATGTGCTGTGCCCATGATGCGGATTTTTCCGCAGCGTTAACGCTGCGGTCAAAAATCCGCAGCATGTCAATTAATTTTGCGGAAACGCGGCGATTTCGCCGCCATTGACTTGCATTAGAACGCGCCAATTCCGCAAGACAGCATTTGTACTTGCGTAATTGGTGCGTTCTAATGTGCGGATGGTACCCGGGTGTGGAGGAGAGGAGAGTCTCATCCACACCCAGGTACCATTAAAAAAGCTGTAAAAGAAGAATAAAATAAAAAATAAATGTATTCTTACCATCTGTCGGCCCGCGCAGCGCTCCCGCTTGGTTCCCGGCACTTGCAGTGAGTTGTAGGACCTGCGGTGACGTCAGAGTCATGTGACGGGTCACGTGACGCTGACGTCGGCAGGTCTTTCAATTCAAAGTTGCCGGCGAGGGAGAACAGATTGAGCGGGACACCGGGGGCCATCGGAGGTAAGTATATACACTCTCTCGGTTCACACTGTATAAATCCATGCTGTTTGCATGGATTTATATAGTGTGACCTAGTTATCAAGCACTTTCCAGGTGATGCTAACATCGCCTGGAAAGCGCTTGTCAATCTGCATGTGGATCCGCATGTATTCTGCAGGAAAAACGCATGCACAATCTGCATGCGTTTTTTCTGCCAGGGAGATGCAGAAATGATGCAGAAATTTTCTGCTTCATTTCTGCATCGTGTGCACATAGCCTAATATGGACTTTACAGCACCGCTCCAGCGGTTTTTCTGTTTTTTTTTTTTTTTTTTTTTATTATTTTTTATTTTACCGCAGGAGTGGTGCCATTAATGTAAGTTCTCTGCCCCCAGTCTTATACTCCCCAGCTACCGTCTTCATCTTTTCTCGGCGTCGCTCCGGTCGTCTTCTGCAGGTTGTGAGCTGCCGGATCTCTGTAGTGTCCGCTGGACGCGTCAGAGGTCACTTTTCAATGTAAGTCTATGAGAGCTAGAACGAGGCTCCCATAGACCAAGGCTGTGTGCCCACGATGCGTTTTTTAAGCTTAAAAAGCACTTGGTAGAAGGTCTGCCATGTTCCCCAATGATAATCCGCATGTGCTGTGCACATGCTGCGGAAATTTCCACTGTGGATTATCATTGCGGAAAAATCCGCAGCACGTCCATTAATTTTGCGGAAACGCGGCGTTTTAGCCACCATTGACTTGCATTAAATCGCATAACATCCGCATCACTACATGTACACATGCGGTTCAATGTACGGGTGGTACCTGGGTCTGGAGGCGAGGAGACTTTCCTCCAGACCTGGGTACCATAGTACCTGTAGTTAAAAAATAATTAAAATAAAAAATAAAATAAACATATACTCACCTTCTCATGGCCCCCTGTCTGCTCCCGGCGGTGCTGCTGGCTCTTCGGCTGCTCTCCATGAAGTCATTTAGTCCGGTGACAGGTCACGTGACCGCTGACGTCGGTGGTCGCTTGATCTGTCACGTGACTAAATGACGTCATGGAAGGTCCTTTTACACCACCGCGAGCCGGAGAAGGAGACCGGGGGCCATCGGAAGGTAAGTATAATGTTTTTTTATTATTATTTTTCACCATTTTCATTCTTTTTTTTTTACTATTGATGCTGCACTTGCAGCATCGTAACTTGGTCACACAACATAAATCCATGCCAGTTGCATGGATTTATATAGTGTGAACAAGTTGTCAAGCACTTTTCCAAGTGATGCTAAAATCGCTTGGAAAAGCGCTTGATAACACGCATGCGAAATCACATGTTCAAAACGCTTCACAAATGCTTCTTCCTGGCACAAAAAACGCATGTAAAATCAGCATGCGTTTTTTCTGCCAGGGCGATGCAGAAACGCTCCACAGCATCTCTGCATCGTGGGCACTTAGCCTTATACTGAGAGCTTGTGTTCGTTACCTCTCACTTCCGGTCAGTGAGAAGTTGCGGTCACTAGATGGCGGCACTGGACCGGAGCAGATCTGGGAAGAGCTGAAGACAGTGGCTGGTAAGTATAATATTAGGGGCAGGGAACTTACATTAGTGGTGCCACTCCAGCACTGACATAAAAAAAAACCACGAGTGGTGCTTTAAGTGCATTGATAGCGTCGTCTGAGTGTCCTTCCTGTGTATCAGGCTGGTCATACATGTGTGTGCACGAGGTATAGTAGGAGACCACAAGGACATGCACACGGGCTGGATACCCTCTGAATTTTGGTAATCCGCATACTGCAAAAAATCTGGAATTGACCTGCAGCGCAAATTTTAGTTTCACAGCATATGGATTTTCACTATTTTTAATGCATCAAAATTCCTGGCAAGTCCACAGTTGACACTTGCAGATTTCGATGTGTACTCCCTCCACAATCTGCATCGGGACCATAAGTGATGATGTCCTGCCTATCAGACGCCTGATAACAGACACTGATCTCATAGGTGACTTGCATGTCTAACACATGATCACTGAGGCCAACGATTGTCTGCAGTGGTCCTGTGACTGATGGCTGAGATGTTATTACTTCTGGTTTCAGCTGTTGATTTAATAGATGAATTAAGGCGGTTTTATGATCCTTTATAATATGCAATGCATTATCACTACATTTTGAAAAACCCTGATAAACCACCGTAAAGATGTAGAGAAATAAAAGGCTCTGCTTCTTGTGCTGAGAAGCAAATGAGGAAGATCTGCAACACCAGACCCGACCCATAGACTGCTTTTTTTATAATACTAATTTCCGACAACCCTTTTAAAGCATAGATGAACGCATCAATGCACCTTCCCTCTGCTGTTGTGAAGGAGGTGTCACACGAGGTAATGCAGGAATGTTGTACGTAGGTCATATTAATTAGATTCGGACGTGTGTGTGGTATTGCACCAGTTTCATACAGTTATCTTGGCAATTGTGCCACTTTTGTCTTATACCCAAGGGTTGGCTAGTGAAAGTAAAGTGCTAATTTAATGATATTTTTAGGTTACGTGCACATTCCACTGCAGAGAAGTTGCGGTTATATTGACCATTTCAACCTTTGCAATTGTAAAGGGTGAAATTGTTGTGTGTATTCGCACATAAATTGACACGCTGCATAGGTCATTGGTATCAGATTGGGATGGTTTGACACCTGCCTTTCCCATTCATCAGCTGTTGGTGGCTGGGTGTAAAGTGTGCTCTGCTCCATTACCTATGTAGGGGCCGCTCTCAGATCCTGCAGTTCAGCTTGTCATGAAGTGGATGAGAGCAGGGTTGCAGTACACCGCTCACTACACTGCATAGCTGTGTTGTTCGGCTCCATTCACTGTTGCATCCAACCTGATGGATCCATAGTTCATCGGTATCATATCTTTATCCTGGAAAACTTCTTTCAAGTGTGCAATCTTCGGTATTTTTTTTAGGCGTATTGACAAAAAAGCCAAGTGCTGTACTCAGTGATCTCCGTCAGTCCCACAGAGCATGAATGGAGTGGTGGTGCGCGGGCCCGGCCATTGCTTCTTTCATACAGGTCCCCCCACCCACCAATCAGCAAGTTATAGACCAGGGATGTCAAACTCAAACACACAGAGGGCCAAAATGAAAATCTTGGACAAAGCCGCAGGCCAACCAGTATACAGTATAATGGGCCCCACATAGCCCTCCATACAGTATAATGGGCCCACATAGTCCTCCATACAGTATAATGGGCCCCACGTAGTCCTCCTTACAGTATAATGGGCCCCACGTAGTCCTCCTTACAGAATAGTGGGCCCCACGTACTCCTCCGTACAGAATAATGGGCCCCACGTAGTCCTCTATACAGAATAGTGGGCCCCACGTAGTCCTCCGTACAGAATAGTGGGCCCCACGTAGTCCTCCTTACAGAATAGTGGGCCCCACGTAGTCCTCCGTACAGAATAATGGGCCCCACGTAGTCCTCCGTACAGAATAGTGGGCCCCACGTAGTCCTCCGTACAGAATAGTGGGCCCCACGTAGTCCTCCGTACAGAATAGTGGGCCCCACGTAGTCCTCCGTGCAGAATAGTGGGCCCCACGTAGTCCTCCGTACAGAATAGTGGGCCCCACGTAGTCCTCCGTACAGAATAGTGGGCCCCACGTAGTCCTCCGTACAGAATAGTGGGCCCCACGTAGTCCTCCGTACAGAATAGTGGGCCCCACGTAGTCCTCCGTACAGAATAGTGGGCCCCACGTAGTCCTCCGTGCAGAATAGTGGGCCCCACGTAGTCCTCCGTGCAGAATAGTGGGCCCCACGTAGTCCTCCGTGCAGAATAGTGGGCCCCACGTAGTCCTCCGTACAGAATAGTGGGCCCCACGTAGTCCTCCGTACAGAATAGTGGGCCCCACGTAGTCCTCCGTACAGAATAGTGGGCCCCACGTAGTCCTCCGTACAGAATAGTGGGCCCCACGTAGTCCTCCGTACAGAATAGTGGGCCCCACGTAGTCCTCCGTACAGAATAGTGGGCCCCACATAGGAGTGGTGGTTCTGGTGTCGTGGGGCGAAATATAATCACCCTGTGGGCCAAATAAAACTGCCCACGGGCCGGAGTTTGACATGTATAGTACAGACCAAAAGTTTGGACACACCTCATTTAAAGATTTTTCTGTATTTTCATGACTATGAAAATTGTACATTCACACTGAAGGCATCAAAACTATGAATTAACACATGTGGAATTATATACTTAACAAAAAAGTGTGAAACAACTGAAAATATGTCTTATATTCTAGGTTCTTCAAAGTAGCCACCTTTTGCTTTGATGACTGCTTTGCACACTCTTGGCATTCTCTTGATGAGCTTCAAGAGGTAGTCACCGGAAATGGTTTTCACTTCACAGGTGTGCCCTGTCAGGTTTAGTAAGTGGGATTTCTTGCCTTATAAATGGGGTTGGGGCCATCAGTTGTGTTGTGCAGAAGTCTGGTGGATACACAGCTGATAGTCCTACTGAATAGAGTGTTAGAATTTGTATTATGGCAAGAAAAAAGCAGCTAAGTAAAGAAAAACGAGTGGCCATCATTACTTTAAGAAATGAAGGTCAGTCAGTGCGAAAAATTGGGCAAACTTTGAAAGTGTCCCGATGGTTGCAAAAACCATCAGGCGCTACAAAGAAACTGGCTCACATGAGGACCGCCCCAGGAAAGGAAGACCAAGAGTCACCTCTGCTTCTGAGGATAAGGTTATCAGAGTCACCAGCCTTAGAAATCGCAGGTTAACAGCAGCTCAGATTAGAGACCAGGTCAATGCCACACAGAGTTCTAGCAGCAGACACATCTCTACAATAACTGTTAAGAGGAGACTTTGTGCAGCAGGCCTTCATGGTAAAATAGCTGCTAGGAAACCACTGCTAAGGACAGTCAACAAGCAGAAGAGACTTGTTTGGGCTAAAGAACACAAGGAATGGACATTAGACCAGTGGAAATCTGTGCTTTGGTCTGATGAGTCCAAATTTGAGATCTTTGGTTCCAACCACCGTGTCTTTGTGCGACGCAGAAAAGGTGAACGGATGGACTCTACAAGCCTGGTTCCCACCGTGAAGCATGGAGGAGGAGGTGTGATGGTGTGGGGGTGCTTTGCTGGTGACACTGTTGGGGATTTATTCAAAATTGAAGGCATACTGAACCAGCATGGCTACCACAGCATCTTGCAGCGGCATGCTATTCCATCCGGTTTGCTTTTAGTTGGACCATCATTTATTTTTCAACAGGACAATGACCTCAAACACACCTCCAGGCTGTGTAAGGGCTATTTGACCAAGAGGGAGAGTGATGGGGTGCTACGCCAGATGACCTGGCCTCCACAGTCACCAGACCTGAACCCAATCGAGATGGTTTGGGGTGAGCTGGACCGCAGTGAAGGCAAGAAGGCCAACAAGTGCTAAGCATCTCTGGAAACTCCTTCAAGATTGTTGGAAGACCATTTCCGGTGACTACCTCTTGAAGCTCATCAAGAGAATGCCAAGAGTGTGCAAAGGATTCATCAAAGCAAAAAGTGGCTACTTTGAAGAACCTAGAATATAAGACATATTTTCAGTTGTTTCACACTTTTTTGTTAAGTATATAATTCCACATGTGTTAATTGTAACGGGTCTGGGAGGCGGAACCTCTGAGCTACTATACAAGGGGGCGGTCCTTGTAAGGGAGCGGGTGGCGACCAGGGTAGACGGGCAGGCAGTCACAGCAGGTGACTGGGACAGTCTCTGAATGAACGGACAGGAGGTCACGGCAAGTGACCGGGGCAGTCTCTGGATGAACGGGCAGGAGGTCACGGCAAGTGACCGGGGCAGTCTCTGGATGAATGGGCAGGAGGTCACGACAAGTGACCGGGGCAGTCTCTGGGTAAAGGATTGGTACGACCTGTGGCGGCAGATGATAGACGTGAGCTCCCAGGTGAGCAGGCGAGAGTCTCTGGATAAACGGGTGGTCACAGCATGTGACGGCAGAGCCTCCAGGAAGACCAACAGACAGGTAGCAGATGAGCGCTCCCAGGTGAGCGGGCAGGAGTCTCTGGACAGGCGGGTGGTCACAGCACGTGACGGCAGAGCCTCCTGGTAGGCTAGCAGACAGGCAGCAGATGAGCGCTCCCAGGTGAGCGGGCAAGCTGGTCCTTAGACAGACTGACAGGAGTTGGAAGGCAGACCGTCGGACCTCAGGCAAGCAGGCAGGTAGAAGATGTGCGCTCCCAGGTGAGCGGGCAAGCTGGTCCTTAGACAGACTGACAGAAGTTGGAGGGCAGACCGTCGGACCTCAGGCTAGCAGGCAGGTAGCAGGATATCAGGCAGGAATTAGACAGCAGACTGGCAGGAATCTGGCAGGTAACTGGCAACGGGACCTGAGGGCTGAAGCAGAGTAGTGAACAGTGCTACAACATTGCTCGGGCACCTCCATTTTGGAGGAGGTGCCTTTTATATGGGAGGTCCTCCGGCAATTGGCCGGGGACTCCTTAGGACGGCGCGCGCGGTCCCTTTAAGAGAGGGGGAGCGCGCGCGCCCTAAGCACACTGCCGGGGAAGGAGCGCGTGCCGGAAGCAGCGGGGAGAGAAGCGCTGGAGGACGCCGCGCCAGGAGCGGGGAGGTGAGAGGGACGGCGTCTCTGCCTAGAACGGGGCAGAGACGCCGATGCTACAGTACCCCCCCTTTAGGCCCCCTCTTTTTTTGGCCAGAAAGAAATTTCTCAAGGAGAAGCGGGGCGTTGATGTTCTCCCTGGGTTCCCAAGTTCTCTCCTCAGGACCAAACCCCTTCCAATCTACCAGAAAAAAGGTTTTTCCTCTTACCCTCTTGGAGGCCAGAATACTCTCTACCTCAAAGATGTCATCAGCGGAAACCGGAGCAGGAGGGGCACCTGGATTTTTGGAAAAAAAGTTAAAGACAACGGGTTTGAGGAGAGATACGTGGAAGGAGTTGGGGATCCGTAGGGTGGCCGGGAGTTTTAATTTGTAGGCCACAGGGTTAATTTGCCTGAGGACTTCGAAGGGGCCGATGAATCGAGGACCCAACTTGTAGGAGGGTACTTTGAGCCGCACATGTTTGGATGAGAGCCAAACCTTGTCTCCCGGACGGAATTGGGGCGGATCCAGACGTCTCTTATCAGCATATCTCTTCATCCGCTCAGAGGAGAGAAGAAGAGCGGACCTGGTGCTCTCCCAAATAGTAGAAAATTCGCTGACAAGAGACTCCGCAGCAGGGTTGTCCACAGAAACGGAGACAGGAAGTGGAATCCGGGGATGTTGGCCACCGACTATAAAGAACGGGGATTTGGAAGAGGACTCGCTCTCATGGTTGTTATAAGAGAACTCGGCCCATGGTAAGAGATCCACCCAGTCCAAGTGGTGAGCATCAACGAAGTGCCGGAGGTAGCTGGACAAGATCTGATTGATCCGCTCCACTTGACCATTGGACTGAGGGTGGTAAGCGGAGGAGAAATCCAGGGTAATGTCCAGCAGCTTACATGTGGCTCTCCAGAAGCGAGAGGTGAACTGAACCCCACGATCCGACACGATGTGGAGGGGCAGACCATGGAGACGGAAGATGTGGCGGATAAAGTCTTTAGCCAGCTCGGGTGCAGACGGAAGACCAGGCAGGGGAATGAAGTGGGCCATCTTAGAAAAACGGTCAGCGACAACCCAAATGACAGTACAACCAGCAGAAACTGGAAGGTCGGTGATAAAGTCCATAGCGATGTGTTGCCAAGGAGCAGCAGGTACGGGAAGGGGCAGGAGATGGCCGGCAGGTAGATGTCGGGGAACTTTGTTACGGGCACAGGATGAACAGGCCGCGACGAAGTCTACCACGTCCTTACGCAGGGTAGGCCACCAGTAATGCCGGGTAATAAGTTGGAAGGTCTTCTTTTGGCCAGCTAGTTTAGAAGAATGTCCCCAGCGAAGAACCCTCTCCCGATCTGGCACAGCTACGAACGTCTTACCGGGTGGAAGATGAGTCAGATCCAAGGGGGCCACATTCATCACCTTGGAGGAGTCGATGATGTGCGTAGGTTCCTCCTCTTGATCGGAGGACAGGAAGGACCGGGACAAGGCATCAGCTTTGACGTTCTTGTCCGCCGGACGGAAATGAAGAATGAAGTCGAAGCGGGCAAAAAACAACGACCACCGGGCCTGGCGAGGATTGAGTCTCTGGGCATTTTGGAGATATGCCAGGTTTTTGTGATCCGTGTAGATAATTACCGGGTAGAGAGCCCCTTCAAGCAGATAGCGCCACTCTCCCAGTGCCAATTTGATGGCTAGCAATTCCCGGTCTCCAATGGAGTAGTTGCGCTCCGACAAGGAGAATATTTTGGAGAAGAAGCCGCACGTTACCATTCTCCCGGTAGAAGACTTCTGGGTGAGCACCGCTCCGGCTCCGGAGGAGGAGGCATCAACCTCCAGGTAGAATTGTTTATTACAGTCCGGACGGTGCAGGACGGGAGCAGAGGCGAAGGCTTTCTTTAGGGAAAGGAAGGCCTCCTCGGCTTCAGGCGACCATGTCCTGGGGTTAGCCCCCTTACGGGTAAGTGCAGATATGGGTGCAGTCCGAGACGAGAAGTGTGGGATGAAAAGACGATAATAATTAGCGAAGCCCAGGAATCGCTGTATCGCCTTCAAACCTTCAGGACGAGGCCATTTTAGAACGGAAGAGAGCTTCTCGGGATCCATTTGCAGACCTGTTTGGGAGATGACATAGCCCAAGAACGGAAGGGAGGTCTGATCGAAGAGGCACTTCTCGTATTTGGCGTAAAGGTGGTTCTGCCGAAGCCTAAGCAGGACCTGACGAACATCCCTCCGGTGTGTGGGGAGATCCGGAGAGAAGACCAAGATATCGTCCAGGTATACCACTACGCAGGAGTACAGGAGGTCACGGAAGATGTCGTTGACTAGTTCCTGAAAGACCGCGGGAGCATTACAGAGACCGAAGGGCATCACAAGGTACTCGTAGTGACCGTCCCGGGTATTGAATGCCGTCTTCCACTCGTCTCCTTGACGGATACGGACCAGATTATAAGCTCCTCGTAGATCCAGCTTGGAGAAGATCCTGGCGCCCTTGAGACGGTCAAACAATTCGGAGATGAGTGGCAGGGGATATTTGTTTTTTACCGTGATGAGATTGAGTCCTCTGTAGTCAATACAGGGATGTAGCGAGCCGTCTTTCTTTTTGACAAAGAAGAATCCGGCTCCAGCCGGGGAGGTAGATTTTCGGATAAATCCCCTAGCCAGATTCTCTTCAATGTACTCAGACATGGCTCGGGTCTCGGCTGCAGACAACGGGTAGATACGCCCACGGGGAGGAGTGGTGCCAGGTACCAGGTCGATCGGGCAATCGTATGGCCTATGGGGTGGCAACGTCTCAGCTTCCTTCTTACCGAAGACGTCCGCATAGGGCCAGTAGGGAGCCGGGGGACCAGGTAAGTTAGCTGGAGTAGGCTGAGGGCGAAGTGGACAGACCGGGACCAGGCAGGTCCTATGGCAGTCAGGACCCCATCGGAGTACTTCACCGGACCGCCAGTTCAATACGGGTTCATGTGTCTGGAGCCAAGGTAGACCTAGCAACAGGGAGTGAGAAAGTCCGGACAGCACATGGAATGAGATCTCCTCAGAGTGCAGCATTCCCACCTGCAGGGTTATGGGTTCGGTGATGAGCAGGATGGTCTCCGAGAGAAGTCTTCCATCCACGGAGGCGACTGACAATGGTTCAGCCAAGGACTTGGTGGGAATATGGTATCTCTCTACCAGAGACTGGGAGATGAGGTTTCCAGCAGCTCCAGAATCCAGATGGGCGAGCTCAAAGAGACGGTTCTCTCCCCAAGCAATAGAGACCGGTAAGGTCAGAGACGGAGAGGGCTTACTTTTGTCTAGGACGACCTCTCCGAGTGGTCCTAGACACTGGCGTTTCCCAGTTTTTCCGGGCAGGAACGGATGAAGTGCTTCATACTGCCACAATAGAAACAGCTTCCCTCGGCTTGGCGAGAACCGACCATCTTGGTCTGGTCGACCTGCATAGGCTCAGGAGAGTGTAGCTGAGGAGAGACGGAGGGAGTGACGGGTTTCTGGAAAGTAGGAGCTAGACGTGGAACCCTCCTCTCACGGGTGACCTCTTTGGCACGCTCCTGGAACCGCAGGTCAATCCGGGTGGCAAGAGTTATAAGGTCATCGAGAGTGGTAGGAATGTCCCGACCGGCAAGTTCATCTTTAATACGGCCGGACAGACCCTCCCAGAAGACGGAAACCAGAGCGTCATTATCCCAGGCCAGCTCCGAGGCAAGGGTACGGAACCGTATGGCATATTGGCCCACGGTGAGACTTCCCTGACGGAGGCATAGCAGAGATGATGCGGATGAGGTCTTCCGTCCGGGTTCGTCGAAGACTTTCCTTAAAGCCGTGAGAAAGGCAGGCAAGTCGGACACCAGGGGGTCTCCTCTCTCCCATAGAGGATTTAGCCAGGCCAGGGCCTCCCCGGTGAGATGGGACATGATGAAGGCAATTTTGGCCCGGTCGGAGTTAAACTGGTGAGACAGGAGTTCAAAGTGCAGGGTGCACTGATTTATGAAGCCCCGAGCCTGGGCGGAGTCGCCTCCGAAACGAGGAGGTGCAGAAAGCCGGGGTAGGATACCATGTTATTAGTGGGCAGTGGAGCTGCCGGATTGCGAGTCATGGCACTGGCGGTGGTTGCAGGCAGAGCAGTCAGAGTGTCCAGGCGAGAATTGACATTCCGCAGGTGACCCAGGATGGACTCCTGTTGGGACCTCTGACGGGACAGTTCATGACACAGGTCCGAGAGCGAGGGAGCTTGGGTGCCACCGGGTTCCATGGCCCGAGCAAACTGTAACGGGTCTGGGAGGCGGAACCTCTGAGCTACTATACAAGGGGGCGGTCCTTGTAAGGGAGCGGGTGGCGACCAGGGTAGACGGGCAGGCAGTCACAGCAGGTGACTGGGACAGTCTCTGAATGAACGGACAGGAGGTCACGGCAAGTGACCGGGGCAGTCTCTGGATGAACGGGCAGGAGGTCACGGCAAGTGACCGGGGCAGTCTCTGGATGAACGGGCAGGAGGTCACGGCAAGTGACCGGGGCAGTCTCTGGATGAACGGGCAGGAGGTCACGGCAAGTGACCGGGGCAGTCTCTGGATGAACGGGCAGGAGGTCACGACAAGTGACCGGGGCAGTCTCTGGGTAAAGGATTGGTACGACCTGTGGCGGCAGATGATAGACGTGAGCTCCCAGGTGAGCAGGCGAGAGTCTCTGGATAAACGGGTGGTCACAGCATGTGACGGCGGAGCCTCCAGGAAGACCAACAGACAGGTAGCAGATGAGCGCTCCCAGGTGAGCGGGCAGGAGTCTCTGGACAGGCGGGTGGTCACAGCACGTGACGGCAGAGCCTCCTGGTAGGCTAGCAGACAGGCAGCAGATGAGCGCTCCCAGGTGAGCGGGCAAGCTGGTCCTTAGACAGACTGACAGGAGTTGGAAGGCAGACCGTCGGACCTCAGGCAAGCAGGCAGGTAGAAGATGTGCGCTCCCAGGTGAGCGGGCAAGCTGGTCCTTAGACAGACTGACAGAAGTTGGAGGGCAGACCGTCGGACCTCAGGCTAGCAGGCAGGTAGCAGGATATCAGGCAGGAATTAGACAGCAGACTGGCAGGAATCTGGCAGGTATCTGGCAGGTAACTGGCAACGGGACCTGAGGGCTGAAGCAGAGTAGTGAACAGTGCTACAACATTGCTCGGGCACCTCCATTTTGGAGGAGGTGCCTTTTATATGGGAGGTCCTCCGGCAATTGGCCGGGGACTCCTTAGGACGGCGCGCGCGGTCCCTTTAAGAGAGGGGGAGCGCGCGCGCCCTAAGCACACTGCCGGGGAAGGAGCGCGTGCCGGAAGCAGCGGGGAGAGAAGCGCTGGAGGACGCCGCGCCAGGAGCGGGGAGGTGAGAGGGACGGCGTCTCTGCCTAGAACGGGGCAGAGACGCCGATGCTACATTAATTCATAGTTTTGATGCCTTCAGTGTGAATTTACTATTTTCATAGTCATGAAAATACAGAAAAATCATTAAATGAGGTGTGTCCAAACTTTTGGTCTGTACTGTATGTTATAGATTATCCTACAGATAGCATGTTTCAGTGAAAAACATACTTTAATAGCATTTCCCGCTTGCTGCCCTGGATTCACAGGTCTCTGCCTATTTGCGTATATGAGCAGACACCTGTCACTCCAGCACAACGGGCCGGTTTTTGCTGTTTGAGATCATACAGATCACACGGATTGGGCAGCAGGTATCAGTTGTCGCAGGATCACTTTAATAATCTGTATTTTATTAGCATTACATCAGGACATATATAGTGCGTCCCTTCCGTAGTCCTCTCTTGCTATTTGGCAGATTAGTCGTACTGGTCTAGTAATCCCTGGTAATGCAATTACTGAGTGTACAATGCTACTGGATAGTATCAGGTTGTGCAGTACTCGCCTGTGCACTTAATAGGGGTTTCCACACATAATATAGTGATGATTTATCCTTAAGATAGACCCCCAATAATCTGACATTAATGACCTAACACCTGGTGCCAACACTGATATGCTGTTACCAGCTTCACCAGCGGCCAGATATAAGCTGTGTATGATACAAATAGGAGCTGATCTGCAGTGCCGCGGCTTCGTGTATCTGCAGTTTGATCTTCCACTGGTCCACACCCAGATTAGCTCCAATTAATGGGATAAATTCACATGTGGTTACTTGTAGCGTCTTTACCCTGAAATGCCGTTTTATTTATTGAAGTGGTTTTCGTATGTGCAGAAAAATTCTCTTCCATTGTCATGAGAGGCAGCCTGATACTCATTGACAGTATTCAGAGCAGTTTCTCAGGAGATTGTTTCTTCATTTAAAAGGGATCTGTCAGCAGGATTTAACCCCAAAGAACTATTTTATATGTGCATCTAGCTTCTTCAAGGACACAGAGGCTGTATGAGCGCGATCGCCGCCGGGTGTCAGCTGATTCTGACACTCGGCACTCGGTACCAGCAGCGGTCCCCAGGGCGGTGGAGTCGGCATAAAATGGACCGACTCCAACTCCTAAAATATATAATAAATTGGGTACAGTAATTCAATGCAGTTTGTGGGGAATATTTTTTTAATAAGAGTTTGGGAAAGTTATGAAATGTCCTATTCCGGATCTAAGGGTCTAGACTTTTAGCTGAGATGAATCTGTGCTGCAGTAAATTTATAACTTAAACATGAGCCATGTATGAGGGAGTCGGATTTGGTGTCATTGAAATTGAGGAGTCGGAGGTTTGGCTTACCGACTCCACAGCCCTGGGGGTCCCGCATCACTCCCGGCACATTAACCCTCGAAATGTTGCAATCGATCGCAGCATTTCATTAGCAGGCCGAGGAAAGAAAGCCCCTCAACGTCATTGCGGGGTCCCGATCGTTGCCATGGTGACCCGATGTCGTAATGTCGACATCCGGGTCACCAGGCACTAGCAAGTTAGTTAGATCATGCGCAGTGCATGATCTAATAAGATTGCTTGCAGTGCAGCACTGACAGCCTGCATAGCATAGGGATGCTCCTGCATCTCTATGCTATACAAGCGATCAGCCTGCAAAAAATGAAAGTCCCATAGTGGGAAAAAGTAAAAAAGTGGGGAAAAAAAATCCTAAGAAATGTAAAATATATTGTACCCATAAATAAATATTATGGGGAAAAAAAAGATAAAAGTACACATATTTGGTATCGCCACATCCGGAACGACCTGACCTATAAAACTGTCCCACTAGTTAACCCCTTTTAGTGAACACGGTAAAAAATAAAAATATAAAACTAAGCAAAAAACAGTGCTTTATCATCATACCGCCGAACAAAAAGTGTAATAAAACGCGATCAAAAAGACGACTGTAAATAAAAATGGTACCGCTAAAAACGTCATCTTATCCTGCAAAAAACAAGCCGCCATACAGCTCCATTAGACCAAAAATAAAAAAGTTATAGCTCTCAGAATAAAGCGATGCAAAAAAAAAATCATTTTCTAGAAAATAGTTTTTATTGTGTAAAAGCGCCAAAACATAAAAAAAATCTAAATGTAGTATCTTTGTAATCGTACTGACCCGAAGAATAAAGCTACCTTATCAATTTTACCACACGCAGAATGGTATATATAAAAAAAATCCTGAATTGTTGGTTTTTGTTTATTCTGCCTCCCAAAAATCGGAATAGAAAGCGATCAAAAAAGTCACGCACCCGAAAATGGTACCAATAAAAACGTCAACTTGTCCCGCGAAAAACAAGCCGTCACATGATTCTGTCAGCCGAAATATGGAAAAATTATATCTCTCAAAATATGGCGATGCAAAAACTAGTTTTTGCAAAAAAAAAAGCGTTTTTTAGTGGGTGACGGCAGCCAATTATAAAAACCCGATATAAATCTGGTATCGCTGTAATTGCACTGACCCGAAGAATAAATTCGTCTAATTACTTATACCACATGAGAAACGGCGTAAAAAATAAATAAAACCAATTCTTCACCTGCTGCTGATTTGTTCATTCTGCCCCCCACAGATCGCAGTAAGGCTTGGCGCACATTTATCCTGCGCCCTGCACTGAGTGCTTACACCAGGGTGTCTGTGTAATTTTCTGAAATATTTGATTCTGACGGAATATTCCCTGTAATGAGGCAGATGGAGGCACCATGGACGCTGTCTGGCCTGTGATCTCACATTGTTTGTCTTTTTATTAGGCGTGCATAAAAGTGCCGTTGAACACAGTTTTGTGAACCTCTGACAAAAACAGGACACCGCTAAACAGAGGCCAGACAGAGTTCACAGTAACTCTGCTGCCTCATAATAGTGAATGGATCCCTCTGAGTTTCACCTGAATTGCGTCAGAGACGTACCTACTTTGGAAATTTAAATGGAAACACCGATATTAGTGCTCAGCGTAAAGCACAGGATAAATGGGAATATTTTACATAACATTTTGGATCACAATAAAAGCTTCAACTCAATCCACAAAAAAGGCAAGTCCCCACTCAGGTCTTTCATCTGTAAACTGAAATATAGGGGGCTTCCACGTTACTAGTAGTACAAAGGCTCTAGAAAAGCGAAATGGCCCTTGCCCCCCCCAAAAGAAATTCAGCAAATTCTGTGCTCCCAAATACAAATGTCCACCTCCCTTTTGAGCCCCACAGTGTGCCTAAACTGCAGTTAGCGTCCACATGTTTGACATTTCTGTAGCAATGAGAGACCACCTAATTTACGGGTGCATGTCTCCAGAAGCACGAGCTGGTCATAATGTACTGGTCACTGCAACATACTGGCCACTACAACGGTAGTTTGCAATTTTCACTTAGCAAAATCCACTGCTGATTATTTCTGGAAAACACGTAGTTAAAATCCTCACTACACCTGTAGATAAATTCCCAAAGCGGTATACCGTATTTTTCGGACTATAAGACGCACCGGACCATAAGACGCACCCCAAATTTTGGGGTGGAAAATAGGAAAAAAAATATTTTTTATAAGATGGGGTCCGTCTTATAGTCTGATTAGGTATCTTCCCTGGGGGGGGGGGGGTGGAGCAGGATCGCAGGTCCCTCCGTTCCCTGCCTCAGGAGCCAAGCGGCAGCAGAAGAGGTGAGATGCCTGGGGCCTGTGGACTGGCCTGGCCTGGGGCCTGTGGACTGGACTGGCCTGGCCTGGGGCCTGTGGACTGGCCTGGGGCCTGTGGACTGGCCTGGCCTGGGGCCTGTGGACTGGCCTGGCCTGGCCTGGCCTGTGGACTGGCCTGGCCTGGCCTGTGGACTGGCCTGGCCTGGCCTGTGGACTGGCCTGGCCTGGCCTGGGGCCTGTGGACTGGCCTGGCCTGGGGCCTGTGGACTGGCCTGGCCTGGCCTGTGGACTGGCCTGGCCTGGGGCCTGTGGACTGGCCTGGCCTGGCCTGGGGCCTGTGGACTGGCCTGGCCTGGCCTGGGGCCTGTGGACTGGCCTGGCCTGGCCTGGGGCCTGTGGACTGGCCTGGCCTGGCCTGGGGCCTGTGGACTGGCCTGGCCTGGCCTGGGGCCTGTGGACTGGCCTGGCCTGGCCTGGGGCCTGTGGACTGGCCTGGCCTGGCCTGGCCTGTGGACTGGCCTGGCCTGGGGCCTGTGGACTGGCCTGGCCTGGCCTGGGGCCTGTGGACTGGCCTGGCCTGGCCTGGGGCCTGTGGACTGGCCTGGCCTGGCCTGGGGCCTGTGGACTGGCCTGGCCTGGCCTGGGGCCTGTGGACTGGCCTGGCCTGGGGTCTGTGGACTGGCCTGGCCTGGGGTCTGTGGACTGGCCTGGCCTGGGGTCTGTGGACTGGCCTGGCCTGGGGTCTGTGGACTGGCCTGGCCTGGGGTCTGTGGACTGGCCTGGCCTGGGGTCTGTGGACTGGCCTGGCCTGGGGTCTGTGGACTGGCCTGGCCTGGGGTCTGTGGACTGGCCTGGCCTGGGGTCTGTGGACTGGCCTGGCCTGGGGTCTGTGGACTGGCCTGGCCTGGGGTCTGTGGACTGGCCTGGCCTGGGGTCTGTGGACTGGCCTGGCCTGGGGTCTGTGGACTGGCCTGGCCTGGGGTCTGTGGACTGGCCTGGCCTGGGGTCTGTGGACTGGCCTGGCCTGGGGCCTGTGGACTGGCCTGGCGTGGCCTGTGGACTGGCCTGGCCTGGGGCCTGTGGCCTGGCCTGGCCTGTGGACTGGACTGGACTGGCCTGGCCTGGCCTGGGGCCTATGGACTGGCCTGGGGCCTGTGGACTGGCCTGGCCTGGGGCCTGTGGACTGGCCTGGCCTGGCCTGGGGCCTGTGGACTGGCCTGGCCTGGCCTGGGGCATGTGGACTGGCCTGACCTGGGGCCTGTGGACTGGCCTGACCTGGGGCCTGTGGACTGGCCTGACCTGGGGCCTGTGGACTGACCTGGTGCCTGTGGACTGGACTGGCCTGGCCTGGGGCCTGTGGACTGGCCTGGCCTGGGGCCTGTGGACTGGCCTGGCCTGGGGCCTGTGGACTGGACTGGCCTGGCCTGGGGCCTGTGGACTGGACTGGCGTGGCCTGGGGCCTGTGGACTGGCCTGGCCTGGCCTGGCCTGGGGCCTGTGGACTGGCCTGGCCTGGCCTGGGGCCTGTGGACTGGCCTGGCCTGGGGCCTGTGGACTGGACTGGCCTGGCCTGGGGCCTGTGGACTGGACTGGCCTGGCCTGGGGCCTGTGGACTGGACTGGACTGGCCTGGCCTGGGGCCTGTTGACTGTGGACGGGCCTGGGGCCTGTGGACTGGACGGGCCTGGGGCCTGTGGACTGGACGGGCCTGTGGACTGGACGGGCCTGGGGCCTGTGGACTGGACGGGCCTGGGGCCTGTGGACTGGCCTGTGGCCTGTGGACTGGCCTGGCCTGGGGCCTGTGGACTGGCCTGGCCTGTGGACTGGCCTGGCCTGGGGCCTGTGGACTGGCCTGGCCTGGGGCCTGTGGACTGGCCTGGCCTGTGGACTGGCCTGGGGCCTGTGGACTGGCCTGGCCTGGGGCCTGTGGACTGGCCTGGCCTGGGGCCTGTGGACTGGCCTGGCCTGGCCTGTGGACTGGCCTGGCCTGGCCTGTGGACTGGCCTGGCCTGGGGCCTGTGGACTGGCCTGGCCTGGCCTGGGGCCTGTGGACTGGCCTGGCCTGGGGCCTGTGGACTGGCCTGGCCTGGGGCCTGTGGACTGGCCTGGCCTGGCCTGGGGCCTGTGGACTGGCCTGGGGCCTGTGGACTGGCCTGGCCTGGCCTGGGGCCTGTGCACTGGCCTGGCCTGGCCTGGGGCCTGTGGACTGGCCTGGCCTGGGGCCTGTGGACTGGCCTGGCCTGGGGCCTGTGGACTGGCCTGGGGCCTGTGGACTGGCCTGGCCTGGGGCCTGTGGACTGGCCTGGCCTGGCCTGGGGCCTGTGGACTGGCCTGGCCTGTGGACTGGCCTGGCCTGGCCTGGGGCCTGTGGACTGGCCTGGCCTGGCCTGGGGCCTGTGGACTGCCTGGTCTGGCCTGGGGCCTGTGGACTGGCCTGGCCTGGGGCCTGTTGACTGGCCTGGCCTGGGGCCTGTTGACTGGCCTGGCCTGGGACCTGTGGACTGGCCTGGGGCCTGGGGCCTGTGGACTGGACTGGACTGGCCTGGCCTGGGGCCTGTGGACTGGCCTGGCCTGGGGCCTGTGGACTGGCCTGGCCTGGGGCCTGTGGACTGCCTGGCCTGGCCTGGGGCCTGTGGACTGGCCTGGCCTGGCCTGGGGCCTGTGGACTGGCCTGGCCTGGGGCCTGTGGACTGGCCTGGGGCCTGTGGACTGGACTGGACTGGCCTGGGGCCTGTGGACTGGCCTGGGGCCTGGACTGGCCTGGGGCCTGGACTGGCCTGGCCTGGGGCCTGTGGACTGGCCTGGCCTGGGGCCTGTGGACTGGCCTGGCCTGGGGCCTGTGGACTGGCCTGGCCTGGGGCCTGTGGACTGGCCTGGCCTGGGGCCTGTGGACTGGCCTGTGGACTGGCGTGGCCTGGGGCCTGTGGACTGGCCTGGCGTGGCCTGGGGCCTGTGGACAGGCCTGGCGTGGCCTGGGGCCTGTGGACTGGCCTGGCGTGGCCTGGGGCCTGTGGACTGGCCTGGCGTGGCCTGGGGCCTGTGGACTGGCCTGGCGCCTGTGGACTGGCCTGGCCTGGCCTGGGGCCTGTGGACTGGCCTGGCCTGGGGCCTGTGGACTGGCCTGGGACCTGTGGACTGGCCTGGGGCCTGTGGACTGGACTGGACTGGCCTGGCCTGGGGCCTGTGGACTGGCCTGGCCTGGGGCCTGTGGACTGGCCTGGCCTGGGGCCTGTGGACTGGCCTGGCCTGGGGCCTGTGGACTGGCCTGGCCTGGCCTGGGGCCTGTGGACTGGCCTGGCCTGGGGCCTGTGGACTGGCCTGGGGCCTGTGGACTGGACTTGACTGGCCTGGCCTGGGGCCTGTGGACTGGCCTGGGGCCTGGACTGGCCTGGGGCCTGGACTGGCCTGGCCTGGGGCCTGTGGACTGGCCTGGCCTGGGGCCTGTGGACTGGCCTGGCCTGGGGCCTGTGGACTGGCCTGGCCTGGGGCCTGTGGACTGGCCTGGCCTGGGGCCTGTGGACTGGCCTGGCCTGGGGCCTGTGGACTGGCGTGGCCTGGGGCCTGTGGACTGGCCTGGCGTGGCCTGGGGCCTGTGGACAGGCCTGGCGTGGCCTGGGGCCTGTGGACAGGCCTGGCGTGGCCTGGGGCCTGTGGACTGGCCTGGCGTGGCCTGGGGCCTGTGGACTGGCCTGGCGTGGCCTGGGGCCTGTGGACTGGCCTGGCCTGGGGCCTGTGGACTGGCCTGGCCTTGGGCCTGTGGACTGGCCTGGCCTGGGGCCTGTGGACTGGCCTGGCCTGGCCTGGGGCCTGTGGCCTGGCCTGGCCTGGGGCCTGTGGACTGGCCTGGGGCCTGGGGCCTGTGGCCTGGCCTGGGGCCTGTGGACTGGCCTGGGGCCTGTGGACTGGCCTGGCCTGGGGCCTGTGGACTGGCCTGGCCTGGCCTGGGGCCTGTGGACTGGCCTGGGGCCTGTGGACTGGCCTGGCCTGGGGCCTGTGGACTGGCCTGGCCTGGGGCCTGTGGACTGGCCTGGCCTGGGGCCTGTGGACTGGCCTGGCCTGGCCTGGGGCCTGTGGACTGGCCTGGCCTGGGGCCTGTGGACTGGCCTGGGGCCTGTGGACTGGCCTGGCCTGGGGCCTGTGGACTGGCCTGGCCTGGCCTGGGGCCTGTGGACTGGCCTGGCCTGGCCTGGGGCCTGTGGACTGGCCTGGCCTGGCCTGGGGCCTGTGGACTGGCCTGGCCTGGGGCCTGTGGACTGGCCTGGCCTGGGGCCTGTGGACTGGCCTGGCCTGGCCTGGGGCCTGTGGACTGGCCTGGCCTGTGGACTGGCCTGGGGCCTGTGGACTGGCCTGGGGCCTGTGGACTGGCCTGGCCTGGGGCCTGTGGACTGGCCTGGCCTGGGGCCTGTGGACTGGCCTGGCCTGGGGCCTGTGGACTGTGGATTGGCCTGGCCTTGGGCCTGTGGACTGGCCTGGGGCCTGTGGCCTGGCCTGGGGCCTGTGGACTGGCCTGGGGCCTGTGGACTGGCCTGGCCTGGCCTGGGGCCTGTGGACTGGCCTGGCCTGGCCTGGGGCCTGTGGACTGGCCTGGCCTGGCTTGGGGCCTGTGGACTGGCCTGGCCTGGCCTGGGGCCTGTGGACTGGCCTGGCCTGGGGCCTGTGGACTGGCCTGGCCTGGCCTGGGGCCTGTGGACTGGCCTGGCCTGGGGCCTGTGGACTGGCCTGGCCTGGCCTGGCCTGGGGCCTGTGGACTGGCCTGGCCTGGGGCCTGTGGACTGGCCTGGCCTGGGGCCTGTGGACTGGCCTGGGGCCTGTGGACTGGCCTGGCCTGGCCTGGGGCCTGTGGACTGACCTGGCCTGGCCTGGGGCCTGTGGACTGGCCTGGGGCCTGTGGACTGGCCTGGGGCCTGTGGACTGGCCTGGCCTGGGGCCTGTGGACTGGCCTGGCCTGGGGCCTGTGGACTGGCCTGGCCTGGCCTGGCGCCTGTGGACTGGCCTGGCCTGGGGCCTGTGGACTGGCCTGGCCTGGGGCCTGTGGACTGGCCTGGCCTGGCCTGGGGCCTGTGGACTGGCCTGGCCTGGGGCCTGTGGACTGGCCTGGCCTGGCGCCTATGGACTGGCCTGGCGCCTGTGGACTGGCCTGGGGCCTGTGGACTGGCCTGGCCTGGGGCCTGTGGCCTGGCCTGGCCTGGCCTGTGGACTGGCCTGGCCTGGCCTGTGGACTGGCCTGGCCTGGCCTTGGGCCTGTGGACTGGCCTGGCCTTGGGCCTGTGGACTGGCCTGGCCTGGCCTTGGGCCTGTGGACTGGCCTGGCCTGGCCTTGGGCCTGTGGACTGGCCTGGCCTGGCCTGGGGCCTGTGGACTGGCCTGGCCTGGCCTGGGGCCTGTGGATTGGCCTGGCCTGGGGCCTGTGGACTGGCCTGGCCTGGGGCCTGTGGACTGGCCTGGCCTGGCCTGGGGCCTGTGGCCTGGCCTCGGGCCTGTGGACTGGCCTGGCTTGGGGCCTGTGGACTGGCCTGGCTTGGGGCCTGTGGACTGGCCTGGCCTGGGGCCTGTGGACTGGCCTGGCCTGGGGCCTGTGGACTGGCCTGGCTTGGCCTGGGGCCTGTGGATTGGCCTGGCCTGGGGCCTGTGGATTGGCCTGGCCTGGGGTCTGTGGACTGGCCTGGCCTGGCCTTGGGCCTGTGGACTGGCCTGGCCTGGGGCCTGGGGCCTGTGGCCTGGCCTGGCCTTGGGCCTGTGGACTGGCCTTGGGCCTGTGGACTGGCCTGGCCTGGGGCCTGTGGACTGGCCTGGCCTTGGGCCTGTGGACTGGCCTGGCCTGGGGCCTGTGGACTGGCCTGGCCTGGCCTGGGGCCTGTGGACTGGCCTGGCCTGGCCTTGGGCCTGTGGACTGGCCTGGGGCCTGGCCTTGGGCCTGTGGACTGGCCTGGGGCCTGTGGACTGGCCTGGCCTTGGGCCTGTGGACTGGCCTGGCCTGTGGACTGGCCTGGCCTTGGGCCTGTGGACTGGCCTGGCCTGGCCTGGGGCCTGTGGACTGGCCTGGCCTGTGGACTGGCCTGGCCTGTGGACTGGCCTGGGGCCTGTGGACTGGACTGGCCTGGCCTGGGGCCTGTGGACTGGACTGGCCTGGGGCCTGTGGACTGGACTGAACTGGACTGGCCTGGGGCCTGTGGACTGGACTGTCCTGGGGCCTGTGGACTGGACTGTCCTGGGGCCTGTGGACTGGACTGTCCTGGGGCCTGTGGACTGGACTGTCCTGGGGCCTGTGGACTGGACTGTCCTGGGGCCTGTGGACTGGACTGTCCTGGGGCCTGTGGACTGGACTGTCCTGGGGCCTGTGGACTGGACTGTCCTGGGGCCTGTGGACTGGACTGTCCTGGGGCCTGTGGACTGGACTGTCCTGGGGCCTGTGGACTGGACTGTCCTGGGGCCTGTGGACTGGACTGTCCTGGGGCCTGTGGACTGGACTGTCCTGGGGCCTGTGGACTGGACTGTCCTGGGGCCTGTGGACTGGACTGTCCTGGGGCCTGTGGACTGGACTGTCCTGGGGCCTGTGGACTGGACTGTCCTGGGGCCTGTGGACTGGACTGTCCTGGGGCCTGTGGACTGGACTGTCCTGGGGCCTGTGGACTGGACTGTCCTGGGGCCCGTGGACTGGACTGTCCTGGGGCCCGTGGACTGGACTGTCCTGGGGCCCGTGGACTGGACTGTCCTGGGGCCCGTGGACTGGACTGTCCTGGGGCCCGTGGACTGGCCTGGCCTGGGGCCCGTGGACTGGCCTGGCCTGGGGCCCGTGGACTGGCCTGGCCTGGGGCCTGTGGACTGGCCTGGCCTGGGGCCTGTGGACTGGCCTGGCCTGGGGCCTGTGGACTGGCCTGGCCTGGCGTCTGTGGACTGGCCTGGCGCCTGTGGACTGGCCTGGCGCCTGTGGACTGGCCTGGCCTGGCCTGGGGCCTGTGGACTGGCCTGGCCTGGGGCCTGTGGACTGGCCTGGCCTGGGGCCTGTGGACTGGCCTGGCCTGGCCTGGGGCCTGTGGACTGGACTGTCCTGGGGCCTGTGGACTGGACTGTCCTGGGGCCTGTGGACTGGACTGTCCTGGGGCCTGTGGACTGGACTGTCCTGGGGCCTGTGGACTGGCCTGGCCAGGCCTGGGGCCTGTGGACTGCCCTGGCCTGGCCTGGGGCCTGTGGACTGCCCTGGCCTGGCCTGGGGCCTGTGGACTGCCCTGGCCTGGCCTGGGGCCTGTGGACTGCCCTGGCCTGGGGCCTGTGGACTGCCCTGGCCTGGGGCCTGTGGACTGGCCTGGGGACTGTGGACTGCCCTGGCCTGGGGCTTGTGGACTGCCCTGGCCTGGGGCCTGTGGACTGCCCTGGCCTGGCCTGGGGCCTGTGGACTGGCCTGGGGCCTGTGGACTGGACTGGCCTGGGGCCTGTGGACTGCCCTGGCCTGGCCTGGGGCCTGTGGACTGGACTGGCCTGGGGCCTGTGGACTGCCCTGGCCTGGCCTGGGGCCTGTGGACTGGCCTGGGGCCTGTGGACTGGACTGGCCTGTGGACTGGACTGGCCTGGGGCCTGTGGACTGGACTGGCCTGGGGCCTGTGGACTGCCCTGGCCTGGCCTGGGGCCTGTGGACTGGCCTGGCCTGGGGCCTGTGGACTGGCCTGGGGCCTGTGGACTGGACTGGCCTGGGGCCTGTGGACTGGACTGGCCTGGGGCCTGTGGACTGGACTGGCCTGGGGCCTGTGGACTGGACTGGCCTGGGGCCTGTGGCCTGGCCTGGCCTGGCCTGGGGCCTGTGGACTGTGGCCTGGCCTGGCCTGGGGCCTGTGGACTGGCCTGGCCTGGGGCCTGTGGACTGGCCTGGCCTGGGGCCTGTGGACTGGCCTGGCCTGGGGCCTATGGACTGGCCTGGCCTGGGGCCTGTGGACTGGCCTAGCCTGGGGCCTGTGGACTGGCCTGGCCTGGGGCCTGTGGACTGGCCTGGCCTGGGGCCTGTGGACTGGCCTGGCCTGGGGCCTGTGGACTGGCCTGGCCTGGGGCCTGTGGACTGGCCTGGCCTGGCCTGGGGCCTGTGGACTGGACTGGCCTGGCCTGGCCTGGGGCCTGTGGACTGGACTGGACTGGCCTGGGGCCTGTGGACTGGCCGGGCTGTGAGTGGTTTCCGGCGATGCGGCAGAGCAGCGTGTGCGGCCTCCGGCGGCCTGAGGCTGTGATCTACAGGAAAATGGCCGCCGGAGCTCCGAGTCGGCGCATGCGCCATTTTCCCGTGGATTACGGCCTTGGGAAGATGGCCGCGGCCAACGGAAGCCGCACATTCTGCTCTGCCGCACCGCTGGACACCACTCACAGCTCGGCAGAGGCCTCGGCTCCTCTGCCTCACCACCGGACGCCACTCACAGCCCGGCACAGGCCCTGGCTACTCTGCTTCACGACCCGACACCAGCACAGGTACAGGCCCCGCCACATCTCACCTCTGCTACCGCCGGAGGACCCTGCGATCCCCTCTCCACCACCACCGGTAAAGTACCGTTCGGACCATAAGACGCACCCCCCATTTTTCTTCCAAATTTTTTGGGGAAAAAGTGCGTCTTATGGTCCGAAAAATACGGTAATTTCCAAAATGGGGTCACTTGAGGGGGGGGATTCTTCTCTTCTCTTCTAGCACTTAGGATCTCTGTATATGGAGTCTGCATACTATTCTAGGAAAATCTGTGCTCCAGGAGGCAAATAGCGCTTTGTCCCTCCCAAGTCTCACCGTGTGGCTAAGCACGCAATACTGTACAGGGGTATTGTGTGACAAATTTTGGTGCCATTTTTACCCATTTCCTAGTGTGAAAATGTAAAATCTGGGGCTAAAACAAAACTTTGGTGGTAAAAATGTAATCTGTCTTCACCGCCCAATGGTGTAAAATTCTTTGAGGCACATGTGGTGTCAACATTCTCACTGCACCCCAAGATGAATTCATTGAGAGGTGTAGTTTGTAAAATGGGGTCTCTTATGGGGGGTTCTACCATTTTGGCACCTTAGGGTCTCTGCCAATGTGACATGGCACCGTCAAACCAGTCCAGCAAAATATGAACTCCACAATGGTGCTTCTTCCCTTCTGAGCTTTGCACTGTGCACAGCTTTGCACTGTGCCTCAAAAGTAGTTTTCGACCACATAAGGGGTATCGGCGTATTCAGGAGAAATTGCACAACAAATTTTTGGGTCCATTTTCTCCTGCTATCCTTGTGAAAATGAAAATATTCGGGGCTAAAACAACACTTATGGGAAAATATATTTTTTTCATTTTTACAGATCCAAGTTGTAAAATTTTGTGAAGCACCTGTGGGCTCAAGGTGCTCACCACACATCTAAATAAATTCCTTGAGGGGTCTAGTTTCCAAAATAGGGTCACTTGTAGGGGGTTTCCACTGTTCAGACACATCAGGGGCTCCCCAAACTCTATATGACACCCGCAGTCCATTCCATCAAAGTCTGCATTCCAAAGTGTCACTCCTTTCTTTCTGAGTCCTGCCATGCGCCCAAACAATAGTTTTTCCCCACATATGAGGTATCTGCGTGCTCAGGAGAAATTGCACAAGAAATTTTGGGGTCCATTTTCTCCAGTTACCCCTTATGAAAATTAAAAATTTGGGGCTAAAAAACTTTTTTGTACGTTATGAGCTTCTGTGAATCACTTGGGGGTTCAAGGTGCTTACCACACATCTATATAGGTTCCCTGAGGGGTCTAGTTTCCAAAATGGTGTCACTTGTGGGGGGTTTCCACTGTTTAAGCACATCAAAGGCTCCCCAAACGCGACATGGCGTCCGCTTATAATTCAAGCAAATTTTACATTCAAAAAAGCAAATGGTGCTCCTTCCCTTCTGAACCATGCCGTGCACCCAAACAGTGGTTTTCCCCCACATATGGGGTATCGGCTTACTCAGGAGAAATGGCATGGTGCTATTTCTCCTGTTACCCTCATGAAAATGCAAAATTTAGGACTGAAAAAAGATTTTTGTGTGAAAAATCAGAAAATTTTATTTTTACGGCTCAACGTTATAAACTTCTGTGACGCACCTGGGGGTTCAAGATGCACACCACACACCTAGATAGGTTCCCTGAGGGGTCTAGATTCCAAAATGGTGTCACTTGTGGGGGGTTTCCACTGTTTAAGCACATCAAGGCCTCTCCAAACACAATATATCGTCCGCTAATTATTCAAGAAAATTTTACATTCAAAAAAGCAAATGGTGCTCCTTCCGAGCCATGCCGTGCGCCCAAGCAATGGTTTCCCCCCACATCTGGGGTATCTGCGTGCTCAGGAGAAATTGCACAACAAATTTTGGGGTCCATTTTTCCTGTTACTCTTGCAAAAATAAAAAAATTTGGGTCTGAAGTAAATTTTTTGTCGAAAAAAGTTAAATGTTCATTGTTTTCTTCCACATTGCAAAAATTCCTGTGAAGCACCTGAAGGGTTAATAAACTTTTTGAATGTGGTTTTGAGCACCTTGAGGGGTGCAGTTTTTAGAATGGTATCATTTGGGTATTTTCTGTCATAAAGGCCCCTCAAAGTGACTTCAAATGTGATGTGGTCCCTAAAAAAAAATGGTTTTGTAAATTTTGTTGGAAAAATTAGAAATCGCTGGTCAACTTTTAACCCTTATAACTTCCTAACAAAAAAAAAAATTTGGTTCCAAAATTGTGCTGATGTAAAGTAGACATGTTGGAAATGTTATTTATTAACTATTTTGTGTGACATATCGCTCTGATTTAAGGGCATGAAAATTCAAAGTTTGAAAATTGCAAAATTTTCAACATTTTTGCCAAATTTCCGATTTTCTTTCACAAATAAACGCAAGTGATATCGAAGAAATTTTACCACTTTCATGAAGTACAATATGTCACAAAAAAACAATCTCAGAATCAGGGGGATCCGTTGAAGCGTTCCAGAGTAATTACCTCATAAAGTGACAGTGGTCAAAATTGTAAAAATTGGCCTGGTCATTAACATGCAAACAGACTTTGGGGGTAAAGGGGTTAATATGCAAATTAGGCTGAATAACTAACGGTATTTCTGCAATGATAATCCGCAGCGGAAATTTCCGCAGCATGTGCACAGCACATGCGGATTATCTTTGGGAAACATGGCAGACAACTTAGCAAGCGTTTTTAATGCGTTTCCACGGCGGAAAGTCCGCTGCGGAAACGCATTAAATCCGCATTGTGGGCACACAGCCTTTCTCTTTAAGGAAATAGTAATGCTTTGTTTTCCTAGGAGATCCAGCTCATGTGTTTCTTGTTGTTTTCTGCTTCATTATTTTGTTCTCTTTTCATTAGCAGCACCGGCCTATCACTTTCTGACCGCCACTGACTACATTGTGGGGCGGAAGAACTGTGCAATATTGATTGGCGACGATCAGTCCATTAGCAGAGCTCATGCTACGTTTTCTGTTAGCCGCCCGCTCTCCAGCCTGGTAAGTTGTGTCATCACAAAAATAACTATTGTTTTATCTTAAACTTAAAGGGAACCTGTCAGGTCCAGTAACGCTATTCACCTTCTGATGTAGAGCTAATCTGCAGGTTAATAGCGTTATGAAGGTGCCCGGCCGCTGAAAGTGCAGCACATGGGAGATATTGAACTTTATTTCTCTCGGGAGCCGCCGGCTTTCAGTCATGCAGGTGTGGCCGTAGCAATTACAGTCGCTGCTCACATCACTGAGAGAAGCGGCTGGAAGCACACCCCGGCACTGACTGACAGCCGGCTCTGTACTGATGTAATGCACAGCTGGCTGTCAGTCAGTGCCGGGCCGTGCTTACAGCAGTCGTTGTTACTGTGATCGGTGACTGTAATTGCTTCGGGCTCGTCTGCATGACTGAAAGCCGGCGGCTCCTGGGAGAAATTAAGTTCATGTTCTCCTGAGTTCCGGACTTTCAGTACAACGGCCGGACACCTTAATAATGCTATTAACCTGCAAGTTAACCCTGTATTTGTAGGATAATAGCAATATCAGACCTAACAGATTCCTTTTAAATATTGAAAAAATATTGATAAGTGTATTTTATTTTTTTTTATTTTTCATATCGCTGTATTAAAAAATATACTTATCATTTTTACACTGACCCCAAGGCTTAATATTAGACTGCTACTGCTTGTTGGACGCATGAACATTATGGCCTGATTCAGACCTTACTGAATTGTTTTGAAATATTTAATAAGCATCCTTTTATCAGGGCAAATATCAATGTGACATCATTGATGGGTCCTGTGTTATGTACTGTATATTACAGTGTTATCGGTCATTGTACCGGAGGAGGAGGTGAGCTGGGACTTCACCTATTGTGAATGGTGGATCCTGTGTTATCAGCTGTGAATAGCGGTGTTACCTTTCACTGTAATCCTGCTTGTAATGATAATGAGACTGCTGAAATTTGCAAGATTTCTGATTTTAGTCTATAGTTAATTTGCTGCTGATACCTTCCTGTTAGAGAATACTGAAGTTTGCAGCGTGTCGTTCTGTTTCTGTGTCCTCTGACTTCTCCGTATCACTCTAACTTCACCCTCCCTGACAATCCCCTAGCTGAATATTCCCTCCTTTTATGTGGTTGTTATACTTTGCAGCTCTGTGCAGTTTCTACTTTACTGACATTTGTTATGTATTTTGCACTTATTTTTGTTCTGCGTGTGATAAACTTTTGTCCGTGTTTTACCATTGAAATCATAATGTAGATTTGATATAAGTAGGTCAATTTTAGTATTGAGGTCCAATGTGTAGGAGGTTGGAGTTGAAGATGGGACAGGCCTGGAACGAACAATCATCTGGTGAATGATCGTTAAGTGTTTGCCTCATGCACATCTTAGTCTTTATTGGACGTAAGAGGCTTTCATCCTGGCCATGCACGTTCAGTGACCCCGGATGATTGATCTTTCTGGGAATGTTCCTAACAGAAAGATCGTTGTTGAATTGGCTGAAATTATTAAAGGGAATCTGTCACCCTTTTGAAGTTTTGGAGTTATTAATATGGGCATGAAGGTTGTATACAGGCGAAATTAGTCATACAATGGGGAAAATAAGTATTTGATACACTGCCGAATTTGCAAGTTTTCCCACTTTCAAAGAATGGAGAGGTCTTTAATTTTTATCGTAGATACACTTCACTTGTGAGAGACAGAATCTAAAAAATTTTAAATAATTAAATTTCATTTTATTGTATGAAATAAGTATTTAATCACCTACCAGCCAGCAAGAATTCTGGCTTTCACAAACCTGTGAGTTTTTCTTTAAGAAGCCCTCCTACTTTTCACTCATTACCTGTATTAATTGCACCTGTTTGAACTCGATACCTGTCCACACACTCAACCAATCACACTCCAACCTCTCCACCATGGCCAAGACCTAAGAGCTGTCTAAGGACACCAGGGACAGAATTGTAGACCTGCACATGGCAGGGATGGGCTACAGGACAATAAGCAAGCAGCTTGGTGAGAAGGCAAAAACAGTTGGCACAATTATTAGAAAATGGAAGAAACACAAGATGACTGGCAATCTTCCTTGGTCTGGGGCTCCATGCAAGATCTCACCTCGTGGGGTAAGGATGATTCTGAGAAAGGTCAGGAATCCGCCCAGAACTACATGAAAGGACCTGGTCAATGACCTGAAGAAAGCTGGGACCACAGTCTCAAACATCACCGTTAGTAACACACTACGCTGTCATGAATTAAAATCCTGCAAGGCACGCAATGTCCCTCTGCTCACACCAGCACATGTCCAGGCCCGTTTGCAGTTCGCCAGTGACCATCTGGATGATCCAGAGGAGGCATGAGAGAAGGTCATGTGGTCAGATGAGATCAAAATAGAACTTTTTGATAACCACTCCACTTGACGTGTTTGGATGAGGAAGGAGTACAACCCCCAGAACACTGTCCCAACTGTGAAGCATGGTGGGGGAAACATCATACTTTAGGGGTGCTTTTCTGCAAAGGGTACAGGACAACTGAACCATATTGAAGGGAGGATGGACGGGGTCATGTATCGTGAGATTTTGGCCAACAATCTCCTTTCCTCAGTAAGAGCATTGAAGATGGGTTGTGGCTGGGGCTTCCAGCATGACAATGACCTGAAACACACAGCCAGGGCAACTAAGGAGTGACTTTGTAAAAAGCATTTCAAGGTCTTGGAGTGGCCTAGCCAGTCTCCAGACCTGAACCCAATAGAAAATCTTTGGAGGGAGCTGAGAGTCAATGTTGCCCAGCGACAGCCCCAAAACCTGAAAGATCTGGAGAGGATCTGTATGGAGGAGTGGACCAAAATCCCTGCTGCGCTGTGTGCAAACTTGGTCAAGAACGACAGGAAACGTCTGACCTCTGTAATTACAAAGAAAGGTTTCTGCACCTAATATTAAGTCCCTTTTGATGTCATGTGCGCAGCTGGAAATCCCGCGCCTGCGCATTCTGCCTGTCGTTGCTCCTCTGCTCTGTCCTGCCCTTCGATGTGCGCAGGCGCCAGAGTCGCTAACTTCCAGTCCCAGTGATCTCGGCGTACATTAAAAATTAATTCCCCACAGTGCAGAGGAGCGAAGGGTTCAAAAACATATGATCAGTTCAATTCAAACAAGCAGACAAATAACCATAACGTGCACACCCAACAGAAGCCCACCAACACCGTCATTCAGACCCACCTAACCCGCTGCCCTCATCATGGACGTGGGAAGATACCGGATCACTGTGGAGCAAATTGCTCATTTTATATTATCATGCATGGACTTACTGAGCTGTATCTGTCGTTTCCAACCACCTCTCCCAGACTTTCCCAAATTTGTCTGCACGTTTCCTGTTGGTGTCTAAGATCCTATACGTCAGAACATATTTATTGACCAGTTGCACCCAGTGATTAACACTTTGTGTATCAGACGACTTCCAGGCCATAATGATAGTTTATCTTTGTGCAAAAAGTGTCAAACTAAATAAGCTATTTTTCTAGACTCCAGTTAACACCTCAACCATTATATAAAGTAAACCTGGGGAGACAGGAATGTAGGAAAATCGAATTGTTCATTCATAAAGAGAAGTATTTCTGTATTTTTAGAACATGACCATACAGCATGTGCCACTTTTTGCCATACATCTGACACACAAATCGCATGGACTGGCACCTATATTTGTAAACCATTCTGGCATGTAGTACACCCTAACTAGGAATTTGGATTGAATCAGAATATATGTAGTGTAGTAATCACCCCCCAACCTTCTGTCAAGTCAGGCATGTCCGACATCCATTTAACTTATCAAGTGGCTTGTGTAAGGCAGCGCTAGTCATCATGCTGGGGGACACTCGTTTCACCGGGTCAATTAAAGCACACATGCGACGACTTTCCGGTATTTCACAATCCTTCAGTTTATTATTTATCATAAACTGCTCATAACCGAGTCCATCTCAGTGGCTCGCTGACATATTACACATATGCTGTCCAAGAGCCTTTCCAGTGACAGATATGTCCACTTGGCTCCAGATACAGCCTTCAGCAAGTTAACAATATAAATGTCCACATCAAGCAGTGTTTTACCTTTGCCGGGTTTTAGCTGCTTCAGTCAGATTTGTTCTGCCACCGCTGTGGCTTTACGGCTTCCCAGATGGGGGTCTCCAGCCCTCGTACCATCCAAGGCTACTGGCATCTCTTGCACACACAGGATACAGCCTCTGCCTTTCAGGACTCTTGTCTTTCAAGCCTCTTGCACTCCAAGGCTACTGGCATCTCTGACACATAAGGATCCAGCCACTGCCTTTCAGGCTTCACACTCTCACGGTGTCCCACACACGGCGAACAGGCCTCACGATTTTCACACCTGTTTCAAAACTACCAGGGTTTATATCCAGTGCACACAGGACCTGTGCTGATGTCACAGTCATGTGATCAGTCACCTGAGGGGGAGGTACATGGTCAGCCAAAACACACCCTGGACCATTACAGTAATGCCGCAAGCCGCTGCATTACACTTGATAGAAAAGGATTATTTGCAAAGGTTAAATTGTAGTCACCAAGACCATCTCTAATTTCGAGAACTTAGTAGAGACCTGTAAAGCACCAAACTGAGCACGTGTTGCATGGCGGAGCTGCAGATCTAAAAAAAAATACTTTCTTTTCGGTACTAGAGTTGGTGCAAATTGATTAGCACGTCCTAGTCCAGTGGCCACAACAGTGGTCTGTGCTGCCAGACGGGAATGGGTGAACCGCCTCTTAAAGGGGTTTTCCTGCAAACAAAAAGTTCATTTTAATCAATAGATCTTGGAATAATAATAACTTACACAATTGGATGTGTTAAATAAAATGTTCCTGTGCTGAGATAATCTTATAAATGTTCCGCTACTGTGTAATGGCTGTGTCTGTACAGGAACATGGTCTGATCATACCACAGCTCCTGGCACCTCGATAGGTGAGCAGTTCTCTCTTCTCACTTATCACTAATTTCCTCCCTTGGATAAGACCTTATTACGCTTGGTGTCCCCCCCTTCACCCATCAGGTAAGAGGCGGCTCTCCTACTCCCGTCCAGCGGCTACTGACCACTGTCGTGGCCGATACACTGGGAAGTGCAAATCAACTTGCACAAACTCTACTAGGCAGCTCCGCAGGATCCGAACTTACGTGACCGACAAAATTGATACCCAACCTTGCCCAAAATACCACTTCTGGTAGAAAATGTACACATGTCAAGAAAAAAGCTGAAACTTCTTCTAGGGGAAAGAATAGTTGTCATGTTGTTAATGATGGAAGTGATGACTTCATTGAATTTATGGATATTAAATCTGCAATAAATTGATGAGCGACCTTAGTAAGAATGCACTTGTTTGTTCATTGTAGAGTATAAATGGCAGCACGGATCATCAGACGAGGTGGTGAATACTTATACGGTATCATCCAGTCTTTTCTTTTTCATTTAGGGTCAACCAGGCGTAATCCCAACTCTAACGATTAAGGACTCCTCGAAGTATGGCACTTTTATCAACGAAGAAAAAATGGAGATTGACAGCTCCAGGACCCTGAAATCTGGAGACAAGGTCACATTTGGGGTCTATAACAGCACCTTCAAGTAAGAGTGTCTTTGTTACTGATGCTGTTTTGTTTTTTCTTTTCGGTGTAATTTGATGAAATGTCTAGAGGCCAAACTATATAAATGGCCTGGTATAAATGTATTATAGGGCTAGTTCTTCTACTTACATTAGTCCCAAGTACAGGGCCAGTGTTATTAAATGAAGCTGGTAATAAATTTTATGAACAGTGGGGAAAATAAGTATTTGATACACTGCCAGTTTTGCAAGTTTTCCCACCTACAAAGAATGGAGAGGTCTGTAATTTTTATTGTAGGTACACTTCAACTGTGAGAGACAGAATCTTACAAAAAAAAATCCAGAAAATCACAGTGTATGATTTTTATATAATTAATTTGCATTTTATTGCACTAAATAAGTACCGTATTTGATCCCCTACCAACCAGCAGGAATTCTGGCTCTCACAGACCTGTTAGTTTTTCTTTTAGAAGCCCTCCTACTCTGCACTCATTACCTGTATTAACTGCACCTGTTTGAACTCATTACCTGTATAAAAGACATCTGTACACACACTCAATCAATCACACTCCAACCTCTCCACCATGGCCAAGACCAAAGAGCTGTCTAAGGACACCAGGGACAAAATTGTAGACCTGCACAAGGCTGGGATGGGCAAAATTGGCAGTGTATCAAACACTTATTTTCCCTACTAAATTTTATAAAAAAAAGTTTCATTTTTTTCTTTATTATTTTTACATGTGTTCAGCATTTGTATATAAGTATAGGACGTATGTTTCACTTACTGCTCAATGTAGTAAAAAATATAGAATCTTATCCCGTCAGAATAATGTAGGGTATGTTTTTCACAAGGTTTTGTAAAGAAAAGGTTTCTCTACTTTTTCCTGACAGGATGTAAAGCTGTTTTAGGCGTGCAGTACATAGGTCATGGTTGTGTGATGTTCTCCTGTGCTTTCCACCAGGGTGATGTATGAGCCCCTGGTGGCTTGTTCCTCATGTTTAAATGGCCCCGAGAAGAGTTCTCTAACCCAATCTGTGCTGTCGTTAGGAGGCCACGTTGTGAATAACTGGACTCCGCACTGCACACATCTGGTTATGACATCTGTCAAAGTTACTATTAAGGTAAGTGAATCCAGGAGAGAGATTTACTCCGCAAAATAAGTCAACATGTTTTACGGAAATTGTTAGAAAAATGAAGTGCGGGCTCCAAAATGTTCTTTTTCTAAAACATATATGTGTATGTTTCCAAGCCACATGATGATGCCTGGAATGGGTTTGCTGCCATTTTTCACTATCCGAAAAAGAAAAAAAAAACATTTTATGACACGGTTGATAAATCTCCCTCAGATGCAGAACATTGGTTTTTTAGTCATTGTGTATGGGGGTGACTTGCTCTCCTAAAAATCTCAAAAATCTGTTTGACGCATCTCATGCATATGCAGTAAATGTCTATGATGGGACTACACGTTGAGATTGGGGAGGCTTCGATCTGACGTTTGCTGTAGTTTAATGGACACATTGGCAGATTTATATATAAAAAAAAGTCTCTAAAATTTTTATTTCGTAATCCAGCACGGTGGCTCAGTGGTTATCACTGCAGCCTTGCAGTACTGGGGTCCCAGGTTCAAATCCCACCAAGGACAACATCTGCAAGGAGTTAGTATGTTCTCCCCGTGTTTGCGTGGGTTTCCTCCGAGTTCTCAAGTTTCCTCCCACACTCCAAACACATACTGATAGTGAGCCCTAATGGGGACAGTGGCGATATTGTCTGTGAAGCGCTGTGGAATTAATGGCGCTATATAAGTGAGTAAAATAAATAAATAAATAATCCCTCCTAATTATCTATTTAATGGTGCATTCAAATACTTACAGATCGCCGTCTTCTCCAGTTTCCAGAGCCATTCTGGTCCCATGAGACTGCACTTCACACAGGGATCATTATCATAAATAACTCATGGAAAGTATATATATGTCTCTAATATAACGTAGTTGCAAAGAATGCTAAATATCACATGCACCATATGGGACTTGCTTGATAGGGATAAATCGCAACTGAAATATAACAAGGACAAGGAAAAAGAAACAATCAAACATCGCAAGTAGTAGTAAAATATACAAAAACTTTATTCAAAAGATCAGATACAGGGAGGAGGGGGAAGGAATAAAATGGATACATGCAAATAATTGACACACGTCCTGTAGAGGAATCAAGCAAAACGCTCAATGCATCTCCGTATAAGCAGTACATCTCAGTATAGGCACCATATTCTACCTATTCAATATAATTGCAATCGCCCATATGGCCTAGATAGTTATATATACCACCTGTCTGTGAGGCGCAATTATACAAAAATATAATCACAATCTGTAAATATGTATGAGTACCTCAATAAGGATGCCAACGGGGCCTCCCTGGGTGGACACGCGCCCACCCCGACGTGCGTTTCAGCAGAGCCTTCATCGGGGACCATTATGTGGGGTGCTGCTACTTCCATCAGTGTAAGCGTCTCCATAGGTTTACATTGAGAAAGTGATTTCCGGTTCACCCACAGACCCCTGTATGAGCCTGTTAGTCTTTTTTCAAGTCAGAGGCGGGGAAGACGGCGATCAGTAAGATTTTTCATGCACTAACACATCATTACTTACATAATGAGGACCGATTTCCGAAATAAATATTGTAGATGAGACTTCATTAATGTCACCACAGAGTGCGGTGTAATCTGAGCAGTGATGTTCTGATAATCCAGCATCCTTAATACTTCTGATGTGCTGGATTTAAATTGAAAGGCACTTATATGGGAGCACATGAGGTTTGTATGGAGAATGCATTACATGGCGGAGTTCACAAGGCTCCTCCAAGATAATGCTTGTAATACTGCTCCATAATGCTGCCGGCAGCGCTCCGTCACCGCCGCATGGAGGATCTCACAGATTTACCCTCTGGAACTCAAGACAATGATTTTTATACTCTACTGTGTCCCAGAGAGGACATGAAGGAGATCGGCTCTGGGTGAAGTGTCAGCCCTTCCTATCGCAGGAGAGGAGGGAGATCTGTCTATTAAGTCAAGTTGGACTTAAGAGGAAAACTGTTCTTTTCCTCATCCTCCTTCAAGATATTTGTGATGTTTGGTGTGGCAACACGTGTAGATCCATGTAAAACAAAACGGAATATTCAAGCCCAAACCCCTTTTATTATTGTCTGCAGGCGACTATGTAATGAATGGACAATGCCGCTCCTTATAATCAATGTCTGGGACATGAAAGTGAAAGGGGGAAAAAGCAATTGGAAAAATGCAACTCTTGTAATACTGTCTGTAGCAGATTGTGATCCAGCACCAAGTAGGTTAACATTCCAAATTTATTCAAAAGTAGATACAATAAAATGGGAATCCAACAGCATCGTCAAAACGTATGCATTTTGGATTGTGCAAAGTCTGAAACGCGTTAGGTTTCAAAATTCTGTTGTATTCCCTTCATTGGATTCCTGTTTTAGCGTATGTACTTTTTAATGGACTGCGTAGAATAAATTTGGAATTTTTAACCTATTTTTGGTGCTGGATCACAATCCCTCTCCTATTCCATTGTATCACTTGAGGTTACCGGTCTTGAGGAATCGGAGCACCTCCAACTGAGAATTTGCAAGCGTTTCTTCAGGTGCAGTGGTGAACTGATGTCTTTTCCTATTCTATCTGCATCTCATAGTGGGATATTGCCATACATTTCATTCCACCTATTTGATAATTTTTTTCCATGTTTGTTATTTGTCAATTTATTTAGGCACCAGCTTGAACCCCAAAGACATTAATCTGTAGGTAAAGTCACTCATTTTCACTGCATACTACTAAGTATGAATTGAAAATGAGTGACTTTATCTACAAAGTAATGTCTTTGGGGTTCAAGCTGGTGCCTAAATAAATTAGCATTTATCCATTTCCTCTCCATTAACTTTAATCACAATTTGGTATGGGGAATTATAGCAGTAAGTCAATAATGCAATGTCAAGTTGCCACATTGTAGTATATGTCATGTTTTCAGAATACAGGCCACTGGCCAGGGGCAGAATACAGGCTGCAGCGTTAGGTGACTGATAGGCGGGATGCCAGTGATGCTGTACCGTCCCATCAGTCATATGACCTTATGAAAACTTGACTTATACTACAATATGGCAACTTGACATTGCATTATTGACTTACTGCTGTTATTCCCCATACCAAATTGTGATTAAAGTTAATGGAGAGGAAATGGATAAATGCTAATTTATTTAGGCACCAGCTTAGTAGTTAGCAACTACCTGCCTGTAAGTTCTAAGCACCCTAAGAAAATATTACTAAAGTCCCGGATAACCTCTTAAACATAGTGAAGGGGTTAAACCAAACTCCAGGCTGTCAGTGAAGTATTTGTTCCTATAGACATACAGAGAAGTCTCGCGCGGCAGCCACATTGTATTTCCCTAACCGGATCCTCGTCACTGTGTTTGTAAATTTGGCATTTCCTCTGACATTTCCCTTCCCGGTGTAATGTAGGAGATTTCACACCAGCGGCCATGGTGGATTCTTATCTGCTGCTCATGTTCTGACCTCCCTGTAAATGAGGGAAGCACAAATACCAATAATCACTGGAATATATGTGGCTTTTGTCATTTATTTTAGAAATGTTATTAAAAACCTACCCCTTGTTGTCCACCATATTGATAACATAACTAGTGAAGGGTCCTGACTATTCGCTGTAAACCTTCCTCCAGCACATCCCTCTGTCCAGCGTTAGATCAGGTCCTTTCCACTTCGTTCTGCAAGGTGCACATTCTGGATTTAGCAAACGTCATATGGTGCCAGAGGCGGCTAGAAACATCAATCAGGAGTCCCTGGAAGATGAACACCCACTGGACACTTGACTTCTCATTAGCATACATCGCCTTCATCATTAACCCTTTCATGCGATTTTCCGTTTTTGCGCTATCATTTTTTCCTCCCCTTCTTCCAAGAGCCGTAAGTATTTTTTTTGTTTGTTTTTTCCGTCCTCCATAGCCGCATGAGGTCTTGTTTTTTTTTTGTGGGACGAGTTGTAGTTTTGAATGACACCATCAATTTTATCATGTGATGCACTGGAAAGTGGGAAAAAAATTCAAGTGCGTTGAAATTGCAGAAAAAGGGCAATTCCACAATTGTTGTTTGGGTTTTTCTACTTACCATGTTCATTATATGGTAAAACTGACCTGGCAATATGATCCTCCAAGTCAGTATGAGTACGCAAATACCAAACATGTATAGTTTATTTTTATTTAAGTGGTGAAACAAATTCCAAAATTTGTAAGAAAAAAACAATTTCTCTTGTGTCTCAATTTTCCAAAACTCATAACGTTTTCATTTTTCGGGATCTGGGGCCGGGTGAGGGCTTATTTTTTGCTGACTAAGCTGATGTTTTTATTGATACAGTTTTGGCGTAGATATCGTGTTTTGATCGCCTATTATTGCATTTTATTTCAATGTTGCAGGAGCCAAAATAACGTAATTCTGTTTGTTTGTTTTTATTTTCTCGTTATGCCGTTTACCGATCATATTAATTAATTTTGTATTTTGATACATCAGACTTTTACGAACGCAGCGATACCAAATATGTTTTTTTTTTTTTTTTTCATTTAATTTTTTTTTTATTGTTTTCAACGGGGCAAAAGGAGGGTGATTTGAACTTTTGTGTTTTGTTTTTTTTTCATACTTTTAAAAATTTTTTTTTTTTACTTTATTTAATAATCCCCTTAGGAGACTTGAAACTGTGATTGTCCGATCACTTGTGCGATACATAGCAGGTCTTCAGCAGACCCCCTTTCTGTCATACCAACCTATCAGCGACCCTGTCACGTGATCGTAGTAGACTACGTCTGTGTGTCGGTCTCAAGTAGACGTACACGGCCGAAAATGATGCGCGACAAACTGCTCATTTGCTCTTTTGGCACCATTATAGTCTATGGCCCCATCGGCACAAATGTCCGAATCCCGTTTTGCGGGGGGTTTGGACTTAAGCGCCGACGGAGCCACTGAACGCAGTGTGAAAGCACCCTTAGACTGACGCACTGTGACAAAACCTCAGATGTGACATTAGGATTAGATCTATACAAGACTCTGTATTAGTTTTGAGCGAGCATGCTCGACACTGCTCGGTACTCGCCCAAGCATCTCACTACTCGAGATTTTCGTCGAGCACCAAGCATTTCCGGGTTACTCCGGCGGGAGCTCGGGTCTCCACCTTGCATGTTTGGCGCTCTTTACAGAGCCAATGAACATGCAGGGATTGCCATCCAGTCTCTGTAATGCCGCAGCCATGTTGTTTGTGGGCATTACAGTGATTGGCTGGCCGCACAGCTTCACCTCAAGTATTTAAAACCAGGCGCCGCCATCTTGGACACAGTCGCTCCGGATCAGACAATGTAGGGTCAGTGCTGCAGAGCTAGGGAGAGATTTATACTGCAAAATAGATAGTGTAGGGTCTCTAAAGCCTGCCAAATCAAACAAACAGTCCTTCTCAGGACTAATATCCATCCCAGATAGCAGGCAGGCAGGCTGTATAGGAGACGCAGTGGTTATACCAACAAACGCTGCATTACAGTCCTGTGTGCTGCCGCTGGTTAAATTGCTAGACTTATCCCCAGGTCTCAGGGGCCAGGAAAAATCCTTTTTTTTTTTTTTTTTATCTAAATCCTGTTTTTTTTTTTGTTTTTTTTTTCCCTCAGTCAGACAGTACAAATACTCGTCTTATTAACCTTTTGGTATCCCCCCCCCCCCCCCTCAAAAAATTGAGTGCGTCTGTGACTGTTCAGACACAAGTATATCTATTTTAACAAGTCTGGTATACACCAGGAAGTTATAACTGTGGTTTTGCAGTTCCACGGTTCAAATCTCTGCATTATCCACTTTTTTGTCTTTTTTTCATAAAAAAAAACATTTTCAGCGTCTCACTGACTGTTCAGAAGCCAATATATCTGTTTAAAAGAGTCTGGTGTAGGCCAGAGAACTAGAACTGTGTTTTTCCTCTTCCACGGTTCAAATCTGGGTGTTATCAACCTGCTTGCCTTTTTTCCATAAAAAAAAACTGTTTGAGTGTGTCACTGACTGTTCAGACACAAATATATCTGTTTAAAAGAGTCTGGTGTAGGCCAGAGAAATAGAACTGTGGTTTTCCTCTTCCACGGTTCTAATCTCCTTTTTATTACCGTTTTGCCATTGTTAGTGCGCGTGTAAGCTATTTTACTTCATTTACAATGGGCAAGGTATGTGGCAAGGGACGTGGAACTGGACGTTCTGGTGATGGTGCGTGCAGAGGACGGGGCCGTGGCCAAGGTGAAAATGTGCCACAAGCAACAGCCATATCTTCTTGCTCCCAGTTCTTGACCGAATTACTAGGGAAGCACACAACAGCACCACTATTGCGAACTGATCAGTGTGAACAGGTTATTAATTGGATAGCAGATAATACTTCCAGTTACCTGGGCACCACCACCTCCGGTCTGTCTTCCACACGGTCAAGTGTTAGTAGCCGTGAGTCTCGACCGCATACTCCTCCTCACCCTGATGCTCCTTCCTCCAACCATGCCAAGTGTCGTCAGACACCAACTGATCCCACAGTTGGACACTCTGAAGAGCTGTTTACTGGTCCATTTCCATATTTGGGCCCCTCGCCTGCTCCGCTTGAAGTGATGGAAGAGGAGATCCCCTGTAGCGATGGCCAAATATTTGAACAGCCACGGTAAGGCGACGCTGGCAATTTGTCACAAGAGGTGGACGATGACGAGACACAATTGCCACCAAGTGAGGAGGAGGACCGTGGTGCGGAAGTGGAAGAGGAGGAGGAGGTGGTGGATGATCTAGTAACTGACCCAACGTGGCAGGAGGACACGCAGAGCGAGGCCAGCAGCACACAGGGGGAGGGAGGCAGAGTACCCCAACAGGCAGGAAGAAGCAGTGTGGTGGCCGCACACAGAAGGCGGGCAAACGTTCCCTGTAACACCAACACGAGGGACGTTGCCAGTACAACCGGTAGGTCTTCCAGAGTCTGGAATTTTTTTAAAGACTCTGCTGATAACCCCAAAAAGGCCATTTGTACCACCTGCCAGGCCAGCATCAGCAGGGGTGACAAAACTACCAGCCTGACCACCACCAGCATGATCAGGCACATGTCAGCAAAGCACCGGACTTTGTGGGGCGAATCCCAGGGTCCACGACCAGTGTCAGCGGGTGTCACCACTGCTTCTTCCGCTGTTGTGCGTGTAATAGAACCCCCTGTTGTGCGTGCAAGACAATCCCCTGTCCATACTGCATGCAAAGATGCCCCCTCCTCTCAGTCTTCACTTGTTATGGCAGTTTCTCAAGGAACAGCATCAACGTCCACGTCCCACCGCAGCGTTCAATTGTCCATATCCCAGACCTTTGAACGAAAGCGCAAAGTCGCAGCCAACGCCCCACAGGCCACAGTCCTAAATTCGCACATTTCACGACTGCTTGCGTTGGAAATGCTGCCTTTTAGACTGGTGGAGACGGAATCCTTCCGGAACCTTATGGCGGTGGCCGTCCCTCGGTACTCGGTCCCCAGCCGACACTATTTTGCCCTGTGTGCCATCCCCGCACTACACAAGCACGTGTCCCAAAACATCTGCCGTGCCCTCAACAACGCTGTTACTGGGAGAGTCCACCTGACAACGGACACGTGGACAAGTGCTTGTGGCCAGGGACGGTACATCTCCCTGACGGCACACTGGGTAAACATAGTGGAAGCCGGGACCCAGTCGGACCTTGGGACGGAACACATCCTCCCCACACCGAGGATTGCGGGCCCTATGTCAGTCAGAGTTGCCCCCACAGTGTGCAGCTCCTGCGCATTATCCTCCTCCTCCTCCTCCTCATGTTCAGCCTCCATCTCAGATATCACCACATCAGTTACAAGCTGGAAGCACTGCAGTACTGCCACAGCCAAGCGGCAACAGGCTGTGCTGAAACTCATGAGTTGTGGACAGCTGTGAAAGAGCAGGCAGATCTGTGGCTGAGACCGCTGAACCTACATCCAGGCATGGTCGTGTGTGACAATGGCCGTAACCTGGTGGCGGCTCTGAGGCGAGGCGAGATCGCGCACGTACCATGCCTGGCTCATGTGCTTAACCTCGTGGTTCAGCGGTTTCTTAAATCGTACCCCGAGTTGCCAGATCTGCTCGTCAAAGTACGCCATCTGTCAGCTCATTTTCGGAAGTCGGCTACAGCTTCCGCCGCCCTTGCTGTGTTGCAGCAGCGTTTGCAGCTTCCGGCACACCGACTGGTGTGTGATGTCCCCACACGTTGGAACTCTACCCTCCACATGTTGCAAAGGATTTGTGAGCAGAAGAGAGCAGTTGTGGAGTACCAGCTGCAACAAGGCCGTCGATATTCAGGTCAGACTCCACACATAAGACCTCAGGAGTGGACCTGGATGTCTGACATATGTACCATCCTGACAAACTTTGAGGAGTCCACCAAGATGGTGAGTGGCGATGACGCCATCATTAGCGTCAGCATCCCACTTATCTGTCTTTTGCAACGCTCTCTGCAGAGAATTAAAGAGGAGGCATTGCAGCGAGAGTATGATGAGATGGATCAAGAAGCCGTAGCGGGCGATTACACACAGCCCAGCCTCATCTCATCCCAACGTGCATTGGGGGACAATGGGGGAGAGGAGGAGGAGGAAGAACAGGAGCTGGTATCATGCGCTGTAGACGGTAGTACCTGTACAACTGTCAAACCGTCGGTTCAGCGTGGGTGGCCTGAGGACAGGGGGGGGGGAGGAGGAGGAGGAGAGCATGGTCAGTCGTCATCTTGGTGAGGACACGGAAGTCTTGCCCGTTACCAGTCTGGCACGCATGGCTGGCTTTATGTTACGCTGCCTTAACCGTGATCCTAGCGTTGTCAAAATGTTGGGTGACAGTCATTACTGGTTGGTGACACTTTTAGACCCCCGCTACAAGGAGAACTTTCACTCTCTTATTCCTGAGGTGGAGAGGTCTACAAAAATGGGGCAGTACCAGAAGGCCCTTGCTGCAGAACTGTTAAAAAAAATTCCCATCTGAACACTCTAGCGGCAGAGGTCACAGTTCGTTGACCAACCAAGGCGTACAGGCGAGAGAGACGCAACTCCAATCCAGCAGAGGCAGGGGAACACTGTCAACGTTCTGGAAGTTTTCTGAGACCCGCCCAGCTTACAGGCCCTGAGGCGCGGGGTACATGCATGATAATGCCCCGTCTCATGCTGCACATAACACATCTGCATCTCTGGCTGCTATGGGCATAAAAGGGGACAAACTTATGGTGCGGCACCCATGCTCCCCTGACCTCAACCCCATTGAGAACCTCTGGAGCATCATCACAAGGAGTGTCTATGATGGCGGAAGGCAGTTCACATCTAAGCAACAGCTCTGGGAGGGTATTCTGTCCTCATGCAAAACAATTGAAGCAGAAGCCATCCAAAACCTGACAAATTCAATGGACGAGAGAGTTCAGAAGCTCCTTTCGAACAAGGGGTCCTATGTGCAAATGTAACATCACCTAGAATAAAGTTTTGAGTTGAAAACTGTTTGATTTCAGTTTGTAATAACCTGCTAATGCTTATAATTTCAAAAATGACCATTTTTTGTTCTTTATTAAAATGAAAAGGTCGAAAACTCTGCTGTGCATAATAATTTGGAACATGCATTTTGAGTGCAGTTTGAGTGTTTTATTTTTTTAAAAATATACTGTTATCATAGGCAGTTTGTACAAAAACCTTTCAATTGTACTCTAATAGTTATTTGACTGGAAAATTACAATGACTGCAATTCATATAGGTAATTTGGGAAAATCTGAGAAATTATTATTTGCATAATAATTTGGAACACAGTGTAGTGCTCACTCAACACTACTCTGTATATAACAAGGGTTCTGCTCACGGACCGTTAACCTGAAAATGTTGAGGGATGGAAACACGTTCTGCAACTTTCTAAGCCAGTTTTCTTTTATAATACAAAGCTGATACTGTTCTGCAGTCATTGGGGAAAATTTAATCACCTTTACGTTCCACTTTGTTGCAGATTTTGGCGCATGACTGCTATGTGCACCGTTTGGTTTTGCAGATTTTTTTTATTTTCCAGTCTTTTTTTTAATCCAAATATTGCATAAAATGTTATAGTTGACTCAGTATCCAGCTAATAATCTACCCCCTTCTTTTCTTTTAGACATTATGTGCATTAATCTGCGGCAGATCCATCATAAAACCAGATTACTTCACTGAGCTGATAAAAGCCATCCAGCAGAAGAAGCCTCTACCGGCACTTGCCAGGTATTGTAACCAGGGGGCTCAGGACCCCTTGTAGTCTTCCTACAGTCTGTACCCATATTTTACTGTATAAATCATGACTTTGCTCACATCTGAGTATCTGTGACCCTCTAACAGGATGTAAAGGTCCGGATGTTCACACAGTAAACAGTGTAAAGAGAGCGTTCTCAGCAGCTGGACCTCAATATATTTTGTCAGAGGAAAATTTAATATTCTGGGGTTCAATAGCAAATTATGCTGCACCATGTGAGCCATGAATTAATGACCGGAAAAAGAGTGGAGCTAGAAAGTGACAACAAAGGAATGATGGCAATGTAGATGGCTAGTAGAATAGTTTTAGAAAACTTTTTGATGTGAACTAGTAACTTTTAAAAGTGGTCCAAGAAAAAACAAGCAGTGAACAGGCTGAGGTTAAGGTCATAGAGGAGTAAGCACAAGTCCAGAAAACACAACAATTTCTCATCTGTGTTGTCATCTGTTTTTATACATCAGCAGTTTTTACAGTTAACAAGATCAAATACTGCTCCCTATGTTAAAGAATTGTGGTGTATCCTTAAAAATCAGATGCTTTGTGGATGAGCAACCATTAAAGGGAGTCCGTCAGCCCCCAAAATACATTTTAAATGGGCTATGTAGTGTTGTGGGGGACTTAGCCTCTGTAACAACCATTCTAGCAATGTACTGGTTACTAGTAAGATGCCTGAGAAAATTAAATTTAATTCTTATCCAAATGAGGAGGCATCGGTGCACCCTTGGTGTGACCAAGAGTTTAGTGCACTGTTATGCCTCCTCATTTGCATATTGGGTGCCTTTCTACTCTGAGGATTGGCAGTTTGATCCACACACATGCCAGCAGCATTCAGATAGCGATCGCACTGGGAAGCGAGCACTGTTAATCAGAAGTGGGGGGAAGGGCTCCAATATGTAAATGAGTAGGCATAACCATGCACCAAACAATTGGCCGCGTGAAGGGTGCACCAAAGCCACCTCATTTGCATATGAATTAATTGCGTTCTTTGCTCAGGCACAATGCTTGTATATTGTTGTTATAGGGTCTAAGTACCCTACAACACTGTATAGCCCATTTAAAATGAATTTTGATGTGACGGACTCCTTTTAAACAGTAGTTCTGGCTTTTCGTTTTTTTAATTATTTTAAATATATTTTCTATTTAGACTGACCAGACTGTTACGGGTGCAGTGATACCGTTTTATTATTTATTTAATTTTAAACTTAGAAAAAAAGGGGTGATTTTTAAACTTTTTGATTTTTTTTTTTGTATTTTGAATATTTTTAAAAAACTTTTGATTTTTATTGTTCAACCTGCAATTTATATGATTATAATACATACTGTGGTATTATAGTATATAATGAGAATGCCGTTTTCCTATGAAGCCACAGGCTGGATTTTTTTGGAGGACCAATATGGCAGCAGTGGCGGCGGTTCATGCATCATACAAGCCATATATATACCATTGTCAGTGACTGACAGTGGCATCTAAATGGTGAAAAAGCAGCGATTGGATCCAGCCTCTACTGTTCCAGCAGATGATGGCTGTGTAACACAGCCCGGGTATGGGGCATCCTCACTTCCTAAAACTGCTCCAAATACCCCCAACGCCCATACGACATATATTTTGTTATATAGTCACAAAGAGGCTAAAGTCACTGAAATGAAATAACTTTTTAGTTTCTCAACATTCTGTAAATCTTTCTTTAGTTTAATTGTAGTTATTTGTGGTAATAAATGTCACTTTTTTTTTCATATATGTTTCATTTCCCAGTTTTTTCCCTATAATCGATGAGCCATCCTTGCAGTCCGAGTCCTTGGATTTTTCAGAAAACAAAAAGCGGAGAACAGTTTTCAAAGACAAGACGGTTCTGTTTTTAACAGCAAAGCAGGTATCTACTGTATCTAAACCCGAGACATTTCCTCTGTATACTTCCTGACCCAAAATATATTAAAATGTTTCCTGTGTGATAATATCTGAATAACAGTAGCAAAATATGCAGGATGACTAACATGTCCTACTGCAGGGGCGGAAGCCGCAGTGCTGGAAGGCTGTCTGACACCTGCCGTCCTGCGGGGCTCACACAGCACTTCCCCAATATACTTCTATTAATGTAACATGTTCTGTCCAAACCATGGGGGACGCAATCATACAGCCGGAAAGGATCTGTGAAATCAATTTATTGCCGCTTCCCTATGTATCAATTAGCAGAATACAGGCCACGGTCTATTAGCAGAATACAGACCACAATCTATTAGCAGAATACAGGCCACGGTCTATTAGCAAAATACAGGCCACGGTCTATTAGCAGAATACAGGCCACGGTCTATTAGCAAAATACAGGCCACGGTCTATTAGCAGAATACAGGCCACGGTCTATTAGCAGAATACAGGCCACGGTCTATTAGCAGAATACAGGCCACGGTCTATTAGCAGAATACAGGCCACGGTCTATTAGCAGAATACAGGCCACGGTCTATTAGCAGAATACAGGCCACGGTCTATTAGCAGAATACAGGCCACGGTTTATTAGCAGAATACAGGCCATTGTCGAGGGGACGAATACAAGCCATGGTACAGGAGCAGAATACAGGCCACTGGCCGGGCGCAGAATACAGGCCACTGGCCGGGCTCAGAATACAGGCCACTGGCCGGGCGCAGAATACAGGCCACTGGCCGGGAGCAGAATACAGGTCACTGGCCGGGCGCAGAATACAGGCCACTGGCCGGGCGCAGAATACAGGCCACTGGCCGGGCGCAGAATACAGGCCACTGGCCGGGCGCAGAATACAGGCCACTGGCCGGGCTCAGAATACAGGCCACTGGCCGGGCTCAGAATACAGGCCACTGGCCGGGCGCAGAAGACAGGCCACTGGCCGGGAGCAGAAGACAGGCCACTGGCCGGGAGCAGAAGACAGGCCACTGGCCGGGAGCAGAAGACAGGCCACTGGCCGGGAGCAGAATGCGGGCCACTGGCCGGGAGCAGAATGCGGGCCACTGGCCAGGGGCAGAATGCAGGCCACTGGCCAGGGGCAGAATGCAGGCCACTGGCCGGGAGCAGAATGCAGGCCACTGGCCAGGGGCAGAATGCAGGCCACAGGCCAGGGGCAGAATGCAGGCCAGGGGCAGAATGCAGGCCACTGGCCAGGGGCAGAATGCAGGCCACAGGCCAGGGGCAGAATGCAGGCCACAGGCCAGGGGCAGAATGCAGGCCACTGGCCAGGGGCAGAATGCAGGCTACAGTGTTAGGTGACTGATGGACGGTACAGCATCACTGACATCCCGCCTATCAGTCACATGACCTTTTAACCAATCAGTGGCTTCATGGGTCATGTAACTACTTGGAAGGGACCTCATCTCTCATGGTCCCTCCCCACCTCCGGTCAGAATTGAGCACCCTCTACCGGTGCATTTTTCTGCTAATGTGTTATATATAACTAAAGCCATGTTTCTTAGTTGTGCTTTTTTTTTTTTTTTTTTTTCAGCACAAGAAACTAAGTGCAGCAATTTACTTAGGAGGGGGCAAGACACAGCTACTGACGGGAGAGCTGGATGACAAGTCCCTCCTAGAGAACCCCGATGTTTGTGTGATCGATGTGGGATTCTCGGAGTCACAGTCATCCGAGTCACAGGATTTCCCCACCTGGATCACATCTATTGTGGATGTACTGCGCAGGTAATCATTACTGCTGTATCCGTTAATACTTCTCTTATTGTGCATACATAATGAGCGCTCGGGGAAGGAGGCCATTACCACCAGCAAGGAGCGTGTCATAACTCGGAGACCCTCCATTTGTAGCCTCGTCATTGCTCTGGGGCTCTAAGATGCAACCTTCAATAGTATATATATGCTGACACCACACAAAAAAAAATTGAAGGTTTCCGTATAATGGCAGCAAGCACAGATCTCGAGATATTGATTCCGAAAGTCAATGGGAAAATAGTATAATTTGCATTACAAGGAATAATCATTGCAGTGTGCTCTACACTGTACATCAGGAGTAAATCTGGCTGTAAATCTCCGACATACAGGTAGTATTACTGATGCTGCTTAGTTGCTTCCATCACCCGTAAGCTCCCGTCCCGGCCATGGAGGCCAAGAGGAGGACACTGCTTTGGCCTCTTTTATATGAATGGAGGCTGGAAAACAAATTTAAAATGATGCGCTGGGGGCTTTCCTGGCATATGCGCCATAATGGTCGCTAAACTGCAATCAGAAAAGACCCCATGTCCACAGAAAGATGGTGTCACATTCACTGTAGATGCTGATGGTGCATATATCCCTATAGATTCCTAGCTCTTACTCAGAGATGAATTGCAGGAAAGATGACCACCGCTCCAACCCCGAGCAATGGCATGTCCCGTATACATGAGGGTATTGTAAATGTATAGAACATATGTCATTATTTATATATCTATCTACAGCATGTCACAAAGTAATTACACCCCTCACATTTTTGTAAATTTTTTATTCTATCTTTTCATGGGACAACACTGAACATATGTAAAGTAGTCAGTGTACAGCTTGTGTAACAGTATAAATTTGGGGTACCCTCTAAATAACTCAACACACAGCCATTAATGTCTAAATCGCTGGCAACAAAAGTGAGTAAACCCCTAAGTGAAAATGGCCAAATTGTGCCCAATTAGCCATTTTCCCTCCCCGGTGTCGTGTTACTCATTAGTGTTACAAGGTTTCAGGTGTGAATGGGGAGCAGGTGTGGTAAATAGGTGTTATCGCTCTCACAATCTCTCATACTGGTCACTGCAAGTCCAACATGGCACCTCATGGTAAAGAACTCTGAGGATCTGACAAAATGAATTCTTGCTCTACATAAAGATGGCCTAGGGTATAAGAAGGTTGCGGACACCCTGACACTGAGCTTCAGCACGGTGGCCAAGATCATACAGCGGTTTAACAAGACAGATTCCACTCAGAAGTGGCCTCACCATGGTCGAGCAAAGAAGTTGAGTGTACATGTTCAGCATCATATCCAGAGGTTGTCTTTTCAAAATAGACGTGTGACTGCTGCCAACATTGCTGCAGAGGTTACAGGGGTGGGGGGTCAGCCTGTCAGTGCTCAGACCATATGCATTACTGCAGAGGTTACAGAGGTGGGGGGTCAGCCTGTCAGTGCTCAGACCATATGCATTACTGCAGAGGTTACAGGGGTGGGGGGTCAGCCTGTCAGTGCTCAGACCATACGCATTACTGCAGAGGTTACAGAGGTGGGGGGTCAGCCTGTCAGTGCTCAGACCATATGCATTACTGCAGAGGTTACAGGGGTGGGCGGTCAGCCTGTCAGTGCTCAGACCATATGCATTACTGCAGAGGTTACAGGGGTGGGGGGTCAGCCTGTCAGTGCTCAGACCATACGCATTACTGCAGAGGTTACAGGGGTGGGGGGTCAGCCTGTCAGTGCTCAGACCATACGCATTACTGCAGAGGTTACAGGGGTGGGCGGTCAGCATGTCAGTGCTCAGACCATACGCATTACTGCAGAGGTTACAGGGGTGGGCGGTCAGCCTGTCAGTGCTCAGACCATACGCATTACTGCAGAGGTTACAGGGGTGGGCGGTCAGCATGTCAGTGCTCAGACCATACGCATTACTGCAGAGGTTACAGGGGTGGGGGGTCAGCCTGTCAGTGCTCAGACCATATGCATTACTGCAGAGGTTACAGGGGTGGGCGGTCAGCCTGTCAGTGCTCAGACCATACGCATTACTGCAGAGGTTTCAGGGGTGGGGGGTCAGCCTGTCAGTGCTCAGACCATATGCATTACTGCAGAGGTTACAGGGGTGGGCGGTCTGCCTGTCAGTGCTCAGACCATACGCATTACTGCAGAGGTTACAGGGGTGGGAGGTTAGCCTGTCAGTGCTCAGACCATACGCATTACTGCAGAGGTTACAGGGGTGGGGGGTCAGCCTGTCAGTGCTCAGACCATATGCATTACTGCAGAGGTTACAGAGGTGGGGGATCAGCCTGTCAGTGCTCAGACCATACGCATTACTGCAGAGGTTACAGGGGTGGGGGGTCAGCCTGTCAGTGCTCAGACCATATGCATTACTGCAGAGGTTACAGGGGTGGGGGGTCAGCCTGTCAGTGCTCAGACCATATGCATTACTGCAGAGGTTACAGAGGTGGGGGGTCAGCCTGTCAGTGCTCAGACCATATGCATTACTGCAGAGGTTACAGGGGTGGGGGGTCAGCCTGTCAGTGCTCAGACCATACGCATTACTGCAGAGGTTACAGGGGTGGGGGGTCAGCCTGTCAGTGCTCAGACCATACGCATTACTGCAGAGGTTACAGGGGTGGGGGGTCAGCCTGTCAGTGCTCAGACCATACGCATTACTGCAGAGGTTTCAGGGGTGGGGGGTCAGCCTGTCAGTGCTCAGACCATACGCATTACTGCAGAGGTTACAGGGGTGGGGGGTCAGCCTGTCAGTGCTCAGACCATACGCATTACTGCAGAGGTTACAGGGGTGGGGGGTCAGCCTGTCAGTGCTCAGACCATACGCATTACTGCAGAGGTTACAGGGGTAGGGGGTCAGCCTGTCAGTGCTCAGACCATATGCATTACTGCAGAGGTTACAGGGGTGGGCGGTCAGCATGTCAGTGCTCAGACCATACGCATTACTGCAGAGGTTACAGAGGTGGGCGGTCAGCCTGTCAGTGCTCAGACCATACGCATTACTGTAGAGGTTACAGAGGTGGGGGGTCAGCCTGTCAGTGCTCAGACCATACGCATTACTGCAGAGGTTACAATGGTGGGCGGTCAGCCTGTCAGTGCTCAGACCATACGCATTACTGCAGAGGTTACAGGGGTGGGGGGTCAGCCTGTCAGTGCTCAGACCATACGCATTACTGCAGAGGTTACAGAGGTGGGGGGTCAGCCTGTCAGTGCTCAGACCATACGCATTACTGCAGAGGTTACAGGGGTGGGGGGTCAGCCTGTCAGTGCTCAGACCATATGCATTACTGCAGAGGTTACAGAGGTGGGCGGTCAGCCTGTCAGTGCTCAGACCATATGCATTACTGCAGAGGTTACAGGGGTGGGGGGTCAGTCTGTCAGTGCTCAGACCATATGCATTACTGCAGAGGTTACAGGGGTGGGGGGTCAGTCTGTCAGTGCTCAGACTATACGCATTACTGCAGAGGTTACAGGGGTGGGGGGTCAGCCTGTCAGTGCTCAGACCATTTGCATTACTGCAGAGGTTACAGAGGTGGGGGATCAGCCTGTCAGTGCTCAGACCATTTGCATTACTGCAGAGGTTACAGAGGTGGGGGGTCAGTCTGTCAGTTCTCAGACCATATGCATTAGTGCTGAGGTTACACGGGTGGGGGGTCAACCTGTCAGTGCTCAGACCATAAGCATTATTGCAGAGGTTTCAGGGGTGGGAGGTTAGCCTGTCAGTGCTCAGACGATATGCATTACTGCAGAGGTTACAGGGGTGGGCGGTCAGCCTGTCAGTGCTCAGACCATACGCATTACTGCAGAGGTTACAGGGGTGGGGGGTCAGCCTGTCAGTGCTCAGACCATACGCATTACTGCAGAGGTTACAGGGGTGGGGGGTCAGCCTGTCAGTGCTCAGACCATAAGCATTACTGCAGAGGTTTCAGGGGTGGGGGGTCAGCCTGTCAGTGCTCAGACCATATGCATTACTGCAGAGGTTACAGGGGTGGGCGGTCAGCATGTCAGTGCTCAGACCATACGCATTACTGCAGAGGTTACAGGGGTGAGGGGTCAGCATGTCAGTGCTCAGACCATACGCATTACTGCAGAGGTTACAGAGGTGGGGGTCAGCCTGTCAGTGCTCAGACCATACGCATTACTGCAGAGGTTACAATGGTGGGCGGTCAGCCTGTCAGTGCTCAGACCATACGCATTACTGCAGAGGTTACAATGGTGGGCTGTCAGCCTGTCAGTGCTCAGACCATACGCATTACTGCAGAGGTTACAGGGGTGGGGGGTCAGCCTGTCAGTGCTCAGACCATTTGCATTACTGCAGAGGTTACAGAGGTGGGGGGTCAGCCTGTCAGTGCTCAGACCATACGCATTACTGCAGAGGTTACAGGGGTGGGGGGTCAGCCTGTCAGTGCTCAGACCATAAGCATTACTGCAGAGGTTACAGGGGTGGGGGGTCAGTCTGTCAGTTCTCAGACCATATGCATTAGTGCTGAGGTTACAGGGGTGGGGGGTCAGCCTGTCAGTGCTCAGACCATACGCATTACTGCAGAGGTTACAGGGGTGGGAGGTTAGCCTGTCAGTGCTCAGACCATACGCATTACTGCAGAGGTTACAGGGGTGGGGGCTCAGCCTGTCAGTGCTCAGACCATACGCATTACTACAGGGGTGGGGGGTCAGCCTGTCAGTGCTCAGACCATATGCATTACTGCAGAGGTTTCAGGGGTGGGGGGTCAGCCTGTCAGTGCTCAGACCATATGCATTACTGCAGAGGTTACAGGGGTGGGCGGTCAGCCTGTCAGTGCTCAGACCATACGCATTACTGCAGAGGTTACAGGGGTGGGAGGTTAGCCTGTCAGTGCTCAGACCATATGCATTACTGCAGAGGTTACAGGGGTGGGCGGTCAGCCTGTCAGTGCTCAGACCATACGCATTACTGCAGAGGTTACAGGGGTGGGAGGTTAGCCTGTCAGTGCTCAGACCATATGCATTACTGCAGAGGTTACAGGGGTGGGGGGGGTCAGCCTGTCAGTGCTCAGACCATATGCATTACTGCAGAGGTTACAGGGGTGGGAGGTTAGCCTGTCAGTGCTCAGACCATATGCATTACTGCAGAGGTTACAGGGGTGGGGGGGTCAGCCTGTCAGTGCTCAGACCATATGCATTACTGCAGAGGTTACAGGGGTGGGGGGGGTCAGCCTGTCAGTGCTCAAACCATATGCATTACTGCAGAGGTTACAGGGGTGGGAGGTTAGCCTGTCAGTGCTCAGACCATATGCATTACTGCAGAGGTTACAGGGGTGGGGGGGTCAGCCTGTCAGTGCTCAGACCATATGCATTACTGCAGAGGTTACAGGGGTGGGGGGGGTCAGCCTGTCAGTGCTCAGACCATATGCATTACTGCAGAGGTTACAGGGGTGGGAGGTTAGCCTGTCAGTGCTCAGACCATATGCATTACTGCAGAGGTTACAGGGGTGGGCGGTCAGCCTGTCAGTGCTCAGACCATACGCATTACTGCAGAGGTTACAGGGGTGGGAGGTTAGCCTGTCAGTGCTCAGACCATATGCATTACTGCAGAGGTTACAGAGGTGGGGGGTCAGCCTGTCAGTGCTCAGACCATACGCATTACTGCAGAGGTTACAGGGGTGGGGGGTCAGCCTGTCAGTGCTCAGACCATATGCATTACTGCAGAGGTTACAGGGGTGGGCGGTCAGCATGTCAGTGCTCAGACCATACGCATTACTGCAGAGGTTACAGGGGTGGGGGGTCAGCCTGTCAGTGCTCAGACCATACGCATTACTGCAGAGGTTACAGGGGTGGGCGGTCAGCCTGTCCGTGCTCAGACCATACGCATTACTGCAGAGGTTACAGGGATGGGAGGTTAGCCTGTCAGTGCTCAGACCATACGCATTACTGCAGAGGTTACAGGGATGGGAGGTTAGCATGTCAGTACTCAGACCATACGCATTACTGCAGAGGTTACAGAGGTGGGGGTCAGCCTGTCAGTGCTCAGACCATACGCATTACTGCAGAGGTTACAGGGGTGGGGGGTCAGCCTGTCAGTGCTCAGACCATAAGCATTACTGCAAAGGTTACAGGGGTGGGGGGTCAGTCTGTCAGTTCTCAGACCATATGCATTAGTGCAGAGGTTACAGGGGTGGGGGGTCAGCCTGTCAGTGCTCAGACCATACGCATTACTGCAGAGGTTACAGGGGTGGGAGGTTAGCCTGTCAGTGCTCAGACCATACGCATTACTGCAGAGGTTACAGGGGTGGGGGCTCAGCCTGTCAGTGCTCAGACCATACGCATTACTGCAGAGGTTACAGGGGTGGGAGGTTAGCCTGTCAGTGCTCAGACCATACGCATTACTGCAGAGGTTACAGGGGTGGGGGGTCAGCGTGTCAGTGCTTAGACCATAAGCATTACTGCAGAGGTTACAGGGGTGGGGGGTCAGTCTGTCAGTTCTCAGACCATATGCATTAGTGCTGAGGTTACAGGGGTGGGGGGTCAGCCTGTCAGTGCTCAGACCATTTGCATTACTGCAGAGGTGGGGGGTCAGCCTGTCAGTGCTCAGACCATACGCATTACTGCAGAGGTTACAGGGGTGGGGGGTCAGCCTGTCAGTGCTCAGACCATAAGCATTACTGCAGAGGTTACAGGGTTGGGGGGTCAGTCTGTCAGTTCTCAGACCATATGCATTAGTGCTGAGGTTACAGGGGTGGGCGGTCAGCCTGTCAGTGCTCAGACCATACGTATTACTGCAGAGGTTACAGGGGTGGGCGGTCAGCCTGTCAGTGCTCAGACCATATGCATTACTGCAGAGGTTTCAGGGGTGGGGGGTCAGCCTGTCAGTGCTCAGACCATATGCATTACTGCAGAGGTTACAGGGGTGGGCGGTCAGCCTGTCAGTGCTCAGACCATACGCATTACTGCAGAGGTTACAGGGGTGGGGGGTCAGCCTGTCAGTGCTCAGACCATATGCATTACTGCAGAGGTTACAGGGGTGGGGGGGGTCAGCCTGTCAGTGCTCAGACCATATGCATTACTGCAGAGGTTACAGGGGTGGGCGGTCAGCCTGTCAGTGCTCAGACCATACGCATTACTGCAGAGGTTACAGAGGTGGGGGGTCAGCCTGTCAGTGCTCAGACCATACGCATTACTGCAGAGGTTACAGAGGTGGCGGGTCAGCCTGTCAGTTCTCAGACCATACGCATTACTGCAGAGGTTACAGGGGTGGGGGGTCAGCCTGTCAGTGCTCAGACCATATGCATTACTGCAGAGGTTACAGGGGTGGGGGGTCAGTCTGTCAGTGCTCAGACCATATGCATTACTGCAGAGGTTACAGGGGTGGGGGGTCAGTCTGTCAGTGCTCAGACCATACGCATTACTGCAGGGGTGGGGGGTCAGCCTGTCAGTGCTCAGACCATTTCCATTACTGCAGAGGTTACAGAGGTGGGGGGGTCAGCCTGTCAGTGCTCAGACCATACGCATTACTGCAGAGGTTACAGGGGTGGGGGGGTCAGCCTGTCAGTGCTCAGACCATAAGCATTACTGCAGAGGTTACAGGGGTAGGGGGTCAGCCTGTCAGTGCTCAGACCATATGCATTAGTGCTGAGGTTACAGGGGTGGGGGGTCAGCCTGTCAGTGCTCAGACCATACGCATTACTGCAGAGGTTACAGAGGTGGGGGGTCAGCCTGTCAGTGCTCAGACCATACGCATTACTGCAGAGGTTACAGAGGTGGGGGGTTAGCCTGTCAGTGTTCAGACCATACGCATTACTGCAGAGGTTACAGGGGTGGGAGTTTAGCCTGTCAGTGCTCAGACCATACGCATTACTGCAGAGGTTACAGAGGTGGGGGGTCAGCCTGTCAGTGCTCACACCATACGCATTACTGCAGAGGTTACAGGGGTGGGGGGTCAGCCTGTCAGTGCTCAGACCATTTGCATTACTGCAGAGGTGGGGGGTCAGCCTGTCAGTGCTCAGACCATACGCATTACTGCAGAGGTTACAGGGGTGGGGGGTCAGCCTGTCAGTGCTCAGACCATAAGCATTACTGCAGAGGTTACAGGCGTGGGGGGTCAGTTTGTCAGTTCTCAGACCATATGCATTAGTGCTGAGGTTACAGAGGTGGGCGGTCAGCATGTCAGTGCTCAGACCATACGCATTACTGCAGAGGTTACAGAGGTGGGGGTCAGCCTGTCAGTGCTCAGTCCATACGCATTACTGCAGAGGTTACAGGGGTGGGGGGTCAGCCTGTCAGTGCTCAGACCATAAGCATTACTGCAGAGGTTACAGGGGTGGGGGGTCAGTCTGTCAGTTCTCAGACCATATGCATTAGTGCTGAGGTTACAGGGGTGGGGGGTCAGCCTGTCAGTGCTCAGACCATACGCATTACTGCAGAGGTTACAGGGGTGGGAGGTTAGCCTGTCAGTGCTCAGACCATACGCATTACTGCAGAGGTTACAGGGGTGGGGGCTCAGCCTGTCAGTGCTCAGACCATACGCATTACTACAGGGGTGGGGGGTCAGCGTGTCAGTGCTTAGACCATAAGCATTACTGCAGAGGTTACAGGGGTGGGCGGTCAGTCTGTCAGTGCTCAGACCATATGCATTACTGCAGAGGTTACAGGGGTGGGCGGTCAGCCTGTCAGTGCTCAGACCATACGCATTACTGCAGAGGTTACAGGGGTGGGAGGTTAGCCTGTCAGTGCTCAGACCATACGCATTACTGCAGAGGTTACAGAGGTGGGGGGTCAGCCTGTCAGTGCTCAGACCATACGCATTACTGCAGAGGTTACAGGGGTGGGGGGTCAGCCTGTCAGTGCTCAGACCATACGCATTACTGCAGAGGTTATAGGGGTGGGGGGTCAGCCTGTCAGTGCTCAGACCATACGCATTACTGCAGAGGTTACAGGGGTGGGCGGTCAGCCTGTCAGTGCTCAGACCATACGCATTACTGCAGAGGTTACAGGGGTGGGAGGTCAGCCTGTCAGTGCTCAGACCATACGCATTACTGCAGAGGTTACAGGGGTGGGCGGTCAGCCTGTCAGTGCTCAGACCATATGCACTACTGCAGAGGTTACAGGGGTGGGCGGTCAGCCTGTCAGTGCTCAGACCATATGCATTACTGCAGAGGTTACAGGGGTGGGGGGGGTCAGCCTGTCAGTGCTCAGACCATATGCATTACTGCAGAGGTTACAGGGGTGGGCGGTTAGCCTGTCAGTGCTCAGACCATATGCATTACTGCAGAGGTTACAGGGGTGGGCGGTCAGCATGTCAGTGCTCAGACCATACGCATTACTGCAGAGGTTACAGGGGTGGGGGGTCAGCCTGTCAGTGCTCAGACCATACGCATTACTGCAGAGGTTACAGGGGTGGGCGGTCAGCCTGTCAGTGCTCAGACCATACGCATTACTGCAGAGGTTACAGGGGTGGGAGGTTAGCCTGTCAGTGCTCAGACCATATGCATTACTGCAGAGGTTACAGGGGTGGGGGGGGTCAGCCTGTCAGTGCTCAGACCATATGCATTACTGCAGAGGTTACAGGGGTGGGCGGTCAGCCTGTCAGTGCTCAGACCATACGCATTACTGCAGAGGTTACAGGGGTGGGAGGTTAGCCTGTCAGTGCTCAGACCATATGCATTACTGCAGAGGTTACAGGGGTGGGCGGTCAGCCTGTCAGTTCTCAGACCATATGCATTAGTGCTGAGGTTACAGGGGTGGGGGGTCAGCCTGTCAGTGCTCAGACCATAAGCATTACTGCAGAGGTTACAGGGGTGGGGGGTCAGTCTGTCAGTTCTCAGACCATATGCATTAGTGCTGAGGTTACAGGGGTGGGGGGTCAGCCTGTCAGTGCTCAGACCATACGCATTACTGCAGAGGTTACAGGGGTGGGGGGTCAGCCTGTCAGTGCTCAGACCATATGCATTACTGCAGAGCTTACAGAGGTGGGCGGTCAGCATGTCAGTGCTCAGACCATACGCATTACTGCAGAGGTTACAGAGGTGGGGGTCAGCCTGTCAGTGCTCAGACCATACGCATTACTGTAGAGGTTACAGAGGTGGGGGGTCAGCCTGTCAGTGCTCAGACCATACGCATTACTGCAGAGGTTACAATGGTGGGCGGTCAGCCTGTCAGTGCTCAGACCATACGCATTACTGCAGAGGTTACAGAGGTGGGGGGGTCAGCCTGTCAGTGCTCAGACCATATGCATTACTGCAGAGGTTACAGGGGTGGGGGGTCAGTCTGTCAGTTCTCAGACCATATGCATTAGTGCTGAGGTTACAGGGGTGGGGGGTCAGCCTGTCAGTGCTCAGACCATACGCATTACTGCAGAGGTTACAGGTGTGGGGGGTCAGCCTGTCAGCGCTCAGACCATACGCATTACTGCAGAGGTTACAGGGGTGGGCGGTCAGCCTGTCAGTGCTCAGACCATATGCATTACTGCAGAGGTTACAGGGGTGGGGGGTCAGCCTGTCAGTGCTCAGACCATATGCATTACTGCAGAGGTTACAGGGGTGGGCGGTCAGCCTGTCAGTGTTCAGACCATACGCATTACTGCAGAGGTTACAGAGGTGGGGGGTCAGCCTGTCAGTGCTCAGACCATATGCATTACTGCAGAGGTTACAGAGCTGGGGGGTCAGCCTGTCAGTGCTCAGACCATACGCATTACTGCAGAGGTTACAGGGGTGGGGGGTCAGCCTGTCAGTGCTCAGACCATACGCATTACTGCAGAGGTTACAGGGGTGGGGGGGTCAGTCTGTCAGTGCTCAGACCATATGCATTACTGCAGAGGTTACAGGGGTGGGGGGTCAGTCTGTCAGTGCTCAGACCATACGCATTACTGCAGAGGTTACAGGGGTGGGGGGTCAGCCTGTCAGTGCTCAGACCATACGCATTACTGCAGAGGTTACAGGGTTGGGGGGTCAGTCTGTCAGTTCTCAGACCATATGCATTAGTGCTGAGGTTACAGGGGTGGGGGGTCAGCCTGTCAGTGCTAAGACCATACGCATTACTGCAGAGGTTACAGGGGTGGGGGGTCAGCCTGTCAGTGCTCAGACCATACGCATTACTGCAGAGGTTACAGGGGTGGGAGGTCAGCCTGTCAGTGCTCAGACCATACACATTGCTGCAGAGGTTACAGAGGTGGGGGGTCAGCCTGTCAGTGCTCAGACCATACGCATTACTGCAGAGGTTACAGGGGTGGGGGGTCAGCCTGTCAGTGCTCAGACCATAAGCATTACTGCAGAGGTTACAGGGGTGGGGGGTCAGTCTGTCAGTTCTCAGACCATATGCATTAGTGCTGAGGTTACAGGGGTGGGGGGTCAACCTGTCAGTGCTCAGACCATACGCATTACTGCAGAGGTTACAGGGGTGGGGGGTCAGCCTGTCAGTGCTCAGACCATATGCATTACTGCAGAGGTTACAGGGGTGGGCGGTCAGCCTGTCAGTGCTCAGACCATACACATTACTGCAGAGGTTTCAGGGGTGGGGGGTCAGCCTGTCAGTGCTCAGACCATATGCATTACTGCAGAGATTACAGGGGTGGGCGGTCAGCCTGTCAGTGCTCAGACCATACGCATTACTGCAGAGGTTACAGAGGTGGGGGGTCAGCCTGTCAGTGCTCAGACCATATGCATTACTGCAGAGGTTACAGAGGTGGGGGGTCAGCCTGTCAGTGCTCAGACCATAAGCATTACTGCAGAGGTTACAGGGGTGGGAGGTTAGCCTGTCAGTGCTCAGACCATATGCATTACTGCAGAGGTTACAGAGGTGGGGGGTCAACCTGTCAGTGCTCAGACCATACGCATTACTGCAGAGGTTACAGAGGTGGGGCGGTCAGCCTGTCAGTGCTCAGACCATATGCATTACTCCAGAGGTTACAGGGGTGGGGGGTCAGCCTGTCAGTGCTCAGACCATACGCATTACTACAGAGGTGGGGGGGTCAGCCTGTCAGTGCTCAGACCATATGCATTACTGCAGAGGTTACAGGGGTGGGGGGTCAGTCTGTCAGTGCTCAGACCATACGCATTACTGCAGAGGTTACAGGGGTGGGGGGTCAGCCTGTCAGTGCTCAGACCATTTGCATTACTGCAGAGGTTACAGAGGTGGGGGGTCAGCCTGTCAGTGCTCAGACCATACGCATTACTGCAGAGGTTACAGGGGTGGGGGGTCAGCCTGTCAGTGCTCAGACCATAAGCATTACTGCAGAGGTTACAGGGGTAGGGGGTCAGTCTGTCAGTTCTCAGACCATATGCATTAGTGCTGAGGTTACAGGGGTGGGGGGTCAGCCTGTCAGTGCTCAGACCATACGCATTACTGCAGAGGTTACAGGTGGGGGGTCAGCCTGTCAGTGCTCAGACCATACGCATTACTGCAGAGGTTACAGAGGTGGGGGGTCAGCCTGTCAGTGCTCAGACCATACGCATTACTGTAGAGGTTACAGAGGTGGGGGGTCAGCCTGTCAGTGCTCAGACCATACGCATTACTGCAGAGGTTACAGGGGTGGGGGGTCAGCCTGTCAGTGCTCAGACCATACGCATTACTGCAGAGGTTACAGGGGTGGGCGGTCAGCCTGTCAGTGCTCAGACCATATGCATTACTGCAGAGGTTACAGGGGTGGGCGGTCAGCCTGTCAGTGCTCAGACCATACGCATTACTGCAGAGGTTACAGAGGTGGGGGGTCAGCCTGTCAGTGCTCAGACCATATGCATTACTGCAGAGGTTACAGGGGTGGGGGGGTCAGTCTGTCAGTGCTCAGACCATATGCATTACTGCAGAGGTTACAGGGGTGGGGGGTCAGTCTGTCAGTGCTCAGACCATACGCATTACTGCAGAGGTTACAGGGGTGGGGGGTCAGCCTGTCAGTGCTCAGACCATACGCATTACTGCAGAGGTTACAGAGGTGGGGGGTCAGCCTGTCAGTGCTCAGACCATACGCATTACTGCAGAGGTTACAGGGGTGGGGGGTCAGTCTGTCAGTGCTCAGACCATACGCATTACTGCAGAGGTTACAGGGGTGGGGGGTCAGTCTGTCAGTGCTCAGACCATACGCATTACTGCAGAGGTTACAGAGGTGGGGGGTCAGCCTGTCAGTGCTCAGACCATATGCATTACTGCAGAGGTTACAGGGGTGGGGGGTCAGTCTGTCAGTTCTCAGACCATATGCATTAGTGCTGAGGTTACAGGGGTGGGGGGTCAGCCTGTCAGTGCTCAGACCATACGCATTACTGCAGAGGTTACAGGGGTGGGGGGTCAGCCTGTCAGTGCTCAGACCATACGCATTACTGCAGAGGTTACAGGGGTGGGCGGTCAGCCTGTCAGTGCTCAGACCATATGCATTACTACAGAGGTTACAGGGGTGGGGGGTCAGCCTGTCAGTGCTCAGACCATATGCATTACTGCAGAGGTTACAGGGGTGGGCGGTCAGCCTGTCAGTGCTCAGACCATATGCATTACTGCAGAGGTTACAGGGGTGGGGGGTCAGTCTGTCAGTGCTCAGACCATACGCATTACTGCAGAGGTTACAGAGGTGGGGGTCAGCCTGTCAGTGCTCAGACCATACGCATTACTGCAGAGGTTACAATGGTGGGCGGTCAGCCTGTCAGTGCTCAGACAATACGCATTACTGCAGAGGTTACAGGGGTGGGGGGTCAGCCTGTCAGTGCTCAGACCATACGCATTACTGCAGAGGTTACAGAGGTGGGGGGTCAGCCTGTCAGTGCTCAGACCATATGCATTACTGCAGAGGTTACAGGGGTGGGGGGTCAGTCTGTCAGTGCTCAGACCATATGCATTACTGCAGAGGTTACAGGGGTGGGGGGTCAGTCTGTCAGTGCTCAGACCATACGCATTACTGCAGGGGTGGGGGGTCAGCCTGTCAGTGCTCAGACCATTTGCATTACTGCAGAGGTTACAGAGGTGGGGGGTCAGCCTGTCAGTGCTCAGACCATACGCATTACTGCAGAGGTTACAGGGGTGGGGGGTCAGCCTGTCAGTGCTCAGACCATACGCATTACTGCAGAGGTTACAGGGGTGGGGGGTCAGCCTGTCAGTGCTCAGACCATACACATTGCTGCAGAGGTTACAGAGGTGGGGGGTCAGCCTGTCAGTGCTCAGACCATACGCATTACTGCAGAGGTTACAGGGGTGGGGGGTCAGCCTGTCAGTGCTAAGACCATACGCATTACTGCAGAGGTTACAGGGGTGGGGGGTCAGCCTGTCAGTGCTCAGACCATACGCATTACTGCAGAGGTTACAGGGGTGGGGGGTCAGCCTGTCAGTGCTCAGACCATACACATTGCTGCAGAGGTTACAGAGGTGGGGGGTCAGCCTGTCAGTGCTCAGACCATACGCATTACTGCAGAGGTTACAGGGGTGGGCGGTCAGCCTGTCAGTGCTCAGACCATACGCATTACTGCAGAGGTTACAGAGGTGGGGGGTCAGCCTGTCAGTGCTCAGACCATACGCATTACTGCAGAGGTTACAGAGGTGGCGGGTCAGCCTGTCAGTGCTCAGACCATATGCATTACTGCAGAGGTTACAGGGGTGGGGGGTCAGTCTGTCAGTGCTCAGACCATATGCATTACTGCAGAGGTTACAGGGGTGGGGGGTCAGTCTGTCAGTGCTCAGACCATATGCATTACTGCAGAGGTTGCAGGGGTGGGGGGTCAGCCTGTCAGTGCTCAGACCATTTCCATTACTGCAGAGGTTACAGAGGTGGGGGGGTCAGCCTGTCAGTGCTCAGACCATTTCCATTACTGCAGAGGTTACAGGGGTGGGGGGGTCAGCCTGTCAGTGCTCAGACCATAAGCATTACTGCAGAGGTTACAGGGGTAGGGGGTCAGCCTGTCAGTGCTCAGACCATATGCATTAGTGCTGAGGTTACAGGGGTGGGGGGTCAGCCTGTCAGTGCTCAGACCATAGGCATTACTGCAGAGGTTACAGAGGTGGGGGGTCAGCCTGTCAGTGCTCAGACCATACGCATTACTGCAGAGGTTACAGAGGTGGGGGGTTAGCCTGTCAGTGTTCAGACCATACGCATTACTGCATAGGTTACAGGGGTGGGAGTTTAGCCTGTCAGTGCTCAGACCATATGCATTACTGCAGAGGTTACAGGGGTGGGCGGTCAGCCTGTCAGTGCTCAGACCATTTGCATTACTGCAGAGGTGGGGGGTCAGCCTGTCAGTGCTCAGACCATACGCATTACTGCAGAGGTTACAGGGGTGGGGGGTCAGCCTGTCAGTGCTCAGACCATAAGCATTACTGCAGAGGTTACAGGCGTGGGGGGTCAGTCTGTCAGTTCTCAGACCATATGCATTAGTGCTGAGGTTACAGGGGTGGGCGATCAGCCTGTCAGTGCTCAGACCATACGCATTACTGCAGAGGTTACAGGGGTGGGGGGTTAGCCTGTCAGTGCTCAGACCATATGCATTACTGCAGAGGTTACAGGGGTGGGGGGTCAGCCTGTCAGTGCTCAGACCATACGCATTACTGCAGAGGTTACAGAGGTGGGGGGTCAGCCTGTCAGTGCTCAGACCATAAGCATTACTGCAGAGGTTACAGGCGTGGGGGGTCAGTCTGTCAGTTCTCAGACCATATGCATTAGTGCTGAGGTTACAGGGATGGGCGATCAGCCTGTCAGTGCTCAGACCATACGCATTACTGCAGAGGTTACAGGGGTGGGAGGTTAGCCTGTCAGTGCTCAGACCATATGCATTACTGCAGAGGTTACAGGGGTGGGCGGTCAGCATGTCAGTGCTCAGACCATACGCATTACTGCAGAGGTTACAGGGGTGGGCGGTCAGCCTGTCAGTGCTCAGACCATATGCATTACTACAGAGGTTACAGGGGTGGGAGGTTAGCCTGTCAGTGCTCAGACCATATGCATTACTGCAGAGGTTACAGAGGTGGGGGGTCAGCCTGTCAGTGCTCAGACCATACACATTGCTGCAGAGGTTACAGGGGTGGGGGGTCAGTCTGTCAGTGCTCAGACCATACGCATTACTGCAGAGGTTACAGGGGTGGGGGGTCAGCCTGTCAGTGCTCAGACCATTTGCATTACTGCAGAGGTTACAGAGGTGGGGGGTCAGCCTGTCAGTGCTCAGACCATATGCATTACTGCAGAGGTTTCAGGGGTGGGGGGTCAGCCTGTCAGTGCTCAGACCATATGCATTACTGCAGAGATTACAGGGGTGGGCGGTCAGCCTGTCAGTGCTCAGACCATACGCATTACTGCAGAGGTTACAGGGGTGGGAGGTTAGCCTGTCAGTGCTCAGACCATACGCATTACTGCAGAGGTTACAGAGGTGGGGGGGTCAGCCTGTCAGTGCTCAGACCATATGCATTACTGCAGAGGTTACAGGGGTGGGGGGTCAGTCTGTCAGTGCTCAGACCATACGCATTACTGCAGAGGTTACAGGGGTGGGGGGTCAGCCTGTCAGTGCTCAGACCATTTGCATTACTGCAGAGGTTACAGAGGTGGGGGGTCAGCCTGTCAGTGCTCAGACCATACGCATTACTGCAGAGGTTACAGGGGTGGGGGGTCAGCCTGTCAGTGCTCAGACCATAAGCATTACTGCAGAGGTTACAGGGGTAGGGGGTCAGTCTGTCAGTTCTCAGACCATATGCATTAGTGCTGAGGTTACAGGGGTGGGGGGTCAGCCTGTCAGTGCTCAGACCATACGCATTACTGCAGAGGTTACAGGTGGGGGGTCAGCCTGTCAGTGCTCAGACCATACGCATTACTGCAGAGGTTACAGAGGTGGGGGGTCAGCCTGTCAGTGCTCAGACCATACGCATTACTGTAGAGGTTACAGAGGTGGGGGGTCAGCCTGTCAGTGCTCAGACCATACGCATTACTGCAGAGGTTACAGGGGTGGGGGGTCAGCCTGTCAGTGCTCAGACCATACGCATTTCTGCAGAGGTTACAGGGGTGGGCGGTCAGCCTGTCAGTGCTCAGACCATATGCATTACTGCAGAGGTTACAGGGGTGGGCGGTCAGCCTGTCAGTGCTCAGACCATACGCATTACTGCAGAGGTTACAGAGGTGGGGGGTCAGCCTGTCAGTGCTCAGACCATATGCATTACTGCAGAGGTTACAGGGGTGGGGGGGTCAGTCTGTCAGTGCTCAGACCATATGCATTACTGCAGAGGTTACAGGGGTGGGGGGTCAGTCTGTCAGTGCTCAGACCATACGCATTACTGCAGAGGTTACAGGGGTGGGGGGTCAGCCTGTCAGTGCTCAGACCATACGCATTACTGCAGAGGTTACAGAGGTGGGGGGTCAGCCTGTCAGTGCTCAGACCATACGCATTACTGCAGAGGTTACAGGGGTGGGGGGTCAGTCTGTCAGTGCTCAGACCATACGCATTACTGCAGAGGTTACAGGGGTGGGGGGTCAGTCTGTCAGTGCTCAGACCATACGCATTACTGCAGAGGTTACAGAGGTGGGGGGTCAGCCTGTCAGTGCTCAGACCATATGCATTACTGCAGAGGTTACAGGGGTGGGGGGTCAGTCTGTCAGTTCTCAGACCATATGCATTAGTGCTGAGGTTACAGGGGTGGGGGGTCAGCCTGTCAGTGCTCAGACCATACGCATTACTGCAGAGGTTACAGGGGTGGGGGGTCAGCCTGTCAGTGCTCAGACCATACGCATTACTGCAGAGGTTACAGGGGTGGGCGGTCAGCCTGTCAGTGCTCAGACCATATGCATTACTGCAGAGGTTACAGGGGTGGGGGGTCAGCCTGTCAGTGCTCAGACCATATGCATTACTGCAGAGGTTACAGGGGTGGGCGGTCAGCCTGTCAGTGCTCAGACCATATGCATTACTGCAGAGGTTACAGGGGTGGGGGGTCAGTCTGTCAGTGCTCAGACCATACGCATTACTGCAGAGGTTACAGGGGTGGGGGGTCAGCCTGTCAGTGCTCAGACCATACGCATTACTGCAGAGGTTACAATGGTGGGCGGTCAGCCTGTCAGTGCTCAGACAATACGCATTACTGCAGAGGTTACAGGGGTGGGGGGTCAGCCTGTCAGTGCTCAGACCATACGCATTACTGCAGAGGTTACAGAGGTGGGGGGTCAGCCTGTCAGTGCTCAGACCATATGCATTACTGCAGAGGTTACAGGGGTGGGGGGTCAGTCTGTCAGTGCTCAGACCATATGCATTACTGCAGAGGTTACAGGGGTGGGGGGTCAGTCTGTCAGTGCTCAGACCATACGCATTACTGCAGGGGTGGGGGGTCAGCCTGTCAGTGCTCAGACCATTTGCATTACTGCAGAGGTTACAGAGGTGGGGGGTCAGCCTGTCAGTGCTCAGACCATACACATTGCTGCAGAGGTTACAGAGGTGGGGGGTCAGCCTGTCAGTGCTCAGACCATACGCATTACTGCAGAGGTTACAGAGGTGGCGGGTTAGCCTGTCAGTGTTCAGACCATACGCATTACTGCATAGGTTACAGGGGTGGGAGTTTAGCCTGTCAGTGCTCAGACCATATGCATTACTGCAGAGGTTACAGGGGTGGGGGGTCAGCCTGTCAGTGCTCAGACCATACGCATTACTGCAGAGGTTACAGAGGTGGGGGGTCAGCCTGTCAGTGCTCAGACCATAAGCATTACTGCAGAGGTTACAGGCGTGGGGGGTCAGTCTGTCAGTTCTCAGACCATATGCATTAGTGCTGAGGTTACAGGGATGGGCGATCAGCCTGTCAGTGCTCAGACCATACGCATTACTGCAGAGGTTACAGGGGTGGGAGGTTAGCCTGTCAGTGCTCAGACCATATGCATTACTGCAGAGGTTACAGGGGTGGGCGGTCAGCATGTCAGTGCTCAGACCATACGCATTACTGCAGAGGTTACAGGGGTGGGCGGTCAGCCTGTCAGTGCTCAGACCATATGCATTACTGCAGAGGTTACAGGGGTGGGAGGTTAGCCTGTCAGTGCTCAGACCATATGCATTACTGCAGAGGTTACAGAGGTGGGGGGTCAGCCTGTCAGTGCTCAGACCATATGCATTACTGCAGAGGTTACAGGGGTGGGCGGTCAGCATGTCAGTGCTCAGACCATACGCATTACTGCAGAGGTTACAGGGGTGGGCGGTCAGCCTGTCAGTGCTCAGACCATATGCATTACTGCAGAGGTTACAGGGGTGGGGGGTCAGCCTGTCAGTGCTCAGACCATAAGCATTACTGCAGAGGTTACAGGGGTGGGGGGTCAGCCTGTCAGTGCTCAGACCATAAGCATTACTGCAGAGGTTACAGGGGTGGGGGGTTAGCCTGTCAGTGCTCAGACCATACGCATTACTGCAGAGGTTACAGGGGTGGGGGGTCAGCCTGTCAGTGCTCAGACCATAAGCATTACTGCAGAGGTTACAGGCGTGGGGGGTCAGTCTGTCAGTTCTCAGACCATATGCATTAGTGCTGAGGTTACAGGGGTGGGCGATCAGCCTGTCAGTGCTCAGACCATACGCATTACTGCAGAGGTTACAGGGGTGGGAGGTTAGCCTGTCAGTGCTCAGACCATATGCATTACTGCAGAGGTTACAGGGGTGGGCGGTCAGCATGTCAGTGCTCAGACCATACGCATTACTGCATAGGTTACAGGGGTGGGCGGTCAGCCTGTCAGTGCTCAGACCATATGCATTACTGCAGAGGTTACAGCGGTGGGAGGTTAGCCTGTCAGTGCTCAGACCATACGCATTACTGCAGAGGTTACAGGGTTGGGGGGTCAGCCTGTCAGTGCTCAGACCATATGCATTACTGCAGAGGTTACAGGGGTGGGCAGTCAGCCTGTCAGTGCTCAGACCATATGCATTACTGCAGAGGTTACAGGGGTGGGGGGTCAGCCTGTCAGTGCTCAGACCATATGCATTACTGCAGAGGTTACAGGGGTGGGCGGTCAGCCTGTCAGTGCTCAGACCATATGCATTACTGCAGAGGTTACAGGGGTGGGGGGTCAGTCTGTCAGTGCTCAGACCATACGCATTACTGCAGAGGTTACAGGGGTGGGGGTCAGCCTGTCAGTGCTCAGACCATACGCATTACTGTAGAGGTTACAGAGGTGGGGGGTCAGCCTGTCAGTGCTCAGACCATACGCATTACTGCAGAGGTTACAATGGTGGGCGGTCAGCCTGTCAGTGCTCAGACCATACGCATTACTGCAGAGGTTACAGGGGTGGGGGGTCAGCCTGTCAGTGCTCAGACCATACGCATTACTGCAGAGGTTACAGAGGTGGGGGGTCAGCCTGTCAGTGCTCAGACCATACGCATTACTGCAGAGGTTACAGAGGTGGGGGGTCAGCCTGTCAGTGCTCAGACCATATGCATTACTGCAGAGGTTACAGGGGTGGGGGGTCAGTCTGTCAGTGCTCAGACCATATGCATTACTGCAGAGGTTACAGGGGTGGGGGGTCAGTCTGTCAGTGCTCAGACCATACGCATTACTGCAGAGGTTACAGGGGTGGGGGGTCAGCCTGTCAGTGCTCAGACCATACGCATTACTGCAGAGGTTACAGGGGTGGGGGGTCAGCCTGTCAGTGCTCAGACCATATGCATTACTGCAGAGGTTACAGGGGTGGGCGGTCAGCCTGTCAGTGCTCAGACCATACACATTACTGCAGAGGTTTCAGGGGTGGGGGGTCAGCCTGTCAGTGCTCAGACCATACGCATTACTGCAGAGATTACAGAGGTGGGGGGTCAGCCTGTCAGTGCTCAGACCATATGCATTACTGCAGAGATTACAGGGGTGGGCGGTCAGCCTGTCAGTGCTCAGACCATACGCATTACTGCAGAGGTTACAGGGGTGGGAGGTTAGCCTGTCAGTGCTCAGACCATATGCATTACTGCAGAGGTTACAGAGGTGGGGGGTCAACCTGTCAGTGCTCAGACCATACGCATTACTGCAGAGGTTACAGAGGTGGGGCGGTCAGCCTGTCAGTGCTCAGACCATATACATTACTCCAGAGGTTACAGGGGTGGGGGGTCAGCCTGTCAGTGCTCAGACCATACGCATTACTGCAGAGGTTACAGAGGTGGGGGGGTCAGCCTGTCAGTGCTCAGACCATATGCATTACTGCAGAGGTTACAGGGGTGGGGGGTCAGCCTGTCAGTGCTCAGACCATTTGCATTACTGCAGAGGTTACAGAGGTGGGGGGTCAGCCTGTCAGTGCTCAGACCATACGCATTACTGCAGAGGTTACAGGGGTGGGGGGTCAGCCTGTCAGTGCTCAGACCATAAGCATTACTGCAGAGGTTACAGGGGTAGGGGGTCAGTCTGTCAGTTCTCAGACCATATGCATTAGTGCTGAGGTTACAGGGGTGGGGGGTCAGCCTGTCAGTGCTCAGACCATACGCATTACTGCAGAGGTTACAGAGGTGGGGGGTCAGCCTGTCAGTGCTCAGACCATACGCATTACTGTAGAGGTTACAGAGGTGGGGGGTCAGCCTGTCAGTGCTCAGACCATACGCATTACTGCAGAGGTTACAGGGGTGGGGGGTCAGCCTGTCAGTGCTCAGACCATACGCATTACTGCAGAGGTTACAGGGGTGGGCGGTCAGCCTGTCAGTGCTCAGACCATATGCATTACTGCAGAGGTTACAGGGGTGGGCGGTCAGCCTGTCAGTGCTCAGACCATACGCATTACTGCAGAGGTTACAGAGGTGGGGGGTCAGCCTGTCAGTGCTCAGACCATATGCATTACTGCAGAGGTTACAGGGGTGGGGGGGTCAGTCTGTCAGTGCTCAGACCATATGCATTACTGCAGAGGTTACAGGGGTGGGGGGTCAGTCTGTCAGTGCTCAGACCATACGCATTACTGCAGAGGTTACAAGGGTGGGGGGTCAGCCTGTCAGTGCTCAGACCATACGCATTACTGCAGAGATTACAGAGGTGGGGGGTCAGCCTGTCAGTGCTCAGACCATACGCATTACTGCAGAGGTTACAGGGGTGGGCGGTCAGCCTGTCAGTGCTCAGACCATATGCATTACTGCAGAGGTTACAGGGGTGGGGGGTCAGCCTGTCAGTGCTCAGACCATATGCATTACTGCAGAGGTTACAGGGGTGGGCGGTCAGCCTGTCAGTGCTCAGACCATATGCATTACTGCAGAGGTTACAGGGGTGGGGGGTCAGTCTGTCAGTGCTCAGACCATACGCATTACTGCAGAGGTTACAGAGGTGGGGGTCAGCCTGTCAGTGCTCAGACCATACGCATTACTGCAGAGGTTACAATGGTGGGCGGTCAGCCTGTCAGTGCTCAGACAATACGCATTACTGCAGAGGTTACAGGGGTGGGAGGTTAGCCTGTCAGTGCTCAGACCATATGCATTACTGCAGAGGTTACAGGGGTGGGAGGTTAGCCTGTCAGTGCTCAGACCATATGCATTACTGCAGAGGTTACAGAGGTGGGGGGTCAACCTGTCAGTGCTCAGACCATACGCATTACTGCAGAGGTTACAGAGGTGGGGCGGTCAGCCTGTCAGTGCTCAGACCATATACATTACTCCAGAGGTTACAGGGGTGGGGGGTCAGCCTGTCAGTGCTCAGACCATACGCATTACTGCAGAGGTTACAGAGGTGGGGGGGTCAGCCTGTCAGTGCTCAGACCATATGCATTACTGCAGAGGTTACAGGGGTGGGGGGTCAGCCTGTCAGTGCTCAGACCATTTGCATTACTGCAGAGGTTACAGAGGTGGGGGGTCAGCCTGTCAGTGCTCAGACCATACGCATTACTGCAGAGGTTACAGGGGTGGGGGGTCAGCCTGTCAGTGCTCAGACCATAAGCATTACTGCAGAGGTTACAGGGGTAGGGGGTCAGTCTGTCAGTTCTCAGACCATATGCATTAGTGCTGAGGTTACAGGGGTGGGGGGTCAGCCTGTCAGTGCTCAGACCATACGCATTACTGCAGAGGTTACAGAGGTGGGGGGTCAGCCTGTCAGTGCTCAGACCATACGCATTACTGTAGAGGTTACAGAGGTGGGGGGTCAGCCTGTCAGTGCTCAGACCATACGCATTACTGCAGAGGTTACAGGGGTGGGGGGTCAGCCTGTCAGTGCTCAGACCATACGCATTACTGCAGAGGTTACAGGGGTGGGCGGTCAGCCTGTCAGTGCTCAGACCATATGCATTACTGCAGAGGTTACAGGGGTGGGCGGTCAGCCTGTCAGTGCTCAGACCATACGCATTACTGCAGAGGTTACAGAGGTGGGGGGTCAGCCTGTCAGTGCTCAGACCATATGCATTACTGCAGAGGTTACAGGGGTGGGGGGGTCAGTCTGTCAGTGCTCAGACCATATGCATTACTGCAGAGGTTACAGGGGTGGGGGGTCAGTCTGTCAGTGCTCAGACCATACGCATTACTGCAGAGGTTACAAGGGTGGTGGGTCAGCCTGTCAGTGCTCAGACCATACGCATTACTGCAGAGATTACAGAGGTGGGGGGTCAGCCTGTCAGTGCTCAGACCATACGCATTACTGCAGAGGTTACAGGGGTGGGCGGTCAGCCTGTCAGTGCTCAGACCATATGCATTACTGCAGAGGTTACAGGGGTGGGGGGTCAGCCTGTCAGTGCTCAGACCATATGCATTACTGCAGAGGTTACAGGGGTGGGCGGTCAGCCTGTCAGTGCTCAGACCATATGCATTACTGCAGAGGTTACAGGGGTGGGGGGTCAGTCTGTCAGTGCTCAGACCATACGCATTACTGCAGAGGTTACAGAGGTGGGGGTCAGCCTGTCAGTGCTCAGACCATACGCATTACTGCAGAGGTTACAATGGTGGGCGGTCAGCCTGTCAGTGCTCAGACAATACGCATTACTGCAGAGGTTACAGGGGTGGGGGGTCAGCCTGTCAGTGCTCAGACCATACGCATTACTGCAGAGGTTACAGAGGTGGGGGGTCAGCCTGTCAGTGCTCAGACCATATGCATTACTGCAGAGGTTACAGGGGTGGGGGGTCAGTCTGTCAGTGCTCAGACCATATGCATTACTGCAGAGGTTACAGGGGTGGGGGGTCAGTCTGTCAGTGCTCAGACCATACGCATTACTGCAGGGGTGGGGGGTCAGCCTGTCAGTGCTCAGACCATTTGCATTACTGCAGAGGTTACAGAGGTGGGGGGTCAGCCTGTCAGTGCTCAGACCATACGCATTACTGCAGAGGTTACAGGGGTGGGGGGTCAGCCTGTCAGTGCTCAGACCATAAGCATTACTGCAGAGGTTACAGTGGTGGGGGGTCAGTCTGTCAGTTCTCAGACCATATGCATTAGTGCTGAGGTTACAGGGGTGGGGGGTCAGCCTGTCAGTGCTCAGACCATACGCATTACTGCAGAGGTTACAGGGGTGGGGGGTCAGCCTGTCAGTGCTCAGACCATATGCATTACTGCAGAGGTTACAGGGGTGGGCGGTCAGCCTGTCAGTGCTCAGACCATACGCATTACTGCAGAGGTTTCAGGGGTGGGGGGTCAGCCTGTCAGTGCTCAGACCGTATGCATTACTGCAGAGGTTACAGGGGTGGGCGGTCAGCCTGTCAGTGCTCAGACCATACGCATTACTGCAGAGGTTACAGGGGTGGGAGGTTAGCCTGTCAGTGCTCAGACCATACGCATTACTGCAGAGGTTACAGGGGTGGGGGGTCAGTCTGTCAGTGCTCAGACCATACGCATTACTGCAGAGGTTACAGAGGTGGGGGGTCAGCCTGTCAGTGCTCAGACCATATGCATTACTGCAGAGGTTACAGGGGTGGGGGGGTCAGTCTGTCAGTGCTCAGACCATATGCATTACTGCAGAGGTTACAGGGGTGGGGGGTCAGTCTGTCAGTTCTCAGACCATATGCATTAGTGCTGAGGTTACAGGGGTGGGGGGTCAGCCTGTCAGTGCTCAGACCATACGCATTACTGCAGAGGTTACAGGGGTGGGGGGTCAGCCTGTCAGTGCTCAGACCATACGCATTACTGCAGAGGTTACAGGGGTGGGGGGTCAGCCTGTCAGTGCTCAGACCATACACATTGCTGCAGGGGTTACAGAGGTGGGGGCTCAGCCTGTCAGTGCTCAGACCATACGCATTACTGCAGAGGTTACAGGGGTGGGGGGTCAGCCTGTCAGTGCTCAGACCATACACATTGCTGCAGAGGTTACAGAGGTGGGGGGTCAGCCTGTCCGTGCTCAGACCATACGCATTACTGCAGAGGTTACAATGGTGGGCGGTCAGCCTGTCAGTGCTCAGACCATACGCATTACTGCAGAGGTTACAGGGGTGGGGGGTCAGCCTGTCAGTGCTCAGACCATACGCATTACTGCAGAGGTTACAGAGGTGGGGTTTCAGCCTGTCAGTGCTCAGACCATACGCATTACTGCAGAGGTTACAGAGGTGGGGGGTCAGCCTGTCAGTGCTCAGACCATATGCATTACTGCAGAGGTTACAGGGGTGGGGGGTCAGTCTGTCAGTGCTCAGACCATATGCATTACTGCAGAGGTTACAGGGGTGGGGGGTCAGTCTGTCAGTGCTCAGACCATACGCATTACTGCAGAGGTTACAGGGGTGGGGGGTCAGCCTGTCAGTGCTCAGACCATATGCATTACTGCAGAGGTTACAGGGGTGGGGGGTCAGTCTGTCAGTGCTCAGACCATACGCATTACTGCAGAGGTTACAGGGGTGGGGGGTCAGCCTGTCAGTGCTCAGACCATACGCATTACTGCAGAGGTTACAGGGGTGGGGGGTCAGCCTGTCAGTGCTCAGACCATATGCATTAGTGCAGAGGTTACAGGGGTGGGGGGTCAGTCTGTCAGTTCTCAGACCATATGCATTAGTGCTGAGGTTACAGGGGTGGGGGATCAGCCTGTCAGTTCTCAGACCATACGCATTACTGCAGAGGTTACAGGGGTGGGAGGTTAGCCTGTCAGTGCTCAGACCATACGCATTACTGCAGAGGTTACAATGGTGGGCGGTCAGCCTGTCAGTGCTCAGACCATACGCATTACTGCAGAGGTTATAGGGGTGGGGGGTCAGCCTGTCAGTGCTCAGACCATACGCATTACTGCAGAGGTTACAGAGGTGGGGGGTCAGCCTGTCAGTGCTCAGACCAAACGCATTACTGCAGAGGTTACAGAGGTGGGGGGTCAGCCTGTCAGTGCTCAGACCATATGCATTACTGCAGAGGTTACAGGGGTGGGGGGTCAGTCTGTCAGTGCTCAGACCATATGCATTACTACAGAGGTTACAGGGGTGGGGGGTCAGTCTGTCAGTGCTCAGACCATACGCATTACTGCAGAGGTTACAGGGGTGGGCGGTCAGCCTGTCAGTGCTCAGACCATACGCATTACTGTAGAGGTTACAGAGGTGGGGGGTCAGCCTGTCAGTGCTCAGACCATACGCATTACTGCAGAGGTTACAGGGGTGGGGGGTCAGCCTGTCAGTGCTCAGACCATATGCATTACTGCAGAGGTTACAGGGGTGGGGGGTCAGCCTGTCAGTGCTCAGACCATACGCATTACTGCAGAGGTTACAGGGGTGGGGGGGTCAGCCTGTCAGTCCTCAGACCATAAGCATTACTGCAGAGGTTACAGGGGTGGGAGGTTAGCCTGTCAGTGCTCAGACCATACGCATTACTGCAGAGGTTACAGAGGTGGGGGGTCAGCCTGTCAGTGCTCAGACCATACGCATTACTGCAGAGCTTACAGGGGTGGGGGGTCAGCCTGTCAGTGCTCAGACCATAAGCATTACTGCAGAGGTTACAGGGGTGGGGGGTCAGTCTGTCAGTTCTCAGACCATATGCATTAGTGCTGAGGTTACAGGGGTGGGGGGTCAGCCTGTCAGTGCTCAGACCATACGCATTACTGCAGAGGTTACATGGGTGGGCGGTCAGCCTGTCAGTGCTCAGACCATACGCATTACTGCAGAGGTTTCAGGGGTGGGGGGTCAGCCTGTCAGTGCTCAGACCATAAGCATTACTGCAGAGGTTACAGGGGTGGGGGGTCAGTCTGTCAGTTCTCAGACCATATGCATTAGTGCTGAGGTTACAGGGGTGGGGGGTCAGCCTGTCAGTGCTCAGACCATACGCATTACTGCAGAGGTTACAGGGGTGGGAGGTTAGCCTGTCAGTGCTCAGACCATACGCATTACTGCAGAGGTTACAGAAGAGGGGGGTCAGCCTGTCAGTGCTCAGACCATACGCATTACTGCAGAGGTTACAGGGGTGGGGGGTCAGCCTGTCAGTGCTCAGACCATAAGCATTACTGCAGAGGTTACAGGGGTGGGGGGTCAGTCTGTCAGTTCTCAGACCATATGCATTAGTGCTGAGGTTACAGGGGTGGGCGGTCAGCCTGTCAGTGCTCAGACCATACGCATTACTGCAGAGGTTACAGGGGTGGGCGGTCAGCCTGTCAGTGCTCAGACCATACGCATTACTGCAGAGGTTTCAGGGGTGGGGGGTCAGCCTGTCAGTGCTCAGACCATATGCATTACTGCAGAGGTTACAGGGGTGGGCGGTCAGCCTGTCAGTGCTCAGACCATATGCATTACTGCAGAGGTTACAGGGGTGGGAGGTTAGCCTGTCAGTGCTCAGACCATACGCATTACTGCAGAGGTTACAGGGGTGGGCGGTCAGCCTGTCAGTGCTCAGACCATATGCATTACTGCAGAGGTTACAGGGGTGGGAGGTTAGCCTGTCAGTGCTCAGACCATATGCATTACTGCAGAGGTTACAGGGGTGGGGGGGGTCAGCCTGTCAGTGCTCAGACCATATGCATTACTGCAGAGGTTACAGGGGTGGGCGGTCAGCCTGTCAGTGCTCAGACCATACGCATTACTGCAGAGGTTACAGGGGTGGGAGGTTAGCCTGTCAGTGCTCAGACCATATGCATTACTGCAGAGGTTACAGAGGTGGGGGGTCAGCCTGTCAGTGCTCAGACCATATGCATTACTGCAGAGGTTACAGGGGTGGGCGGTCAGCATGTCAGTGCTCAGACCATACGCATTACTGCAGAGGTTACAGGGGTGGGGGGTCAGCCTGTCAGTGCTCAGACCATACGCATTACTGCAGAGTTTACAGGGGTTGGCGGTCAGCCTGTCAGTGCTCAGACCATACGCATTACTGCAGAGGTTACAGAGGTGGGCGGTCAGCCTGTCAGTGCTCAGACCATACTCATTACTGCAGAGGTTACAGAGGTGGGGGTCAGCCTGTCAGTGCTCAGACCATACGCATTACTGCAGAGGTTACAATGGTGGGCGGTCAGCCTGTCAGTGCTCACACCATACGCATTACTGCAGAGGTTACAGGGGTGGGGGGTCAGCCTGTCAGTGCTCAGACCATACGCATTACTGCAGAGGTTACAGAGGTGGGGGGTCAGCCTGTCAGTGCTCAGACCATACTCATTACTGCAGAGGTTACAGAGGTGGGGGTCAGCCTGTCAGTGCTCAGACCATACGCATTACTGCAGAGGTTACAATGGTGGGCGGTCAGCCTGTCAGTGCTCACACCATACGCATTACTGCAGAGGTTACAGGGGTGGGGGGTCAGCCTGTCAGTGCTCAGACCATACGCATTACTGCAGAGGTTACAGAGGTGGGGGGTCAGCCTGTCAGTGCTCACACCATACGCATTACTGCAGAGGTTACAGGGGTGGGGGGTCAGCCTGTCAGTGCTCAGACCATACGCATTACTGCAGAGGTTACAGGGGTGGGGGGTCAGCCTGTCAGTGCTCAGACCATATGCATTACTGCAGAGGTTACAGGGGTGGGGGGTCAGTCTGTCAGTGCTCAGACCATACGCATTACTGCAGAGGTTACAGGGGTGGGGGGTCAGCCTGTCAGTGCTCAGACCATTTGCATTACTGCAGAGGTTACAGAGGTGGGGGGTCAGCCTGTCAGTGCTCAGACCATACGCATTACTGCAGAGGTTACAGGGGTGGGGGGTCAGCCTGTCAGTGCTCAGACCATACGCATTACTGCAGAGGTTACAGTGGTGGGGGGTCAGCCTGTCAGTGCTCAGACCATAAGCATTACTGCAGAGGTTACAGAGGTGGGGGGTCAGCCTGGCAGTGCTCAGACCATACGCATTACTGCAGAGGTTACAGGGGTGGGGGGTCAGCCTGTCAGTGCTCAGACCATAAGCATTACTGCAGAGGTTACAGGGGTGGGGGGTCAGTCTCAGTGCTCAGACCATACGCATTACTGCAGAGGTTACAGAGGTGGGGGGTCAGCCTGTCAGTGCTCAGACCATACGCATTACTGTAGAGGTTACAGAGGTGGGGGGTCAGCCTGTCAGTGCTCAGACCATACGCATTACTGCAGAGGTTACAGGGGTGGGGGGTCAGCCTGTCAGTGCTCAGACCATACGCATTACTGCAGCGGTTACAGAGGTGGGGGGTAAGCCTGTCAGTGCTCAGACCATATGCATTACTGCAGAGGTTACAGGGGTGGGGGGTCAGTCTGTCAGTGCTCAGACCATACGCATTACTGCAGAGGTTACAGGGGTGGGGGGTCAGTCTGTCAGTGCTCAGACCATACGCATTACTGCAGAGGTTACAGAGGTGGGGGGTCAGCCTGTCAGTGCTCAGACCATATGCATTACTGCAGAGGTTACAGGGGTGGGGGGTCAGCCTGTCAGTGCTCAGACCATATGCATTACTGCAGAGGTTACAGAGGTGGGGGGTCAGCCTGTCAGTGCTCAGACCATATGCATTACTGCAGAGGTTACAGGGGTGGGGGGTCAGTCTGTCAGTGCTCAGACCATACGCATTACTGCAGAGGTTACAGAGGTGGGGGGTCAGCCTGTCAGTGCTCAGACCATATGCATTACTGCAGAGGTTACAGGGGTGGGGGGTCAGCCTGTCAGTGCTCAGACCATATGCATTACTGCAGAGGTTACAGGGGTGGGGGGTCAGTCTGTCAGTGCTCAGACCATATGCATTACTGCAGAGGTTACAGGGGTGGGGGGTCAGTCTGTCAGTTCTCAGATCATATGCATTAGTGCTGAGGTTACAGGGGTGTGGGGTCAGCCTATCAGTGCTCAGACCATACGCATTACTGCAGAGGTTACAGGGGTGGGGGGTCAGCCTGTCAGTGCTCAGACCATACGCATTACTGCAGAGGTTACAGGGGTGGGGGTTCAGCCTGTCAGTGCTCAGACCATAAGCATTACTGCAGAGGTTACAGGGGTAGGGGGTCAGCCTGTCAGTGCTCAGACCATATGCATTAGTGCTGAAGTTACAGGGGTGGGGGGTCAGCCTGTCAGTGCTCAGACCATACGCATTACTGCAGAGGTTACAGAGGTGGGGGGTCAGCCTGTCAGTGTTCAGACCATACGCATTACTGCAGAGGTTACAGGGGTGGGGGGTCAGCCTGTCAGTGCTCAGACCATATGCATTACTGCAGAGGTTACAGAGGTGGGGGGTCAGCCTGTCAGTGCTCAGACCATTTGCATTACTGCAGAGGTTACAGAGGTGGGGGGTCAGCCTGTCAGTGCTCAGACCATATGCATTACTGCAGAGGTTACAGAGGTGGGCGGTCAGCCTGTCAGTGCTCAGACCATACGCATTACTGCAGAGGTTACAGGGGTGGGCGGTCAGCCTGTCAGTGCTCAGACCATACGCATTACTGCAGAGTTTACATGGGTGGGGGGTCAGCCTGTCAGTTCTCAGACCATAAGCATTACTGCAGAGGTTACAGGGGTGGGGGGTCAGCCTGTCAGTTCTCACACCATATGCATTAGTGCTGAGGTTACAGGGGTGGGGGGTCAGCCTGTCAGTGCTCAGACCATACGCATTACTGCAGAGGTTACAGGGGTTGGGGGTCAGCCTGTCAGTGCTCAGACCATACGCATTACTGCAGAGGTTACAGGGGTGGGGGGTCAGCCTGTCAGTGCTCAGGCCATACGCATTACTGTAGAGGTTACAGGGGTGGGGGGTCAGCCTGTCAGTGCTCAGACCATACGCATTACTGCAGAGGTTACAGGGGTGGGGGGTCAGCCTGTCAGTGCTCAAACCATACGCATTACTGCAGAGGTTACAGAGGTGGGGGGTCAGCCTGTCAGTGCTCAGACCATACGCATTACTGCAGAGGTTACAGAGGTGGGGGGTCCGCCTGTCAGTGCTCAGACCATATGCATTACTGCAGAGGTTACAGAGGTGGGGGGTCCGCCTGTCAGTGCTCAGACCATAAGCATTACTGCAGAGGTTACAGGGGTGGGGGGTCAGCCTGTCAGTGCTCAGACCATAAGCATTACTGCAGAGGTTACAGGGGTAGGGGGTCAGCCTGTCAGTGCTCAGACCATATGCATTAGTGCTGAGGTTACAGGGGTGGGGGGTCAGCCTGTCAGTGCTCAGACCATACGCATTACTGCAGAGGTTACAGAGGTGGGGGGTCAGCCTGTCAGTGTTCAGACCATATGCATTACTGCAGAGGTTACAGGGGTGGGGCGTCAGCCTGTCAGTGCTCAGACCATACGCATTACTGCAGAGGTTACAGGGGTGGGGGGTCAGCCTGTCAGTGCTCAGACCATACGCATTACTGCAGAGGTTACAGGGGTGGGGGGCAGCCTGTCAGTGCTCAGACCATACGCATTACTGCAGAGGTTACAGGGGTGGGGGGTCAGCCTGTCAGTGCTCAGACCATACGCATTACTGCAGAGGTTACAGGGGTGGGGGGTCAGCCTGTCAGTTCTCACACCATATGCATTAGTGCTGAGGTTACAGGGGTGGGGGGTCAGCCTGTCAGTGCTCAGACCATACGCATTACTGCAGAGGTTACAGAGGTGGGGGTCAGCCTGTCAGTTCTCACACCATATGCATTAGTGCTGAGGTTACAGGGGTGGGGGGTCAGCCTGTCAGTGCTCAGACCATACGCATTACTGCAGAGGTTACAGGGGTGGGGGGTCAGCCTGTCAGTGCTCAGACCATATGCATTACTGCAGAAGTTACAGAGGTGGGGGGTCAGCCTGTCAGTGCTCAGACCATACGCATTACTGCAGAGGTTACAGAGGTGGGGGGTCAGCCTGTCAGTGCTCAGACCATACGCATTACTGCAGAGGTTACAGAGGTGGGGGGTCAGCCTGTCAGTGCTCAGGCCATACGCATTACTGCAGAGGTTACAGAGGTGGGGGGTCAGCCTGTCAGTGCTCAGACCATACGCATTACTGCAGAGGTTACAGGGGTGGGGGGTCAGCCTGTCAGTGCTCAAACCATACGCATTACTGCAGAGGTTACAGAGGTGGGGGGTCAGCCTGTCAGTGCTCAGACCATACGCATTACTGCAGAGGTTACAGAGGTGGGGGGTCCGCCTGTCAGTGCTCAGACCATATGCATTACTGCAGAGGTTACAGGGGTGGGGGGTCAGTCTGTCAGTGCTCAGACCATATGCATTACTGCAGAGGTTACAGGGGTGGGGGGTCAGTCTGTCAGTGCTCAGACCATACGCATTACTGCAGAGTTTACAGGGGTGGGGGGGTCAGCCTGTCAGTGCTCAGACCATTTGCATTACTGCAGAGGTTACAGGGGTGGGGGGGTCAGCCTGTCAGTGCTCAGACCATAAGCATTACTGCAGAGGTTACAGAGGTGGGGGGTAAGCCTGTCAGTGCTCAGACCATAAGCATTACTGCAGAGGTTACAGAGGTGGGGGGTCAGCCTGTCAGTGCTCAGACCATACGCATTACTGCAGAGGTTACAGGGGTGGGGGGTCAGTCTGTCAGTGCTCAGACCATAAGCATTACTGCAGAGGTTACAGAGGTGGGGGGTAAGCCTGTCAGTGCTCAGACCATAAGCATTACTGCAGAGGTTACAGAGGTGGGGGGTAAGCCTGTCAGTGCTCAGACCATAAGCATTACTGCAGAGGTTACAGAGGTGGGGGGTCAGCCTGTCAGTGCTCAGACCATAAGCATTACTGCAGAGGTTACAGAGGTGGGGGGTAAGCCTGTCAGTGCTCAGACCATACGCATTACTGCAGAGGTTACAGGGGTGGGCGGTCAGCCTGTCAGTGCTCAGACCATACGCATTACTGCAGAGGTTACAGGGGTGGGCGGTCAGCCTGTCAGTGCTCAGACCATATGCATTACTGCAGAGGTTACAGGGGTGGGGGGTCAGCCTGTCAGTGCTCAGACCATACGCATTACTGCAGAGGTTACAGGGGTGGGCGGTCAGCCTGTCAGTGCTCAGACCATACGCATTACTGCAGAGGTTACAGAGGTGGGGGGTCAGCCTGTCAGTGCTCAGACCATACGAATTAGTGCAGAGGTTACAGGGGTGGGCGGTCAGCCTGTCAGTGCTCAGACCATACGCATTACTGCAGAGGTTACAGGGGTGGGGGGTCAGCCTGTCAGTGCTCAGACCATTTGCATTACTGCAGAGGTTACAGGGGTGGGGGGTCAGTCTGTCAGTGCTCAGACCATACGCATTACTGCAGAGGTTACAGGGGTGGGCGGTCAGCCTGTCAGTGCTCAGACCATATGCATTACTGCAGAGGTTACAGGGGTGGGGGGTCAGCCTGTCAGTGCTCAGACCATATGTATTACTGCAGAGGTTACAGGGGTGGGCGGTCAGCCTGTCAGTGCTCAGACCATATGCATTACTGCAGAGGTTACAGGGGTGGGGGGTCAGCCTGTCAGTGCTCAGACCATATGCATTACTGCAGAGGTTACAGGGGTGGGGGGTCAGCCTGTCAGTGCTCAGACCATTTGCATTACTGCAGAGGTTACAGGGGTGGGGGGTCAGTCTGTCAGTGCTCAGACCATACGCATTACTGCAGAGGTTACAGGGGTGGGCGGTCAGCCTGTCAGTGCTCAGACCATATGCATTACTACAGAGGTTACAGAGGTGGGGGGTCAGCCTGTCAGTGCTCAGGCCATGCGCATTACTGTAGAGGTTACAGGGGTGGGGGGTCAGCCTGTCAGTGCTCAGACCATACGCATTACTGTAGAGGTTACAGGGGTGGGGGGTCAGCCTGTCAGTGCTCAGACCATACGCATTACTGCAGATGTTACAGGGGTGGGGGGTCAGCCTGTCAGTGCTCAGACTATACGCATTACTGTAGAGGTTACAGGGGTGGGGGGTCAGCCTGTCAGTGCTCAGGCCATACGCATTACTGTAGAGGTTACAGGGGTGGGGGGTCAGCCTGTCAGTGCTCAGACCATACGCATTACTGTAGAGGTTACAGGGGTGGGGGGTCAGCCTGTCAGTGCTCAGACCATACGCATTACTGCAGATGTTACAGGGGTGGGGGGTCAGCCTGTCAGTGCTCAGACCATATGCATTAGTGCTGAGGTTACAGAGGTGGGGGGTCAGCCTGTCAGTGCTCAGACTATACGCATTACTGCAGAGGTTACAGGGGTGGGGGGTCAGCCTGTCAGTGCTCAGACTATACGCATTACTGCAGAGGTTACAGAGGTGGGGGGTCAGCCTGTCAGTGCTCAGGCCATACGCATTACTGTAGAGGTTACAGGGGTGGGGGGTCAGCCTGTCAGTGCTCAGACCATACGCATTACTGCAGATGTTACAGGGGTGGGGGGTCAGCCTGTCAGTGCTCAGACCATACGCATTACTGCAGAGGTTACAGGGGTGGGGGCTCAGCCTGTCAGTGCTCAGACCATACGCATTACTGCAGAGGTTACAGGGGTGGGGGGTCAGCATGTCAGTGCTCAGACCATACGCATTACTGCAGAGGTTACAGGGGTGGGGGGTCAGTCTGTCAGTGCTCAGACCATACGCATTACTGCAGAGGTTACAGGGGTGGGGCGTCAGCCTGTCAGTGCTCAGACCATACGCATTACTGCAGAGGTTACAGGGGTGGGGGGTCAGCCTGTCAGTGCTGAGACCATACGCATTACTGCAGAGGTTACAGGGGTGGGCGGTCAGCCTGTCAGTGCTCAGACCATACGCATTACTGCAGAGGTTACAGAGGTGGGCGGTCAGCCTGTCAGTGCTCAGACCATACGCATTACTGCAGAGGTTACAGGGGTGGGCGGTCAGCCTGTCAGTGCTCAGACCATATGCATTACTGCAGAGGTTACAGGGGTGGGGGGTCAGCCTGTCAGTGCTCAGACCATACGCATTACTGCAGAGGTTACAGGGGTGGGCGGTCAGCCTGTCAGTGCTCAGACCATACGCATTACTGCAGAGGTTACAGGGGTGGGCGGTCAGCCTGTCAGTGCTCAGACCATTTGCATTACTGCAGAGGTTACAGAGGTGGGGGGTCAGCCTGTCAGTGCTCAGACCATACGCATTACTGCAGAGGTTACAGGGGTGGGCGGTCAGCCTGTCAGTGCTCAGACCATACGCATTACTGCAGATGTTACAGGGGTGGGGGGTCAGCCTGTCAGTGCTCAGACCATACGCATTAGTGCAGAGGTTACAGGGGTGGGCGGTCAGCCTGTCAGTGCTCAGGCCATACGCATTACTGCAGAGGTTACAGGGGTGGGGGCTCAGCCTGTCAGTGCTCAGACCATATGCATTACTGCAGAGGTTACAGGGGTGGGCGGTCAGCCTGTCAGTGCTCAGACCATATGCATTACTGCAGAGGTTACAGGGGTGGGGGGGTCAGCCTGTCAGTGCTCAGACCATATGCATTACTGCAGAGGTTACAGGGGTGGGGGGTCAGCCTGTCAGTGCTCAGACCATTTGCATTACTGCAGAGGTTACAGGGGTGGGGGGTCAGTCTGTCAGTGCTCAGACCATACGCATTACTGCAGAGGTTACAGGGGTGGGGGGTCAGCCTGTCAGTGCTCAGACCATATGCATTACTGCAGAGATTACAGGGGTGGGCGGTCAGCCTATCAGTGCTCAGACCATATGCATTACTGCAGAGGTTACAGGGGTGGGTGGTCAGCCTGTCAGTGCTCAGACCATATGCATTACTGCAGAGGTTACAGGGGTGGGGGGTCAGCCTGTCAGTGCTCAGACCATATGTATTACTGCAGAGGTTACAGGGGTGGGCGGTCAGCCTGTCAGTGCTCAGACCATATGCATTACTGCAGAGGTTACAGGGGTGGGGGGTCAGCCTGTCAGTGCTCAGACCATATGCATTACTGCAGAGGCTACAGGGGTGGGGGGTCAGCCTGTCAGTGCTCAGACCATTTGCATTACTGCAGAGGTTACAGGGGTGGGGGGTCAGCCTGTCAGTGCTCAGACCTTACGCATTACTGGAGATGTTACAGGGGTGGTCGGTCAGCCTGTCAGTGCTCAGACCTTACGCATTACTGGAGATGTTACAGGGGTGGTCGGTCAGCCTGTCAGTGCTCAGACCATACGCATTACTGCAGAGGTTACAGGGTGGGGGGTCAGCCGGTCAGTTTTCAGACCATACGCATTACTGCAGAGGTTTCAGGGGTGGGCGGTCAGCCTGTCAGTGCTCAGACCATACGCATTACTGCAGAGGTTACAGGGGTGGGGGGTCAGCCTGTCAGTGCTCAGACCATACGCATTACTGCAGAGGTTACAGGGGTGGGCGGTCAGCCTGTCAGTGCTCAGACCTTACGCATTACTGGAGAGGTTACAGGGGTGGTCGGTCAGCCTGTCAGTGCTCAGACCATACGCATTACTGCAGAGGTTACAGGGGTGGGGGGTCAGCCTGTCAGTGCTCAGACCATGCGTATTACTGCAGAGGTTACAGGGGTGGGGGGTCAGCCTGTCAGTGCTCAGACAATACGCATTAGTGCAGAGGTTACAGGGGTGGGCGGTCAGCCTGTCAGTGCTCAGACCATATGCATTACTGCAGAGGTTACAGAGGTGGGCGGTCAGCCTGTCAGTGCTCAGACCATACGCATTGCTGCAGAGGTTACAGGGGTGGGCGGTCAGCCTGTCAGTGCTCAGACCATACGCATTGCTGCAGAGGTTACAGGGGTGGGCGGTCAGCCTGTCAGTGCTCAGACCATACGCATTACTGCAGAGGTTACAGGGGTGGGCGGTCAGCCTGTCAGTGCTCAGACCATACGCATTACTGCAGAGGTTACAGGGGTGGGGGGTCAGCCTGTCAGTGCTCAGACCATTTGCATTACTGCAGAGGTTACAGAGGTGGGGGATCAGCCTGTCAGTGCTCAGACCATACTCAGTACTGCAGCGGTTACAGAGGTGGGGGGTCAGCCTGTCAGTGCTCAGACCATATGCATTACTGCAGAGGTTACAGGGGTGGGGGGTCAGTCTGTCAGTGCTCAGACCATATGCATTACTGCAGAGGTTACAGGGGTGGGGGGTCAGCCTGTCAGTGCTCAGACCATACGCATTACTGCAGAGGTTACAGGGGTGGGGGGTCAGCCTGTCAGTGCTCAGACCATATGCATTACTGCAGAGGTTACAGGGGTGGGGGGTCAGCCTGTCAGTGCTCAGACCAAACGCATTACTGCAGAGGTTACAGGGGTGGGGGGTCAGCCGGTCAGTGCTCAGACCATATGCATTACTGCAGAGGTTACAGAGGTGGGGGATCAGCCTGTCAGTGCTCAGACCATACTCAGTACTGCAGCGGTTACAGAGGTGGGGGGTCAGCCTGTCAGTGCTCAGACCATATGCATTACTGCAGAGGTTACAGGGGTGGGGGGTCAGTCTGTCAGTGCTCAGACCATATGCATTACTGCAGAGGTTACAGGGGTGGGGGGTCAGCCTGTCAGTGCTCAGACCATACGCATTACTGCAGAGGTTACAGGGGTGGGGGGTCAGCCTGTCAGTGCTCAGACCATATGCATTACTGCAGAGGTTACAGGGGTGAGGGGTCAACCTGTCAGTGCTCAGACCATACGCATTACTGCAGAGGTTACAGGGGTGAGCGGTCAGCCTGTCAGTGCTCAGACCATACGCATTACTGCAGAGGTTACAGGGGTGGGGGGTCAGCCTGTCAGTGCTCAGACCATATGCATTACTGCAGAGGTTACAGGGGTGGGTGGTCAGCCTGTCAGTGCTCAGACCATACGCATTACTGCAAAGGTTACAGGGGTGGGGGGTCAGCCTGTCAGTGCTCAGACCATATGCATTACTGCAGAGGTTACAGGGGTGGGGGGTCAGCCTGTCAGTGCTCAGACCATACGCGTTAGTGCAGAGGTTACAGGGGTGGGCGGTCAGCCTGTCAGTGCTCAGACCATACGCATTACTGCAGAGGTTACAGGGGTGGGGGGTCAGCCTGTCAGTGCTCAGACCATACGCATTACTTCAGAGGTTACAGAGGTGGGGGGTCAGCCTGTCAGTGCTCAGACCATACGCATTACTGCAGAGGTTACAGGGGTGGGGGGTCAGCCTGTCAGTGCTCAGACGATACGCATTACTGCAGAGGTTACAGGGTTGGGGGGTCAGCCTGTCAGTGCTCAGACCATACGCATTAGTGTAGAGGTTTCAGGGGTGGGCGGTCAGCCTGTCAGTGCTCAGACCATACGCATTAGTGCAGAGGTTACAGGGGTGGGCGGTCAGCCTGTCAGTGCTCAGAACATACGCATTAGTGCAGAGGTTACAGGGGTGGGCGGTCAGCCTGTCAGTGCTCAGACCATACGCATTACTGCAGAGGTTACAGGGGTGGGGGGTCAGCCTGTCAGTGCTCAGACCATACGCATTACTGCAGAGGTTACATGGGTGGGGGCTCAGCCTGTCAGTGCTTAGACCATACGCATTAGTGCAGAGGTTACAGGGGTGGGGGGTCAGCCTGTCAGTGCTCAGACCATACGCATTAGTGCAGAGGTTACAGGGGTGGGGGGTCAGCCTGTCAGTGCTCAGACCATACGCATTAGTGCAGAGGTTACAGGGGTGGGGGGTCAGCCTGTCAGTGCTCAGACCATACGCATTAGTGCAGAGGTTACAGGGGTGGGCGGTCAGCCTGTCAGTGCTCAGACCATACGCATTACTGCAGAGGTTACAGGGGTGGGGGGTCAGCCTGTCAGTGCTCAGACCATACGCATTACTGCAGAGGTTACAGGGGTGGGCGGTCAGCCTGTCAGTGCTCAGACCATACGTATTACTGCAGAGGTTACAGGGGTGGGGGCTCAGCCTGTCAGTGCTCAGACCATACGCATTACTGCAGAGCTTACAAGGGTGAGGGGTCAGCCTGTCAGTGCTCAGACCATACGCATTACTGCAGAGGTTACAGGGGTAGGTGGTCAGCCTGTCAGTGCTCAGACCATACGCATTACTGCAGAGGTTACAGGGGTGGGGGGTCAGCCTGTCAGTGCTCAGACCATACGCATTACTGCAGAGGTTACAGGGGTGGGCGGTCAGCCTGTCAGTGCTCAGACCATACGCATTACTGCAGAGGTTACAGGGGTGGGTGGTCAGCCTGTCAGTGCTCAGACCATACGCATTACTGCAAAGGTTACAGGGGTGGGGGGTCAGCCTGTCAGTGCTCAGACCATGCGCATTACTGCAGAGGTTACAGGGGTGGGCGGTCAGCCTGTCAGTGCTCAGACCATACGCATTACTGCAGAGGTTACAGGGGTGGGCGGTCAGCCTGTCAGTGCTCAGACCATATGCATTACTGCAGAGGTTACAGGGGTGGGGGGTCAGCCTGTCAGTGCTCAGACCATACGCATTACTGCAGAGGTTACAGGGGTAGGGGTTAGCCTGTCAGTGCTCAGACCATACGCATTACTGGAGAGGTTACAGGGGTGGGCGGTCAGCCTGTCAGTGCTCAGACCATACGCATTACTGCAGAGGTTACAGGGGTGGGGGGTCAGCCTGTCAGTGCTCAGACCATACGCATTACTGCAGAGGTTACAGGGGTGGGGGTTAGCCTGTCAGTGCTCAGACCATACGCATTACTGCAGAGGTTACAGGGGTGGGCGGTCAGCCTGTCAGTGCTCAGAACATTTGCATTACTGCAGAGGTTACAGGGGTGGGCGGTCAGCCTGTCAGTGCTCAGACCATATGCATTACTGCAGAGGTTACAGGGGTGGGGGCTCAGCCTGTCAGTGCTCAGACCATACGCATTACTGCAGAGGTTACAGGGGTGGGGGCTCAGCCTGTCAGTGCTCAGACCATACGCATTACTGCAGAGGTTACAGGGGTGGGGGGTCAGCCTGTCAGTGCTCAGACCATATGCATTACTGCAGAGGTTACAGGGGTGGGGGGTCAGCCTGTCAGTGCTCAGACCATATGCATTAGTGCAGAGGTTACAGGGGTGGGCGGTCAGCCTGTCAGTGCTCAGACCATACGCATTACTGCAGAGGTTACAGGGCTGGGGGGTCAGCCTGTCAGTGCTCAGACCATATGCATTACTGCAGAGGTTACAGGGGTGGGGGCTCAGCCTGTCAGTGCTCAGACCATACGCATTACTGCAGAGGTTACAGGGGTGGGGGGTCAGCCTGTCAGTGCTCAGACCATATGCATTACTGCAGAGGTTACAGGGGTGGGGGGTCAGCCTGTCAGTGCTCAGACCATACGCATTAGTGCAGAGGTTATAGGGATGGGGGGTCAGCCTGTCAGTGCTCAGACCATACGCATTAGTGCAGAGGTTACAGGGGTGGGCGGTCAGCCTGTCAGTGCTCAGACCATACGCATTAGTGCAGAGGTTACAGGGTTGGGGGGTCAGCCTGTCAGTGCTCAGACCATATGCATTACTGCAGAGGTTACAGAGGTGGGGGCTCAGCCTGTCAGTGCTCAGACCATACGCATTACTGCAGAAGTTACAGAGGTGGGGGGTCAGCCTGTCAGTGCTCATACCATACGCATTAGTGCAGAGGTTACAGGGGTGGGGGTTCAGCCTGTCAGTGCTCAGACCATATGCATTACTGCAGAGGTTACAGGGGTGGGCGGTCAGCCTGTCAGTGCTCAGACCATACGCATTACTGCAGAGGTTTCAGGGGTGGGGGGTCAGCGTGTCAGTGCTCAGACCATACGCATTACTGCAGAGGTTACAGAGGTGGGGGGTCAGCCTGTCAGTGCTCAGACCATACGCATTACTGCAGAGGTTTCAGGGGTGGGGGGTCAGCGTGTCAGTGCTCAGACCATACGCATTACTGCAGAGGTTACAGAGGTGGGGGGTCAGCCTGTCAGTGCTCAGACCATATGCATTACTGCAGAGGTTACAGGGGTGAGGGGTCAGCCTGTCAGTGCTCAGGCCATACGCATTACTGTAGAGGTTACAGGGCTGGGGGGTCAGCCTGTCAGTGCTCAGACCATAAGCATTACTGCAGAGGTTACAGGGGTGGGGGGTCAGCCTGTCAGTTCTCAGACCATATGCATTAGTGCTGAGGTTACAGGGGTGGGGGGTCAGCCTGTCAGTGCTCAGACCATACGCATTACTGCAGAGGTTACAGGGGTGGGGGATCAGCCTGTCAGTGCTCAGACCATACTCAGTACTGCAGCGGTTACAGAGGTGGGGGGTCAGCCTGTCAGTGCTCAGACCATATGCATTACTGCAGAGGTTACAGGGGTGGGGGGTCAGTCTGTCAGTGCTCAGACCATATGCATTACTGCAGAGGTTACAGGGGTGGGGGGTCAGCCTGTCAGTGCTCAGACCATACGCATTACTGCAGAGGTTACAGGGGTGGGGACTCAGCCTGTCAGTGCTCAGACCATATGCATTACTGCAGAAGTTACAGGGGTGGGCGGTCAGCCTGTCAGTGCTCAGACCATACGCATTACTGCAGAGGTTACAGGGGTGGGCGGTCAGCCTGTCAGTGCTCAGACCATACGCATTACTGCAGAGGTTACAGGGGTGGGGGGTCAGTCTGTCAGTGCTCAGACCATACGCATTACTGCAGAAGTTACAGGGGTGGGGGCTCAGCCTGTCAGTGGTCAGACCATACGCATTACTGCAGAGGTTACAGAGGTGGGGGGTCAGCCTGTCAGTGCTCAGACCATGCGCATTACTGCAGAGGTTACAGGGGTGGGCGGTCAGCCTGTCAGTGCTCAGACCATACGCATTACTGCAGAGGTTACAAGGGTGGGGGGTCAGTCTGTCAGTGCTCAGACCATACGCATTACTGCAGAAGTTACAGGGGTGGGGGGTCAGCCTGTCAGTGGTCAGACCATACGCATTACTGCAGAGGTTACAGAGGTGGGGGGTCAGCCTGTCAGTGCTCAGACCATACGCATTACTGCAGAGGTTACAGAGGTGGGGGGTCAGCCTGTCAGTGCTCAGACCATATGCATTACTGCAGAGGTTACAGGGGTGAGGGGTCAGCCTGTCAGTGCTCAGACCATATGCATTACTGCAGAGGTTACAGGGGTGGGGGGTCAGCCTGTCAGTGCTCAGACCATACGCATTACTGCAGAGGTTACAGGGGTGGGGGGTCAGCCTGTCAGTGCTCAGACCATATGCATTACTGCAGAGGTTACAGGGGTGGGCGGTCAGCCTGTCAGTGCTCAGACCATACGCATTACTGCAGAGGTTACAGGGGTGGGGGGTCAGCCTGTCAGTGCTCAGACCATACGCATTACTGCAGAGGTTACAGGGGTGGGGGGTCAGCCTGTCAGTGCTCAGACCATACGCATTACTGCAGAGGTTACAGGGGTGGGGGGTCAGCCTGTCAGTGCTCAGACCATACGCATTACTGCAGAGGTTACAGGGGTGGGGGGTCAGCCTGTCAGTGCTCAGACCATACGCATTACTGCAGAGGTTACAGGGGTGGGGGGTCAGCCTGTCAGTGCTCAGACCATACGCATTAGTGCAGAGGTTACAGGGGTGGGCGGTCAGCCTGTCAGTGCTCAGACCATATGCATTACTGCAGTGGTTACAGGGGTGGGGGGTCAGCCTGTCAGTGCTCAGACCATACGCATTACTTCAGAGGTTACAGGGGTGGGGGGTCAGCCTGTCAGTGCTCAGACCATACGCATTACTTCAGAGGTTACAGGGGTGGGGGGTCAGCCTGTCAGTGCTCAGACCATATGCATTACTGCAGAGGTTACAGGGGTGAGGGCTCAGCCTGTCAGTGCTCAGACCATACGCATTACTGCAGAGGTTACAGGGGTGGGCGGTCAGCCTGTCAGTGCTCAGACCATACGCATTACTGCAGAGGTTACAGGGGTGGGGGGTCAGCCTGTCAGTGCTCAGACCATACGCATTACTGCAGAGGTTACAGAGGTGGGGGCTCAGCCTGTCAGTGCTCAGACCATACGCATTACTGCAGAGGTTACAGAGGTGGGGGGTCAGCCTGTCAGTGCTCAGACCATACGCATTACTGCAGAGCTTACAAGGGTGAGGGGTCAGCCTGTCAGTGCTCAGACCATACGCATTACTGCAGAGGTTACAGGGGTGGGGGGTCAGTCTGTCAGTGCTCAGACCATATGCATTACTGCAGAGGTTACAGAGGTGGGGGGTCAGCCTGTCAGTGCTCAGACCATACGCATTACTGCAGAGGTTACAGGGGTGGGCGGTCAGCCTGTCAGTGCTCAGACCATACGCATTACTGCAGAGGTTACAGGGGTGGGCGGTCAGCATGTCAGTGCTCAGACCATTTGCATTACTGCAGAGGTTACAGAGGTGGGGGCTCAGCCTGTCAGTGCTCAGACCATACGCATTACTGCAGAGGTTACAGGGGTGGGCGGTCAGCCTGTCAGTGCTCAGACCATACGCATTACTGCAGAGGTTACAGGGGTGGGCTGTCAGCCTGTCAGTGCTCAGACCATACGCATTAGTGCAGAGGTTACAGGGGTGGGCGGTCAGCCTGTCAGTGCTCAGACCATACGCATTACTGCAGAGGTTACAGGGGTGGGGGGTCAGCCTGTCAGTGCTCAGACCATACGCATTACTGCAGAGGTTACAGAGGTGGGCGGTCAGCCTGTCAGTGCTCAGACCATACGCATTACTGCAGAGGTTACAGGGGTGGGGGGTCAGCCTGTCAGTGCTCAGACCATATGCATTAGTGCAGAGGTTACAGGGGTGGGGGGTCAGCCTGTCAGTGCTCAGACCATATGCATTACTGCAGAGGTTACAGAGGTGGGGGCTCAGCCTGTCAGTGCTCAGACCATATGCATTAGTGCAGAGGTTACAGGGGTGGGCGGTCAGCCTGTCAGTGCTCAGACCATACGCATTACTGCAGAGGTTACATGGGTGGGGGCTCAGCCTGTCAGTGCTCAGACCATACGCATTAGTGCAGAGGTTACAGGGGTGGGGGGTCAGCCTGTCAGTGCTCAGACCATACGCATTAGTGCAGAGGTTACAGGGGTGGGGGGTCAGCCTGTCAGTGCTCAGACCATACGCATTAGTGCAGAGGTTACAGGGGTGGGGGGTCAGCCTGTCAGTGCTCAGACCATACGCATTAGTGCAGAGCTTACAGGGGTGGGCGGTCAGCCTGTCAGTGCTCAGACCATACGCATTACTGCAGAGGTTACAGGGGTGGGCGGTCAGCCTGTCAGTGCTCAGACCATACGCATTACTGCAGAGGTTACAGGGGTGGGCGGTTAGCCTGTCAGTTCTCAGACCATACGCATTACTGCAGAGGTTACAGGGGTGGGGGGTCAGCCTGTCAGTGCTCAGACCATACGCATTACTGCAGAGGTTACAGGGGTGGGGGGTCAGCCTGTCAGTGCTCAGACCATATGCATTACTGCAGAGGTTACAGGGGTGGGTGCTCAGCCTGTCAGTGCTCAGACCATACGCATTACTGCAAAGGTTACAGGGGTGGGGGGTCAGCCTGTCAGTGCTCAGACCATACGCATTACTGCAGAGGTTACAGGGGTGGGGGCTCAGCCTGTCAGTGCTCAGACCATACGCATTACTGCAGAGGTTACAGGGGTGGGTGGTCAGCCTGTCAGTGCTCAGACCATACGCATTACTGCAAAGGTTACAGGGGTGGGGGGTCAGCCTGTCAGTGCTCAGACCATACGCATTACTGCAGATGTTACAGGGGTGGGTGGTCAGCCTGTCAGTGCTCAGACCATACGCATTACTGCAAAGGTTACAGGGGTGGGGGGTCAGCCTGTCAGTGCTCAGACCATTTGCATTACTGCAGAGGTTACAGGGGTGGGGACTCAGCCTGTCAGTGCTCAGACCATATGTATTACTGCAGAGGTTACAGGGGTGGGCGGTCAGCCTGTCAGTGCTCAGACCATACGCATTACTGCAGAGGTTACAGGGGTGGGGGGTCAGCCTGTCAGTGCTCAGACCATACGCATTACTGCAGAGGTTACAGAGGTGGGGGGTCAGCCTGTCAGTGCTCAGACCATGCGCATTACTGCAGAGGTTACAGGGGTGGGCGGTCAGCCTGTCAGTGCTCAGACCATACGCATTACTGCAGAGGTTACAGGGGTGAAGGGTCAGCCTGTCAGTGCTCAGACCATACGCATTACTGCAGAGGTTACAGAGGTGGGGGGTCAGCCTGTCAGTGCTCAGACCATATGCATTACTGCAGAGGTTACAGGGGTGGGCGGTCAGCCTGTCAGTGCTCAGACCATACACATTACTGCAGAGGTTACAGGGGTGAGGGGTCAGCCTGTCAGTGCTCAGACCATACGCATTACTGCAGAGGTTACAGAGGTGGGGGGTCAGCCTGTCAGTGCTCAGACCATATGCATTAGTGCAGAGGTTACAGGGGTGGGGGGTCAGCCTGTCAGTGCTCAGACCATACGCATTAGTGCAGAGGTTACAGGGGTGGGCGGTCAGCCTGTCAGTGCTCAGACCATACGCATTACTGCAGAGGTTACAGGGGTGGGCGGTCAGCCTGTCAGTGCTCAGACCATACGCATTACTGCAGAGGTTACAGAGGTGGGGGGTCAGCCTGTCAGTGCTCAGGCCATATGCATTACTGCAGAGGTTACAGAGGTGGGGGCTCAGCCTGTCAGTGCTCAGACCATACGCATTACTGCAGAGGTTACAGAGGTGGGGGGTCAGCCTGTCAGTGCTCAGACCATATGCATTACTGCAGAGGTTACAGGGGTGGGGGGTTAGCCTGTCAGTGCTCAGACCATACGCATTACTGGAGAGGTTACAGGGGTGGGGGTTAGCCTGTCAGTGCTCAGACCATACGCATTACTGCAGAGGTTACAGTGGTGGGGGTTAGCCTGTCAGTGATCAGACCATATGCATTACTGCAGAGGTTACAGAGGTGGGGGGTCAGTCTGTCAGTGCTCAGACTATACGCCGTGCACTGCATCAAATTGGTCAGCATGGCTGTCATCCCAGAGGGAAGCCTCTTCTAAAGATGATGCACAAAAAAGCCTGCAAAGAGTTCGCTGAAGACAAACAGACTAAGGACATGGATTACTGGAACCATGTCCTGTGGTCTGATGAGACTAAGATAAACTTATTTGGTTCAGATGGTGTCAATCGTGTGTGGTGACAACCAGGTGAGGAGTACAGAGACAAGTGTGTCTTGCCTACAGTCGAGCATGGTGGTGGGAGTGTCATGGTTTGGGGCTGTATGAGTGCTGCTGGCTGTGGGGAGCTACAGTTCATTGCGGGAACCAGGAATGCCAACATGTACTGTGACAAATTGAAGCAGAGCATTATCCACTCCCCTTCGGAGACTGGGCCGCAGGGCGGTATTCCAACATAACAACCCCAAGCACCTCCAAGACGACCACTGCCTTGCTAAAGAAACTGCGGGTAAAGGTGCTGGACTGGCCAAGCATGTCTCCAGACATAAACCCTACTGAGCATCTCTGGGGCATACTCAAAAGGAAGGTGGAGGAGAGCAAGGTCTCCAATATCCACCAGCTCCGTGATGTCGTCATCGATGAGTAGAAGACTATTCCAGTGGCGCCTGTTAAGCTGAAGTGAGCTCCATGAGCAAGAGAGTTAAGTCAGAAAATATTGGTGACTACACAAAATATTGACTCTTTGGGCACTCACCTTTCTTCCTTGTGCTCCAGCTCTGCTGTGTCCTGTTCTGTCGGAGGCCGGGGGAGGGATGTGGCACCGGAGTACGCACGTGCCCATACCGTGCTGTCCGGCGCCATTTTGCTGAAGACACACTGCAAATGTGTCTTCAGTAAAATGGCGCCAGATAGTGCTATGCGCATGCGCCTATTCCGATGCCTCACTCCTGCCCCGGTCTCCAGCTAAGTGAGGCGCCACGGCAATTCTCCTCCCGGTCAGGTAAGTATGTATGGCGCTGGAGATCGCGGTATGTGTTCAGTGTCTACGCATACAGTGATCTCTGGCGCCGTACACTCCTCTTACCTGTTTAACGGCTCCATGCGTGCTTCTGTCTGGAGCCAGACTATGTAGGCGTGTCGCACTTGCGCAGTCTATAAAGGCTTCAGACAGAGATGCGCATCCCCGGTTATATTATAGATAGGTAGATAGATAGATTCATGTATAAAATTGACAGACTGCTACAGAAGGGGTGTACAATCTGCAGGAAGACATGAAGACCCCTATTGAGTCCACTGTATACCCCATGATTTCTGAGGACCAGGGAGCAATCTAGTCCAAGTAAAATTTACATTTTGTTTTCATTCACCATCATTTGCGAGAAGCAATGCCTTTAATGTCAGTGTACGCCATTTTACCGAAACCTGAAAGTGTTTTCATATACAGCACTGTGCAGATGTTTTAGCCTAGTGTGGAAGGAATGCCGCATAGTAAGAATGTGTTCAGAAATAGAAGTGTTAGTAGTTTATTTTTATCAAACTACAAATTGAATATTCAAAAGAGAAATCTAAATGAAGTCAATATTAACTGTGACCGCTCTTTGTTACAATGCAGCATCAAAGCATCAGTTCCTCTAGGTACACTTGTACTTGTGCCCAGTTTTTGAAGGCAGGAGGTTGTTCCAAACATCTTGGAGAACTAACCACAGATCTTCTGAGGTTGAAAGGTTGTGTAAATTGGTCTGTGTAGTAACACTTCTATTTGTGAAAGCATTCCTACTTTGCAGCATTTTTCTCCTTCCCCCATAACGGCACCATGGAGAGAGGGGATCCGCCCTTCAAGGACAGGAAACCTACAGATAAAAGAGCGGTGCCTCTCTCCCGCATCAGTTGGTTTCCTGTCCTTGACGGGATCCTACAGTTCCAGAGGAGGCATACCTGTGGGGTGCCTGAAGATGGACGTCATGGGATGCCAGTCCCGGCCAGTCCGATCCAGGCAGCGGGGGTCCCCCTGCCTCGGCTGGTGCGGTGTCCTGAGGCGCCACCGCTGGGGTCAGTGGGCCTTTAGGGTGTGCAGAGGGGGGTCCAGAGAAAGAGGACAGTGCCTGTCGAGGCCGCCGAGGTGCTGCGCTGGACCCCCCTGGTTGCGGCAGGTGGGAGCGCGGCCCGGCGGCGTTCTTTTCAACTTCCGGGTCTCCCGCGCATGCGGGGCGCCCCCGGATGACACGGAGCCGCAAGGCATCACTGGGTAACCGGTCTGCGCAAGTGCGGGCATCCTCCCGCAGGTGCGGGGGAGGAAAGGGCGCCAGGTGACCACAGGCACTATGGGAGGGAGGAGCTGCTTATCTCCCAGTGCCTTAAAAGACAGCGGAGGACGCCAGGAGCTGCTTATCCAGCTCTGGCACGCTGTCAGGGAAAAAAAAATAAAAAATTAATTGTATATATTTACAAATTAATTATACACGGAAGGAAAAAAAAAAAATGGGGAAAGTATGAGTGACCAACCGCTGCCTGAGGTGCATGAGATGCATCCTCAGTCGCCACCACCACCGCCAACCCATCGAGAGAAAAAGCCGGAAGAAACGGGGCACCGGGACCATAACAGTGGAAGCGGGCGCTCCGGCAGATCGTCGCAGTGCAGCAAGGACTCTACCTCAGCATCCTCCAGGAGTACTCCGTCTACAAAGATGGCTCCACCTCCTGAACCGGTACCCGCTCTTCCGTCTGGTTGGTAAGTGAGCTTCGTGAAAGTCCACCTTGTAACTAGGGGCCCTCGCTTTCTCTCTTTTTTGTCTCTTATAGGGAAAAAAGCACAGGGAAAACAAAGAATAGGACCTGTGCACTATGCACGGAAGCCTTACCCACTATTTGGGATAAGAGACTCTGCAGCTCCTGCATTGAGCAAACTATATGCGAGGGAACCCCGAGATTTGCCTCTGAACTTCGAGACCTGATTAAATCGCAGGTCGAAAACACCACTAAATCTTTTCAGGGGGGCAAAAGGTTAAGGAAAACTAAAAACATATCCCCCAAGTCCGGATCTAGCAGTTCTGGGGATGGCGGAGATTCGGACACTTCCACCTCTTCCTCATCCTCTTCCTCGTCTTCAGATAGAGGAGGACGGAGTTGCATCCATATCGAGGAAACAGATAGCCTTATTAAGGCAGTCAGGTCTACCATGAGGTTAGCAGATCCCCGGCCCAAAAAATCTATCCAAGACGTAATGTTCAGTGGTCTACAGCAAAAAAAGAGGAGATATTTTCCACTAAATGAACATGTTTACTCTCTGATTAAGAAAGAGTGGAAAAGGAAGGGCTTCCTTTCCCCTAAACGAAAATACCCGTTTGAGGATCCTGCATGTTCCTTTTGGGAGAAAGCGCCAAAACTGGATGTCGCCATAGCTAAAGCCTCAAAGAAATACTCCCTCCCATTTGAGGACATGGGCGTCTTAAAAGACGCCATGGATAAAAAGGCAGACACCTTCCTAAAGGGTTCCTGGTAAGCCGCCGGGGGGGGTTAAAACCTGCGGTAGCTGCCGCATGTACAGCCAGATCATTAATGGTCTGTCTGGATCAGCTTGAAGCACAACTGAGGCAGAAAACATCTAGAGGCACAATTCTTGAATCTATCCCGATAATGAAAGGGGCAGCGGCCTTCCTAGCTGACGCTTCGGCGGATTCCGTCAGATTAGGTGCTAGAGCGGCATGGCTCGCTAATGCGGCTAGACGAGCCCTCTGGCTCAAATCTTGGCCCGGGGACCTACAGACTAAATCTAGGTTATGCTCCATCCCCTAAGAGGGCGAGTTCCTATTTTGGCCCGCCCTTGATGACATGTTGGATAAAGCAGGGGACAATGAGAAGCGGTTCCCTATCCTGTCTAACACTGCTTACAGGAAACCTTTTTGGAGTAAAAGGTTTATCCGTAGAAAACCCCCTAAAGAGCAGGACAGGTGGGAAGACAGGAGAAGGAAGACCAAAGGGTTCCTATTTAATAAACCCTCCAATGATAGCAGAAAGCCCCCCCAGTGAAGTTTTGCCCCGGGTGGGGGGAAGGCTATCAGGCTTTCTCCCGGCCTGGGAGCTAATATCCAACAGCTCATGGATTCTGAGCCTAATACAATAGGGCCTGAAACTCCAGTTCCTCAAATTCCCTCAGCAAAACTTTGTCATGACCCCTGAAAGGTCCTCAAACGAGGAGCAACTGGCCTTGGAGCAGGAAATCCGGGGACTAGTAGGGTAGGCCGTTCTTCAGGAGGTCCCGGGGGGGAGGAAGGCATGGGCTTCTATTCTCCATTATTCCTGAGAAAAAAAACTGATGGGACGTACAGGACGATTGTGAATCTAAAAAAGCTGAACAAACTTTTGAAGGTGGGAGCCTTCAAGATGGAAACAATAAAATCGTCAGTAAAAATGTTGTTTCCCGATTGTTTCATGGCCGTCCTGGATTTAAAAGACGCTTATTATCACGTCCCGATACACAAAGACTACTGGAAGTTCCTCAGAGTAGCAGTTCCTATGGGTGGAGTGGTCAAACACTTTCAATATACGGCCCTCCCATTCGGCATCGCCATAGCCCCAAGGGTTTTCACCAAAGTTGTTGCAGAGGTGATGGCTCATCTAAGGGAACAGAACACTCTGGTCATCCCATACCTAGACGACTTCCTGGTAATAGGCAGCTCCTTCCTAGACTGCAAATCTCATCTGGAAAAAGTCATGGATTCCTTGACTCGCTTAGGATGGCTTTTGAATCTGGAAAAGTCCAAAACAGAACCATGCGAAATACAGGAATACCTAGGCATCGTGCTGGATTCAAAAAGACAGGAGTGTCGTCTCCCCTCAGAGAAAATCCACAAAATCATAGGCCAGATATCACGGGCAAAGTCCCACCCGTCTATGTCCCTTTGGAAAGCCATGTCCCTTCTAGGGTCCCTGACAGCATGTTTTCCGGCCGTCCAATGGGCTCAAATACATACCAGGACCCTGCAGTGGGAAATCCTAGAGGCAGAAAAATCCCTAAAAGGGCATTTGGAAGGGCAGTTAATGCTATCTGCAGTAACCACACTTTCCCTAGAGTGGTGGGGGGACATGAACAAGCTAGCCCGGGGGATTCCTTGGATAATCCCGACACCGCAGATCCTGACCACAGATGCAAGTCCCAGGGGCTGGGGGGCTCACCTCAACAACCTGGTAGCTCAGGGGGTCTGGACAAAACGCCTAAAGCTAGTTTCATCAAACATGAAGGAGCTCCTAGCAGTAAAGCGGGCACTCCGGGAGTTCATGCACACACTACAAGGACACCACGTGAGGGTCTTTTCAGACAACCGAGTAGTAGTGGCATACCTAAACCACCAGGGGGGTACACGGTCTCATTCTCTAATGCAGGTGGCAGAGGTCATCTTTCGCTTAGCCGAGAGAAACTTACAATCCCTATCAGCCCTACACATAAAAGGGATAGAAAATCGCACCGCAGACTTTCTGAGTCGGACACAACTAAAGCAGGGTGAATGGGAGTTAAGTCAGTCAGCCTTTCGGGAGATTGTATGAATGTGGGGTCGTCCCTCCATAGATCTGTTCGCCCACAATCGGAACAAGAAAACACACTCTTTTTGCTCCCTAGACCCCCAAAGTGAACCCCGTAGCCGTGGATGCCTTCACGATCCCGTGCAGTTACCCTCTAGCTTACACTTTTCCTCCGACCGCTCTGATACCAGCTGTTCTGAGGAAAATCAGGAAAGAGAAAGCGAGGGTAATTTTGATAGCCCCCTTTTGGCCGAAGAGGGCATGGTTTTCATGGCTGAGGAGGTTATCAATCTCCGATCCATGGGTTCTTCCGGAGCTTCTGGACCTTCTTTCTCAGGGTCCGGTTCTCCATCCTCGGGCTTCAGGCTTACACTTGACAGCCTGGAATTTGAGAGGGCTCTTCTGAAGGACAAAGGTTTCTCCCCAAATCTTATCACAACACTACTTCAAAGTAGAAAACCAGCGACCACCAAACTGTACGGGAAAACCTGGAAGAAATTCCTTTCAGTCTCAGGTTCCAGGTTGGGTGGGGAGATTCCATTGACAGCTATCCTGGAATTTTTACAGAGGAGTTTGGAGCAGGGCCTGGCCACAAGTACCTTAAAAGTTCAAGTTGCGGCCCTAGGAGCGCTCTACAATTTTGACCTAGCTGGGGATAGATGGGTATCTAGGTTTATTAAAGCATCAGCTAGATCCCGCCCTATCCCATCCCAGAATACTACACCCTGGGATTTAAACTTGGTCCTTTCAGCTTTAACGGAGGCCCCCTTTGAACCTCTGTCGGAAGCATCCCTAAAAATTCTGTCCCTAAAAACAGCACTCTTGGTAGCTCTCACATCCGCACGTAGGGTTAGTGATATTCAGGCCCTATCAGCAGGCCCCCCCTTCACTCAAATCTTGGAGGATAGGGTTACTCTGAAAACCGACCCTGCCCATCTACCAAAAGTGGCATCAAGATTTCACAGGTCCCAGGAAATCACCCTCCCTTCTTTCTGCCCTAACCCTAGGAACACGAAAGAGAAGTTCTTGCATACACTAGACATCAGAAGGTGCCTAATTCGATACCTAGAGGCAACACAAGAGTGTAGGCAGGATAGTTCTCTCTTTGTTTGCTTTCAGGCCCTCGTAAGGGGAAGAAAGCTTCTAAGGGCACGCTGGCCAGATGGATAAAGGAGGCCATCACGCTATCGTACTCCTCACTTGGGGAAGCGGCCCTGGAGAAACTGAAGGCCCACTCAACAAGAGCGGTGGCAGCCTCCTGGGCGGAGAAGGCCGGTGCTACGATAGAGCAGATATGTAGAGCGGCAACCTGGTCTTCTCCCTCTACCTTCTTCAATCACTACCTGCTAGATTTAACCTCTTCTTCAGACCTTACTTTCGGGAGAAGGGTTCTGGAAGCGGTGGTCCCCCCCTAATGAGTCACTTTTCTGTAATTCTCTCCGTGGTGCCGTCATGGGGGAAGGAGAAAGACGTAGTTACTTACCGGTAACGGGATTTCTAAGAGCCCATGACGGCACCCATACATTCCCTCCCTTCACGTGTGGGTGCGCACACTTATTAGTTACTTGTTGTAGGCACGTGGTGTCTCTGACGAGGTCTTAAATTGTAAAGTTTTGTGTTACTAACCTGGTGGTCCTCTCATGCTCTGTAAACAACTGATGTGGGAGAGAGGCACCGCCCTTTTATCTGTAGGTTTCCTGTCCTTGAAGGGCGGATCCCGTCTCTCCGTGGTGCCGCCATGGGCTCTGAGAAATCCCGTTACCGGTAAGTAACTACGTCTTTTTCCACCTCTGCCTATAACTTTTGCACAGTGCTGTACATTTTCCCATACACTTTTGGAAACACCTGAGTTAATAGAGGAGAGTGTTGTGTTCAGGAGCCTCATCTCTTGGACAGAATGGAGAGCAGTTACATAGGGGGTCTCCCGCTCTAGGGGACCTGTCCTATCCTGCATTACATATACAAATCATTGGTTTGAGGACACTGTGTAATGCTTAGTTTCCACTGTGGTGGGGCTGCAGGAAACTGAAGACTTACAGACCGGTTTCCCTACGCCTTACAGCCGATCACTGGGATTCACAGCAAGGAGATACATTGCAATCAGCTTATTGTCTTCTAAGAAGTTGGGACTATGAAAGTGGAGACCCCCTTTAATCCAGTGGTGGTGTCACAGTGTATGGGCAGAGGACAAGGGCCATGTTCTTTTAGCCTATTGACTATGATCAGATTTTGCTCCTGATTTACCAGACTCCTTGATCGGTTGTATCCGGCCCTTGTATATAACCACTATTGTATTACAAGATGTACTAATCCTGAATCTTGCTTTACAGTAAGGGCCTGAGGACTATTCCCGAGGCTGAAATTGGTCTAGCCGTTATCTACATGTCAACAGAAAAATATTGCAATCCTCGGCAAGGCTCGGCGGATAGAGACGAGGCCGGTAAGGTCGCACTCCAGATATTTCTCTGCAGAAAGTAGATGAACTTTCATCTATATATATATTGTACAGTTGCCCTCTGCAGTGCTAAAGCATGTACATATGACATATATGTAATATGAATAGCATTACTGCTCTGGATAATAAGAAAAAAAAAAGGGAGATGCTAGCACATAATTTGGCCAATTCATGTATGACCAGCAGCCAATGAGAAGGTAATCTCTGATTTTCTAGGAGCCTATCTAGTGTGAACACTCTCCTAGGCTAAAGCCTGCATTTATGGGTAGGCTCTCTGAGTCTGACCGAGCACTCCACACTCCAGCTTGTGGCGATTTTAATTGCAGCAGAATCCTACCTACCCATCATATAAAAGATAGGTGATAACTTGTTGATGAGTGGGGCACCGACTGCTGGGTCCCACACTGATGAGCAGCCTAAAGACACTTATTCCCATTGGGATGAAGCGGCGGTGTGCATGCTTGATGACCGCCGCTTTATTCATTCTCTATGGAGCTGCTGAGCGCTGCTCACAGATTTTTTCTGTGGCCCCATAGAGAATGAATGGAGCAGCGTTCAGGCATCTGACCTGCCGCTCCTTTGTAAGGGTGCTTTCACATTGCATTCATGGGTCCCGTTGGGGCATATGTCCGACCCGCAATGCAATGTGAAAATGCCCTAACTGAGATAATAGGGCAGCATTGGGATTAAAAAAAATCTCTGTTCTGCTGATTGGTGCGGGTCCCAGCTCTTAGACCCCAGTGGGTAAGTAAATTGTCACTCACCTATATAGATAAGTGATAACTAGTTTTAACCAGACAACCCCTTTAAGAAAAAATACACCACCTCTCCTACCTTGCAAATAGTAGATGTTCCACAAACTGGGCACCTACCACCAGGAAAGCCCGCCATAGGGGAGAGCGATGACGCCGCCGACATTAGTGTTAATGTCGTCCTTTGGACAGGTGCACGGACAGTAAGCTCCTCACCTGTGCCCTTATGTTCCTGTTATGGGGGCTGCAGGTTATCACAGAGCAGTGGTCTGTCAGTCAGTATTAGACAGCGGGAATCCTGCACTGGTGCTCTATGGGGTGAGATCGCTGCTTTCTTCAGGATCTGTGCGGGGGGTGTATGATGGTAGATCACAGGGTGACCATGCATGCTGTCGTCTTTGTATCTGCCCACCAGTGGGCTGTGGGAGCTGAGTATTGCTTGTGGGAACTGATTATTACTTGTGGGAGCTGATTATTACTTGTGCAGGACATTGATGTACATAGCATATACAGGAGGAATGCACTGTAATAAGGTTTTCTCGTTGTAAGCAGCCATCTGTTCCCCCGGTGCTGGACGCTACCCTTCAATGTTTGGTTATCCCTCCCGCTAATACTGGTGCCCGCAAGAGCCATGAAAAACCTTATAGCAGGGGCCAATATGCACCTTCACTCAGGGTTAGTGGTCCTATCACTTATTTATCTATATTTGTCCTTTCAGAAAAGAATGGCGGACATAATATTATGGGGTCTTCGATGTCTTCCAGTATGGCCGTTGATGAGACTGTGTTACCGCCAGCCACGTTCAACACCACAGCTTACGTGGCCAACACGGAGCCACAAGACCACACAGAGAACTGGTGGGTATAATTACATGGCGGAGATCTTTGAGTACAATAAAGTGCACTGACCCAGTGACGATTTGTCATCTCATGGCTTAGGATGGAGATCAGCGGGGTTCGCGAAGTTAGAGAGACGCCTAAGAGTAATCGAAGGAGCAGTAAAACCGAGCCGAGGAAAGATCCGGAGGTGAAAGGCGATGGCAGCGATTGCAGAATTGCTCTGTTTCAGGAACAACTTCAGGAAAGGCCTCGAGCAGCATCACAAGCTGAGAGTCCTGCCGCAAGCACACACAGAGTATCACAGAAAACCGAGGCCTCAAACAAAATACAGAATTATTTCCAGCCTATGTCCAAGAAACGGTAGGTAGTAAAATACTGAGATAAAGAGATAAAACCAGACCTTTCCCTTTTCTGTCCAGGTAAAATTTAGGACTGTCTGGCCACAGCTTTTCCTGAAGAATTCATCAGTTTGTGCACTGGCCGGCTGCGTTCTGCGAGGTGTCGTCGTTGATGAGACAACCCCAATAACCTAGCAAATCATTTAGGCTAGAAGACAGTGGTACCCAGCGCTAAAGATTTACTCTCACCTATTTGTACATAGGCTTTGTAAGCACTGCACAGGTTGAAATGTGATGTCTTCAGGTGAAATATTTGGAGTTTCTCGGGCTATTTCATGGGTGAAGCTGCTCCTTCTACTATAGTGCTGTTTTCTGCATTTTGGCGATGCGTCTAAATGAAAGAAGAACTTCTAGAATAAATGGTATTCTCTAATCTTTTGTTAAAGAGAATCTGTCAGCAGGTTTATATTATTTAATCTGAGAGCAGCATAATGTAGGGGCAGAAAGCCTGATTCCAGGGATGTTGTTTGTTCACCAGCTTGCTGAAGTTTCAGTACAATCAGTGTTTTATCAGCAGGAGATTATCACTAGAGGACTAGGTGTCATATGCCAGGCAGTCAGTGGTGGGGCGGGGTTACATAGATTAGCCTGATTGACAGCTTGCTAACAGTGAACACAGGAAGCTGCCAATCAGTGGTATGGGCGGGTTATACATAGCTCAGCACTGCTACATTTACAGCAGAGAAAACAAAGACTTTATCAAAACCTCACCAAGCAGTCTAGTAAGTGATAAACTGGCTTGCGAAAGTATTCACCCCCTTGGATTTTTAATTATTTTGTTACATTACAACCTGTGTTTAAATATTTTTGTAATCTGATTTGTGTGTGATGCATCAGCACTAAATAGTCTAAGTTGGTGAAGTGAAGGGAGAAAAATATAGGCATAAATTCAATTTATGGCATCAAATAACTAAACATTGGTATGTGCATATGTATTGACCCCTTTTGCTATGAAGCCCCTAAAAATTTCTGGTGCAAGCAGTTATCTTCATAAGTCACATGCTTAGTGAAAGGAAGTCCACCTGTGTGTGATCTAAGTGTCACATGTCTGTCAGTATATACACACCTTTACTGAAAGGCCACCATTAAGCAAGAAGCACCACTAACCCAACAACACCATGAAGACCAAGGAGATGTCCAAACAAGTCAGGGACAAAGTGGTTGAGACGTACAAGTCAGTGTTTGGTTATAAAAAATATCCCAATCTCTGATGATCCCCCAGAGCACCATCAAATCCATTATCAAATGGAAAGAACATGGTACCACAACAAACCTGCCAAGAGTGGGCCGCCCACCAAATCCTCAGCCCAGGTAAAGATGGTATTACTCAGACAGGCAGCACAGAGATCAAAGGTAACCCTAAAGGAGATGTTGAGTTCCCAACGACCACAATAAGCCGTACACTCCATAGAGGTGGACTTTATGGAAGAATGGGCAGAAAAAAGCCTTTACTTACACACAAAAATTGTGAGGCTCATTTTGAGTTTGCCAAAGACATGTGGGAGACTCCCCAAATGTATGGAGGAAGGTGCTGTGGTCAGATGAGACCAAAATTTAACTTTTTTGCCCCAAGGTAAATGCTATGTCTGTCGCCAAAGCAACAGAGCTCATCACCCCAGGAACACCATCCCCACAGTGAAATGTGGTGGCAGCATTATGCTGTGGGGATGTTTTTCAGCAGCAGGGACAGGGAAAATCGTCTGAGTCAAGGGGATGATGCGAAATACAGGGATATTCTTGATCAAAACCTGTTTCAGTCTGTCAGTAACTTCAGAATAAGACCAATACCATTGTGAGACATGTAATGACTGACACAGTCAGCTCTCCTGATCTACATGTCTCACACCGGTAACTCCCCCTTTCATTTACAATATTCTGCGGAGGCAGATTCTCTGGGAGATCTATATCCGGCCCAAAGATCTTAACAGCTCATTTACATATTAGGAAAAATGTGGATTTCTCTGGAATAAGACATCGGATTTCAGATATCAATGTATCATTTTGTTCAGCTTCCTATGACCTACATGACCATATAGACGGCTTAAGAGAGTTGATCCTACTGATAGATGCTCTTTAAGTACTCACAGATAGGATCCATTAAAAAATGTATAGTAAGTGATGGAGTTTTATCACAGTTAAAGGGGTGTACAGTGAAAGCTTGTACAGTCAGACCTCAATCGATCATTGTTATCACCTATTGTGTGGATAGGAAATAACCTTGTTTTCTCCGGACAACCCTTTCATTTTTCAGGGACTTTTTTGAAGATAAATTCACTAATCTGATTGATTGCCATTGGCCGCTTCTTACCTTTTCCATCACACCAGTGTTGATAAATGTCAACTGTATCGGAAAACAAAAGAAATAGAAATATCCCGACCCTAGAATAACCCCGTAATTAACTCCATGTTTACTCAGTTCTCACGTCGTGATCGTGCCCTGGACCTGTGATATATTAGTCATAAGGAAAGTTTATGCCAATATTTACACAATCCTGGACTATCTGGTCGAAAAATGAAATTTCATGATGTTTACTTGCACATAAAAGATTTCCTGATGCAGCCGCTCAGTTTTTTCTTCATTAGATTCCTTTGTTCTTTTAAAGCGACAGAGAAGAAGAAAAAGGTGAAACGTCCACTGCCAAATTATGTAGAACGGAGAATGTCACGTCTCATTCTTCACAATCGACAAAGGAGATTTTGTCCCAAAATCAGAAAAAATCAGATATTGCCCCCAGTAATGCTCGGGATACTGATCTACATACAGGACCAGCGGGATCTTCCACTGATAGACTTGGTAACTCATATGGTCAAGATAAGATGGACACTTTCATGACCAGTCAAGCGAAGGACTCCTTCATGAAGAAGAGGAAGGAGCCCAAGGATGTGGTGGAAGAGTCCGACGTAGAAAATGAAGACTGTAGTGATGGGAAAAACACTAAAAGTAATGGCAGCCAGATGAAGAGGCCTCGGGTGGGAACCACTGAAGACTTTGGAGAAGATTTTAACGTAAACTCCCAGGACAGAGGAGAACGAGCCACAGTAAGTCTCACCATTGATGGAGTTGTTTAACAGGATAACTCTAGTTTGTGTCCCTGTGAGATGAGAATATATCATCAGAAAGTGATATACATGGGTAGTCCCATCTCCAAGATCCTGTCCCAGTATGTTGTAGGTGTAATAAGAATATTAGCAAATACTTCCAATTAGAAATGTAGTATAGTTCTTCTGATTTGCTATGTCCTTTTAACCATGTGCATAGCATGGCAGTAGCTTAGATATGCATGGTTACGGCCACTGATATAGTGACAGTTAGTTGTTATTGGTCGTAACCATGGATACCTAAGCTACTGCAATGCTCTACACATGAGGTAAGAGACATAGCGAATCAGAAGAACCATACTACATTTCTAATTGGAGGTATTTGGTAATATTATTAGTATTACACCTACTACATATGGGAATATGGTCTTTGAGATGGGAATACCCCCTTTAATGTTAAAATCAGATTATTATGTTAAACGGAGTCTGTCACCCCCTAAACTCTAACTGAACCACTTATACAGGTACATAGGAGACTTAGTTCTTATAAAAATCCTACCTGTAGTATAGCTTTTAGTGGTTTAGTTGGTAAATCCCCCCCAAAAACTATTTGTTTTATGTGCAATTGAAGGGACTGCTCAGTGCTCATTACGCCCCCCAGCAGACTCTTTAAATGCATCTTTAATGTGTTTTTTTAAATAATTTCCAGATTACAATCTATAAAAAAAAATGTCACCCTGGCCACTAAGCTTAATAGACTCATGCTTTCAGTTGTTTTCAGCAGCCACATGTTCATAAGCAGCAATATAGTGTAATGAAGCGTTATCTGAGCATGCTCTAAGCTTGGAAAAGATCATTGTGAAGGGAGGGGGAGAAGGTGAGCTTTGACTGTGAATGGTACATCCAGTTTTATTTGCTAGATATAGAGGTTTTAACTTTCATTGTTATACTGTCTGGCATGATAATGAAACTGCTGAAAAGTCATCTGGAAGACAAGTTTTGGGCTTGGTTGTCAGTTAGAAAATTACAAGATTTCTATATATTTTTTTTGTTTTAAATAAGCATAATGATATGGAAAACTGCAAAAAAAGCACATTTTTGGAAAAAAATATAATTTGTAAAGCAAAAACTAATGTAAATATTTAAATCTGATGACACATTCCCTTTAAAGCATATAGTTGTCATTGATCGGGTTCATTGATGGCGTAGGTGGTCACAGCAGTGTTTCCTACTCCAGGATTTTATTGAACACACTAAGGCTGACTACACACATTATGTCTCATGCAGACGGGCATATTGCGGGCACATCTGTATTATAACGCCTGACGTAATTGTGTGTCTGCTGAATCAAACTCATAGATGCCAATAATACTGTTAGTGCCAGTCATATAATCCGCAATCGGACCGTCTGAATTAGGTCTACGATAAAAGAAAGATGACTCCTCAGTCTGTGCAGCACTGTTGATGTGCTGACCTGCTCTCCTGTGGTAAGCACCGGACTGCTAATGAGGGTGCCGAACATGGGACTGGGAGGGGGCGATCTGAAGATTGGGGGTTTCAATGATGATTGAAGCATTTTTTGTGGACAACCCGTTTATGATCAGTGTGCCATTTGTTCTATTGTTAGGAGTGTGTAGCATGTGATTGGGTTCGGTAGGGGTTCCTTGCAATATTTCTCAGGTCCAACCCATGTAAATTCGGCATCAGTTAACCCTTTAATGTTAAAGGGTTGTCTTGTTATCGAAAATGGGTAAAATTGCTCATTTTTTTTTTCTCTTGTCTTACTGCTTGCTGTCAAGATTACCAGCCACCTCTGAAGTGTGTCAGAAATGGCCGATCTCCTAGGCAGGAAAGATGGCACTTACAAGCCCTTTGCTATGGAGTTTGTAAATGCTGCCCTGAAGCTGACCAAAATACTGTATCCGTCCAGCCTCTAATAAAGGTGCCTCTATGGCAGCATAGAAGAGGGAGCTATTCTGGGCGGCATCACAACCAATAATTCAATAGTACACCCCACCCAACAAGACTGGAAGCAGACCAGACGAGGAGCTAATCTTCCGACCCACATCCAATTTCTATCCAGGGCTCAAGGCCGAGATACAGGTGCATCTCACTAAATTAGAATATCATCGAAAAGTTAATTTATTTCAGTTCTTCAATACAAAAGGTAAAACTGCTATATTATATAGAGTCATTACAGAGTGATCTATTTCAAGTGTTTATTTCTGTTAATGTTGATGATTATGGCTTACAGCCAATGAAAACACAAAAGTCATTATCTCAGTAAATTAGAATACTTTATAATAACAGCTTGAAAAATGATTTTAAAATCTGAAATGTTGGACTACTGAAATGTATGTTCAGTAAATGCCCTCAATACTTGGTCTGGGCTCCTTTTGCATCAATTACTGCATCAATGCGGTGTGGCATGGAGGCGATCAGCCTGTGGCACTGCTGAGGTGTTATGGAAGTCCAGGTGGCTTTGATAGCAGCCTTCAGCTCATCTGCATTGTTGGGTCTGGTGTCTCTCATCTTCCTCTTGACAATACCCCATAGATCCTCTATGGGATTAAGGTCAGGCAAGTTTGCTGGCCAATCAAGCACAGTGATACTGTTGTGTGTAAACCAGATATTGGTACTTTTGGCCGTGTGGACAGGTGGCAAGTCGTGCTGGAGAATGAAATTTCCATCTCCAAAAAGCTTGTCGGCAGATGGAATCATGAAGTGCTCTAAAATGTCCTGGTAGATGGCTGCGCTGACTTTGGTCTTGATAAAACACAGTGGACCTACACCAGCAGATGACATGGCTCCCCAAACCATCACTGATTGTGGAAACTTCACACTAGACCTCAAGCAGCTTGGATTGTGGCCTCTCCACTCTTCCTCCAGACTCTGGGACATTGATTTCCAAATGAAAATTGGAACTCTGGGACCTTCTGGAGTGTGTCAATGACTGCCTTCTGGACATCTGTCAAGTCACCGGTCTTCCGCATGATTATGGAGCCTACTGAAACAGACTAAGGGAGCTTTTCCAACGCTTAGGAAGCCTTTGCAGGTGTTTTTTGTTAATTATTTTCATTTACTGAGATAATGACTCTTGTGTCTTCATTGGCTGTAAGCCATAATCATCAACATTAACAGAAATAAACACTTGAAATAGATCACTCTGTTTGTAATGACTCTATATAATATTTCACTTTTTGTATTGAAGAACTGAAATAAATTAACTTTTTGATGATATTTTAATTTTGTGAGACGCACCTGTATATCATGGCAATAGAAGAAAAAGCAAAAATGCATAATTTCTCTCTGTTTGGCATAAGACACCAATACCACCTATAATGCCGGCTCCGTTATTCCAGGCTCGTGGGTCGTCATCGTATGGAAAGCGCAGCTCTGTTCTTGCTCTTCATTGTAGATGACTTGTCCTTTATACATTTTAGCAGAGAATAATTTGCACTTTTGCTCATTTTCAGGAGCTAATGTGAATTTCCATATCTTTTGTATTGATATTAATAGAACATGAATTTGTGCCTTTAATCTAAATGAATCTTTGTGATCTTGGAGGCGGCGCTGCGGTCGTGTTCACACGGCGCTGTGTCTGCGGACTGTGTGGTCAGCCTTTGTCACAATGTCACATTTTATCAGTCACACGCACTTGCACAAAAAGAAGATGATTAAATGTGTTCTCTAATGAAAAGAATTGCTTTTAAAAGGTACACAGCCCATTACCAGAGCGATGCCTGCTGCTCAGAGCCAAGAATGCGGGAGGACTGCTATTCCCACATCAGCAGATTGGCGCTGAGCCACGTGTTTGCTGCCACGAGCGAGGGTCTGTCATTCTGGGGCCAGTGCATATCATTTCATGGCTTTGTATATTTAATATAATGCTCACTGGCCACAGCAGATGCCTAAAATCCCTTTATGGATCTGTTTTATGTGGGCCTGCCATAGGCAACCTGCTTGCTATGTGCCTATGGTGGGCCTCAATTTTTATGCTGAGTGTTCAACAGTCCTACAGTATTGAAATGGGCGACCAAATGCTCAATTTCGCTCCTCCCAGGGTGCTGCATTGCACCCAGGGAGTGTGCTCCAGCATTGGGACCCATACCAATCTGACATCTATTACCTATCTAGTGCATAGGTGATTTTATAGACTGGAGTGCACATAAAAAATGTGCTTAAATCCAGGTGTAAGCTGAAGGGCCATTCCCATGTTCTTAGATGCATAAAAAATTGCAAAGTGTTCGTAAGGACAAACAACTTTGCACTGTACTTATTAAAACTTTTTCAAGAACAGAGTGATTTATTTATTTTACGGCTCTTTGCTTAGGTTACCGGCTACCACTGCAGTCTACCAGCAATGCACAGTGTTTACAAGCTCTTTCCACTGGAGCTCGCAAGTGCTGCTGTGAAGCTTTCAATCCTAGCCAGCTTCATTTTATTGCTTTCCTCCCATACTTTTATGTGAGGCCAGTTTGCTTGTGCAGCACCAGAGAGCGCACAGTTCGGGCCTGCGCTGCAATTATGCCGCTGGTGTAAACTGTCCATCAAGCAGGAGTAGGAGATTGATTAAGGGGGTATTCCTGTAAATAATATTTACTACAGTGCTGCTCACCATTATTGGCACCCCTTCATTTTTTTATAGACTGTACAATATCTTCAGAAATAAATGGAAATGTACCAAAGTTATATCCTCTGGATGAAGTAATGCAACAATAAAACTTTTGTTTTTCAACTTCCATGCTGCAATGTCAAAGAAGAAACAGAATAAACAGCATGTGCAGCAGTGAAGGCACCCCTGATAAAAACTTGGTTGCACATCCTTTTACTTTGATGACCGCCTCCAAACGTTTCTTGTAGCCATCTATAAGCTTCTTGCACTTCTCAGCTGGAATTTTCTCAAATTTTTCCTTTACAGTTTGTTCAAGCTCTTGAATGTTTGCAGGGTTCTTTTTCCCAATGGCAGATTTCAGCTCACCCCAAAGATTTTCAATGGGATTGAGGTCAGGACTCATTGCTGGCCATTTTAAAACAGTCCAATTTTTCTTTTTCAACCAGTCCTGTGTACTTTTGGATGTGTACTTTGGGTCATTGTCTTGCTGGAGGACCCATGATCTTCGACTCAAACCAAGTTTTCTTACATTGGGTAGGATATAGATTCCTGTGATACGGTCAAGGCATCCAGTACCAGACGAAGTAAAGTAACCACACAGCATTATGGATCCTCCACCATGCTTAACTGTTGGTATGATGTTCTTTTCCTTATAAGCTTTATTGCACGGTCTGTAAACAAACTGTTGCTTTGCATTGCCAAAAAGCTCTATTTTTGTTTCATCTTTCCACAGAACATTTCCCAGAAGGATTGTGGTTTGTCAAGGTACTCTTTGGCAAAGATCAGTCGTTCCTCTTTATGTCTTTTCTTCAGCAATGGTTTCTTCCTTGGCCTTCGCCCATAAAGCTCTGCTTGATTTAGTGTGCGGCGTATGGTACTTGTTGAAACCATGACCCCAGACTGTTCCAGGTTGGCCTTCAGGTCTTTGGGTGTTTTTTTTCCACCATTCGCACCAACCTTCGAAGAAATCTCTTGTCAATTTTCCTCTTTACCCCACTTCCAGGGAGGTTCTTGATAGTTGCACGCTTGGCAAACTTCTTAATAACATTGCGCACTCTTGAAACTGGGATACCAAGGTCTTTGGAGATGTCCTTATACCCTTTGGAAGTCTTGTTTTTTCTAATAATAGCAGTTCTGATGTCCTCAGACAGCTCCTTTTGTCTTTGCAATTGTGACAAAGGAACAGGGCCTACCATGTGGCTTATTAAAACACTGAAGTCATCATTCATTGGCTAATGCATGTCACATGGGCGCCAACAATTAATCACAGGTGAATCTCTTTTGTGATTTTCCACAGGCGACTCAAAATGTGTTTCCATACGAAATTAATGTAAAGGGTGCCAATACCAGTGACACAGCAAGCTTTAGGTTTTTCTCTTTTTCCCTCCCATTGTTTTTTGCTTTAAATCATTGTTTATCATTTGCTCTTTTGTATTTAACACGAGTTCTCTATACAAAAAAGCTGTTTCACTTGTTTCATTTTATTCAGGAGATATTCCACATTATGTACTTACACTTCATGGGTGCAAATAACAATGAGCGGGACTATACATATCCTCAGGAAAGAAACAAAGAACTAATGTGAGCAGTCTAAATCTTAACTTTTGCTAATGTTTTTAAAAGGCCATACACATAGACAAACCTATATAAAAAAAAAAGGCTGAATGGGTGGTATTCCCAGATAAATCCCCAGTTATAACTTGTGGTGTCATCATGTACAAGGGCTAATGAAGCATACTAAATAGAAAGTTCTCACCCATCTGATGTATGCTTTGTCCTCTATCATCCAGTGCTGAAAAATCTTAGGATCATCCCCATTGGTCCTCAGGTGACACAAGGGAGATATATATTTAAGAGGGATAGGGAATTTCCTCAGGGAGAAACCAATCCCTTCAAAAAAGCTCTCAACCATCCACTTTGATATGTGAGAAAATATCTGATCCCAACGCGTTTCCTCAAATATGATTCATCGGGGGAATCAGTACCAGTCTGTAGCCGGCACTCTGGCTATAACTTACCCCATACCTTGATTCCGTTGATGAATCATATATGAGGAAACGTGTCGGGAATGGATATTTCCTCACATATCAAGGTGGATGATTGAGAGTTTTTTTGAGGGGATTTGTTTAATCCCGAGGGACTTCCCTCACCCTTGTAACTATAGCTCTCCCTTTTGTCACCTGAGGACGAAATCCTAAGCTTTTTCACAACTGGATGCCCAAAGCCTTCAACAGATGAGTGAGAAGGTTTAGTATGCTTGATTGACTATTGTCAGTTATGGTTGGGCATTTATTTGGGAATACCACCCATTCAAGGTTCTTGTATATATGTTTTACTAATGTCTTTAAAAGGCCATACACATAGAAAAAGTTAAAGGAGTTGTCCTGTCTAAAACTACAAGTCTGCGACCGAGAACGGCTATGATGTGACCTCAAGTATGCGATATGCATACTCCCATCCACATTCCGACTAGATGTGCACGGCGTCGCCAGTTCAAGTCTGTTGAGCGAGGTCAGACATGTCTAGTTGGAATGTGGCCGGAATCATGCATATCACATTCTTGTGGCACATGACAGCCGTTCCTGGCGCTGACATTAGAGAATCCTCATGGTGTGCAGTGCGTGTGCTGTGAGGATTCACAAGTATGCAGTCACATAGAGTGACTGCTGACTTGTAGTTTTAGACTGGACAACCCCTTTACGTTTTAGACTTCTCACTTTATTTGCTTGTTTCTAATACTCAGTTGAAGTCGGAATTTTTGACACCTCCCTAATCTGGGAATTGCCCTTTTACTATAGTATCCTCAGGATAATAGAAAAAAAATAAAATAGTCCCCATTAACTGGTCATAGTCCCCATTAACTGGTCATAGTCCCCATTAACTGGTCATAGTCCCCATTAACTGGTCATAGTCCCCATTAACTGGACATAGTCCCCATTAACTGGACATAGTCCCCAATAACTGGTCATGGTCCATAATAACTGGTCACAGTCCCCAATGGCCAGACCCCAGCAGTCATATACTTATCCCCTGTCCTGTGAATATGTGATAAATGGTATTTCTAGGAAAATCCCTTTAATTCATTGCATGACTATGGGTTAAGGTAGATGCATTTGCCCTGCGGAGATCCACAACACTTGAATATTGCTTTTATAAATGAAATGTATATAATAATGTTCTATATATTTCTCATTATCTCATACATATACAGTGGCGGCCAAAAGTTTTGCATTTTTTTTTTTAAAGTGTGATAACTTCTATCTGGTTGTTGTGAGGCCATTTTCCTGGTGATTTTAGTAAAACGGAAGCAAATGGTTGTCAGCTATAAGGAAGAAAATTGTGTTTCGCATTGTTTTATCCCTTTATGTGTTAGTTTTCAAAATTTGCTGGGCCAAATGTTTTGCATATTTTGTCATAGGTATTCGAATTTTGCCCAATTTTTTTTTGTGTGTGTGTTTTAAGGTTAAAACATGGCAAAGACAAAGCAAAATGTATCACCAGATGTCAGGAAGCTTATTATTCTGAGAGTGAAGTCAGGCAAAAGCGAAAAGAGGGAGCTATGGAATCCAACTATTCTCAGAGTCAAGTGTCACGTATATTAAAGAAAGAAAAAGAAGGTTATGGAACAGCTAAGAAACCTAGACGTGGACGACCACGGAAAACGTCCGGGGTTGATCACATTATTAAGAAAAAGTCAGTATCTGATGTCCATAAAAGTGCTGTACAGATTTACCACGTAATGAACGGAGAATATGGGGTCAAAGTGAGTCGCCAAACTGTGGTGCGACGGCTAAGAGCAGTAGGGTTGAATGCTCGAGCTCTAGTCAAGAATCCTTCCATCTCTGCAAAGAACAGCAAGGTCCGACTTGAGTTTGCCAAAGAACGCAGCCAATGGAAAGAGACAGATTGGTCTAAGGTGTTGTGGTCGGAGGAATCCAAGATCAATCTGTTTGGTGGTGATGGCAGCACTATATATACCGCCCAATTGGAAAAACGTAATGATGTAAGGTACCAAACACCTACACTGAAACATGGTGGTGGCATTGTCATGGTTTGGGGCTGTTTTTCTGCATCTGCCATTGGCCCTCTGCATAGAATTGATGGAAATATGAATCCTACCATGGACAAAGATATACTGGAGAATGTAATGCTGCCACATGGTAAAGCCAAAGTAGGCAGGGGATGGAGATACCAGCAAGACAATGATCCTAAGTTCACATCCAATTTAGTCAAAAATTGGTTAGCAAAGAAAAATGTTTGCCTGTTTCGATCGCCAAGTCAATCACCTGATTTACACCCTATAGAGCACCTTTGGGATGAGTTAGGGCAACGAATTGGGACCCATACCCATAGCAATAAAGATGAATTGTTTTCAGATTTGCTAATGGAGCAAGATCCCTCAAGATGTCTTGAATATCCTGGTGGCTTCAATGCCCCGTCAGTGTGGTGCAGCAATTACAGCAAGAGGTTATGCTACAAGATACTAAGTTACGGCATTGTAAGCAATGAATTACTCTCTATGTTGTGATCAATAAATAGTAGATGCAGGACTTTTGTTAGTCAGTTTGCTTTAATTAAATGACCATCCCTATATTCAAAAGCATTTTGGTTACAATTAAGGTCTTACATGCTGACAACTTCATGCACTTTCAATTCATCACCAGGAGAATGGCATCACAGCAACCAGACAGAAGTAATCACACTGTTAAAAAAAAAAAAAAAAAATGCAAAAGTTTTGGTCGCTATATATATATATATATATATATATATATATATATATATATATATATATATATATATATATAAAATATGTGTGTGTGTGATGGTGGAAGGGTGAGACTAATTTGGAGCAACAGAATAATATGACCTAATGCAACAAGAATTTGTGGCTACTGAATGGTAAATCTATCACAAGATCTGTCTACAGTTACTTCACTTCTGTCACATTTTTGGCTCCCCCTATCACATACCCAATCCTGCGGGATTTTCACGGCTGCGCCCATTCTCACAAGCTCCCCATGAATAGAGAATACAGCTTGTGCCCGGCTTCACATTCCTGCCATATTTGTATCATTGCATCAGAGGATTAATCATTTTCAATTAATTTTGTGGATTTTACTTCCCCCATTAATTGAACATTCCGCACATGTATTATCCTGTGCAGGGCAAGTAATGACAGCAGTGATTCAGGTCACCTTACCAGCGTACAGCTGTATAAAGTGTTGTATTATTTTTCCTCTCTAGGTGACGGCGCTGGGCGTTCAGAAAGTAAAGAATGAGCCGAGCATCAAACAGGAACCTGTATCTCAGAATGAAGAGACAACAGTAATCAATTCCTCTTCTATGTAACAAGAATTTGCCATATTTAATAATGGGAGGGGGACCTCAGACAAGCATCTATGTCAGATTTAGGCGGATAGTCAGATGGGTGGGTCGGCAAAGGTTAAAGAAGTTGTCCACTACTTGGAAAACTCCTTGTCATTCCCTCACTTGGCCCCGATAAAATAAAAGTTTTCACTCACTTCCCGCTCCGGTGCCATTCCATCAATGTCGCACTCGCTCTCCCCGGGGCTCCCGTGTTGTTATTGTGACACGTGACCCTGGCGCCCAATAAGCGCTGGCATCACTGGCCCCGCCTCCTGTCGAATTGAACATGAAGTCAGAGATCAGCTGCAGCCCGGACTTCCTCTTCATGCTCAATTTGTCCGAAGGCGGAAACAGTGATGCCAGCGCCGATTGGGTGCCGGGGTCACGTGACACACCAACCGCACTAGAGTCCCGGGACCACGAGTGCCAACACAGCTGGAACAGAGCCTGCGCGGGAGAGGAGTATAAGCTTTATTATGTTATCGGGGTCAAACATTTATATCAAGAAGGGGTTGACCAAGTAGTGGACAACCCCTTTAAGTGCTTCATGGCAGCAATCGCAGCATTGCCATAACTATGCTGCTCCGTGCCTGTTTCTCTAGATATTAGAAAACTCAATTTGCATCACTTAAAGGGGTCGTTCACAACTGAGTCAACTCCTTCTCTATTGCTAAGTTCCCCCTCATTATGACTTCCGTCTTTCACGTGCGAGCTCTATCTGTCATAGACTATAATGGCTACTTGTTCTATGTGGCTAGTCACGCTTCCATGTATTTTTACGGCCAATTGTTGGCAAAAGAAATCGAGGAGACGTGTCCAGTTTTTATCAGTGTCACAAATGAAAATCAAGCATATGGGTCCATGAAAGTCACGGACAGCACCCAGTCGGAATCTAGGTATAGTCCATGATTAACATTGGAAAGGAGAGGAGAAGCTTTGCAATTTATTTTAGACTTTTTTTTTTTTCATATGTGAGAATCACTGATGGCAAAAACTGACACACGGACCAAACACTGATGAAACTCGGAACGTTTTTTTTTTTTGCGTACGTGAAAAATTACTTCAGTCTGAATGAGACCTAAAACTGAGTTTGCCTTCTATGGCAGGAAAATTTCCACTAAAAAGAATAACAATAGTCACCTAATCGGAGCTCTTTTCTGTTTGATTAGAAGCCGGCACAGACCTGCTCGCTGGGAGCACAGACCTGCGGGCGGGCAGGGAGCACAGACCTGCGGGCGGGCAGGGAGCACAGACCTGCGGGCGGGCAGGGAACACAGACCTGCGGGCGGGCAGGGAGCACAGTGCTCCTGAGCAACAGGGGACATCCGCAGGTTGTGACCGCCGTTCTTGAAGCGGAGCTCAGGAAAAAGCGACAGGCCAGGTTCACACATCCGTGTTTCATGGTCCGAGTACAGACTGGCTGGAGGTCTCATGATGTCGTATAAGCCTATCAAGCTGTGGCATCCAGGTCAGGAGTCCTGCTCTCAGTCATACATCACAGTCCATACTGTGAAAGGTGGATGGAGATTAAGTGTACAGAGGGGGAAACTAGGGGCTAATACATGATTGAGACATTGTGATCAGAACTTTCTACAATGATAGATCTGCTTATACAGTACACTGGGACGTTAAACATGGCGTACTGTCCTCCTACACTTCAGACTATGCTTATTGTTTTAGATACCTTTCCGGACAAAACAAGAGAAAGATGAAGGTCTTCCAAGTAAACTTCTGCTGTCAGAGTTCCGATCTTTAGTTGTCGGTCGATTATCAAGGAACAGTCAGACCATGAATAAAGCTCATCAAGAAAATGGGGCAAATTTTAAGAAGTTCAGGAAGGTAATGTGGTGGCATCAGTCCTGATACTTCACAGCTGACATGTTTTGTGGATCTCTATAGTGTGCAGGTCTTTATTGGTGATGTAGACTGAATATGACCTGATGGTGATCTGGCATTACAGGTAATTTCTGTGCGACTTCAACTAATTTGTCTAAGATTAAATGTCGCACGTCAAAGTCACCAAGTAGTGTCAGCTGAAGAGACTACAAAGCATGTCTCTCTCTCTGGAGGACCTGGCCGTCCTGTGCATTACACTCACAGCCCATTGATTTCCATTGACATTGTGTAATACGTCATATACCCTGTGGGGAAGGAGTTGACAGCAGTGCACACACAGCCTTTGACAATGGTGGATAATATGTGATATTTTTCATTCAGGACAGTGTGTCTAGTCCAGGGATGTCAAACTCAAACACACAGAGGGACAAAATTAAAAACTTGGACAAAGTCGCAGGCCAACCAGTATACAGTTAATGGGCCTCACATAGCCCTCCATTCAGTATAATGGGCCCCACATAGCCCTCCATTCAGTATAATGGGCCCCACATAGCCCTCCATTCAGTATAATGGGCCCCACATAGCCCTCCATACAGAATAATGGGCCCCACATAGTCCTCCATACAGAATAATGGGCCCCACATAATCCTCCATACATTATAATGGGCCCACATAGTCCTCCATACAGAATAATGGGCCCCACGTAGTCCTCCATACAGAATAATGACCCCACATAGTCCTCCATACAGTATTATGGGCCCCACATAGTCCTCCATACAGTATAATGGCACCACATAGTCCTCCATACAGAATAATGGCCCCACATAGTCCTCCATACAGAATAATGGGCCCACATAGTCCTCCATGCAGTATAATGGACCCACATAGTCCTCCATACAGAATAATGGGCCCCACATAGTCCTCCATACAGAATAATGGCCCCACATAGGCCTCCATACAGAATAATGACCCCACATAGTCCTCCATACAGTATGATGGGCCCCACATAGTCCTCCATACAGAATAATGGGCCCCACATTGTCCTCCATACAGAATAATGGGTCCCACATAGTCCTACATACAGTATAATGACACCACATAGTCCTCCATACAGAATAATGGCCCCACATAATCCTCCATACATTATAATGGGCCCACATAGTCCTCCATACAGAATAATGGGCCCCACGTAGTCCTCCATACAGAATAATGGGCCCACATAGTCCTCCATATAGAATAATGACCCCACATAGTCCTCCATACAGAATAATGGGCCCCACATAGTCCTCCATACAGCATAATGGCCCCACATAGTCCTCCATACAGAATAATGGGCCCCACATAGTCCTCCATACAGCATAATGGCCCCACATAGTCCTCCATACAGAATAATGACCCAACATAGTCCGCCATACAGAATAATGGGCTCCACATAGTCCTCCATAAAGAATAATGGGGCCACATAGTCCTCCATACAGAATAATGGGGCCCACATAGTCCTCCATACAGAATAATGGGCCCCACATAGTCCTCCATATAGAATAATGGGCCCCACATAGTCCTCCATACAGAATAATGGCCCCACATAGTCCTCCATACAGAATAATGGCCTCACATAGTCCTCCATACAGAATAATGGCCCCACATAGTCCTCCATGCAGAATAATGGCCCCACATAGTCCTCCATACAGTATAATGGGCCCCACATAGTCCTCCATGCAGAATAATGGCCCCACATAGTCCTCCATACAGTATAATGTGCCCCACATAGTCCTCCATACAGTATAATGTGCCCCACATAGTCCTCCATGCAGAATAATGGCCCCACATAGTCCTCCATACAGTATAATGACCCAACATAGTCCGCCATACAGAATAATGGGCTCCACATAGTCCTCCATAAAGAATAATGGGGCCACATAGTCCTCCATACAGAATAATGGGGCCCACATAGTCCTCCATACAGAATAATGGGCCCCACATAGTCCTCCATATAGAATAATGGGCCCCACATAGTCCTCCATACAGAATAATGGCCCCACATAGTCCTCCATACAGAATAATGGCCTCACATAGTCCTCCATACAGAATAATGGCCCCACATAGTCCTCCATGCAGAATAATGGCCCCACATAGTCCTCCATACAGAATAATGGCCTCACATAGTCCTCCATACAGAATAATGGCCCCACATAGTCCTCCATGCAGAATAATGGCCCCACATAGTCCTCCATACAGCATAATGGCCCCACATAGTCCTCCATACAGAATAATGACCCAACATAGTCCGCCATACAGAATAATTGGCTCCACATAGTCCTCCATAAAGAATAATGGGGCCACATAGTCCTCCATACAGAATAATGGGGCCCACATAGTCCTCCATACAGAATAATGGGGCCCCACATAGTCCTCCATATAGAATAATGGGCCCCACATAGTCCTCCATACAGAATAATTGGCCCCCACATAGTCCTCCATACAGAATAATGGCCTCACATAGTCCTCCATACAGAATAATGGCCCCACATAGTCCTCCATGCAGAATAATGGCCCCACATAGTCCTCCATGCAGAATAATGGGCCCACATAGTCCTCCATACAGTATAATGTGCCCCACATAGTCCTCCATGCAGAATAATGGCCCCACATAGTCCTCCATGCAGAATAATGGCCCCACATAGTCCTCCATGCAGAATAATGGCCCCACATAGTCCTCCATACAGTATAATGTGCCCCACATAGTCCTCCATGCAGAATAATGGCCCCACATAGTCCTCCATACAGTATAATGTGCCCCACATAGTCCTCCATACAGAATAATGGGCCCCACATAGTCCTCCATACAGAATAATGGGCCCCACATAGTCCTCCATATGGCGTTATGGGCCAAATATAATTATCCTGATGGCCATATTTGGCCCATGGGCCAGAGTTTGGCATGTATGGTCTAGACACCTCCTGTAGCATTGCTCTCCATGTTACAGATCGCATATCCAGGGGCTGGGCGCTTTCCTCACATCATCGGAGGCTCTGATTTAATCGCTCACGACAGGAAGAAGAATTCTGAATTAGAACAGTGGTTACGGCAGGAAATGGAGGTAAGGAGTGTGAAAAAGGGAAATGCAAAAGCAGAAGGCTGCGAGGAGCTGCTAGTCACTTATTTATAGGTCTTTTGTGGCGCTGTGAAATAGATCTTTATTGTTTTTCTCAACATGGAGAAATGAACTGATAAAGTGAGATTTACAGCAATAACATCCGGCTAATAAGATAATATCAGAAACAGAAGCTGTGCAGCATCCATCCTGCGACATGTGGCTGACGCTGGACAGGTGACAGCACTGGCCTCTGCGCGGTGTCTTGCAATGACTGCAGCCTAATGATCAGTATAGTCGCCCAGCGTAATGTCACGTCTCAGCACAATCTACATTTACATTTTTTTACAGGAGCAAACGCAACAAGCCAGAGAGCAGTCCCTCGCTGATGATCTCTTCAGGTAAGTCCTGTAGATGTGTGTTATTCACACGTCCGTGTAGCAATCCCCTGCCCGACCACAGCATAAGGCACGCTGTTATTTCCAGGCACAAGACCCTCCTTCGAGCTGTGGACCAGGGAATATGTCCACTATACGGTGGTCTTAATAAGCCCCCTCCTTTGTCATTGTTGTTATGACCTAGCACATCATTTTAAATAAAAATTATTCCAACTTTAAGCAGCTTCTTGCTGACCCTCTTAATTTTTCAACTGGAAAATGACCGTGCAGCATGAAACGTATCCATGTCAGGAAGGCACGGCATCTTTCCACATTTTGTAATGACTTTCCAATGTACCGCAGTGACTGATGGTAGCAGTCTTCACTGAGTTTACTGACACACAATCCATATAAATCACTACCTTTCTATCATATCTCCAGTTCTGGGAACATCCAAAAGCAATATATATTCGTGGGAATTATTTCCATAGCATAAAGGGGTTCTCCGGGCATATACTATTAATGCAAACAGGAAAAGCCAGCATCAGCAGAAAGTGAGGTAAGTAGGTTAAAACATTACTTTATTGGCTACTATTAAAAAAGAAAGGAATAAAAATAAAAGAGAGACATACAGGACAATAGATAGGACACAGGTCTACATTTTTCGAGCATAACCACTCTTAGTCCTGAAAACTGTAAACATTGATTGGAGCTGCACTGCACAGTTCTGTTCAATGTGTAGCAGCCGCTGCTGGGTACTGCAGAACAGCTTCAATACAAGACAGTAGCAGCTGATCTGCTATACCCGGCAGAGGCTACTACATATGAATGCAGTGCAGTGTTTACATCCCGCTGGAGCTAATAACAGCTTATCGGTGGAGATGCCGGGTGTTGGACCCCCACCGATCTCATATTTATTTTAAGAATAATTAATCAATCTCGTATGCCCTGAGAGCCCCTTTAAATGGATTGTTCAATTACAAATAACTTTTTGATAAAACCTTCCCCCAAGATGAACGGGTGACATGGTGTGCCGCCTCTCGGACCCCCAGTGATCAGCTGTAATGTGTGCAGGATGTGTCATTTACTGGGTTGCTTGCTGCAGCTTTGATAAAGTCAAACCTACAAAAGACAAAACATATATCTCATACCCTACCATCATTATATATAAATGTAAAGCAAAGTTGCATAATAAATATAGGGTACTTAGTGAACTATTTGTGATCAAAAAAAGTATACAAGCCGTCCCACCAGCGACAAGGTGACCCTAAATTGGGACGGTACCTACACTGTCTATATTAAAAACCTTACTGTATATCAAAGTTGAAGTAATGCATATAAAAGGGTAGACAAATAGGACCGGGTCCCAACTCCAGACCACCTAGGCCCGTGGTAAGCTACATATATACTAACCAGCTCAACAAAGGGGATGCCACACCCTTAATTTGCACAGAATGCAAACAAGACAAAAAACCAAGCAATGTGAAAGCTTTGATAAAGTCACAGCTTTTTCTGCTGCAGATCTCCCAGTTCTCTGAATGCTGAGCCCTGTATAACCCTGCTCACACCACTGATCGGCAGCTTTCTGCCTATTAAGAGTGTACACAGAAAGTAGCCAATCAGTGGTCGAGGCGGGGTTATACAGAGGAGGACTACATGGCACGAGACAAGTAGTCCTGTAGTGATAATCTCCTGCTGATAAAACACTGATTTATCTGAAACAGCAAGTAGCCCAGTCAGTGACACATCACTGGAATCAGGGACTCTTCTCCTACATCATGGTGCTCTCAGATTATATAGAAAAAAGATACTGATGGATTTCCTTGAAAAATGTTCAAATCAGCTGTAAATGGTTGATGTCTGCCCTTACACATGACTACATGAGTGGTGGTTAGCATAGCTACTTAGTATGGGGATGACACGTTTTTGCTTTATGTGGATGTTTGCCTGCTGCTATACACCATTACTCCAATATCTACCGTGTGTCTGAGCCCCGAGTCTGTGCTTTATTTCATGTATTTTCCAGACATATTTATGGGTTGACTTATTTCATGTTTTTTTTTTTTTTAGTTTTTCTGTGTGTAAAATCACTTTTCTCTAATTTCTTTGTAAATAACATTAGTCTAGGAAAGTTTGTAATATACTTTCCACATGGTTACTTGTCATGTATACTATGCATTGTGATTAACAGTCGTAAACTAAAAGGGATGGTGGGAAACAGTGGGTGACCGTCAGATGTGATTTCCTGTCTTAGTTAATCATGGAAAACGGCTCAGATCTTCACATATCTGTCATTAGTCTATCCCATTATAGTCAAAGTTTCCAGACTAGAAAATGACACCACATTGAGACAATCTAGTAGTCTAAAGAAAGGAAGGGGTTAATGACTGTAGCTTTGTGCTTTAAGGTGAAAAAATGGTATTAAAGGGGTGGGTTGTCCATGTTTGGGATGAAAGTCTGTAGTCAGTCTATGGGATTGCAGACTTCTGATTTCTCACAGAGCGCACATCGTCCGCAGTCAGGATTCTCCAGTGTTGGCGACGAGAGCTTGCGTTCATGTGACCGCAGGTATACGATATGCATATTTCCGGCTACATTACGACTAGATGTGCGTGGCCTCGCTCAATACTAGTCAATTAAGAAGGGCAGCACACGTCTAGTCGGCACGTGGGATCATGTATGCAAATCACATACTTGCAGTCACATGACTGCCCTCTCTCACCAGCCACACCAGAGAATCCTGACAGTGTGCATGCTTTAAGGATTCAGAAGTTTGCAGTCACATAGAGTGCTTGCAGACTTTCTTCCCAAATCTGGACTAACCCTTTAAATCGGTTTTTATACACTGCTCAAAAAAATAAAGGGAACACTTAAACAACAGAATATAACCCAAGTAAATCAAACTTCTGTGAAATCAAACTGTCCACTTAGGAAGCAACACTGATTGACAATCAATTTCACATGCTGTTGTGCAAATGGAATAGAGAATAGATGGAAATTATTGGCAATTATCAAGACACCCTCAATAAAGGAGTGGTTCTGCAGGTGGGGGCCACAGACCACATCTCAGTACCAATGCTTTCTGGCTGATGTTTTGGTCACTTTTGAATGTTGGTTGTGCTTTCACACTCGTGGTAGCATGAGACGAACTCTACAACCCACAGAAGTTGCTCAGGTAGTGCAGCTGATCCAGGAGGGCACATCAATGTGAGCTGTGGCAAGAAGGTTTTCTGTGTCTGTCAGCGTAGTGTCCAGAGGCTGGAGGCTCTACCAGGAGACAGGCTAGTACACCAGGAGACATGGAGGGGGCCGTAGGAGGGCAACAACCCAGCAGCAGGACCTCTACCTCCACCTTTTTACAAGGAGGAACAGGAGGAGCACTGCCAGAGCCCTGCAAAATGACCTCCAGCAGGCCACAAATGTGCATGTGTCTGCACAAACTGTTAGAAACCGACTCCATGAGGGTGGTATGAGGGGCCGACGTCCACAGATGGGGGTTGTACTCACAGCCCAACACCGGTAAGGACGCTTGGCATTTGTCACAGAACACCAGGATTGGCAAAGTCACCACTGGCGCCCTGTGCTCTTCACAGATGAAAGCAGGTTAGAACTGAGCACATGTGACAGACGTGACAGAGTCTGGAGACGCCGTGGAGAGCGATCTGCTGCCTGCAACATCCTTCAGCATGACCGGTTTGGCAGTGGGTCAGTAATGGTGTGGGGTGGCATTTCTTTGGAGGGCCGCACAGCCCTCCATGTGCTCACCAGAGGTAGCCTGACTGCCATTAGGTACCGAGATGAGATCCTCAGAGCCCTTGTGAGACCATATGCTGGTACGGTTGGCCCTGGGTCCCTCCTAATGCAGGACAATGCCAGACCTCATGTGGCTGGAGTGTGTCAGCAGTTCCTGCAAGATGAAGGCATTGAAGCTATGGACTGGCCCGCCCTTTCCCCAGACCTGAATCCGATTGAGCACATCTGGGACATCATGTCTCGCTCCATCCACCAATGTTACATTGCACCACAGACTGTCCAGGAGTTGGCGGATGCTTTAGTCCAGGTCTGGGAGGAGATCCCACAGGAGACCATCCACAACCTCATCAGGAGCATGCCCAGGCGTTGTAGGGAGGTCATACAGGCACGTGGAGGCCACATACAATACTGAGCCTCATTTTGACTTGTTTTAAGGACATTACATCAAAGTTGGATCAGCCTGTAGTGTGTTTTTCCACTTTAATTTTGGGGGTGACTCCAAATCCAGGCCTCCATTGGTTAATAAATTTGATTTCCATTGATGATTTTTGTGTGATTTTGTTGTCAGCACATTCAACTTTGTACAGAACAAAGTATTCAATGAGAATATTTCATTCATTCAGATCTAGGATGTGTTATTTGAGTGTTCCCTTTATTTTTTTGAGCAGTGTATATTATTTAATGTATTTCAGACCTGATGAGATTGGGGTACTAACTTTGAAAAATCATGTCAGAATGGCTGTATAATCCTGATATTAAGGTGATCAGTTTTAGTCTAGTTACATAATTATTGCTCATAAGTCCAAGTGTATTCAGTATCTGCCTAGCCAGCCTGACTGCTGCCGTTTGTCCCGAGCAGTGTGAGATCTCAGCAGGGAGGAGGGACACTGAGGCTAGATCAGGCTATATGGTCTGAATTTGAGTTTCGACTTTCAAAAAGGATTATACAGTCATTCTGACATGGATTTTCAAAGTTAGGGCACCAGCTTCATCAGGTCTAAGATATTTTATAATGTGTGCAATTTACATTTTGAAATCTGGTGATAGATCCGCTTTAATATTTTATACTCCAATATGCCTTTTCATGCAGTCTTATAAGAAAGAGAGGGCAGAAAGGTTAGCAAGTAAACCAGTGATGATGGAGGCAGGAGCATACTCCAGGCATTGGCAGGTGCAGGGTGTCAAAAATAGGATATGGATAGGGTGTTTGGGGGCAGACCAGGTTGTGAGGTGGAGATAGGCCACCAGCGACATCTGTATTTAACCCCTTTCTCCAGTTGTCCGATACAAGGGTAGGGGTATTCCTTATAAAATGAGACACCGAGCCCATCATTATCCAGGCGGGCACAGCATAGTCTGCAATTACATGTATACAATAAAGCACAGGTCACTAGATATCATGTTGGGGGAAGTCCCAATGGAGCCATTATTCTACCTGAGCGAAGAAAGAAAGATATATTCAGAAGTGCTTTGTAAACTAGGTGGGTAAAAGTGTGAAGATTGCAGTAAATAAAGCCAAGCAAATGTAATTTCCAGAGAATAACAATAATTTTTATTTGTATAGCGCCAACATACTTCATAGCACTTTATATGTACTGACAATATCAGACATTACAGAGTAACACACAGTTCAACATATACCAAGAGGAGTGAGGGCCCTGCTCACAAGCTTATAATCTATAAGGAAATGGGGGAGACACAAAAGGTAAAAATAAAGTGCTTGTCGTATACGGGCCAGCCATCAGTATAATAAATAGGGGCATTTAAATATTGCTGCATAAACCGTTCACCAACCAGAATCTGTACAAGTACAGATACAGAGTGCTGTTGAGTGCATGGAGAGAGAAATGGGGATGGTTAGCTAAGTGAAGTGATGGGCCAGTCTAAAGAAATGTGTTTGTAGGGTACGTTTGAAACTGTGTATACTGGGTATTAACTGGATTGTCTTGGGTAGTGCATTCCAGAAAAACCATTACAGCGCAAGAGAAGTTCTGAAGACAGGAGTGGGAGGTTCAGAACAGGGATGTGGAGCTGGGTAAGCCAAACCTCCGACTCCTCAATTTCCCTGACTCCTCAGCACTGCCTCACTACTCAGAATGTACATAAAGTGCAGCACAGATTCATCTTAACTAACAGGAACAGAACAGACATTTATAGGACATTTCATAACTTTCCCAAACTCTTATGAAAACATTTACAGAACATCCTGCATTGTACTACTGAACCCAATTTATTATATGTTTTAGGAGTCTGAGTCGGTCCATTTTATTCCGACTTCACCAAAATGGACACCGAAACCGACTCCGACTCCACAGCCCTGGTTCAGATTATAGAAAATGTTAGTCTTAGGTTTGAGAGTACAGGTAGGGTGGTAGACAGAGATGGGGGAGGTGATGTAGGGTGGTGCAGCGTTGTGGAGAGCTTTGTGGGTGAGAGTGTTAAGTTTATATTGTACTTTGTAGTGGATGGGCAACCAGTGCAGTGTCTGTCACAGGGTGGAGGCATCGGTGTAGTGGTTGGACAGAAGTGTGATCCTGGCTGCTGTCTTTAGGATAGATTGGAGATGGGAGAGTTAGGTTTATACATATGTATATGATATATGCCCCTCAAAAGCACTTAAGTGCTGAATCTGCCCTTTTCTAAAAGTTCCTTGACAGCTTGAAAAATTACTGCTAAGTTTATAAGCTTTCTAATGTCCTCCCAAACAATTTACATATATAAAATGATGGTAACCTAAAGAAATCATATGGGAAATGTCAATCATGTGGTAAATGTGATATTAAGGGCTGACACCGTAAAACTTTAAAAAAGTGCTAGTTTTTAACTTTTTTTTATATATATATAAATGTCAGGTTTTTTCTTGTTTTAATAAATTCAAAACATATTGACCTACCTTATTTTTCGGACTATAAGACACACCGGACCATAAGACACACCTAGGTTTTAGAGGAGGAAAATAGAAAAAAAAATTAAGCAAAAAATGTGGTCACGATGCACTGTTAAGGGGGAGCGGGTCTGCTGCTGACATTGGAATAGGGGTAATGTCGCCCAATTCTGATAATATCCCCCATTCTGGTAGATATGCACCCCCTTCCTATTATAAGTGGCTCCCATCCCCATCCTGATATGCATGGCACCCCGCATCCTTATCCTGATATGCATGGCACCCCTCATCCTTATCCTAGTATGCATGGCACCCCTCATCCTTATCCTGGTATGCATGGCATCCCTCATCCTTATCCTGGTATGCATGGCACCCCTCATCCTTACCCTGGTATGTATGGCCCCCTCATCCTTATCCTAGTATACATGGTCCCCCTAATCCCCATCAGGCTGCACATAAAAAAATAAACACTCCTACTCACCTTTCTTCTCTCTCGTCCAGTCTGCCCGCACTGATCTCTCCATGTGAGCCGCGCATGACGTCACTGCCATGCGCGGCTCACAAGGAGAGATCAGCTGCCGGAAGTCATTGCTCCCCACGCTTGGACTGTGTGTGCGGGGAGCAGTGACTTCATGCTCCTTAATAGCCGGCACACAGCGTAGCCGCAGCGCGGATCCTGCTGCTGCCGGGTGATCGCGTGTGCCCGCTGTTAAAGGGCATGAATATTCACCCCCTCCCCACGCCCATGGGGAGCAGTGAATATTAATTTTCTTTAGCAGCGGGGACAGTGTAGGCTGCAGCAGGCGGCTGCTGCCTCCTGTGCCCCGCTAATCCGCCACAACTGCTCTCCCCAGCACAGTATCTGTGTGTGTATATATATATATATATATATATATATATATATATATATATATATATATATATATATATACCCCCCAGCAACATTCGGACTATAAGACGCACCCCCCATTTTCCCACAAAATTTTGGAGGAAAAAAGTGTGTTTTATAGTCCGAAAAATACGGTAAATGTCCTAGAAATTTACAGTGTTTCATGAAAAAAACAGTCTCAGAACAACGGGGATACATAATTATTGCTATTTAAAATGACACATTTCAGATTTTATTTTTCCGACATAAAACTAGATTTTTGTTCTTTTCAGTTCTGAATACTATAGAAAGTTATTACATGTAGACATAGTTGGTATGTATGGGCTCTTCACGCGGCAAAATTTTATTTTAAGGAGGTGTGTTATATCTCATTTTCTGTTTGTGTTACGCTTTTAGCCACTAATATCAATTTTTATATATATATATATATATATATATATATATATATATATATATATATATATATATATATATATATACACACAAAAAGCTTAATTAAGACAGAAAAATGCATGAAACTGCTTGCGTCCATAAATTGCAGAGTGACTTTTTCGCAATGTGCTGATTGTGTACCTTCAGAAATATTTAGATATTAAAGGTTAATATCAATTTATTATTTAGTGATTTATTTGGATTTTATTTTTACACATCAAAGGCGCAAAAAAATTCCTGGCCAGCAGAGACGCAAAATGTTGAGAAACTCCTGGCGAAGAAAGGGTTAAAAGACACGTAGTTGAATGCACTCTTTCGTGTGAGTGGCATCTGGGGACCGTGTTAAACTGTATCCTGGCATTAAGTGTGAATGGTGCTTTGGAAGTAAATAATCTGTGAAGCATAATCCAGGTTACGTGTCATCGTCATAGCAAAAGGCAATTATATTCCAGAAGTAAGGAAGCGGCAGAGAGACAATATCGCCCTGATTGTGCACTCCCCGGCTTTGCACTCTGCATTAGGCTTCTGTCATAGCTGCTGCACGGCAGGTTATTTTCAGCGGTTTGTTTGCTTTTTTCCTTCCTGTCGTATGAAGGATAATCAGGAGTTGCTTGGAAACGACAGCCGGCTTCAATTATATTCCCACTTAAGAGATGATGCAATTTGTCTGCTGCATGCCCTGGCCTAAGCAAATAGAGCTTAGCAAATGGGATGTGAGAAGGGCGAAAATGCTTAATCACTTTATTGTATGTGACGCGCTTCTAAGTCCTGACGCAGCTCATCTGGTGAGAGTTCACCCTGGTTGTTTTTATACAGAACACTGGTGGTCGTCATTAAAGGTGGTTCCCTGCCCTGGTATACACCATAGTCGTGTCTATAGAGGGTGAGGAGGTGACATTTTCATCCCAAAATAGATGCCAGTGCTATAAAAGAAAATATATATTTATGCTCCTCCTGCCTAAAACAAATAGATGGACCTTGCTGCATTGTCTGAAGGGCAGAAAATTGAGATTCTGAGCCAAAATTTGTAACAAGCCCCCTTTGTCATGCTATTGTATGCAGTATTCGTCTCCTTGCATAGAGCAAAGATCCCTCTTTCAGGCTTCAAAGTCCTTGATCACAACCATTTAACATCTTACGGTATGTGCAGATGACCTCTTTTTCAGGCTGGTCCGCTCCGAAACGTGCCTGAAAAAGCACTCAAACAATGCTAAAAATAATGAACATGTACAGTACACTGCAATGTCAAAACGACTTGCTGTGCACACATTCAGTCTTTTTAAGCATCTTTTATCCACCTCAGGCTTTGTGCACAACTCATCTATTTCAGGTGGATTCCACCCAGAATCTGCCTGTAAAAATGTCCCATAAGATGAACATAATGCACAGCAGTGTCACAACGACATTGCTGTGCACATGTTCCATCTTATGTCACTTATTTTAAGTGCTTCAGGGTTCGGAAACACTAAAGCTCTTAAAAGAGGTAGAATGTTCATTCTCCAGGCAACTTATGCTAGGAAGCTGCCAGCTCTCCATACGTCACAGTATAGAGTAAGAGACCCCAGCAGCTAGCGTTTTCCTGAAGCAGTTTTACTTGAAAAAACTGAGATCTATCACCTGTTTGGTAACTCTATAGCCTGGTTGGTCTCCCTTCCTGTTTAGTAATTGAGTGGTCTCTGTATAGACTCTGAAGTGTATGCTGTGAATGTAAAATATTGAGTTAGCTGCTATCTGTGGTCAATCAAGTAAACGATCACAACCATACTCATTATATTCACTTTTGTATACATTTTTGTTATATTGGGTGCTCGCTCACATACAGGTGCATCTCACTAAATTAGAATATCATCAAAAAGTTAATTGATTTCAGTTCTTCGATGCAAAAAGTGAAACTGCTATATTATATAGAGTCATTACAAACAGAGTGATCTATTTCAAGTGTTTATTTCTGTTAATGTTGATGATTATGGCTTACAGCCAATGGAAATACAAAATTAACTCAGTAAATTAGAATACTTTATAACAACAGCTTGAAAAATGATTTTAAAATCCAAAATGTTGGACTACTGAAATGTATATTCAGTAAATGCACTCAATACTTGGTCGGGCTCCTTTTGCATCAATTACTGCATCAATGCGGCGTGGCATGGAGGCGATCAGCCTGTGGTACTGCTGAGGTGTTATGGAAGCCCAGGTTGCTTTGATAGCAGCCTTCAGCTCGTCTGCATTGTTGGGTCTGGTGTCTCATCTTCCTCTTGACAATACCCCATAGATTCTCTCCATAGATTCTCTATGGGGTTAAGGTCAGGCGAGTTTGCTGGCCAATCAAGCACAGTGATACTGTTGTGTGTAAACCAGGTATTGGTATTTTTGGCAGTGTGGACAGGTGCCAAGTTCTGCTGGAGAATGAAATTTCCATCTCCAAAAAGCTTGTCGGCAGAGGGAAGCATGAAGTGCTCTAAAATTTCCTGGTAGACGGCTGCGCTGACTTTGGTCTTGATAAAACACAGTGGTCCTACACCAGCAGATGACATGGCTCCCCAAACCATCACTGATTGTGGAAACTTCACACTAGACCTCAAGCAGCTTGGATTGTGGCCTCTCCACTCTTCCTCCAGACTCTGGGACCTTGATTTACAAATGAAAATTGGGACCTTGTGGAGTGTGTCAATGACTGCCTTCTGGACATCTGTCAAGTCCGCAGTCTTCCCCATGATTGTGGAGCCTACTGAAACAGACTAAGGGACCTTTTTAAATGCTTAGGAAGCCTTTGCAGGTGTTTTTTGTTAATTATTTTAATTTACTGAGATAATGACTTTTGTGTTTTCATTGGCTGTAAGCCATAATCATCAACATTAACAGAAATAAACACTTGAAATAGATCACTCTGTTTGTAATGTCACTATATAATATGAGTTTCACTTTTTGTATTGAAGAACTGAAATAAATTAACTTTTTGATAATATTCTAATTTAGTGAGAAGCACCTGTAAGTGGCTACTTGAGCAGTAATTTGGTCCTGTTGGACCATCTTCCTAGCGTAGTGGATTTTATATGATTTATTCGTGATTTACTATATTGTAGAACACCAGAACCAAGGGTGTGTTATCCATCTGCAGCTTAAGTTTTTGAGTGGATGTGGGTGCAATATATTGTATACTAGTCTATGTGAATTCACACTAATGCTGTAAAGAGATAGGAGAGGGACAGATATTAAAAGGGGTTGGCCACTATTGAAAATATTGCTAAATATGTGTTAAAGATGCACACAAATAACTTACTAATATATAAAAACCGACGCAAACCCTAAATAAGGGAATATAACTAAAGTTCTTCCGCCATCTTCGGCCAGCATTCTCCATAAGATCCTTGCAGACGAAGAGGGGACGTGATGGGAAACGTCACTCAGCCTCTTAAATTGAAACATGGCACCCGTCATCTGTGCTTGCACCATCGGGAATCTATCACAGACGCAGTGTCTTTCAATGGAGGAGACTAAATATGATTTTCCAGAGGAGCATGCATGGCTCATAAGTCTCCTCACTGACATGCCAGGCTTGGCCGGTCACTCTCCACAAGGAGAAACTTTATCCCTTAGACTCAAATGGAGGAGGCTGAGTGACGCGTCTTGTCACACCTCCCCCCCACCACCCTAATACACAGCTAAATTATGGACAGAAACACCGAACAGGTGCCAGGGAATTCTGGGCAAACAAGGCGTAGTTATACTGATCAAGAAAATGAGACGAAGAAGGGATAAATGGTTAGTTGCCTGTGTGCATCTTTAAAGGGGTTGTCCACTACTTTTACATTGATGCCCTATCCCAGCACCCCCGCCGATCAGCTGTTATCGGTGCCGGTGGCGGCCGGCCGGTAGTGCTCACCTGCCGGGCTCCGCCGTCAAGTGAAAGTGGCCGCCGTGGTGTACTGCACATCCACCTCCTATTCATTTGAATGAGAGGCGGATCTGCAGTACACCGCGGCGGCCACTAACACTTGACGGCGGAGCCCCGCAGGCGAGCACTACCGGCTGTCAGCCACCATCGCCGGCACCGATAACAGTTGATCAGCGGGGGTTCCACGTGCGGGACCCCGGCAGATCATCCATTGATGCCCTATCCTATGGGGACAACTTCTTTAACACACACTTGTTAATATTTGCTACAAAGTGGCCAAGACTTCTAGTGGAAAAAAAAAAAAAAAAATCTAGATAATTAAAAAATAAATAAAAATATTTAACAAGATCGTTGATGTTCTAAAACCGAAATAAAAAAAACCTTTATGATTTATTTATTTTGCAATTGATTGCAGGGGCCATACTAAGAAAGTCAGTGTCACAACTTCCCCTAAGCTGAGGTTTGGTAAGAGACAGGAGACAATGGGTAAGGCTGACACAAGGATTTCAGTCTCTGGTTCCCAAAAAAACGGTTGTCTTCTCACTAACCCCTTCATTGGTGAGATCAGCATGTTGAGAGAGGTGGCCCAAGTTCTTATATTACCAGTAGATTATGATTCTGTATTCTATTGTAAATAGTTTTTTTTTGGTTTATTTTCTACAGGTATAATCCCAGAACAGTTAAAAAAAGACGTTAAGGAAACTAGAAGAAGAAGAAGACGTCTTGTGTAATACAAATAAAACTAATGTTCAACATCTATACTGGTGAAGTGATCATTGTGTCATTATATTCACAGAAGGCATAAATTATGGCTCAATGCGACTTCCCAGTATCCGTCTATAAGGCTTCCTTACATGTGTAGTGCACACACACGAGTCCATGTGGTCCCCAGTTGTACTACGTAATATGGATGTCCCCCTTGAATTAACCAGAAAGGGTGAAATTAGGATCATAGGTGATGCTAAACACCTTGTTTTTAATTATTTTCTATATTAAAACATTAATATAACCTTGTAAATGATTGAGAGAAAAAGAAATGGAAACATAACATGGCAAACACAATGTTGGCTCCTGGAATATATAAAGTTCTGAAATTGAAATCACGGGTCCATTTCCTTCTGGATTTCTCCAGCTTTAGCAGAACCTGAGCTTTGGGGAGCGATGAATGAAGGATTCTGGTGCAGGCTGCCTCCTCCCACACGGAGACTTAGCATATTGCTTTATTTTTATGACGTATAGGTTTATTTAAAGTTTCATTAGTTTTCTAAATTTGCTGCCCTTGAAAGAAAACTTCTCAAATTCTGGCACATCCTAGTTGAATCCTACCTACTGTCCAGACTTCATGAGTTGAAATCATGTATTCACATGCAAATTGGTCGGATCAGACAGTGGTCATTTGTCAGCTTGTCACACACCATGCATGTCCCATTCAGATGACAATTTGGGATATCACCTGTTTACATTGCAAAGCTCCAAAACAGATCAGTGACCTATAGGCTATGTGCCCACGATGCAGAAATGCTCAGGATTTTTCCTGAGCGTTTCTGCATCTCCCTGGCAGAAAAAATACATGCGGATTGTACATGCATTTTCCTTCCAGGGACAAGCGGATGTGAAGCGTTCTTCACATGCATTTCCGCATGCGGGTTGACAAGCGCTTTCCAAGCGATTTTAGCATCACTTGGAAAGTGCTTGTCAACTTGGTCACACTATATAAATCCATGCAAAAGGCATGGATTTATATAGTGTGACCAAAAGAATGGTATAAAATAAAAAATAAATCTATACTTACCTTCCGATGGCCCCCGCAGTCTTTATTTGCTCCGTCCTGGCTTCCCGGCAGCTCGCGGTACACTACACTGAAGGACCTGCCGTCACATGACTATGACATCAGCGCAGGTCCTTCAGTCCACTACGATCTGCCGGCAAGTGAAGACAAGGAGAGCAGGGGCCATCAGAAGGAAAATATAACATTTATTTTTTATTTTATTCTTTTTTTCACAGGTTCTATGGTACCCGGGTCCGGAGGAGAGTCTCCTGTCCTCCACACCCGGGTACCATCCGCACAGTGAAACGCTTGGATTCCGCATGTACAGATGCAGTGATGCGGAATCCATGCGTTCCAATGAAAGTCAATGGCGGCGAAAACGCAGCGCTACCGCAAAATAATTGGTAGTGCTGCGTTTTTTTCGCAATGATAATCCGCAGCGGAAATTTCCGCGGATTATCATTGGGGAACATGGCAGGCCTTCTACCATGTGTTTAAGCGTTTCTGCATTGTTATTGCCGCTGCGGAAACGCTTAAACACATCGTGGCCACACAGCCATACTGTAGATCTTGCTGTAATTGAAAGGAACCCGAGCTGTGTGTAGATAGAATAGGTACAAGGGGTTTTCCCACAAAGTATATTTTAATTACCGTAATATATCTTAGAATAATAGGTTCCAGTATTGGATGTGTTAAAAAAAATGTTCCTATGCAAAAATAATCTTATAAATGTGCCCTGGCTTTGTATTGTGTAATTGCTGTGTCTGACAATGCAGAGCTGCTCCAGTTCATGGTTGGCACATACAAGAGCTCCTGGCCAGAAGAAAACATAAGTCACTTATGGTAAGTGAGAACATAGACGAAAAACCAGTGGCTCGCAGCTGCTACTTTCTGAAGTAAGATATTTCCTTGCCTGTTTTATCACAGGAGTGTTTCTGCCTCGTTACCAGACCTGTGAGCTTATCATAAATCACGTCCATGACATAAGTTCAGCGGCCACTGGAGATCCGATGTTACCGACTTGATTTATGATGAACTCAGAGGACTGGAAACGCAGCGGAAACATTCACTTCTGTGATAAGACAGGGAAATGTGTAAGAAAGCAGCAAGTGAGCTGATGTTTTGGCTGTAAACTCATAAGTGAATTTTTCTCCCTCTTCCCTGGCCAGGAGCTGTGGTATGTGCCGACCATGAACTGGAGCAGCTCTGCATGGTTGGACCCAGCAAATAACAGTATATAGCAGGGGCAAATTTATAAGATTATATTGGCACAGGAATATTATTTTTTACAGCATCCTATTGTGGAACTTGTTATTATTCCAAGATCTATTGATTAAAATGTACTTTGTTCTTAGGCCTACCACTTTAAGCAAAACAATTTTCAGGGCCCTGGTTCAGCGACCACATCATTACTCCCCGACAGCCAGACCAGAGCACTGCGATCCTTCTATCTGTGGGCATCCTGGGCGGCTCTTGTGATTAGTAGGCATCTTCAGATCAGAAGAGGCACATGGCATGCAGATAGTAGGAAGTTTGCAGTGTTGTGGTCTGGCTGCCGTGGACTTCTGATCTCGTCTCTGGATTTGGTAACTTAACGTATACACAGGGTAAGTGATAAATGTATTCTCACTAGGACATCCACTGATAACGAGAAGTTGGGTGTGGACTATTCCCCCAGTTGACTAGTCTTCTATAGGACTAACTGAGCTAGTTGAGTGCTTTAGCAATCCATATTACATGACCACTGGAGTACATCTGATTTCACGCTTGTTCCCATGAGTTTGCCAATGTCTTATTCTTGCATATGAAATCCTTAAAACTGTAACAAAATCTGTGTGTGTTGAATGAAGATTTTGTTGCGAATTTAGTGCAGATTTTACCTGTTCCATTGTAAAGGGTAAAATTCCTTCAGGAAATTGACATGCCGCAGATTTAAAAATCTACACCACAGATCAATTTATGCTCAGAAAAATACCCCTAATCCAATTTGTTGACATTTCATCATCTTGCCAGATTTAGTCTACCTACATCTGACTTTTTTCATTTTATGATTCTAAAAGACTATATAAAACAATTCTTATTCAGTAAACCAAAAATCTCGGAACAATCGGCTAAACTCCTTTGCAATATTAACCACAAGCTGTTTTGGGGCACAAAAAGTTTATATTCCTGGTTTAACAACGAATCTGAATTCGTTGAAAATTCATATTTCGCCAAATGGGAATCTGATTTAAAAATGTCACCAGATTTAGAACAATGGGAAGATACTATAAACTACTCCTACTCAGCTACTATATCAACATCTCTTCAAGAGTCTTACTATAAAATTTTGACTAGATGGTATTACACACCCTCTAGATTATCACATATTAGTTCTGAATCATCTCCACTGTGTTGGAGAAATTGCGGTATTAAAGCTGACTTACTACACATCTTCTGGCCCTGCCCGAAAATCAAAACCTTATGGAAGCAAATCTCGTCCCTCATAAACCGATTTCTCAACAGATATCTAAAAATCACCCCACAGATGGCCCTATTATCTATTGACTTAGAAACTCTCGAACCTCATCGCAGGCGTCTCCTCATACACTTATTTCTTGTTGTTAAAAACTCACTGGCCTTCTTTTGGAAGAAAACAGACATTCCCAATCTATCAGATATTATCGACAAAATTTCTACGCTCAGGAAATTTGAACTTAGATTTGCTATTATAAATAATTGTCTGTCTAAACATACCAAGAAATGGGATCTTTGGTCTAATACTTACTCTTAAAGCTCCTTTGCTTCTAAAAGATTTGTACTCTGTTATTGGGTGAATATTGATTGTTTATTATTTGTAATTGTTCTTTAATGATTATTACTAATGTACTAAGGTATCATTATATTTTGGATGCTACACCGTCCCTTATCATCTCTGCTTGCTTTATTGTCCTCCCTTATTTCCCCTCCCTCCCCTCCTCCTTTTTTTTTTTTTTTCTTCCCAGAAGTTACCCTCCCCATTCTCCCACCCCACCCCTCCCTCACTCCCTTATCCTTTCCCTTGTTTTAAAAAAATTATCAATAAAAATTATTGGAAAGACATTTCATCATCTTAGCTGGTACTGTATTATACTACAGATTTTCTGGACGGAAAACTGCATCAAGTACCCAATGACTTTACAAGCATCTTTACTTTTACATCCCCTTATATTGCAGTAGATTCCTATAGGCAGTGCTTGTGTTAGATGTCTTTTGATGTCTAAGGAATTGCTCTATTGTGCAGTTGGCCAAGTCTCACCATCATGTCAGGGTTTCATTGATTATCAAATGCCTGGAATTTAGAGGGGTTGTCCGCTCTTCTGATTAGGGCTCATATAGACCTTTATTTTTAACATTAGAATGCTATTTGTGTTTTTCACTGATGGCACTCATGCCTATAATAGTGAATGGGGTCTTCACATGTCCAAGATTTTTCGCAAACTAAGTTGTCCATGCAGAATCATGGAGACATGTTTCATTTTTGATCTGTGGGACACATCAAAATTAGCAATGTAAGTCTATGAGTATGAAGGAGGGAGGGAATCGGAAATTACTCTGATACTATCAGACTGGCAGTCCGATTTTCACAGAAAGTGACTGGAGACTTCTGAGTCCTCAGCGTGTGATTTGCACGCTGTCAGGATTCACCGGTATTGCCGATACAAGCAAAATGGTCACATGACCTTAACTATTCAATTTTCAAACCTCTAGTTATGTGCAGACTAGAGGTTCTCTGCTTCTACCAATTAATTTGTATTGAGAAGCCGCACGTGTCTAGTCAGAATGTGGCTAGAAGTATGCAAATCACATAGTTGTCATTTCACCCTCTATCACCGCCAATACCAGAGAATCCTGACAACATGCAGCTTTATATCAGAAGACCGGACACCCTGCTTAATAGATAATTTTGTGAGCAATATATATAATATATATTGTGACAAAGTATTAAAGGGGAGATGTCTAGCACTAAGGTTGTTAGCATCAGTAATATAAACCTAGGAAAATGATCCAGCACACAAAGTGCTGAGAAGGGTTAATTAGCCATGTTTAGTGCTAGGATGATTGAACAGCTTTAGAGTGGGAGGAGTCCAGAGAATAAATACCCAGCTTTCTAGAGTAGTGGGGCAGGCCTGGAGGTGAAAGCTCTGGAGCTGTATTGTCATGTAAAGGAAAGCTGGACCTTGTGTTGTTTGTTCCTGATTGGGTAGTTACCCATAGCAACAAAGATTGTGCCATGTATTGTATTTCCAGTTAAGTTGGGAAGGCAATGTTTGTTTTGCTAACATTGCCGTGGTTTATGCATTACTATTAATAAACAGTGATGTACAGTGTTCCTGTGTCTTCCTCTATGTGCTGCCAAGTGAACCGATCTGCCACAGTTGGTGTTAGAAGTGCGGACAAGATCCCCAGAAAACAAGTGTGATGGCTGAGGACAAACTGCATGTCTTGGGTGAAAGCAGCTGTAACAATGAAATAGCGGTCAGACAAAATGGAGGAGCTGATCAATCATGTGGTCCAAAGCCAGCAACAGTTCCGACGACAACAGCAGAAACTGATTGATTTACTCACAGAGGCGGTTCGTGGCACGGCAGCGGCTCCAACTCCAATGTCAGTTGATGATTTTTCTGTCCGGAAGGTGGTGAGGCGAGCCGTGCAAAAAATGACCCCGGGTGACGACAAAGAGGCCTTTTGAACCATTTTTGAAAGGGTCGCTGATAGGGAGAAACTCTCGCTAGAGCAGTGGGCGGAAGTCCTGGTGCCATACTTAGTGGGGGAGCCACAAACGGCCTGCTATGATTTAGCCATACAGGACGCCAAAGAATCTGAAAAATTGAAAACAGAAATTTTGGCACACTTGGGGGTGACAATGTCTGTCAGGGCACAACTGGTCCACCAATGGGCATATCACCATGACAAACCCCGTCGCTCCCAAATGTTTGATCTGCAGCACCTTGTCCAAACGTGGTTACAGCCAGAGTCCTACCCCACTGCAAATGGTGCAGTGAGTTTTAATGGACCGGTTGGTGCACTCCCTTTTGAGGCCGATGCAGACTTGGGTTGACCAGGGAGATCCCCGGAAAGCCAATGACTTGGTCGAAAGGTATCAAGGGGTCGATGAGTTAGTGGGGAGGCAACCCATCCCAGACTGGGGGGTAAAGATTAAAAAGGGGGCGGGGCGTCCAAATTCCAAGGGGGTGGCAGAGATCATGCCAAGGACCTCATAAGGAGAAGTAATTAGCTGGAGATTTCATGGCCCAGGTCATATAGCTGCCCATTGCCCCTGACCACAAAGCAAATGGACTGTTGCATGGGACGCCAGTGTTTATTCTATGCATATCCAGCTTGCAGTGTAGATTGTCCACCTGGCAAGGGGCCCCAGGCTTGTCCTGTAAAATTTAATGGCCTGCAAATGACTGGACTACTAGACTTGGGGAGTTTGTTGACCCTCGTGAGGGCCATACTCCCTCTCCAATTGATCCCTGGGAAGGTTGGTGTCCACTGCCTTTAGGGGGTGCTAAAGATTATCTGGTGGCTAGGGTGGTCATTGAGACAGCCCGAGCTACTGAGTCCCATGAGGTCGGCGTGGTCCCGGAGTTGTTGCACCCAATTATCATAGGCTGAGACTGTGTTGTTTTGCAACTTGTGGGTAAGGGGCAGAGATCTCGATTGCTCGGGTGAGAAATTGGTTGGCCCTAAAAAAAAAAAAAAAAAGTCATGCACCCTAGAGTTTGACAGGTTTCCCTTCTGTGTAATGATTGGAGCGGAGAAAGTAATATACCCTGAGACAGTCAATCCTGAAACAGGGGTAACCAGAGAAAATTTGGGGTTCAACCAACATAGGTCCCTATCTCTAAAAGAAGCGTTCAATAAGGTAACAGTCAAACAGCATAGCACAGGAGTCAGGGGCTGACAGCAGGTTTCCCTATTTCATGTTGAGTGGAGACTTATTGTACCGGGTTACTAAGGTGAGGCACGAGATAGTGCAGCAATTGTTGGTACCAGGATACTATAGATAAAGTGTTGGACAGGGCCCATTCACATGTATTAAGTGCCCCTCTGGGGGTGGACAAAACTCAAGAATGGGTCAGGTGGAGGTTCTACTGGCCCAGATGGCTCCGGGAAATGATAAGATATTGCAAGTCCTGTCCCAACTGCCAGTTAACCGCTATCACCTCTCACTTCCAAAATCCTCTCATGCCGATATACATCAAGGCAGGGTAATAGAGGGACCCTGTTGAAACTCCATGTGGGCTGGAAAAGCCAGAAGGGGACACTGAGGATGTCACAGTGGCAGAGACACTGTTACCGGCCCAGAAACAACAGTGATGGGAACTGATTCGGTGGAAACGGGACATGTTTTCAGAGTTGCCAGGACGTACGCAGGTGGTTGAACATGAAATCCTGACAAAACCACATGTGCGGGTGAACCAATAGCCGTATAGAATCCTCGAAGCCTGCCATGAGGTGATTTCGAAGGAGGTGAGGGGAAAAAAGTGGAACCTAAGCATCGAGGAGTCAAGGAGCGGTGGGTCCAGCGCCACGGTCCTTGTGTAGAAGTCTGGGGGGAGAGTCGCGTTTCTGCAAAAACCACAGGGAACTAAATGTGATGCGTATTCAATGCCCCGCATCAATCTCATAGAGAAGCTAAGGTCAGCCAGATCCATCACCACCCTGCACCTAAAGATAGGTTACTGGAAAATCCTCTCAAAATGCAAAAGGAGAAAACTGCCTCTATTATACCTGATGGTTGCTTCCAGTATACCAGAATTCCGTTTGCGCTGTAAAGAGCCCCAGCTACCTTCCAGAGGGGATCTTAGCCCCTCACAAAAAGTACACCACAGCTTACCTTGATGACATTGTGATATTCAGCCCAGATTAGGGAAGTCATCTGCAGAAGGTCCAGGCCATGCTGGATGCACTGAGGAAGTGGTGGTTTACCATAAATGCAAAGAAGTGTGCCATGGGGGGGAAAAAAGGAGGGAAAATACTTTGGCTACATCGTCAGAAGAGGCAACGTAAACTCACAAGTGAATAAGGTGGAGGCAATCTAAAAATAGTCCGAAACCGATCTCCAAGAAACAGGTTCGGGCATTTCTAGGGATGGTGGCATACTATCAGTGGGGATATCCCGAATTTCGCTTTGCCAGTCGCACCCTTGACAGACCACCTTGAGGGCACAAAAACATCAATGGCCAAATGGTCTCTTGAAGCAGAGATGGTGTTCCAAGAGTTGAAACTCAGGGCTACTGGACTTCTCAGCTTTCACGTGGAACACAGGCCTGGGAAGCGGCACAGAAACGCAGATGCCCTGTCTAGACTTCCCTGTTTGGTGGCTGAAAGTGCAAAAACCCCTGGCTTTGGGCAGAGGGAGGGGATATGTGACAAAGTCACTGGCAGAGTACTAGAGGTCATTAGCTTCAGTAATACAAACCTAGGAAAAATTATACAGCACACTAAGTGCTGAGGGGTGTTAATCAGCCATGTTTAGTGCTAGGATGATTGAACAGCTGTAGAGTGGGAGGAGTCCAGAGGATTAATACCCAGCTTTCTAGAGCAGTGTGTGTGGGGTGGGCCTGGAGGTGAAAGCTCTGGAGCTGTATTGTCATGTGAAGAAAATCTAAACCTTGTGTTTGTTACTGAAGCGGGCAGGTACCCATAGCAACAAGGACGTTATTTTTGTTTTTCCTGTTAGGCCGTGTTTGTATTGCTAACATTGCCGTGGTTTATGCAGTGCTCTTAATAAACCAGTGGAAGAATTTTTGGGCTAAGTTTTTGCTCCTTTTCGCTTTTAAAGGGTTTGTGCACCAGCGATTTTAGCATCACTTGGAAAGTGCTTGACAACTTGGTCACACTATATAAATCCATGCAACCGGCATGGATTTTATATAGCAAGACCAAGTTAGTTTAAAAAAAAAAAAAAAAAAAAAAAAACATATACTCACCTTCCGATGGCCTCCGGTCTCCTTATCCGATGCGCCCGGTCTTCCCGGTGTCTCGCGGTTGTGTAAAAGGACCTGCCATGACGTCAATTAGTCATGTGACAGGTCACGCGACCGCCGACGTCAGCGGTCGCGTGACCCTTCACACAACTAAATGACGTCATGCCAGGTACTTTTAGACCATCGCGAGCTGCCGGGGAGCCAGGACGCATCGCTATGGAGACCGGGGGCCATCAGAAGGTGGGTCTAATGTATATTTTTTATTTTAATTCTTTTACAGGTACTATGGTATCTGGGTCTGGATGAGAGTCTCCTCTTCTCCAGACCCGGGTACCATCCGCACATTGAATCGCTTAATATCAGCATGTGCACATGTAGTGATGCAAATATTATGTGATTCAATGGCGGCAAAAACGCCGCGATTGTACAAAATAATTGGTAGTGCTGCGCATTTTTCCGCAATGATAATCCGCAGCGGAAATTTCCGCAGCATGTGACAGCACATGCGGATCATCATTGGGGAACATGGCAGACCTCCTACCAAGAGTTTTTAAGCGTTTCTGCAGTGGAATTGCTGCTGCGGAAACGCTTAAAAAACGCATAGTGGGCACACAGCCTTAGCCCTATCTTGTAATGGACCAAGTCTAATGTGGGCAGCTTTCAGTGATCCTCTCTAGTAGGAGGGCTGCTCAGCCCGCCGCTCGCTCGCGCTGTATACAGAGGAAGCAAACAGGAGCCAGGTTTTTCATCATATGATTTTTATATTGCATAATATAAAGTTGCATTTCAACAAGCATATTTTGCACAGCAAATTGTTACAGACAGCATCTGAATAGATTTCACCTTACACAGCATTATGTGTGTAGTGTACGGATGTTTCACAGAGAAACCATAATGACCACGGCAGACATTATACCTTTTGGGCCTCCTAAAGGTTCATCTGTCAGAACATGACACATCCTAAAATATTACATACAAACAAAAAGGAATGTATAAGTGCTAGTATGCAGCAGGGTCACCGGAGAATGCGTGTAAGCCATCTTACTGCAAGGCCACACACAGGGGTCTGTACTCATAGTACATAGGGGTGGGGGGCAGGTTACCGAATACTGCAGCAGGAAAAACATTCATGTAGGCCAGGCCGACACATGCGACTTCTATGGTTCCCTATGGGGCAAAAAGTACAACATGCAACTTCACCACTGCAGACAGGGCCATCTGTTTACAGACAAGTCGCATACAACTCTGACTCCTCAGGCACGAGCAGTTTAAAGCTGATAGATTAGAAACCAGGTGTGTCCTGACCTCAACTGTGCCACTATTGTACACAGGCTGTGTCTGGTACTGCAGCTAAACCATACTTGAATTTTGGGGGTTGATCTGCCATACCAGACATAACCAATAGAAAAGTGCTGTGTCTGGGGCTGATATACTTATGCAACCCCTTTAATTTTAACAGTCTGAAGGGAGCCTAGTGGCAGAATCCCCCCCCCCCCCTCCGACGTGTTCTCATAATGCCCCACATACTAACAGTGGTTGGGCATTACAGCCGTCATCCCGACTTCCCCATTGCTAAATGGGCGTTTTGTCTAGGAAGATAAGTGCATGCTGGGTGCGTTAATGTCGATTGAGATAATCAGGGAAAATAAAAAATATATATCTTGAGTCGGGGGTGCAACACTGCACGCATACAAAAACCCTTTACATGTCATCACTTCTTTTACGTACTGCCATTACCTGTCCAGTAACTCGTCTGATACTACGCTTATCCAATACTAGAAGCATCGCGGTGGGCAACATCCAGATCCGGTCTAGTGACAGACCATACTTACAGTTAGGTCCATATATATTTGGACAGAGACAACATTTTTCTAATTTTGGTTCTAGACATTACCACAATGAATTTTAAACAAAACAATTCAGATGCAGTTGAAGTTCAGACTTTCAGCTTTCATTTGAGGGTATCCACATTATAATTGGATGAAGGGTTTAGGAGTTTCAGCTCCTTAACATGTGCCACCCTGTTTTTAAAGGGACCAAAAGAAATTGGACAATTGACTCCAAGGCTATTTCATGGACAGGTGTGGGCAATCCCTTCGTTATGTCATTCTCAATTAAGCAGATAAAAGGCCTGGAGTGGATTTGAGGTGTGGTGCTAGCATTTGGAAGGTTTTGCTGTGAAGTAAACATGCGGTCAAAGGAGCTCTCCATGCAGGTGAAACAAGCCATCCTTAAGCTGCAAAAACAGGAAAAAAAAACATCCGAAAAATTGCTACAATATTAGGAGTGGCAAAATCTACAGTTTGGTACATCCCGAGAAAGAAAGAAAGCACTGGTGAACTCATCAATGCAAAAAGACCTGGGCGCCCACGGAAGACAACAGTGGTGGATGATCGCAGAATAATCTCCATGGTGAAGAGAAACCCCTTCACAACAGCCAACCAAGTGAACAACACTCTCCAGGAGGTAGGCGTATCAATATCCAAATCTACCATAAAGAGAAAACTGCATGAAAGTAAATACAGAGGGTTCACTGCATGGTGCAAGCCACTCATAAGCATCAAGAATAAAAAGGCTAGACTGGACTTTGCTAAAAAAAACATCTAAAAAAGCCAGCACAGTTCTGGAAGAACATTCTTTGGACAGATGAAACCAAGATCAACCTCTATCAGAATGATGGAAAGAGAAAAGTATGGTGAAGGCTCATGATCCAAAGCATACCACATCATCTGTAAAACACGGCGGAGGCAGTGTGATGGCTTGGGCATGCATGGCTGCCAGTGGCACTGGGTCACTAGTGTTTATTGATGATGTGACACAGGACAGAAGCAGCCGAATGAATTCTAATGTATTCAGAGCCATACTGTGTGCTCAGATCCAGCCAAACTGATTGTCCATCTGTAGTATGAAACAACGACCAATGACCCAAAACATAAAGCCAAAGCAACCCAGGAGTTTATTAAAGCAAAGAAGTGGAATATTCTTGAATGGCCAAGTCAGTCACTTGATCTCAACCCAATTGAGCATGCATTTCACTTGTTAAAGACTAAACTTCAGACAGAAAGGCCCACAAACAGCAACTGAAAACCACCGCAGTGAAGGCCTGGCAGAGCATCAAAAGGAGGAAACACAGCGTCTGGTGATGTCCATGAGTTCAAGACTCCAGGCAGTCATTGCCAACAAAGGGTTTTCAACCAAGTACTAGAAATGAACATTTTATTTACAATTACTTAATCTGTCCAATTACTTTTAGTCCCTTTAAAAACAGGGTGGCACATGTTAAGGAGCTGAAACTCCTAAACCCTTCATCCAATTTTAATGTGGATACCCTCAAATGAAAGCTGAAAGTTTGAACTTCAACTGCATCTGAATTGTTTTGTTTAAAATTCATTGTGGTAATGTCTAGAACCAAAATTAGAAAAATGTTGTCTCTGTCCAGATATATATGGGGATGACTGTATATTAGGATTGGCAATAATAGGGCACTTCCCTGGCCGTGAGGCACTTATTAAATACAAGTTACTATTTTTTCCCCCCTCCAGTGTGGATGTGGCATTTATCGGTGGCATAACGGTTGAAAGCTATAAAGGGACTCTAAGCATATAATGACTGTTCAAACCAAGTACAGGCACTCTGTGCACCCTTAGTGTGGCTAAACAGATCAGCACACCATAACAGTCTCGCTTCTCCCAACCCCCATTTTCTTTGGCAGCTCTGGCTTTATAGAGCCAAAGAGGGGCTAGATAGATAGAAAACAAGTAGGAGAGAAGGTGCACCTCAGTGTTTGGCCACACCAAGGGTGCACTGAACGCGTGTACTTTGTTTGAACAGTCATTCTGTGCTGACAAAGTCCCTTTAAATGACAAAGGATACATTTCAGGGCTCCAGGAATACTTTTGGCAGTAACTACTGAATTAGTGTCATGTACAAATTGGGGGCATAACTAGGATTCAAGGTCAACCCTTTAGAAGCAGCTTGACAATTGCCATTTAGCAATCTCCTTTACATGCATGAACTTTGTGAATGGATGTCTGCAGTCACTCTTTTACTGCAGACTTGTGAATCCTCACTGCGCAATGGCAGAATTCTCCGGTGCCATGAGCGGGCAGTCATGTTACCGCAAGTATGCAATATGCATATTCCCGGCCACATTCTGACTAGATGTGCATGGCCTCACTCAATACAAGAGAACTGAGCGAGGCTGGACGCGTCTAGTCGGAACGTGGCCGGAAGCCCACATCTCGCATACTCGTGTTCCCAGTACCACGGAATCCTGACCACGCGCAGTGAGAATTCACAAGTCTGACTGAAGACTCTCCTGCCAAACCCTTTTATATACATCCACCTTAATTCCCATACATTCTTCAAACCTACAGAGCACAATAATGTAAGGTTTTAATTAAAAGGGGTACTTGTGTACTTGCACAGGGTCAATTACTGAGTATATAGACCCTTATCCTCTTTAGAGACCTTACTTTCTAAAAAAATACCATTGCCCGCTCTGAGGAATGTGAGAGTCACAATGTTCTGCTTTCATTTCTAGGGCATTTGGTCTATTAAAGGACATGGTTGAGATTATATATGAACGTCTTATGATTGTGACCAGCTTTAGTCTTGATACATTTTGCATTACAGGAGATGGCTGTCAAACATCTTTTTCCCAACGCCCACCCCGCCAACACATGAGCGCAGCCAAGCTTTCATTGAGGCGAGAGAAGAAAGCCACTGCTGGCCACCTCATCTTCTCTGAAAATATAAAGATCAAGCGTTTATATTCTTACTGGCCAATACTTCCATCCCCCCGGACAGGGACGAGTCAGGAGGACCTCTTACACATCAGATCCAGCTGACTTTCATCCAATATGTATTCTGTACAGAGATATGGACCCAAATCATGCCCCAGTACTTGACTGTAGTAGAATTACATAAAGCGGAGTTAGAACCTTGATAAGAGCACTTCAATATCCCTCCGTCCTCCATTTGGCAGAGTCGAGCTGTACATCAATGTACTTAAAAGGGAGTGTCAGCAGTTTTTTGCTATGTAATTTGAAGAGGGCATAAAGTAGGGGTGAAAACACAGATTTCAGCTATGCCTCTCTTATCAAGCTCTGTGGTTTTGTTTGCTTGCAATGATTGTTTTAGCACCAGGAGCTTATCTTTAGTGAGTGCATGCTAGTCGGACACACCCCCTCATGTGATAGGCCATTCACTGTGTATGGACATTGTATAGACAGAGCCTGCTGTGGGCGGGGTTAGTTTCCTCAGCTCTGCTGTATTGCTAAATCTAAAATCTGATTGTGTCAGAAGGGCTGCACCCAGTAATCTAAGTGATACATCGTTGGATTCAGCTTCTCTTTCCCTTCTTCAAGCTGCTCTCAGATAAGGTAGCAAAAACCTGCTGACAGATCCCCTTTAATGTATCCTTAGTCAATAAACTAAACTGTATCAGGAATGACAGTGGTTCCCATTTTTCTCCAGTAAAAGAACAGGTAGCACTGTGGGACACTATATAACTCTCATATGAAGGAAGCACAAACTTCCATCGCTATGTACAGCCCAATAACACTGAACTGCGACAGATAAAATTTACAACATGCCATAAACAACGAAAATATGGGACAAAAAAAAAAAATCATCAGTATGTAAATATATCTGGCTAAACAAGAGCTAAAGACATAGGACATTATAAAATCTGGTTTGTCCTCTAAGGTAGACTGGCTCTTCTACAAAAGCAGCACTTTGTTTCAGTCTCGCCATGGATTACGAAATACATTGCACTGTGCAAAAACACATACTGAAGGCATCTGCAAGGTGGCAGATCATGAAAGGGGGAATAGGGAAATGCATCAGAAGACAGAAAGTAGCACTTCATGACACCCCATCCTCACTACCACCTTCCACCATTCGATGACGCGTTTTCTTCTGTCTCACTTCTAGACATCGAGTTATGGCAAGTGGTCCACCTTTCAGAAACCTAATGAAGTTGTCCCCAACTAGAGGTCCAAGAGCAAACAGATTTGGTTCCTTACAAGATTCATATGTGTATGGATCAATTTCAACAGGGTTGCCTTTACATGTGATCAGCTCATTGGGGTCTTGCCCTAAACTCCGACCTTGTTCTTTTAAGAAAAAGAGGTTTGGATGTGATCCGATCAAGACTAAAGCCATAGATATCTTGACGACCTTCTTCAGTCCACTACTCTGAAGGACACACTTCATGTCTGGCTTGAAAGAAAGTACAAAGTGCTCAGGATAACTTGTATAAGATGGGTACTGGTTGGAAGCAGCGGAAGAGACTTGTGTACACATCATATGATACACCTTGTGGTACTCTGGGTACAGTTTTTTTGGCAATTGTTTAAAAATTAGATTTGGATCGTTGAGTCTTCTTCGGAAAGCATGAATTACTGGAATATTATTGTTGTGGGCGCATAAAACAGCATCAGCTGCAGTCAGCCCGGCTCCCACAATAAGGACCGGATCTACCGCTCCGCTCAGCCGTCCTTTCCCTACAGCATCTTCGAATTCAGCAATTGAATGTGAAACATAAGGAAGGTTCTCTCCATGGACTTCAAGCCGAGCTGGGGCATCAAATGTTCCAGTAGCAAGAACAAGACTTTCCGCAAAGAGACAGAAGGGCTGATGAGAACCATCGGCCGCCTTCCGATAACCATGAATTTCCCAGTTCTTCTTGAGAACATCTTCATTTTCTTTATCAACACAAGTTTCTTCACTTGGAACATTTTCAGAATCGTGGCTTCCAGAACCGTCTGCTTCCCAGTAAGGCCGCACCACAGAAGTGATGAAAGTGTTGTCTATAAAGTTTCTCTGAATTCCCATAAGTTTTACGTAATGTTTGTAATAGGATGCAACTTCTGCTGGTGTCGCCCGGTCACTCTTTATATTTCTACATGGGGAAAAAAGATAATATATATAGTAGATAATTACAAAGATGGCAGCATTATCACCTATAGAAACCATTCCTCATCACTATGGGAACATGGAAAAGCATTGGTGATGTACTTATCCATTACTCTATTGTTGAATAGGAACAAGGGTGCAGTACCCAACAGCGGTCTCTAAACCATGAGAGGCGCTGCTGGACTCTGCCGTGTAAATAGCTTAAAGGGACTCTGAACAGTCATTTTGTGCGGATAAAGTACAGGCGCTCGGTGCATCATGGTGTGGCCAAACATTTAAAGTGAACCTGTCACAAAAAAAAAAAAAAAAATTGCTACTAACCTGCAGGTTAATACCGCTGCCAGGATGAAATTAACTTTATTCCTCCCAGCAGCATTCGGGGATCCGCCAAGGGGGCAGCGCTGGAGCAGTTTCAGTCGCCGCTCTGTGTATCGAGTGGCGGATGTAACCGCGTCCCCCACACTGACTGACAGCAAGATCAGCATTAGGGCCGGCTGTCAGTCAGGGCCAGGGGCACGGTTACAGCCACCACTCTCTATACACAGAGCCATGACTGAAGCCGCGTGGGAGCCACCCCTGTGACAAGCGAGAACGCCGCCAGGTGGAATACAGTTAATTTCCTCCCGACAGTGGGGGTCTAAGTGCGGGCAGGTTCAGAGCACTATTAACCCGCAGATTAACAGCATTTTTTCACATGACAGGTGATTTGATTGACCGCTCTGGCTTCATAAAAGCAAGAGAAAGGCGGAGATAGATGGAAATGAAGCAGATGGGAAGGTGCGCTTATATGTATGGCCACGTCAAGGGTGCACCGAACTCCTGTACTTAGCTGGTATAGTCACTCTGTACTGACAGTCTGACACAAAACACACACTGATGAATTATCATATGGATAGGTCATCAGTTGTATAGTCCCGAATGACCCCAAACCGCCATCTTCAACCACCCCTCCCCCACCACCCAAAAAAAACAAGTGCACCTTTCACTATAAACTATTGGTGCACTCGTGGCATATTAGACTTTATATTTCCATTGTGAGAGTTATGGGCAAAGGCTAGCAATTTGCAATGCTCAGGTAACAATGGAGATCTACCTTCTAGCACAGCCATGCATTTTTCATTGGGGCACAAAACATGAAAAGTACAAAATATGGAGCAAGCAGATATGACTGAAACTGAACAGAATAGCATTGTGGTCTTCTGTTGCGCCTGAACCATATTAGGACTTCACACAGGAGCTTGCACTCACCTTCTCTTACCCATGGCCCAGTCTTTAAACTTTAGGCCAGGTAGCTCCATCCAATCACCAAGGCTGAGAGTCAAAATGGACCCTTCCATATCCTGAAAGAATGAGATACACAATAATAGTAATAGTGGACTTTCTAGTGAAGGAAGTATTTCATTGTACCGTTTAAACTCTGTTGTAACCACTGATCTATTACAAGACTTTGCTTCCTATGGCTTAATACTTAAAGGGAATAGGTCAGTAGGATCTACCCTCCATATAGACACGCAGGTCATAGGAATCTGAATAAAATGATACCTGTGATCCGATGTCTTATTCCAGAGAAATCCATGTTTTTTTTTTTCCTTAATAAGTAAATGAGCCGTTAAAGATCTATAGGCCAGATCTAGATCTTCCAGAGATTTTAAATGAAAAGAGGTGTTAAATGTGTGAGACATGTAATGACTGACAGCCCACTCTCCTACATACCCTATAGATGCATTAGGAGGGTTAATCCCACTGATAGATTCTCTTTAAAACACCATTCCAGGCTGAAGGATCTCCCAGCCATCCTCTGGATAGGTGAAAACGGCTAGATCAGTTGTGGACAGAGCGCTAAGCTTCATCGGTCAGGGCCATAAATAATGACTGGAGCAGAAGGGCACATGCTTGACCTCTGCTCTACTCAACTCCTCCTGACCGGGGTCCCACATTAATAATCTAGCATTTATCTCTAATCTAGTGGATAGGTGATGGGTATTTTAGCCTGAACCATCTCCAAAACACCTATTTAATGTATCTCTCCTTCCTTTCAACACCTGGAGAACAGAACCAATTAAGACTGGCCTTCATATGGCATATCCATACACGGAATAACTGATACTCACATGCCAGGCTCCACCTGGGGGGCCCTTCCCTAGTACTATATGAGGAATATAGTGTTCTTGCTCCAACTTCCATTGCAGAACAGATGGGTAATCATACCCAAAATCAGCATTTGGGTGCAGGAGTGTGTCAAACAATACGGCAACAGGGTTAGATGAGCGACCCTCCAATCCTTCCGACAAGTATTCCAAATCCTGCAATGGAACAGACAACATAGGAGGATAAACAGCAAGTACTGAAGACCCCAAAAAAAACAGATTTTGGTTACTGAAAATGTAAAACAGACCACAAATCTCTCAATTTTCTTTGAAATATATCAGATATTGAAAAGGAGTCTGCCACCACAAAATGACTGTTCAAACCAAGCACAGGCGCTCAGTGCACCCTTGGTGTGACCAACCTGTTCAATGCACTTTCCCACCTACATATTTTGCATTTGTCTCCGCCATCCTCTTTGGCCTTATTGGAGTCGGAGAACAGTGGGAAGGTGCACTAAACAGTTGGCCACGCCAAGAGTGCACCAAGTGCCTGTGCTTAGTTTGAACAGTCAATTTTTGATGACAGACACCCTTTAAATAAAAAGTATACTATAGACAAGCAACCCACATCCACTAAAAAGGAGGATTTCAATATACAAGTGTATAGGTTGTGTACCCCAGGTGTGACTGTCATAAATGGCTCTACCTGCTCCGGAATAGAAAGATGCCGGGCCTCTTCTAGCTTGCTGTGCAATATAGGATTCGGATGTAGAGCTTCAGGAGAGAGATATGGTCTGTATCCAGACAACATGTAAGACAAGCAGATTCCAGATGGTCCATTTCCTGCAATGGAAAATACATATGTCACGTTAGTACCGGCGGTATAGATTTTCCACTCTACATCGCACCAGCTGTTCCTGACAGAAGGTTCGAGCGGACTGATATGACTTGTGGAGAGCACGATGTACATGGCACATCAACATGGCCCACTGATGGTGACAATTAGCTTAGGGCAACGATAAGCTGGCACCTACAGTACACAATATCAGTATTATGAAACATGGACCATTTGCAGGATGGTTGACAAATTTGCACTGCTTTAGTATTGTAGTATAAAGGCAGAATTTAGCAAATATCTACAGTATTTACACAAGAAAATCCACTGAGAGGGGACATGATCAGGGATACCATAAATTCTCCATTACATGTTACCTGCTTAACTCAAAGACGTACAATGTCACCTCAGCAATATTAAAGTTGACAAACATAGCATACACCCCCCCGAGCAATGAGACTGGGGGAGAAATAGGTTTAATTGGGTTAACAGTTGGCTCAGTGATGGGAAACAGAGGGTGGTTATAAGTGAATCACACTCTGGATCAAAATTAACAGTGGGGTACCACATGGGTCAGTATTGGGCCCTCTTCTTTTTAACATGTATTAATAACCTTGTAGAGGACATACAGAATGGAATTTCAATATTTACAGATACTAAACTCTGCAGGGTAAACACAGAAAATAATTTAAAAATCAGAGGGATTTATGGTAAACTAAACTTTAGTGACCAATGCCAGGCGGCTGCTGCCAAGGATAATAAAATCATAGGATGCATTAAAAGAGGCATAGATTGTCATGAAAGGAACTTATGCAGCCACACTTTGAGTACTGTGTACAATTTTGGACTCGAGTGTATAAGAAGAGCGACCAAAGTTATTAAGCCAACGGGTGGACTGCAGTACCAAGACAGGTTATCAAACTAGGGGTTATTCAGTTTAAAAAAAACTAAGGCTTATGGGCGATCTTATTACAATGTACAAATAGTAGATCTTTTATTATACCTAGGCCTGCGACGGTGACAAGGGAGCTTCCTCTACAGGAAAGATGGTTTATTCCTAATCACAGAAGGCGATTCTTAACTGTAAGAGCAGGGAGACTATGGCGCTCTCAGCCACATGGTACTGTAATGATTGAGTCACAAAACAAAAAAAATTTACAAGGAGAGCCAGGATGCCTTTTTAGAAAAATATAATACAGGTTATGGACGCTAAATTCTGTTCCAGGGAACTAATCTGATACCGTATGTGGAGTCGGTAAGGGATTTTTCCCCTAATATGGGACAATTAGCATCTGCCTCATGGGGTTTTTGCCTTCTTCTGGATCAACATGTTACATTATAGGTTGAACACAATGGAATTGTATCTACCTTCAACCTTAAAAAATATGAAACTATGATGGAGCTGAAGCAATTATGGAGAATTTGCCATTTGGATGCTTCACTGACCAAATTTCATATGGATGCAAAAATGATAAGGATGTTTGATTTCACATACCTATGATAACCACTGGAAGAATTAGTGGAGGGTCTCTTGAGAGGGGGTTTTCTTCAGCTAAAGGCATCACTACCGGGTGTAATATTGTTGCTGTAGTTCCAAACTACCCAGTCAACTGTCTCCGGTCAGGGCCGATGCTGGAGAAGAAGAAAAAAGATAAATAAAATCAAAACCTTGAAATTGTTATTTTCTCACACAAACCATCACATATACTTTATAAAGTTATATTTTACACCTCTCCACCCCAGGCTTTCATCCATGATCCAGGAGACAGAGGAGTTAATATTCTTGCCAAGTGACTGTAGAATTCCACTTCTTACTCCTCATCTACAAAGTAGCTCTTCTCTGTGGAGTACAACTGCAGACGTCAGTGCCGGGACAAGGTGGGAGTGCCAGGTATATGGAGCAGAGTACTGCACACTGTCATTAACATTTTGGAAACGAGGTAATAGAAAAAAGTAAAACAGTAGTAATATACATATACAGGGAATCTGTCAGCAAGATCAAACTCCCCTCCTCTCCAAACTGCATAAATGGGCATGCAGGACTTGGAAATGCAAATCTATTGATATCTTTATATCTTATATCTGTTGCAGCCATTCTGAGTAATTAGCATTTTCATTCATATGCAAATTAGGTTTTCAGTGCTCTGTCACGCCAAGAGCACTGAACTATCCTTTGCATCCCAAGGATGTTTCACCGCCCAGCACCAGCCTCTTTACCTTGATTAATAGCTCACTGTCTAATTTCCTTGCCTGGTTCCTGATCTCACATAGACAATGAGCTATCAATTTACTAAATAGGTTGGTACTGGGAAATATGCTAAAGAGACAGGATAGTTAAGTGGTCTGTCTCACCCAGAGCACTTAACACCTCATTTGTATAGGTAATTTCTTGGGAATGCAGCAACAGATAGAAGAGATAAAGGTGTCAATGGATATACATTTCAAAGACCTACATGTCCATATGTGAGGTGTGACAGATTTCCTTCAATAAGCAAAGTAGAGAAGAGCATGCTGTAGTCAAGTTTCAGAAACAGCAGGCATGTAAATCTCAGAGAAAAAAAAAATAGATAATAAATCAATACTCTATTTACACAGATGTTAAGGGGGTAACATCCCCCAACATATACATTACACAGAGGCTCTAAAGTCGGTATAATGAAGTATCTGGAAGAAGAAAGAAAAAAAAAAAAAAAAAAAAACTTGGGATGTAGACATCATTGTCCTTGAAGACTTTGACTTGTCACATGAGTAAAGGAATAAATGAAAGTAAGTTTTTGTGCGATTCTGGTCTCGGCGGAGAGCTGGGAATCTGGCAGAGCTCCAAGATATTTTGCTGAACAGAACGCGAATGCACAAGCGCAAAGATGGAGGATAAAAATAAATCTGTCTTTGGGGAGTAAAACTAATAACAGGCCAAGGAGATTCATGAAGAGCTGGATTTGTAATTTTACCTCTTCACAAGGCGGAGGAGGGGAGTACACAAGAGCCGCTAGGATTAGACCGGGTATAAGACATGACTGATGTAGCCAAGACTAAAGGCCAAAGCCACAAGTTAGGAGTCGAGAGACACTGGGGATAGGACCGCACAACATGGCTGACAAGCAATGCACGCACTGCAGGCATGTGCCCTCGCCAGCACTTTGTGAATAATCTGAGGACAACCTCACTGCCCCAGTAGTCACAGCAGGATTCCTCCTCACTAGTAATCATTGCAGGACTACACAGAATGGCCTTGTAATGTAGCTGGCTCCTACACAAGCTGTGCCCACAGCAGGCAAAAGGCAGCTAACAGAGACCTCTGCAGGACCCTATATGACAGCAATAGGCAATGGATGGCGAGGTGGAAAGTGATCAGACACGGCACTACGCGGAGGCATCCGGCCACCAAACGCAGAATACCAACAGCGAGGTGCAAGAGCAGATGTTCTGGCCTGTTCATGCCAACAGGATTGGCACCAAATGTCTTTAATAAATTGTAAGAGAGCGATATATATATATATATATATATATATATATATATATATATATACACACACACACACACACACACACACATACACATACATACACACACACTCTATTGGGGTATCCAGATTTGCTGCTTTTAGTAGTACAAACAACAAGGAGTTTTTGCAGCGACCCCCAGCAATGGGGAGAGGAGGGTGCAGTCCTTTGGCAGCATATATTCCTGTAAACCTTCTGCAAGATGTGACCTACAAAATCCCCGCATTGTTATTTTAATTAGTAGAGCATTCATTTTGGAGCAGCACCACCAGGACTTTACAATCATCGAGGCAATGGAGCTGCTGGCTTGGATTCAGAAGGAAGCAATAAGTTAACCAGCTCTTGTACAGAAGCCATTGGAAAGAGAGAAAGCTGAAGATCTCCGCACATCCTCCGTTCAGATCTATCAGACAACAGAGCCATCATAATGTCATAGCCTCTGTAATAAATGAAAGTTATGGTGCTACTGTGAACAGAAACCTGTCCTCACAGGTGTAAATGAGTAAGGAATAACAGTAACTACTCCTGGATTAGACCCATGTTATAGATAGGTAGATACAAGACGGTGCTGTCTAATGGTCGTACTAATGACTGCCTTCACATTACAGGTCTGTGGTGTAAAACACAACACATTTCACTATCCTACGCGCTCCTACAGCTCTCTCATTACGGTTATCAAACCTTTCATTTGCAGCCAAGAAGCCATCTGGTTATAGCCCTATATGCTCATCTGTAAAATTTATCTTGAGCTGCACCTACGCTCTGGAATGCTTTACCTTGGACCAGCAGACAATTTCCAACATCCGATGCCTTGATATCTTTTGAGGGACACTCAAGTCACAAAACTGTTAGGCTAAGTTCCCACGATGAGCATTCAGTGAGTATTGAGGTTGCAGATTTCTGCACCCATTAGGTAAATTACATAATTTGCATTTCTTTCATTGCAGTGACGCTTCGGTTTTTCCCTCTTTTTTAATATGGCAGGTTTTAAATAAAGCTGCTTTGTTTTGTTTTTTTAGACTTTGACAAAAAAAAAAAAAAAAAAAAAAACCAACTTTAAAGAATGCATGCGTCACTGTATTAATAGAGTGGTTCTGCACTAAACAGACACAAGTATTTTTATTACTTGTGGATTTTCCACATACAAGTCTATGGGGAAAATCTGCACATAAAACCAAGCGTACCCGCAAGACAAAGTGACATGTTTCAGATCTCAAACGCTGGTCAGTTTACACTGCGTAAAAAGGAAAAGAAAAGCACAGCGGGTCGGAGATTTCTGTAAATCCCAACCACTTTGCTGGAACTGTAAGACGCTGCATTTTTTGTGGGTATTCCCATCCGAAGATCCTATCCCAATAAGTAGTAGATGTAATAATATTATTATTATTTAAGAAAATACAGTACAGACCAAAAGTTTGGACACACCTTCTCATTTAAAGATTTGTCTGTATTTTCATGACTTTGAAAATTGTACATTCACACTGAAGGCATCAAAACTATGAATTAACACATGTGGAATTATATACTTAACAAAAAAGTGTGAAACAACTGAAAATATGTCTTATATTCTAGGTTCTTCAAAGTAGCCACCTTTTGCTTTGATGACTGCTTTGCACACTCTTGGCATTCTCTTGATGAGCTTCAAGAGGTAGTCACCAGAAATGGTTTTCACTTCACAGGTGTGCCCTGTCAGGTTTAATAAGTGGGATTTCTTGCCTTATAAATGGGGTTGGGACCATCAGTTGTGTTGTGCAGAAGTCAGGTGGATACACAGCTGATAGTCCTACTGAATAGAGTGTTTAGAATTTGTATTATGGCAAGAAAAAAGCAGCTAAGTAAAGAAAAACAAGTGGCCATCATTACTTTAAGAAATGAAGGTCAGTCAGTCTGAAAAATTGGGCAAACTTTGAAAGTGTCCCCAAGTGCAGTTGCAAAAACCATCAAGCACTACAAAGAAACTGGCTCACATGAGGACCACCCCAGGAAAGGAAGACCAAGAGTCACCTCTGCTTCTGAGGATAAGTTTATCCGAGCCACCAGCCTCAGAAATCGCAGGTTAACAGCAGCTCAGATTAGAGACCAGGTCAATGCCACACAGAGTTCTAGCAGCAGACACATCTCTACAATAACTGTTAAGAGGAGACTTTGTGCACCAGGCCTTCATGGTAAAATAGCTGCTAGGAAACCACTGCTAAGGACAGGCAACAAGCAGAAGAGACTTGTTTGGGCTAAAGAACACAAGGAATGGACATTAGACCAGTGGAAATCTGTGCTTTGGTCTGATGAGTCCAAATTTGAGATCTTTGGTTCCAACCACCGTGTCTTTGTGCGACGCAGAAAAGGTGAACGGATGGACTCTACATGCCTGGTTCCCAGCGAGAAGCATGGAGGAGGAGGTGTGATGGTGTGGGGGTGGTTTGCTGGTGACACTGTTGGGGATTTATTCAAAATTGAAGGCATACTGAACGCGCATGGCTACCACAGCATCTTGCAGCTGAGTGCTATTCCATCCGGTTTGCGTTTAGTTGGACCATCATTTATTTTTCAACAGGACAATGACCCCAAACACACCTCCAGGCTGTGTAAGGGCTATTTGACTAAGGAGGAGAGTGATGGGGTGCTACACCAGATGATCTGGCCTCCACAGTCACCAGACCTGAACCCAATCGAGATGGTTTGGGGTGAGCTGGACCGCAGAGTGAAGGCAAAAGGGCCAACAAGTGCTAAGCATCTTTGGGAACTCCTTCAAGATTGTTGGAAGACCATTTCCAGTGACTACCTCTTGTAGCTCATCAAGAGAATGCCAAGAGTGTTCAAAGCAGTCATCAAAGCAAAAGGTGGCTACTTTGAAGAACCTAGAATATAAGACATATTTTCAGTTGTTTCACACTTTTTTGTTAAGTATATAATTCTACATGTGTTAATTCATAGTTTTGATGCCTTCAGTGTGAATGTACAATTTTCAAAGTCATGAAAATACAGAAAAATCTTTAAATGCGAAGGTGTGTCCAAACTTTTGGTCTGTACTGTACCTCCAATTAGAAATATAGTATATTTTTTCTGATTCGCTATGTCTCTTTCCTCATGTGCAGGCCCTTAGGTATCCATGGTTACAACCACTAACAACTAGCTGTCACTTGATCAGTGGTCGTAACCATGGATACCTAAGGTCCTGCAATGCCTGCACATGAGGAAAGGGACATAGCGAATAAGAAAAACTACACATTTCTAACTGGAGGTATTTGCTTATATTATTATTATTACATCTACTAAACATTGGGACAGGATCTTCGAGACAGGAATACCCCTTTAACTTTAAGGTCACAACCACAAACCATGATCCATTTACCGCAGCTCTTCAGCCTTCAAACACATGCAAAGGTGGTGACAGATTTTGAGCCAAATCAAGGAATAAAATTCTGACAGAAGGTATATTATAAAGGAAAGGCTGATCCTTTAAATCCATTTCTAAAGTTTGGCTAACCAAAACAAAAAAAAAAAAAAAAAAAAAAAACCCACATATATACCTGCCACAAAAATTGCATGCAAACTAGTCAGAGACAAAAGGCTCTTGTGCCCTACTAGTCTGTTTTTTTCCTGGAACTTGGCATAGCTACTACTTATACCAGTAAAGTCTGGTCTTTAGAAGATTATGCAGATCCATTTCTTCATCTTCTCACATCCACTTTGTCTAGTTTTGCAGTTTGTTGTTGTAGCTATGATACGAGGAGCCGGCAGATGTGTCATTCTTTCGTGAGTCATGTATTACATGAATCACTCCGATTACATTGTACATTAAGGATTCTTCAACTTGGATATTTTCATGAACTTGTTACAGGGCAGCTATGTAAAAGGGGGTAGGGGATTAGCCGGATCCAGCGGAGCACAGATGAGGGTCCTAAGCAAAAGATAAATTTGCTAATTATACTCCTGGTGCAGGTTTGATCAATGCTCAGGATTCTTTGATTACATATATTATAGCATTAAAGAGGTTGGCTTATCCTTAGGATAGGTCATCAATGTCTGATCGGTCGGGGTCCTGCACCCCCGGTGTTGGTGGCCATCGGCCGGAAATACGTGTTGGCAGAGTTGGTGTCATGTTGGTTGCTGTATTGCTTTTCTGACGAGTAGGAGCAATTTTCCTTTGATAATTATTCATTGCTCCTGGAACGTGGCGAGGTTCATGAGCCCCGACGTATAAACGTGATCGGTGAGCTGGCAATGAATTGTGGACACAACAGCACGCTGTGTGCCCTCGTATGGAGCACTGGCACGGTAGCGTATTCTTCACTAGCAGCAATGACTGCATTGGCGCACGCCGTCATATACAGAACAAACCACAGACGTCACTGCTCCGCCAATGCAAATAAACAGCCCCGGACACAAACGTGCGATTCACAAGTCAGCGCAGCGCCACATATTTACTATTCATCTGACCGGCTAGAAGAAGTTTCCACCAGGTATGAATAGTAAATGCAGAATATATACATCCTGAGGCTACAAATGGACGACTGACGCTTTTCATCCCAGACCTCCCCCATTCATAACTCTCCTCTACCAGCAAAAGTCAGGAGCCACTGCTAAAATACGAAAGTCACTTTGTGGACCCGGCCGCTTTAATTTCATTGGAATGGTCGGTATATAGATATATTTCTGCAGGGTTTCTAATGCCGCAGAGTGACCCTCAAACCCTGAGGACCACCAATACTTACTTGTGTCTCCCCATTTATCTCCATGAACACCGTCAACAAAATAAACCTTGTGTAGTCAGAACCCACAGTCCTATACCTGTCCAATGTTCAGGATTTATTTTACTCATTAATCTAGCACCATCATATTCCACAGTGTTGTGCATACATCATCACTGTCCCCATTGGGGCTCACAAGCTAGATTCCCTATCAGTATGTCTTTGGAGTGTGGGAGGAAACCCACACAAACACGGGGAGAACATACAAACTCCTTGCAGATGTTGTCCTTGGTGGGATTTGTACCCAGGACCCCAGCGCTGCAGGTTACGGCTAACCACCGAGCCACCGTGCTGCCCAATAATAGAAAGGCAGATGGAGGAGAATATGGCTGCAGGATCGAAGAGTTTTATTTGAGAATAGATCTATACAGTTCTGATAAGGAGCTGTGCACACAAAACATCAAGAGAATTTGTGAAATTGCTTATATTTTCTCATCTGTATTGAAGTAATGAAAAAAGTCTTACAAAAGTCTACACACCCTCTGATTTTACAGTGCAATATCAGAGACCATGTTCAGTTAGGTGGTCTACTACGGCACACGGGAGACACCGAGTTACTGAGTTCGGATGGGGGGGTTGTCTAGTTTGGGACACTGAAATAGGGGGGGGGGGGTGTCTAGTAGGACACACAGGGGACACTATTTATCCAATATCCCTATTGATAATTCACGCAGAGAGTCTCTGGTTTCACCTGCTCCACACCAGTCTAGCCTTCCTCTTCTTCCATGACCTCCTGCTGGTCTCATCTGCACAGTCCTGACATTTTCGAAAATCTACTGGTCCTGCTATAAAGGAAACCTGTCAGGCCCCCCAAACTTCTCCCTCACCGTTACTATAGAGGTATGGGAGCAGATCTCTGTATTCTAATATGGTGGTCTCTGTGATTACTGACACTGCAGGGTTCCAGGAATGAAGTTTTAATCTGCAGCATCACATGATGAAGGACTAGTCCGGTTGGAAATCGCATCCTCCTGCCTTAAATCTTCTAATCCTGGGTGTGATTGACAGCCTGCATAGCAGTCCTACCATGAGGAATATTGTATGCTGGTTGGTGCGATCAGAAGATCAGAGAGACTAGTGCAGGAAAAGAGATGCCCCTACTTTATATGGGGAAAACTTGGTGACCGGTTCCCTTTAATTCTTCAGACCCTGTGGCATCAATCACATTATTAAAGGCATCTGCACTCCCTGTAGAAGTTGGGGACAATCAGGACCTGACAGTTCCCTTTAAGCTGAACATGCACTATAGATAGCGGCGATCCCTCCTGATCGGCACCATTTTATTTGGGGACAAGCCCCTGCACAGCCACACCACCACTACCTATGGTTACAACCGGCAGATTGGATCCCTTTAAATAATAATAATAATAATAATAATTGATCCAAATTTCCCCTGGAAAAAAGCTATAATACTAATTGCAAAGTGTGAGTCTGGCCCTCGACTGCTGGTGTCCTCCAGCCACTACATGCACAGATGCAGCAGAGCGCTGCGGAGCTCCACATGTGCTGCACCTCATCCGCCTCCACCAGTCTCATCCATCAGCCCGGGGTCACGGTGCTCTCCCTCTCACTCAGTCGCTTTCTGATGCAATCGAGCAGCCGCATCCTCCTGCATCCCCGGCCCCGGCACATCGCGTGCACATGTAGGTGCAGGGCGCCCCCAGCATCCCGCCCGCTGCCCACTCATCCACGCACTCACCCGCGGAGGAGACGCCGCTCGTGGTGCAGTCAGTGGATCATGCTCCCTCCGCTGCTGCAGTCCCGGTGACAGCGCCGAGGATTTAAAGCCCTGATGTGTGGGAGGGCAGAGCACAGCGCGCCGGCCTGTAATGCCTGTCTGTGGTCAGCAGGGGGCGTGGTGACGGGAGGCCGGGGAGAGGGCCGCTCGGGAGGGGGCGGGGCTACAGTGACAGATGTCAGGGGCGGGGCTATCTTCTGGTGATGGGAGAGAAGGCTCAGAGTAGACAGCTGCGTTATGTAATGGTCTCTGCTGCTCCAATTTTGTGGCACAAATTCTGTTTTTCTATTGTTGTAGTCTATTTCCACCCACTAATATAATCATTCCATGGCCCCCATAAACAGCGGCGTAAGTTACAGCTCATGTGCCCCAGTGCAAAAGCTCCAGCGGGGCCCCCAATTATTGCAACTATTTAATATTGGGCTTTTCATATAGGTCAAAGGGACTTTTTGAGCCAAAGGCTCAGGTGCGATTGCAACCCCTGCACCTATTGTAGTTACATCCCTGTCCATAAGGTATGATGCCAACAAAACTACCCCCCAAACACTATTACAGCCCCCACTGAATTCCTCTACAGTACCCTCCACACACAGTATGATGACCCTACAGAACACCCCCCACCAAAGTATGATGCCCGCTCAGTGCCCCCAACACAATAAGATGCACCTATAATACACATTATGAGGTCCTAGTGACACCAATATAATATGATGGTCCCCATAGTCCCCCACATACAGTATAAGGGACAACACACAGCTCTGCACATACTATGAGCCCTCACATGCATTATGAGGTCCTTAGTGACCCCAACACAGTATAATGGCCCCCACAGTACCCCACACACAGTATGTTGGTCTACATACAGTCCTACACATACAGTAGTATGAGACCCCCAAACACATTAGAAGGGACAACACACAGTCCTGCACATAGAATGAGGCCCTCACACACATTATGAGGACCTTAGTGACCTCAACACAGTCTGATGTCCTCCACAGTCCCCCACACACAGTATGACGGTCAACACACAGTCCTCCCACATAATGTGAGGCCCCCACACACATTATGAGGTCCCCAGTGATAGCAACACAGTATGATGGTCTCCACAGTCCCCAGCACAAAGTATAACGGCCCCTACACTGTCCTCCCACACAACATAAGGCTTCCACACACATTATGAGGTTTTCAGTGACCTCAACACAGTATGATGTTCAACACAGTCCCCCACACACAGTATGAAGGCCCCAACACAGTACTCCCACATAGTATAAGGCCCCCACATGCATTATGAGGTTCACAGTGACCCCTTAGGATAATGGCCCGCATGCAGCTGTCTACATAGTATAATAACCCCAACCCTGTATAATGGCCCACCACAGTCCTACTACACACAGAATATTGACCCCCATACTGTATAATAGCCCCAGATAGCCCCTCACACACACACAATATAAAGGTACCCACACAGCCTTCCACACAGTATAATGACCCCCACACAGCCCAATTTTGCAACTACTTAGCGTAAAAAGTGGCACATTTTGCAAAATGTTTCAAAAATTGCAACTTTTAAACTGGCGTACATAATATCACTTCAGGGGGTACTGGAGTAGAGTTGCCCCAAACAATGCGAGTTTTTAAAAAAGTCGCATTTCATGAATCTTGTCTAAAACATCTAGTAAAGCGACACAGACGTAAATACCAGGAAGCTGACTAAACCACAAGACAACTTGAAAAAAGGCACAAATCGGTTGATGGATTTGTCTGAAAAACAAAAGTCACTTATTGAGATGTATTCACACCAAAAAACTGGAGGAAATGCATAGATGAATTGGGTCCAAAGTATTTGTGTGTTTTCAGATTTGCAGAGACTATTTTATATGTATTTGCCTATTTTCTTTTAAATTATGTTCGCCATTGTGGACAGATTTGGGATTTCTCCTTATGTTCATCTGATTCATTATTTGCGCCTTTTCATGAAGTCACAAATGTATTCTAGTTCACCCCTAATTTTTAGACAGCGTAATTATAATTTTTAGACAGCTTAAACTTAGAAAACAAAGTCTAAAAATGTACAAAATTTAGCAGTGATTCAACCTGGATGAGATATATTTGGCTGATATTTAAACCATGTTATAAATTTTACACCTCATCATGGTTGTCTTACTAAGTCTCAATAATTAGAGCCAAATTTTAGAGCCAAGTGTCACATTTTAAACCATGCCCCTTTCCGCTAAGCCTTGACTCTTATTATGAGGCTATGCCCTTTTCCGCTAACCCTTTCCCCTTATTATAAGGCCATGACCCATTCTGCTAAGCCATGCCCCTTACTATGAGGCCATGCCCCTTTCCGCTAAGCCTTGTCCGTTTCTATGAGGCCATGCCCCTTTCCACTAAGCCTTGCCCTTAATTATGAGGCTATGCCTCTTTCAGCTAACCCTTGACCTTTACTATGAGGCCATGCCCCTTTCCGCTAAGCCTTGTCCTTTACTATGAGGCCATGCCCCTTTCTGCTAAGCAGTGCTCCTTTCTATGAGGCCATGACCCTTTCTGCTAAGCCTTGTCCCTATCTATGAGGTCATTCCCCTTTCCGCTAAGCCTTGCCCTTTTCTATGAGGCCATGCCCCTTTCCGCTAAGCCTTGACCCTTATTATGAGGCTATGCCCCTTTCTGCTAACCCTTGACCCTTATTATAAGGCCATGCTCCTTTCCACTAAGACTTGCCCCGAACTATGAGGCCATGCCCCTTTCCGCTAAGCCTTGTCCCTTTCTATGAGGCCAAGCCCCTTTCCACTAAGCCTTGCCCTTTTCTATGAGGCCATGCCCCATTCCGCTAATCCTTGACCCTTATTATAAGGCTATGCCCCTTTCTGCTAACCCTTGACCCTTATTATAAGGCCATGCTCCTTTCCACTAAGACTTGCCCCGAACTATGAGGCCATGCCCCTTTCCGCTAAGCCTTGTCCCTTTCTATGAGGCCATGCCCCTTCCCGCTAAGCCTTGCCCCTAATTATGAGGCTATGCCCCTTTCTGCTAAGCCTTGCTTCTTTCTATGAGGCCGTGCCCCTTTCTGCTAAGCCTTGTCCCTTTCTATGAGGCCATGCCCCTTTCTGCTAAGCCTTGCCTCTTTCTATGAGGCCATGCCCCTTTCTGCTAAGACTTGCTCCTTTCTATGAGGCCATGCCCCTTTCTACTAAGCCTTGTTCCTTTCTACGAGGTCATGCTCCTTTCTACTAAGCCTTGCCTCTTTCTATGAGGCCATGCCCCTTTCCGTTAAGCCTTTTTCCTTATCATCAGGCTATGCCCCTTTCCATTAAGCCTTGCCCCTTATTATGAGGCTATGCCTCTTTCCGCTAAGCCTTGCCCCTTATTATGAGGCCATGCCTCTTTCCTCTCTATACTAAAGACATTTGTACAGTAAGGCACTAAAAGTGTCAAAACACTTGGGATGCATGGCATGTCTGGATCGTTTATCTGAGTAAATATCCCCCTAAGGGTATGTGCGCATGTTCAGGGTTTGAAGCAGAAATTTCTGCAGCGTTTCTGCATCTCCTTGGCAGGAAAAACTCTGCGGAAAAGTTGTGCGGTTTTGCCGTGTTTTTGACGCGTTTTTTTATCAGTTTTTTAAGCGTTTTTTTAAGGGTTTTTGTACATCAATAAATGCTTTTTTGAGCTAAATAAAGTTATTTCGTGGGACATTGCTTTAACCCTTGGATTTCCGTCAGAACTGGAGTGAGTATATTGGTTAATTTAAAAGATTAAAGAATATGTCTGTTGTATTTCAAATAAAATGTTTGCTTTGTGTCTGTGTGTTTAACTCTTTACTTTAATTAGGTTTGGTGATGAAAGGGTCTGATTGATACCTTGTCATCACCAAACAAAAGAGCTAGGAGTCAGCTAATCCCATTCACCCAATCTTCATTAGCATTCCCATTCATATAATATCTGGGGCTGCTGTGAGCTGCTATTTTTAGCCACGGAAGGTGCCATTAGGCAAACATGGTCCCTGGCTATTATTAACAAGCTCACAGCTGTTTCGTTAGCTACATCCCCCTGATCAGCACTCAGCAGCTCTTTGGACGCAGCGTATTTTTGCTGCGTCCAAAACGCGGTGTTCTAATGCCCAACTTTTGTTGTCGATACATGTGAATCCACCGCATATAATGACACTTCAATTGGTCAAAATCTGCAGCGGAGACTAGCGTGTCCGCTACAGAAATTGAAATGCTGTGGGTGAGTTTGGGTACGTGGCCATGATCAGGAGCCGCTGCAGGTTTGACGCTGTGTATTTATACAGCGTCAAACCCGCAGCATCCAGATGTTACAGTATAGTGGATGGGATCTCTAGAAATCCCATGTCCACTATGCGTGCATCATAGGCTGTGAATCACCCATGGACACTGACATGCAGCGCGTCTTTCAGGACCGCAGCATGTCAAATTCTCTTGCGGAGTCGCTAGTCTCCGTAACAGAAATTTGACCACTAGAAAGTATTGAATGCGATAAATCCGCATGGTTCAGTGAACACATGCAGATTTACTTGTGTTCAATAGAATGCAACATTTTGGAAGCAGCAAAAATATGCGTCCAAAGCGCTGCTACGTCCGGATCATGGGCACAGAGCCTAAAATGAAAAAAAAAAATGACGTGGACTCCTGCGTCATTTTTATAACCAGCAGAGGGAAAGCCGACCGCTGGGAGCTGATATTAGTGGGGGAAGGGACCATTAGCCAAAAATGTTCCCTGGCTATTAATATCAGCCCACAGCTATTTGTTTAGCCTTTACTGGCTAGATTACAGGGGGACCCCAGAAAAAAATTAACGTAGGGTCCCCCTATCAAATCTAACCAGAAAAGGCTAAACAGATAGCTGCGGGCTGATATTAATAGCCAGGGAAGGGGCCATGGATCCTGGCCCCCTCCATGGCTAATAATATCCCCCCTCAGCAGTCCCAGAAATGGTGCATCCATAAGATGCGCCAAATCTGGCGCTTAGCCTCCGCTCTTCCCACTGTGCAAAGCAGTCATCAAAGCAAAAGGTGGCTACTTTGAAGAACCTAGAATATAAGACATATTTTCAGTTGTTTCACACTTTTTTGTTAAGTATATAATTCCACATGTGTTAATTCATAGTTTTGATGCCTTCAGTGTGAATGTACAATTTTCAAAGTCATGAAAATACAGAAAAATCTTTAAAAGAGAAGGTGTGTCCAAACTTTTGGTCTGTACTGTACATTTAAGGCGTATCCACAGGGTATTCTCTGAAAAGGACATCAAATCCAAAAAACATCACTGAAAAAAGCCAGACTTACCGAAAAATATTAAAAATACCAGGTTACTGCAGGATACGGGCAGGCCCCAGTGATGTAAGATGTGGATGGCACAGGGGCAACGTACTGATGAACAACTTGGTAATGTCATCGCTTGTGAGACATGACCGGGAGTGACCTATGAAACATCGTTCTCAGAATGACGCTCCATAGGTTGCAGTATGGAATCGCTGCAAGTTGTGGGAATGCCATGGATTGCGTTCGAGGTGTGGGGACTTTTTTTGAATAATAAAATGGTGAATGAGGGAGTGTTTCTTGTTTTTATCTCTTTTTATCTTTTTTTTCAGGTTCCCATTTTTTAACTACTTCTGATTTGGTGGACAACGTCGGATGTTCATGGTTTTTTTTTTTGCTTTTTAATAAATTGGTGAATGAAGTGTGGGGGGGGTTAAAAAAAAATAAACTATTTTTTCTGTGTGTGTTTTTATTTTTGATTACTGGGTTAGTAATGGGGTTGTCTGATTGATGCCTCTCAATTACTAACCCTTGGGCTTGATAACAGCTGACACTGCAAAACTGACATCAATCCCAAAAAATATTACGTCTATTGCCATCCCACCAGGGCAATCGGGAAGAGCCAAGGCAAAGTGCCAAAGTTGGAGCATCTAATGTGATGTGCCAATTCTGGAGCGGCTGTGGGCTTGTCTTTTTAGGTTGGGAAGAGCCCAATAACCATGGACCTTCCCAGTCTATAAATATCAACCCGCAGCTGTCTGCTTTACCTTGGCTGAATATCAAAAATACGTAATTTTTTTAAATTTATTTATTAGGTTAATACAAGTACGCAAAGCACTAATTAATCTCACGAATATTTATCTATCTATACTTTACAAAAACGGACACAAAAACTCAATTCATGCGGAAATCCACTTTCGTCAAAGCTTGAACAAACACTGATTGTGTGCACAAACTCTAATAAATGCACACAGATAAGGATGATAAAAGGTGCCAGTCGCCTATTGGTGACGCCCATACTATTAGATCAGGTGGGCTGCCCAGTACTATATAAGTGCACCCCGTAGGGAAAAACACCATATCTTAAGCCACCAATATTACAGGGCCTGGCTGTATCCTGCTGAGATAGAAAACTACATGAGGTGGTAGTTGATATTCTGACCATACTATACAACCCCTTTGTTGCCCATCGCAACCCACCACAGTGCAGCTAACATTTTTCAGAAGGTCTATAAGAAATAGAAATTCCTTCCTCTGTGATTGGTTGCTTTGGAGAAAAAATAGGCAGATTTTCATTCAGACAGTTTCATGAATCCACCCCCTTGTGCCGTTTATTAACCCCTTAATGAAATATGACAAAAAGTTACATCATATGCAGGCTCCCTGACTTTGATGCTGGGTTAAGGAAGTGAGACCACATCTTTGCAGGCAGATGATGTCTGTGATATTCAGCCATCATCTACCTCTAACAGTCACGCGTGGAGCGGAGGTCCACCCCCTACTTTTATCTGTGAAATGTTGCTGTCAATCTGACTCGCCCCCTGGGTCGTGGGGCACTTGGAACCGGGCAATAGGGAGACGATGGGGGTAGTAGTGGCGACCCGGTCCCGTGGCTCAGGGTGGTCAGACCAGTGGCAGTCTTTTAGATGTTTTAGATAATGTCCGACTACGCCACCCGTGGATTGCGGTTATTAGGAACCGCCGCTGCAGGGCTGACCACTGGGGCTGATGATGTATGCAGCTGGGATGGTGTGACTCCCCATGGGAAGAGTGCGGCCCCAGGGCAGTGTAGTGGATGGTGGGAGTGATGGTGGTGAGAGTCCCAGTACCGTTAGTGCTGGAGGAGCGAAAGAGCACACAGACAACGTACTGCAGTCCAATGTCTTTTACTCACAGTTCAGGTACTCCGGGTCACTTCTGTACAGGTAGTGACCGCCCGAGCCGAGCTGCGTCCACCAGGTGAGGGGCTCGGTCAACTCCCAGGCAGCTCAGGAATATGGCACAGGACACCCTTCTTTCCTTTCTCTGGCCTGCCTCACCAGTGACCCACTTTTGTCCAGCTGCCACGGACTTGTGCGGGTAAACGTGGGCCCCGTTCTCCGCTGCCCTATATGGTGCCTTCCTAGCAGGTTTGATGAGGTGTCGCATCAATAAATGATCACGACGTCCGGTCTTTGGCTGAGGGTAGTTTCTCCTCCACCAACTTGGGATCCGGCACCCTTAATCTGCCTGACCCTTCACCCTGTATTCTCGTGGGTTCTTAGGGTCCCTTCCACCTTCTTGTTCCTGAGCCCTTCTGTTTCTCTGTCTCTTCTTCTCCTTTTCTGTTCCTTCCTGTTCCTTTCTTGTGGAGCTGGGATGAGACGTAATCACAGCTCCCTTTCACCTCCTCTCTCGCTCTCCTCCACTCTCTCTTCCTCGGCCTCTCTCTAGGCCCGCTACTGAGTGGAGCTCCTACAGAGCCTCCACTCCCGGTCTTCTCCTCTCACTGACTGAACAGACTGAACTTCCCAGAGCTAAGATGGTGCCCACCTTTTATACCTCCCGCTGACCAAGAGCGCAGGTGACGAGCAACCAATGGGCTCCTTCCTACGCTCAGGAACCAACCCCCTATCTGCCCCTACAGCACTGGGTATTCCACCCCCCTCCCCACTCCAGGCAGGGACATAGTCGGTCGTGCCTGCACTTCTGTCTAGTGGGAGCACCGTTGAGCTGTCCCTCGGAAATGGGGTGTGTGTGCTGTATGCAGCTAACTGAGCCCTGGTCCATACTCCATCCTTACCTGGGAGTGGAATATCACACCTCTGGCAGAGGTGCAATACCCCTGTAGCGGCCGAGCCCTCGGGGCGCTACAAATCTCTGACCGCGGCATTTACAGCGCGCCGGCAGGGGGAGTGCGTCATTCTAGCATTGGTTTACGGTGGGATGCCATGATGGCCAGTGTCTGCTGGAGACCCCCATACCTGTCATCCTCAGCAGCTTCTATTTATAGGATTTTTGCTATATACAGTTACAGTGGGTATGGAAAGTATTCAGACCCCTTTTTTTTCACTCTTTGTTTCATTGCAGCTATTTGGTAAATTCTAAAAAGTTATTTTTTTTTATCATTAAAGTACACTCTGCACCCCATCTTGACTGAAAAAAAAATGTAGAAATTTTTGCAAATTTATTAAAAAAGAAAGAAAAACTGAAATATCACATGGTCATAAGTATTCAGACCCTTTGCACAGTATTGAGTAAAAGCACCCTTTTGAGCTAGTACAGCCATGAGTCGTCTTGGGAATGATGCAACAAGTTTTTCACACCTGGATTTGGGGATCCTCTGCCATTCATCCTTGCAGATCCTCTCCAGTTCCGTCAGGTTGGATAGTGAACATTGGTGGACAGCCATTTTCAGGTCTCTCCAGAGATGCTCAATTGGGTTTAGGTCAGGGCTCTGACTGGGCCAGTCAAGAATGGTCACAGAGTTGTTCTGAAGCCACTCCTTTGTTATTTTAGCTGAGTGCTTAGGGTCATTGTCTTGTTGGAAGGTGAACCTTCGGCCAAGTCTGAGGTCCAGAGCATTCTGGAAGAGGTTTTCATCCAGGATATCTCTGTACTTGGCCGCATTCATGTTTCCGTCAATTGCAACCAGTCGTCCTGTCCCTGCAGCTGAAAAACACCCCCATAGCATGATGCTGCCACCACGTTTCACTGTTGGGATTGTATTGGGCAGGTAATGAGCAGTGTCTGGTTTTCTCCACACATACCGCTTAGAATTATCACCAAAAAGTTCTATCTTCTTCTCATCAGACCAGAGAATCTTATTTCTCATAGTCTGGGAGTCCTTCATGTGTTTTTGAGCAAACTCTATGCGGGCTTTCATATGTCTTGCACTGAGGAGAGGCTTCAGTCAGGCCACTCTGCCATAAAAGCCCAACTGGTGGAGGACTGCAGTGATAGTTGACTTTGTGGAACTTTCTCCCATCTCCTTACTGCATCTCTGGAGCACAGCCACAGTGATCTTGGGGTTCTTCTTTACCTCTCTCACCAAGGCTCTTCTCCCACGATTGCTGAGTTTGGCTGGACGGCCATGGCTTAGAATACTTCTGGTGGTCCCAAACTTTTTCCATTTAAAGGGGTCATCCACTATTTTAGATTACCCCCCAATGTATTCCCCCGGGGACCGTAAGACTTTTTGTAAATACCTTCCATTGCAGATAATGCCTGTCAGCGACGCTATCACTGGCCGCTCACAGGCATCACGTGACCCCCGGCTGCAGCCGGCTCTGACATTCGCTGATGTCACGACAAGTGCTGGCAGCAGTCGGGGGTCTTTGTCTTCCTGGTTCCACAGTCGATGCCAGGCTGTGGGCGGGGTTACCCCCCGCGTCACACCCGGCATCCACCGCGCGCTCTGTCTCTCCCCATTCATTGGGAAAGCGCGCGGTGGATGATGGGTGTTATGCAAGGGGTAACCCCGCCCACAACCTAGCAGTTACCGCGGGTACCCCAGCGCTGAGTCACGCCTCACTTGTCGTGACGTCAGCGCGGGGTCACGTGATGCCTGTGAGCGGCCACCGATGTCGCCGCTCACAGGCATTATCTGCAATGGAAGGTATTTACAAAAAGTCTTAGGGACCCCGGGGGGATACATTGGGGGAATAATATAAAGTAGTGCACAAATTCTTTAAGGATTGTGGAGGCCACTGTGCTCTTAGGAACCTTGAGTAATGCTGAAATTCTTTTGTAACATTGGCCAGATCTGTGCCTTGCCACAATTCTGTCTCTTAGCTCCTTGGGCAGTTCCTTTGAGCTCATGATTCTCATTTGGTCTGACATGCACTGTTATCTGTGAGGTCTTATATAGACAGGTGTGTGCCTTTCCAAATCAAGTCCTATCAGTTTAATTAAACACAGCTGGACTCCAATGAAGGAGTAGAACCATCTCAAGGAGGATCACAAGGAAATGGACAGCATGTGACTTAAATATGAGTGTCTGAGCAAAGGGTCTGAATACTTATGATCATGTGATATTTCAGTTTTTCTTTTTTAATAAATTTGCAAAAATTTCTACATTTCTGTTTTTTTTTCAGTCAAGATTGGGTGCAGAGTGTACTTTAATGAGAAAAAAAAAGAATTTTTTAGACTTTACCAAATGGCTGCAATGAAAGAAAGAGTGAAAACTGTAAAGGGGTCTGAATACTTTCCGTACCCACTGTATACATTGGCATTTCTGTATATAATACAAGTGATCAGATGATCGCAGGTTCCCTATGGGGGCTATTGAATACAGTGAAAAGGGAAAACATAAAAAAATAATAAAAGTTGAAATCACCCTTCTTTCCTACCATTAAAAATAAAAGTCCAATCTATCAAAATATAAAATTAACTAAGTCTATCTGTAAACGGCTTAAAGAGAAAAAAAATCTAAATGACAGAATTATGTTTTTCCAGCTGCTGAAACACTGCCAAAAAATGTAACAATAGACGATCAAAACATCATATCTACCCCAAAATGGTATCAATAAAAAGTCAGCAAAAAACAAGCCTTCACACAGCCCCATTGACAAAAAATTGAAAACATTATGGGCAAATTATTTCTCCACACTTGGAATTTTTCCCGCTTTTCAGTACATCACATGATAACATGAATGGTGTCATTCAAAAATATAAGTCGCCCCGCAAATGACAAGCCCTATGTTGACAGAAAAATAAAAAAGTTATGGCTCTTGGTGGGAGGAGAGGGAAAAAAATAGCCATATCGGGAAAATGTTATTAACATGTTTGGACAAAAGAAAATGTTTCCATGGTGTTCAAGTTACATTTGTTATACTTTACTTTTTTCTGTTGAATACAATATTACATATACGGAACATATCAATTCATAACATAACTTGGATAACATTTGCCTCAATATGTATACAAGTGTGACCTGGCCTGAATATGTTTTCTCTTTTTTGGGAAAAAAAAAACAGATTTATACATAAAAAAATGTTAAAAAGGAGCAGTGGCACAGAGCAGCCAATCAATTTGCTTCTCTCATTTTTAAAAGTAACTCTAAAGAATAAGTTTGATGCTGTTTGTACAGATACAATTATATGGTACAGCCCCTCTGTCATGTCAACATTTCTATTACTCAAGAACAGATTGCTTGCAAAGTGACATCTTAATGGAAAAGTTCTGACCTTTATCAGGCAGGACTGCGAGTACGAAATATCAGCCAGTGAATCAGTGGAAATCAATAGGAATTGACAAGTGAAAGCTCTGGCGAGTAGTAAGTTCTCTTTACAGATACGACTACCTGGTGACCATGTTCTCTACACATGTTCAATGAGGAACACTGTCACATGCTCGATGTGAATGATTGCTGCACTCAGAACATGGAGCTACTTCCTCAAAAATGACAGATTGTACAATACACAGCCGGAGAGAAGCGAGCTTTCTACAACCATAGGCGAAGCAGCTGCAAAATGGACTCCTCTCCGTCTCCCAGGTCCCAAAAGCCTCAGCAGCTCCCTGATTAAGGAGCATTTTTACAACATAGTTAATTTCATGCACCACAACACATGATTGACATGTACACACATGAGATAGACCTGTCAATCAACTATAGTAGAGTGGGGATAGGCGAGCCACGGGCCATGCTGAACTGGTCACATTTCTCCCTGAAGACCTTAGCTGGCTCTTCAAACTATGTTTTCTCCGAATCACTTGTAACCTGGCGCGGGGCGGTAGCCGTGGGCAAGGTACTCATCTTTCATGCCCCAGCAAACTACGTGAAGATGGAGATCCTGACTAGGTGTGTTGGCTTCTTCTAGGGCGGCGCTACGCCCATGATGCCGGTGACTTTGGCTAGCCAGGACCAGATGGTGCAAAGTTCAATGAGGGAGACCACCAACCAAACATAAACAGTCTTTTACTGAACATCAACATGGGGGGATTATGTACAGCAGATGGCGGGTACATAACTTTATGAATTTTCCTTTACAACACATTCCCTGTTCCATCCGGGCCCAGTAACTCTGTCTGGTGAACTTGGAGCCATACTGCTAGGCATCCTATCCCGGGTCCCGTCTCCCGTAAATCACTATGTCCTTCTATCACTTTTCCATTCTCTTTTCAGGTTCACGCTATCTACTGCCTCAGTTTCTACTCACTTTGGGGACACCCAGCTCATGCGGCTCTGCTGAGTTCTCAGACCAAACGTCTGCTCTAGCAGCAAGCTAGTTCCTGTCTGACTCACTACCAGGAAGTCCTCTCTGATCTTGCTACATAGCCCCTCCCTCTCTGGGCTAGTCCCAACTCTTGATGTTGACTCTATCCATACCTACTCACTACCTGTTGCTAGGCAGAACACAACTCTATCACATACAGTATTTGATCCCTTGCTGTTTTTGTAAGTTTGCCCACTGACAAAGACATGAACAGTCTATAATTTTAAGGGTAGGTTAATTTTAACATTGAGAGATAGAATATCCAAAACAAATGAAGAAAATCACATTGTATAAATTAGATAATTTTTTTGCATTTTGCAGTGAGAAATAAGTATTTGATCCCTCTGGCAAACAACACTTAATACTTGGTGACAAAACCCTTGTTGGCAAGCACAGCAGTCAGATGTTTTTTGTAGTTGATGATGAGGTTTGCGCACATGTCAGGAGGAATTTTGGTCCACTCCTCTTTGCAGATCATCTCTAAATCATTAAGATTTTGAGGCTGTCGCTTGGCAACTCGGAGCTTCAACTCCCTCCATAAGGTTTCTATGGGATTAAGGTCTGGAGACGGACTAGGCCACTCCATGACTTTACTGTACTTCTTTTTGAGCCACTCCTTTGTTGCCTTGGCTGTATGTTTTATGTCATTGTCTTTCTGGAACAACCAGCCACGACACATCTTCAATGCTCTTACTGAGGAAAGGAGGTTGTTGGCCGAAATCTCGCAATACATGACCCCATCCATCTTCCCTTCAGTACGGTGAAGTCGTCAGGTCCCCTTTGCAGAAAAACACCCCCAAAGTATAATGTTTCCCCCACCATGCTTCTCAGTTGGGACGATGTTCTTAGGGTTGTACTCATCCTTCTTATTCCTCCAAACACGGAGAGTTGAGTTAATGCCAAAGAGCTACATTTTTGTCTCATCTGACTACAGCATCTTCTTCCAATAACTCACAGAATCATCCAGGTGTTCATTGGAAAACTTCAGATGGGCCTGCACACGTGCCTTCTTGAGCAGGGGGAACTTGCAGGTTCTGCAGGATTTTAAACCTTTAAGGTGTAATGTGTTACCAATGGTTTTCTTGGTGACTGTGGTCCCAGCTGCCTTGAGATCATTAACATGTTCCCCCCGTGTAGTTTTAGGCTGATCTCTCACCTTCCTCATGATCAAAGATGCCCCACGAGGTGACATTTTGCATGGTGCCCCAGATTGATGTCGATTGACAGTCATTTTGTATTTCTTCCATTTTCTTACTATTGTATCAACAGTTGTCTCCTTCTCATCCAGCGTCTTACTTATGGTTTTGTAGCCCATTCCAGATTTGTGCAGGTCTATGATCTTGTCCCTGACATCCTTAGAAAGCTCTTTGGTCTTGCCCATGTTGTAGAGGTTAGAGTCTAGACAAGCGATCAGCCTGCAAAAAATAAAAATAAAAGTCCCATAGTGGGACAAAGTGTAAAAGTGAAAAAAGTGTCAGAAAGTGAAAAAAATATATAAAAATATTTAAGAAAAAAATAATCCAAAAAAATAAAAATATACTGTACCCATAAATAATTATTATGAAAAAAAACAAAAAAACAATAAAAGTATACATATTTGGTATCGCCATGTGCGTCCGGAATGACCTGACCCACAAGTTAACCCCTTTAGTGAACACGGTAAAAAAAAAAAAAAGAAGCAAAAAATTATGCTTTATCATCATACCGCCAAACAAAAAATGGAATAAAACGCGATCAAAAAGATGAATGTAAATAAAAATGGTAGCACTGAAAACGTCATCTTGTCCCACAAAAAAACAAGCAACACAGCTCCATCAGCCGAAAAATAAAAAAGTTATAGCTCTCAGAATAAAGCGATGCAAAAAACACTTTTATTGTGTAAAAGCGCCAAAACATAAAAAGCAATAGAAATGTAGTATCGCTGTAAATGTACTGACCCGAAGAATAAAGCTGCCTTATCAATTTTACCACACGTGGAACGGTATAAAAAAAAATCCTGAATTGTCGGTTTTTGTTTATTCTGTCTCCCAAAAATCGGAATAGAAAGCGATCAAAAAATGTCACGTGTCCGAAAATGTACCAATAAAAACATCAACTTGTCTGTGTCCCGCAAAAAACAAGCCCTTACATGACTCTGTCGACAGAAATATGGAAAAATTATTGCAAAAACTAGTCTTTGCAAAAAAAAGCATCTTTTAGTGTGTGACAGCTGCCAAACATAAAAACCCGATATGAATCTGGTATCGCTGTAATTGTACCGACCCAAAAAATAAAGTCGTCTAATCACTTATACCGCAGGAAGAACGCCATAAAAAATAAACTCTAGGGTTGTGCTAGGGTTGGGGTTGTGTTAGGGTTGTGCTAGGGTTAGGGTTGTGCTAGGGCTGTATTAGGGTTGAGATTTTTTCAAAAAATTATGATGATATGGTGACTAGTGTTGAGCGCAGGTGCTCGCTACTTGAGCTTTTATCGGGTGCTTGGGTACACACTGAGTATCGCAGCTGCTCAAGTGACATGCTCGAGTCTCCACCCAATATGTTTCACAGCAGTTATACAGCCAAAAAAAAAACACGCTGGGATTGCCTGCCATGCACGAGCAATCCCCGCATGTTTTTTTTGGGTGTCTAACAACTGTGAAACATGTAAGGAGGGGAATGGAGCATGTCAATCGAGCACCCGCGATACATGATTCATACCGGAGTACCCGATGCAAACTCAAGTAGCGAGCACTTGCGCTCAAGACTAATGACAACTTCACTATACCCCTTGATAAAATTCTTGAGGGGTCTAGTTTCCAAAATGGTGTTACTTGTGGGGGGTTTCCACTGTTTAGGCACATCAGGACCTCTCCAAACGCGACATGGTGTCCGCTCTCGATTCCAGCGAATTTTGCATTCAAAAAGTCACACAGTGTTCCTTCCCTTCTGAATCCTGCCGTGCACCCAAACAGTGTTTTTTTCCCCACATATGGGGTATCTGCGTACTCAGGAGAAATTTCACAACAGTTTTAAGGGTCCATTTTCTCCTCTTACCCTTGTGAAAATAACAAATTTGGGGCTAAAAGATTATTTTTGTGGTTAAAGTTAGATTTTTTTTATTTTCACGGCTCTACGTTATAAACTTCTGTGAAGCACCTGGGGATTCAGGTTGCTCACCACACATCTAGATAAGTTCCATGAGGGGTCTAGTTTCCAAAATAGTGTCACTTGTGGGGGTTTTTCATTGTTTAGGCACATCAGGGGCTCCCCAAATGCGACATGGCGTCCGCTAATTATTCAAGCAAATTTTACATTCAAAAAGTCAAATGGCGCTCCTTCCCTTCCGAACCGTGCCGTGCACCCAAACAGTGGTTTTATCCCACATATGGGGTATCAGCTTACTCAGGAGAAATTGGACAACAAATTGCATGGTGCAATTTCTCCTGTTACCCTTATGAAAATGCAAAATTGGGGGCTGAAAAACATTTTGTGGGAAAAATGTGAAAATTTAATTTTTACGGCTTAATGCAATAAACTTCTGTGAAGCACCTGGGGCTTAAAGGTGCTCACCACACATCTAGATAAGTTCCATGAGGGGTCTAGTTTCCAAAATAGTGTCACTTGTGGGGGTTTTTCATTGTTTAGGCACATCAGGGGCTCCCCAAATGCGACATGGCGTCCGCTAATTATTCAAGCAAATTTTACATTCAAAAAGTCAAATGGCGCTCCTTCCCTTCCGAACCGTGCCGTGCACCCAAACAGTGGTTTTATCCCACATATGGGGTATCAGCTTACTCAGGAGAAATTGGACAACAAATTGCATGGTGCAATTTCTCCTGTTACCCTTATGAAAATGCAAAATTGGGGGCTGAAAAACATTTTGTGGGAAAAATGTGAAAATTTAATTTTTACGGCTTAATGCAATAAACTTCTGTGAAGCACCTGGGGCTTAAAGGTGCTCACCACACATCTAGATAAGTTCACTGAGGGGTCTAGTTTCCAAAATAGTGTCACTTGTGGGGGGTTTCCACTGTTTAGGCACATCAGGGGCTCCCCAAATGCGACATGGCGTCAGCTAATTATTCAAGCAAATTTTACATTCAAAAAGTCAAATGGCTCTCCTTCTCTTCTGAACCCTGCTGTGCGCAAAAACAGTAGTTTTCCCCCACATATCAGTTTTTAGAATGGTGTCACTTTTGATATTTTCTGTCATAAAGGCCCCTCAAAGGCACTTCAAATATGATGTGGTCCCTAAAAAAATTGTTTTGTAAATTTTGCTGGAAAAATGAGAAATCGCTGGTCAACTTTTAACCCTTATAACTTCCTAACAAAAATAATTTTGGTTCCAAGATTGTGCTGATGTAAAGTAGACATGTGGGAAATGTGATTTATTAACTATTTTGTGTGACATACAGTGGGGAAAAAGTATTTAGTTAGCCACCCATTGTGAAAGTTCTCCCACTTAAAAAGATGAGAGAGGCCTGTAATTGACATCATAGGTAGACCTCAACTATGAGAGACAAAATGAGAAAACAAATCCTGAAAATCACATTGTCTGATCTGGAAAGAAATTTTTTTCAAATTTTGGTGGAAAATATGTATTTGGTCAATTACAAACAAGCAAGATTTCTGGCTCTCACAGACCTGTAACTTCTTCTTTAAGAGGCTCCTCTGTCCTCCAATCATTACCTATAGTACTGGCACGTGTTTGAACTTGTTATCAGTATAAAAGACACCTATCCGTGACCTCAAACAGTCACACTCCAAGCTCCACTATGGTGAAGACCAAAGAGCTGTCGAAGGACACCAGAAACAAAATTGTAGCCCTGCACCAGGCTGGGATGACTGAATCTGCAATAGGCAAACAGCTTGATGCGAAGAAATCAACTGCAAAATTAGGAGCAATAATTAGAAAATGGAAGACATTCAAGAACACTGATAATCTCCCTCAATCTGGGGCTCCACACAAGATCTCACCCCGTGGGGTCAAAATGATCTCAAGAAGGGTGAGCAAAAATCCCAGAACCACACGGGGGGACCTAGTGAATGACCTGGAAAGAGCTGGGACCAACGTTACACAGGCTACCATCAGTATCACACTACGCCGCCAGGGACTCAGATCCTGCAGTGCCAGATGTGTCCTCCATTACATGTCTGGGCCGTCTGAAGTTTGCTAGAGAGCATTTGGATGATCCTGAAGAGTATTGGGAGAATGTCATATGGGCAGATGAAACCAAAGTAGAACTGTCTGGTAGAAACACAACTTGTCGTGTTTGGAGGAGAAAGAATGCTGAGTTGCATCCAAAGAACACCATACCTACTGTGAAGCATGGGGGTGGCAACATCATGCTTTGGGGCTGTTTCTCTGCCAAGGGACCAGAACGACTGATCCGTGTACAGTACAGACCAAAAGTTTGGACACACCTTCTCATTTAAAGATTTTTCTGTATTTTCATGACTATGAAAATTGTACATTCACACTGAAGGCATCAAAACAATAAATTAACACATGTGGAATTATATGCTTAACAAAAAAGTGTGAAACAACTGAAAATATGTCTTATATTCTAGGTTCTTCAAAGTAGCCACCTTTTGCTTTGATGACTGCTTTGCACACTCTTGGCATTCTCTTGATGAGCTTCAAGAGGTAGTCACCGGAAATGGCTTTCACTTCACAGGTGTGCCCTGTCAGGTTTAATAAGTGGGATTTCTTGCCTTATAAATGGGGTTGGGACCATCAGTTGTGTTGTGCAGAAGTCTGGTGGATACACAGCTGATAGTCCTACTGAATAGACTGTTAGAATTTGTATTATGGCAAGAAAAAAGCAGCTAAGTAAAGAAAAACGAGTGGCCATCATTACTTTAAGAAATGAAGGTCAGTCAGTGCGAAAAATTGGGCAAACTTTGAAAGTGTCCCGAAGTGCAGTTGCAAAAACCATCAAGCGCTACAAAGAAACTGGCTCACATGAGGACCGCCCCAGAAAAGGAAGATGAAGAGTCACCTCTGCTTGTGAGGATCAGTTTATCCGAGTCACCAGCCTCAGAAATCGCAGGTTAACAGCAGCTCAGATTAGAGACCAGGTCAATGCCACACAGAGTTCTAGCAGCAGACACATCTCTTCAACAACTGTTAAGAGGAGACTTTGTGCAGCAGGCCTTCATGGTAAAATAGCTGCTAGTAAACCACTGCTAAGGACAGGCAACAAGCAGAAGAGACTTGTTTGGGCTAAAGAACACAAGGAATGGACATTAGACCAGTGGAAATCTGTGCTTTGGTCTGATGAGTCCAAATTTGAGATCTTTGGTTCCAACCGCCGTGTCTTTGTGCAACGCAGAAAAGGTGAACGGATGGACTCTACATGCCTGGTTCCCACCGTGAAGCATGGAGGAGGAGGTGTGATGGTGTGGGGGGGGCTTTGCTGGTGACACTGTTGGGGATTTATTCAAAATTGAAGGCATACTGAACCAGCATGGCTACCACAGCATCTTGCAGCAGCATGCTATTCCATCCGGTTTGCGTTTAGTTGGACTATCATTTATTTTTCAACAGGACAATGACCCCAAACACACCTCCAGGTTGTGTAAGGGCTATTTGACCAAGCAGGAGAGTGATGGGGTGCTACGCCAGATGACCCGGCCTCCACAGTCACCAGACCTGAACCCAATCGAGATGGTTTGGGGTGTGCTGGACCGGAGAGTGAAGGCAAAAGGGCCAACAAGAGCTAAGCATCTCTGGGAACTCCTTCAAGATTGTTGGAAGACCAATTCCAGTGACTACCTCTTGAAGCTCATCAAGAGAATGCCAAGAGTATGCAAAGCAATCATCAAAGCAAAAGGTGGCTACTTTGAAGAACCTAGAATATAAGACATATTTTCAGTTGTTTCACACTTTTTTGTTAAGTATATAATTCCACATGTGTTAATTCATAGTTTTGATGCCTTCAGTGTGAATGTACAATTTTCATAGTCATGAAAATACAGAAAAATCTTTAAATGCGAAGGTGTGTCCAAACTTTTGGTCTGTACTGTACATGAAAGAATGAATGGGGCCATGTGTCGTGAGATTTTGAGTGCAAACCTCCTTCCATCAGCAAGGGCATTGAAGATGAATAGTGGCTGGGTCTTTCTGCATGACAATGATCCCAAGCACACCGCAAGGGCAATGAAGGAGTCGCTTCGTAAGAAGCATTTCAAGGACCTGGAGTGGCCTAGACAGTCTCCAGATCTAAACCCTATAGAAAACCTTTGGAGGGAGTTGAACGTCCGTGTTGGCCAGCGACAGCCCCAAAACATCACTGCTCTAGAGGAGATCTGCATGGAGGAATGGGCCAACATACCAGCAGCAGTGTGTGCCAACCTTGTGAAGACTTACAGAAAACCTTTGACCTCTGTCATTGCCAACAAAGGATATATAACAAAGTATTGAGATGAACTTTTGTAGGTGACCAAATACTTATTTTCTACCAAAGTTTGAAAAAAAATTGTTTCCAAATCAGACAATGTGATTTTCAGGATTTGTTTTCTCATTTTGTTTCTCATAGTTGAGGTCTACCTATGATGTCAATTACAGGCCTCTCTCATCTTTTTAAGTGGGAGGAGTTGCACAATTGGTGGCTGAATAAATACTTTCTTTCCCCACTTTATATCTCTGATTTAAGGGCATGGGCCAAATTTCTGATTTTTTCCCAAATAAATGCCAGTCATATCAAATAAATTTTACCACTATCATGAAGTACAATATGTCATGAAAAAACAGTCTCAGAATCATTGGGATCCGTTGAAGCTTTCCAGAGTAATTACCTCATAAAGTGACAGTGGTCAGAATTGTAAAAACTGGCCTGGTCATTAACGTGCAAACCACCTTGGGGGGTAAAGGGGTTAACCCCTTAAGCCCCGCGGGTGGTTTGCACGTTAATGACCGGGCCAATTTTTACAATTCTGACCACTGTCACTTTATGAGGTAATTACTCTGGAACGCTTCAACGGATCCCCCTGATTCTGAGATTGTTTTTTCGTGACATACTGTACTTCATGATTGTGGAAAAATTTCTTCGATATCACTTGCGTTTATTTGTGAAAAAAACAGAAATTTGGCGAAAATTTTGAAAATTTTGCAATTTTCAAAATTTGAATTTTTAAGCCCTGAAATCAGAGCGATATGTCACACAAAAGAGTTAATAAATAACATTTCCCACATGTATACTTTACATCAGCACAATTTTGGAACCAAAATTTTTTTTTGTTAGGGAGCTATAAGGGTTAAAAGTTGACCAGCGATTTCTCATTTTTCCAACAAAATTTACAAAACCATTTTTTTAGGGACCACATCACATTTGAAGTCACTTTGAGAGGTCTTTATGACAGAAAATACCCAAAAGTGACACCATTCTAAAAACTGCACCCCTCAAGGTGCTCAAAACCACATTCAAGAACTTTATTAACCCTTCAGGTGCTTCACAGGAATTTTTTGAATGTGGAAGAAAAAAATGAACATTTAACTTTTTTCACAAAAATGTTACTTTAGACCCAATTTTTTTTATTTTCACAGGGGTAACAAGAAAAAATGGACCCCAAAATTTGTTGTGCAATTTCCCCTGGGCACGCAGATACCCAATATTTGGGGAAAAAACACTGTTTGGGCGCACGGCAGGGCTCGGAAGGGAAGGAGCGCCATTTGACTTTTTGATTGTAAAATTTGCTTGAATAATTAGCGGACGCCATGTTGTGTTTGGAGAGCCCATGTGTGCCCAAACTTTGGAGCTCCCCCACAAGTGACCCCATTTTGGAAACTAGACCCCCCAAGGCACCTTTCTAGATGCATAGTAAGCACTTGGAACCCCCAGGTGCTTCACAAATTGATTCGTAACAATGAAAAAGTGAAAAAAAAGACACTTTTTCATTTTTATGAATCAATTTGTGAAGCACCTGAGGGTTCCAAGTGCTCACAATGCATCTAGATAGGTGCCTTGGGGGGTCTAGTTTCCAAAATGGGGTCACTTGTGGGGGAGCTCCAATGTTTGGGCACACAGCGGCTCTCCAAACGCAACATGGTGTCGCTAACAATTTGAGCAGATTTTCCGTTCAATTTGTTAGAGGACACCATGTTGCATTTAGAGAGTCCCTGTGTGCCCAAACATTGGAGCTCCCCCACAAGTGACCCCATTTTGGAAACTACACCCCCCAAGGCACCTATCTAGATGCATAGTGAGCACTTGGAACCCCCAGGTGCTTCACAAATTGATTCGTAACAATGAAAAAGTGAAAAAAAAAACACTTTTTCATTTTTATGAATCAATTTGTGAAGCACCTGGGGTTCCAAGTGCTCACTATGCATCTAGATAGGTGCCTTGGGTGGTCTAGTTTCCAAAATGGGGTCACTTGTGGGGGAGCTCCAATATTTGGGCACACAGCGGCTCTCTAAATGCAACATGGTGTCCGCTAACAAATTTAACGCAAAATTGGCTCAAATTGTTAGCGACACCATGTTGCGTTTGGAGAGCCGCTGTGTGCCCAAACATTGGAGCTCCCCCACAAGTGACCCCATTTTGGAAACTAGACCCCCCAAGGCACCTTTCTAGATGCATAGTGAGCACTTGGAACCCCCAGGTGCTTCACAAATTGATTCGTAATAATGAAAAAGTGAAAAAAAAAACACTTTTTCATTTTTACGAATCAATTTGTGAAGCACCTAGGGGTTCCAAGTGCTCACTATGCATCTAGATAGGTGCCTTGGGGGGTCTAGTTTCCAAAATGGGGTCACTTGTGGGGGAGCTCCAATGTTTGGGCACACAGGGACTCTCTAAATGCAACATGGTATCCGCTAACAAATTGAATGGAAAATCGGCTCAAATTGTTAGCGGACGCCACATTGCGTTTGGAGAGCCCCTCTGTGCCCAAACTTTGGAGCTCCCCCACAAGTGACCCCATTTTGGAAACTAGACCCCCCAAGGCACCTTTCTAGATGCATAGTGAGCACTTGGAACCCCCAGGTGCTTCACAAATTGATTCGTAAAAATGAAAAAGTGAAAAAAAAAACACTTTTTCATTTTTATGAATCAATTTGTGAAGCACCTGGGGTTCCAAGTGCTCACTATGAATCTAGATAGGTGCCTTGGGGGGTCTAGTTTCCAAAATGGGGTCACTTGTGGGGGAGCTCCAATGTTTGGGCACACAGGGACTCTCCAAATGCAACATGATATCCGCTAACAATTTGAGCCGACAATTTGTTAGCGGATATCATGTTGCATTTGGAGAGTCCCTGTGTGCCCAAACATTGGAGCTCCCCCACAAGTGACCCCATTTTGGAAACTAGACCCCCCAAGGCACCTATCTAGATTCATAGTGAGCACTTGGAACCCCAGGTGCTTCACAAATTGATTCATAAAAATGAAAAAGTGTTTTTTTTTTCACTTTTTCATTTTTACGAATCAATTTGTGAAGCACCTGGGGGTTCCAAGTGCTCACTATGCATCTAGAAAGGTGCCTTGGGGGGTCTAGTTTCCAAAATGGGGTCACTTGTGGGGGAGCTCCAAAGTTTGGGCACAGAGGGGCTCTCCAAACGCAATGTGGTGTCCGCTAACAATTTGAGCCGATTTTCCATTCAATTTGTTAGCGGATACCATGTTGCATTTAGAGAGTCCCTGTGTGCCCAAACATTGGAGCTCCCCCACAAGTGACCCCATTTTGGAAACTAGACCCCCCAAGGCACCTATCTAGATTCATAGTGAGCACTTGGAACCCCAGGTGCTTCACAAATTGATTCATAAAAATGAAAAAGTGGTTTTTTTTTCACTTTTTCATTTTTACGAATCAATTTGTGAAGCACCTGGGGGTTCCAAGTGCTCACTATGCATCTAGATAGGTGCCTTGGGGGGTCTAGTTTCCAAAATGGGGTCACTTGTGGGGGAGCTCCAATGTTTGGGCACACAGGGGCTCTCCAAACGCAACATGGCGTCCGCTAACAATTTGATCCGATTTTCCATTCAATTTGTTAGCGGACACCATGTCGCATTTGGAGAGCCCGTGATGTGCCTAAACAGTGGAGCTCCCCCACAAGTTTCCCCATTTTGGAAACTATACCCCTCAAGGATTTTATTAAGGTGTATAGTGAACATTTTGAACCCAGAGGTACGGCACATTATTTGTTTACATTAGGTCATCATATTGAATAAGTTGTCATTATTCTTGAGCGCAAGTGCTCGCTACTTGAGTTTGCATCGGGTACTCAGGTATGCACCATGTACAGCGTGTGCTCGAGTGACATGCTCGAGTCCCTGCTCCGCATGTTTCACGGTTATTAGACACCCAAAAAAAAACATGCGGGGATCGCTCGTGCATGGCAGGCAATCCCCGTAAAGTTTTTTGGCCGCGAAGCATATGGGGCAGAGACTCGAGCATGTCACTCAAATACCCACGATACTCAATGCATACCAGAGCACCCGATGCAAACTCAAGTAGCGAGCACTTGCTCTCAACACTAGTCGCCATATCGTCATCTTTTTCTCTTACTTTTGAAAAAAATCCCAACCCCAGCCCTAACCCTAGCACAACCCTAGCCCCAGCACAACCCTAGCCCCAGCACAACCCTAGCCCCAGCACAACCCTAGCCCCAAACCCAGCCCTAACCCTAGCCCAATCCTAACCCAAGAGTTTATTTTTGACGCCGTTCCTTGTGCGGTATAAGTGATTAGACGACTTTATTCTTCGGGTCGGTGTGATTACAGCAATGCCAGAATCATATGGGGTTTTTATGACTGACAGCTGTCACACACTAAAAGACGCATTTTTTGTAAAATCTAGTTTTTGCATCGCCATATTTTGAGAGCTATAATTTTTCCAGATTTTGGCAGACAGTCATGTGACGGCTCGTTTTTTGCGGGATGACTTGACGTTGTTATTGGTGCCATTTTCAGGCACGTGACATTTTTTGATCGCTTTCTATTCCGATTTTTGGGAGGCAGAATAAACAAAAACCAACAATTCAGGAATTTTTTTTTTTTTTTTTATTCCGTTCCGCGTGTGGTAAAATTGATGAGGTAGCTTTATTCTTCGGGTCAGTACGTTTACAGCGGTACCACATTTGTATCATTTTTCTATGTTTTGGCGCTTATACACAATAAAAGCTATTTTATAGAAAAAAATATTTTTTAGTATCGCTTTATTCTGAGAGCTATAACTTTTTTATTTTTTGGCTGATGGAGCTGTATGGCGGCTTGTTTTTTGCGTGACGAGATGACGTTTTCAGCGGTATCATTTTTATTTATATGCGTCTTTTTGATCGCGTGTTATTCCACTTTTTGTTTGGCGGTATGGTAATAAAGCATTGTTTTTTGCTTCGTTTTTTTTTTTTTTACCGTGTTCACTGAAGGGGTTAACTAGTGGGACAGTTTTATAGGTCAGGTTGTTCCGGACGCGGCGATACCAAATATGTGTACTTTTATTGTTTTTTTTAAATTTTTTTTATAATAATATTTATTGATGGGTACATTATATTTTTATTTTTGGTGTATTATTTTTTTTATTTTTTTATAATATTTTTGCACATTTTTTTTTTTTTTTCCACTTTCACACAGTTTATACACTTTATTACTTTGTCCCACTCTGGGACTTTCACTTTTTTTTTTCTGATCGCCTGCATGGCACAGGAATGGAGCACCATCCCTATGCCATGAAGGCTGTCAGAAGTGCACAGTGTGAAGATTGCTTGGAGATGCACTGCGCATGTCCAAGCAATCTTCCTGCAATCTGGTGACCCGGATGTTGTCATGACGACATCGGGTCGTCATGGCAACACCTGGGAAGCCTTTGCAGACTGCGCTGGAAGCCGGAAGAGGAGGTGAGTATCGCCGATCACCTCCCCTTGCCCCCGCAATGCCGCGATCGACTTTGATCGACTTCGATCGCAGCATCTCGGGGGTTAATGTGCTGGGAGCGGTGCAGGACCGCTCCCTGCACATAGTACCGGGTGTCAGCTGTGACAATCAGCTGACACCCGGCGGCGATCGCGCCCGCACAGCCTGTGTGCGCGCGCGATCGCGATGACGTACTAATACGGGTCTGGCTCTTAAGTCCCAGGGCACAGACGCGTATTAGTACGTCAGATGTTATTAAGGGGTTAAAGAGTAACCACTGTTTTCATTTTTATTTCATAAATCAATAGTACAAATGAAAATAAGTAACTTTGTAATATATCTTATCAGAGAAATCTGCTTCTTTCTCTGCCAAAATTGATCAGTCATTATCAAAATCCTCAATTCTGAGGTAAAATCTGTATTCAGTGAAGACAGACTTTCCTATTACTGACATAGGAGATGACAGTTGGTGCTCATAAGATTCTATCTAGATAGGAGGGGGAGGAGGAGGAGGGAGGAGCTCTGCCTCTAGCTCCTCCCCTTTTCCATCTACATAGAACTCATTAGTAGCAATTACTTTTTAACAGAGTTCTGATAGCCCTCTGGTAACATATGTACTAGACGTAATGAAAAGCAAGGTATCTTCATAAATATGATCTGGGAATACCTTATCAACTAGTCTCATTGGTCAGATGTTCATAGCTTTCTAAACATGAATTTGGGGTTTTGTTCTCCAATAAACAGCCTACTATTATAGGCTTGAAGTTAATCTTTTCCGTACAAAATTTCTCTACAGATATTTAATGTTGTACGCCATGAAGTCTGGAGACCCCTGTGCCTGCAATGTTAGAATACCTGTGAAGCCCAGTCTGTAGCTGGTCTTCATAGATCATCAGCTTTTTTTGTATTACAGACAAAGCAATCTGAAATTCACGTCCCTCAGGGGACTAATTAAAAATGTAAAAAACATTAAAAAGTTAACATACTTGATTTGGTGTGTGCATAATTACCTGAACTAATAAAATATACAAATATTTATGCCATAAGGTGAAAACCTAAAAAAAAAAATCTAAAAGCGAGAATTATTCTTTTCAGTCAGCGCACTTCCACCAAAAATTGCAATATAAAGCGGTCAGTCGATGTACTCCAAAATGATGTCTACTACAGCTCGACATGAAAAAAAAACAAGTCCTCACGCTGCTCCATCAACAAAAGAATAAAAAAGTAACGGGTCTCAGAAAAAGGAGTCACAAACTAAAAATTTTTCTTTACAAAGTTCTGAATTTTTTAACCACTAAAATATAATAAGAAAAACCCTTGTATGTTTGGTATCACTGTAATCATACTGACCTGAAGAATCACATTACTAAGTCCATATTGACTGCATCTCTTATGTTGTAAATGAATGTCAGAAAAACAAAACTCAAAAAACAATGGGGGATTTTTTTTTTCACTATTTCTCCGCATTTGGAATTTCTGTTTTTAGTACATCATATGGCAAAATGGATGATGACAATGAAAACTACTTGTTCTGCAAAAAAAACAAGCCCACATACAACTTTTTAGATGGAAAAAAAAAAAACTAAGGCTTTTGGAAGAAAAGGTAAAAAATGAAAGCGCCAAAAAACAAAAAATTGCCTGGTGGACATGTTCCAGCTTATGTATAAGCTAACTTAGTTAGCTAGATGAACCACAGATAACAGTAGATTTCTCCAGATTTGGAACCTGTGATTGAAGGCTAAAACCGCTATTGCATCATAGATTGCCTGAGTACCTTCATTTAAGGGGTATAGATATGGTGCACGTGTGGTTTTAGGTAATGTCAGATCACCTGACTATGTACTGTTAATTATCTATTATCTACTGTATTATGTGAGATTTCTGTACGACATGTCGGTATTCCCTTTTGTTCAAATAAATTGTACTAGTTTCGATTCTGATTACCTGAAGTGTGTTTATTGTTAAGATTAAAACAGAAAAATTAAAACTATTAAGAAAAGTGGATGTGTTAATGTTGTGTAAAGATAGAGGGCTAAAGAGGTATTCTCAAGTTGCCTCTTAAGCAGCTCAAAGCAATGCAGTCTCCTTACTCCCTGGTTTCTGGCAGGGCTCTCCTCATTGAATGACAGGTTAGTGAGCAGCAGAGCTGTAGTATCAGTAGAAGACCACGGCCCCACTATCAATATTTCGTCAGTATTTTTTCTCAGGAGTGGAAGCCAAAACCAGGTGAGGAACAATCAGAGAAAAGGTATAATAGAAACAAGTCACCAATTCTGCATCTATCACCCACTCCTGGTTTTGGCTCCTATTCCTGAGAAAAAATACTGACCGAATACTGATAGTGGGGCCATGGCCGAACTGTAAAGCTCAGCACAAGTTCTGCTATAACACATTCAGCTATCAGTGGTTTGTTCTGAGTCTGCACATGCTAGTTACCGTTCCCGGACAAGCCATGAGGCAAGATAGTCAAACCTTCCGGGGTTAGATTCCAAGAGAGCACGTAATAAGTAAAAAGGGCGAAGACAAAGGCAAAGTCAAGTCATGGTCTGAAGTCAAAATACCAGGAGAAAAGCGGATCAGAGCAAAGGGGTTGAGAAAGCGGATAGTCAGAACGAGGTCCAATGTCAGGCAGCAGTAGATCACCACGGAAAACCAGGCAAACATCACCACCGAGCGAATGCTACGATTGACATAGACCTGAGTTGAGAGCTGAGCTAAGTAGCATGGAATTAATTAGAAACAGGGAGCACCTGCAAGAGATCCATCACCTCCCAGTCTCTGATTGAATGGCTAAGCTGTAAACCAATGTACAGACATCTCGGCACACCCCGGCACCAGATTGGATGACTGAGCTGTCTATCAACACACTGACAGCTCAGCACACCCTTGCACCCAATTGGATGACTGAGCTGTCACTTACTGTGCCCATGACACACTGAGGGGAGGAATCATGACATTATCCCTGTACTTACATATAGAGATCACAGGGCATTTGAACACACATGCAGCTCCAGACAGCAAGAGCAGAGAGCTGTAATTAGACCTGCTCTGAAAGCTGCAGGGCCGGTGATTTAGTAAGATCTATAATGGCAGCTCATCAGAAGCTGAAAGGAAAGGCAAGGGAGGTGAGCAGCTGACTCTATGTCACTGCACACACTGCGCGCTATGAGGATTCTCCGGTGTCAGCGCTGGGAAAGCCATCCCGTGACCAAAAGTTTGTGATATGCATATTCAGGCCAAAGTCCAACTAGACTGTTTCCAGCCTCGAGCTCAATGTAAGTGTACTGCGCGAGGCCGTAATCAGTCTAGACAGATACTGGCCGGTAGTATGCATATCGCATACTTGCAGTCACGTGACCAGTGTTCCCAGCGCTGGCACCGGAGAATCCTAACATCTCCCAGTGCGTGCACTGTGAGGATTTACCAGTCTGCAGTCACATAGTGTGACTGTAGTAGTTTTAGACTGGACAACCCCTTTAACGAGCAATCTCTATTTGCATTACACAATTTCTGAAGGATGAACGAGAATTTTTTGTTTGCCTAAAACGATTTTATGCACAATCAACATGTGATTTTGGATTCACCGTTCAAGCCATTTACATTGCACAATTAACGTAAACAATGGGTCGGTAATGTTAGAATCTGACTGATATATCGGTCAGTTTCACATGCTTATCACACATTTTGATGCCTACATATTTCCTCTGTAATGACCACTTGGTAGAACATGTCTATATAGTAATTCCCCAAAAACTTTTTTTTTTGCTTTCATTAGTTTTAAAACTTTTTTGTACTTTCATTGGAGGCTATCCAGTGTCACACATCCACTGTAGGGAAATATGTTTTAGCATTGCAATAAAGGTTGTTTATTTCCAGCATGCTTGGTTCACTGTCGACATTTCATGAAGTAGTGTTTACAGCACAATAATCTATACAGATAATGAGCGGAGGTCACTCCAGTGACAGAAACCAGAATGAATATTATGATTAAGCTTGACGTGAGACTTTTTTTGGTGCATACTATGTGTGGAGAATGTAAACATAAATTGTGTAGTAATATGTGGACTCAGTTTTCGTTGGCAGAAAACAGATTTTTCCATAAGATTTAAATAGCCACTGTATTATTCGCCAACTTGGTAAATAAATTATTATTATTATTTATTTATATAGCACCATTCATTCCATGGTGTTGTAAAAGAGAAGGGGTTACATACAAAATACAGATATCACTTACAGTAAACAAACTAACAATGATAAACTGGTACAGAGAGAAGAGGGTCCTGCCCTTGGGGGCTTACATTCTACAGGACTATGGGGAAGGAGACAATAGGTTTGGGGTTGCAGTAGCTACGGTGTTGTTGAGGTGGCAGCGTGGTCATTGCAGGTTGTAAGCTTACTTGAAGAGATGGGTTTTCAGGTTCCGTCTGAAGGATCTGAATGTGGAGGCTAATCGGAAATGTTGAGGCACAGAATTCCAGAAGATGGGGAATATTCTGGAGAAGTCTTGGAGGCGATTGGGTGAGGAACAAATAAGTATGGAGGAGATAAGAAGGTCTTGGGGGGACCGGAGAGTACCTGAGGGAAGATATTGGGAGATTAGTTCAGAGATGTACGGAGGAGAAAGGTTATGGGTGGTTTGGACGTCAATTTTAGTAGTTTGAACTGGATACGCTTGGGACTTGGGAGCCAATGAAGGGTTTGCAAAGGGTGGAAGCAGAGGAGTAGCGAGGAGAGAGATGAACTAGTCGGGCAGCAGAGTTAAGAATGGATTGGAGAGGTGCAAGAGTGTTAGCAGGTAGGTCACAGAGAAGGATGTTGCAGTAGTCGAGGCGGGAGATGACAAGGGCATTCACAAGCCTTTTAGTAGATTGAGGTTTTAGGAAAGGACGTATTCTGGAAATATTTTTAAGCAGGAGGTGTCGCGAGCTTGAATGTGCGGTTTGAAGGATAGGGCAGAGTCAAGGGTTACTCCGTGGCAGCGGATTTCCGGTACAGGGGAAAGAGTGATCTAGTTTATTGTTATAGATAGATCAGGTGGGGAAGATACGTGAGATGGAGGAAAGATAATGAGTTCAAATTTGTCCACATTGAGCTTGAGGAAGAGAGAGGAGAATAAGGAGGCTATGGCTGATAGACACTCCGGGATTCTGGACAGCAGAGCGGTGACATCTGGGCCAGAGAGGTAGATCTGAGTGTCGTCAGGGTACAGATGGTACTGGAAGCCAATAGACTTTATGAGTTGTCCCAGGCCGAGGGTATAGATGGAGAAGAGTAGGGGTCCTAGGTCAGAGTCTTGAGGGACTGCAACAGAGAGAGGGCAGGATGAAAAGGTAGTGTGGGAGTGGGAGACAGCTCTGTATTAGGAGGCAGTGGTCAATTGTGTCGAAGGCAGAGGACAGGTCAAGAAGGAGGAGTATAGAGAATTGTCTGTTAGTTTTGGCTGTAAGTAAGTAATTTAGGTCAGGGCAGTTTCAGTGGAATGATGGGGATGGAAGCCAAATTGTAGGTTGTCGAAGAGAGAGTTAGATGAGAGAGGAATGTTCAATGTGAACATGCAGTTCAAGGAGTTTGGAGGTGAGTGGGAGCAGCAATGTGGGGCGAAAGCTGGACATAGCGGTCGGGTCGAGGGACGGCTTTTTCAAGATAGGCGTGATTGTGGCATGTTTGAAAGCAGAGAGGAAGGTACCAGTAGTTAGTGATAGGTTGAAGAGATGGGTTAGGGATAGGATAAGTGTGGTGGTGAGGTTGAGGAGGAGGTGGGATGGGATAGGGTCAAGTGCACAAGTGGTGAGGTGTGATTTGGAGAGAAGATGAGTAAGCTCTCCTTCAGTGATGTTGGAGAGGGAGGTTATGGGGTAAGGGCATTGGTTTAGCATACAAAGGGATTGTGGTGGTTAAACAATAAAAACTTGCCTTGTTTGGTCGATATTATTTTTGAAGAGTGTGGCAAAGTCCTCAGTAGAGATGAGAGAGGTCGGACGGGGCAGTGAATAAGGAAGATACGAGGGATGTAAAATAGGCCTGTTTAGTAGAGGTGAGGGCTGATTTGAATGCAAGTGTTGCTGGTGTGAATGCAGTGAAGTCATCTTGTTAATGTGTTTACTTCCATCGCTGCTCCGCAACCCTGGACACTCGCCGAAGCTTTTTAGTGAGGTTATTGTGCCAGGGCTGTCTATTGATTCGTCGCACTCTGCCATGCATGAGAGGGGCATTGTAGAAAGCAGTGGCACAGTCTGTGTTGTGGAGTGAAGATATGGATGCCAGTGGTAGATAATGTGGTAAACAGGCAATCTGTGCTGCAAAAATAAGCAACCAGCTCACCTCCTCCATATAGTGCGGACTTATCCTCGACAAGACATCCTACTAGATCATGTTAATCAAAAAAGATTGTTCCAAAACCAGAGGTTTAAAACAATGCTTTCTATTGATATAATTAAAAATTCATAATCCAAGTGAAAAAATAATGGAAAAAACAGCCATGATTAAGCAAGCTTGCTTGCATTTGAAACGTTGTTTTTTTCTGCAATTTTTTCACTTAGATTATGAAGTTTACTTAAATCAATACAAAGCATTATTTTTACTCTCTGGAGCTGGAACAATCTGCAATCTACAACCAATTTATGTAAAAAACATTTTGTACAATCCCCCAAAAGATCACTTCAAAGCACCAGCCACTAAGTCTCTTCACTCTGTGAAACTTGCTTTCCACTGCCTGTTGTCAAGAGTAATCCATCTTTAGCAGCAGAGACCCTGAGATTACAAGGAGTGGGAGCAGGGATTTGTTTCTCTGCTCTTCTGTCTGTCATGATTGATGTTGGCAAAGCAGATAGATGGGCCAGGCTTGCTATTGGACAGTAACATGAGGAATGCCTCCTGGAAAGTGATAGAAAGGAGAATCCAGCTCATATAATTGTGGCAGAATGCATAAAAATACACATTACTCTGAATTTTAGGTGGTAGCAGTGTGGCTGATAAACTTTAGGAGGGAAACCTAAAAAAGCGCTTTAAAGAGGTTGTCCACTAACCTAACTCAGTTAATGTTTTTGCTATAAATGCTTACAAATAATACCTCAAATGACCCCTTTTCTGACAGTTTAATGTTTTTTCATGTTCCATTCTGATTTATTTCCTGCTCCCTGGCATCAGCTCTACTGTCCCAGCCATCACTTCCTCTTTAGACTCTCCAGTTCCCTTCTTACTTCATTTCTTATCAGTCCTTGTGCTAGGCTGCAAGCCATCATGAGCATACCCCCTGCAACTCCACCTAAACCCCTACCAGTGCACCCCCAGCATTACACACAACCTCATCACATCCCCTGTACGAGATATTATTAAAGGGAATAGAAGTAATGCACAAAGCACCAGAACAGCAGCCCTGATATTAAAAGGTTATCCCCTACTTCCCCTCACTGACGGATGGGTGGATGGGGAGAGATGAATGCTTTGATAATATAGAGTGAATACAGCATGCTGTACATACATTACACAGGGTAATGAGCAGTGTGTGTGCATGTGTATAAAATCTACTGTGTACATAAAGATATCCAGGGAGAGCTTTGTTTGCGGGGATAGCTGTGTCTGCAGCAGCATGCACAGGAGCAGTGTGAGCTCTGTTGAACAGAGCCCCGCCCACCCATACAGCAAGCCACTCCCACCTATCAGTTTCCAAAGCCCTGATCTCAGGGAGACTCTGACATCACAGGAAGTCACAAGATTCTCCGCCAGATATCATGGGACCAGGGGAGCAGGTCAGGTTAAAGCAGGATTTGGAAAAGTAAGGTATTTAGTAAAGTGCTTATCTATGGCAGTTTGATTACATGAAAGGGACTTGTAAATAGAGATGAGCGAACGTGTACGTTTTTTTCAAATTCGGCACGAATGTTGCACATTCAGATTCGTGTTTGGGTTCCCGAGCCTTTTGTGCAAAAATCATCAAAAGTCGGCCTGAACACGAACATCCCTGGTTTCCCCCGCTGTCATCTGCGTGGCAGCGAGGGAAACGTGCTGTGATATCGGCAGTAATATTGCTACCGCCGGTCACAGCACTGCGGGATCACACTGTCAGGTGTCAGTGTGATCCCGCATCTGTGTGACAGTGAGCCGTGGTAAAAAGCTTACCGCGGGTCATAGACGCCGGCTTTCGCAGTTAAAGTGAAAGTAAAAAAAAAAGTTAAAATTAATAAATAATTTAAACAAAATAATAAACACAGTATACGCACTTACACCTAATCACCGATGTTCTCGTCCCCTGTAAAAAATTAAAAAACACCATATACTCACACCTAATCCCCGATGTCCATATCTCCTGAAATAATAATAAATACTAATCTTTTTATTTATATAGCGCCAACATATTCCGCAGTGCTTTACAATTCAGGCAATTTACAGACAATATCGGCACTGTCCCCACTGGGGTTCACAATCTACATTCCCTATCAATATGTCTTTGGAGTGTGGGAGGAAACTGGAGAACCCGGAGGAAACCCACGCAAACACGGGGAGAACATACAAACTTCTTGCAGATGTTGTCCTTGGTGGGATTTGAACCCAGGACCCCAGTGCTGCAAGGTTGCAGTGCTAACCACTGAGCCACCGTGCTGAAATAAATAAAAAATAATAAACCACGATAATCCTCACCTGTCTGCCATAGTCCATATAATAACGAGTGTCCCATGCAGATCTCACTGATAGCACAGCCGCATCCAGAGATGTGACTGTGCTATCCGGCAGCCAGTGATACAATGACAGGAGCGCGATCGCTGCCGCAGTGTATTGCGCTGAGCTGCCGGCATAGAGGTCACACAAGTTCATCAGCTGATGAGCTCATGCGACCTCACTTACTGCATTGCCACGTGAGAAAATTCCCAAGCAGCAGTGCTGCCGTAAGTGAGGTCACCAGAGCTCTCAGCTGATTGAACTACAGTGACCTCACTCCCGGTGCTCAGCGCTATACACTGACAGGAGTGATTACACTCCTGTCAGTATATAGCCTGCTGTCTTGTACAGCAATTACATCAGTGACTGCTGATGTGACTATCCTACAAATGATTGCCGTGGGACACTCGGGATTATGTCATCACGGCAGACAGGTGAGGGATATGGTTGTTTTTTATTGTTGGTTTCTTACAGGAGATGAGAGCTTCGGGGATTAGGCGTTAGGTGAGTATACAGTGTTTTTTATTTTATAATAAATTATTAAAACCATGTGGACTTTTATTTAAAATAAAACACTTTATTCTGGCCGTGTCTTTATTTCCAAACCTTGACTATGTGGTTAGTAGTGGGGGCGTCTTATAGACACCCTCCAATACTAACATGGGCTTCATGTCAGCCGCCAATGCAAGGCTGATGTAGCGTCGGCGTCCCTGCCCTCTGCTAGGCAGGGACGCTGTTCCCCTCACCTCTCTGCTCCGAGCCCGGCGTCCTCCTCCCGCTCTGCTGGCAGCGCGCGCTCCTTCCCGGCCACTGTGCTTAGGGCGCGCGCGCGCGCTCCCTCCCTCTTAAAGGGGCCGCGCGCGCCGTCCTAAGGAGTCCCAGGCCAATGGCCGGAGGACTTCACCATATATAAGGCACCTCCTCCAAAATGGAGGTGCCCGAGCAATGTTGTTGCACTGTTCACTACTCTGCTTCAGCCCTCAGGTCCCGTTGCCAGTTACCTGCCTGATTCCTGCCAGAGTCCTGCCAGTTTGCTGTCTGTTTCCTGCCTGATATTCCTGCTACCTGCTTGCTAGCCTGAGGTCCGACGGTCTGCCTTCCTACTCCTGTCAGTCTGTCTATGGACCAGCTTGGCCGCTCACCTGGGAGCGCACATCTGCTACCTGCCTGCTAGCCTTCCTGGAGGCTCTGCCGTCACGTGCTGTGACCACCTGCTATTCCAGAGACTCCTGCCCGCTCACCTGGGAGCGCACATCTGCTACCTGCCTGCTTGCCTTCCTGGAGGCTCCGCCGTCACGTGCTGTGACCACCTGCTATTCCAGAGACTCCTGCCCGCTCACCTGGGAGCGCTCCTCCGCTACCTGCCTGCTTGCCTACCTGGAGGCTCCGCCGTCATGTGCTGTGACCACCTGCTATTCCAGAGACTCTTGCCCGCTCACCTGGGAGCGCTCATCTGCTACCTGTCTGTTGGTCTTCCTGGAGGCTCCGCCGTCACATGCTGTGACCACCCGATTATCCAGAGACTCTCGCCTGCTCACCTGGGAGCTCACGTCTATCATCTGCCGCCACAGGTCGTACCAATCCTTTACCCAGAGACTGCCCCGGTCACTTGCCGTGACCTCCTGCCCGTTCATCCAGAGACTGCCCCGGTCACTTGCCGTGACCTCCTGCCCGTTCATCCAGAGACTGCCCCGGTCACTTGCCGTGACCTCCTGCCCGTTCATCCAGAGACTGCCCCGGTCACTTGCCGTGACCTCCTGCCCGTTCATCCAGAGACTGCCCCGGTCACTTGCCGTGACCTCCTGTCCGTTCATTCAGAGACTGTCCCAGTCACCTGCTGTGACTGCCTGCCCGTCTACCCTGGTCGCCACCCGCTCCCTTACAAGGACCGCCCCCTTGTATAGTAGCTCAGAGGTTCCGCCTCCCAGACCCGTTACAGCTGACATGAACTCGAACCCTATTACCCCACTTTCCACTGCACCAGGGCAGTGGCAAGAGCAGAGGCTAAGTGCCAGAATTAGCGCATCTTATGGATGCGCCATTTCTGGGGGCTCTGAGGGCTGATATTATTAGCCTCAGAGGGGGCCAGGATTCATGGTCCCTTCCCTGGCTATTATTATCAGCTCACAGCTGTCTGTTTAGTAATTGCTGGTTAGATTTTATAGGGGGACCCTACTTCAATTTTTTCTGGGGTCCCCCTGTAACCTAGCCAGTAAAGGCTAAGCAAACAGTTGTGAGCTGTTATTAATAGCCAGGGAACATCTTTGGCTAATGGCCCCTTCCCCGCCTGGTTATGAAAATGATGCTGGAGTCCACTCCATTTTTTTATTTAATTCCTAATTTTATTTCATTTATAAGAAATCCCATGCTGTCATGGTGTAGGGGGAATGCTGGTGAGGAAAAGGCAGATACAGGCAGGGTGAGCAGGGAAAACTAGTCTGTACCTAGACTGGGAAACCTGAATAGCCCTGACCCCGAAGGTATCTCTGATGGTGAGAAGGTTGGGGTCTCCACCCTAAGCCCTAACTCCTCCACAAGCCCTGTGCTAATCCCCCTCACCTTCCTCCACTGAAAAGGTACAGCAACTTCAAAGGAAAAGACTTCAGCGGCACAAACAAACAAACAGATCAGCACAGCAATGCTTCCAGGTATAGAGTGAAACTCTATCAGCAGCACCACCTGGTGGAAGGAGAGGCTACTTAAAGGCTAGGGGGAGGAGACTCACACAATAACTCTCATCCACCAGGACAGGCAATAGAACTGGCATTAACTCATTCAGTACTAGGGAAAATAACAGTTAAAGTTACAGCAGCATCTAGAATAGACCGCAGATACTTAGCGCTAGACAGCGCGTGACACATGCCCACTGTGCTTGTTTTTGACGCTGCGTGAACTCACCCACAGCATGTCAATTTCTGTAGTGGAGACGCAAGTGGATCCGCATATACTGATAAAACAAGTGCATTAGAAAGCAGCATTTTGGACGCAGTGAAAATACTCACCCTGGGTCTGATGGTAATCCAAGGGTTAAAGCGATGTACCATGTTTCTTTTTTCAAATATCTTTATTTAGCTCCAAAAAGCATTCATTGCTGTACAAAAACGCATGAAAACAATGCATGCAAAAACACACCTAAAACGTGTTTTTTCTGCAGCAAAGTGAATGAGAAACGTGAAGTGTCATGCACACGTTGAGTATTTTTGACTTGCAGATTTGGTGCAGAATATAATAACCAGCATGTCAATTCTCTGTACGTTTTTGCCGCGTTTTTTGCCTGTGTTTTTTTCAGTGCATTCAATGGGTGAAAAACGCAGGCAAGACACAACAAAAGTGAAAATAGAAAATAATCTTCAGCATATCAATTTTCTGTGAGTTTTTGCCTGTGTTTTTCCACCCATTGAATGCACTGGAGAAACGCAGGCAAAAACGCGGCAAAAAACTCAGCAAAATCGCGGGTGAACTGATGTTAGCCTGTGCTCGCTCTTATAAATGGATCACTATCAAGACAAGGGACTGGCTTTAAAGGGAACCTGTCACCCGGTTTTTCCCATATAAAGTACAGCCAGCACAAAAAGCCCTCTGTTACAGCATTCTGGTATGCTGTCTGTATGTTCCCAATCCCCTATACATGGCACAAAAAATAGGGTTTTTTTATATCCACAGACAGTGCAGTCTGGCTCAATGGTTGTCACTGGTCTTGATCCGGCGCCTCCTCTCTGCAAAGTTCGGTAGTGTGCATGCTGCAGCTTTACCTACGTGTCATCAGTGGTCTTTTGCCTTTCATGGCTCATGCACACTACAGTACTGTGCTCTGACGTCGGCAGGGCAGATAGAAGTGCGACCGCGCAGGAGCGCAGTTGGGGGACACCGTGATGATGACGTAGGACGAGTCATCCACATGAAGCAGGGAAGGAGAACGATGAATGTAAGAGAGGAGGCGTTGGATCAAGACCAGAGATGCCCATCGGACCAGACCACACTGTCTGTGCTTTGCATAGGGGATTGGGGATATACAGTGCATTGTGAAAGTATTTGGCTCCCTTGAACTTTTCTACCCTTTTGTCACATTTCTGGCTTCAAACATAAAGATATAAAATTCTAATTTTTTGGGGAAGAATCAACAACAAGTGGGACACAATCGTGAAGTGGAAAAAAATTTATTGGATATTTTAAACTTTTTTAACAAATTAAAAACTGAAAAGTGGGTCGTGCAATATTATTCGGCCCCTTTACTTTCAGTGCAGCAAACTCACTCCAGAAGTTGAGTGAGGATCTCTGAATGATCCAATGTTGTCCTAAATGACTGGTAATGATAAATAGAATCCACCTGTGTGTAATCAAGTCTCCGTATAAATGCACCTGCTCTGTGATAGTCTCAGGGTTCTGTTTCAAGTGCAGAGAGCATCATGAAGACCAAGGAACACACCAGGCAGGTCCGAGATACTGTTTTGGCAAATTTATCAGCTTCCCGACCGCCCACTGTACATAAACATCGACGCTGCCTGGGTTCTGTCCAGCGCCGACGTTTATGAACGGTCGGTGGTCCCGCAGCCCCCAGGACCCCCAGGGTCCTGCAAGCGCTGCGGGTGCGGTGCAGAGCGACAGCTCTGGCATGGGACATCATCGGGACCTGATTGGATCAGGTCCCAATGATGTTAACCCTTTGCTATCTTCTATATACCGCGATCTATAGTGATCGCGGCATTTAGAAGATAGTGAGAGAGGGGGTCGTCCACTTACCTCTCCGACGGCCCCCTGATGTCTGACAGGACCTGCCGTTGTCATGGCAGCCAGAGGTCACATGACCGCCTCCGGGTCCGCCATGTATGGTGTCCTGCTAGACTCAGCCTGCAGCTGAAGTCTAGCAGGAGACACTGACTGTGAAACTGTCAGCAAAGTTCTCATACAATGCAATATATGTCTATTGCGTTGCATGAGAACAGTGATTAGAAAAATAAAAATTAGTGTCCCATACAGGACTAAGTAAAAAACTCTAAAAAATGTTTTCAAACTGTAAAAAAAAAAATCACAAAATAAATAAAAATAAATAAATAAAATATTAAACCAATAAATCCGGATATTTATGCAAAAACAAAAAAAGTACACATATTTGGTATCGCCGCGTCCAAAACAACCCGATCTATAAAACTGTCACACTAATTAACTTCTTCTGTGCACACCGTAATAAAAATAAAAAACGGAGCAAAAAACTATGCTTTTTCATCATATCGCCAAACAAAAAGTGGAAAAAGATGCGATCAAAAAGCAAAATAGAAATAAAAATGGTACCGCTGAAAACGTCATCTTGTTCCTCAAAAAAAAAAGCCGCCATACAGCTCCATCAGCTGAAAAATAAAAAAGTTATAGCTCTCAGAATAAAGCGATGCAAAAAAAATATTTTTTCTATAAAATTGTTTTATTGTGTAAAAGCGCCAAAACATAAAAAAAATACACAGTAAGTGTAGTATCGCTGTAAACGTACTGACCCGAAGAATAATGCTGCCTTATCACTTTTACCACACGCAGAACGGCATAAAAAAAAACCTCAAAAAACAATTCCTGAATTGTTGGTTTTTGTTAATTTTACCTCCCAAAAAATGGAATAGAAAGCGATCAAAAAATGTCACGTACCCAAAAATGGTACCAATAAAAATGTCAACTCGTCCCGCAAAAAACAAGCCGTCACATGACTCTTTCGGCTGAAATATGGAAAAATTATAGCTCTCAAAATATGGCGATGCAAAAACTAGATTTTGAAAAAAAAGCGTCTTTTAGTGTGTGACAGCTGTCAGTCATAAAAACCCGATATAAATCTGGTATCTCTAATCGCACCGACCCGAAGAATAAAGTAATCTCATCACTTATACCGCACGAGGAACGGCGTAAAAAATAAATAAAAACAATTCTTCACCTGCTACTGATTTGTTTATTATGTCTCCCAAAGATCACAGTAAGGCTCTGCTCACATTTATCCTGCGCTCTGTGCTGAGCACTTACACAAGAGTTTCCGTGTAAATCTCTGAAATACGTGATTCAGACAGAACCCATGACGGAAGATTCCCTGTAATGAGGCAGATATAGGCCACTGTGGATGCCGTCTGGCCTGTGATCCCACGGTGTCAGTTTTTTTAGGCGTGCATAAAAGTGCAGTTGGCCACAGTTTTGTGCACTTCTGAAAAAAAGGACACCGCTAAACAGAGGCCAGACGGAGTCCAGAGTAACTCTGCTGCCTCATTACAGTGAATGGATCCCGCAGGGGTTTCATCTGAATTACATCACTTGGAAATTTAGATGGAAACCCCGATGTAAATGCTCAGCCTAGAGCGCCGGATAAATGTTACGTAAAATGTTCCCAATAACAGCTTCAACTCAGTCCTCAAAAAAAGCAAGTCCCCACTCAGGTCCGTTATCTGTTAAAAATATAAGGGACTTCCAAGTTACTGGTAGCAGAAAGGCTCTGGAAAAGCGAAATGGCCCTTACCCTCCAAAAGAAATTCAGAAAATTTTGTGCTCCCAATTCCAAATGCCTATTCTACAATAATTTGTTCTCCAATTGTCAAATAGCACTCCGTCCCCCCCAGATCTCGCCGTATGGCTGAGCGGTACGATACAGCCACATATGGGGTATTGCCACTTTTAGAAGAAATTGTGTGACACATTTCGGCACCATTTTTACCCATTGCCCTGTGTGAAAATGTAAAATCTGAGGGTAAAACATTTTTTTTGTGGTAAAAATATAATTATGTTTTTTTCACTGCCCAATGGTATAAATTTAAAAATTAAAAAATACTCACTACTTCCCTAGATGAATTCCTTGAGAGGTGTAGTTTACAAAATGGGGTCACTTGTGGGGGTTTCTGCTGTTTCCCTATCCCAGCCAACATAGCGCTCCTTTCTCTTCTGAACCCTGCCGTACACCAAAGCAGTGGTTTTCCCCCACATATGGGGTATCGGCGTACTCAGGAGAAATTGCACAACAAATTTCATGGTGCAATTTCTCCTGTTATCCTTATGATAATGCAAAATTAGGGGATGAAAAACATTTTTTGTGGGAAAATTGTGAAAATTTTATTTTTACGGCTCAATATTATAAACTTCTGTGAAGCACCTGGGGGTGCAAGGTGCTTACCACACATCTAGATAAGTTCCCTAAGGGGTCTAGTTTCCAAAATGGTGTCACTTGTGGGGGGTTTCCACTGTTTAGGCACATCAGGGGCTCCCCAAATGCAACATGGCGTCCGCTAATTATTCAAGCAAATTTTACATTCAAAAAGTCAAATGGCGCTTCTTCCCTTACAAACCCTGCCGTGCGCCCAAACAGTGGTTTTCCTCCACATATGGGGTATCAGCGTGTTCAGGAGAAATTGCACAACAAATTTCATGATGCAATTTCTCCTATTACCCTTATGATAATGCAAAATTAGGGGATGAAAAACGTTTTTGTGGGAAAAATGTGAAAATTTTATTTTTACAGCTCAATATTATAAACTTCTGTGAAGCACCTTGGGGTTCAAGATGCTCACCACACATCTAGATAAGTTCCCTAAGGGGTCTAGTTTCCAAAATGGTGTCACTTGTGGGGGGTTTCCACTGTTTAGGCACATCAGGAGCTCTCCAAACGCAACATGGCGTCCGCTAATTATTCAAACAAATTTTACATTCAAAAAGTCTAATGGCGCTCCTTCCCTTCCGAACCCTGCAGTGCGCCCAAACAGTGGTTTTCCCTCACATATGGGGTATCAGCGCGCTCATGAGAAATTGCACTACAAATTGTGTGGTCCATTTTTTCCTGTTACCCTTGTGAAAATAAAAAAATTGGGTCTAAAGTAACATTTTTGTGAAAAAAAGTTAAATGTTCATTGTTTTCTTCCACATTCCAAAAATTCCCATGGAACACCTGAAGGGTTAATAAACTTCTTGAATGTGGTTTTGAGCACCTTGAGGGGTGCAGTTTTTTAGAATGGTGTCACTTTGGGGTATTTTCTGTCATAAAGGCCCCTCGAAGTCACTTCAAATAAGATGTGGTCCCTAAAAAAATGTTTTTGTAAATTTTGTTGGAAAAATGAGAAATCGCTGGTCAACTTTTAACCCTTATAGCTTCCTAACAAAAAACAATTTTGGTTCCAAAATTGTGCTGATGTAAAGTAGACATGTGGGAAATGTTATTTATTAACTATTTTGTGTGACATATCTCTCTGATTTAAGGACATGAAAATTCAAAGTTTGAAAATTGCAAAATTTTCAAAATTTTTGCCAAATTTCTGATTTTTTCACAAATAAACGCAAGTGATATCGAAGAAATTTTACCACTATCATGAAGTACAATATGTCACGAAAAAACAATCTCAGAATCAGGGGAATCCGTTAAAGCGTTCCAGAGTAATTACCTCATAAAGTGACAGTGGTCAAAATTGTAAAAATTGGCCTGGTCACGAAGGCAAAAACAGGCTCTGGCGCGAAGTGGTTAAAGCCGGATTTGGATACAAAAAGATTTCCCAAGTTTTAAACATCCAAGGAGCACTGTGCAAGCGATCATATTGAAATGGAAGGAGTATCAGACCACTGCAAATCTACCAAGACCCGGCCGTCCCTCTAAACTTTCATCTCGAGCAAGGAGAAGACTGATCAGAGATGCAGCCAAAAGGCCCATGATCACTCTGGATGAACTGCAGAGATCTACAGCTGAGGTGGGAGAGTCTGTCCATATGACAATAATCAGTCGTACACTGCACAAATCTGGCCTTTATGGAAGAGTGGCAAGAAGAAAGCCATTTCTCAAAGATATCCATAAAAAGTCTCTTTTGAAGTTCGCCACAAGCCACCTGGGAGACACACCAAACATGTGCAATAAGGTGCTCTGGTCAGATGAAACCAAAATCAAACTTTTTGACCACAATGCAAAATGATATGTTTGGCGTAAAAGCAACACAGCTCATCACCCTCAAAACACCATCCCCGCTGTCAAACATGTTGATGGCAGCATCATGGTTTGGGTCTTCTTTTCTTCAGCTGGGACAGGGAAGATGGTTAAAATTGATGGGAAGATGGATGGAGCCAAATACAGGACCATTCTGGAAGAAAACCTGTTGGAGTCTGCAAAAGTCCTGAGACTGAGACGGAGATTTATCTTCCAACAAGACAATGATCCCAAACATAAAGCAAAATCTACAATGGAATGGTTCAAAAATAAATGTATCCAGGTGTTAGAATGGCCAAGTCAAAGTCCAGACCTGAATCCAATCGAGAAACTGTGGAAAGAGCTGAAAACTGCTGTTCACAAACGCCCTCCATCCAACCTCAATGAGCTCGAGCTGTTTTGCAAGTTAGAATGGGCAAGAATTTCAGCCTCTCGATGTGCAAAACTGATAGACACATACCCCAAGCGACTTGCAGCTGTAATTGCAGCAAAAGGTGGAGCTACAAAGTATTAACTCAAGGGGGCCGAATAATATTGCACGCCCCACTTTTCAGTTTTTAATTTGTTAAAAAAGTTTAAAATATCCAATAAATTTCGTTCCACTTCAAGATTGTGTCCCACTTGTTGTTGATTCTTCCCCCAAAAATTTGAATTTTATATCTTTATGTTTGAAGCCAGAAATGTGGCAAAAGGTAGAAAAGTTCAAGGAGGCCAAATACTTTCACAATGCACTGTATATACAGCATTCTAGTATGATGTAACATAGGCCTTATAGGTGCTGGCCGTACTATATATGGAGAAGACCTGGTGACAGGTTCCCTGTAATTTTCAAATGTTAGGTTAAACAGTGCATCAAGGCTTAGACCACACCAAGGGTGCACAGAAGTGTCTTTATTTGCATATTAAATGTCGCTTTTTCAGCAAATATTACACTAAAGTGTATGAGACTGGAATTATTTTAGTAGGGTCTACGTCCCCTATGTAAATCTTTATGCAGTATAATTGTCATTTTGGGCTGACAGACTCCCTTTCAGTAAGCTTAAAATTAATTTCACCCAACAAATTTTTGCTTGTGCATCAGTTGATTGACAGCCTGTTTAGATACATCGATAATCAGTTTCCCATTATTAGCTGCAGTATTAAAGGGGTTGACTGGTCTATAATTACAAATCTGCAGTCACTCTGTGACTATATGTGACTGCAGACTTGTGAATCCTCACATCAGGCACTGCTTCCTGTGAGGATTCTCCAGTGTCAGCGTTGGGAACGGTGGCCGTGTTATTGCAAGCATGTGATTTCCATAATTACGGCCACAATCTGACTATGCAAGTAAATTGAGCGAGGCCACATCCATCTAGTCGGATTGTGGCTGGGAGTACGCATATCGCATACTTGCTGTCACATGACGTTCGTTTCCGATGCTGACACCAGAGAATCCTCACAGCAAGCAGTACGTGATGTAAGGAGTCATTTCTGCAGTCACAAAGAGTGACTGCAAATTTGTAGTTTTAGACCGACAACCCCTTTAATGCTTCTTAAAGGGGTTGATTTAAGTTGGAAAGTTATCCGCTTCGCGGGTGGTTGGTCCACAGAGTTTGCGAGAGCTGGAGCAGAGGTCGATCATTCGTACTACCGCTCCGTTAATTCTTAATGGGAGTGTAGGAGATTACTGAGAGCAGCGCGCTGCTGATCTTTGGCATTCCCATTAGAATGAATGGAGCTGTAGAGCGGATGCCTTTGCTCCATTCAACTGGGGCTCTTCAGATCCCCGGTTCTCAGGACCGGTGGGAACCATGGCCTTTAACCCCCAGTGATCGGAAAGTTATTCTCTACCCTGTGGATAGGGAATAACTTTGAAATTTGAGATATCCACTTTAACGAGTATCTAAACTTTTGAGATATTTTTATGTTTTACACCCATTCTGAATAGATCAGTGGGTCACCCAGTTCTGAGGCCCCCACCAGTCGTTAAACAAAGACCTCCTAGAAGACCGCAGCTCAGGAGACAGGAGAGCATGCACACAGCGCAGAGTGGATGCAGTGAGTAGAATGTCATAGTCCTGTCTCCTGAGCTGTGCACTGAAAAAAGGTCTTTTGAGCAATCGGTGGGGGTTTCAGGTCCCACCCCATGATTCCTTTTTCTCCATACTGAGTCAACTTCAGACTCACACCAATCTGCTGAGAATTAATGGACCTAAAACATATAAGATATCTTCCAAAAGTTAAGTTAATCTTTAAATGTTTAATAAAACTCCTGCCTAGGACCAGTACTAGTACTGTGGTTCCTGTATGGTCCTCAGTCTGATGATGGCTGGTAACAACAACTCCCAGCATCTCCTTACCATTGTTAAAGACATACTGGAAGTTGTAGGTTAATGTGATGCAATTGTATTACTGCACTGACGGTGGTTCTGGTGATGTATTACGGTATTGTTGGTGTTCTGGTGATTTACTGTACTGACGGTGGTTCTGGTGATGTAGTCATGTAGATGTTGTAATCTTTAATTTATCAGACTTGATATATAAACATTATAAGGTCAGTGTGCTGGACTAAAAATACAGCTGTCTGAATGTCTGTCATCTGAACAAGAAATTGTCTAAAGCCCCCACACACTATAGACAGCTGTCTGATCGTTCAGCTGGCAGCTATTTTGCCCGACTCTCCCATATACAGGATTGCTCACTCTGCCGGGCATTCCTGTGTTCTTTATGAGAGCCGATGTTAGACATCTCTGGCTGCAGCTTATCACTTAGAGAACAAAAGGATCTACAGTCCGAAATCGGACATGCTGGATTCTTATATCCCCTGACAATCATCAGTAAGAGCCACCCATACACATTGGACTGTCAGCAAAACCTGTTCATATCGGCAGGTTTGGGCAAATTTAGTATAATGTGTATGTTGGTCTTAACTGAAGGGTATGTGCACAGTCAGGATATGTGCACAGGACTTCTTTTAGATATCTGCGAATGCGAATCTGTGAAAAAAAAAATTATTTATTTTTTTATTTGATAAACGAGTAAGTGGCTTCCAAACAGAAGCTGCCCATATAATGGACTGGTCACTTCTTTTAGCCACTTCATGTCTTATGAAATCTGAAATGGCTAAAATCTCAAAGAACTGAACATATAAACAGCGAGTCATCTTGCTATGTATGAGTTTATTGTTTTTAGCATATATTTTGCACTTTTTAGGGCGGGTTATAGAGCGGATCTGCCTGAAAAAGAAGTTGTGTGCACATACCCTTAGTCTGACTTATTAGTAGAGGGCATACCACTTAAAGTGCCTCGGGCAGCATGAATGTCCAATATGGCCCTGATGTCAAGGGTGTGTCAGATGTAGCAGACAGTCGTTCTGCAGCTGGTTGCAGAAGGTCACTACATTTGGCATTACAGACGCCTTCTTAAATCTGTCTTACTTTAGGACCCAGCGGCTACCTCTCTCCTGCTCTGATTGACACCCTGGCCTGGGTATTTAAATACTTTCAGTTTGCTGCAGGGAGGTGCCGGTGATATTCACATGTTCCCTTGTGAAGGCATGGAGCTATTGCAGTCTGCTTACTTCCTCTCTGGTGCTTGGAGTACAATTGGTGTAATCTCTCTGAAGTCAGCTCAAGCTAACTTTCTTCCCCGTGTTTGTCTCCCTTGTTGTCTTTAGTTTATAGTGGGGACTGACCAGTGCTCACCCCCCCCCCCCCCTTCCCTATCCAGCGCCTAGCTCTAGGGATATACAGGGCTTAGGTTTCCTGTTCGGCAATTGGTGAAGACCCAATATAGGAACGGTAGGGGAGATAGCGTGATATTAGATCAGTCAGCCTAGGGGGTCTCCACTTCCCCTTTCCCTAGTGTCTGGGCTCCCTTCCCCTCATCCCTTGTGTTGCACTTTGTTTTATCTACACTGTGCGTGACACCTGACAATGACAGTGCAGGAAATGGCTTGTTTGCACCCATTGAAGAAAGGCAGTCTTACAGCTTTCTTTGATGCCTGGGTGCTGAAATCAATTTTACTGCATCTGTGTTGCTGATTCTTTTTTTCCAGGAAGGAAGATGAGTCCATGCAATACCTAGAACCATGGCTCTGTATTCAGACAAATTGTACAATGGACTTTTCTCATCAACCCCATGTTATTTCAGCATTCATTATGCACTAATGCTGGATTTGTGATTCATCATATTGTTATTTAAGGACAGGACATCACTAAGAATGGCTTGAAGGCCATTTGATTTGCACAGCCCCAGCCCTTGCGATTTACAGTCAGCAGCCTTCTCCCTGGTATTGTTAAGCTGTGTTTAATCTTGTATATTTTACAGTCTGATAAGCATGTACAGTTTTATATAGTAAGCATTTTCTGCTACAACCTTGGACTCACACAAAAGTTGTCACCAGCTGTCAGCTCATTCTGGCATATTATGAATTTTTGACCATCAATACTAAAAAAAATGTCACAAAGACTCCCATCAATGTTGACACCCAGCCATCCCATAATCCAGAAAAGACAAATCTCCATAGTTACACAAGGATACATCCTCAGGCTTCTGTATACATTAGTCAAATTTCATCTGCACCTGCTAATGTGGGCAGGATTGGCCAACCATCTGAATGTGTATGTGGGCCTCTCGACTCTTCCTATATAAGGTATAGTTACCCAAGAACTAAATGCGGGAGTTAGTTTAGTTCTTAGGTAACGTGGCGCCCTGCTGTGCATTGGTGCCACAGAACCCAGAAGGGTGCATGGATGGACTTCTCCACAAGAGGCCCTCACACATTCACACACCTCCACCCTACCACCTCAGACCAGCAGAGGGAGCCCGTTAGGGATATATATAGGGAGGATGGAGCCAGGCAGCTCAGATTAGTTCCTGCTTATAGACAGAGAGGGACAGAGCTCAAAGTTGAGCAGAGAGTGTGCTGACGCTGAGAGAGCAGTGAAGAGGCAGTAAGCTGGCTGCAGTGCTTAGGCGAGCCGAGGCCTACAGCACGTGTGAAAGCCTAGTGAGGGCCTTGAGTGGGCCGAAGGCAGAGAGGAGAAGGAAGAAGTAGCGAGGGGGTAGAGGAGCATACCAGGCTCACCCGATACATATACCGGACACCGGGTCCGCGCCTACAGGGACCCTTTACACCTAGTAGGAACCACCGAAACCCCTGGAGGACTACAGGTCCCAGGTTCACCAAACGCTGATTACAGTACCAGGGCTAGGAGTCACGGAGGCCCCAGTGTCCAGGGAGAGTGATCTCCAAAAGAAGGCCCTACCACCAGGTCAGCAGGTGCAAAGAGAGACAGTAACCAAGCTAGGCCTAGCTCCAGGCAGGTCAGAAGCTTAACGAGTAAAGCAACGGATCAGGAGGCCCTATACCCGCTCACTGGGGAGAGTCCAAAAGTGTGCCCTTCGCCTGGAGTACCCTGGACCGTGCCTGCAACATCACCAGTAAAGGTACTGAAGCTTACCCCCGTGTGAGTGTCCGTCTTTTCTCCGGGACCGTCCTGCCATCTCTCCCCTGCACCACCATCCATTACACCCCACGCTGCCCTGGATCTAGCTCTACCTGTGGAGAGCCACACCATCCCTGCTGCCGTAACACCAGCTCCAGAGGACTGCTCCGCAGTGGTGGCTCCCTCTAGCCGCAATCCACAGGTGGCATCACGAACATTTTCCCAAATCCCCTATAAACTATCCCCCTTTTCCTGACCGCCCTGGGTCACGGACCGGGCCAGCTACCGTGATTTTCCCCAGCAACCAGAGGCCCGGCTGCCGAGTACCCCACGGCCCAGGGGGCGCGTCAGCTTTGGGGTCACGAACAGGATTCCGTGCCCGTTGCCACCGGGTATTGTGCGCCTTAAGAGACTGTAATACTCACTGTGGTGAAGTTTTCCCGCCATTCCAGAGATTTCCCGCTATTGTCCGCCATCTTCCTGTCGTCGCGTGGGAAGAAGAGGGGTGTAACCGCGGGAATCGGAGAGGCGTAACCGCTGGAATCGCGCGAGGCCCAGGACATGCCCCGCCCCTGACGTCAAACCAGGAAGCGTCAGATCCTGGAAGGAGCCCAGAGGACGCTCTGACGTCAGACGCGAGCGACGCAAGGTCATGGAAGAAGATCGTCGCCCGCGGAGCTGCGGCCTACCTGATAAGAAAGTGAAGAAAGTAGGCTCAGGTTCACTAGGGGGGCGCATCCATGGCCGACGACCAGCAAGCCGCCGGAGCACCGGTTAACGCTCCAGGTGCCCAACCTGCGCCCGGCGCTGCCCAGGCCGGAGCGGCCGCTCAACCAGCAGGGGTCGTGACCCCGTTGATACCCATGGCCCTGCCGTATATCCCTGGAGTGAAATAGCTTCCCCAGAATAATGGCAAACCAGACACCCTGTCCGGATTCAAGAGGAAAATATGCGGTGTGCTAGACATGTATTCTATGACTGGTAAACAGAGAGCTGCTGTTGTGCGGGGACAACTGACTGGTGCCGCAGAGCGGGAAGTTGAAACCTGGCCAGCCGCAGACCAGGAATCAGTATCCATCATCTTTAAGAGACTGCAAACTGTGTTTGAAAACCGCACTGAGACAGATCTCCGGATGAGGTTCTACCATTGTGTCCAGAAACCTGAGGACAGTGTCCGGGACGACGCCTGGCGCTTACAGGAAGCCCTGCGGGCCCTAAAACAGGTTAGTCCAGCCAGCATACAAGATGAAAATAAAATGCTGACGGAACAGTTCATTCGGGGGTTGAGGTCCCAGGAGAAGAGCAGAACTGTACGGTGGTGGGCCTTAGACCATCCAGATGCCACCTTTGACACCCTTAAGGGCATGGCTATAAAGGGGCTGCAGCCCCTGGAAACAACAGATACTGCTATCCAGCGTTACCAGGGTGGGGCCACCCCAGTGCCCGCAGCACCCACTGCTCCTTCATTAATGGCTGAAACAAAGATGCAGACAGTGCCTCCTAGCGAGCTGGACAGCCTACTCTCTGAAGTGGGCCAGTTAAGTAAAACCCTGGCCACTGTCCTGAGCACCCTGGGGCCACAGGAGGAGCCCGAGCCGGAAGGAAGGATACTACTCGCCGACAGCCCTGAGGATGTCCCCTGGATGAGAAGAAGAAGGAGGACAACGCCACCCCGGAGGCGGACAATGCCACCCCGTGGGAGGACCCACGACCAACATCGCCCTCCAGGACAGTTCATCTGCTATCGCTGGCAGAAGGCAGGCCACACAGCGCGGAACTGTCCTTTAAACGAGCAAACCCTGGGGCCGAGGGCCGACACCCAGGAGTAAATCAAGCAGGCCCATCAAACTGGTACCATTGGTTACGTGGGAGGGAGACCTTTCCTGTCCATTGTGCTGGATGGTATCGCGACACCTGCCCTGCTGGACACTGGATCTCAGATAACCATCATGCCTGATGTCCTCTACAAAAGGTACTGGTCCATAGATGAACTCCAGCCGCCAGCCCCGAACCTCTCTGTGTATGCCTCTACCGGCCTTCCTCTTAACCTAGTAGGGGTTAAGAATGTGACAGTGAAGGTGGGGAGAGCGGAACTAAAGGACCAAGGACTAATTGTAGTGGAGTCTAGTCCTGGTGATACAGATTTGTATATGATACTTGGTACAAATATTGTCAGTAACTGTTTGGGAGAAGTGTTGTTTTTGCTCCAACAAATTGCTGACACCGCCAAACCAGGGCAGAGGAAGGTGCTCCAGAAAGAGATCCGAGCCCTTATGTACCAGCAACAGGTAAAGCTATCAGGTGGTGAAATTGGTAATGTGCGGGTGACAGACCCGATACCCATTGTGATTCCCCCAATGAGTGAGATGCTGATTTGGTGTAGGGCAGCAATAGGTCTCAAAGGACAGAACTATCAGGCGGTAGTAGAGCCCATTAGTTCGGAGCACAGACCTACACTTTTAACTGCCAGAGGGGTGGTTGATGTACGCAATGGGAGGGTACCCGTACGACTCCTAAATTATGGGGAGGATGAAGTTAAATTACCAAGATATGCCACTGTCGCCAGGTTGTATACTGTGGATAACAACGCCATACACACAGTGGAATCCTTGACCCCACCAGATACAGTGGAGGACAATGACTCCGAAGCTCAGTTGGAGGACTGGGGTCAACAGCTCCATGTTGGGACTGACGCCACTCCAGTCCATCAAAAACAAGGTGTATACAGGGTGGTCCAGGAATACGAGCAGGTATTCAGTAAACACCCACTTGATTTCGGGAGGATTAAAGGGGTACAACACTATATACCCACAGGTGACCATCCACCCATCAAAGAACGTTACAGGCCAATCCCGCCAGCACACTACCAGAAAGCGAAGGAAATGTTGCACGACATGAGGAAAGCGGGGGTTATAAGAGATAGCTGTAGCCCCTGGGCAGCTCCCCTGGTCCTGGTCAGGAAAAAAGATGGAAGCATGAGAATGTGTGTAGATTACAGACAGGTAAATCGCATAACTCATAAAGATGCATACCTTTTGCCCCGTATAGAGGAATCCCTGGCTGTACTAAAGTCTGCAAATTACTTCTCTACCCTTGACCTCACTAGTGGGTACTGGCAAGTAGCAGTTGCTGAGGAGGACCGGGAGAAGACAGCCTTCACTACCCCGATGGGACTCTGCGAGTTCAACAGTATGCCTTTCGGACTCTGCAACGCCCCTGGAACGTTCCAGAGATTGATGGAGTGCTGTTTGGGACACTGTAACTTCGAGACCGTGCTGCTATATCTGGATGACGTGATAGTGTACTCCAAGACGTATGAGGACCATTTGAAGCACCTGGCGGAGGTATTTGAGTCATTGTCCCAGTATGGGATGAAATTGAAGCCTTCCAAGTGCCACCTGCTCAAACGGAAGGTCCAGTATCTGGGGCACATCGTCAGTCCAGAAGGAGTAGCACCAGACCTGGAGAAGGTCACTGCCATCCAGAAATGGCCAGAGCTGAAGAATCTCAAGGAGGTACGTCAGTTCCTGGGACTGGTCGGGTATTACCGGAGGTTTGTAAAGGACTACACCAAGAAGGCAGCGCCTTTGCAAGATCTCCTGGTAGGACAGTCCCACAGAGGCAAGAACCCCCCCTTCCAATGGGGTAAAGAGCAGGCTGAGTCCTTTGCAGTGATGAAAGAGATCCTGACTGGTGAAGAAATCCTGGCCTACCCTGACTACAGCCAACCTTTCCTGCTGTACACTGATGCCAGCAATGAGGGACTAGGAGCTGTGTTAAGCCAGAAGCAGTATGGCAAGGAGAAGGTGATTGCCTATGCCAGCAGGAAGCTCCGTCCTACCGAAAGAAATCCAGAAAACTATAGCTCCTTCAAGTTGGAGCTCCTGGCCTTGGTCTGGGCCATCACTGAACGATTCAAGCACTACTTGGCCTCCAGTAAGTTCACGGCCTATACTGACAACAACCCCTTGACACATCTAGAGACAGCCAAGTTGCGAGCCATGGAACAGCGTTGGATGGCCCGGCTGTCAAACTATCAATTCACCATCAAGTACCGGACAGGCCGCAAGAACGCTAACGCCAATGCCCTATCCAGAATGCCGCACCAGTCGGATACTGAAGAAGAAGTGGATGACCTGGAAGAGATTGAGCTACCTGCCTTCCATAGAAATGGGATGGTCCACGAGCAGCGCACCTCTAGGAGGTATCGTGGTAAGACACTAAACCCTCTACCTCACCACAGTTGGAAGGGGACCCAGGACAGCGACCCGGTTGTCAGCCGTAACAAAGAACTAATAACCCAGAAAGGTTCCTCCCTGGAGAAGGACGCTTCTCCACAAGCCAAGCAACTGTGGAATGAGAGAAGCCGGCTGTTCATCTATAGAGAGAAGCTGTGCCGGAGGTATGTTAACCCCAGGACCCATGAGATGGTATGGCAGATCGTAGTGCGCAGGACGGACATCCAGATGGTGTTGAAGGCCTAACACGATCAAGCCGGGCATTTTGGCTGCAAGAAGCTGGAAACCCTCCTGAAGAGTCGGTTTTATTTGGTTGGAATGTGGAGCTCTATATAGAGGTGGTGCCGTGATTGTGGACCCTGCAGTCTCAGAAGAAAAGACTACAGCAGCCAGAAGGCACCCCTGCAGTCCATCAAGACAACCCAGCCCCTGGAGATCGTCGCCCTGGATCACGTCAAACTGTCACCCAGCAGGTCAGGCTACTCGTATGCCCTGACCATGGTGGATCACTACTCCCGGTTCCTGGTGGTAGCCCCCGTCAAGGATTTGACGGCAGAAACTGCAGCAAGGATGTTTCAAACCTATTTCTGCAGGCCCCATGGATACCCGGATAAGGTGCTGACGGATCAAGGCCCTGCCTTTGCTGTTCAAAGAGTTTTGCCATCTGTACGGGTGTAAGAAGATCCGGACTACACCGTACCACCCCCAAACCAATGGGTTATGTGAAGAGATGAATAATATAGTCATCGATCTGTTGAAGACCTTACCCCTAGAAGAAAGAAACCAGTGGCCAGACAGACTACCTGACCTGGTAGATCTCTACAATCACATACCTGTGAGTTCCACCAATTGTACTCCAGCGTACCTCATGAGAGCAAGACCCGGAAAGTTGCTCATGGACCTGGAGCTTGGAGTGGTAGAGCCGGAAGCAGATATGTTCTTGGAAGACTGGGATGCGACGCGACAGGAGCAGTACAAGAGAGTACAGGCCTGTGTCGAAGACAGTCAAAGTAGGGTGAGAGATAAGCAGGAAGCACAGTATAACAAGAGTGCACCCGCAGAACCCTTAACACCTGGAGAAGTTGTGTTGAAACGAAAGAGAAGAAGCCACAAGCTTGACGACCAGTGGGAAAGGGAACCTTACACTGTGTTGAATTCCAGATTCGACAATAGGAAAACCTGTCTAATTAGCAAAGACGGAGGAAAAACAACTGCAACGGTATCAAGAGACCATCTTAAGTTGTGCCCAAGTCCGCTGAAGCCCCAGGAGGAAGTACCTCTAACCGTACCGGAGGAGCCTAAAGAAGAAGTACTCCATACTGACTAAGGAGATTTCCCAGCAGATTTGCCTCAAAGAAGAAGTACTCCATACTGACTTAGGAGATTTCCCAGCAGATTTGCCTCAACTGGATGGAGCGGTAATAATACCTGTGTTACACTTCTACCCACAGCCAGAAGACTCTCCACTGCAAGCAAGACCTGTAAGTGTCCCAGAAGAGCCTGCTCAGCAAGAAACCCCAGAAGAAGGATCACCGGTAGAAACAGAGCCAGTAGGCCCAGTAACCAGTGTACTTGCCAGTCCCGTACAGAGGTTAAGGCAGTCTTGCAGTCCACCAACACATAGAGCGGAAAGTATCGCAAGCGTCCACACTATACACATTCCAGTACTATGTACAGTGGTGGCACCACTGCTATTCTGTCAGATAATACTCAATTTCTTCCTGAAAATGATTGCAATCACAAATTCTTTGGTATTATTATCTTCATTTAATTTGTCTTCAATGAAAAAACACAAAAAGAATTGTCCTAAAGCCAAATTGGATATAATTCCACCCCAAACCTGAAAAAGGGGGTGGACAAAAGTATTGGCACTGTTTGAAAAATCATGTGATGCTTCTCTAATTCGTGTAATTAACAGCACCTGTAACTTACCTGTGGCACCTAACAGGTGTTGGCAATAACTAAATCACACTTGCAGCCAGTTAACATGTATTAAAGTTGACTCAACCTCTGTCCTGTGTCCTTGTGTGTACCACATTGAGCATGGAGAAAAGAAAGAAGACCAAAGAACTGTGTGAGGACTTGAGAAACCAAATTGTGAGGAAGCATGAGCAATCTCAAGGCTACAAGTCCATCTCCAAAGACCTGAATGTTCCTGTGTCTACCGTGCGCAGTGTCATCAAGAAGTTTAAAGCCCATGGCACTGTGGCTAACCTCCCTAGATGTGGACGGAAAAGAAAAATTGACGAGAGATTTCAACGCAAGATTGTGCGGATGGTGGATAAAGAACCTCGACTAACATCCAAACAAGTTCAAGCTGCCCTGCAGTCCGAGGGTACAACAGTGTCAACCCGTACTATCCGTCGGCGTCTGAATGAAAAGGGACTGTATGGTAGGATACCCAAGAAGATCCCACTTCTTACCCCGAGACATAAAAAAGCCAGGCTGGAGTTTGCCAAAACTTACCTGAGAAAGCCTAAAACGTTTTGGAAGAATGTTCTCTGGTCAGATGAGACAAAAGTAGAGCTTATTGGGAAAAAGCATCAACATAGAGTGTACAGGAAAAAAAAAAAGGCATTCAAAGAAAAGAACACGGTCCCTACAGTCAAACATGGCGGAGGTTCCCTGATGTTTTGGGGTTGCTTTGCTGCCTCTGGCACTGGACTGCTTGACCGTGTGCATGGCATTATGAAGTCTGAAGACTACCAACAAATTTTGCAGCATAATGTAGGGCCCAGTGTGAGAAAGCTGGGTCTCCCTCAGAGGTCATGGGCCTTCCAGCAGGACAATGACCCAAAACACACTTCCAAAAGCACTATAAAATGGTTTGAGAGAAAGCACTGGAGACTTCTAAGGTGGCCAGCAATGAGTCCAGACCTGAATCCCATAGAACACCTGTGGAGAGATCTCAAAATGGCAGTTTGGAGAAGGCACCCTTCAAATATCAGGGACCTGGAGCAGTTTGCCAAAGAAGAATGGTCTACAATTCCAGCAGAGCATTGTAAGAAACTCATTGATGGTTACCGGAAGCGGTTGTTCGCAGTTATTTTGGCTAAAGGTTGTGCAACCAAGTATTAGGCTGAGGGTGCCAATACTTTTGTCTGGCCCATTTTTGGAGTTTTGTGTGAAATGATCAATGATTTGATTTTTGCTTCATTCTCTTTTGTGTTTTTTCCTTGCAAGCAAATTAAATGAAGATAATAATACCAAAGAATTTGTGATTGCAATCATTTTCAGGAAGAAACTGAGTATTATCTGACAGAATTGCAGGGGTGCCAATACTTTTGGCCACCACTGTAGGTCATCGCGTAGCACAAAAGGCCAGACCCCTGTCAGGTATAAGGAATAAGTAGAAATACCTGCAGTGTAAATAGTTACCCAGTTGGGAATTGCCTACTACTGTTTATTGTATAAACTGAAATTAAATATATGTGTTTATTTAGTTACCCGTTAGGGTATATATAAAAAGGACTCGGTGGCTGAGGACTGAGAGAAGCCCAAAAACTGTCATGTACATAGTTGCACTCCCTGGAGTGCCCTTTAAGTGATCACGGAACAAAAACCCGTTTGGCGTGGCGGAAGACGTGGTCCAGCACCTGGATCACCTATGCCCTGTAGCCACGCCCAGGGCCTACGTTGAGGGTTTTCAGGCGGGTCCCTCATGTTCCTTCATCGGTGAAATGGACACCAGGTTACGGGACTTGCTTTAACTTCATTGTTATTATATTTGTTGTTGCTATTATTGTTATTATTGTATTATAATGTTACCTGTAACGTTCAAGAAAAGTGCCTCCCGTAAAGGGAAGAAATGTTGTTGTTTAACCTGTTTTGAAAAAAATGCTTCAGTCCAGGAGTACTGAGGTTTACTAGGGGAGGATGTGGCGCCCTGCTGTGCATTGGTGCCACAGAACCCAGAAGGGTGCATGGATGGACTTCTCCACAAGAGGCCCTCACACATTCACACACCTCCACCCTACCACCTCAGACCAGCAGAGGGAGTCCGTTAGGGATATATATAGGGAGGGTGGAGCCAGGCAGCTCAGATTAGTTCCTGCTTAGAGACAGAGAGGGACAGAGCTCAGAGTTGAGCAGAGAGCGTGCTGACGCTCAGAGAGCAGTGAAGAGGCAGCAAGCTGGCTGCAGTGCTTAGGCGAGCAGAGGCCTACAGCACGTGTGAAAGCCTAGTGAGGGCCTTGAGTGGGCCGAAGGCAGAGAGGAGAAGGAAGAAGTAGCGAGGGGGTAGAGGAGCACACCAGGCTCACCCCGATACATATACCGGACACCGGGTCCGCGCCTACAGGGACCCTTTACACCCAATAGGAACTACCGGAACCCCTGGAGGACTACAGGTCCCAGGTTCACCAAACGCTGATTACAGTACCAGGGCTAGGAGTCACGGAGGCCCCAGTGTCCAGGGAGAGTGATCTCCAAAAGAAGGCCCTACCACCAGGTCAGCAGGTGCAAAGAGAGACAGTAACCAAGCTAGGCCTAGCTCCAGGCAGGTCAGAAGCTTAACGAGTAAAGCAACGGATCAGGAGGCCCTATACCCGCTCACTGGGGAGAGTCCAAAAGTGTGCCCTTCGCCTGGAGTACCCTGGACCGTGCCTGCAACATCACCAGTAAAGGTACTGAAGCTTACCCCCATGTGAGTGTCCGTCTTTCCTCCGGGACCGTCCTGCCGTCTCTCCCCTGCACCACCATCCATTACACCCTGCCCTGGAGCTAGCTCTACCTGTGGAGAGCCACAGCATCCCTGCTGCCGTAACACCAGCTCCAGAGGACTGCTCCGCAGCGGCGGCTCCCTCTAGCCGCAATCCACAGGTGGCGTCACGAACATTTTCCCAAATCCCCTATAAACTATCCCCCTTTTACTGACCCAGGGCGGACCGCGCCAGCTACCGTGATATCCCCCAGCAACCAGAGGCCCGGCTGCCGAGTACCCCACGGCCCAGGGGGCGCGTCAGTAACTTTCCCAGTACCCCAAGTCCCCTGCCTTGGAGTAAACCTGAACTGTGCCCTGTCCTTCAAACAGCACATCCAAACATTCCACCTCTTGACGCCACCAACTCAAAAATATTTCTAGAATCCATCCTTTCCTCACACAGGAATCTACTAAGATGTTAGTGCATGCCCTCATCATCTCCCACCTCAACTATTGCAATATCCTCCTCTGTAGCCTCCTTGCTAACACTCTCGCACCTCTCCAGTCCGTCCTTAACTCTGCTAACGCACCTCTCGACCTCGCTATTCCTCCACTTTTCCCCTCTGCAAATCCCTTCATTGGCTCCCAATTCCCAAACGTATCCAGTTCAATCTATTAACATTGACCTACAGAGCCGTCAGTAATCTGTCTCTTCCATATATCTCCAAACTAATCTTCCTTTACCTTCCAACAGGTAATCTCCGGTTCTCACAAGACCTCCTTCTCTCCTCCATACTCCACAACCTGCAGAATCACATGGCCAAACTTTAACCAGACAATGACAAAACGGAACAACAAAAAAAAAAGTTTAATTTCATTTTTTTTAACCATCCCACTTAATCTGGAAGTTTTTCCCTTTTTCCAGTACATTATATGGAAAAGAGAATGGTGTCATTCAAAAGAACAACTCGTCTTAAAAAAAAAGTACTGGTAAAGCTACTGTATGTTGACAGAAAAATAAAAAAGTTATGACTTTTGGAAAGGGGAAAAAAAATGAAAGCGTAAAAATGAAAACTGCCTCTATCCTTAAATGGTTAAAAAACCCTGATACTTCACTATGTAAACAATCAGCAGCAGATTCTAGATATCCTGTAGATTATGAATCTTCAGCATGCCCGGTCTAATGTGCAAATTTTTGGATTTTGGGTTCAGGAACAAAATATTCACGTGATGTGTGAACGTGGACTATAAAATAGCTGTGAACTCTATGTGCCATTGTTCTCACTCTTGATCTTTTTATAATGTTAATATTACACTCCAAATTCCTTTTTAACTTATAAATGGAAAAAAAACACTGTATAATTGAAAATTTATAGCAAAATTTTATTTTCTATGGTTAGAGACAGGCGAAGCTTCATTTCTATTAGTAAAGTCAGACCTCCGGAGTGGCCATTTGTCTGCGCTCATTAGCAGGAGATAGCAATGTGCTCAGGTAATTTGTTTTTTTTAATGAGACCTGCAGACCTTTATTATCTCATTTAGTGCTTGAATTAACATTAGTTACAGTACACTGATGTCATCTAGCGCCCTGGGATTTAGAAGCTAAAGCTTTATGAATGGAAAATCAAATAGCCTCTTACAGCTATGATGTCCAAACTGCAGAAAGTGTTTTATACTTTCTACAGAAGATATGTGAATACATGGTCAGCTGATAATGTGATCGTATATAAACTGTTAACTCATGTCTCATACTTAAATACTGTCACCTGCTCAAAAAATAGATTTAAATAGCTTGTAAATGTTCCTGAACCCCCCTGATTTTTCGTTTTTTTTTTTTTCTGTTTTATGCTGCGTCTTTCCATTGCATAGTTATTCACATTTGTTGCTTTGGAGCACAGTATGTGAAATCTCTGGTTGCAGACCAACTCGGTGTTTCTTCATAGTCTTCTCTGGAGACACGCTTTAAGCAATGTCTAAAGCATTCCAAATGTTATGTTATTATATGTGTCATGTTCGAGATCTGTGTTCTGCTGCTGTGATACCGCAATTTCCTCCGGGATAAAAATAAAGTATATCTTAAGTGCTCCCCCCAGATGTTGCCAATCACAGCTTGGTAGCATCTGAGATTACTGGATTGCTAAATATGCTGATGAGTTGTGATTGGCAGCATCTGGGAGAGAGAGGTAAAAGCGCACAGTGAAAAAAAAAACCCTGAAGAAAAGGCCCAATTGCACAACAAGCAGAGATTTCCCATAGTGAACTCCAAAAGAAACAAATGTGAATATCTCTGCAATGGAGAGACACAGCGCAAAACAGAAAAAAGCGGCAGAAAAAGGATAGTCTGAGAATTTTTACATGGTATTTAACTCAATTTTTGTATCAAGTGACAGGACCTCTTTAAACTAGTATTTCCCGTTAAAGCATTTATGGCATATCCACCATATATATCATATGCTGTATGTCTGATACCTGCGCAGAGTGAATTATTACAGATTGCTCGATGCACATCATTTACTTTGGTCTGCTTATGTAAACAAGCTATTAAATGCCCACCGATTGGTACAATTTTACCGATCGACAGTCATTTACTGCCAGTCCGTGTAAACAGGAGGTTAAATTGATGTGCACTCAGTCTGTGGTGTGATGTGCTTGTGGATGAGATGTGGAATCCCAGGAGCACATAAGGAGTAATTCAGTGCATTTATGGGGGCCCCATAAAAAAAAAAATATTTGGTGGAGTAGGTAGGGTCAGTGTCAGACTGAAGAACATTGGGCCCACCAGAGGATTTGATTCTGAGGGCCCATCTTTCTCCCCTACTCAAGAGCCCCATAGCAGCTGCAAGGTTTGCACTATGAACTCTCCTGAAGGAGAAGCCAGGGCTCACCGAAGGACTCTCCGGTTCACTGGTGGGCCAGTCCAACCCTGGGTAGGGTCACAGAAGGGCATACCTCAGAAAGAGAGACATGTATTGCAGCACTTACATAATAATTTTGCCCCTTAGGCTGTGTGCCCACGATGCGTTTTTTAAGCGTTTCCGCAGCGGCAAAAACGCTGCAGAAACGCTTAAAAAATGTATGGAAGGAGGCCTGAATGGTCCCCAATGATAATCCGCATGTGCTGTGCACACGCTGCGGAAATTTCTGCTGCGGATTATCATTGCGGAAAAAAACGCAGCACTACCAATTATTTTGCGGAAGCGCTGCATTTTTGCCGCCATTGACTTGCATTGGAACGCATGGATTACGCATCACTGCATCTGTAGATGCGCATTCCATGCGTTCCAATGTGCGGATGGTACCCGGGTGTGGAGGACAGGAGACTCTCATCCAGACCCGGGTACCATAGAACCTGTAAAAAAAAGAATAAAATAAAAAATAAATATTATATTTACCTTCTGATGGCCCCCGCTGCACTTCTTCTCCCTTGCCGGCAGATCGCGGTGGACTGAAGGACCTGCGCTGATGTCATAGTCATGTGACGGCAGGTCCTTCAGTGTAGTGTACCGCAAGTTGCCGGCAAGCCAGGACGGAGCAAAGCAAGACTCCGGGGGCCATCAGAAGGTAAGTATAGATTTATTTTTTTATTTTTTACCATTCTTTAAGGTCACAGTATATAAATCCATGCAGACTAACCCCAAACGGCCATCGTGACTAAAAAGACACGCATGGCCCCGCCCCACCAAGGGCCAACTCAACCATTGCTTGTAAATTTAGACTGAATATGTCAAGACCTACATCAGATAGGTGAACACAATCAACCTGAAAAAGGCTTGGCAATCCACCTTTCAAATCCACGTGTCTAAATGAAAACCCACCAATTAGTGGCATGAATTTACTCAAAGACCTGTTTAACCTTTTAAGTATTTTCTCACAAAACTTCAGCTCCGCTGACCTAACCCACATAAGCCTGGAAAAAACCTCAGAAAATATAATCTTAACATTATAAAATGATTTTTTTAACTCTAACAAACTCTTCTTCATCTGGAATAACAGGTCAATAGTGCCCAACTTTCCAAAGTCGTTTCCTCCTAGGTGTACGATAATGATGTCAGGGGCCGGAGCTCGAATACCCATTAAGGGTCACTTGATCCAAAGACTGTCCCATCTTTGTCCACTAATTCCAAACCAAAAAATTCTCACTTTATCCGAAGACAATGATAAATTTGGCCCGTAGCAGCGCTGTTGCGCCCTCCATTCAGCCCATCGGATAAATGAATGGCCCAAAATCCAGACTGTGACACCTAGAAAAACTACAACAGAAAAAACAATAGTGTTAATTATCTCCTAATGTACAACTTATAACATTTCGAATCCCACCTTCCCAATCTCTTAATGACTTCCTCACTCAATCCCAATCTGGCGGCCTCTGTCGCAGCACCAATCCTAAAGGAATGGGTAGAAAAATATCTATCTCCCAACTGCATCACCGACAAATACTTTTTAAGAATACTCCTAAACTGGAATTGCGTCAGAGGCTCACCAGACCGATGAAGCAGGAACTTCTCTCCATTTGCCGGGCGAATATCCAAGTAGCTCCTCACCCTGCAGACTGGACAGATTGCTGCATCAGAAAAACATTTTAAATGAATACCACAACCTTTACCGGACTGATCTGTCTTTGACCTAGCTATAAAAAGCATTAATGATTTTCTTTCCAACTTCACGTGCTGCCATGACAATCCTTCTATGCCAGTCTTACTTCTGGGTAACAGCTCACCTATACGAAGAGCTCCAAAAAACATTAAAACTGCTGCTGTGGAAAATAAAATAGCCTCAAATTCATTATAACAACAAGTAAATGCCACTTAACACAGATTTCTTAGCATAGTTGGGGAAATCGGGCACCTTCCATCACGAACAAAACGCTTCCTCTTGTACCCCTTCAATACCTGCTTAATTAAAAAATAATCATTAATTGGACGCTGACCCAGAATTTTAAGAAAGAGAGAAATACCGGATACATTTTTCCCTATTGTTGAATATGCAAGCCCTTTATCAATACATGTCAACACAAAAGTTAAAGCAGCCTGCTCCGAACCCCTGTCAGCTCTCAACCTGCCACCAGCACAGAATTCTGACCACAGCTCCCAAGCCGCCAGGTAACCCTTCCAGGTTGAACCCGCTAGTGACCTTTGCAACAATTCCATTATTAGGCCCAGATTATTCCCCACATATATCCTGGACAATCCTCTCCTATCCGTTGAGCGCGGGGTGCGAGCCTGAAGAAATCTGAGAACTGTAAATGAGAAAGTGATTAATAAACTGCTGTATATTTATTATCAACTTCTACCGCCTTCAGCCAAATGTTCCTTTTGAGACACAACAGAACTAAATGCCTGAGCAGTCTAACTACTAATTTACATTTACTTGACAAGCAATTCACAGCAAGAACTACTCCTTTCCTACTGGAATGAATGAGAATATTCCTATTAGACAACTGCTCTCCCCAAATCGCTATTGACACCAAAATGGGAAAAACTTCTAACAAAATTATATTATTTAAAACGCCATTTTTTAACCAGGCAGGGTGCCATTTCTCTGCACACCACTTATCACCCAGATAGACACCAAAACCTAAGGAAGAATTTACATCCATATACCACTCCAATTCAACCTCAGCAACAAAGGCAGACCCCCAGATTGATAGGCCATTAAAATAATGCAAAAAATCTAACCAGACTTTTAAATCTTCCTTGACCTCCTTGGTTATGCGCACATGAAACTGCGGGTTCCCAACTCCTGCAATGTGTGCGGACAAGCGTCTACTGAAAACTCTACCAATAGGCATAACTCTAGACGCAAAGGCTAGCAAACCCAACACAGACTCAAGTTCTTTAACCATTGCTTTCTTCTTACTGAATAATGTAGCAATGCATTCCTACATTTGTCAATCTTAACTAAAAGTAATCGACACTCGCTCTTAACTGTATCTACTACAATACATAAATATTCAATACAACTAACCGGATGAATAGTTTTCCCTCTAGCTAGCGGGATACCAAATTGATTGAAAGATAGCTAACAGCTCACTAAAAACATCAGAATCAGCTGGGCCTACAAAAAGAAAATCGTCCAAGTAGTGCGCTATACCGCCCTTCATGGAGTTGACTGCTGTCACCCACTCCACAAATGAAGCAAATGCCTCAAAATAAAAACACGATACTGAACAACCCATAGGCAGGCGTTTACAGTTATATGTAAAAGTTTGGGCACCCCTATTAATCTTAAGCTTAATGTTTTATAAAAATTGGTGTTTTTGCAACAGCTATTTCAGGTTGATATATGTAATAACTGTTGGACACAGTAATGTTTCTGCCTTGAAATGAGGTTTATTGTACTAACAGAAAATGTGCAATCTGCATTCAAACAAAATTTGACAGGTGCATAAGTATGGGCACCTCACCAGAAAAGTGACATTAATATTTAGTAGATCCTCCTTTTGCAAAAATAACAGCCTCTAGTCGCTTCCTGTAGCTTTTAATGATTTCCTGGATCCTGGATAAAGGTATTTTTGACCATTCCTCTTTACAAAACAATTCCAGTTCAGTTAAGTTTGATGGTCGCCGAGCATGGACAGCCCTCTTCAAATGATCCCACAGATGTTCAATGATATTCAGGGGTGCCCAAACTTTTACATATAACTGTATCTACATAGAAAGAACCATTAAACTGAAAACCAAGAGAATTAAACCCACTAGGGTGTATAGGCAGCAGCCTAAAGGCAGTTTCTATGTCGGCCTTGGCCATTAAAGCCCCAGGCCCAAAACTTTTAACTATCTCCACTGCCGTATCAAATGATGTATATGTGGCGCCCCTGAGGGTTCAGTCGCCACAGAGGTACTACAATTAGTGGTGTCTCACTCTCTGGTAAGGAAAGGGTACAGCCCGGAACCCCAACACCTGCATCCAACACTACACTGCTCCAGGCCAGCTGGAAGGGCAAGATGCACTGTGTTCTGCTGAGGGGAGCACTTGAATAAGAGGTATATATAAAGGGGAGTCATCTAGTTAGTGAGTTCGTTGAGTTTTAGTCAAGGAGTAGTAAGGAGAGGAGAGGAGGGGAGCAGAGTCTCTTCAGGAGCTCTGCTCCACAAGTGGGGCCTAGTAAGAGAGGCCCAGGAGGGGAGCAGAGGAGGAAGGCTCCGGTAACTGAAGGGGTCCCAGGAGTACGGAAGGAGCAGGAAGCCACCCGTACGCAATAATCTGTCGAGTGATGGAGGGACCAGGCCGCAAGAAGGGAACCGGTCCCTGGGCTAGTCGTGTCACTTTAGGTCTCGGCTAGGAAACCGGAGGCTTCTGGCCTTTATGGTACAGTTGCTACAGCCTCACCTTAGTCGCCGAGGAGGGCCGCAAGTAGGTCCGGGAACTGCAAGTTGCCCACAGGGACTTCAGAGCACCCTATTGGGACTTTGTGTGAGGAAGCGCAGGGCAGGAGGGAGAAGACTAAGCGCGGAAAGTCGGCTGAGGGAAGGAACATATATAAAGGGAGTCCCGATAAATACTCTCAAATTGCCGGAGGGACTGCTGAACCCCTGCTTGGTGAACGCAGTGCAACGCGGGAAGCGGTAACCTGTAGAGTGTACCGAGGAATCTAGAAAGAACTGTGAGTAAAACCGGATGACTGCACTCCACTGTCTCTGTTGGTTATTGCCGCTGCGCCATCATCCCTCCTACGTTACAACGCCCTGCATCCCATCTATTAACCCTGCCCTGGGGGCCCACTCCGCCTGTGGGGAGCAGAAACATCCCAGCTGCCATCCCATCACCCCCCGGAGGTCTGCAGCAGCGCTGGTACCTATTACCAGAAACCACAGGTGGCGTCACGAGACAAACTATTAACAAAAATGCTAAAACCCCTTTTTAAAGAGTGACCCAGAGGACGGGCCCGGGAGCCGACCGCCGTGACATCCCAAGGAGGTAAAGGCCCGGGTACCGAGTTATCCCCCATATATCCCCCTGGGGCGAGACATATAGCTAACAGAAATAACGCTATTGTCAATGCTGTCATTTAAAGAAGACCCGTATGGATATGATAAGTGGTGAATAAGCCTAAACGAATTTGGCTCCTTCTTAGGGACTACACCCAGAGGTGATAAACGAAAATTCTTAAACGGACGCACCCTAAAGGGGCCCGCTACTCTCCCTTCCACTATTTCTTTACTTAATTTCTTCTCTACCACCTCTGGGTGTAGATCCACAGATTTTAAATTATTCACCCATATGCAGCCTTCCTCCCTGGAATTGGGGAATATAGAAACCCTCCGTAAAACCATTAGTTAGTAAGCTGGCCCTCTTGCAGTCTGGGTACCGCTCTAACCAGGGGCGCATTTTCTCCAGATTTACTGGAGTCAATGCCCTTGTTAAGGTGCTCCTTTGTGGAGGGCTGTCCTGACAGGCTCGCTTTTTTAAAACACCTGGACATAGGATGTGACCCTCCACAAAAGGAGCACTCATGTTTGTATTTGCAGGTGTTGGGCCATTTACACTGTGTTTCATTGAAAGCGAAGCAAGTACCTTTCCTCATTGTAGTTTGAGCCGGTATTTGGCGCTGAACATTAGCAGGTTTGGAGGGCAACATAAGGTTCAGCCACAAACCCACATCCTTAAGCCCCCATCTAAGGGATGGGTATACCGATAGTTTCTGTCTAAAATTCTCATCATAGAAATACCAGCTCAGATTACCAAAATGTTTGTATGCTTCCAATACTATTTCCACATGTTGGAAAAGCCCTGAACACTTGCTGGGAAACCTCTCACCCATAACACTGGCGTAAATACAAAAGGCTTGCAGCCAATTATTAAAAGACCGTGGAATCGGTCTGCGTCTATCATTGTCTTTCTCCAGCCGGGACAAAAAGTCCTTAGAAGCTGGCAGCAAAGACAAGAGATCCAAATATTCATTACGCCAATTTTTTTTTTTTTTTACTATTATGGGTAAGTGATAACCCAGAGGGGAGACAGTGCATACTAACCCTTCCTTATAACAATCCTCCCCTACCCCTTTAACCCCTGAAGCTACAGGAGTTAACATGGATTCCTGCTCCCCCCTCTCGCCCCCCAGGCACTGGTCTAAGTGCTTCCATACCTCAGCTACACCCGGGGCCCTGGAGGACAGACTAGCTGGCCTAGAAGGCACAGCAGGGGGCTGTAATAAGTCCCTCAATGAGGACAATACATGTGACAACTGTTCCAGAGTGTAGTGTGTATCATGATGGCTATACACACCGCCCTCAGACGACCCGTCCTGACTGTCCTCACGCCTTAAGACCTCGTTCTCTGCGGGTTCTCCAGCTTGCGGACCGTCAGCCTCAGGACCATCAATGACTTCCTCCAGCCGGTGGTCAACTGAGGCCAGCTTGGTCCTTGTGTGTGGGGTGACATCAGTGGCACCCCTGCGTCCTCGTCTCCTCCCTGGTGTCCCGTGCGCTCTCACTGGGGATGGAGAGTATACCACTCTCCTCCTCTTGCTCCTGGCTCCGGCGCGCAGGACCGCGCCGCCGGATGACGTCATCAGGGCTTCCGGCTCAGCGGTGGTGATGCGCTCCTCCAGTGCTTCCTGTTCTCCGTTCAGTCTGCGGGCGGCACTCGGTCCGGGCCCATCTCCCTCATCCTGGTCCAGGCATCGACGGATCCACGACAGGGCACCTTCCTCCCCCATCTTGCAGCGCAGCTCCTCCATCAGGGCGTCCATGGTGACACAGGCACGGCGGCGGCAGCAGCACTAGATGAGCAGCGTCTGAGGACTGACACTCTCCTCAGGCGCTGCCATCTTTAATACCCTGCACCACCAATGTTTAATAAATATTAGGACCCTATCAGCAGCTGTCGCATAGGGAAGAAGTAGTCTTCCCCCTGTGACACCTCACTGATAGGCTGGCTACCTGACCAATCCCCAGCATGGCGGGAAACCATTCCAGCCACATTAACCCTTTCAGGAGAGGAAAACAATGCATAATAATGCCATGCATTCCCCTCCTGAAGGTCCGGGTCTTAACAGTCCTTGGCCACCTGAAGCAGTCAGTGGCCAGGTGACTGGAATAAGACATTATTTATTGCACATGTGTAATGTCCCATTATTGTTAGCCGACCACTGCAGGCAATCAAACCATTCAGCAGTGAGTTGACTGAAGAACAAGACGTCAGACCGCTCCATTAATCTTTTTGTACAAGTGTATCTGGGAATTCCAATAAGATTAATCAGAAAAAAAGGGCCTAATTAATCTCACTCTTACACATTTAGTCAAAATCTAATTTTACTGTATTTCTGAAAATAAACTGATATAATTCTTCAAATTTTTTTTTCTTTTTCAGAAAAAGAGACATAATCATATGACCATTAACAAACACACAACTTGGTGTGTGGTAAATGTTCATATGTAGAATACAATGTGCCATTAGTTGGATTAACAGCTAACTGTATAACTGTCTCCATCAGAAAACAAACCTCCATTCATATAATGGAAGCTGACACCGGTCATGCGTGAAGCGCATCATTATTCCAACAATAACTTTTAGAATTCCCTTTTTCTTACTTTACAGACTCATCATTTGACTTTCACCTAAAATTTACAACTATGTACGTAGTGAGGAAATGTACTGTATGAGGCCTTTGTATCCCTGTAAGCCAAGAAACATATTATTGTGTTGATATTTCTATAATACAGTTTCTTTAGCCCAGGACCAAATAGCCAAGAAATCCCTGTGGTCTGGCATGTATACAAAATATTCCTAAACTTAAGTTCAGTCCATGAATATTCAATGCCTAGGAATTTTCCAGTCCTAAATGTTGGAAAATTTGAAGCATGTAAACACCAAGGCAGAGATTTAAAACATTGGAGAAGCTCATAACTATAGAAGAAGTCACACACTGGCCTAAAGTCCTCTCTGCCATACAGTAGACCCTAGTGTTATGTGTCACCTGTTCAGGTGAATCCTCAAAGCCCTTGGTCCATATGACCAGATGGAATGCATCAAGGACAGATGACATTCATGCAGTGGGGTGTACATGTTGGAGCAATGGAAACTAAAGAGACTGGAGACTCAGTGTAGCAAGACTGATGAAGCAGAGTCGGTATAACGGCAAAGTAGAATAATCTCATCAATGTAGTAGAGCTGAGTAGGTCAGGGGACTCACTGTTGAGATAAAGTAAGAGTATTGTTGAAAAGTCCAGGGGCACAGCAGAGTTGGATGTGTCAGGAGACTCAATTGTGATATAGCAGAGCCCAGTAGCACAGCACAGCTGAGTATGTCAAAAGACTCATTTGTGATGATGTAGCATAGCCCAACAACACCGAATAACTGGGTTAGTCGTAAGATTTACAAGTAGTAATGTAGCGGAGCCTAGTGGCACAGCAGAGCTGGTTTTGGCAAGAGACCAACTTATGGTGATTAGCAGAGCCTAGCGATGCAGCAGAACTTGGTTTGTCAGGAGACTCACAAGTAGCAATGTAACAGAGTCCAGTGGCACAGCAGTGCTGGGTGTGTCAGCAGACTCACTTGTGGCTGTAGCAGAGCCCAATGATGTAGCAGACCTTGGTTTGTCAGGAGGCAGCACTGTATTGCAGAGTGAAGTGACAGGCAGAACATAGTCCACAGTAATGGCATGGACGCCAACTACCTGAATTCCTGAGCTGGCCAATAAAAGCCTCTGAGGGCATGAGCCCAGAGGAGCAGAGAGAGACAGCTGATGGGGAGGAGGATGGAGAGCCTGGCGCTACAGCTGGGATAGGTTAGTAACAACTAGTACTGTATATTAAATAGCACATGGCAGGGGTTTTCAAAAAAAACACTTTGGGACGGGCTGAAGATGATCTTTATGCAACTTGTGAGCAGTTTACTAGCACAGAATTAACATGTTGAGTGTGGTACTCCAGCCTGTGGTTTAGGAAGTCATCCAGAGACATATTTTGCATTCAATAGCATAGAAGCCTTGAAGTATTTATAGGCTCTTCATTGCTATAATTAGTATTTTATTTCATGAAATAAACATGATAACAGCATTGTGTTCTGGTTGGCTTAGATAAGCTATGATGGTGACCATGAAATCTGTATGACAGTTTTTTTAGGTATTAGGCCTGTTTTTTCATGTATATCTAGGCTTCTTCTATTGTGATGACTTTGTTTCTAATTATGCAATTTACTGTCTGTCTTTTATGTTTTCTTTTTTTTACTTTTTCTGTACTTAGAAATAACTCTGATACCATATCAGATAAAAATTCATCTTGTTTATGAGTGTCGGATGTGGCCCGCGGGCGTGGTATGCCCAGGTCTGCTCTACTGCATTCACACTTCTTCGCAGTATGCCTTTTTCTGCTGCTGTCATCGGAAATTAGGAAATGTGCCTCTGTGATAATCAGACGTGTAACCATCAAACTTATGTACCCCGAAATGCTGTTTTACATTCGCTGCTTAAAATTAAAGTTTACTTCTGTTTTACATCACCATACCTGCTGCTTCTCCTGTTTCCTTTCCACATCACCATCACGGGGTACACTAATGACCATCCAGCCATGAGGGAACAGTAATGCCAGCGTCACCACCGCATATCCATCATTATGTGCAACCACTGCATCAGTGTGCCACGCACCAGGCATAGCCACGACCCATGACACTAGGGATACGACCCATGCTTGATGTATTGGGTTCCATATGCACTGTACAGAGACCAAATGTAGGAAGAAAATAAATAATGTTGCCTCATAGAATTTAGGTTAAGAACTAATATTAAAGAGATGAGATGGCATAAGAGGAGGGCAACTGGGGTGGTTGCCCCCTGTGGCGCCCCTGAGGGTTCAGTCGCCTCAGGGGTACTGCACCTCAGATAGAGGTGTGGTATTTCCTCTTCCAGGTAAGGATGGAGCATCACCTAGGACCCCACTTCACACTCAACACTACACCACTCCTGTCCTGCAGGGGGCCTAAATGCACCAGGGTGCTGCCCCGTTCCGGGATAGAGGAGATGGGAGGAACCAAAGATAGGGGGAACCATGTAGTGGGTGAGGGTGGAGGACACACTTTTAGGATGCACTTATAGATTCATATATATCCAACAGCCATCTTAAGTTCAAGGTCTTTTGATTGTGGTCTTCTGTCAGGGTCCAGCAAGAGTCTGTAGCAGGCTGAAGATTAACGGTCCTCGTTCTCAGGCCTCGAGACGAGGAGTGGGTCGGAGTTAACCAGTGTCTCTGCCCGGTCAGGGTCCCGTTCTAAGAAGGCCTTGGAGGGGAGCAGAGGAGATAGGCTCCACAGGCAAAAGGATCCCAGGGGGATACGGACGGAGCGGAGTCGCCACCTGTATTCTTCACTCTGGCCAAGCCAGAGGGATTCCTGCTGCAAAAGGGGTGACCGGCCCCCGATATCTGACTGTGTACTTCACGTCACTGTTGGGAAAGCCCGGCGGCTTAGTGGATCCCAGGGAGGGACATAAGCAGGGAGGAGAAGGAGAGAAGAGAGGGAGAAGGAGAGGAACACACCGACGGGGTCTTGATAGGTGCTCCTGATCTACCTGTGAAGTGCTGAACCCCCTTCCTGGTGGCCGCAGCACGCCACGAGAAGCAGAGAGAAGCTTTATAGCAGCTACTTCAATAAAGTGAGTAAAACCTGGATGACTTCATTTACCGTCTCTGCTTGGTTATTCCCGTGCGGCACTGCCCCCCACCATCCCTCCACTCAGTTCATTCTGACACTGCCCTGAGGCCTACTCCGCCTGTGGGGAATAGTTCCAACCAAGCTGCCAGAACATCAGCCTCAGAGGACTGTTGCAGCACTGGTGGCTCCTCACCAGAAACCACAGGTGGCGTAGTCAAATAACCACTCATCAACAAGCCCATTATTTTCATGTGACAGCCCTGGGCACGGACCGGGTCACGGCCACGACGACATCCCACACCGCCACCCTACATTGGCCCGGCTCCGGGTACCCCACCGATCAGGGAGGGCGTCACACCCCCCAAGTGCCAAAGTCTATGGAGATACAAAACTCTACTCCAACCACCACTGTTAAATGAGTGGTGCCTATGCAGAGCTCAGTAGTTGACATAAGTTTGTTAATAGCTGCTACGATTTGCATAGGCAGCGACCAAGATGGCATGTATCTTAGATACTGCCTATGCAGGGCCCAGCAGCCAATGACAAAACACATCTTGACTGCTGGGTTCTGCAGAGGCAGTCACAACCGTAGAAAGCTAAGCCGTTAGTGAATGAAATTAATAAAGACAATATTGAATCATTTGCTTCTGTGCGTGTCCTCTCAGACCTTTTATGGGCACTGCACATGATTCAATATTGTCTTCATTCATTACTAAAAGCTGATTTTACATTTTTATACTTTTTATAACCTAGTTTATGGCTAGGGTTAAGTTTAGAGATAAGGATTGGGTTGGAATATATTCTTACTCCATAACTAAGCTGTAAGTGTAGGGCGCTGAGACACCGTTTCAAGGCTGTCTCTGTCAACCGTTACTCACACAGAGGGATGTCCTCAGATAGCTTGAATTCGATTGCAGGAGGCATGTATGAAGATTCCAGAAGAAGGTTTATTTTCCAGCTGAATCCTTGAAGATATGCACACATACAGCAGGTAAAAAGGACTTCAGAAACAAGGCTGCAAACACATGAGCTTCTAAGATGGCTGATAGACAGTGAATGAGGAAGAAGGGAGGGGTTACTGACATCAGAGCTACATCAGAGAGAGACAGGGAGAGAGGAAGGACAAACTTCTAAAGAGAGCAAACCATATTGCATAGCAATGAAACAGCCCAATATAACAACACAATGATAATACAATACTGTCTGTATGATTCCCAAATCATGGGACATAACATTCCCACTCTGAAATCTTTAGATTTCACGATGATTCCATTTAAACGCGATGTCTTCTGATGATGTCCACTGCCGTTCTTACAACCTGAAAGATAAAATAGAAGCACACAAACATACAATAATGGACTATAACAGTTGTAAGTCCAAATTCGTTGCTGGTGGCCTGAAGTCCACAACAATAAGTCCAGCAAGTCCATTTGGAAACTCATCTTTGGATTCGGGAAGCCACAGCATGCAAACACCTCCATCAACCCAACAATCCAAATGGTGAAAGTTCAAGTTCTACACAGCTGGATGTGCATGGCGGTATGCTCCTCGCCATGAGCTGTGCTGAGTAACAATGTCCTACGTGGGATGCCTTCTCTCATGAAGCACTTGGCAATATAAGTCAGGTGAATACCAGCCTGCACAGCTGATGACCAGCTCGAGAAGCGTCCAGAGTGATGACACCTCAGCTTCAACCTTGGTGCCATAGATGTGCGGCGTGTAGAGACGGCTGTTCTGATATCCCCGTCGGCACCTGGTTCCTCAAGCTCATATGTGCCGCTGGCATCAACAGAACAAGGGTGCTTGAGTATAAAGCTTGGAGACGACAGCCAGGTGTTGTCACAAAGGCTGTATGCAGTCCTATTCCTCAGTTAGCAGATTTGAGACCAGCAGAGAAGTGGTGCCACTGGTGCCACCAGTACAGCAGCACAAGTCCAAACCCTGGTACAGAGTGCGCAGGCATTGGGTCTAGTTTGGCCTTGTCCAGCACAAATCCGCAATGCACCCTGTTGTTGGACTCCGAGGTCCCCAGACAGGCCACTTCATCCATGGCCTCTGTAGATGCGTCAGAGAAAATATGGACTTCTCTTGTGATGGCAGGCGTCAGAGAAAATGTGGACTTCTCTTCTGATGGCAGCTGAAGGGGACTTTAAGGAATACCAACGTGGGACTTGGAGATGTTCTAAGACTTTCAGAAACTTCTTCCATATCTCCCACTTATGTTGTTTCTGGGATGGTAGCGGAGTGTCCCAATCCGTGTTCTCAGTGGTCAACTGTCTCAACAGTATCTTGCCTTGAATGGTGATGGGTGCTATAAATCTCAGCGGATCGTAGATGCTGTTCACCACAGAAAAGAATCCTCACTTGGTGAAGGGTTTATTGCAGACTGACACCTGGAATGTGAATGTGTCCTGTTTAATGCTCCAAAGCAGACCAAAGTTGCGTTGCATAGGAGGAACATCAGAACCCAGATCGAGGTTCTTGTCTGAAGAGAATCATTACTCCTATAAGACTGTTGTTTAGGTTAAGCCCAGTGAGGAGCAGGTTATTAAGAGAGATGCCTTCATATTGAGTACTGGAGTAAAACACCACTCTGATTTGCTTAGGTTTTCGAAGGTGAAATAACACGAAAGGATGGAAGGGACCAGCCTTCTCCTTCCTTTAGTGGTGTTACAGGCTCTGCATGATCTCTGTCATAGACATTCAGCATGAAGTCAACAAAATGTTTCTCCATGTCTTATTTTCTCTTTAGGGTGCATTTTAAAGATGAAAAACTTTCAGTTGCTTGCTGCAGATTGTTTGGCAACTTTGTTCTTGGAGAACGAAAGGGTAAAGGTGCTACCCAGCTGTTGGAATGATCCTGAGTAGTGATGAGTGAGCACTAAAATGCTTGGGTACTCGTTGCTCGGGTCGAGCAAATTGGAATACTCGGGTGCTCGACCCGAGCAACGAGCCCAATGTAAGTCTATGGGAAACCCGAGAATTTTTCAGGTGGCTCCCCCCGGCGGTCTGCAGAGGACCTAAAAATTGCCCAAATCGATGGGAACAGTGCTCAAATGACATGGGAACAGCATGTGGAAGACCCCTGGAAGCATTTCTGACTCCCAGGTCACTGCTGTCAACAATGTTGTCAGAGTATTGCGCCACTTTTATGGACTCACAATAAAACATACAAAAACGAAACCAAAATGGATTTTCCTGGGAAATATGTTAAGGAACATCCTTTTCAGGGTAAGGACTTGTATATAAGGCAAAATAAATAACCAAAAGCAAAAATGCACCTTCACACCTTGGGCTATGTTCACACGTAGCGTTTTTGATGCGTTTTTGCACTTTTGCATTGCTTTTAACCAAGACAAATGCATTCACCAGGAAATGTCATTTTAACATTTTACAACCTTATCTGGCCATGTGGTGTGTGACACATCATCAGACACATGCATACAGTGCTAAAAAGACATGGGAACAGCATGGGGAAGACCTCTGGAAGCATTTCTGACTCCCACTGCCTAAAAGTGTGCCCATCATAAGTGATCCTTGGCGCATGCGAAGATGCCTCCCGCCATGCACCTGTCGTTGCAGACTTGCAACAATCACCGTACACGTCCTTGTCCCACTGCAGCGTTCAGTTATCCCTACCCCATTCCTTGGAATGCAAGCGCAAGTATGCAGCCAGCCACCCACCCACCCACAGGCTGCAATACTATACTGCCAAATTTTTGACAGCTGCTTGCACTTGAAATGTGGCCTTTTAGGCTCGTGGAGGCGGAAGCTTTTCATAACCTCATGCCGGCCGCAGCCGGGTGTCCATACTCGGTCCCCAGCCGCCACTGTTTCTCCCGGTGTCGTCTCCGCCTTCCACAAGCACAGGTCCCACAACATTACCTGTGCCCTCCCCAGTGCACTTACTGGGAAGGACCACCTAACCACAAACACGTGGACAGATGAATGTGGCCAGGGACGGTACGGAGCCAGTCCACAGCTTTTTTTGCTGAGTTGTATTTCACCACAGCCATATTCTTTAGCTTGGTGAAAGGACTTGGGAAACCATATCTACCCAGCTGTCATTTCTCCCAGGAAGTCCTCTAAAGCTGCTTTCACTTGAAATGTGGCCTTTTAAGCTCGTGGAGGCGGAAGCTTTTCATAACCTCATGCCAGCGGCGACCGGGTGTCCATACTCGGTACGGAGCCAGTCCACAGCTTTTTTTGCTGAGAGTTCTATTTAGCTCAGTGAAAGGACTGGCATAGAGGGAAACCGTATCTACCCTGGGTGTCATTTCTCCCAGGAAGTCCTCTAATGCAGCTTGTTGCAGAAGCAATGACAGCCTGTCCAACATCAACTCGCACTTGTCGGTGGTGCTTTGACACACAAATATCTTTCTTTGCGCATTTAATTTCATGAATACAAAGTTGGACAATGGCCTGATCTGCAATGCGGTTTAAGAAATAACATGCATAAGCATGTCCGATCCACATTAAAAAAGCAGCCATAGAGTGTCCGGGAACCTTCCCCCACACTTTTCTTAGCCAGGGCTGCTTCTCGGCAGGGTTGGACGGGCCCACCAGAGAACCGGAGACTCCTCTGGTGGGCCCTGGCTTCTCTTTCAGGAGTTCATAATGCCGAGGTGAGGCCATGATGATGATAGAGGCCACCATCTGCTTAGCTTTCCGTTACTTGGAATGCAAGCGCAAGTATGCAGCCAGCCACCCACCCACAGGCCGCAACACTAAGCTGCCAGCTGCTTGCACTTGAAATGTGGACTTTTAGGTTCGTGGAGGCGGAAGCTTTTCATAACCTCATGCTGGCGGCAGCCGGGTGTCCATACTCGGTCCCCAGCCGCCACTCTTTCTCCCGGTATCGTCTCCGCCTTCCACAAGCACGGGTCCCACAACATTACCCGTGCCCTCCCCAGTGCACTTACTGGTAAGGACCACCTAACCACAAACACTTGGACAGGTGAATGTGGCCAGAGACAGTACGGAGCCAGTCCACAGCTTTTTTTTGCTGAGAGTTGTATTTAGCTCAGTGAAAGGATTGGCATAAAGGGAAACCATATCTACTCCGGCTGTCATTTCTCCTTCACCAGGTTCCTCCCATTGTCACACACGACCATGCCTGGCTGTATGTTCAGCGGTGAGAGCCACAGATCAGGCTGCTGTGTTACAGTTTTCAACAACTCTGCAGCGCTGGGCGGTTTGTCAATTAAGCATTAAGCATGTTATCTTCAGCACAGCCTGTTGCCACTTGGCCAAGGCAGTGCTGCAGTGCTATCAACTTGTGACTGATGTGGTCATTTCGGAGATGGAGAAGGAGGTGCAGGAGCTGAACAATGTGATTACATTGAGGTTAAATTGGTGACGCTGTTTTTTATACTAAAGAAAGATCCTATTGTTTGGTTTTTTTTACGTTATTTTTTAAGGCAAATGCATTCACAGGGGAAATGTCATTTTAACATTTTACAACCTTATCTGGCAATGTGGTGTTTGACACATCATCAGGCACATCCTGTTTTATTTATGATAGAGGGACTCTGAAAGTCATAAAGCCTATTTTTAAAGGGCCATCAGACGGCCCTTACTATTCTTAAAAGGCCAGCAGTCGGCCCTCGCTATTGTTAGAGAGCCATCAGCCGGCTATGCTTTGTTGTTCCTATTATTAACAAGTGGGTCTCCTATACTGTTATTGCGTATCCAGTGACTGCAAGGGCTGCCAAAAATTTGGACGCAACCCAATACCGATTTGAAAAGACATAGAGGAGGGTCTCAGTAAAAAAAAGGTTCCCATTATAAAGGAGCGGGTCTCCTATAGTGGTAATGCCCATGCTGTGACTGCAAGGGCTGCCAAAATTTGGGAAAAAACCCACTAAGAATTTAAAGACACATAGAGCAGGACCACAGTAATGACAAATTCCCATTAGAAAGGAGAGGGTCTGCTATACAGTTATAGGGTATGCAGTGAGTCCAACGGCTGACCAATTTTAGGAAAAACCCCACTAAGAATTTAAAGACACATAGAGCAGGGCCACAGTAACGACAAATTCCATTTAGAAAGGAGAGAGTCTGCTATACAGTTATAGGGTATGCAGTGAGTCCAATGACTGACCAATTTTAGGAAAAACCCCACTAAGAATTTAAAGACACATAGAGCAGGGCCATAGTAACGACAAATTCCATTTAGAAAGGAGAGAGTCTGCTATACAGTTATAGGGTATGCAGTGAGTCCAACGGCTGACCAGTTTTAGGAAAAACCCCACTAAGAATTTAAAGACACATAGAGCAGGGCCACATTAACGACAAATTCCATTTAGAAAGGAGAGAGTCTGCTATACAGTTATAGGGTATGCAGTGAGTCCAACGGCTGACCAATTTTTGGAAAAACCCCACTAAGAATTTAAAGACACATAGAGCAGGACCACCGTAATGACAAATTCCCATTAGAAAGGAGAGGGTCTGCTATACAGTTATAGGGTATGCAGTGAGTCCAACGGCTGACCAATTTTAGGAAAAACCCCACTAAGAATTTAAAGACATATAGAGCAGGACCACAGTAATCACAAATTCCCATTAGAAAGGATAGGGTCTGCTATACAGTTATAGGGTATGCAGTGAGTCCAACGGCTGACCAAATCTAGGAAAAACCCCACTAACAATTTAAAGACACATAGAGCAGGGCCACAGTAACGACAAATTCCCATTAGAAAGGAGAGAGTCTCCCATAGTGTTGGCCTATGCAGTGAATGCAAGGGCTGCCAAAAATTTGAAGGCACTTCAATGCCCCTTGGAAGAGACGTGGAGGAAGGCCTCATAAAAAAAATGTTTCCATTAGAAAGGAGCGAGCCTCCTATACTTGTAATGCCCATGCACTAAGTGTATGGGCTGACAAACATTTACCCCTGAGGGGTATACATGAACATACTGTATAAAACAATTTTTTTACGGGCATCAGAAACACCCTTTAAAAAATTTATGTGGGTGTTGCATCATGGACCACGGTCACCCTGGTGATATAGTGGTGGAGGATGAGGAGAAGGAGGAGGACAAGAGCAAATAGCCAAAATCAGGAAGCGTATACCCATGTCTGGGTGTGAAAAGGTGCATGGGAATACACCTCCCAAGAAAAGACACTGGATTTGAGTTTATGTTATGCTGCTATCATTCGGTGGTGTTGAGAAGTCTGGCCCAATCCAGCCCTTGTTCATTTTTATAAGAGTCAGCCTGTCAGCATTCTCAGTTGACAGGCGGATGCGCTTATCAGTTATAATTCCACCAGCGGCACTAAAAACCCGCTCTGATAAAATGCTGGCGGCGGGACAGGCCAGGACCTCCAAGGCATAGAGAGCCAGTTCATTCCACGTATCCAGCTTGGATACCCAATAATTATAAGGCAGTGGGATAACGGAGGACGTTGGTACGGTCGGCAAGGTACTCCTTCAGCATCTTCCCAAACTTTGCACTCCTTGCGAGAGTACCCCACACCTCAGGGCCTGTGCGATGGGAGGGTCTGAGAAAACTCTCCCAGAACTTTGACAGTGTTCCCCTGCCTCTGCTGAATTGAAGTTGTGTCTCTCTCGCCTGTACTCCTTGGTTGTCCAACGAAGTTTGCCCTCTGCCACCAGCGTTTTCAGATGGGAATTTTTTTAATAGTTCCGCAACAAGGGCCTTCTGGTGCAGCCCCATTTTTGTAGACATGTCCGCCTCAGGAATAAGAGATATAAAATTCTCCTTCTAGTGTGGGTCTAGAAGTGTCACCAACCAGTAATGACTGTCACCCAAAATTTTGAGAACGCAAGGGTCATGGGAAAGGCAGCGTAACATAAACTCAGCCATGCGTGCCAGACTACTAACAGGCAAGACTTCCGTGTCCTCACCAAAAGGATGACTGACCATGCTCTCCTCCTCCAGCTCTGACCTCTGGCCATCCACGCTGAACAGACGGTATGACAGCTGTGCAGGTAGTACCATCTATAGTGCATGAAATTAGCTCTTGTACTTCCTCCTCCTCCTCTTCCTCATTGTCACCCAATCCACGTTGGGATGAGATGAGGCTGGGCTGTGTGTAATCACCCTGTATGGTTCCTTGCTCCATCTCATTGTGCTCTGCCTGCAATGCATTCTCTTTGATTGTGAGCAGAGAGCGTTTCAGAAGAAGTGGGATGGTGATGCTAATTATGGCATCATCGCCGCTCACCATCTTGGTGAAGTCCTCAAAGTTTGTCAGGATGGTACATATGTCTGACATCCATGTCCACTCCTGAGGTCTTATGAGTGGAGTCTGAACTGAATACCGACGGCCTTGTTGATGCTGGTACTCAACAACTGCCCTCTTCAGCTCACAAATCCTTCCCAACATCTGCAGTGTAGAGTTCCAACGCGTGGGGACATCACACACCAGTCTGTGAGCCGGAAGCTGCAAACGCTGCTGAAACACGGCAAGGGCGGCGGAAGCTGTAGCTGACTTTCTAAAATGGGAACACAGCCGGCGTACTTTAACAAGCCGATCCGGCAGCTCCGGGTAGGATTTGAGAAACCGCTGAACCACGAGGTTAAGCACATGGGCTAGGCATGGTATGTGTGTGAGCTCGCCTCGCCTCAGAGCCGCCACCAGGTTCCGGCCATTGTCACACACGACCATGCCTGGCTGTAGGTTCAGCGGTGTGAGCCACAGATCTGCTTGCTCTTTCAGAGCTGTCCACAACTCTTCAGCATTGTGCGGTTTGTCACCTAAGCATATTAGCTTCAGCACAGCCTGTTGCAGCTTGGCCGAGGCAGTGCTGCAGTGCTTCCAGCTTGTGACTGATGTGGTCATTTCGGAGATGGAGGCTGAAGAGGAGGAGGAGGCTGGGGAGGATGAGGTGCAGGAGCTGTAGACCGCGGGGGCAACCCTGATTGACCTAGGGCCCGCAATCCTTGGCGTCGGGAAGACGTGTTCCGTCCCAAGGTCCGACTGGGTCCTTGCATCCACTATGTTAACTCAGTGTGCCGTCAGCGAGATGTACCGTCCCTGCCCACAAGCACTTGTCCACGTGTCCGTGGTTAGGTGGACTTTCCCGGTAACTGCGTTGTTGAGGGCACGGCTAATGTTTTGGGACACGTGCTTGTGTAATGCGGCGACGGCACACTGGGAGAAATAGTGGCGGCGGTGGACTGAGCACCGAGGGACGGCCGCCGCCATCAGATTGCGGAATGCTTCCGTCTCCACAAGACTAAAAGGCAACATTTCGAGTGCAAGCAGTCGTGAAATATGAGTATTTAGTAGTGTGGTCTGTGGGGCGTTGGCTGCATATTTGCACTTACGTTCCAAGGACTGGGGTATGGACATCTGAACGCTGCGCTGGGACAAGGACATGGACGTGCTTCCTGATGTTGCTACTTGAGAGTGCGCGACAGGTGCAGGGCAGGAGACATGTTCGCATGCACCATGGACAGGGGATTGGCTTGCATGCACAACAGCAGAAGAAGCAATAGTGCCACCTGCAGACACTGTTCCTGGGCCCTGGGGTTCGGCCCACAAAGTCGGGTGCTTTGCTGCCATGTGCCTGATCATACTGGTGGTGGTCAGGCTGGTCGTTTTGCCACCCCTGCTGATGCTGGCCTGGCAGGTGGGGCAAATGGCCTTTTTGAGGTTATCGGCAGAGTCTTTAAAAAACAACCAGACTCGGGAAGACCTAACAGTTGTACTGGCAACTTCCTTCGTGTTGGTGTTACGGGGAACGGTTGCCTGCCTTCTGTCTGCAGCCACCACACTGCTTCTTCCTGCCTGCTGGGGTGCTCTGCCTCCCTCCCCCTGTGTGCTGCCGTCCTCACTCTGCATGTCCTCCTGCCATGTTGGGTCAGTTACTATATCATCCACCACCTCGTCTTCCACTTCCGCACCCTGGTCCTCCTCCTGACTTTATGGCAATTGTGTTTCATCATCGTCCACCTCTTGTGACACTTTCCCACCATCGCCTTTGTGTGACCATGGCTGCTCAAATGTTTGGGCATCGCTACACGCGGTCTCTTCTTGCCCCGCTTCAAGTGGACTGCGCGAGAGGCCCGAATCTATAAATGGTAAAGTGAACAGCTCTTCAGAGTGTCCAAGTGTGGGATCATTTGTCTCCGGGCACACGGCATGGTGGGAGGAAGGAGGATCAGGGTGAGGAATATGCGGTCCAGACTCACGGCTCCTGAGCCTTGACCGTGTGGAAGACAGGGTGGTGGTGGTGGTGGTGCCTAAGTGATTGGAAGCATTATCCACTATCCAACCAAGAACCTTTTGACACAGCTCTGGGTTCAATAATGGTGTATTGCGGTCCCCTAGGAATTGGGACAGGAAGGTCAGGCGAGAAGATGTGGGTGTTTGTTGTGGCACAATTTCAGCTTGCCCACGGTCTTGTCCTCGGCCTCTGCATGCACCATCACCATCAAGTCCAGTTCCCTGTCCCTTGCCACGTGCCTTGCCCATTTTAAATGGAGGACAGTATCTTCCACGCTCACTTCAAATGACTGAGTTCGGAACTAACTTATATGTGATCCGTGTGATGGAGAAAACAGAGTTTTAAATACCTGGCCTGTAGGTAAGTAGTTTGAAAAGCAAACTGCTGTGAATTGCTTCACTGACGCACTAAAGGAAATTTTGAATGGAGGCCAGAAATGGCAGTATTTTCTGACAACGTGTATGTGATCCGTGTGACGGAGAAAACAGAGTTTTAAATACCTGGCCTGTAGGTAAGTAGTTTGAACAGCAAACTGCTGCGAATTGCTTCACTGACACACTAAGGGTGTGTGCCCACGATGCGTTTTTTAAGCTTTTCCGCAGCGGCAAAAACGCTGCTGTAACGCTTAAAAAAAGCATGGTAGAAGGCCTGCCATGTTCCCCAATGATAATCCGCATGTGTTGTGCACATGCTGCGGAAATTTCCGCTGCGGATTATCATTGCGGAAAAAAACGCAGCACTACCAATTATTTTGTGGAAGCGCTGCGTTTTCGCCGCCATTGACTTGCACTAGAACGCATGTATTCCGCTTCACTAGATAAGCACAAGCGGAATGCATGCGTTCAATGTGTGGATGGTACCCAGGCCTAGAGGACCCGGGTACCATAGAAGCTGTAAAAAAAAAAGAATAAAATAAAAACTAAATATTATATTTACTTTCTGATGGCCCCCGCTGCGTTCCTCCTCCCTTGCTGGAAGATCGCGATGGACTGGAGGACCTACGCTGACGTCATAGTCTTGTGACGGGTCACGTGACGCTGACGTCGGCAGGTCCTTCAGTGCCGGCAGCCAGGACGGAGCGAAGCAAGACTGCGGGGGCCATCGGAAGGTAAGTGTGGCGCCCCTGAGAGTTCAGTCGCCACAGGGGTACTGCACTTCAGATAGAGGTGTGGTATCTCCTCTTCCAGGTAAGGATGGAGCATCACCCAGGACCCCACTTCACACTCAACACTACACCACTCCTGTCCTGCAGGGGGCCTAAATGCACCAGGGTGTTGCCCCGTTCCGGGATAGAGGAGATGGGGGGGAACCAAAGATAGGGGGAACCTAGTAGTGGGTGAGGGTGGAGGAAACACTTACAGGAAGCACTTATAGCAACATATAAAACCTATGGCCATCTTAAGTTCAAGGTCCTTTGATTGTGGTCTTCTGTCAGGGTCCAGCAAGAGGCTGTAGCTGGCTGAAGATTCACGGTCCTCGTTCTCAGGCCTCGAGACGAGGAGCGGGTCGGAGTTAACCAGTGTCTCTGCCCGGTCAGGGTCCCGTTCTAAGAAGGCCTTGGAGGGGAGCAGAGGAGATAGGCTCCACAGGCAAAAGGATCCCAGGGGGATACGGACGGAGCGGAGTCACCACCTGTATTCTTCACTCTGGCCAAGCCAGAGGGATTCCTGCTGCAAGAGGGGTGACCGGCCCCCGATATCTGACTGTGTACTTCACGTCACTGTTGGAAAAGCCTGGCGGCTTAGTGGATCCCAGGGGGAACACAAGCGGGAGGAGAAGGAGGAGAGGAACACACCAACGGGGTCTTGACAGGTGCTCCTGATCTACCTGGGAAAAGCTGAACCCCCTTCCTGGTGGCCGCAGTACGCCGTGTGTAGCTGAGGGAAGCTTTGCGGCTAAAGTTCATCTAAAGTGAGTAAAAACCTGGATGACTTCATTTACCGCCTCCGCTTGGTTATTCCCGCGCGGCACTGCACCCATCATCCCTCCACACAGATCATCTAATCCTGCCCTGAGGCCTACTCCGCCTGTGGGGAGTAGTAATAACCGAGCTGCCAGAACATCAGCCTCAGAGGACTGTGGCAGCGCTGGTGGCCCTCACCAGAAACCACAGGTGGCGTAGTCGAACAACCACTCATCCAAAGCTCATTATTTTTCATGTGACAGCCCTGGGCACGGAACGGGTCAAGGCCGTGACTGCATCCCCCCCCAACATCTGCAAGGCCTGGCTCCGAGTATCCCCCATCTGCTCAGGGAGGGCGTCACAAAACTGGCGTAGTCGGCAGGATTGCGTGCCCGCAGCAACGGAAGAAGATAATCCCCATTGCCGCCGGGTACTGCGCGCCTTTCACAAAAGACTGTCATTACACACTCAATGTGGCGCCCGCCCAAGAAGAACGGACGCCATTATGTGCAAAAACAACAGCAACCTAAGACCTCCCATCGTGGGCCTTGCTCCCCAATGGCGCCAAAAGTGCAGACCGCCCCTCCAGCAGAGACTGTCCGCATAGTAGTGTCCGTCAAGACGGATGGGACGTCCCAAGGAGTGCCCGTCAGCCAGCCGCCCTGGAGCCGCCCCGAAAAGAGGAGGAGAAGTAGACCGCACCCTGCAGCAGAGATGGACGCAGTCAAGGAGATGCCCTCCGTCGCTGGCCCACCAGCTGCTACCTCCCTCAATATGGAGGGAATCCACCTGACCGCGGAGTAGGCCGAGTTCCTCCGTGGTGAAACGCAGGATCTGACCTGGAGGGTCGAAGAGGCCCAACGGCTGGCCGCCGCTGGTTGGAGGGAAGAGGTGCTATGGAAGATTAAAGCCCGCCGCCAGAGCTTGTCGCACCTGAATATGGAGGCCTCAGCCCAGGCGGAGAAAGCCCTGGAGGCCCTGTGCAGCTCCAGAGCGGGTAAGGTTGAAACCCCTTTCCCGGGCGCGGGACACGCCGAGGCCCTCCTGAATCTCCTGCCGTCACCCCTCTTCCCGGGCGCCGTCGATTGGGAGCAACTCTTAGCTCTGGAGGCCGAGGCCCAAGCCACCGCCGCTCCCGGAGACCTGCTAAGCCTCCCAACCCGGAGACCCCTGCACTAACCTGGGTGTACACCTGCCCCAACCCGGACTGGTCCGCGCCAGTAGAGGGCCCACAGCAACCCCCGCTATTGCCGCTCCCCGCACCTCCGGTCTCCTGCCCGGCGGCAGAAGAGTTTGCCTGGGACAACCAGGGGGGCGACCTGATGGGCTTCCCCCAGGAGACCTAGTCCGAAGCGCGGAGGCGGGAGGAGTTCTGCAGAAAGGAGCTCCTCCAGCTCGACAAGGAGCGGCGAGGGAGGAGGATCTGCTGCGAGCGCCTGGAGGTGCGCACCAAGGCTGCCAAGTCACAGGCCCGTTAGACGGAGGCCACCCGTCCAAGCCCCCGGGAAGAAGGCCTTATCGTGCGCTTCCACCAGGAGGCAGGATGGGGCTTCATTCGTAGCCCACAGTTCAGCCGGGACGTCTTTGTTAACCGGCGGGACGTCGAGCCGCGACTGGAGCAGGGCCACCCTGGCCAGAACCTCTACCCGGGTGATCTGGTATCTTACACCCTCCACCACAGGGAGCGTGGGTGGTACGCCCTGGATGTACACAGGGTGTTTAAGGAAGATGACCCCATGCACCTACCTACAGAGGACCGGTCAGGCTCAGTTGGGAAGAATGAGCCGTTTCCCCGGTGGGGATACCACTGCTAAGCAGCCCCGAAGTATGCACCTCCTTGTTGATCGAACTTTTGTTTTCATGTTCTCTTTTCTTTTGCACCTGGATCATTTATCTACAAACATTTGTCCCTGCGTACGCTGAGTAGGAGACAGACTAACATTGTAAATAGTTTGCACCTATTTAGGTGCTCCCTATTGGTTTTATGCGGAACCACTTCTACTTCTACCTCTGACCTCAGAAGTAAAACCTGTCTGGTGTGGCTCTACTGGAGGTCCAACTCGGGATCTCCATGCCCTGCAGCCACCCCAGGGTCTACGTTGAGGGTTTTGGGCAGGTCCCTCATGCTGCTGAACTGGCACTTTCTACAGTATTTTCTACACGCATAATGCCTTCTTAATGTTTTATATATTTATACAATACATATCTTGCAATGTTAAAAGGGAAGATTGTTTTATTGTTCACAAAAGCATCTAAAAATGTTGAATGTCTGTACCAATACTTTACTCTATTGCAGCCCACGGACTTGCTGTGTTTCACCAGGGGGGAATGTGGCGCCCCTGAGGGTTCAGTCGCCACAGGGGTACTGCACTTCAGATAGAGGTGTGGTATCTCCTCTTCCAGGTAAGGATGGAGCATCACCCAGGACCCCACTTCACACTCAACACTACACCACTCCTGTCCTGCAGGGGGCCTAAATGCACCAGGGTGCTGCCCCGTTCCGGGATAGAGGAGATGGGGGGGAACCAAAGATAAGGGGAACCTAGTAGTGGGTGAGGGTGGAGGAAACACTTACAGGAAGCACTTATAGCAACATAAAACCTATTGCCATCTTAAGTTCAAGGTCCTTTGATTGTAGTCTTCTGTCAGGGTCCAGCAATAGGCTGTAGCTGGCTGAAGATTCACGGTCCTCGTTCTCAGGCCTCGAGACGAGGAGCGGGTCGAAGTTAACCAGTGTCTCTGCCCGGTCAGGGTCCCGTTCTAAGAAGGCCTTGGAGGGGAGCAGAGGAGATAGGCTCCACAGGCAAAAGGATCCCAGGGGGATACGGACGGAGCGGAGTCGCCACCTGTATTCTTCACTCTGGCCAAGCCAGAGGGATTCCTGCTGCAGGAGGGGTGACCGGCCCCCGATATCTGACTGTGTACTTCACGTCACTGTTGGAAAAGCCCGGCGGCTTAGTGGATCCCAGGGGGAACACAAGCGGGAGGAGAAGGAGAAGGAGAGGAACACACCAACGGGGTCTTGACAGGTGCTCCTGATCTACCTGGAAAGTGCTGAACCACCTTCCTGGTGGCTGCAGTACGCCGTGTGTAGCAGAGGGAAGCTTTGCGGCTAAAGTTCATCTAAAGTGAGTAAAAACCTGGATGACTTCATTTACCGCCTCCGCTTGGTTATTCCCGCGTGGCACTGCACCCACCATCCCTCCACACAGATCATCTAATTCTGCCCTGAGGCCTACTCCGCCTGTGGGGAGTAGTACCAACCGAGCTGCCAGAACATCAGCCTCAGAGGACTGTGGCAGCGCTGGTGGCCCTCACCAGAAACCACAGGTGGCGTAGTCGAACAACCACTCATCCAAAGCCCAGTATTTTTCATGTGACAGCCCTGGGCACGGAACGGGTCAAGGCCGCGACTGCATCCCCCCCCAACATCTGCAAGGCCCGGCTCCGAGTATCCCCCATCTGCTCAGGGAGGGCGTCACATAAGTATAGATTTATTTTTTATTTTTAAACATTCTTTCGGTCACAGTATATAAATCCATGCCGGTTGCATGGATTTATATAGTGTGACCAAGTTGACAATCACTTTCCAAGTGATTCTAAAATCGCTTGGAAAGCGCTTGTCAACCTGCATGCGGAAATGCATGTGAAGAACGATTCACATCCGCATGTCCCTGGCAGGAAAAACGCAGGAAAAATCCGGAGCATTTCCGCATCGTGGGCACATAGCCTAAAGGAAATTTTTAATGGAGGCCAGAAATGGCAGTATTTTCTGACAACGTATATGTGATCCGTTTGACGGAGAAAACATAGTTTTAAATAGCTGGATTTCTAGCGCTGTAATATGGAAAGGACCTGGCTGTATTCTGCAGTGCCAACAAGCAAATGGCGCAGAAAAATGGTGTTCTCTGGATTGCTTTTTAAGCAAATAATGAGGATGAAGATCCAAAAAAAAGTATTCCCGGCCCCGGAGACCTGGGCCTTTGTATAGAAATATCTAACAGCAGCAGAAGGCAGAATTGGAATGGAGCCTCTTGTGCTATATGCACTGCAGTCTGCTATATACCCTGCCTATATACACTGCCTGCCTGATATCTCTGCAGATGGATTATTTAGTCCTCAAAAGGACTGTTTGTTAAGATGGATATGTGTAATGTATGGTTTTTCTCCCTACACTACCTAATACACAAGCAAATCTCTCCCTGACGCAGCAGCACCTCTCCCTACACTGTCTGATTCCGGAGTGACTGTGATGAGCATGGCGGCGCCAGGTCTGATATAGACCTGATGACGCTGTGCGGCCAGCCAATCACTGTAATGCCACAACCAACATGACTACAGCATTACAGTGAGTGGCAGGCAATCCCTGCATGTTGACTGGCGCTCTAAAGAGCACCAAACATGCAGGGAGGGGACCCGAGCTCCCACCGAGCAACCCTGGAAATACTCGGCGAGCTCCGAGCATCTCGAGCAGTGAGATGCTCGGGCGAGCACCGAGCCGTAGCGAGCATGCTCGCTCATCACTAATGCTGAGTGAATTCCTTTTCCATAACCCTTATGAATTCTTTGTCCTCTCTTGCAGGTGCCAGCTTATTGTCTTCACTTGTAGAATTGAACACTGTTGACCCGAGGTTGTCATCACAGGACGGGAACGTGTTCATGTTGTCAGGGGTTTCTTGCTGTCACTTGCTGTCACTCAGCTTCTCTTTCACCCAGTAATGATGTGGGCATGGCTGAAAGTAAGTGCTGCGACCATTTGGCAATTCATGAGTCTTAAATTAGAAAATCCTTGAAGGCCTCTTCATCTTATCTATGCAAACATTACCTATGATAACCCAGCCTAGATCAAAGCGTTGAGCAAATGGTGCATCGTTTGGTCCATTGATTTACTGACGTACCTTCTGTAGTCGGAGAAGGTCTCTGCCGAGCAGAATTAGGATATTTGCGCTGTTGTCAAGGGCTGGTATCTTGTTAGCTATAGCCTTTAGATGAGGGTGATGAAGAGCAGCCTTTGGGGTTGGGATCTCCTCTCTGTTGGATGGCATCTGGTTGCACTCGACGAGAGTTGGTAGGGGTATCTCCACGTTGTTGTCGAGAGAAGATACTATGAGTCCATTGGCTCTTCTCCCAGAGACCTCTGTAACACCACTACAGGTGCCCAGGGTGTAGGGGTGAGCATTTCCCTTTAAGTTAAACAGATCAAAGAGTTTTGACCTTGCCAGTGATCAGTTACTCTGATCATCCAGGATGACATAAACCTTTGCGGTTTTCTCTGGTTGACCCATGGGATGCACGTTAACTAGCATATCTTCGTACATGATTTGTTCCAGGGGTCTTCTCTGCAGACTTCTGTGCGTGAAGAAGATATTGTGATAGGACTCACTGCTTGATCCGCATACTGTTAGAATCTATGTTGTTTTACTTTTCGGCCATCTTTTTGTGGTTTGCTGGCTTCTAGTCTTTTCCTCTGGTGCTGGGTGTCTTGGTCACGTGATCTCCTCACTCTTTATTACTCAGCACCTGTCTCCATTTCCTCGCTGGACATCAGTGTTGTTTCGCTTGTGCTCTGGCTAGTTGCCTTATTAGTTCTTTGTGCTTAGGACAATTGATATCCTGGGACTTCTAGTTCCACCAGTTTTGTTTCCTTTAATTTTCGTTTCTGCAACTAATTTTTCCTTTAGGAGGTCACCTGTATTTGCTCCCAGTCCTTAGATCTTTTAGGGACACCCTTTCCCTGTCCTTTAGGTCTTCATTTGAGTTCAGTGCAGGATCATCGGTGGAGCTATTCACAAGGAATAGGGCACCCATCCCAGTGTAGGGTTTAAGCTGAGTCTCAGTGCAGGGACAGCTTTTCCCTTCTATTCCTTAGTTCTTAGTTGCAGAACTTAACAGTTCAGCCCCGTTTAAAAAAAAAAAAAAAAAAAAGGGTTTTATCCAGGAGCTTGCTCAACGCTTGCAAGGGTTGACTCTGGAGGTTGCCGGTCTTCAGCAGTACGTGAGCAAATGCCCTGCAGAATGCTATGAAGAACCTAAGGTAGGATTACCTGAGTGTTTCTCGGGGAAACGACTGGATTTTTTTTCATTTAAAAATGCTTGTTTGTTGTATTTTCGGCTCAGACCTAGATCTTCTGGGAGTGAACTACAGTGTGTAGGGATTATTATGTCTCTATTGCGTAAAGAATCTCAAATCTGGATGTTTTCCTTGTCTCCTGATGATCATTGTTTGAGGTCTGTGAAGGCATTTTTTGATGCCATGGGTTTGCTCTATGATGATCCTGATCGGGTTACATCAGCTGAGGCAGAGCTCAGTCATCTCAAACAGGGTTCTCTTGATGCTGAGAGTTATTGCACCCTGTTCAGACGATGGTCTGCAGAGGTCAGGTGGAATGACCGTGCACTCAAGTTTCAGTTTCTGACAGGCTTTAGTGAAAGGGTTAAAGATTTGCTCATTGCATTCCCTGCACCTGATACTTTGCAAGTTGCCATGCAGTTAGCTATCCGTGTGGATAGAATGTTGAGGACCAGACAGAATGAGAAGTTTCCTATATTGCTGGATTCTGTTTCTCACAATAATCCTGCCGACACTGGGGAACCTATGCAGGTGGGGGCAATGTCATCCCGTTTCAAGGAGAGGGACAGGAGGTTCTCTGAGGGACTTTGCTTGTATTGCGGTAAGGCTGATCATTTTTTAAAGCAATGCGAGATTCGCTTAAGGAAAGAAGAAAAAAAAGGTCAGTAGAAATAACACTCCCGTTCACATTGCGTTTTTACGTTCTGCTGGGGTGTTTTTTCCTGGTAATACCACCTGTCAGGGTCATTCGACTGAGTTTCAGGTAATGGTGGATTGTGGTTCTGCACTTAATTTGATTGATCAACAATTTCTTGAAAAGTATAAGTTCGGTTCTGAACCTTTGTCGTCTCCTTTTCCTGTGGTGGCGATTGATAATACTCCCCTGGAGCATGGGAGCATTCTTCGAAAGGTCACTGGGTTTCCGCTTACTATGAATATGGAACATCAGGAGCAGATTGACTTATTTTTACTTGCTAAATTGCCTTCCCCGGTCGTCCTGGGGTTGCCCTGGTTAAAAGTGCATAATCCTTTGCTGGACTGGTCGTCTGGTTCCATAAGATCCTGGGGTCAGGGGTGTTATGGTAAGTGTTGTAATGTTCACATTGCAGCTGTTGTGAAGGGGGAGTTACCTGAACCCATTCAGGATTTTTGGAGGGTTTTTTCGGAGGTGGAGTCGAAAGCTTTACCACCTCATAGAGATTACGATTGCGCTATTGAGTTTGTCCCTGATGCTAAGCTCCCAAAGAGTCGGTTGTTTAATCTGACAATTCCCGAGAGGGAGGCTTTGAAAGAATACCTTCAGACTAGTTTAGCTGCAGGTCACATAAGACCCTCTAAGTGTCCTGTGGCGGTTGGGTTCTTTTTTTTAAAAAAGAAGGATGGGGGTCTTAGGCCATGTCTGGATTTTCGGGAGATTAATAAGATCACTGTGCGCAATCCTTACCCGTTACCACTTATTCCGGATTTGTTTAACCAATTGACCGGAGCTAAATGTTTTTCTAAGATTTGACCTTCGTGGGGCATATAATTTGCTGCGGGTGAAGGACGGAGATGAATGGAAGACAGCTTTTAACACCCTCAAAGGTCATTTTGAGTGTTTGGTGATGCCTTTTAGGCTTACTAACGCTCCTGCATTTTTTCAAAATTTCATCAATGACATTCTGAGACCCTTGATCGGTAGGAGTGTTATTGTTTATCTGGATGATATTTTGATTTATTCATCGGATCTTGAGTCTCATTGGCAGAGAGTCCGCGAAGTTCTTCAGATACTGAGAGATAACACACTCTTTGCTAAATTGGAGAAGTGTCAGTTTGCTGTCCAGAAAATTAGTTTTTTGGGTTACTTTGTCTCTTGTGATGGTTTTGAGATGGACCCGGTGAAAGTTCAGGCTGTGCTGGAGTGGCCGAGGCCTGAAGGTTCGAAGTCCGTACAGAGGTTTTTGGGGTCTGCCAATTATTACAGGAAATTCATAAAGAATTTATCTGTCATCGCTAAACTCATTACTTATCTCACCAAGAAGGGTGCTAATACAGTCCAATGGTCCACTGAGGCTATTGAAGCTTTCGAGTATCTCAAGGAGAGGTTCAGCTCTGCTCCGGTTCTTATCCAGACGGATGAGACCAAGCCATTTTTGGTTGAGGTGGATGCCTCATCTATAGGAGTAGGGGCAGTTCTGTCCCAGAAGGGAGAGGATGGGGTGCACCCCTGTGCTTTCTTTTAAAAAAAAATTTCTGAGACAGAGCTAAATTATGATGTTGGGAATCGTGAGTTGTTGGCTATTAAAATCGCGTTCGAGCACTGGCGACATTTTTTGGAGGGGGCTCGACATCCTATACAGGTTTTCACTGATCATAAGAATTTTACTTATCTGGACGCAGCTAAACGTTTCAATGCCCGTCAGGCTAGGTGGGCACTGTTTTTTGTCCGGTTCAATTTTTCAGTAACCTTTGTCCTGGGGACAAAGAATGTTAAGGCTGATGCTTTGTCTCATAGTTTCTCTCCAGCGGTGAATGCTGAGAGGGAGGAGTGTATTTTGCAGAGAGGGGTGGTGGTGGCCGCATTGGATTCTGAGTTGGAGAATAGCATCCTAGGAGCTCAGAGTGCGGCACCAACTAACACTCCGTGTGGTAAATTGTTTGTGCCTAGAGCCTTGAGGAGAGCGTTGTTTGTTGAATGTCATGAGTGTCGGTTGGCGGGTCACCCAGGGATTTCGGAAACAAGGAAGTCTATCGGTCGGAGTTTCTGGTGGCCAGGGTGGCAAAGAGAATCAAGTGGGTGCGTCAGTGTTCTGTGTGCGCTAGGTCGAAGGCCTCTTACGCTCTGGCTGTGGGGTTGCTGTGCCCCTTGGAAGTTCCTAGTTCGCCATGGAAGCACCTCACCATGGATTTTATCACCGATCTGCCTGTATCGGAGGGTTTTTCTGTCATCTGGGTTGTTGTGGACCGGTTTAGTAAAATGTGTCATCTGGTTCTATTCAACAATTTACCTTGCGTCAAGACTCTTGCTAAGGCTTTTGTGAAGGAGATTGTCAGGCTTCATGGTGTTCCCACGGACATTGTTTCCGATAGAGGACCACAGTTTGTGGCTCGCTTTTGGCATGCTTTTTGTGACAGATTGAAAATTCAATTGTCATTCTCTTCGGGTTATCATCCAGAGTCCAATGGACAGACTGAAAGGAAGAACCAGGATGTCGAGCAGTTTTTGAGATGTTTTGTGGCAGACAATCAGGAAATGTGATCGGAATTTCTTCCACTTGCGGAGTTTGCCCTTAATAATCATACTTCTTCCTCGGCTCGGTGTACTCCTTTTTTTTGTTGTACTGGCAGGTATCCATCTTTTGGTCCATTTTCCAAAGTTGGGGCTGCTGTACCAGAGGAGGACAATTTTTCTGTTGATTTGGAGAGGGTTTGGACCAGTGTACGCCTGAATCTTAAAGAGGCTAACAATAGATCAAAAAGGTATTTTGACAAAAAAGAAAGGAGTCCTTGTTTGCTGTTGGGGACATGGTTTGGTTGTCCTCTAGGAATCTTTGCTTGAAAATTCCTTCTAAAAAACTGGGGCCTAAATTTGTGGGTCCTTTCAAAGTGGTTCAGATTGTCAACTCAGCAGCGATGAGGTTGGGCATTCCCTTGTCCTGGAGGATTAATTCTGTGTTTCATGTGTCATTACTTAAGAAGGCGGACACACCTGATAAGCAGGCGAAGCCTACTTTTCCTCCTGTTGATGAGGACGGTGAATTTGAGATCTCTCGCATTTTGGATTCCAGGTGGCATAGAGGGAGATTACAGTATCTAGTGTCCTTGAGAGGTTTCGGCCCTGAGGATAATTCCTGGGTGAAGGCCGAGGACGTCTCGGCCTCAAGGCTAATTAAGGCTTTTCACAGGAGATTTCCTGGTAAGGCTTGGCCTAGAGGATCCGGAGGATCCTTGTAAAAGGGGAGGTACTGTTAGAATCTATGTTGTTTTACTTTTCGGCCATCTTTTTGTGGTTTCCTGGCGTCTAGTCTTTTCCTCTGGTGCTGGGTGTCTTGGCCACGTGATCTCCTCACTCTATTACTCAGCACCTGTCTCCATTTCCTCGCTGGACATCAGTGTTGTTTCCCTTGTGCTCTGGCTATATGCCTTGTTGCTTCTTTGTGCTTAGGACAATTGATATCCTGGGACTTCTAGTTCCACCAGTTTTGTTTCCTTTAATTTTCGTTTCTGCAACTAACTTTTCCTTTAGGAGGTCACCTTTATTTGCTCCCAGTCCTTAGATCTTTTAGATACACCCTTTCCCCCTCCTTTAGGTCTTCGTTTAAGTTCAGTGCAGGATCGTCGGTGGGGCTATTCACAAGGAATAGGGCACCCATCCCAGCGTAGGGTTTAAGCTGAGTCTCAGTGCAGGGACAGCTTTTCCCTCCGATTCCTTAGTTCTTAGTTGCAGAACATAACACGTACTCCCCGCATTGCCTTGTGGTGGGAGAAGGCGTAAGCAGTGCAGAGTTAGATTGAGATGGATGGAGCGCTTGTACGTGGTCCTCATTGTCGCACTCCAAACACTTAATAGCAATTTTAAAGTCTTTAACAAAGTGTACAGTAGAAGCACAACATCTGTAACGTACCCCAAACTTGTTTAGAATCTCCTTGTGTTCCTGGAGTGGTTTCTTTCTGAAGCAGATGCACTTCTTTAGGGGATGATGGATCTTATGAATGGGACACATTCGATTAAGATTTTCAACTTTTTCACCTTGGGAGCTCTTGTCTGGAGCTGATGTAGGTGTGGGAAGAATGTCAACCTTTCTCACTGACACTGAACTTCTGCGGTTTTTGATGTAAGAACGTGGAGTCTCATATAGTACAGACCAAAAGTTTGGACACACCTTCTCATTTAAAGATTTTTCTGTATTTTCATGACTATGAAAATTGTACATTCACACTGAAGGCATCAAAACTATGAATTAACACATGTGGAATTATATACTTAACAAAAAAGTGTGAAACAACTGGAAATATGTCTTATATTCTAGGTTCTTCAAAGTAGCCACCTTTTGCTTTGATGACTTTGCACACTCTTGGCATTCTCTTGATGAGCTTCAAGAGGTAGTCACCGGAAATGGTCTTCCAACAATCTTAAAGGAGTTCCCAGAGATGCTTAGCACTTGTTGGCCCTTTTGCCTTCACTCTGCGGTCCAGCTCACCCCAAACCATCTCGATTGGGTTCAGGTCTGGTGACTGTGGAGGCCAGGTCATCTGGCGTAGCACCCCATCACTCTCTTTCTTGGTCAAATAGCCCTTACACAGCCTGGAGGTGTGTTTGGGGTCACTGTCCTGTTGAAAAATAAATGATGGTCCAACTAAACGCAAACCGGATGAAATAGCATGCCGCTGCAAGATGCTGTGGTAGCCATGCAGGTTCAGTATGCCTTCAATTTTGAATAAATCCCCAACAGTGTCACCAGCAAAACACCCCCACACCATCACACCTCCTCCTCCATGCTTCACGGTGGGAACCAGATATGTAGAGTCCATCCGTTCACCTTTTCTGTGTCGCACAAAGACACGGTGGTTGGAACCAAAGATCTCAAATTTGGGCTCATCAAACCAAAGCACAGATTTCCACTGGACTAATGTCCATTCCTTGTGTTCTTTAGCCCAAACAAGTCTCTTCTGCTTGTTGCCTGTCCTTAGCAGTGGTTTCCTACCAGCTATTTTACCATGAAGGCCTGCTGCACAAAGTCTCCTCTTAACAGTTGTTGAAGGGATGTGTCTGCTGCTAGATCTCTGTGTGGCATTGACCTGGTCTCTAATCTGAGCTGCTGTTAACCTGCTATTTCTGAGGCTGGTGACTCGGATAAACTTATCCTCAGAAGCAGAGGTGACTTTTGGTCTTCCTTTCCTGGGGCGGTCCTCATGTGAGCCAGTTTCTTTGTAGCGCTTGATGGTTTTTGCAACTGCACTTGGGGACACTTTCAAAGTTTTCCCAATTTTTCGCACTGACTGACCTTCATTTCTTAAAGTAATGATGGCCACTCGTTTTTCTTTACTTAGAATTTGTATTATGGCAAAAAAAAAGCAGCTAACAGTCTATTCAGTAGGACTATCAGCTGTGTATCCACCAGACTTCTGCACAACACAACTGATGGTCCCAACCCCATTTATAAGGCAAGAAATCCCACTTATTAAACCTGACAGGGCACACCTGTGAAGTGAAAACCATTTCTGGTGACTACCTCTTGAAACTCATCAAGAGAATGCCAAGAGTGTGCAAAGCAGTCATCAAAGCAAAAGGTGGCTACTTTGAAGAACCTAGAATATAAGACATATTTTCAGTTGTTTCACACTTTTTTGTTAAGTATATAATTCCACATGTGGTAATTCATAGTTTTGATGCCTTCAGTGTGATTGTACAATTTTCATAGTCATGAAAATACCGAAAAATCTTTAAATGAGAAGGTGTGTCCAAACTTTGGGTCTGTACTGTACGTCAGAGATGAACCAGGGCCTCTGGGTGGGTCTCCTTAGGAAAAGCTTGGGTCAGTCTTACACTCTGCAATATCCTTGATAAACTCACTGAAGTAGGAAAATGGAGAAAAGAGACTCTGTTGACTCTTTTGTATCTTATTCTTGACCCATTTATGGCCTACCTTTCTTGTATATTGTATGGTAGCTTAGAAGCTATTGGGTTTATCCCACGAGCAGTGTCCAGGTAGCTGAGGCCAGGTAGATGCGTGTCTGCCTTGGCCAGCTGAAGCTCTAACAGAAGGTCACTGAGCTCTAGGAATTTTGAACTGTCCTTACTGGATATTTTTGGAAAATCTTGTAGTTGCTTGAACAGTGCATTTTCTATGGCTTTAGGACTACCATAGCTTCGTTCTAGTCTCTCCCATGCAGCCATGAGACCAGCCACTGGATTACTGATTTGGACAGATCTAAGTCTCTTGACCGGCTCTGTGGATTGTGGCCTGAACCACCTGATCAGCAGATCTAGCTCTGCAGCAGCAGTGATGCCGAGGTCACTAATTACGGATCTAAAGTCACATTTCCAACCTCTATAGTTCTCAGGTTGATCATCGAACCTTGTGAGACCAGTCTTAGTAAATTCACGCCTCTGTGTATAGGGTTTGGTGAGGTGCAGAGGCCTGGTACATTCTGATGCATGAAGGAGGTTCAGAATGAGGGGTTGGCAACATGTTGTACTGACCTTGAATTCAGGATTCTGGTGAATGATCTGCGTCCTGTTGCGTAAGAGGAATGTCTATGCTGTCAGGAATGATTGTTGGAGTCAGGGTCTGCTTAATACATAATCTCTTGTGCTCTTAAGAGGGTTTTCAGTATCAAAATCACTTAAACTGATGCTGTCTCTTTGACTCCAATTGATAGCTTGTTCCAGGACCTTTAACCTTGCCATGGCTGTGGCATGTTCACATTCCTTCTCCAGAGCCTCTATTTCCACCCTTTTGTGCACTGCTTCTGCTGCTACCTTAGCTTCCATTTCTGCCTTCTCGCGTGCTGCATTTGCTTCCATTACTGCCTTCTTGCTCGACACTTCTGCTGCTGCGTTTGCTTGTAATGCATCCATTTTCACCTTCTTATGCGCAAAAGCGGCTTGTACCTTAGTAGCCTCAGCTTCTGCACATGCTGTTATAAGCTGTTTGCTGAGCATTGAAGACTTTAAAGAGCGTGACTTAGATCATCGTTTTGACTGCCTGGCGGACCCAGCAATTCGAGATGACGTCTCATTTATTTGTGCAATTCTTGCCTCTGTCTTGGCTTTAATATCACACACTATGTGTTCTCTCTCAGAATTAAGTTGTTGGAACCGTAGCAGCTCTTCAAGAGAATCAGATGTATTAAGCCTTTGCAGAATTATAATGTATTTGTTTGCCTTTCTGAAGTAGATCTTAGAAACTAAACACAGTTATCTTAGGGCTCCCTCTAGTAATAGTTCATGAGAAGCAGGCTAGGAGATGCTGTTGATGTGGCTCAGCAATTTTTGCAGTAAGTCTGCTATATCACAAGAAAGTTCATATTTAATGGTTTCAAAATTCTCTCTAGCTTTCCATGTAAGCTTTGTAGAGCGTTTAGCCTTCTCACTGAACTGTGGATTAAACTCTACTCATTCTTCATCTGAAAGTGGATCTGGTAAAGACCATGTAGTCTTTCTCTCAGCCATTGTATTGTACTTCACAAGCAGAATGGAGTTGTGATGTGAGCTTTTGGTTTCTGGAAGCTGGAGGAAGGGCTGTGCTATTATGCTTACACACACTGGACGATTTCTTATATGCTGTAAGCAGATGCTCTGCTGTATGTTTTGTAGCTTTATAGACTCTGTAGACTGGCTTTAAAGATGTCTCTGATCAGAAAAGTCTATTTTACTATTCTGACTCCATAACTAAGCTGTAAGGGTAGGGCACTGACGTCATTTCTAGGTTCCCTCTTTCAACCGTTACTCACACAGAGGGATGTCCTCAGATAGCTTGAACTCGACTGTAGGAGGCATGTATGAAGATTCCAGAAAAAGGTTTATTTTCCAGCTGAATTCTTGAAGATATGCACACATACAGAAGGTAAAAAAGACTTTTCAGAAACAGGGCTGCAAACATATGAGCTTCTAAGATGGCTGATAGACAGTGAATGAGGAAGAAGGGAGGGGTTACTGACATCAGAGCTACATCAGAGACAAGGAGAAAGGAAGGACAAACTTCTAAAGAGAGCAAACCTTATTGCATAGCAACAAAACAGCAAATATAATAACACAATGATAATACACTGTATGATTCCAAAATCATGGGACGTGACAGAATAGAATAATAAAGCAAATAAAACCAGGTAGAACTTTTCATTTTAAAAAATTTAGTTTGGGTTTCAGCAAATAGCACAAAAAAAAGCTAGCTTGGATTTCAGTAAAAAGGAGAAAAATAGATGGTCAAAGTGCAATTTATAATCACATCAATACTTGCTTTGCCCCAGGTGACCATTGCCTACTTAATGAGTGCCAAAAATTACATTTAATAAATAAATAAAAAAAGGTATAATCCTTTTTTTCACAGTTCATTTAGTCTAAATGCCAAGTTTCATGAATATGTTTATTTATTTTATTATTTTTATTTTTTTTTGTTCTAAGAAATGTGCTTGAGGAGGTAATAGAGAAATGTGCACAGTATGTTGTTGGATATAAAGCACTCTACACAAATCTAATCACCAAATATTCAGAGACAGCACAAAATGCAAAAATAAGAACCCACAGCAAACTACAGACAGAAAAACACAAGTCCGTTTTTATGAAACCCCTCCAACAATGTTTTGAAACACATGCAACTGTCATAAAAGAGTTGGTCTTGGCGACACAGAGCGGCATTATTAACCCCTTTCTGACGTGGAGCGTAATAGTACACTCCACGTCAGATCTTGTTGAGGGAGGGCACCAACGTCCCTTCACAGTTGACCAAGTAAGTGTGGCACCCCAGGGGTCTGGTTTCCACAGTAATAGCAATATTATGTCTGAGAGCAGGTGGGAGGTCTCTTGGTCAGGAATCCTATGCATGCCACACCTCCTGCCCAGTCCTGGGAGGGGAAGAACTTCCCCTATATAAAACTGGGGCTGAGGCAGGGTTAGTGAGTTAAGAAGGAGAGTTAAGAAGAGGAGAAGCAGCTATAGGAAAGAGAGATCAGGAGCTCTGGGGAAGTCGTGCTAAAAGGAATCAGGGGCTGGCAGCTGTAGAGCTCGCCCTGATTGAAGAGTAACCACCGGACCCGGAGTCCGAGGCTGTGGGGACTAATCCTTACCCAGCAGCAGAAACCGACCGGCAGGGGATTTCAGGTCCTCTGGCCAAGAAACCCGAAGGCACGGTCACACGCGTGGGACCAGCACCACCGTCGTGGAGCGGAAGCCACTAGAAGGCCCCGAGTCACCGGCCATACGGGTGAGCACCACACGGTACACTCAGGGACGTGGGCTACTTTTACCCGCCTCTAGCAAGGTAGCCAGAAGAGTACAATTAGTTGGGGAGGCCTACAACTCCGCCTGGCCAGGGGAGATCCCATCTGCTCAAAGACTGACCAGGCCCCGATCGCTAGCCAGTACTCCGGGAGGGTCTATCTTTATCACCAGTAAAGACCCTGTCCTACACTGCATCGTCTCTGAGTGGTTCCTGCTACCCCCATCATCCACGTCGGCTGCCCTGAGGCCATACCCCTCCCGTTGGGGGTTATACCATCCACGCTGCACAATCCTTCCACCGGCCTCAGCGGTCTGCCCTGCAGCGGCAGCTCCATAGCTGCATTCAACGGGTGGCGTAGTCGTCCAACATCTACTGCTAATACTAAGCCACACAGTTTGACTCCCTGGGCACGGACCGGGTCACCGCCACGAGACTACTACCCCCAACAGGCCCGGCTCCGGGTAGTCCCCGCGTGCGCAACGCTACATCAAGTAGGCCCAGGGGCGCGTCAACTTTTGGCGTAGTCGGCAGGATTTCGTGCCCGCAACCACCGGGTACTGCGTGCCTGAAAAAGACTGTTCAAACTTACCAGTGGTGAAGATTCCCGCCATCCGGCGCCATCTTCTACCTTCTTCCCGCCATCCGCGAAGTTTTCCCGCCATCCAGCGCCATCTTCTGCCTTCTTCCCGCCATCCGCGAAGTTTTCCCGCCATCCGGCGCCATCTTCTGCCTTCTTCCCGCCATCCGTGGAGTTTTCCCGCCGTTGGACGCCATCTTGAAGACGCCGCGCGGGAAGAAGAGGGGCGTGGACTCCGAAAGCGCGCGAGAACTGAAGCCCCGCCTCACGTCCGGACGTTGCGTAAGGTCCGGGAAGGAGCCCAGCAGACGCCGACGTCACAGGAGCGCGACGGAAGGTCCTCAACCCTGACGATCCACTGCGGAGCCGCGGCCTACGGAAGAGGATCATCGCAAGGTAGGCCACGGTCCACTAGGGGGGGAGAAAGATGTCGGATATGGAGGAGAGCTTCACTGCCTCAACCCCCGCCAGCGCCACCGCTGCTGCAGTCATGCCTTTCACCATGCCCTATATCCCAGGAGCAGCCTGGCTACCCCAGTACTCAGGGGAGTCACATACCCTGAATGACTTTAAAGAAAAGCTGGATAGCCTCTTCCAGGTGTACCCCCTCACAGAAGAGCAAAAAGTGAGCATCCTGGTGGCCCAACTAACCGGGGCAGCCCAAAGGGAGGTAAAGTCCTGGCCACCTGGGAGGAGGACTGTCGCAGGGATACTAACCCGGCTGAGGGACACCTTTGATACCCGCACCTCAGCCGAGATTAAGCTTAGATTCTATGGGTGCAAGCAGCGAGCACATGAGAGTATAAGGGACTATGCACTAAACCTACAAGAGGCCCTGAGAGCCATTAAGCAGACCGACCCTGACAGCGTGGGAAACGAGGACAGGCTGTTGACCGAGCAATTTATAGAGGGACTATATTGCCATGTCCACCGAACCCAGTTGCGGGCCATAGCCTTACAGGATCCTCATCTGGACTTTGCACAGTTCAAGGACAGAGCCATCCGGGTGCTCCGAGAACCGACACCGGGTGGCGTTGTGACCCACAGGCGCCCAGCTATCACTTACCACCAGGAGGCGGCGCCCTTGTCGGCAGGGCCTGTGGGGGCTGATGCGCAGGCTTTGAACAATGACCCGGCTCCGGACCTGCACCATCAGGTCCAAGAGCTAGCTAAAAGCGTTGCTGCGCTAACCTGAACTGTGCAGTCTTTACAGGTTTCCACTCCAGGGAAGATCCAGCTGGCATCCGGACCGGAGGACATCCCGTGGCGTCGACCAAGGAGGACCCCACCGGCCAGAGGAAGACCCAGCGACCGGTACAACGAGGACGGACAACCCATCTGCCGCCGCTGCAAGCAACCCGGACATATGGCAAGGTACTGTCCTTTAAACTGGCACAACCTGGGGTAGAGGGCCAACCCCCAGGAAAAAGATCACCAGGCCCATCGAACTGGCGCGACAAATATGTGGGAGGACGTCCAGTCTTGCCTGTGGTACTGGATGGCATCCCTATGAGTGCCCTACTGGACACCGGGTCACAGGTCACCACCATCCCGTACGTGCTCTTCAAGCAGTACTGGAATGACTCGGATATAACCCGCTATCCAGACGACGATTTGAGTATCATCGCCAGTAATGGTCAGCCCGTGCCACAGATCGGATTTAAAGAAATGACCATTAAAATCGGTAGAGTCGAACTGGCAGCACAGGGACTGATCATTGTAGACATTGACAAGCGCGAGAGTCACCCAAAGATAACTCTAGGAACTAATGTGATTGAAAATTGTCTTGCAGAGGTGATTTTCCTTTTACAGCAGGTTGCCAAGAACGCCAGCTCCGGCCAGCAGCGAGTGCTCCAGAAAGAGATCCGGGCACTGATGCGACGGCAACAGGTGGAACTCTCCGGTGGTGAGATTGGTAGCGTAAGAATGTGTGACCCTTTCCCTATTGCCATGCCCCCGAAAAGTGAAATGATGATTTGGTGCCGGGCAGCTATTGGTCTGAGAGGTAGAGATTACCAGGCCATGGTAGAACCAGTCTACTCAGACAGTAGGCCCACCATTTTGACAGCACGGGGGGTAGTTGATGTACGACATGGGAGGGTGCCCGTTCGTATAATAAATATCGGGAAAAGGGAAGTATACCTGCCCCGGTATGCTACGCTAGCCAAATGATATACTATCAACCAAAATTCTATACAGTCTGTGGAACCCTTGCCTCCATCTCACCCGGAGGAAGGTAACGGCTCTACGAAAATAATGGAGGATTGGTGTCAGCAACTACATTTGGGTACTGACTCCACTCCCTCCCACCAGAAAAAGGGAGTCTACCGGGTGGTTCGAGAGTACGAGAGAGTGTTTAGTAAACACCCGTTAGACTTCGGGCGAGTCAAGGGGGTAGAACACCACATCCCCACGGGAGACCATCCTCCCATAAAAGAGAGGTATCGACCCGTACCCCCTGCACACTACCAACACGCCAAGGGGATGCTTAGAGACATGAAGGAGGCTGGGGTAATCAGGGATAGGTGTAGCCCCTGGGCAGCTCCACTAGTCTTGGTCAAAAAGAAAGACAACACCATGAGAATGTGTGTAGATTACCGGAAAATTAACCGTATCACACACAAAGATGCGTACCCCTTACCAAGAATAGAGGAGTCTTTGGCTGCTTTAAAATCTGCTAACTTCTTCTCCACCTTGGATCTCACTAGCGGGTACTGGCAGGTTCCTGTAGCAGAGGCGGACCGGGAGAAGACCGCATTCACCACCCCGATGGGACTTAGCGAGTTTACCTGCATGCCATTCGGACTCTGCAACGCACCAGGAACCTTCCAGCGATTGATGGAATGCTGTCTGGGACACCGAAACTTTGAGACGGTCCTGTTATACCTGGACGATGTCATCGTCTATTCCAAGACCTACGAGGACCACCTGAAACACCTGGCGGAAGTGTTCGAAGCTCTGGCAAGTTACGGCCTAAAGGTGAAACCCTCCAAGTGTCACCTCCTGAAGCCAAAGGTGCAGTACCTGGGACACGTGGTGAGTGCTGACGGAGTGGCTCCCGACCCTGATAAGATCACCGCAATTAAGGAATGGCCAAGCCCCTCCAGTGTAAAGGAAGTGAGGCAGTTCCTCGGGTTGGTAGGCTACTACCGAAGGTTCATTCCCGGTTTCACCAAAAAGGCAGCTCCTATGCAGGACCTCCTGATAGGCCAGTCCAGGAAGGCCAAGAACCAGAAGCCACCCTTCAGATGGGAGAAGCTGGAAGAAGAGTCCTTCCGCCAGCTGAAGATGGCCCTCACGGGGGATGAAATCCTGGCGTACCCTGATTATAGCCAGCCCTTTATCCTCTACACCGACGCCAGTAACATCGGGCTAGGAGCCGTACTGTCCCAGATCCAGCAGGGGAAGGAACGGGTAATTGCTTACGCCAGCCGAAAATTGCGACCCACCGAAAGAAACCCTGAGAATTACAGCTCATTTAAGCTAGAGTTCCTGGCAGTGGTGTGGGCAGTCACCGAACGCTTTAAGCACTACCTCGCTGCTTCCCGGTTCACCGTGTACACGGATAACAACCCGTTGACACACCTGGACACTGCAAGACTCGGTGCCCTAGAGCAGAGATGGATGGCCCGCTTGTCCAATTATGAGTTTACAATCAAATACCGGGCAGGACGCTCCAATACCAACGCGGACGCCCTGTCCAGGATGCCGAACCTACCGGACGTAGGGGAAGATTCAGAGGAACTGGAAGAAGTTGAACTCCCCGCGTTCCACCGTCATGGGACTATCCAGTATTCCCACCGTGTAAGGAGTAAGCAATCCGCTACGTTCAACCCATTACCTCATTACAACTGGGCGGAGACGCAAGACAGTGACCCTGCCGTCCGACTGGTAAAGGAGATGCTGACTCGGCCAGATGCACGCCTTGACCCAGACGCTCCGGAGGAAGCCAAGCAACTGTGGGCTGAGAAGAGTCGACTGTTCCTTTACAAGGGGAAGTTGTGCCGCAGAATGGTTAACTCCCGGACGCATGAACTAATCTGGCAAGTAGTGGTGCCAAGAAGAGACGCAGCTATGGTGATGGAGGCATACCACGACGGAGCTGGGCACTTCGGATGGAAGAAGCTGGAGTTCCTGCTGCGCGGGCGGTTCCATTGGGTAGGCATGAGAGGAACCATCGAGAGGTGGTGCAGAGACTGTGGCCCATGCAACCTAAGAAGGAGGGACCGTGCCAGCCAGAAGACTCCCCTGCAGTCCATCATTACCAGACAGCCATTGGAACTGGTAGCCTTGGATCATGTAAAACTGACCCCAAGCAGAAGTGGCTACGTCTACGCGTTAACCATCGTGGATCACTACTCCCGGTTCTTGGTTGTCGTCCCCGTCAAGGACTTAACGGCTCAAACAGCAGCTAGAGCCTTCCAGCAGCACTTCTGCCGTCCGCACGGATACCCGGAGCAGGTGCTGACAGACCAGGGGCCTGCCTTTGAAGCGGAAGTCTTCCAGGAGTTCTGCACCCTGTATGGCTGCCGGAAGATAAGAACAACACCCTATCACCCGCAAACTAATGGACTTTGTGAGAAAATGAACCAGGTGGTGATAGATCTTCTGAAAACATTGCCCCTGGAAGAACGTAGTCTGTGGCCTGAAAAGCTGCCCGACCTGGTGGACCTATACAACCACATCCCTGTAGGTTCCACCAACTGTACCCCGGCTTACCTAATGAGGGCAAGACCTGGTAAGCTTCCTGTTGATCTGGAGATGGGAGTCCTGACACCCGAGGACACTTCACCAGAAGCAGACTGGGACACAGAGAGGCAGCAGCAGTACCGGAAAGTACAGGAGAGCGTGGAGCGAAGTCTCTGTCAAGCTAGGGAAAGACAAGAGAAAACTTACAACCAGTATGCTCCCGCTGTTCCCCTGGTGCCCGGAGAGCAGGTCTTGAAGAGGAAAAGACGGCTCCACAAGTTGGACGACCAGTGGGAGAAGGACCCGTACACCGTACTGCCCTCAAGCCACGACAACCCAAAGATCTGTACAATCAGTAAAGACGGAGGGGAAACCACAGCCATTGTATCCTGGGATCACCTGAAGAAGTGTCCCGAACAGCTACGGAACCCTGAAGAGGAACAAGAAGACCCTCGACCCGTAGAGGAAAGGGAAGATATGGTTAGTACTGTGCTCGGAGACTTCCCTCGGTCTTGGACTCAAGTCAATGGTGCTGTTGTGGTACCCGTCCTCACGTTCCTCCAACCAGCATCCCAAGTGCCTACGGAGACACAGGTAGAGCTGGAAGAACAGCCGGTCCAGGAGGCAGAAGACCCCACGCAAGCAGACCAGGAGAATCAACCCTCTGCTTATAGTGAGCCTGCCATACCCCTAGTGAGCCAAAGAGTCCGTAGACGGCTGCCCAGTTTACCCTTGACAGCTCCTATACCCTGTAGCTCAGGACCAGTCAGCCAGCTCCGTAGGTCCACTAGGGTCACTAGAGGCCAGTTGCCCATACGGTGGAGGATCTAAATGTTCAAGCTATTTTATTAATGTTTACCTGTTTATTGTTGCTTGTGTATAATTATGTGTTTCTAGTTATTTGTAGGAGTCTTTGGTGGATTTACCGGGAATCCTTTGTGCATATAGTTGGAGCGTAACCCAGGACGGACTAAAAGACTGATAAGGACTCGGGGTAGGACAGACCCCTACCTGATTACGTCTCCCTGTTTTGGTGAAATGGACACCTTTGTTTTCCTCAAAAGTTACACCCGGTTGCGGACATGCCGTGACCATCCTAATGTGTTTTTCTTTATTGTACTGTTTCTGTTTTTACTTGTTATGTTTACAAAAGTATGTTTAGTCCCGGAGTACTAAATTTCACTAGGGGGGAATGTGGCACCCCAGGGGTCTGGTTTCCACAGTAATAGCAATATTATGTCTGAGAGCAGGTGGGAGGTCTCTTGGTCAGGAATCCTATGCATGCCACACCTCCTGCCCAGTCCTGGGAGGGGAAGAACTTCCCCTATATAAAACTGGGGCTGAGGCAGGGTTAGTGAGTTAAGAAGGAGAGTTAAGAAGAGGAGAAGCAGCTATAGGAAAGAGAGATCAGGAGCTCTGGGGAAGTCGTGCTAAAAGGAATCAGGGGCTGGCAGCTGTAGAGCTCGCCCTGATTGAAGAGTAACCACCGGACCCGGAGTCCGAGGCTGTGGGGACTAATCCTTACCCAGCAGCAGAAACCGACCGGCAGGGGATTTCAGGTCCTCTGGCCAAGAAACCCGAAGGCACGGTCACACGCGTGGGACCAGCACCGCCGTCGTGGAGCGGAAGCCACTAGAAGGCCCCGAGTCACCGGCCATACGGGTGAGCACCACACGGTACACTCAGGGACGTGGGCTACTTTTACCCGCCTCTAGCAAGGTAGCCAGAAGAGTACAATTAGTTGGGGAGGCCTACAACTCCGCCTGGCCAGGGGAGATCCCATCTGCTCAAAGACTGACCAGGCCCCGATCGCTAGCCAGTACTCCGGGAGGGTCTATCTTTATCACCAGTAAAGACCCTGAACTACACCGCATCGTCTCTGAGTGGTTCCTGCTACCCCCATCATCCACGTCGGCTGCCCTGAGGCCATACCCCTCCCGTTGGGGGTTATACCATCCACGCTGCACAATCCTTCCACCGGCCTCAGCGGTCTGCCCTGCAGCGGCAGCTCCATAGCTGCATTCAACGGGTGGCGTAGTCGTCCAACATCTACTGCTAATACTAAGCCACACAGTTTGACTCCCTGGGCACGGACCGGGTCACCGCCACGAGACTACTACCCCCAACAGGCCCGGCTCCGGGTAGTCCCCGCGTGCGCAACGCTACATCAAGTAGGCCCAGGGGCGCGTCATAAGTGTCAAATTATTATGTTGATTGCGCAATCCAACAGAAAACCAAAGGGAGGCAGTGCTCTGTATGGGAGGATTCAGAGAATCTCTGATCCCGTTTATTTTTCTTAGCATTTTATATTGTTTTGAGTATATCAATAGCCAATCACCTACAGCCATACTACAGTACTACAGGCTTGAGCCAATGTTAGTGCAATTATTACAGAAACACATATATGGTCATATTATCATCGTTAGTTCGAAGCACGATGGAAATTTACAAGGTCAATCCTGGCCTAGACTAGTTAGATAACAGGAGCAGGGTGTCTAACAAAATGTTCTTGTGAGAAAAAGTTAGTGTGAGAAAGTTCCATGTAAAGCATGAGAAAAGAAGGAAAGAAGTATGTTATGCAAGGAGTGATAATAACATGATTTTGAAACAAGCAGACAAAATGGAGTTGCTATAGCATGAATATCAATATGTCCTTTACATTTCCCCCCTAAAAATTATGTTATTATCGACAATAGAGGTGCTATCCCAGGGTCATGCTTTGAGCCTGAGGGACATTGGTCTTCACTCAATTAGTGCCCTTGTTACCAATCGAGGCTGTCGCTGCATGTCCATCCCCCCTTGTTAGTTGATATAATCATAAAGCTCTGATCTTCAGACGTGAGGTTGGTTGGGGCATGCGGGTAAAGGTCATAATTCCCTTGTCGTCCAGGTCCTCAATGCTGGTTACATCTGGGAGGTCCGTGTATAGTAGCACTGGTTGTCGGTTGACAGCGTCCTCCTTGCTCTCTGATGACTGGCAGGTTTTCCTCATGCAAAATGGGATACAATAAAAGACTAGTTTTAGTAAGACATATATTAACAAGATGCAAGCAGCAATATGCAACACTCCTTGTAATATTCCAGCAATCCATCCACCAGTCCCTTTAAACCAATTAGCAGGATTCAAAAAGGAGAATGTATCAGACCACCAATTGTCTTTGGTCAATTCGTTATGTTTGTTATACTCTTCCCTGAGTTTCCTAATGTCTTCCATTTTAGTCTTTAACCGTATGGTAGAGTCGGGATCAATATAGTGACAACAGGCTGGGCCTATAACCTGACACATCCCTCCTTGAGCTGCTGTCCAGCACTAAGTATGTTGATTGGCCACTATGATAAGCTGATTCTGCACTGCAACAGTAGTATTAATTACTTCCAATATACTCCAAATCTGGTCATCTAAGTAGTCAGTGACTTCCACTAACTTGTTCCACATTTGTGTAACCATAGGGTAGAGGAAGACAGTACTGGCTATCTTAGTGGGTAACCTCATTTGTACTAAATGAGGTCTTCCTGATGGGCGTGGGGTGTTGTCCTTAGCACGTTTATAGATGGTATGAAGAGGGATGGCTCTCATATCTACTTTACTATGGGGAATAAGATAAGTGGCTGGAGTTAGCCGGGCCAACGTACAAGTCCCCCCTACTCCGACTGGGAGCCATTTATATGCATTAGTGTTGAGCGAACATGCTCGACACTGCTCTGTACTCGCCCGAGCATCACGCTACTCGGGATGTTCGGCGAGCACCGAGCATTTCCGGGTTATTCGGGCGGGAGCTCGGGTCTCCGCCCTGCATGTTTGGCGCTCTTTACAGAGCCAATGAACATGCAGGGATTGCCAGCCAGTCATTGTAATGCCGCAGCCATGTTGTTTGTGGGCATTACAGTGATTGGCTGGCCGCACAGCGTCACCTCGAGTATTTAAAACCGGGCGCCGCCATCTTGGACACAGTCGCTCCGGATCAGACAGTGTAGGGACAGCGCTGCTGATTTAGGGAGAGATATATCCTGCAAAATAGTTAGTGTAGGGTCTGTAAAGGCTGCCAGATCAAACAAACAGTCCTTCTCAGGACTAATATCCATCCCAGGTATATCAGGCAGGCAGGCAGGCAGGCTGTATAGGAGACGCAGTGGTTATACCAGCAAACGCTGCATTACAGTCCTGTGTGCTGCTCCTGTTGCTGAAATTGCTGGACTTAGCTCCAGGTCCCGGGGGCCAGGAAAAATCCTTTTTTTTTAATCTAAATCCTCTTTTTTTTTCCTCCTTCACAATGTACAAATACCCATCTTATTAACCTTTTGGTTCCCCCCCCCCCCAAAAAAAAAATAGTGTCTCCCTGATTTTTCAGACACAAATATATCTGTTGAAAATAGTCTGGTGTAGGCCTGAGAAATACAAGTGTGGTTTTGCAGTTCCACGGTACAAACCTCTGTATTATACACTTTTGGGCCATTTGTATCTAAAAAAAACAGTTTGAGTGTGTCGCTCACTGTTCAGCCGCAAATATATATATATTTTAAAAAGCCTGGTATACACCAGTAAATTATAACTGTGGTTTTGCTGTTCCACGGTAAAAAATCTCTATTATTCAGGTTTTGGTAGTTTTTTCCGTAAAGAAAAACAGTAGTGTCTCCTGACTGTTGTGACACAAAAATATATCTGTTGAAAATAGTCTTGTGTAGGCCCGACATCCCAGTGTGGTTTCGCAGTTCCACGGGTCAAATCGCTGTACTATCTAGTTTTGGGCCTTTGGTATCTAAAAAAAAAGCAGTTTGAGTGTGTCGCTCACTGTTCAGCCGCAAATATCTCTATTTAAAAAAGTGTGGTATACCCCAGTAAACAATAACTGTGGTTTTCCTCTTCCACGGTTCTAATCTACTCTTTATTACCCTTTTTCCATTGATAGTGCAAGTGTAAGCTATTTTACTTCATTTACAATGGGCAAGGCGCGTGGCAAGGGACGTGGAAGTGGACGTTCTGGTGATGGTTTGTGCAGAGGACGGGGCCGTGGCCAAGGTGAAAATGTGCCACAACCAACAGCCACATCTTCTCGCTCCCACTTCTTGACCGAATTACTAGGGAAGCACAGAACAACACCAGTATTGAGAACTGATCAGTGTGAACAGGTTATTAATTGGATAGCAGACAATACTTCCAGTTACCTGGGCACCACCACCTCCGGTCTGTCTTCCACACGGTCAACTCTTAGTAGCCGTGAGTCTCGACCGCATACTCCTCCTCACCCTGATGCTCCTTCCTCCCACCATGCCGAGTGTCGTCAGACAGCAAGTGATCCCACACTTGGACACTCTGAAGAGCTGTTCACTGGTCCATTTCCATATTTGGGCCCCTCGCCTGATACGCTTGAAGTAGTGGAAGAGGAGATCCCATGTTGCGATGCCCAAATATTTGAACAGCCACGGCCACAGGAAGTCGACGTTGGCAATCTGTCACAAGAGGTGGACGATGACGAGACACAATTGCCAGGAAGTGAGGAGGAGGCTCGTGGTGCGCAAGTGGAAGAGGAGGAGGTGGTGGATGATCTAGTAACTGACCCAACGTGGAAGGAGGACATGCAGAGTGAGGCCAGCAGCACACAGGGGGAGGGAGGCAGAGTACCCCAACAGGCAGGAAGAAGCAGTGTGGTGGCCGCAGACAGAAGGCAGGCAACCGTTCCCTGTAACACCAACACGAGGGACGTTGCCAGTACAAGCGGTAGGTCTTCCAGAGTCTGGAATTTTTTTAAAGACTCTGCTGATAACCCCAAAAAGGCCATATGTTCCACCTGCCATGCCAGCATCAGCAGGGGTGACAAAACTACCAGCCTGACCACCACCAGCATGATCAGGCACATGGCAGCAAAGCACCCGACTTTGTGGGGCGAAACCCAGGGTCCACGACCAGTGTCAGCGGGTGTCACCACTGCTTTTTCCACTGTTGTGCGTGCAATAGAACCCCCTGTTGTGTGTGCAAGGCAATCCCCTGTCCATACTGCATGTAAAGATGCCCCCTCCTCTCAGTCTTCACTTGTTATGGCAGTTTCTCAAGAAACAGCATCAACGTCCACGTCCACGTCCCACCGCAGCGTTCAATTGTCCATATCCCAGACCTTTGAACGAAAGCGGAAATTCGCAGCTAACGCCCCACAGGCCACAGTCCTAAATTCGCACATTTCACGACTTGCATTGGAAATGCTGCCTTTTAGGCTGGTGGAGACGGAATCCTTCTGCAATCTTATGGCGGTGGTCGTCCCTCGGTACTCGGTCCCCAGCTGACACTATTTTGCCCGGTGTGCCATCCCCGCACTACACAAGCACGTGGCCCAAAGCATCTGCCGTGCCCTCAACAACGCAGTTACTGGGAGAGTCCACCTGACAACGGACACGTGGACAAGTGCTTGTGGCCAGGGACGGTACATCTCTCTGACGGCACACTGGGTAAACATAGTGGAAGCCGGGACCCAGTCGGACCTTGGGACGGAACACATCCTCCCCACACCGAGGATTGCGGGCCCTATGTCAGTCAGAGTTGCCCCCACAGTGTACAGCTCCTGCGCATCCTCCTCCTCCTCCTCCTCCTCATGTTCAGCCTCCATCTCAGATATCACCACATTAGTTACAAGCTGGAAGCATTGCAGTACTGCCTCCGCCAAGCGGCAACAGGCTGTGCTGAAACTCATAAGCTTAGGTGATAAACCTCACACTTCTTGTGAGTTGTGGACAGCTGTGAAAGAGCAGGCAGATCTGTGGCTGAGACCGCTGAACCTACATCCCGGCATGGTCGTGTGTGACAATGGCCGTAACCTGGTGGCGGCTCTGAGGCGAGGTGAGATCACACACGTACCATGCCTGGCTCATGTGCTTAACCTCGTGGTTCAGTGGTTTCTTAAATCGTACCCCGAGTTGCCAGATCTGCTCGTGAAAGTACGCCGCCTGTCAGCTCATTTTCGCAAGTGGGCTACAGCTTCCGCCGCCCTTGCTGTGTTACAGCAGCGTTTGCAGCTTCCGGCACACCGACTGGTGTGTGATGTCCCCACACGTTGGAACTCTACCCTCCACATGTTGCAAAGGATTTGTGAGCAGAAGAGAGCAGTTGTGGAGTACCAGCTGCAACAATGCCGTCGATATTCAGGTCAGACTCCACACATAAGACCTCAGGAGTGGACCTGGATGTCTGACATATGTACCATCCTGACAAACTTTGAGGAGGCCACCAAGATGGTGAGTGGCGATGACGCGATCATCAGTGTCAGCATCCCACTTGTCTGTCTTTTGCAACGCTCTCTGCAGAGAATTAAAGAGGAGGCATTGCAGCCAGAGTATGATGAGATGGATCAAGAAGCCGTAGCGGGCGATTACACACAGCCCAGCCTCATCTCATCCCAACGTGCATTGGGGGACAATGAGGGAGAGGAGGAGGAGGAGGAGGAGGAGGAGGAGGAGGAGGAAGAACAAGAGCTGCTATCATGCGTTGTAGACGGTAGTACCTGTACAAGTGTCATACCGTCGGTTCAGCGTGGGTGGCCTGAGGACAGGGGGGAGGAGGAAGAGGAGGAGGAGGAGAGCATGGTCAGTCGTCATCTTGGTGAGGACACGGAAATCTTGCCCGTTACCAGTCTGGCACGCATGGCTGACTTTATGTTACGCTGCCTTAACCGTGACCCTCGCGTTGTCAAAATGTTGGGTGACAGTCATTACTGGTTGGTGACACTTGTAGACCCCCGCTACAAGGAGAACTTTCACTCTCTTATTCCTGAGGTGGAGAGGTCTACAAAAATGGGGCAATACCAGAAGGCCCTTGCTGCAGAACTCTTAAAAAAATTCCCATCTGAACACGCTAGCGGCAGAGGTCACAGTTCGTTGCCCAACCAAGGCGTACAGGCGAGAGAGATGCAACTCCAATCCAGCAGAGGCAGGGGAACACTGTCAACGTTCTGGGACAGTTTTCTGACACCCGCCCAGCTTACAGGCTCTGAGGCGCGGGGTACTCTCACAAGGAGTGGAAAGTTTCAAAAGATGGTGAGGGAGTACCTTGCCGATCGTACCAGCTTCCTCCGTGATTCCTCTGTGCCTTTTAATTATTGGGTATCCAAGCTGGACACTTGGAATGAACTCGCTCTGTACGCCTTGGAGGTCCTGGCCTGCCATGCCGCTAGCGTGTTATCGGAGCGTGTTTTTAGTGCCGCTGGGGGAATTATAACTGATAAGCGCACTCGCCTGTCAACTGACAATGCTGACAAGCTGACCCTTATCAAAATGAACAAGGGCTGGATTGGACCAGACTTCTCATCACCACCAAATGACAGCAGAGTAACATAAAGTCAAATCCACTGTGTTATTTCGGGAGGTGTATTCACATGCACCGCTTCACACCCACACATGGGTATACGCTTCCTCGTTTCGGCTGTTTAATCTTCTTCTCCTTATCCTCAGCCTCCACCACCACTATACCACCAGGGTGCCAGCATTGCAAGTTCCTCCGTCCTAATTTTTGGCAGCTTTTGCTGGGAAAGCATAAGCAAATACCATGGGAGACCCACTCCCCAATAATGGGACTTATGTTTGTAATATGCTGTACTGCATGGCTCTTGTAAGGGGCATTGCAAGTTGCTCCGTCCTAATTTTTGGCAGCTTTTGCTGGGAAAGCATAAGCAAATACTATGGGACACCCACTCCCCAATAATGGGACTTATGTTTGTAATATGCTGTACTGCATGTGACGCGCCCCCTGGGCCGTGTGTACACGTGTGTGGGATACCCGGTGCCGGGTCTCTGGGGTCTGTAGTCTCCGTGGCGGTGACCCGGTCCCGTGGCTCAGGCTGGTCAAACCAGTGGCAATCTTTCTTAGGTTTTGAGGTTAATTGTCCGACTGCGCCACCCGTGGATTGCGGTCAGGGAGTACCACCGCTGCGAGGCAGACCGCTGAGGCTGGTGTTGTGTGCGCAGCATAAAATGGGATAACTCCCCTCGGGAGGAGTATAGCCTCAGGGCAGTGAGTGTGGATGATGGGGGTGATGGTGCACGAGCGCAGCAGGAATGACTCAGAGTCTTTGCAGTGCAGTTCAGGGTCTTTACTGATGATTATAAGGTAGACCCTCCCGGGAGTACTGGCTAGCATAAGAGGCCTGGTCAGTCTGTGAGCAAGCAGGAGTTCCCCTGGCCAGGTGGAGTTGTAGGCCTCCCCGTCTGTCTGCACTCTTCCTGGCTACCTTGCTGTAAGCGGGTAGAAGTAGCCCACGTCCCTGAGTGTACCGTGTAGTGCTCACCCGTATGGCTGGTGACTTGGGGCCTTCTGTTAGCCTCCGCTCCACGACGGCGGTGCTGGTCCCTTGCTTGTGACTGAGCCTCCGGGCTTCTATGGCCAGAGGACCTGAAATCCCCTGCCGGCTGGTTTCTGCTGCTGGATATATAAGTCCTCACAGCTTCGGACTCCTGTGTCCGGTTCCTATTGTCTTCTGCCAGGGCGAGCTCTGCTCAGCTTCCAGCCCCTCGTCTTTAGCTCCTAGCTCCTACAGAGCTCCTTGCTGTTACTTTCCCTTGCTCTCACTCTGACTCTGACTGTTCTGACTCACTCAGCCCCGCCCCAGATCCAGTTTATGAGGGCAGAATTCTCCCCTCCCAGGATTGGGGCAGGAGGATGTTGCATGTTTAAGGGATCCTGACCAGGAAACCTCCCACTTGCTCTCCGACGTAATCTCTATTACTGTGGTGACCAGACCCCTGGGGTGCCACACATGGCTCTTGTAAGGGGCATTGCAGTACCTCATAATTTTTGGAAAGCATTCCATTCACTGCTTAGGCCAACAGTGCACAGGAGACCCAGTTGCTATAAATGGAAAAAAAGGTTTAGTTAACGCCCTCTGACCTCCATGTCATTTCCAAGGGGCATTGGAGTGCCTCGAAATTTTTGGTAGGCATTGCACTCACTGTATGCCCTATAACTGTGTAGCCGAACCGCTCCTTTTGTTATAGAAACATATCCTACAAGACATATGTGGTTGACTGGCCTGATATTGATGTGAATGGTCCCTGTTCCTCCTGCTCTTTCTCCTTTGCCACTACCTCATCCATCATTTATCACCTGAAGCTTTGTTTTAACGGGAGTCATAGAACTTGGATAGTAGCAGGAAAACATCCAGCAATCCTCGGAGGAGGTAGGATATGCGCCAAAACGCTGACCTCCTCAGGCCTAGCCGCTACTACATACATGCGCTTGCATTACAACAAAACAAAGCAGATGCTAACTTCTATCATCCTCATCATGCTCCTCACCTTGGCACTCTCAACTCCCCTGATTGAGAAGCCAGGGCCCACCGGAGGAGTCTGATAGTCCGGTGGGCTCGGCCAATGCTGCCCTAAAGCAGGCCAGGCTAAGAAAAGTGTGGGAAAGGTTACCGGTACAAATAGGGATGGCTGGGGACCGAGTATGGACACCCGGCCACCCCCTGGAGGCTGGGGAGCAAGCGGCGACACCCGGCCACCAGGCGGCTGGGGGCTGAGTATGGATACCAGGCCGCCGACACAGCCATGGCGTGGTGGCCAGATTCCGCCTCCACATGCCTAAAAGGCCCAATTTAAAGTGCAAGCAAGCAAGCAGTATGGTATTGCAGCCTGGGGGTGGGTGGGTGGCAGGCTGCATACTTGCGCTTGCATTGCAAGGAATGGGAGAGGTACAATTGAACACTGCCCTGGGACAAGGACTTGAATGGGGATAGTTGCAAGTCTGCAACGACAGGTGCAAGGTGGGAGGCATCTTCGCATGTACCATGAACAGGGGTTTGGCATGCACACACTACAGCGGAATAGGCTCTCCTTCCCACTAAATGCACTGGGGAGGGCACAGGTAATGTTTTGGTATACGCGCTTAATCTTATGTATAAGGCACACCAGGACAAATAGGGGCGGCTGGGGACTGAGTATGGATACCTCGCTGCCGAAGCAGCCATGAGGTAGTGGCCAGCTTCGGCCTCCTCTAAACTAAAAGGCCCCATTTCAAGTGCAAGCTAGCAGTATGAATTGCAGTCTGGGGGTGGGTGGGTGGCAGGCTGCACACTTACACTTGCATTAAAAGAAAACATAGCAGATGCTAACTTCTGTCATCATCATCATGCTCCTCACCTTGGCACTCTCAATTCCACCGATGGAGAAGTCAGGGCCCACCGGAGGAGTCTGGTTCTCTGGTGGGCTCGTCCAATGCTGCCTAAAGCAGGCCGGGCTAAAAAAAGTGTGTAGGGGGATGTTCCAAAGAGAAATGGGGGCGGCTGGGGACCGTTTATGGACACCCGACTGCCCCCAGGTCGCTGGGGACCATGTGGACACTCGGCCGCAGGGCGGCTGGGGACTGAGTATGGACACCCGGCCGCCGGGTGGCTGGGGACTGAGTATGGATTCCAGGCCGCCAACACGGCCATGACGTGGTGGCCAGATTCCGCCTCCACATGCCTAAAAGGCCCAATTTCAAGTTCAAGCAAGCAAGCAGTATGGTATTGCAGCCTGGGCGTGGGTGGGTGGCAGGCTGCATACTTGTGCTTGTATTGCAAGGAATGGGGGAGGTACAATTGAACACTGCCCTGGGACTATAACTTGCATTGGGATAGTTGCAAATCTGCATCTTCTGATGCGGCAAGGATCACTTATGATGGGCACACTTTTAGACAGTGACCTGGGAGTCAGAGATGCTTCCAGGGGTCTTCCCCATGCTGTTCCCATGTCTTTTCAGCACTTTATGCATGTGTCACACAGCACATGGCCAGATAAGGTTGTAAAATGTTAAAATGACATTTCCCGGTGAATGCATTTGTCATAGTTGAAAGCAATACAAAAGTGCAAAAACGCATAAAAAATGCTACTTGTGAACATAGCCGAAGGTGTGGAGGAGTATTTTTGTTTTTGGTCATTTATTTTAACTTATACACAAGTCTTTTCCCTGGAAAGGATGTTCCTTAACATATTTCACAGGAAAAAAGTTTCACTTTCGTTTTATTGTGAGCCTGTAAAAGTGGCTTAATACCTCTGACCACGTTGTTGACAGCAGTGACCTGGGGGTCAGAAATGCTTCCTGGGGCGATCCCCATGCTGTCCCCATGTCATTTGAGCACTGTCACTATCGTTTTGGGCACTTGTTAGGCTTTTAAAAGACTGCCGGGGGTGCCACCGCAAAAATGCTCGAGTCTCCCATAGACTAACATTGGGCTCGTTGCTCGGGTCGAGCACCAGAGTATCACGGCGAGCTCTGCCTGAGCTTCGAGCACCCGAGCATTTTAGTGCTCGCTCAACACTAATATGCATTATTCCCACAGACCCAATATGTGGCTGATGGCAGGTCCCATAAAGCAGAGTGCAGTAATACTAATTTATGTACCAAATCGATAAAAACTGTGTTATTTGATAACATACACCATGAAGACATTTGACCCAGGGGGCTACAATATCCAACATCCGGATTTCCACATGTTGGATCACTAGGCTTATATTCAGAAAATTCATGTTTTACTGCTGTTGGAGTCGTCAGGAGCACTTGGTATGGTCCGTCATACAATGGTTCTAGTCCATGTTTCTGAACATGCTTCTTCACATACAGATAATCTCCAGGTTTGAGGGTATGACAACCTTCTGCATCAGCTGGATCTGGAATAGAAGATGATACTAATGCATGGGTGTTAGTTAAGGCTTTGGCAAGCTGAATCACATATTGCACAACATGATCTATTTCTTCTGATAATTGTTGTGGGGTAAATCTAGCTATGGCTGGTTGTGACCCAAATAGTATCTCATAGGGTGACAGTTTGTGTTTCCCTATGGGGGTGGTGCGTATGTGATATAGCGCAATGGGAAGGAGCGCAGGCCACTGGGCCATAGTCTCCTGCATCAGTTTGGTTAATTGCCTTTTCAGTATGCCATTCAATCTCTCCACCTTGCCACTTGACTGTGGATGGTAAGGAGTATGTAACGCTACTGTTGATCCGATCATGGTATTTCTTGATATACGCATGAGGAAAAGGCTGGTCCTTGATCACTTTCTGGGACTCCATACCGGCAAACAACTTCAGAGACCAGCTTCTTGGCAGTGGTAAGGTTGCAGCCTCTACCAATGTATCTTCAGTTGTGACAACATATCCAGTATGAAACCTGCCAGAGGTGTCAACATATCTGGATCCATCCGTATATAACGTAAGTTATGGATCATCCAAGGGTACTTCCGCCACTAAAACAAGTGGAGTTGACTCTGCAGTAATTTGTTCCAGACAATCATGCGTTGGAGCCTCTTTCCCCTCTCCTTCAGGTGCTGGTAGCAGGGTGGCCGGGTTGATGGTGGTGCACCGGTGTAATTTCACATTTTCTGGCAACATCAACGAACTCTGCAGCCGCAGGTGTCTCTGTGTGGACAGATGTGTAGGTTGCTGTAAAGCCAGAACAGCCGCAATATCGTGCGGAGCATAAATGTGAGTCTCATGTCCAAGGATGATGTCCGCCATTTTTTCAAGCAATTGCTGTGTGGCGTGAACCGCTCTTGGACAGCTGGGGGAGGCCCTGGCTACCGGGTCCAGATGCGCTGAGTAATAACCGACTGGGCGCTGCTTTGTACAGTGTCTCTGCGTGAGTACTCCGGCTGCATGCCCTCCTGTTTCAGAGACATACAAATGGAAAGGTTGAGGATAGTCCGGGTTTCCAAGGGCAGGGGCTGTCATTATCCTTGACTTTAGTTGCTTAAAAGGCTTGTTGCAGCAGTTCTTGGTGGTCCTTGTTGTTTACATCAGCCAGAGTGTCTTCTTTTAATGCATCATATAGGGGCTGCATCAGATGTGAGGCGTCTGGGATCCATTGTCTGCAATATGTACATAGTCCAAGGAACCATTGCAGCTCTATGGGATCTTTTGGGAATGGTAGTAGGTAGATGGCCGTCTTCCTTTCTTCTGTGAGATGTCTGGCAACCTGAGTAAGGCAGTGGCCTAAGAAAATCACTTGACCAAGGCAAAACTGAAGTTTAGAGGCTGAGACTCGACAATTCAGTTCTGCTAGATGCTTGAGGAGGCTAACATTGGCCCTGATGGACATTTGCTCCGTGGGGGCACACAAGAGAAGATCATCCACGCATTGTAATAGTACTACCTCACAGTTGTCCAGCTGCCATGGCAGCAGACAGCTAGACATGTTCTTTGCAAACTGATTAGGCAAAGATACTGATAGAAATAAATGGCAGGGCTAGGATTGGGACCGCATGAAGCTGTGATGCGTATGCTATGGTGTTTTGAATTGTTTCTGTAAGCAGGTGTTGTGACCTGGGTACATCCAGGGGATCATATTTTGGTCCCACCATTTGTATAACATACTGACATGATGATCTTCATCATACACATTCTGGGTTTAGTGTGTATTGCTGCCTGTATTCCAGGTGTGCCAAGATAGCCGCCACCAAAGGGACATCTGGTCAGAGGCTGGAGGTGATGCAATGGGTGTAGCAACATGGCCGCTGCAGGAAGGGTTGGAAGTTTGGGCGGACATATGTATAACAGATGAGGATGGGGCACTAGGAGTGGCTTGGGTAGTAGCGAGGGGTGGGCCTCCTGGACGGGGCACGTGACATGCAACACAATAATCTGCTGACTGCAATTAGTACAGGTCCACCCCCCCCCGTCCGCCATTATCGGCAGTGGCTGGAGAGCAGTATCTTTGTAATACACATAACATGGCAGCTTTTCCTTACTGTCTGTATTTTCTTCCTCCATCCACTCTTGTTTGACAAATTCTCTGCTGTTCTATACCAAGCCAAAAGCTATTTGTAACAATCCTTTATCTTCTAACTTGCCCTTTTTCTTCTTCATAATGAACCGGCCCTTATCTGGTAGCTCGCATATTTTAGTTAACTGTTTAAGTTTCTGCACATCCTTTTTCCCTTCTTTCAACAAACTCAGCGCAGCCTTTTTTTCACATGTATGCACTTTCCAACAAGCCATTTATCTATCTCGTACTGTAATCTACCCACCCGGGTACGACCCACACAATGACATTACTCTTTTGGTTTTCTCTACATATTTCCTTCCTTCTATTTCAACATATCCTTCATCACAAATCTCATGTGCAACTTTCCTAAACTTTTCAGCATCTTCCAACAATCCACAGTCAACTAATCTTCCCCTTTTCTGACGAATTCCTACGTCCTACAATGCAGGCTTAAGTCTGCCCTGCACGGGAAAATTTAACACCTTAAACACTTTTGGTGCATTCTTAAATTATCTTTTCCCTTCTCGACAGATCATGATAGTCATCACGTCCTCACCCTCCTGCGGGGGAGACAAATTTTCTGCTCCACGGAAACATTGATTAATCACTACTGCCACCTCTCAACCAACAAAGATCCTTAGTTTTGTGCACAGCACGAGTCCGGCTGGACCTCCCAGCTGTTCCACTGACTTTACTTCACCCCCTCCCGTCGGGGGAGTCTCGAATGGCCAGATGAAAGGAGGAGAACTCTTGTGCGCAGCTCTCCGGACACTAAATATATGTATATCTGTGTGCGTGTCCTACTCAATCTTCGATCACTTGCCGCGACTGAAACTAACAATGTTCAGTCTCCTAAGGATCTTTGTCAGAAGTTAAGGAAGATTCACACAATATTCACTTGTCAATCCGAGGTGATACTGCTTTGAAAGTTATCAATATCAGACCCCTAATGGGACTACACCCCTTATAGTCTCACCTTTGACTATATCCAACCAAGACGTCCGGAGACACTGCAAACAACCACGCACTACATGGAAACCACACCAAATGGTCAGTATCACAAGTAAAGAACTGGTGCACTTACCGTGGCTTTTTGTGGGGGATGATCAGTCCCAATTCCAGTGGGGGAGGCTGAAAGCAAGTCTCTCTTTGTGGACGTCCAGAGGTGGTGTGGCGTCCCTGGTTAGGGATCCGAGTCACGGCACCAACTGTTGAGGGAGGGCACCAACGTCCCTTCACGGTTGACCAAATGAGTGTCAAATTATTATGTTGATTGCGCAATCCAACAGAAAACCAAACGGAGGCAGTGCTCTGTATGTGAGGATTCAGAGAATCTCTGATCCCATTTATTTTGCTTAGCATTTTATATTGTTTTGAGTATATCAATAGCCAATCACCTACAGCCATACTACAGTACTACAGGCTTGAGCCAATGTTAGTGCAATTATTACAGAAACACATATATGGTCATATTATCATCGTTAGTTCGAAGCACGATAGAAATTTACTAGGTCAATCCTGACCTAGACTAGTTAGATAACAGGAGCAGGGTGTCTGACAAAATGTTCTTGTGAAAAAAAGTTAGTGTGAGAAAGTTCCATGTAAAGCATGAGAAAAGAAGGAAAGAAGTATGTTATGCAAGGAGTGATAACATGATTTTGAAACAAGCAGACAAAATGGAGTTGCTATAGCATGAATATCAATATGTCCTTTACAATCTACTGGCGGACACAGAAAAGGGCCACTATTCAATATATGGGCCCTTTGCAGCCCAAGGGCTCCAAAAATGCAAAATTGCACCTGCTTTAGAGGTAGTAATGGGCCCCATTACCTCTTGGGCCCCTGTGCGGCCGCACAGGTTGCACCAATGATATGTCCGCCCCTGGTCAGATCCCACTGCTTGGTGCAGGCACCGGCGCTTAGCCCGCACTTTTCCAGGCAGATGTCACCTGAACTTTATAGCTGACATGTGCCCACAAGCGGGTGGAATCGTGATCCACCCTATGGCTGTTAACTAGTTAAATGCCGCTATCAATCTCTGACAGCGGCATTTAACTCACGCTTCCGGGAAGCACGTCATGGGACCTGCCCATCGGCGACCCCGTCACATGATCGCGGGTGGGTCGCCGATGGGTCGGCATGACAACCCAGGGTCTGCAAGAGACCACAGTGGTTGTCACTGCCAGATTGTTATGAGCGCCACCCAGCGGTCGGCGCTCATAGCAAGAGAGTAAATCTGCTACACACAGGCAATCTGATCATCGCCTGTGTGTAACAGAAGCAATCAGATAATTGCAGCTTCAAGTCTCCCATGGAGACTATTGAAGCATGCAAAAACTATAAAAAAATGTTTTTAAAAATATAAAAAAAATAAAAAATATCTAAAAGTTTAAATCACCCTCCTTTAGCCCCATTCAAAATAAAACATGAAAAAAAACCACACACATACACATATTTGGTATCGTCGCGTTCAGAATCGCCCGATCTATTAACCCCTTTATCCCCGAGGGTGGTTTGCACGTTAATGACCGGGACAATTTTAACAAATCTGACCACTGTCACTTTATGAGGTAATACCTCTGGAATGCTTCAACAGTTCCTTTCTGAGATTGTCTTTTAGTGACATATTGTACTTCATGATAGTGGTAACATTTCTTCGATATCACTTGCGTTTGTTTGTGAAAAAAATCTGAAATTTGGCGAAAATTTGGAAAATTTCACAATTTTCAAAATTTGAATTTTTATGCCCTTAAATCAGAGAGATATGTCACCCAAAATAGTTAATAAATATAATTTCCCACATGTCTATTTTATATCAGCACAATTTTGGAACCAACATTTTTTTTTATTAGGGAGCTATAAGGGTTAAAAGCTGACCAGCAATTTCTCATTTTTCCAACAAAATTTACAGTGGTGGCCAAAAGTATTGGCACCCCTGCAATTCTGTCAGATAATACTCAGTTTGTTCCTGAAAAGGATTGCAATCACAAATTCTTTGGTATTATTATCTTCATTTAATTTGTCTTCAATGAAAAAACACAAAAAGAATTGTCCTAAAGCCAAATTGTATACAATTCCACACCAAACCTAAAAAAGAGGGTGGACAAAAGTATTGGCACTGTTTGAAAAATCATGTGATGCTTCTCTAATTCGTGTAATTAACAGCACCTGTAACTTACCTGTGGCACCTAAGAGGTGTTGGCAATAACAATCACACTTGCAGCCAGTTAACATGGATTAAAGTTGACTCAACCTCTATCTTGTGTCCTTGTGTGTACCACATTGAGCATGGAGAAAAGAAAGAAGACCAAAGAACTGTCTGAGTACTTGAGAAACCAAATTGTGAGGAAGCATGAGCAATCTCAAGGCTACAAGTCCATCTCCAAAGACCTGAATGTTCCTGTGTCTTCCGTGCGCAGTGACATCAAGAAGTTTAAAGCCCATGGCACTATGGCTAACCTCCCTAGATGTGGACGGAAAAGAAAAATTGACGAGAGATTTCAACGCAAGATTGTGCGGATGGTGGATAAAGAACCTCGACTAACATCCAAACAAGTTCAAGCTGCCCTGCAGTCCGAGGGTACGACAGTGTCAACCCGTACTATCCGTCGGCGTCTAAATGAAAAGGGACTGTATGGTAGGATACCCAGGAAGACCCCACTTCTTACCCCGAGACATAAAAAGCCAGGCTGGAGTTTGCCAAAACTTACCTGAGAAAGCCTAAAACGTTTTGGAAGAATGTTCTCTGGTCAGATGAGACAAAAGTAGAGCTTTTTGGGAAAAAGCATAAACAGAGTGTACAGGAAAAAAAAAGAGGCATTCAAAGAAAAGAACACGGTCCCTACAGTCAAACATGGCGGAGGTTCCCTGATGTTTTGGGGTTTCTTTGCTGCCTCTGGCACTGGACTGCTTGATCGTGTGCATGGCATTATGAAGTCTGAAGACTACCAACAAATTTTGCAGCATAATGTAGGGCCCAGTGTGAGAAAGCTGGGTCTCCCTCAGAGGTCATGGGCCTTCCAGCAGGACAATGACCCAAAACACACTTCCAAAAGCACTATAAAATGGTTTGAGAGAAAGCACTGGAGACTTCTAAGGTGGCCAGCAATGAGTCCAGACCTGAATCCCATAGAACACCTGTGGAGAGATCTCAAAATGGCAGTTTGGAGAAGGCACCCTTCAAATATCAGGGACCTGGAGCAGTTTGCCAAAGAAGAATGGTCTACAATTCCAGCAGAGCATTGTAAGAAACTCATTGATGGTTACCGGAAGCGGTTGTTCGCAGTTATTTTGGCTAAAGGTTGTGCAACCAAGTATTAGGCTGAGGGTGCCAATACTTTTTTCTGGCCCATTTTTGGAGTTTTGTGTGAAATGATCAATGATTTGATTTTTGCTTCATTGTCTTTTGTGTTTTTTCCTTGCAAGCAAATTAAATGAAGATAATAATACCAAAGAATTTGTGATTGCAATCATTTTCAGGAAGAAACGGAGTATTATCTGACAGAATTGCTGGGGTGCCAATACTTTTGGCCACCACTGTACAAAACCATTTTTTTAGGGACCACATCACATTGGTAGTGACTTTGAGGGGCCTTTATGAGAGAAAATACCCAAAAGTGACACCATTCTAAAAACTACACTCCTCAAGGTGCTCAAAACCACATGCAAGAAGTTTATTAACCCTTCAGGTGCTTCACAGGAATTTTTGGAATGGGGAAGAAAAAAATGAACATTTAACTATTTTCACAAAAATGTTACTTTAGACCCAATTTTTCTTATTTTTGCAGGGATAATGACGTGCCCCTTGGGCCATGGGGATACCCGGAGCCGGGCCTTGCAGATGCTGGGGGTTGTAGTCACCGTGGCGGTGACCCGGTCCGTGACCGAGGGCGGTCAAACCAGTGGTAGTCTATGTGTATCTGGTTTAAATAGTTTGACTACGCCACCTGTGGAATGCGGTTATTTGGAACCACTGCTGCGGAGCAGTCCACTGAAGCTGTTGTTATGCGCAGCAAGGTAGTGTAACTCCCCACAGGAAGAGTGTAGCTTCAGTTCAGCGTGTATGGATGATGGTGGTGATAGTGCAGGGTGTCGCTGTGTAAGAAGAATCGCAGACTCCAGATGATGCAGTCCCAGATCTTTTACTCACGGTTAAGCAGTTCCACTTCCAGGGCCAGTGTAAGAGCCCACGGCGTCCTGTGCTCACGCAGTAAGGAGCTCGGTCGACCCTCAGGTATCTCTGGAGCATTTAGCAGGACCCCCTTCAGTGTGTCCTTTCCGGCCTCTCTCCTTGTACCTCACACCTAACGGCACCACTGTCCAGTGTCCTCGGGCCTTGGTGGGCGACGTGTGTTCCGTCCCCTGGCCCTATGTGGCTACCTTCCTTGTGGCTGGTGTGGACGGCTTGCTGTACTTGAAGTGCTGCAGCCTCCGGTTCCCAGTTGAGCCCTGTAGTCTCTGCTGGTTCAGGGATCCGGTTCTCTTCTTCTGGCCTGACCCCCCTACCTCCTGGCAGCGGCGGGCGTACGGGTGGCGGCTGCACGGCCCGTACCCCTAGGGTCCCTTCGGTTCCTGTCCTGGAGCCTTCTTGCTCCCCTTTCCACTCTTCTCTCCTTTCAGGATCAGGCCTCTTAACTAGGCCTGCCTGTGGAGCAGAGCTTGTGAAGAGCCCCTGCTCCTGTTACTTCTCCTCACTCTCCACTACACGACACTCCCCTGAACCAAAATGGTTCCTTCCTTTTATACCACCTACTACCGTGCTCCCAGGATCTACGTCCTCCACCCATTCACTACCTAGTTCCCCCTCTCTAGGTGGTTCCCCCCACTCTAGCCAGGGATCAGGGACTGTGCTCTCCCGTAGGAGCAATCTCGCCCTGTCCCCCGAAATGTGGTGTAGTGGATGTAGTTTTAGGGTCCTGAGCCATACTCCTTCCTTACCTGAGAGTGAGATACCACACCTCTGGGTGAGATGCAATACCTCTGTGGCGACCGAACCCTCAGGGGTGCCACAATAACGGGAAAAAATGGGCCCCAAAATTTGTTGTGCAATTTCCCCTGAGCACACAGATACCCCATATGTGGGGAAAAACCACTGTTTGGGCGCACGGAAGGAGCTCCATTTGACTTTTTGAATGCAAAATTTGCTTGAATAATTAGCGGAAGCCATGTTGCATTTAGAGAGCCCCTGATGTGCCTAAACAGTGGAAAACCCCCACGAGTGACACCATTTTGGAAACTAGACGCCTCAGGGAACTTATCTAGATGTGTTGGGAGCACCCTTAACCCCCAGGTGCTTCACAGAAGTTTATAACACGGAGCCATGAAAATAAAAAAATCGAACTTTTTCCACAAAAATTATCTTTTAGCCCCAATTTTTTTTATTTTCACAAGGGTAAGAGAAGAAAATGGAAACTAAAAACTGTTGTGCAATTTCTCCTGAGTACGCCAATACCCGTTATGTGGGGAAAATGCAATGTATGGGCGAACGTCAGGGTACAGAAGGGAAGGAGCACTGTGTGACTGTTTGAACGCAAAATTGTCTGGAATCAAGAGTGGACGCCATGTCGCATTTTGGGAGCCCCTGATGTGCCTAAATAGTGGAAACCCGCCCACAATTGACTACATTTTGAAAACTAGACCCCTCAAGGATTTTATCAAGGGGTATAGTGTACATTTTGAACCCAGAGGTACAACAGAATTTGATAACATTAGGTCATCATATTGAATAAGCTGTCATTAGTCTTGAACGCAAGTGCTCGCTACTTGAGTTTGCATCGGGTACTTTGTATGCACCATGTATCACGGGTGCTCGAGTGACATGTTCGAGTTCCTGCCACGCATGTTTCACGGTTGTTAGACACATAAAAAAAAACATGCGGGGATCGCTCGTGCATGGCAGGTGATCCCAGCAACTTTTTTTTGGCCGCGAAGCATATGGGGCAGAGACTCAAGCATGTCACTCAAGCACCCGCGATTCTCAGCGCATACCTGAGCACCCGATGCAAACTCAAGTAGCGAGCACTTGCGCTCAACACTGGTCGCCATATCGTCATCATTTTTTTTTCTGTACTTTTGAAAAAATCCCAACACTAACCCTAATACAACCCCAACCCTAACCCTAAACCTAGCCTAACCCTAGCCCAACCCTAACCCTAGCACAACCGTAACCCCAACCCTGATACAACACCAACCCTAGCACAACCCTAACCCTAGAGTTTATTTTTTTACGCCGTTCCTCGTGTGGTATTAGACAACTTTATTCTTCGGGTCAGTGTGATTACAGTGATACCAGATTCATATCGGGTTTTTATGATTGACAGCTGTCACACGCTAAAAGACGCTTTTTTTTTGCAAAGACTAGGTTTTGCATCGCCATATTTTGAGAGCTATAATTTTTCCATATTTTGGCCGAGAGAATCGTGTGATGGCTTGTTTTTTGCGGGATGACTTGACGTTTTTATTGGTACCATTTTCGGGCATGTGACTTTTTTATCGCTTTCTATTCCGATTTTTGTGAGGCAGAATAAACAAAAACCAGCAATTCCGGAATTGTTTTTTTTTTTATGCCATTCCACGTGTGGTAAAATTGATAAGGCAGCTTTATTCTTCGGGTCAGTACATTTACAACAGTATCGCATTTATATTTTTTTTATGTTTTGGCGCTTTTACACAATAAAAACTATTTTCTAGGAAAAATAATTCTTTTGTATCGCTTTATTCTGAGAGCTATAACTTTTTTATTTTTCGGATGATGGTGGCTTGTTTTTTGCGGGACAAGATGACGTTTTCAGTGGTATCATTTATATTTACATTCATCTTTTTGATCGCGTGTTATTCCATTTTTTGTTTGGTGGTATGATGATAAAGCGTTGTTTTTGGCTTCGTTTTTTAATTATTTTTTTTTACCATGTTCACTAAGGGGTTAACTAGTGGGACAGTTTTATAGATCAGGTCATTCTGGATGCGGCAATACCAAATATGTGTACTTTTATTGTTTTTTTTTTTTTCATAATAAATAAATATTATGGGTACAATATATTTTTATTTTTTGGGGATTATTTTTTTCATTTTTTTTAGATTTTTACAATTTTTTTTTTTCACTTTTTTTATTTTTACACTATGTCCCACTATGAGACTTTCACTTTTTGCAGCATGATCGGCTGTATAGCATAGAGAGCAGCAGCTCCCTATGCAGCCTGTCAGCTCCGCACACCGGGGAGACATTACTTTGGTCATGCACTGTGCCTGACCAAAATAACTTCCTACCTCCTGGTGACCCGGATGTTGTCATGACGACATCGGGTCGTCATGACAACATCTGGGAGCCGCCGCAGACATCGCTGGAGGCTGGAGAGGAGGTAAGTATCAGCGCTTACCTCCCCCCCTGCCCCCGCAATACTGCGATCGACTTAGATTGCAGCATTGCGGGGGTTAATGTGTCGGGACTGCTCCCTGCAAATAGAACCGGGTGTCAGTTGTGTGCGGACGATCGCATTATGCGTAATAGTACGTAGCTGGTCCATAAGTCCCAGGGCACAGCTACGTATTATTACGGACGTCGTCGGAAAGGGGTTAATATATAAAAAATAATTAATCCGATCAGTAAACAGCGTAATGAGAAAAAAATTCTAAATGCCAGAATTACGTTTTTTTGGTAGCCCCAACATTGCAATAAAATGCAATAACGGGTGATCAAAACATCGTATCTACCCCAAATGGTATCAATAAAAAAGTCAGCTTGGCGCGCAAAAAATAAGCCCTCACCCGGCCTCAGATCACGGAAAATGGAGATGCTGCGGGTCTCGGAAATGGCGCTTTTTTTTTTAGCAAACTTTGGATTTTTTTTCACGACTTAAATAAAAAAGAACCTATACATGTTTGGTATCTACTAACTTGTAATGACCTGGGGAATCATATTGGCAGGTCAGTTTTAGCATTCAGTGATTGTGGTAAAAAAAAAAAAAAGAAAAACAACTGTGGAATTGCACTTTTTTGCAATTTCACCACACTTTAAATTTTTTTCCCGTTTTTCAGTACACGAAATGGTAAAACCAGTGATGTCGTTCCAAAGTACAACTTGTCCCGCAAAAAGTCCTCACACGGCCATATTGACCAAAATAATAAAAAAAGTTATGGCTCTGGGTAGAAGGGGAGCAAAAAACGAAAACGCAAAAACGGAAAATGCTCCGATCATAAAGGGGTTAATATATTTCTCCGAATGGTCATAAATGTATCTGAGTAACAGAAAAAACCCAAAAACATAGCTTAAAGTTATGACATAATACTTGCCATTTGCATTCTTATTATAGTGCCGGCTTTTTAAGCATGTTTTCTCTGAAGTGCCCCATCATTTTAGAGTAAAACGTACATGGCTGAAATAACACAGAATGTCTGATATATGCTCCCGGAGGTTTGGGCAGCATGAACTGGTTAATGACAGTGGCTGTATGTTTAGAGTTGTTGTCCTGCTACAGAATAAATTTGGAGCCAATCGGAAGCCTCCCTGATATCTATCACAAAATAAGTAAGTATCTGTCTGAATTTCTCAACATGGAAAATACCAAGAAATCGGCAACAATGAGGAATGTGGACTCAGTGGTTGGCCAAGGAAACTGAGTGGAACAGATGAAATCGGAAGATGTCCAGCCGTGCCATCAGCTCAGAACTGGCAGCGACCAGTGAGACCCAGCTACATCCAGCTACTGTTTGGAGACGTCTGGCTAGAAGTGGTTTTCATAGAAGAATTGCATCCAAAAAGCAATGACTTTTACATGGAAACAAGGCCAAGTGACTCAACTGTGCACAAAACCATAAAAACTGGGGTTCAGAAAAATGGCACCAGGTGCCTTAGTCTGATGAGACAAAATGTGAGATATTTGGATGTAACAGAAGGCAGTTTATTTGCTGTAGGGCTTTAAAGTGGTACAATAACGAAAGTCTTCAGAAGTGCATTGGCTTATTTGTTACATCTTTTTTTGTCTCCAGCTCCTTCACTATTGTATCCCTCTGCTCTGTGTGAAATGGAGGGTCCTTCAGTGCTGCCATGCGACTACTGTAAACTACATTTCCCACAAGAGGGACAGAGCTGACAGGAAGAGACATGGTTAAATCCATAGTTAGGAATTAGTTTGTTATTAAGTATTAATATTTATGAACAGGTATATTAATAAATGTATTTTTATGTGTCCCCATCACCCATTCTTAATGGAAGAATTCTACATGTTATTCAGATTTATTTCCCCTGTGTCTTCTCCTATCTGATGCTTTAGTGGTCGGTACTTCTGTGGTTGCGGAGCTGCATTTATCGCACAGCCAACAGCATAGTTGGATAAGATGATAGATGTTCCTCGTAGTGCCCATGTTCTCCATGTGCAGTGAGGAGGGCATCATTGCATCTCATTGAATGGTACTAAGTGGATAGAAGAATAGCTGGCATCTACTGAGCGTGTGTGACCTGTCATGAAAGAACTAGAGGACTTATTCATGGGCAACCAGGTAAGCAAAAACCTCTGACATGCTGATTTTTCAGGGGTGATACCTGGAGCAGAAGCCACTTTTGGAAATTGATTGCATTCAACGAGTTTATTTATTTTAGGGTTTTAAACCACTGAACTATGATTGATATTGAGGGGATAATCCTTTAATGGTGTCCTCAATGCAGAGAAATACAGGCAGATACTTAGTTATTATGCAATACCATATGATAGGCTCCAAATGTATTCTGCAGCAGGACTACGACCGCAAACATACAGCCAATGTCATTAAGAACTATCTTCAGTGTAAATTAGAACAATGGGTCATATAACTGATGATATGGCTCCAACAGAGTCCTGATCTTAACATCATCAAATCTGTCTGGGGTTACATGAAGAAACAGAATGATTTGCGCAAGCCTGCAGCCACAGAAGATCTCCAAGATGTTTGGAACAACCTCCTTGCCAAGTTTTTTCAAAAACTGTATGCAAATATACCTAGAAGAATTGATTAATAATAATCTTTATTTTTATATAGCGCCAACATATTCCGCAGCGCTTTACATACATTATCATCGCTGTCCCCATTGGGGCTCACAATCTACCTTCCCTATCAGGATGTCTTTGGAGTTTGGGAGGAAACTGGAGAACCCGGAGGAAACCCACACAAACACGGGGAGAACATACAAACTCCTTGCAGATGTTGTCCTTGCTGGGACCCCAGCACTGCAAGGCTTCAGTGCTAACCATGAGCCACCATGCTGCCCTCTGTTTTGAAGGTAATGGGCGGTCACCAAATATTCATTTGATTTAGATGTTTGTATGTGATGTCTACTTTCACTGACAGTTAAGAATGGATCAATCATGGAACCCGTGATATGGCCATTTCTCCTTGAGACATTTTTCAATATGACAACACCAGGTTGCAGGTTGCTCCTGCTACTGTGAGCAACCTGCATTGCATGAACATGCCACAATGGCGATCTCCAGGGTCTCCAGATTAGTCTCCCATCGAGCACATTCGGGACATCATTGGTCGGCACTTGCAAAGGGAATTGCCAGCAGCGGATCTTGATGATTTCAATGCACAATGCATTCCTCAGACATCCATTAAGAACCATTGATAGCAGCAAAGGCATGTAAGTTTGGGGATTTCTGCAAGTGGCACTTATTCTTGATACTGAACAAATCAAGATGTTTTAAAAATTTTACTTCCAGTTTTTCATCATTTACATGTCATCAATATGTCTGTCAATCCCGTGATGTCCATAATTCCAGGATTTTCCTTCTTGGTGTTGCAATTTGAATATTGAAGATAAGGCTTACTACGTCACTGTTTGAATCTGTACATAGTGGGTGGCGATGCTGTTGCAGACCACCAATATTTAACCCCTTTACCCCGAAGATTGTTTGCACGTTAACCCCTTTACCCCCGAGGGTGGTTTGCACGTTAATGACCGGGCCAATTTTTACAATTCTGACCACTGTCACTTTATGAGGTAATTACTCTGGAACGCTTCAACGGATCCCCCTGATTCTGAGATTGTTTTTTCGGGACATATTGTACTTCATCATAGTGGTAAAAAATTTTTCGATATGACTTGCTCTTATTTGTGAAAAAATCAGAAATTTGGCAAAAAGTTTGCAATTTGCAAATTTTGAATTTTCAAGCCCTTAAATCAGAGAGTCATGTCACACAAAATAGTTAATAAATAACATTTCCCACATGTCTACTTTACATCAGCACAATTTTGTAACCAAAATTTTTTTGTGTTCGGAAGTTATAAGGATTAAAAGTTGACCAGCGATTTCTCATTTTTCCAACTAAATTTACAAAACCATTTTTTTAGGGAACACATCATATTTGAAGGGACTTTGAGGGGTCTATATGACAGAAAATATTGAAAAGTGACACCACTCTAAAAACTGAACCCCTTAAGGTGCTCAAAACCACATGCAAGAAGTTTATTAACTCTTCAGGTGCTTCACAGAAATTTTTGTAATGTGAAAGGAAAAAATAAACATTTAACTTTTTTTCACAAAAATGTTACTTTAGACACACTAGTCGCCATATTGTCATAATTTTTTTTTTCTTTACTTTTGAAAAAATCCCAACCCTAACACAACCATAACCTTAACACAACCCTAATCCTAACCGTAACCCTAACACTACCACAACCCTAACCATAACACAATCCTAACCCTAACACAACCCTAACACAACCCTACCCCTAACCCTAATCCTAACCCTTAAAACAACCCTAACCCTAACAAAGCCCTACCCCTAACCTTAGCCCTAACACAACTCTAATCCTAACCCTAATCCTACCCTAACACAACCCTAACACTAACTCAACCCTAACCCTAACACAACCCTAACCCTATCCCGAGGGATCCATTCACTATAATGAGGCAGCAGAGTTACTCTGGACTCCATCTGGCCTCTGTTCAGCGGTGTCCTTTTTTTCAGAGGTCCACAAAACTGTGGCCAATGGACCCAGGCCAGACGACGCCCACGGTGCCTCCATCTGCCTCATTACAGAGACTCTTCTGCCGGGGGTTCCATCTGAATCATGTATTTCAGAGATTTACACGGAAACCCTGGTGTAAGTGACTCGTCCCCTGGGCCGTGGGGTACCCGGAACCGGGCTTCTGTATGATGCTGGGGGTAGTAGTGGCAACCCAATCCCGTGGCTCAGGGTGGTCAGACCAAATGGTGGCAGTCTATTTATCAGTGTTTTGTGAATGTCCGACTACGCCACCCGTGGATTGCGGTCAGGGATAACCGCCGCTGCAAGGCAGACCACTGAGGCTGGTGTTGGTGTGCAGCACAGAGGTAGAATAACTCCCCATGGGAAGAGTGTGGCCTCAGGGCAGTGTAGGTGAATGCTGGGGGTGATAGTGCAGGCCGCAATAGTAAGAGTTCAGAGTCCGCTTCAAACAGTCCAGGGTCTTTATTGCAGATGTTAATACTGACTCAACAGGAGTACCGGTTAGGAGTGGGCCTGGGTATCTGAGAGCATTCGGGCGAGCCCCACTGGTCAGGGTGAGTGTGTAGGCCTACCGTTCTCTCTATGCTCTTTCTGACTATCCCCCTCTTCGTGGTGTAATAGCCCACGTCCCTGAGCTGGCCGTGTACTTTGCCTGTATGGCTTGTGACTCAGGCCTTAGGTACCTTTTGCTTTCTCCTGCTGTACTGGTCCCTCTGTGTGGCGGAGCCTCCAGGCTTCTTAGGCCAAGGGACCTGAAATCCCTCGCGGGTTGGTTCTCTGCTGCTGGGCTTGCAACCCTGACAGCCTCGGACCCCAATGTCCGGTGGTGATTCTCTCAGCCAGGACCGGCTCTCGTCACCTCTGTCCCTGGCTCGCAGTCTCTCCTCTGCCTCACGGACTCCTCAGCTGCTGCTGACCTGTCCCTTCCTCTAAGGAACCCTTCTGGTCACTTCAGAAGTGGGTTCTGGTCTCTCTAACCCTGCCCCAGTTCCAGCTTTTATAGGGGCAGCCTGCTCCCCCTACTGGCCTGAGACAGGAGGTGCTGCATGATAATGGTCCCTGACCAGGGAACCTCCCTCCTGCTCTCAGACACAGCCTTTAATATTTGTGGCATCCAGGCCTGGGGTGACACATAAGCGTTCAGTGGAGAGGGCAGAGTAGATGTGAGCAGAGCCTTACTGTGATCTTTGGGAGGCAGAATGAACAAATCAGTAGCAGATGAAGAATTGGTTTTATTTATTTTTTACGCTGTTCCTCATGCGGTATAAGTGATTAGACTTGATTCTTCGGGTTGGTGCCATTATAGTGATACCAGATTTATATCGGGTTTTTATGATTGACAGCTGTCACACACTAAAAAACCCTTTTTCCTTGCAAAGACTAGTTTTTGCATCGTCATATTTTGAGAGCTATAGTTTTTCCATATTTCGGCTGACAGACTCTTGTAAGGGCTTTGTTTTTTGCGGGACAAGTTGACGTTTTTATTGGTGCCATTTTCGGGCACGTGACATTTTTTGATCGCTTTCTATTCCGATATTTGGGAGGCAGAATAAACAAAAACCAGCAATTCAGGAATTGTTTTTATTTTTTTTTATATGCTGTTCCTCAAGGGGTCAAATTGATAAGGCAGCTTTATTCTTCAGGTCAGCACATTTACAGCGATACCACATTTATATTGTTTTTTTATATTTTGGCGCTTTTACACAATAAAAACTATTTTATAGAAAAAAAATACCCTAAGTTTAATAGGAAATGACAGCTGCTACTGATGACATTTTTATGTAGATAGGGAGGAGGAGCTAGAGGCAGAGCTCCACCCACTCGTATATACATAAAATCTCATCAGTTGCAGCTGTTCATCTCCTATCTCAGTAATGGGGAAGTCTGTCTCCACTGAATACTGATTTTACCTCAGAATTGAGAATTTTTCTCATAAGACATATTACAAAGTTGCTTATTTTCGCATGCACTATTGATTTATGAAATAATAATTAAAATGATGGTTACGCTTTGACGTAAAGGGTAGACAGGACATCCACTTGAATTAAAGTATAAAATCTTATTATTTTTAAAACTCCATTAAAAGGTATAAAAAGACATGCCACATAGATAACAGACTGATGTGTGTCTCGCGTGTAACGTGCCCTTAGTCATAGCCTAAAATAAGCTAGACTCACAGCGATGAGGGAAGCGAGTTTGAGGTTCTTGTGAAAGCAAAGTCTTGTGGAATAAAATGATTATTAGAGGAAGATGAGAATTTTAATTTTTTAATTCCCCTGAGATTAAGTTTTGGGGAGGTATGTTTGGCTAGATAGTATAATGGGGCATTATTTTGTTCACATTGGAATTTATTGCCGAAAGCAAAGTCAAATAACGTTTTTATGGATTAAACTCTTTCTTCCCAAATAATGGTCCTTTTTGGAGTCTTGAAGGATTTTTTTTTCTTTTTAGTTTGTTGTCATGTAATTAAAATAAGACTTTCATGAGTTGCCAGCCTCACTGTTGATGTAGCAGACACAATCAAGTTGCAGACTTGCTCATATTTTCTGTCATGAATTCTTTGGCTATGGGATATTAGTCTTCTCTGTTTTTAAAGCCAATGTAAACTACACCTTAAAAAATCCAAACCAGGGAGCCAAGATCATGATTGCAATGTACTGTTAAATAATCTAGCTAGATTATCAAGATTTTCTGCCTGAAAGGATTTTCAATACATAAGTGGTTACGAGGACATGACAACTGAGGGCTGATTTGATTCATCCAGGCCCACTAGATTTTTTCTTAATATAGGGAAGAATGTTAGCTCTACACACAATAGAATTTAGATATAAGAAAATTGTGTAAGGCCTCCTTCACACATCCATGTTTCTGGTATGTGTGGCATCCATTTTTTTAATGCTTACAACAGGAACCCATTATAACCTATGGTGCTAAGCAAATTTCCATTTTTTTCACGGACTGCATGTCCATGCAAAACACACGGAGACATGTTTGTTTTCCTCAGGCAGCACAGATGACAGGGGTCAAAACAAGTCTATGGGTACAACATGTGTGCCATCCATGAGCTGTCTGGGTTTAACATTGCAAAATATAGGAAAAGCTTTGTCATTTATTCCTTTCTTTATCCATATCGGGAAAAAATACTGACACACTGATGGTAAGAAAGAACAGACAGATGACACACTGATCCAAAACAGTGATGACACAGGTACCATCTTTTCATGTACATTTTTAAACTCGAACGTGTGAAGGAGGCGTCAATTGGCTCTGTTCGTGGTTGCCTGGCAGCTCTAAATAGGACGTCCATGGACATGCATTGCACTAACTATTCTGTCTTTCACTTCTGAGTGGAACCCTGGCCTTGATACTTCAACAGTTGTACAGGAATGTGGGCTTACTCTGGGGCCCTGGATTGAGCCCACGAGTAGTTGCTGGAGCAGGTGGGTGGGAATGGTTAGATATCCTGGTCAGAACCAGGAGATACAGTTAAAGGACAAAATTCTTAGGCTGAAGAACAGTCAGAAAACGAGCCGAGATCTTAAATAATCACTAGAACTAAAGGAGCAAAGGACAGGGGTGTTGACCATAGAAAGCAAAACTTATAACTGGCAATGTGGAACAAGGACTCGGGTTAACATTGAGAGCAGCCCCAACCAAGGCTCACAGAAGTAGATAATTTAGAACCAAAAGCAAGGAATTAACATCCAACTGAATATCACCACTAGTCCCAGAGAATTAAACAGCATTGTCGTTTTGATACCCTCACTTTAGCATATAAAAAAATCACTCCTATTCTCATCCAGAAAAGTTGGACTAGTGCAATCCATATGCTTTACCTTTTGTCATGCCGTTTTCTTGACTCGGGTCCGTATGCAATGCGTTTTTTACATAATCCCTTACATAGAGTATTATATTTTGTCCACTACTTTTTCATGGATGACCTTTCCTTAGGACAGGTTATCAATGTCTGATTGGCCCAACACCCGGCACCCCCGCCGATCAGCTATTATCGCTGTCAGCCAGAAGTACTTACATTGAATAGGAGACGGATATGCAGTACCAATCCCCGGCCACTACAAGTATACGGAAAGCTCAGCAAGTAGGCACTTCCAGCGGGGAAGCTGATCGGCGGTGGGGCCAGGTGTGGATCCCCGGCTGATCAGAAATTGATGACCTATCCCAAGGAAAGGTCATAAATGTTAAAGTAGTGGACAACCTCTTTAAAGATTGCTTAACTAGTTTTGTAAACTATCTTATATAAAGATATAGATAGATAGATGATAGAAAGATATTAGATATATAATAGCTAGATAATAAATGGGTAGATAGATAATTTCACAACCCCCTACATATTTTAAAATTTCACCCTTTTGTGCCTTCCATATGGAGTTTATAGTTTATAAATTAAAAAAGACTACATGTGGTCCCCCTATTTTATGAAGCCAGCAAAAATAAAGCAGACAGCTGTGAGCTGATATTATCAGGCTGGGAAGGTCCATGGTTATTGAGCCATTCCCAGCCTAAAAATACCAGCCCTCAGCTGCCTCAAAAGTAGAGCATCACATGAGATGCTCCAAGTCTGGCGCTTTGCCTTCGCTCTTTCGGATTGCCCTGGTGCATTGGCAATTGGGATAATGGGGCTTGGGGTTGATGTCAGCTATGAATTATCCAAAAACACAGTTGACATCAAGCCTTGGGTTTAGTAATGGAGAGGTGTCTATTAGACACCCCCATTACTAACCCAGTACTAAAAAGGAAAAAACACATACACGCAAAAATAGTTTATTTGAAAAACACAATCCGACTTTTTCCTTAGTTCACCAATTTCTTTTAAAGCAAAAATAAACCCATGCAGGTCCGACGTAGTCCACAAATGGAAACCTGAAAACAAAAAGAGAGAAATAAAAACAAGACACTGTCCCTTGTTCACCATATTTATTATAAAATTCACCAAAGTTCACCAATTTATTATTAAAAAAAAAAAAAGGTCCTACGCAGATCTGAAGTAGTCCAGGGCTTCCCACCCAATGTTCTCCAATTCAGTTGTGCAAAACCTATGGAGCCGCAAAATGAGGCTTTTAGTAACAACCACTCATGGCTCACACTGAACTCCACGAGACCCGGTAACTGCGAAGTGCAGTAACTGTACTGACGCCACCGCTCTTCACAGTCTTTGGGCATCGCAGAGCGCAGCTTGACCTGGCGACTCTGATGAGCGGTGACATCAGTAACGTTACTGATCTTCGTCTGCACCTGCCCTAATAGATACGCGGCTGGTCTGATCATATACTTTCTTAGTAGAAAAACATCAAAACATCAAAACTGAAGTCTTAAATTCCACTATGCAGTTCTCTGATTATTCTACCTCTACATTTAACCGGTTCCCGACCGCCCACTGTACATAAACGTCTGCGCTGCCTGGGCTCTGTGCAGCGCGGACGTTTAAAAACGGTGGGTGGTCTCGCAGCGCTCAGGACCCCCAGGGTCCTGCAAGCGCTGCGATTCCGGTGCAGAGCGTTAGCTCTGACAGGGAACATCATCGGGACCGGATTGGATCAGGTCCCAGTGATGTTAACCCTTTGCTGTCTTCTATATGCTGCGATCTATAGTGATAGCGGCATATAGGAGACAGCAGGAGGAGAGGGGGTCGTCTTACTTACCTCCGAAGACCTCCGATTCCTTCTAGGACCTGGGGTTGCTATGGCAGCTGGAGGTCACATGACCGCCTCCAGCTCTGCCATATATGGTGTCCTGTCTGGCTCAGCCTACAAGCTGAGCCAGACAGGAGACTCTGACTGAAACAGGGAAGATCCCATGTAATGTAATGTAATATATGTCTATTACATTACATGAGATCAGTGATCAGAAAAATAAAAATTAATGTCCCATACAGGGACTAAGTAAAAATGTAAAAAAAAGTAAAAAAAAAAGTTTTTAAACTGTTAAAAAAAAAAAAAAAAAAAAATCACAAAATAAATAAAAATAAATAAATAAAATATTAAACCAATAAATCCGTATATTTTTACAAAACCAAAAAAAAAACACATATTTGGTATCGTTGCATCCAAAACAACCCGAGCTATAAAACTGTCACACTAATTAACTCCTTCTGTGCACACCGTAATAAAAATAAATAAAAAACGGAGCAAAAAAATATGCTTTTTCATCATATCGCCAAACAAAAAGTGGAAAAAAAATGCGATCAAAAAGCAAAATAGAAATAAAAATGGTACAGCTGAAAATGTCATCTTGTTCCGCAAAAAACAAGCTGCCATACAGCTCCATCAGTCGAAAAATAAAAGTTATAGTGCTCAGAATAAAGCAATGCAAAAAAAATATTTTTTTCTATAAATTTGTTTTATTGTGTAAAAGCGCCAAAACATAAAAAAAATTACAGTAAGTGTAGTATCGCTGTAAACGTAATGACCCGAAGAATAACGCTGCCTGATCACTTTTACCACACGCAGAACGGCATAAAAAAAAACCTCAAAGAACAATTCCTGAATTGTTTTTTGTTAATTTTACCTCCCAAAAAACGGAATAGAAAGCGATCAAAAAATGTCACGTACCCAAAAATGGTACCAATAAAAATGTCAACTCGTCCCGCAAAAAACAAGCCATCACATGACTGTCGGCCGAAATATGGAAAAATTATAGCTCTCAAAATATGGTGATGCAAAAACTAGATTTTGCAAAAAAAAGCGTCTTAGTGTGTGACAGCTGTCAGTCATAAAAACCTGATATAAATCTGGTATCTCTGTAATCGCACCGACCCGAAGAATAAAGTAATCTCATCACTTATACCGCACGAGGAACGGCGTAAAAAATAAATAAAACCAATTCTTCACCTGCTACTGATTTGTTTATTATGTCTCCGAAAGATCGCAGTAAGGCTCTGCTCACATTTATCCTGCGCTCTGCGCTGAGCACTTACACCAGAGTTTCCGTGTAAATCTCTGAAATACGTGATTCAGCCAGAACCCATGACGGAAGATTCCCTGTAATGAGGCAGATATAGGCCACTGTGGACGCCGTCTAGCCTGGGATCCCACGGTGTCATTTGTTTTAGGCGTGCATAAAAGTGCGGTTGGCCAGTTTTGTGCACTTCTGAAAAAAAGGACACCGCTAAACAGAGGCCAGACGGAGTCCAGAGTAACTCTGCTGCCTCATTACAGTGAATGGATCCCGCAGGGGTTTCATCTGAATTACATCACTTGGAAATTTAGATGGAAGCCCCGATGTAAGTGCTCAGCCTAGAGCGCCGGATAAATGTTACGTAAAATGTTCCCAATAAAAGCTTCAACTCAGTCCTCAAAAAAATCTAGTCCCCACTCAGGTCCGTTATCTGTTAAAAATATAAGGGACTTCCAAGTTACAGGTAGCAGAAAGGCTATGGAAAAGCGAAATGGCCCTTATCCCCCAAAAGAAATTCAGAAAATTTTGTGCTCCCTAATCCAAATGCCTATTCTACAATAATTTGTTCTCCAATTGTCAAATAGCACTCCGTCCCCCCCAGATCTCGCCGTATGGCTGATCGGTACTATACAGCCACATATGGGGTATTGCCACTTTTAGAAGAAATTGTGTGACACATTTTGGCACCATTTTTACCCATTGCCCTGTGTGAAAATGTAAAATCTGAGGGTAAAACATTTTTTTGTGGTAAAAATCTAATTATGCTTTTTTCACTGCCCAATGGTATAAATTTAAAAATTAAAAAATACTCACTACTTCCCTAGATGAATTCCTTGAGAGGTGTAGTTTACAAAATGGGGTCACTTGTGGGGGTTTCTGCTGTTTCGGCATATCAGCGACTCTTCAAATGTGACATGGTGTCTGCCACCTATCCCAGCCAACATAGCGCTCCTTTCTCTTCCGAACCCTGCCGTACACCAAAGCAGTGGTTTTCCCTGACATATGGGGTATCGGCGTACGCAGGAGAAATTGCACAACAAATTTCATGGTGCAATTTTTCCTATTACCCTTATGATAATGCAAAATTAAGGGATGAAAAACGTTTTTGTGGGAAAAATGTGAAAATTTTATTTTCACAGCTCAATTTTATAAACTTCTGTGAAGCACCTTGGGGTTCAAGGTGCTCACCACACATCTAGATAAGTTCCCTAAGGGGTCTAGTTTCCAAAATGGTGTCACTTGTGGGGGGTTTCCACTGTTTAGGCACATCAGGAGCTCTCCAAATGCAACATGGCGTCTGCTAATTATTCAGACAAATTTTATATTCAAAAAGTCTAATGGCGCTCCTTCCCTTCTGAACCCTGCAGTGCGCCCAAACAGTGGTTTTCCCTCATATATGGGGTATCAGCACGCTCAAGAGAAATTGCACAAAAAAATTTGGGGTCCATTTTTTCCTGTTACCCCTGTAAAAATAGAAAAAATTGGGTCTAAAGTAACATTTTTGTGAAAAAAGTTAAATGTTAATTTTTTTCTTCCACATTCCAAAAATTCCTGTGAAGCACCTGAAGGGTTAATAAAGTTCTTGAATGTGGTTTTGAGCACCTTGAGGGGTGCAGTTTTTAGAATGGTGTCACTTTTGGGTATTTTCTATCAAAGACCCCTCAAAGTGACTTCAAATATGATGTGGTCCCTAAAAAAATGTTTTTGTAAATTTTGTTGGAAAAATGAGAAATCGCTGGTCAACTTTTAACCCTTATAGCTCCCTAACAAAAAAAAATTTTGGTTCCAAAATTGTGCTGATGTAAAGTATACATGTGGGAAATGTTATTTATTAACTATTTTGTGTGACATATCTCTCTGATTTAAGGGCATGAAAATTCAAAGTTAGAAAATTGCAAAATTTTCAAAATTTTCGCCAAATTTCTGATTTTTTCACAAATAAACGTAAGTTATATCGAAGAAATTTTACCAGTATCATGAAGTACAATATGTCACGAAAAAACAATCTCAGAATCAGGGGAATACGTTGAAGCGTTCCAGAGTAATTGCTTCATAAAGTGACAGTGGTCAGAATTGAAAAAATTGGCCCGGTCACGAAGGCAAAAACAGGCTCTGGTGCGAAGTGGTTAATAATCAATTTTTAATGGTGACCTTTGTTAATGAAGGGATACCTAACATGTTTTTTAAATGTTTCGTTTCTCTTCTTAAATAAAAAAAAATAACAATTTTTTTTAATAATCGTGTTTATCTTTTTCACATGTTTTTTTCATTTTAGATCTTTAATATTACTTTTTAAAGAAATATCTTCATGTGTGAAACAGATATGACTTACTAGAAGTTCACTAAGGACTACTCTGGAGCCTGTCCCCTAAAAATTCCTAAAAGTTATGACATGTCATAGAATGTCCAAGTGCTGAGACCCCCTAATGAAAAAAGGTGAGCGCTGTGTTTCCTCAGTGTATCGCTGGTGGGTGTGGACCCACTGCGACATGGGCTGGGCTTATCCTGGAGGGGCATGACTAAGTGTCTTCACTAGATCCCTTTATGGTGAGAATAGGCTGGACCACTGGTAGATACCAGGTACCACTCCGGGGCAGCTGGATCAGAGATTCGGGAGTATGAGGTACAGGTGGATGAAGGCAAAGGCGTGGTCAGACAATCCGAGGTCAGGGCAGGCAGCACAGGTTTAATATATATAGCCGAAGTCAGGAGCAGAGAGATCAGGATTAACGTGAAGGTAAGATGGGTCAATAACAAATGAAGCAAAACAGGAATAGACTAATAAAGGAACTGAGCTACTGAGAACCTAAGTTCAGGCAAGGAATCAAGGGTGTAGTCGCCTGATATATCACCTGCTGGCCTGTTGATAGCCCGGGGAAAGAGATCTCTGCAGGTCTGGATGGATACAAATTCCTGTATGTTTCACAAATAGCAGGGCTGGAAGTGCAGCACAAGGCAGCTCAGATCAATGGTCAGGTACTGGGTGGAGCAGAGCAAAACAAATGGTAAGTAGGGCAGTGCTTATGTGGCACCCCCAGGGGTCCGGTTGCCACAGTGGCATTGCCTCCCTCACAAGAGGTGATGCCATGCCTGGAAGCAAGCAGAGGTCCCCTAGTCAGGTATACTAGCATGCAACACTTTCCTGGCTCCAGACCAGCAAGGGGAGCTCCTCCCCTTAGCAACTGGAATCTGGAGGCGGGGTTAGAGTTAGTGAGAGGAGTTGAATACAGGACAGCGACGAGGAAAGACCTGGGGAGTGGAGCTGCACGGCAGTTCACCCCAGAGAGGAGCATAGAAGAACCAGACACTGGAGTCCAAGGTTGTGGGGCACTGAAGGCCCAGCAGCAGAAACCGGAGGGCAGGAGACTGCAGGTCTCCTGGCTCCATCAGACGCCCGGAGGCTCAGCAGCACATAGGGCACAGTACCGCCACGTGGTAGCGACACTCCAGGAAGGCCCGAGCTACCTGCCATACGGGTGAGCACAAAGACGTTTTACTCAGGGACGAGGGCCACAGCACAGCTATAAGCAGCAGGGCCAGAGAGATTAGCGCAAAGGGAAGGCCTCCAACTTCACCTGGCGAGGTGGATTCCCAACTTACTTCCAGGCCGCCCGGACCTCTGCTACCAGCTAGTACCTGTGCCCCGGTCTGCCTAACTACGGCAAGTAAAGATAAGAGGAAGCCGCCATTAAGTTGGGGAGTGATTATTAACTGCGCCATCCCCTGCACTACACTGTACAGCAACATCTATAACATCACCATTTCCTGCCCTGGAGCTAAGCTCTGCCTGTGGAGAGCTGAACCAACTCTGCTGCATCATCAGCAGCTCCAGAGGATCTGCACCGCAGCGGCGGCTCCATATAGCCGCATACCACAGGTGGCGTCACGAACATTATATATAGAAACTCTATTCCCTTTTCTTTAAAACCCCCTTTATTGACCGCCCTGGGTCACGGACCGGGTTACCGCCAGTGTGACATCCCCCAGCATCGACCGGCCCGGCTACCGAGTACCCCATGGCCCAGGGGGCGCGTCACTTAGAATGTGTGCGAGTGGACGTCATAATAGTACCACCCCACCTTACACCCCCTTCTTTTTTGGCCAGACCAACAGAGAAATTTTTCAAGGACTGTAGTGGTGCAGATATTCTCTGCAGGCTCCCAAGATCTCTCCTCCAGACCAGAGCCCTCCTAATCGCTTAAATAGAATGTCTTCCCTTGGACCCTTTTAGAATCAAGAATGTCTTTGACCTCAAACACATCCGAAGGCCCCTAAGGAACGGAAGTAGAGGCAGGAGTATGGACCTTGGGGAAGTGATTAAAGACCACTGGCTTTAGGAGCAAGACATGAAAGGCATTTGTGATCCGTAGAGTCACAGAGATTACGTTTCCTGAGGATTTTGTATCGACCGAGGTACCGGGGTTGAATATTTCAGGATTATAGACAGACTTTATCTCCAGGATGATACTGAAGTGGCGAACCTCTCTTCTTGTCTTCATGAGCCTTCATCCGAGACATGGCCTTAAGGAGAAAAGCCAGGATCTGCTGCCAGATCTGGAGGAAGTCGTCATATGAAGTATCAGCTGCTGGCTCCCCGGAGGAAGCAGACATAGGAGACATAAGAGGTCTGCTACATCCTGCTTGTGGTTTGGTAATCTGACCTGGTGTTGGTAAGGCCTGTTTCTTTTCTGTGATGTTGTTTGAATTCATGTACTTTTGTGAGCCGTTTAGTTTTAGAGTAGGACTCGCAAGTATGAGGATCCTTGACGGGGGTTGCGAGCTTGCGTATTTTGGCCAAAATATCGACCAATAACTCATGTAATGTATTTATCTTGTACGTTATTTTTCATCTTTTTATTGCACATTTTTAATTTTTTGTAGGATGCAGACTGGCCTTTTAGTGTTGGTTTGGTGAATTGGGGCATCTGTCTTGTGGGGTGCACGTGTATAGTGCTGGGCAGCCTGCTTGATTTAAAATTATGGGCGTCATTAATAGGCTGTAAGCCAAACACTGTGTATCACACCTATCTGTGTGACTGGGGTCCTATGCAAGCCTCATTTGTGTGCATTTGTAATACTATACAGCCACTCACATATCTGCCAATTCATGGAGGGGATGGCTGTCACATCAGTATTTTGCACCTGTGCTGTCCCTGCCTTTATCATGGAGGTTTGCTGCGTCCTGCTTGTGCTTTGGTAATCTGACCTGGTGTTGGTAAGGCCTGTTTCTTTTCTGTGATGAGTTGACACCAAAGCTGGTCCCCGAGCTTGCTAGCCTGGTGGCCAGATGTACAGTACAGACCAAAAGTTTGGACACACCTTCTCATTTAAAGATTTTTCTGTATTTTCATGACTATGAAAATTGTACATTCACACTGAAGGCATCAAAACTATGAATTAACACATGTGGAATTATATACTTAACAAAAAAGTGTGAAACAACTGAAAATATGTCTTATATTCTAGGTTCTTCAAAGTAGCCACCTTTTGCTTTGATGACTGCTTTGCACACTCTTGGCATTCTCTTGATGCGCTTCAAGAGGTAGTCACCGGAAATAGTCTTCCAACAACAAGGAGTTCCCAGAGATGCTTAGCACTTGTTGGCCCTTTTGCCTTCACTCTGCGGTCCAGCTCACCCCAAACCATCTCGATTGGGTTCAGGTCTGGTGATTGTGGAGGCCATGTCATCTGGCGTAGCACCCAATCACTCTCCTTCTTGGTCAGATAGCCCTTACACAGCCTGGAGGGGTGTTTGGGGTCATTGTCCTGTTGAAAAATAAATGATGGTCCAACTAAACGCAAACCGGATGGAATAGCATGCCGCTGCAAGATGCTGTGGTAGCCATGCTGGTTCAGTATGCCTTCAATTTTGAATAAATCCCCAACAGTGTCACCAGCAAAGCACCCCCACACCATCACACCTCCTCCTCCATGCTTCACGGTGGGAACCAGGCATGTAGAGTCCATCCGTTCACCTTTTCTGCGTCGCACAAAGACACGGTGGTTGGAACCAAAAATCTCAAATTTGGACTCATCAGACCAAAGCACAGATTTCCACGGGTCTAATGTCCATTCCTTGTGTTCTTTAGCCCAAACAAGTCTCTTCTGCTTGTTGCCTGTCCTTGGCAGTGGTTTCCTAGCAGCTATTTTACCATGAAGGCCTGCTGCTCAAAGTCTCCTCTTAACAGTTGTTGTAGAGATGTGTCTGCTGCTAGAACTCTGTGTGGCATTGACCTGGTCTCTAATCTGAGCTGATGTTAACTTGCGATTTCTGAGGCTGGTGACTCGGATAAACTTATCCTCAGAAGTAGAGGTGACTCTTGATCTTCCTTTCCTGGGGCGGTCCTCATGTGAGCCAGTTTCTTTGTAGCGCTTGATGGTTTTTGCAACTGCACTTGGGGACACTTTCAAAGTTTTCCCAATTGTTTGGACTGACTGACCTTCATTTCTTAAAGTAATGATGGCCACTCGTTTTTCTTTACTTAGCTGCTTTTTTCTTGCCATAATACAAATTCTAACAGTCTATTCAGTAGGACTATCAGCTGTGTATCCACCAGACTTCTGCACAACTCGACTGATGGTCCCAACCCCATTTATAAGGCAAGAAATCCCACTTATTAAACGTGACAGAGCACACCTGTGAAGTGAAAACCATTTCTGGTGACTACCTCTTGAAGCTCATCAAGAGAATGCCAAGAGTGTGCAAAGCAGTCATCAAACAAAAGGTGGCTACTTTGAAGAACCTAGAATATAAGACATATTTTCAGTTGTTTCACACTCTTTTGTTAAGTATATAATTCCACATGTGTTAATTCATAGCTCTGATGCCTTCAGTGTGAATGTACAATTTTCATAGTTATGAAAATACAGAAAAATCTTTAAATGAGAAGGTGTGTCCAAACTTTTGGTCTGTACTGTATAAGGGCATCCAGAGAAGATGGTAGATCCCAGCCTGCTAACTCATCCTTGATATGGCCGGATAGGCCTTGCCAGAAGGCCGCCAATAGGGCTTCTTCATTCCAAGCCAGCTCCGCAGACAAAGTACGGAAGCGTAAGACATACTGGGCCACGGTGTCTGTGCTCTGCCTTAAGGACAAAATGGACAAAGCAGCTGAGGAGGTGCAACCTGGAACCTTGAATACTGCATGGCACATCTCCAGGAAATTCCCAACATCATGGGTCTCTGGACCACCGCTCTCCGAAATAGGGTTTGCCCAGGCCAGGGCTTGTCAGGACAGCAAAGAGACCATAAACGCTATCTTGGTCTGGTCCAAAAGACAGAGTTGAGCGTGGAGTATGAAGTGGATCTGACACCGATTAATGAGACCGCGGCTCTCCTTGGGGTATCCATCTTAACAGGATGGAAATGGGAGGTGGAGCTTAGCAGTTCCACCAAAAGCTGGAGAATTAGGCTGTTGCATCTGAGAAGCTGACTGTCCAAAGGAGGGTTGGCCAGACATAGTAGAAGCAAAAGACAAGGAGGAATTTGCAGGGGACTGATCCTGCAGCTGGGTTGTCACCATAATGATGGCCTGCATAAGCTGGTCCTTATGTTCACGCTGAGAGCAAACCTCCTCGTACAGTACTTGTACCCTAAACTTTGGGTTCTTGGGTCTCGATTTGTCTGTGGGATCCATGGCATGGCCTTAACTCACTGTAAAGCTGCTGGGTATGAACCCATTGTGCCATGGGCAGGGCTTACACTGTAGGAGCGTGACTAAGAGTCGTCATTAGATCCCCTGATGGTGAGGATAGGCTGAGCCGCAGGTAGACACCAGGTACCAATCAAGGGCAGTCCCCAGGAATGCAGCCGCTGACCGAAGGGTCAGATACTCAAGTACGAGGTACAGGTGTATCAAGGCAAAAATGTGGTCAGACAATCTGAGGTCAGGGCAGGCAGCACAAGTTCAATATACACTGCTCAAAAAAATAAAGGGAACACTTAAACAACACAATGCAACTCCAAGTCAATAACACTTCTGTTAAATCTACCTGTCCAGTTATGAAGCAACACTTATTGTGAATTCAATTTCTCCTGCTGTTGTGCAAATGGAACAGACAACTGGTAGAAATGATAGGCAATTAGCAAGATACCCCCTATAAAGAAGTGGTTCTGCAGGTGGTGACCACAGACCATTTCTCTATTCTCATCCTTTTTGGCTGTTGTTTTGGTCACTTTTTCATTTTGCCATTGCTCTCACCCCTAGACGTACAGTAGCATGAGGCGGTGTCTGCAGTACAACCCACAGAAGTTGCTCAGGTAGTGCAGTTCATCCAGGATGGCACATCAGTGCGAGCTGTGGCAAGAAGGGTAGCTGTGTCTGTCAACACAGTGTCCAGAGCATGGAGCAGATACCAGGAGATGTGGAGGGAGCCATAGGTGGGCAACAACCCAGCAGCAGGACCGTTACCTCCTCCTTTGTGCAAGGAGGAACAGGAGGAACACTGCCAGGGCCCTGCAAAATGGCCTCCAGCAGGCCACAAATGTGCATCTGTTTGCACAAATGGTTAGAAACCGACTCCATGAGGGTGGTATGAGGGTCCGACGTTCACAGATGGGGGTTGTGCTCACAGCCCAACACCGTGCAGGACGCTTGGCATTTGCCACAGAACACCAGGATTGGCAAAGTCACCACTGGTGCCCTGTGCTCTTCACACATGAAAGCAGGTTCACACTGAGCACATGTGACAGACGTGACAGAGTCTGGAGATGCCATGGAGAGCGATCTGCTGCCTGCAACATCCTTCAGCATGACCGCTTTGGCGATGGGTCAGTAATGGTGTGGGGTGACATTTCTTTGGAGGGCCGCACAGTCCTCCATGTGCTCACCAGAGGTAACCTTACTGCCATTAGGTACCGAGATGAGATCCTCAGACCCCTTGTGAGACCATATGCTGGTGCGGTTGGCCCTCGGTTCCTCCTAATACAGGACAATGCCAGACCTCATGTGGCTGGAATGTGTCAGCAGTTCCTGCAAGATGAAGCCATTGAAGCTATGGACTGGCCCGCCTGTTCCCCAGACCTGAATCCGACTGAGCACATCTGGGACATCATGTCTCACTCCATCCACCAACATCACGTTGCACCACAGACTGTCCAGGAGTTGGCGGATGCTTTAGTCCAGGTCTGGGAGGAGATCCCACAGGAGACCATCTGCAACTTCATCAGGAGCATGCCCAGGTGTTGTAGGGAAGTCATACAGGCACGTGGAGGCCACACACAATACGAAGCCTCATTTTGACTTGTTTTAAGGACATTACATTAAAGTTGGATCAGCCTGTAGTCTGTTTTTCCACTTTAATTTTGGGGGTGACTCCAAATCCAGGCCTCCATTGGTTAATAAATTTGATTTCCATGGATGATTTTCATGTGAAACAAAGTATTCAATGAGAATATTTCATTCATTCAGATCTAAGATGTGTTATTTGAGTGTTCCCTTTATTTTTTGAGCAGTGTATATTGCCAAAGTCAGGAGCAGAGAGATCAGGAAAAACGTGAAAGCAAGCTAAGTAAATAACAGGTGACACAAAGCAGGAATAGGCCAATACAGGAACTAGAGATTGAGCTACTAAGAACCTCAGATCATGCGAGAAAGGTGGAGTTGTAGGATATATCACCTGCTGGCAGGTGATAGGCCGGGGAAGCAGATCTCTGCTGGACAGGATGGATACAAATTCCTGCAGAGATCGGTCATGACTCACAAACAGGAGAGTTAGAAGTTCAGCACAAGGCAGCTCAGAGCATGGTTAGGTACTAGGTAGAGCAAAGCGAAACACGCGTTGAGTAGGGCAGCGCTTAGAAGGTGTGCCAGTGGCCAGTGTAACACTCATCTTTGATCGGAATTGATGGTCTCTCCTTGGAGTGCCAAATTGAAAACGAACAAGCATGTCTCTGTGTCACCCTGGCCTGGATGCCACAAATGTATAATAAAGCTTTGTCTGAGAGCAAGGGGGAGGTTCTCTGGTCAGGGACCATTAGCATGCAGCACCTCCTGTCCCAGGCCAGTAGGGGAAGCAGGCTGCCCCTATAAAAGCTGGAACTGGGGGCAGGGTTAGAGAGTTCTGGATGACCTGTCTCTGGAGTGAGAGGTGTCCCAGAGAAGGGAGAGCCAGTTCAGCTGAGGCTGAGGAGGACGAGTGGCAGCAGAGTAGCCACGAGCTAGGGACGGAAGGCGAGGGAAGCCTGTCCTAGCTGAGAGAGAAACTGAACTACCGGACTTTGGTGTCCGAGAGACCCAAGTTGCAAGCCATACGGGCGAGAAGACACGGTGAGCTCAGGAACGTGGGCTGTTACACCACAAGGAGGGAAATAGCCAGAAAGAGCGCAGAGAGTACGGTAGGCCTTCACCCTCACCAGGGCCAGCTTCCCACTTGTTCTCAGACATCCAGGCCCCCTCCTAGCCGGGACTGTTCTTGGGTCGTCTCACCTGCTCTAATAAAAACCCTGAACTGTTTAAGAGGCCTCCGTTTCCTGGCTATTGCGGTCGGAATCATCCCCTCCATCATCCATCTATATACTGCCCTGGGGCCATACTCCTCCCGTGGGGAGTTGTACTATTCAGTGCTGCACATTTACATTTGCCCCAGCGGTCTGCACTGCAGCGGCGGTTAACCCTGACCACAATCCACGGGTGGCGTAGTCGGACATTTAAAACCCTACAAATAGACTGCCACAACATTTGGTCTGACCACCCTGAGCCACGGATCAGGTTGCCACTACTACCCCCATTATTGCCCTGTTGCCCGGCTCTGAGTGCCCCAAGGCCCAGGGGGGCGAGTCAGCTTTGGCGTTGTCGGCAGGATTCTGAGCAACCCGCCACAAACGGGTACTGCGTGCCTGAAAAGACCGTGTGCGTACCTTGGGAAGGAGGTTTTCCGTCACCCAGAGCCGTTTCCCGCCATTTTCAGCCGTTTCCCGCCATCTTCAGCCGTTTTCCCGCCATCGGACGCCATCTGCAGGACGCGGCGCGGGAAGAAGAAGGGCGTGGACGTCCAAACCGCGCGAGACCTGAAGCTCCACCCTACGCACCGACGCTGCGCAAGATCCTGGAAGGGAGAGAGAGAGACGCTGACGTCACCAGGACGCGACGCAAGGTCCTCGACCGGAGCAGCACCAGCGGAGCCGCGGCCTACAGAAGAGGATCGTCGGAAGGTAGGCCATGCTTAACTAGGGGGGGGAGGAAGATGACGGACGTGGAGGGACCTTCTACCACCAGCGTGGCTGCAGCAGCGGTGATGCCGTTCTCTATGCCCTACATCCCCGGAGCAGCCTGGCTGCCGCAATACTTAGGGGAATCCCATACATTGACTGACTTCAAAGAAAGACTGCACAGTTTATTTAAAGTTTATCCCCTGACAGAAGAACAGAAAGTGAGCATTCTGACGGGGCAGGTAACCGGTGCAGCCCAGCGGGAGGTGAAATCCTGGTCAGATGAGGAGAAAAGGACAGTAAAGGACATTCTGACCCGGCTGCGGAGTACCTTTGATACCCGTACCTCAGCAGAGATTAAAATGTGGTTCTATGGCTGTAAGCAGCGAGCCCAGGATAGTATCAGAGACTATGCTTTGAACCTGCAAGAAGCCCTGAGAGCTATCAAACAAGCTGACCCTGGTAGCGTGCAGGACACCGATAAGCTGTTAACTGACCAGTTCATAGAAGGTCTGCTGTCCAGCGCCCACAGGACCCAGCTGCGCCTCATGGCCCTGCAGAACCCCGATTTGACTTTTGCGCAGTTCAAGGATAGGGCCATCCGGGTGCTCCGAGAACCCCCACCAAGTGGCGCTGTAACTTCCCAGCGCCCTGCCATTACTTACCACCAGGGGGCGGCACCCTATCCTGCAGGCCTTGTGGGGGCTGATGCGCAGGTCTCAAGCCCATCCCCGCCTGCAGACCTGCACCATCAGGTCCAGGAACTAACCAGAATTGTTGCTGCATTGACCAGGACCGTACAGTCGTTACAGGTGGACCCGTCAGGACCCATCAAGCTGGCTTCCAGTCCGGAGGATGTCTCGTGGCGTCGACAGAGGAGGATCCCGCCGTTCAGAGGGAGGCCCGCTGACTGCTACACTGAGGATGGACAGCTGATTTGCCGCCGTTGCAGTCAGCCAGGACACATAGCAAGGTACTGTACTTTAAATGGGTCCGACCTGGGGCAGAGGGCCAACCCCCAGGCATAAGGTCATCAGGCCCGTCTAATTGGCATGATAAGTACGTGGGGGGACGACCGGTCTTACCTGTAGTGCTGGACTGTATCCCCATGACTACACTGCTGGACACCGGGTCTCAAGTGACTACCATCCCCTACGTACTTTTCAAGCGGTACTGGAATGACGCGGATATAACCCGTTATCCAGACGATGACTTAAGCATCATCGCCAGCAATGGCCAACCTGTGCCGCAAGTGGGGTTCAGAGAGATGACCATCAAGATTGGTAAGGTTGAACTGCCGGCACAGGGAGTGATCATTGTGGACATTGATCGCCGTGAGAGTCACCCTAAAATAACTGTGGGTACTAACGTGATTGAAAACTGTCTTTCAGAAGTAATTATGATTTTGCAGCAGGTGGCGATGAATGCTAGTTCCAGCCAACAGAGTCCTCAAAGAGATAAAGGCTCTGATGATACGGCAGCAGGTAGAACTGTCTGGTGGTGAGATCGGTAGCGTAAGATTGAGTGACCCATTCCCCATTTCCATGCCTCCCAAAAGTAAAATGATGATCTGGTGTCGGACTGCAATCGGGTTGAGAGGCAGAGACTACCAAGCCATGGTAGAAACCGTGTACTCAGACAGCAGGCCCACCATTTTGACAGCCCGGAGGGTGGTTGATGTCCGTCATGGGAGGGTGCCCGTTCGCATTCTCAACATTGGGGAGAGGGAGGTACACTTACCCAGGTACGCTACACTTGCCAAACTGTTTGCTGTTGAACACAAAGCTATCAGGGCCGTGGAACCTTTGCCTCCATCTCCACAGGCGGAGGGTAATGGCTCCCAGAAACAAAAGGAGGACTGGTGCCAGGAACTCCATGTGGGTGCTGACTCCACTCCCCTGCACCAAAAACAAGGAGTCTACCGGGTGGTACAGGAGTACGAGAGAATCTTTAGTAAGCACCCGCTAGACTTCGGCAGAGTAAGAGGGATAGAACACAACATCCCCAGGGGGAGCCACCCACCAATAAAAGAGAGACACAGACCTGTACCCCCTGAACATTATCAGAACGCAAAGGGCATGCTGAGAGAAATGAAAGAAGCTGGGGTCATTAGAGATAGATGGAGCCCCTGGCCAGCTCCCTTAGTTTTGGTAAAAAAGAAAGACCGTACCATGAGAATGTGCGTGGACTATAGAAAGGTCAATCGTATCACCCATAAAGACGCGTATCCGCTACCTAGGATAGAGGAGTCTTTAGCAGCCCTAAAATCAGCTAACTTCTTCTCTACTTTGGATCTTACTAGCGGGTACTGGCAGGTTCCTGTGGCAGAGGCTGACAAGGAGAAGACCGCCTTCACCACCCCGATGGGACTGAGCGAGTTCAATTGTATGCCCTTCGGGCTCTGCAATGCACCAGGGACCTTCTAGAGGCTGATGGAATGCTGTCTAGGGCACCGAAACTTCGAGACGGTCCTCCTTTACCTGGACGACGTGATCGTCTATTCGAAGACCTACGAGGACCATGTAAAGCACCTGGCCGAGGTGTTCGAAGCCCTGGCAGGCTATGGCCTGAAGGTGAAATCATCAAAGTGTCACCTGTTGAAACCGAAGGTCCAGTACCTAGGGCACGTGGTGAGTGCAGAGGGAGTAGCCCTGATCCTTACAAAGTGACGGCCATCAAAAGCTGGCCAAGCCCCTCTAACATCAAAGAAGTGAGGCAATTCCTCGGGTTGGTAGGCTACTACCGAAGGTTCATCCTCGGGTTCACTAAGATGGCAGCCCCTATGCAGGACCTCCTGATAGGACAGTCTAAGTCCAGAAGCCAAAAGCCACCCTTCAAGTGGGACAAGCCGGAAGAGGAGTCCTTCCGCCAGTTGAAGATGGCCCTCACAGGGGATGAGATTCTGGCCTACCCCGATTATAGCCAGCCTTTTATCCTCCACACGGATGCCAGTAATGTGGGGCTGGGAGCCGTACTATCACAAAATCAACAGGGCAGAGAAAGGGTCATCGCGTACGCCAGCTGGAAGCTGAGACCCACCGAGAGAAACCCGGAGAATTACAGCTCTTTCAAGCTAGAATTCTTGGCAGTGGTGTGGGCCGTAACGGAGAGTTTCAAGCATTAACTGGCCTCTGCGAAGTTCACTGTGTATGTAAGGTGCCCCAGCGAGGTAGTCGTGGGCGAACTGTAGTCCCCACTCGCTATGGCACCATACAGACAATACGTGTCCTCCCTCTGAAGTGTGGCTGTGTATGTAGTGCTGTTCACTTACTTCAAGCCATCCAATCGCGGCTGTCTCCAGGCATTTTTCTTCTGGGACCAGGGCAGCAATAATTTCAGAGGACACGAGGTTCTTAACCAGAACTTGGACTTTACTTGGGGAAGAGGAATATGTACAATATTTACAGGCAGATATAATGGATAAGGCCCGACAGGTTATCATCTCTCTCACAGGCACTGACAACATCTTCAGCCCTGGTTCCCCCTGTAAGTGAAGCATCTCTTGTGACTATCTCTAGTCCACGAGACTCTTCTGTAACAACAACAGTGATCTGGATCTGATATCTCCCCCACGTCTTAGCCTAGAGTCCTATTTAACTTCCTCTGCTTCCTGCAGACTAGAAGTGCCCCGGGTCCTCAATACTTCTCTGTTGAGTTTCTCCGGCCAGCTAACAGGACTCTTGCTCTAGCGTAGGGAGACTTTCACACTGGTGATCCCACTGTCTGAGGGTATGGAGCTCCCGTCTACCCTAGCAGCCACTTATATTCAGGCTGCCCGCACGATTCCCCGTACTGTCTCTTAATGGCCTCTGGACACTAAAACCGAGGCTTTTTGTCAATGTGCCCACCCCCTGTGAGCTGTCATCACACAGCATTAACTCACCACTGCCTGCAACCCTGCTAGCAGACTCAACCTGACATCTGCACTCAGAACAGTGGCATCTTGTGGCCGTTTACAGGTACTGCAGCCCACAACGAATTATGCCAGGAACAAGCTCTATATCACTCAAGGCTTGATCCGGGCACTAAGTTCCCCCTCTAGTCTACTAACTGGACCACTAAAGCTAACCCCCTTAGCTTGGTCTACCACAGAGAGGGAGGTCTGACCTCAGGGACACTTCCTTTAACTATCTCAGTACCAAGGGAAGGCTATGCCCTTCCCCACTATTACATGTACACGGACAACAATCCGTTAACGCATCTGGACAATGCTAGACTTGGTGCCCTAGAGCAGCGGTGGATGGCCCGGCTAGCAAATTATGACTTCACCATCAAATACCAGGCAGGCCAAGCCAATGCTAATACAGATGCCCTATCGAGAATGCCCCACTTGCCCGACAAGGGAGAAGATCCGGACGAGCTGGAGGAAGTAGAGCTCCCTGCATTCCACCGGTATGGGGCCACTCAATACTCCCACCGCGTGAAGGAGGAAGACTTAACCATCATGATCAATACCCTACCTCACCACAGCTGGGCCGAGACCCAAGATAGTGACCCTGCAATCCGCATGGTGAAAGACCTGCTGACCCGAGAAGACGCCCGTCTAGATCCAGATGCTCCAGAGGAAGCCAAGCAGCTATGGAAAGAGAAGAGCAGGCTGTTCCTCTATGAAGGTAAGCTGTGCAGAAGACTCGTCAACCACCGGACGCACGAGCTGACCTGGCAAGTCGTGGTCCCAAGGCGAGATGCAGCTATGGTCCTGGAGGCTTACCATGACAGAGCGGGGCACTTCGGCTGGAAGAAACTGGAGTTCCTGCTAAGAGGACGGTTCTTCTGGATCGGCATGAGAGGGGCTGTAGAGAAGTGGTGCAGAGACTGTGGCCCTTGTAATCTACGGAGGAAGGACCGCACCAGCCAGAAGACACCCTTGAGGCCCATAGTCACCAAGCAGCCTCTTGAGCTGGTAGCTCTGGATCATGTCAAATTGGCTCCAAGCCGGTCAGGATACGTTTATGCCCTGACAATCGTGGACCACTATTCCCGATTTCTAGTGGTGGTCCCTGTAAAAGACTTGACAGCTCAAACGGCGGCCAGAGCCTTCCAGCAACACTTCTGCCACCCACACGGGTATCCGGAACAGGTCCTGACAGACCAGGGTCCAGCGTTCGAGGCTGAAATCTTCCAAGAGTTCTGCAACCTCTATGGCTGTAAGAAGATTCGGCCTTACCACCCACAAACCAATGGGATGTGTGAGAAAATGAACAATATAATCATTGATCTCCTGAAGACGTTGCCCCTGGAGGAAAGCAGCCTGTGGCCAGAAAAACTGCCGGACCTGATAGACTTATACAACCATATCCCGGTGAATGCTACAAACTGCACCACGGCTTACCTGATGCGAGCCAGACCAGGTAAGCTGCCCATAGACCTGGAGATGGGAGTCCTAACACCCGAGGACACCTCCCCAGATGCGGACTGGGATACGGAAAGGCGACTGCAGTACAAGAAGGTACAGGAAAGTGTGGAGAAGAGCCTGGCCCAGGCGAGAGAAAAACAAGAGAGGCTCTTCAACCAACACGCCCCTGCTGGTCCCCTAGAACCTGGTGAGCAGGTCCTGAAGCGAAAAAGAAGGCTACACAAGCTGGACGACCAGTGGGAAAGCGAACCCTACACAGTACTGCAGTCTGATCACGACAACCCGAAGGTGTGCGTGGTCACTAAGGATGGAGGAGAAACCACTAGTACCGTCTCCAGAGACCACCTAAAAAGGTGCCCCGAGCAACTACGGAATGCAGAAGAGGATCAAAGTGACCTTGAACCCGCAGAGGACAAGGAAGAAATGATCAGCACCGTTCTTGGAGAGTTCCCCCGGACCTGGACTCGGATAAAACGATGCCATAGTGGTACCCGTCCTGCATTTCCTGCAACCAACTCAGCAGCAACCTACACCAGAGCGGGAAAGTGAAGAAGAACAAGCAGCTCCAGAGGCAGAAGAGCCTGTACCAGCAGCCCAGGAGAATCAACCATCTGCTGACAGTGAACCTGCCATGCCTGCGGTAAGCCAGAGGACCCGCGGACAGCTTCCTGCCCTGCCTGTAAGTCTAGCCAGTGATTGCACCCCGAGCGCTTGTGAGAAAAGCCAGGTTAGACCACCACCAGACAGTGGGTTACGTAGGTCAACCCGGAGCACTAAGAGGCAAATACCAGCTCGCTGGAGAGTGTAGGGTGTGATACCGAATGTAAATAACCTACAAAATGTTGAATTGTTTAAAATGTAATCGCATGACCAGTAACTACGCGTTTTCTCAGTTTCTTTCAGTTAATACATGGACTAACAGGTTATGAACTGTGAGTAACCGAGACTTTCCTGTAAATACGTTTGGAGCTTAACCAACGGAAGGAATAAGGACTGTCTAAGACTTGGGGCCACGGCAGACCCCCCCACCTGGTTAAAGCTCCCCGTTGTTGTTGGTGAAATGGACACCCGGTCACAGACCACACTGTGACCTTAAGAACTCAACCTGTGCGTCGTTTGCTTTTACTTGCCTAATAATGTTTTTATGGTCATGCATATTACTTGTTTCTTGTTTAGTCCCGGAGTACTAAATTTTACTAGCGGGGAATGTGTCACCCTGGCCTGGATGCCACAAATGTATAATAAAGCTTTGTCTGAGAGCAAGGGGGAGGTTCTCTGGTCAGGGACCATTAGCATGCAGCACCTCCTGTTCCAGGCCAGTAGGGGAAGCAGGCTGCCCCTATAAAAGCTGGAACTGGGGGCAGGGTTAGAGAGTTCTGGATGACCTGTCTCTGGAGTGAGAGGTGTCCCAGAGAAGGGAGAGCCAGTTCAGCTGAGGCTGAGGAGGACGAGTGGCAGCAGAGTAGCCACGAGCCAGGGACGGAAGGCGAGGGAAGCCTGTCCTAGCTGAGAGAGAAACTGAACTACCGGACTTTGGTGTCCGAGGGACCCAAGTTGCAAGCCATACGGGCGAGAAGACACGGTGAGCTCAGGAACGTGGGCTGTTACACCACAAGGAGGGAAATAGCCAGAAAGAGCGCAGAGAGTACGGTAGGCCTTCACCCTCACCAGGGCCAGCTTCCCACTTGTTCTCAGACATCCAGGCCCCCTCCTAGCCGGGACTGTTCTTGGGTCGTCTCACCTGCTCTAATAAAGACCCTGAACTGTTTAAGAGGCCTCCGTTTCCTGGCTATTGCGGTCGGAATCATCCCCTCCATCATCCATCTATATACTGCCCTGGGGCCATACTCCTCCCGTGGGGAGTTGTACTATTCAGTGCTGCACATTTACATTTGCCCCAGCGGTCTGCACTGCAGCGGCGGTTAACCCTGACCACAATCCACGGGTGGCGTAGTCGGACATTTAAAACCCTACAAATAGACTGCCACAACATTTGGTCTGACCACCCTGAGCCACGGACCGGGTTGCCACTACTATCCCCATTATTGCCCTGTTGCTCGGCTCCAAGTGCCCTACGGCCCAGGGGGGTGAGTCATCTCTAAGATCTGTAAATCCATGCATCGATATCCCCACCTTTCCGAGGAGTGACAAGCAGAGCCGATCACAGCCAAAGAGACACAGAGCTCAGCTGAGCGTTCTTGCTTCATGTTTTTAGTGGGTAATTGGGGTTTAAGCACCCAGACCACCACTGATCAAAACTTATGACATCAATGCATGTTAGGAATTTAACAAAATGAGATTTACACTTCAAAATTATTAATCTTATGGAACTATGGGACTAGAATACCCAGAGAGGTTGTCAAAATTAGGCCTATTTACGTTGGAAAAGAGAAGGCTTAGAGGAGACCTCATAAACATGTATAAATACATCAGGGGGCAGTACAGAGATCTGTCCCATGACCTGTTTATACCAAGGATGGTGACAAAGACGAGGGGGCACACTATGCGTCTGGAGGAAAGGAGGTTCCTGCACCAGCATAGAAGGGGATTCTTTACGCTCAGAGCCGTGAGACTCTGGAACTCTCTGGGAGAGGAAGTGGTGATGTCCAACTCACTTAATGAGTTCAAGAGAGGTCTGGACGCCTTTCTTGAGAACAATAAAATTACATCTTATGCTTAGTGATAGTTAATTAATCCAGAGATTTAATCTGACTGCCAGATTGGAGTCGGGAAGTGAATTTTTCCTCAATGATGTAAATTGGTCTATACCGCATGGTTTTTTTTTTGCCTTCCCCTGGATCAACGCTGCGGAATAGCTGCAGTGCACAAGAAATAGGCTGAACTGGATGGACGCTTGTCTTTTTTCAGCCTTATAAACTATGTAACTATGTAGCCAGGCTAAGGATGACTGGGCAATAGGAACCATCCTCCCTTGTTAAATTGCTATTGATCTTGGCATCATAAGTGTTTTGCCTCAATCTCTGTAATCAGAGATTTACACACACAAGATGGATTACAATTACTATGCAGCTATCAGAGCTATGCCTTGTAACAAGCCTCACATTGTATGTGTCCATTCAAACCATCAGGAATTGACAAGTAAAGTAGATTAGAAAATTGCATAACTTTTCAATGTACAGAAAATATGAATTTTGTGCTGCAACATGAATAACCCCTTAAAGAGGTTGTCCAGGCTAATCCTATTGGTGACCTATGCTTAGAATGGATCATGTCTGCACAAAATATGGCCCACGGGTTTGTTGAGGCAGGACATTGGCTTCCTTCGTTGTATATTCAAATGTATTTGCTTCTTTCAGACACAATTACAATCATCGTGTCTGAGCTACATGGAAACAAAAGGGATGGGAATGACCCCAATAAGAGCAGATGTCACCTATAAGGTACCTGGATGTAAATGTTTATTGGCGATCCTGTCTGCATCATTTCCTGTATGATCCAAAGTCTGATGATGGCTAGCAACAACAAATCCCAGTATCTCCTTACCATTGTTAAGGATATACTGGGAAATGTAGGTTCAAGCAATACAATTATACATGGGGCTGACCTGAAATTACAATTGATCGCTGTACTAAGCTTGTTGCTGTATATATGTACTGATGATATTTCTGACGCTGCATTCATGTACTGACGGTGTTTCTGGCGCTTCATTCATGTACTAACGGTCTTTCTTCATCCATGTAGTGCATGTAGCAATCCATAACGGGCTTCATGGCTATGCTAAATCTTAAAAATCCTCAAAAGTTAGAGATGAGGAGGATTTGGCGAGTTTCTGCTCCAAAAACTCAGTTTAAGTTAGAGTTGTGTTCACACTGAATTTTTTAGAGCACAAACTGAGCATAAATTCTCCAAATCCTCCTCAAATACTGAAAACTTGGTTCTGGTGACGTATTAATGTACTGATGGTGGTTCTGGTGATGTATTCATGTAAGTACTCCTATAAAAAAGATTTTGCAGCCATTGGAATTGGTTCAGTATAGCAATTTCACCATTGGACCAAAAAATGCTGTTCACCTCTGGAAAAAATCATCAATGTCAGATCAGTGGAAGTTTAACACCCAGCACCCTCACCACCCATCAGCTGTTATCTGCTCAGACGGCAGCCAGGTGTAGACAATAAATGTAGCTGAATATCTTAGCTCCATTCACTTTGTAGTGGCCCCTGCCAAGAACTGCAGATCAAATCCTATTATCTAAAATAGGGTGTTGGACCCCCACCAGTCTGAAAGTACAGCAAAGTACTGTAATGCACATGACGCGCCCCCTGGGCCGTGGAGTACTCGGTGCCGGGCCGGTCGTTGCTAGGGAAAATGTCACAGTGGCGGTTACCCGGTCCGTGACCCAGGGCGGTCAATAAAAGGGGATATTTACAGGGGAATTAAAGTTTTTATATACAGTTCGTGACGCCACCTGTGGTATGCGGCTATATGGAGCCGCCGCTGTGCGACCTGCCCCCTCCACCTCCTGGTAGATTCGGGCGTATGGGTGACCTCCAGCACTACCCGTACCCCTGGGGGGGTGTCTCTCTCTCTCTCTCTCAGCTCCTGCTCCCTCTACTTCTCCTCTCAGACTGTCTCTGGCTCTCCACTCTCTAGAATGTTCCACCCTCTTTTTATATCACTTCCTTCAATGCTCCCCTGATCTTCTTCCTCCACCCACACCCACTACATGGTTCCCCCTACTTTGGTTCCCCCCACTCCAGCCAGGGACAGGGCTCAGCAGGGAAGCGATGCATCTTGCCCCTCCTGCTGGTCTGGAGTAGTGTAGTGTTGGATGCAGGTGTTAGGGTCCCGGGCAGTACTCCTTCCTTACCTGAGAGTGAAATACCACACTTCTGGGTGAGATGCAGTACCTCTGTGGCGACGGAACCCCCAGGGGCGCCACACACATGCGCCGGGAGAGGCCAAAAAGTGCCGATGAGCAAAGTACGCCTGCAAAGGAGCGCGATTGGGGGACACTGTGTGAATGACATAGAATGCGTCATCCACATGAAGCAGGGCAGGAGGACGACGATTGCGTCAAGAGAGGAGGCGCTGAAGCAAGATCAGTGACGTCCATCGAACCAGACCACGCTGTATGGGGAGATTAGAAAAGGTATTTTTTGTGTTATGCAGAGGGGATTGGAGACTTATATACAGCTTACTAGAATGCTATAAAAGAGGCCTTAAAGATGGTGTCCGTGGTTTATATTGAGAAAGCAAGTTAGTTCTGGTGAGGTTATTCGGCACCAAACAACAATCTTTCTATTTAAGGACTCCCTTATATGAGCTCAACACGTTACATCAGATAAAAAGTGATATTCTGCGGCATGCTTCAATGAAAATTGGTATTGTAAGTAGAGAAAAGTGGCACTCACCAGTCCGTAAAAAAAAAAATAGTCCTTTATTCAAAAACCCGGGACTCACTCCCTGCTACCTCTGCATACCTTATCGATGTCCTAGATTTTGGAATAAAGGACTATGGTTTTTACAGACTGGTGAGTGCCGCTTTTCTCTACTTACAATACAAATTTATATTGAGAAAATCTGGTGACAGGTTCCCTTTAAAGCAAACATAAAGGGGTGGATGCATGCTGGGAACAGGTTAACATGACCTCAATTTCTGCTCATGCTAGGTGAATAAGGACTATTACAATCTGGAATACATTTTGGTATTTTTATTATGTCTTTAAATTAAATGGAATGGCTAAAAGCGTGGGAAAAATCACTATCGTAAATTAAATCCACATGATTGGATAATTACTTGGCAAGCAACCTCCATGAGTACAATGATTGAACAACAAAGAATTTCTGTAAAATGATGCATACTCGTAGATTGTAATAAACTGATGAACATTATTTCTTGAGCAATTCTGTTAATTAATCAATTATCCATGTGCAATGCATTTGAAGAAAACCAAGATTTCTTAGCTAATGTTTAATAAACACAGTAGGAAAATCCAAAATTGAAATCTAACTTTGCTATGCTGTGATGAATTATGTCTTATTCACTGGGGTATGGGTGTTTTTCAATGTTCACTAAATAGGTTATATTTCCTAGCCATTTGCAAAGACGTAAAAAGTATTATACACACGAACCCGTTACCATGAAAATGCAGTTCAAACTGCAGGTACTATGTTATAGAGCTGGGGGAGCTGAGGAGATTGATATATACAGAAAACATTCAGTACAACCTGTGCTTTTATCACTTTAAGGGGTATTCTCAAATTGTCTCTTGAGCAGCTCTGAGCCATACAGTCTCCATACAGTCTCCTTACTTCCATTCATGATCTTTACACCACGGGAAGAGTTGTCAGAAATCAGTAACATAATAATATGTAGGTAAATGGCAAAGACAGTCTTCAAAATGATACAACACAGCTTGACCACTGTTTGGATTTGGCAAAGGATTTGTTCCTGTCAGAGGGCAGTTGTAATTATCTGGGCATTTAGTAGGCTCATGGTACTGTGGCGCCCCTGAGTGTTCAGTTGCCACAGAGGTACGGCATCTCACCCAGAGGTGTGGTGTCTCCTTCTCTCAGGTAAGGAGGGAGTGCTGCCCGGAACCCCAACACCCGCATTCAACACTACACTACTCCAGTCCGGCTGGAAGGGCAAGATGCATTGTGTTCCTGCTGAGCCCTGTCCCTGGCTGGAGTGGGGGGAACCAAAGAGAGGGGGAACCAGTAGTGGGTGTGGGTGGAGGATGTAGGGTAGGGGAGCACCATTATAGGAGGTATATAAAGGGAAGCCATCTTACAGTGGCAGTGAAGAGTAGGACAGTGAGACAGAGAAGTCAGTGAATGGAGAGGAGGGGAGCAGAGTCTCTTCAGGAGCTCTGCTCCATGTGTGGGGCCTAGCAATAGAGGCCCAGGAGGGGAGCAGAGGAGAAAGGCTCTGTTTTACAGATGGGATCCCAGGGGTTACGGTGAGAGCAGGACGGCACCCGTACGCCCCGAATCAGCCAGGTGTCAGAGGGATCAGGCCGCAGGAGGGGAACCGGTCCCTGGACCAGCCGTGTTACTCCAGGTCTCGACTGGAAAAACCGGAGGCTTCTGCACTTCCATGGTGCAGTCGCCATAGTCTCACCCTAGTCACCGTGAAGGGCATCAAGTAGGTCTGGAAACTCCAGGTTGCCCAGAGGGACTTCAGAGCACCCGATTGGGACTGTGTGTGGGAAGCGCAGGGCAGGAGGGAGAAGACCCAGCGCGACAAGTCGGTCTAGTAAGGAACATAAAGAAAGCGGGGTTCCGTCAAGCGCTCCTGATATATTTGAGAAAGTGCTGAACCCCTGGTCTGGTGGACGCAGTGCGACGCGGAGGCTGACACTCGTACAGTGTACCTGAGAACCTTGAACAAGAACTGTGAGTAAAACTCGGATGACTGCACTGCACTGCCTCTGTCAGTTATTTCCGCTGCGCCATCTCTCCTGCACCACAAGCCCCAGCATCACCACCATTTGCACCTACACTGCCCCAGGGCTCGCTCCGCCTGTGGGGAGCGAAAACATCCCAGCTGCCATCCCATCACCCCCGGAGGTCTGCAGCAGCGCTGGTAACCATTACCGGAAACCACAGGTGGCGTCACGAGACAAACTGTACACTAAAACCCCTTTTTAAAGAGAGACCCAGAGTACGGGCCCCGGAGCCAACTGCCGTGACCTCCTAAACAAGGTAAAAGGCCGGGGTACCGAGTCCCCTATACCCCCCTGGGCGAGCTCTCTCTTTCACAAACAGGATTTCGTGCCCATTGCCACCGGGTACTGTGTGCCGTAATTGAACTGTGTTTTAACTGTGGTGAACATCGTCGCCATTACCTGGTCGCCGCACGGGAAGAAGAGGGGCGTAATGCGGGAACCAGAGAGGCGTGACTGCTAGAAGAGCGCGAAGCTCAAGCCCCGCCTTGCGCTCTGATGCAGCACCAGGAAGCGTCAGGTCCTGGAAGGAGATAGTCGTCTGCGGAGCTGCGGCCTACCCGAAAAAGAAACAGGAGGTAGGCTACGGTTTACTAGGGGGGCGCAACCATGGCCAACGACCAGCAAGACGCCGGAGCACTGGATAACGCTCTTGATGCTCAACTTGCGCCCGGCGCTGCTCAGGCCGGAGCGGCCGCCCCACCAGCAGGGGTCGTGACTCCGTTAATACCCATGGTCCTGCCGTATATATCCCTGGAGCAAAATGGCTTCCCCAGTATGACAGCAAACCAGATACCCTGTCTGGATTCAAGAGAAAGATATGCGGTGTATAGGACATGTATTCAATGACTGGTAAACAGAGAGCCGCTGTTGTGCTGGGACAATTGACTGGTGCCGCCGAGCGGGAATTTGAAACCTGGCCAGCCGCAGACCAGGAATCAGTATCCATTATCGTTAAGAGACTGCAAACTGTGTTTGAAAACCGCACTGAGACAGATCTCCGGATGAGGTTCTACCACTGTGCCCAGAAACCTGAGGACAGTATCCGGGACTATACCTGGTGCTTACAAGAAGCCCTGCGGGCCCTGAGACAGGTTAGTCCAGCCAGCATACATGGTGAGGACGAAATGCTGACAGAACAGTTCATCCGGGGGTTGAGGTCCCAAGAGGATAGCAGAACTGTACGGTGGTGGGCCTTAGATCATCCAAATGCCACCATTGATGCCCTGAAGGACATGACTATTAAGGGTCTGCAGCCCCTGGAACCATCAGATACTGCTATCCAGCATTACCAGGGTGGGGTCACCCCAGTGCCCGCAGCACCCACTGCTCCTTCATTAATGGCTGAAACAAAGATGCAAACAGTGCCCCCTAGTGAGCTGGACAGCCTGCGCTCTGAAGTGCATCAGCTAAGTAAAACCCTGACCACTGCCCTGAGCGCCCTGCAGCTACAGGCAGAGCCCGAGCCAGAAGGAAGGATCTTACTCGCCGACAGTCCTGAGGATGTCCCCTGGATGAGGAGAAGAAGGAGGACAACGCCACCTCGTGGGAGGACCAACGACCAATGTCGCCCTCCAGGAGACTTCATCTGCTACCGTTGCCACAAGGCAGGCCACACCGCGCGGAACTGTCCTTTAAACGGGCAAACCCTGGGGCCGAGGGCCGACACCCAGGAGTAGACCAACCAGACCCATCAAGCTGGTACCACCAGTTTGTAGGAGGAAGGCCTTTCCTGCCCATCGTGCTGGACGGGATAGCAACACCTGCACTACTGGACACCGGGTCACAGATAACCATCATACCTGACATCCTCTACAAAAGGTACTGGTCACTAGATGAACTCCATCCGCCAGCCCCAAATCTCTCTGTGTATGCATCCAATGGCCTTCCTCTTAACCTAGTAGGGGTTAAGGACGTGACAGTGAAGGTGGGGAGAGCGGAACTAAAGGACCAAGGGCTGATTGTAGTGGAGTCTAACCCTGGTGATACAGACTTGTATATGATACTTGGTGCAAATGTAGTTGGTAACTGTTTGGGAGAAGTGTTGTTCTTACTCCAACAGATGGCTGACACTGCCAAACCGGGGCAGAGGAAGGTGCTCCAGAAGGAAATTTGAACCCTTCTGTACCAGCAACAGGTAAAACTAACAGGTGGTGAGATTGGTAATGTACTGGTGACAGACCTGATACCCATTGTGATTCCCCCAATGAGTGAAATGCTGATTTGGTGTAGGGCAGCAATAGGTCTCAAGGGACAGAACTACCAGGAGGTGGAGCCAATTAGCTCAGAGCATAGACCTACACTCCTAACTGCTAGAGGGGTAGTTGATGCACGCAATGGGAGGGTACCCGTACGTCTCCTAAATTGTGGAGAGGAGGAAGTTAAATTGCCACGATACGCCACTGTTGCCAGACTGTATACTGTGAATAATGATGCCATACACACAGTGGAATCCTTGACCCCACCAGATACAGTGGAGGACAATGACTCCGAAGCTCAGCTGGAGGAATGGTGTCAACAGCTCCATGTTGGGACTGACGCCACTCCTGTCCATCAAAAACACGGTGTTTACAGAGTGGTTCAGGAATATGAACAAGTTTTTAGTAAGCACCCACTTGATTTTGGAAGGGTTTAAAGGGGTACAACACCACATACCCACCGGTAACCATCCACCCATTAAGGAGCGTTACCGACCCATACCACCAGCACATTACCAAAAAGCCAAGGAAATGTTGCATGACATGAAAAAGGCAGGGGTCGTAAGGGATAGCTGTAGCCCCTGGGCAGCTCCCCTGGTCCTGGTCAGAAAGAAGGACGGTAGCATGAGGATGTGTGTAGATTATAGACAAATTAACCGAATAACACATAAAGATGCATACCCTTTGACCCGTATAGAGGAATCCCTGGCTGCACTAAAATCTGCCAATTACTTCTCTACATTGGATCTCACTAGCGGGTACTGGCAAGTCTCTGTTGCTGAGGAAGACCGGGAGAAGACAGCCTTCACCACCCCGATGGGACTGTGTGAATTCAACAGCATGCCGTTTGGACTCTGCAACGCACCCGGAACGTTCCAGAGGTTGATGGAGTGTTGCTTGGGACACCGGAACTTTGAGACCGTGCTGCTGTACCTGGATGACGTTATCGTGTACTTGAGGACGTATGAAGACCATCTGAAGCACCTGGCGGAGGTATTTGAAGCATTGTCCCGGTATGGGATGAAACTAAAACCTTCCAAGTGCCACCTGCTCAAACAGAAGGTTCAGTACCTGGGACACGTAGTCAGCTCAGAGGGAGTAGCACCAGACCCGGAAAAGGTCACTGCCATCCAGAAGTGGCCTGAACCAAGAAACATCAAAGAAGTACGGCAATTCCTGGGACTGGTCGGGTACTACAGGAGGTTCATAAAGGACTATACCAAAAAGGTAGCACCTCTACAAGATCTCCTGGTAGGACAGTCCAAAAGAGGAAAAAGTCCCCCATTCCAGTGGGGCAAAGAGCAGACTGGGTCTTTTGCATCAATGAAGGAAGTCCTAACTGGTGAAGAAATTCTGGCTTACCCTGACTACAGCCAGCCTTTCCTGTTGTACACCGATGCCAGCAACGAAGGACTGGGAGCTGTGTTGTCCCAGAAGCAAAATGGCAGAGAAAAGGTAATTGCGTATGCCAGTAGGAAGCTTCGCCCTACTGAGAGGAACCCGGAGAATTACAGTTCCTTCTAGCTGGAGTTCCTGGCCTTGGTCTGGGCTATCACTGAAAGGTTCAAGCATTACCTACCCTCAACTAAATCCACAGCCTTTACTGACAATAATCCCTTGACACACCTGGAGACAGCCAGGTTGGGAGCCATGGAACAGCGTTGGATGGCCAGACTTTCGAATTATCAGTTCACAATCAAGTACCGGGCAGGTCACAAGAACACCAATGCAGATGCCCTGTCAAGGATGCCCCACCAGTCAGACACCGAGGATGAAGTGGATGACCTCGAAGAAATTGAACTACCTGCTTTCCACAGAAATGGAATGGTCCACGAGCAGCACGCCTCCAGAAGATGTCATTGTAGGACGCCAAACCCTCTACCTCATCACAGCTGGAAGGAGACCCAGGACAGTGACCCAGTTTTCAGCCTCATCAAAAGACTGATAACCAAAGAAGGTTCTCACCTGGAGAAGGATGCTCCCCCACAAGCCAAGCACGTGTGGAATGAGAGAAGCCGGCTGTTCATCTACAGAGAGAAGCTGTGCAGAAGGTATGTCAACCCCAAGACCCATGAAATGGTGTGGCAGATTGTTGTACCTAGAGGCCTACCACGACCAAGCAGGTCACTTTGGCTGGAAGAAGCTGGAAACCCTGCTGAAGGACCAGTTCTATTGGGTTGGAATGCGGAGTTCCATAGAAAGGTGGTGCCGGAATTGTGGACCCTGTAGCCTCAGAAGGAAAGATTACGGCAGCCAGAAAGCACCCTTGCAGTCCATCAAAACAACCCAACCCTTGGAGATTGTCGCTCTGGATCACGTCAAACTGTCACCCAGCAGATCAGGCTACTCCTATGCCCTGACCATGGTGGATCACTATTTCCGGTTCCTGGTGGTATCCCCTGTCAAGCACCTGACAGCAGAAACTGCAGCAAGAACGTTCCAAGCCTACTTCTGCAGACCCCATGGATATCCGGAAAAGGTGCTCACAGATCAAGGCCCTGCTTTAGAAGCGGAGCTATTCAAGGAATTCTGCCACCTGTATGGATGCAAGAAGATCCGGACTACGCCATATCATCTGCAAACCAACGGTATGTGCGAGCAAATGAACAACATAGTTATAGACCTGTTGAAAACCCTACCTTTGGAAGAAAGGAACCAGTGGCCAGAAAAGCTACCTGACCTAGTGGACCTGTATAACCACATACCCGTGAGTTCTACTAATTGTACCCCAGCGTACCTTATGAGAGCAAGATCTGGAAAATTGCCCATGGACCTGGAGTTCGGAGTGGTAGAACCTGCTGCAGATACGTCCACTGAAGACTGGGACACAAGTCGGCAAGAGCAGTACAGAAAGGTACAGGCCTGTGTCGAAGACAGTCTAAACAAGGTGAGGGAAAGACAGGAAGAGCAGTATAACAAACATGCACCAGCAGAACCCTTGGCACCTGGAGAGATAGTGCTAAAGCGGAAAAGAAGAGGTCACAAGCTCGATGACCAGTGGGAAAGAGAGCCCTACACTGTGCTAAACTCCAGATTTGACAACAGTAAAACCTGCCTGATTAGTAATGATGGAGGTAAGACAACCGCAACAGTCTCAAGAGACCACTTGAAGGTGTGCTCAGGTCTACTGAAGACAACAGAGGAAGAATTACCTCCTATAGCACCGGAAGAACCCAAGGAAGACGTGCTTCACACAGTTCTAGGAGATTTCCCTGCGGACTGGCCTCAACTTGATGGAGCAGTTATTATACCAGTAATACACTTCTATCAACCACAAGAAGAACCTGTGAGCGCCCTAGAGGAACCTGCTCAGGAACAGGAAGAGTCCCCAGTCAGAGGAGGATCACCCATTGAAGCAGAGCCTGAAGGCCCTGTAATCAGTGCACTTGCCAGTCCCATAGAGAGATTGAGGCAGTTTTATAATCTACCATCACATACACCTGATCGGTTAACAGAGAGTGCATGCACAGACACCAGTATCACCCCAGTGCTACGAAGGTCCACACGCAGCACACAAGGCCAAATCCCTGCCAGGTTTAGGGATTAAAATACAAAATGCCTAAAGTATAAATAGTTACCCAGTTGGGTATTGCCTATTATTTATTGTGTAAACTGAAATTAATGTGTGCCTGTAGTTACCCGTCAGGGTACAGAGACTTGTAGGCTGAGGACTGTGAGCAGCCAAAAACTGTCCTTGTAAATAGCTGCACTCATCAAAAGTGCCCCCTTATTTGACCACTGAACATAAAAACCGTTTGGCGTGGCCGAAGACGTGGTCCAGCACCTGGATCACTTATGCCCTGTAGCCACGCCCAGGGCCTACGTTGAGGTTTTTAGGATGGGTTATACCATCTTCGGTGAAATGGACACCTGGTTACGGGACATACTGTAACTTTATTATTATTATTGTTATTGTTGTTACCTGTTTTAAAAACAAAAGCTACAGTCCAGGAGTACTGAATTGTACTAGGGGGGAATGTGGCACCCTGCTGTTCACAGGTACCACAGGACCCAAAAGGGTGCATGGATGGACTTCTCCACAAGAGGCCCTCGTTACAAACAGACACCTCCACCCTTCCACCTCATACCACCAGAGGGAGCCCGTTAGGGATATATATATATGGAAGGTGGAGCCAGGCAGTTCAGTCTCAGTCTGAGAGAGAGTGTGCTGCCACTCAGAGCAGTGATGATGCAGCACATTTGCTGCTGTATTGAGGGCCCTGAGTGTGGCCGGAGGCAAAGAGGAGAGGAGAAAGGAGTTGAGGGGGCAGAGGAGCATCATAGGCTCACCCCAAGACACGAACCGGACACCGGGTCCGCGCCTACAGGGTCCTTTATACCCAGTAGGGATCACCGGCATACCAGGAGGACTACAAGTCCCTGGTCGACCTGAAGCTAAACCCTTGACAGGACTAGGAACCATGAAGGCCCCGGCGTCCAGGGATAGTGGTTGCCAGAAAAAGGTCCTACTACCAAGCGACAGGTGAAGGAACAGTACGACACAGAAGCTAGACCCAGTTGCAGGCTGGACAGAAGCTTAGAGAGAGGGAGACATGGACCAGGAGGCCTTATACCCGCTCACTGGGGAGAAGTCCTGAAGTGAACCCTTCCTACCGAGTACCCTGGACCGTACCCGACATCTGCACCAGTAAAGGTACTGAACTACAAGCCCCAACATCATCACCACCATCTGCACCTACACTGCCCCGGGGGCCCGCTCCGCCTGTGGGGAGCAAGAATATCCCAGCTGCCATCCCATCACCCCCCGGAGGTCTGCAGCAGCACCGGTAACCATTACCGGAAACCACAGGTGGCGTCACGAGACAAACTGTATACTAAAACCCCTTTTTAAAGAGAGACCCAGAGTACGGGCCCGGGAGCCGACTGCCGTGACCTCCTAAACAAGGTAAAAGGCCCGGGTACCGAGTCCCCTATATTCCCCCTGGGTGACATAGCTCCCTTTCCTGGCGTCACGAACAGGATTTCGTGCCCGTTGTCATAGGGTGCTGTGTGCCTTATATGAACTGTATTCCTACACTGAATGTGGCGCCCGCCCCAGAAGAACGGGCACCATTATGTACGTGATCAAAGACAACAATATGGAACCTCCCATCGTGGGCCGGATCCCAGAATGGCGCCAAAGGCAGAACCCACCCCTTGCAACTGTGACTGTCTTCATAGATGTGTCCGTCAAGGCGGGTAGGACGTCCCAGGGAGTGACTGACAGCAGGCTGCCATGGAACCGCCCCAGAAAAGGGAGGGGAGGAGGAGAGAAGGAATGGAGACAGGGTGTGGTCTTGACCAGTCTAGACAGACCGCACCCGGCAGCCAGCATGGAAGGAGGTCAGGACCAAGCCTCCGCCTCTGGACTGCTAGAGTTGGCGACCCCCCCTCACCCTGGAGGGAACAGACGTCGAGCTATCCCCGGAGGATGCTGAATTCCTCCAGAATGAGATCCAGGAGCTGAGCCAACAGGTGGAATGGGCTCAGTGAGCAGCGGTCGCCAGATGGAAGAAAGAGCTGCTGGCGAAGATAGCAGCTCGGCGGCAGCCAGCGCCGGGTACCACCAGCGGCACCCCAGCCCCGGCGGAGCCAGATGAGTGCCAGGAGGCCGTGTGCAGCACAGGAGCTGGTAGGAAGAGTCCCCCTGTCCCGGGCACTGCAAGCGCCGACCTGCTCCTGGGCCTCCTACAGCAGCACTCCCCGTACCCAGGCATGTACATCTTGGAGCATCTGCTAAGCTCGGAACCTCCACCCCCGGGCGCTGTCTCTGCGGGCCTGCTGCTCGGCTCCCTCCCGGAACCTCCACCCCCGGGCACTGACTCCGAGGACCTCTTGCTTGGCTCCCTCCTGGAACCTTCACCCCCGGGCGCTGATTCTGCGGACCTCTTGCTCGGCTCTCTCCAGGAACCGCCACCTCCGGCACCCGAGTGGGTGTACGGAGCGCCCTCTTTCGACTGGTCCGTCAGGTTTGAGGACCAACAACAGTGCCCACTACTCCCGACACAAGCGCCCCTGGTTGCCTGCCCAGGAGGAGAAGAGTTTACGTGGGACAACCAGGGGGGGGGGGGGGACCTGATGGGGTTCCCGCAGGAGACCCAAGCCCAGGTGCTGGCAAGAAAGGAGTTCTGCAAACGGGAGCTCCTACAACTAGAGAAGGAGCGGCGCACCCAGCGGGCGCGCAGCGAGCGGTTGGAGGCCCGGAACAAGGCCGCAAAAGCCCTAGTCGGGCAAGCGGAATCTGCCCTTCCTAGTCCCCGTGAAGAGGGACTGGTCGTTAAATTCGACTTGAAGGCTGGGTGGGGCTTCATCCGCGATCCCCACTTCAGCAGAGACATCTTTGTTAACCGGCAGGATGTTGAGCCCCATCTGGAGCAGAGCCATCCCAACCGGAATTTGTACCCCGGTGACCGTGTCACCTATACCAGACACCACGTGGAACGCGGGTGGTATGCCCTCCAGGTATACCCTCCAGGTATACCGCGTGGTCAAGGAGGAAGAGGACATGCCCCCGCAGTTCATGGCTGATGACCCGGCTGGGTCAGCCAGCAAAAATCAAGAGTACCCCCGCCGGGGACCCCACTACTAGGTACCAGTAAGTGGGACTGAACATTGTAAATAAGTTACCCGTAAGGGTACAAACAGAAAATTCGTTTTGGTGTGCATTTGGTTACCAGTCAGGGTATACAGACTTCAGGCTGAGGACTGTGAGCAGCCAAGAACTGATCTTGTATATAGTTTGCACTTCTTAAAGTGCCCTCTATTGGTTTTATATTTGCAACCAAGAGACCTCAGAACAAAAACCCGTTTGGCGTGGCCGAAGACGTGGTCCAGCACAAGGATAGCTAAAGTCCTGCAGCCACGCCCAGGGCCTACGTTGAGGGTTTTCGGACGAGTCCCTCATGCTGCTTGATTTACACCTTTACCAGTGAGATGGACACCCTGTTTGGGATCTTACTGCAAGTTGTTTGAGAAAACGTGTATATGCCAGTGAAAAATTTTATATTGTTCTTGATAATGGTAACCTGTAACGTTCAAGTAATGTGCCTCTCATAAAGGGAAGAAAAAGTTTAATAATCTTCTAAGCGAATGCATTCTAAAAAATTTTGTATGTCTAAAATACCGTGTTTTTGCTCAGTTCCAGCCCGCGGACGTGCTGTGTTTTACCAGGGGGGAGTGTGGCGCCCCTGAAGGTTCAGTCGCCACAGAGGTACTGCACCTCACCCAGAGGTGTGGTGTCTCCTCTCAGGTAAGGAGGGAGTGCTGCCCGGAACCCCAACACCCGCATTTAACACTACACTACCCCAGGCCAGCTGGAAGGGCAAGATGCATTGTGTTCCTGCTGAGCCCTGTCCCTGGCTGGAGTGGGGGGGGGGGGGGGGACGAAAGAGAGGGGGAACCAGTAGTGGGTGTGGGTGGAGGATGTAGAGTAGGAGAGCACCATTATAGGAGGTATATAAAGGGAAGCCATCTTACAGTGGCAGTGAAGAGTAGGACAGTGAGACAGAGAGGTCAGTGAAAGGAGAGGAGGGGAGCAGAGTTTCTTCAGGAGCTCTGCTCCATGTGTGGGGCCTAGTAATAGAGGCCCAGGAGGGGAGCAGAGGAGAAAGGCTCTGTTTTACAGACGGGATCCCAGGGGGTACGGTGAGTGCAGGACGGCACCCGTACGCCCCGAATCTGCCAGGTGTCAGAGGGATCATGCCGCAGGAGGGGAACCGGTCCCTGGACCAGCCGTGTTACTCCAGGTCTCGGCTTGAAAAACCGGAGGCTTCTGCACTTCCATGGTGCAGTCGCCACAGTCTCACCCTAGTCACCGTGAAGGGCATCAAGTAGGTCCGGGAACTCCAGGTTGCCCAGAGGGACTTCAGAGCACCCGATTGGGACTGTGTGTGGGGAGCGCAGGGCAGGAGGGAGAAGACCCAGCGCGAGAAGTCGGTCTAGTAAGGAACATAAAGAAAGCGGGGTTCCGTCAAGCGCTCCTGATATATTTGAGAAAGTGCTGAACCCCTGGTCTGGTGGACGCAGTGCGACGCGGAGGCTGACACTCGTACAGTGTACCTGAGAACCTTGAACAAGAACTGTGAGTAAAACTCGGATGACTGCACTGCACTGCCTCTGTCAGTTATTTCCGCTGCGCTATCTCTCCTGCACCACAAGCCCCAGCATCACCACCATCTGCACCTACACTGCCCCGGGGCTCGCTCCGCCTGTGAAGAGCGGAAACATCCCAGCTGCCATCCCATCACCCCCGGAGGTCTGCAGCAGCGCCGGTAACCATTACCGGAAACCACAGGTGGCGTCACGAGACAAACTGTACACTAAAACCCCTTTTTAAAGAGAGACCCAGAGTACGGGCTCGGGAGCCGACTGCCGTGACCTCCTAAACAAGGTAAAAGGCCCGGGTACCGAGTCCCCTATACCCCCCTGGGCTAGTCAGTACTAATAAATTTGTTAGAGATTCGTGGTTTGAAGAGGATTTTCTAAAAGGTCTCCCAACTGGGAGGTCAATGGTTAGGCCTTGGTTAGGTCAATGAAGCTCCTTTTCAGACATTGATGCTGCTCATCGCTTTTCTCTTGGATTTGATAAGCTACGAATGTCATGTCAGTGGTATCATGTGGTCGTCTGAAGCAACGCTGAGACTCAGGAAGGATTTTCTTGTGAATGCGGATTATTTAGAAGGACATGGTTAAGGGTTCACACAACAATGGAGAGCAGTCAGTGACCTGGTAGTTTCCACCGTCCAATTTGTCTCACTTCTTAAAGATGGTGATAAAATAGGCATTTATTTTATCAAAGTCTCGATAATTTCTTGAAGCTTGCATGCATGTGATCTTCCACCAACCTTGAATATCTCTGCAAGGATACCATCAGAGCCACAAATCTGGTTATCCTTTTTTTGATGACTCTCCAGCCTCCAATTATACGTACGTATGTCAGCCATTGCTCATAGAAATGGATGTTGAGGAATAGCCTCAATGGAAGCATCTGACACTGTAGATTCATAATATTCCTTCCAGCATTGTAAGATGGCAGTTTTATCTTTCAGGAAAATTCCATCTTGAGATGGGTTAGGGGTGGGACCATTTGAACTAGGTCCATAGAGGGTCTTCCTCATCTGAAAGAAGCTCGGCATTTCCTGGCAATTAGAGAAATTTGCATTTCTTTAGCTTTATTTGCCTAATTGATATTCTTAATGTTGCAATTTTTCCTCTGGGTCTCAGGTTTAAGGCATTTCTGTTTATTGCACTTCTGTTACCACATGCAAAAAAAACTTTCCTTTTGCTGTGTAGGAGGTCCGCAATTCTCACATTCGCTCTATCACATACTGTAAGTCCTGCTGTTTGTACAATGTATGACTAGGGGTGGGATTCAGCCAATTCTTAGCCGGGACCAGTTGTTAAAATTACAGCTAGTTTACCTAACCGGCATTAAGCAGCACCCTAATCCAATACTGAAGACTGGGGGCCCACCAGTAACAGAGCAGGTTTAAATTAAATATGTGTCCTCGGATGCAAATTCAGTTCAAATGTATTATGGTGCACAAAGCCACTGGCTTCCTTTTTCGAAATAGTTCAAATGTCGCAGGCCTATCAGAGGCCAGAAGCTGACTTCGGCGCCCCCGTCATTGGTGGCATATGGCGTTATTGCCTTTTTTTTTTTCTATGTTCCAGAATAGCAGCAGGATGTGGGACATAGGGGTCAGGATGGGGAACATTATTTCATAAAGGGTCCAGGATGTGGGACATTACAAGAAGGGCTTAGGATGAGGGACATTATTACAGGAAACAGCAGAGTATGGGGGGACATTATTACAGTAAGGGACCAGAATGGGGGACAATATTAAATAAAGGGGGCCAGGATGAGAGATATTTTTACAGGAAGCGCCCAGGATGGGGAACATTATTAAAGGGGTTTTCCGCTTTTAAGCTACAAGTCTGCAGTCACTCTATGTGCTCACTGAACACTGTGAAGATTCTCTAGTGCCGGTAGCAGCAGCCACGTTACCGCAAGTATGTGATTTGCATTCATGCAGTCACGTGCTTACTAGATGGATGTAGCCTCACTCAATGGAAGTTTATTGAGCAAGACTGGAAACAGTCTAGTCGAAATGTGGCCGGGAGTATGCAGATCATGTTTTCAGGATTTCCTTAGTATTGCACAGGTGATGGAATTATTACCTGTGCAATAATAAGGAAATCCTGAAAACATGATATGTTGGTGGGTCTTGAGGACTGGAGTTCAGAACCACTGTTCTAGAGCTTTCCAGCTTTGATGGTCTCACCTGTTCAGTGTTGGCCACTCCCCTCTCCTATCAAGGATGCCAGTGTTAGTTTAATGCTGCCTGGTTCTGGAGCTGGAGGAGTTGGTTGTTTGAGGAGGTGATTGAAGTGTTTATCTAAGGACTGTTGCTTGGTGATTTGGCTGTGTGCAAATCCTCTTCCTCTTCTGTTTTGTTTTTTTCCTTCCTTCACTCCCTGGCATTCCACCCTGTTGTTTGTGAGTGCACAGTTTTATGATTGGTAATTTATTTATCCTTGTACATCTTCCCTTGTTAGTCTGGTTTGTGTGTTCTTATACACTACTACTCCCCACTTTCCCGATTGGGGGAGGGGAAAGATAAGGGCTGACTCAGGAGCTCAGCAAGGTACGTGGCCCCGGCCTCTTCACCATTAGAAGTAATCAGAGGAACAGGGATAGCTAGGGTGCCACTAGAGTTAGGGACAGGGAAGACAATTACCTGTACATTTACACTATATACTATATACAGAACTCCTGTGTATAATGGTACTGGTGATGCTATTAGTGTTATTATTGTGCTTTTTATTAACGATCAGTGTTTTAATATTCGGTCAATGTGTGGTGGTAATATATGGTCTGATCATTGTGTAGTGGTAGTTGTCCCTTGTATGTAGAATTATTCAGTCATAATGTGGTGGTTTGGTCATGGCGTGGCAGTATTTGTCCCTTGTATGTGGTATCATTCAGTCACTATGTGGTGGTAATATGTGGTCTGGTCATGGTGTGACCGTATTTCTCCCTTGCATGTGGGATTTTTGCGGTTACTATGTGTTTGTACTATGTGGTCTGGTCATAGTGTGGTGGTATTTCGTACATATTTGGCCTGTGGCTGCTGAGGCCAAAGATTTGGTCTTGCAGACAGCTGAAGTGACAGATTAGCATGTGGTCATCTTTCCAATCTGAGCAGGATTCCTTTAGTACTAATTTTCAAAACTTGCAGAAAACCATTTTATACTATTCACCATACTTAGAAATGACGGGAAGTTTGACTAGAACAACATGTACTTGACTTTTAGTTGCCGTTACAAGTATTTTATGGTTGAGGAAAATGTGCTTGAAAATGGGTGTGGCTAGCAAAATGGGTGGGATGTTCAAATGGACGTAGCTTTTCAAATAGGCATAGCAAAAAAAGGGAACATTTTGTTCTAAATTTGAATCCAAGCCTTTAGTATGCCCGATGGTCATCTCAAGTATGGCGTGAACTTTTGCATCAGCGATGTTCAGGTCTTCAAGTCAAGAGGAGAGGCCTTACTGTAAATAATTACAGTATATGGGCCCTTTGCAGTCCAATAACTCATCATAATGCACAATTCCACCAGCTCTGAAGGTAGAAATGGGCCCCATTAGCATTTGGATCCCTGTGCGGAAGCATTGGTTTCAACAATGGTATGTCTACCCCTGGCTCACTGATGAGGCGATATCATCACCATGGATTGACCGCTATGACCGGAGTAGAAGAAGTTAGAGATATCTTGCACGAAATGCATTATTCGTACATATTTTCACCATGTCACATTTTCCCAATATATTCTGACTTGTACTCTCCCATCTAGGATGTGATCTGCGTGATCTGTTTACAGTCGGCTTCTGTTTCATCCTTAGAAATTGGCTGCTATTTCCAGGAGCCTGTTGGATGGAATAATGACTACTGAGTGCCAAACATCTGATTCTATTTTGGACAAAAAAAAAGTTTAATTCCAAATATTGAGGCTGTCAAATAGCAGCTGCGCAGTACATAAAGATCTTTGTGTTAGTAATCTAGAGATCTGGGTCCCAGAGCTTCAGGCACAGCAGCAGATAATGATGTGTTTATTAGTGTTAGCGTAAGCCCTGCCAGATCAGCAGATACCAAGCGTGTTGTACAAATACAGTATGTGTACGCTTACTGTTCAGATAACCTAACCTTACATTACATAATAGGATCCACCCACCTCATTTTTCCTTCTTTATAGAACATATAAATATTTGCATTAAATATTCAGAATAATAAGGTACAAAGTCTTTACTCATATGAATATGTCATCTTTTCCAAATTCAGAATTATTCTCACACAACAGAAACCCTTCCTAAAACATAGCCCTTGGAAAGTTATGTCACCTCCAAAACAAATTTTTCTACTCCATGCGCAATTCGATTTTTCTTATCTAGGTAGCTACTTGGCTTCTTCAAATTCAATACAACCAACTTTTGGGCCTCAACTATCTATCAATTACCTATTTTTTAAAAAGTTGTTTTCCCATTAAAAACACTTTTTGGCTGTTTCATTCAGTTCTTGATTTTGAAATGAGACTGACAGTTAACACCCCCCATGGCCGATCATTAAGGAACCATGGTCTTTCATTGAGGGAACCATGGTTGTTCACTGAGGAATAGTTTTGAGCGAGCATGCTCGACACTGCTCGGTACTCACCCGAGCATCTCACTACTCGAGATGTTCGGCGAGCACTGAGCATTTCCGGGTTACTCGGGCGGGAGCTCGGGTCTCCGCCCTGCACGTTTGGCGCTCTTTACAGAGCCAATGAACATGCAGGGATTGCCAGCCAGTCACTGTAATGCCGCAGCCATGTTGTTTGTGGGCATTACAGTGATTGGCTGGCCGCACAGCATCACCTCGAGTATTTAAAGCCGGGCGCCGCCATCTTAGACACAGTCGCCCGGATCAGACAGTGTAGGGAGAGTGCTGTCGAGCTAGGGAGAGATATATAGTGCGAAATAGGTAGTGTAGGGTCTCTAAAGCCTGCCAAATCAAACAAACAGTCCTTCTCAGGATTAATAACCATCCCAGATATCAGGCAGGCAGGCTGTATAGGAGACGCAGTGGTTATACCGGCAAACGCTGCATTACAGTCCTGTGTGCTCCTTTTGGTCAAATTGCTAGACTTATCCCATGGTCTCAGGGGCCAGGAAAAATCCTTTTTTTTTCCTCATCTAAATCCTGTATTTCTTTTTTTCCTCAGTCAGACTGTACAAATACGCGTCTTATTAACCTTTTGGTATCCCCCCCCCCCCAAAAAAAAAAAAAATTGAGTGTGTCTGTGACTGTTCAGACACCAATATATCCGTTTAAAAGAGTCTCGTGTAGGCCAGAGAAATAGAACTGTGGTTTTGCAGTTCCACGGGTCGAATCTCTGTATTATCCTGCTTTTGGCATTTTTTGCCGTAAAAAAAAAAACAGTAATAGTGTCTCCCTGACTGTTCAGACACAAATATATCTGTTTAAAAGAGTCTGGTGTAGGCCAGAGAAATAGAACTGTGGTTTTCCTCTTCCACGGTTCTAATAGCGTAAGCTATTTTACTTCATTTACAATGGGCAAGGCGCGTGGCAAGGGACGTGGAACTGAACGTTCTGGTGATGGTGCGTGTAGAGGACGAGGCCGTGGCCAAGGTGAAAATGTGCCACAACCAACAGCCACATCTTCTCGCTCCCACTTCTTGACTGAATTACTAAGGAAACACACTACAACACCAGTATTGCGAACTGATCAGTGTGAACAGGTTATTAATTGGATAGCAGATAATACTTCTAGTTACCTGGGCACCACCACCTCCGGTCTGTCTTCCACACAGTCAAGTTTTAGTAGCCGTGAGTCTCGACCGCATACTCCACCTCACCCTGATGCTCCTTCCTCCCACCGTGCTGAGTGTTGTCAGACAGCAACTGATCCCACAGTTGGACACTCTGAAGAGCTGTTCACTGGTCCATTTCCATATTTGGGCCCCTCGCCTGCTCCGCTTGAAGTGGTGGAAGAGGAGATCCCATGTAGCAATGCCCAAATATTTGAACAGCCACGGCCAAAGGAAGTCGACGCTGGCAATTTGTCACAAGAGGTGAACGATGACGAGACACAATTGCCACGAAGTGAGGAGGAGGAGGATCGTGGTGCACAAGTGGAAGAGGAGGAGGTGGTGGATGATCTAGTAACTGACTCAACGTGGCAGGAGGACGTGCAGAGCGAGGCCACCAGCACACAGGGGGAGGGAGGCAGAGTACCCCAACAGGCAGGAAGAAACAGTGTGGTGGCCGCACACAGAAGGCGGGCAACAGTTCCCTGTAACACCAACACGAGGGACGTTGCCAGTACAACCGGTAGGTCTTCCAGAGTCTGGAATTTTTTTAAAGACTCTGCTGATAACCCCAAAAAGGCCATTTGTACCACCTGCCATGCCAGCATCAGCAGGGGTGACAAAACTACCAGCCTGACCACCACCAGCATGATCAGGTACATGTCAGCAAAGCACCAGACTTTGTGGGGCGAACCCCAGGGTCCACAACCAGTGTCAGCGGGTGTCACCACTGCTTCTTCCGCTGTTGTGCGTGTAATAGAACCCCCTGTTGTGCGTGCAAGGCAATCCCCTGTCCATACTGCATGCAAAGATGCCCCCTCCTCTCAATCTTCACTTGTTATGGCAGTTTCTCATGAAACAGCATCAACGTCCACGTCCCACCGCAGCGTTCAATTGTCCATATCCCAGAGCTTTGAACGAAAGCGCAAATTCGCAGCCAACGCCCCACAGGCCACAGTCCTAAATTCGCACATTTCACGACTGCTTGCGTTGGAAATGCTGCCTTTTAGGCTGGTGGAGACGGAATCCTTCCACAACCTTATGGCGGTGGCCGTCCCTCGGTACTCGGTCCCCAGCCGACACTATTTTGCCCGGTGTGCCATCCCCGCACTACACAAGCACGTGTCCCAAAGCATCTGCCATGCCCTCAACAACACAGTTACTGGGAGAGTCCACCTGACAACGGACACGTGGACAAGTGCTTGTGACCAGGGACGGTACATCTCCCTGACGGCACACTGGGTAAACATAGTGGAAGTCGGGACCCAATCGGACCTTGGGACGGAACACATCCTCCCCACACCGAGGATTGCGGGCCCTATGTCAGTCAGAGTTGCCCCCACAGTGTACAGCTCCTGTTCATCATCCTCCTCCTCCTCATGTTCAGCCTCCATCTCAGATATCACCACATCAGTTACAAGCTGGAAGCACTGCAGTACTGCCTCAGCCAAGCAGCAACAGGCTGTGCAGAAACTCATAAGCGTATGTGATAAACCTCACACTGATTGTGAGTTGTGGACAGCTGTAAAAGAGCAGGCAGATCTGTGGCTGAGACCGCTGAACCTATATCCAGGCATGGTCGTGTGTGACAATGGACGTAACCTGGTGGCGGCTCTGAGGCGAGGCGAGATCACACACGTACCATGCCTGGCTCATGTGCTTAACCTCGTGGTTCAGCGGTTTCTTAAATCGTACCTCGAGTTGCCAGATCTGCTCATCAAAGTACGCCACCTGTAAGCTCATTTTCGGAAGTCGGCTACAGCTTCCGCCGCCCTGGCTGTGTTGCAGCAGCATTTGCAGCTTCCGGCACACCGACTGGTGTGTGATGTCCCCACACGTTGAAACTCTACCCTCCACATGTTGCAAAGGACTTGTGAGCAGAAGAGAGCAGTTGTGGAGTACCAGCTGCAACAAGGCCGTCGATATTCAGGTCAGACTCCACACATAAGACCTCAGGAGTGGACCTGGATGACTGACATATGTACCATCCTGACAAACTTTGAGGAGTCCACAAAGATGGTGAGTGGCGATGACGCCATCATTAGCGTCAGCATCCCACTTGTCTGTATTTTGCAACGCTCTCTGCAGAGAATTAAAGAGGAGGCATTGCAGCCAGAGTATGATGAGATGGATCAAGAAGCCGTAAAGGGCGATTACACACAGCCCAGCCTCATCTCATCCCAACGTGCATTGGGGGACAATGAGGGAGAGGAGGAGGAGAGCATGGTCAGTCGTCATCTTGGTGAGGACTCGGAAGTCTTGCCCGTTACCAGTCTGGCACGCATGGCAGACTTTATGTTACGCTGCCTTAACCGTGACCCTCGCGTAGTCAAATTGTTGGGTGACAGTCATTACTGGTTGGTGACACTTTTAGACCCCCGCTACAAGGAGAACTTTCACTCTCTTATTCCTGAGGTGAAGAGGTCTACAAAAATGTGGCAGTACCAGAAGGCCCTTGCTGCAGAACTGTTAAAAAAATTCCCATCTGAACACGCTAGCGGCAGAGGTCACAGTTCGTTGACCAACCAAGGAGTACAGGTGAGAGAGACGCAACTCCAATCCAGCAGAGGCAGGGGAACACTGTCAACATTCTGGGACAGTTTTCTGAGACCCGCCCAGCTTACAGGCCCTAAGGCGCGGGGTACTCTCACAAGGAGTGGAAAGTTTCAATAGATGGTGAGGGAGTACCTTGCCGACCGTACCAGCGTCCTCCGTGATTCCTCTGTGCCTTTTAATTATTGGGTATCCAAGCTGAACACTTGGAATGAACTCGCTCTGTACGCCTTGGAGGTCCTGGCCTGCCCTGCCGCTAGCGTGTTATCGGAGCATGTTTTTAGTGCCACTGGGGGAATTATAACTGATAAGCGCATTCGCCTGTCAACTGACAATGTGGACAAGCTGACCCTTATCAAAATGAACAAGGGCTGGATTGGGCCAGACTTCTCATCACCACCAAATGACAGCAGAGTAACATAAAGTCAAATCCACTGTGTTGTTTCGGGAGGTGTATTCCCATGCACTGCTTCACACCCAGACATGGGTATACGCTTCCTCATTTCGGCTGTATTTTGCTCTTCTTCTTATCCTCAACCTCCACCACCACTATACCACCAGGATGACCATGGTCCGTGTTGCCAGTATTGCAAGTTCCTCCGTCCTAATTTTTGGCAGCTTTTGCTTGGAAGGCATAGGCAAAAACTATGGGAGACCCACTCCCCAATAATGGGAATAATGTTTTTAATATGCTGTACTGCATGGCTCTTGTTTGCCAGCATTGCAAGTTCCTCCTTTCTAATTTTTGGCAGCTTTTGCTTGGAAGGCATAGGCAAAGACTATGGGAGACCAACTCTCAAATAATGGGAATAATGTTTTTAATATGCTGTACTGCATGGCTCTTGTAAGGGGCATGAAAACCATCTTGTTAAGCTACTCTGAACTCCACGTCTCTTCCAAGGGGCATTAAAACCATCTTGTTAAGCTACTGCGACCTCCACCACTTTTCCAAGGGGCATTGATATTGTCTTTTTATTCCACTGCGACCTCCACGTCTCTTCCAAGGGGCATTAAAACCGTCTTGTTAAGCTACTGCAATCTCCACCACTTTTCCAAGGGGCATTAAAACAGTCTTGTTAAACCACTCTGAACCCCACAGCTCTTCCAAGGGGCATTGAAATGTTGTTTTTAATTAACTCTAACCTCCACGACTCTTCCAACGGGCATTGCATTTCCTCCTAATTTTAGTTAGTTTTTGCTTTTCAATGTATAGGCGAACACTAAGGGAGACCCACTCCCCAATAATGGGTAGAAGGTTTTTAGTATGCTGTAATCCACGTCTTTTTCAAGGGGCATTGCAGTTCCTCATAATTTTTGGAAAGCCTTCCATTCACTGCTTAGGCCAACAGTGCACAGGAGACCCAGTTGCTATAAATGGAAAAAACGGTTTAGTTAAGGCCCTCTGGCCTCCATGTCACTTCCAAGGGGCATTGGAGTGCCTCAAAATTTTTGGTAGGCATTGCACTCACTGTATGCCTTATAACTGTGTAGCCGAACCGCTCCTTTTGGTACAGAAACATATCCTACAAGACATGTGTGGTTGACTGGCCTGATATTGATGTGAATGGTCCCTGTTCCTCCTGCTCTTTCTCCTTTGCCACCACCGCATCCATCATTCATCACCTGAAGCTTTGTTTTAACGGGAGTCATAGAACTGGGATAGTAGCAGGAAAACATCCAGCAATCCTCGGAGGAGGTAGGATATGCGCCAAAACGCTGACCACCTCAGGCCTAGCCGCTACTACATACATGCGCTTGCATTCCAAGAAAACAAAGCAGATGCTAACTTCTATCATCATCATCATGCTTCTCACCTTGACACTCTCAACTCCCCTGATGGAGATGCCAGGGTCCACCGGAGGAGTCTGGTTCTCTGGTGGGCTCGTCCAATGCTGCCCTAAAGCAGGCCAGGCTAAGAAAAGTGTGGGAGAAGTTGACAGGAGAAATAGGGGTGGCTGGGGACCGTTTATGGACACCCGGCCGCCCCCAGGCGACTGAGGACAGTGTGTGCACACCCGGGTTGGGCTGGCTGGGGAACGAGTATGGACACCCGGCCGCCCCCTGGCGGCTGGGGACCGAGCGTGGACACCCGGCCGCCGGGCGGCTGGGAACTGAGTATGGATACCAGGCCGCCGACGCAACCATGACATGGTGGCCGGCGTCTGCCTCCACATGCCTAAAAGGCCCAATTTCAAGTGCAAGCAAGCTAGCAGTTTGGTATTGCAGCCTGGGGGTGGGTGGGTGGCAGGTTGCACACTTACGCTTGCATCCCAAGAAAACAAAGCAGATGCTAACTTCTATCATCATCATCATGCTCCTCACCTTGGCACTCTCAACTCCCCTGATGGAGAAGCCAGGGCCCACCGGAGGAGTCAGGTTCTCTGGTGGGCTCATCCAATGCTGCCCTAAAGCAGGCCAGGCTAAGAAAAGTGTGGGGGAAGTTGACAGGAGAAATAGGGACGGCTGGGGACCGAGTATGGACACCCGGCCGCCCCCTGGCGGCTGGGGAACGAGCGTGGACACCCGGCCGCCGGGCGGCTGGGGACTGAGTATGGATACCTCACTGCCAAAGCAGCCATGAGGTAGTGGCCAGCTTCGACCTCCTCCAAACTAAAAGGCCCCATTTCAAGTGCAAGCTAGCAGTATGGTATTGCAGCCTGGGGGTGGGTGGGTGGCAGGCTGCATACTTGCGCTTGCATTGAAAGGAATGGGGGGAGGTACAATTGAACACTGCCCTGGGACAAGGACTTGCACGGGGATAGTTGCAAGTCTGCATCTTCTGATGCGGCAAGGATCACTTCTGATGGGCACACTTTTAGGCAGTGACCTGGGTGTCAGAGATGCTTCCAGGGGTCTTCCCCATGCTGTTCCCATGTCTTTTCAGCACTGTATGCATGTGTCACACAGCACATGGCCAGATAAGATTGTAAAATGTTAAAATGACATTTCCCGGTGAATGCATTTGTCACGGTTGAAAGCAATACAAAAAGTGCAAAAATGCATAAAAAATGCTACTTGTGAACATACTCCTCCACAACTTGGGCTATTTTTGATTTTGGTTATTTATTTTACCTTATACACAAGTCTTTACCCTGGAAAGGAACTTCCTTAACATATTTCACAGGAAAACCGTTTCAGTTTCGTTTTTGAACGTTTTATTGTGAGCCCGTAAAAGTGGCTTAATACCTCTGACCACGTTGTTGACCTGGGGGGCAGAAATGCTTCCTGGGGCAATCCCCATGCTGTCCCCATGTCATTTGAACACTGTCACTATCATTTTGGGCACTTTTTAGGCTTTCTACAGACTGCTGGGGGTGCCGCCGCAAAAATGCTCGGGTCTCCCATAGACTAACATTGGGCTCGTTGCTCGGGTCGAGCACCCGAGTATCACTGTGAGCTCGGCCCGAGCTTCGAACACCCGAGCATTTTAGTGCTCGCTCAACACTACTGAGGAACCATGGTCGTTCATTTAGTTAGAGGACATGGGATTCCCATTCTAGTAACTGTGGGACCTAAATGGTGGAACTGATAAGAGACACTTGACACTCATACATACGTTCAAAGTGATTTTTTATTATCAGATATGGAAAATCCAGAAATAATAAGAGACGTTTTGGTCAATACAAGACCTGTCCTTCATCATTCCTCTGGATGATGAAGAACTGCCTGAAATAGCGCTGAGTATACATCTGCAGTGTCCACTGCTTAGACTGGACGTGCGTCCTGTCTAAATGTAGTAGAAAGCAATGAAACATCAGGAGAACTCTTGCAGGATGTGCCAGTGGTGAGGAGAGATTGCCATCTGCTGGCTAGACGAAATCAAGCGGAACCAAGTTGAGCTAGAAGATTTGAAGGGGGAGTAAATTCAGATGCCAAACCTGATCAGGTGACCTCCAGGAAGGATTTCCTGGATATAAAAGCACAGTGCACCAAACCACAGAGATTTGGTGCCAAGCTGCAGAGCAGAGGAGACGTGCTCCAGAGGTACCACGGAGCCCAGCTCAACAGGCCTCAGCAGGAGGCTTGTGTCGCCTAAGTGCCGGATGTGGCCTGATAAGGTCCGTACCCCCCAAAGAAGTGCCCCGAGTTCTGCGCATGTTGGCCAGAGCCAGGACCCGTGCTCTGCACTGATTACGTTCCCAGGACAAGACGTCGCCTGTCAAGAGCCGATGCCTGGACCCCCTTGCCCCAAGCCGAGAAGAGCAGAGAGAAGACCGCGACAGGAGAGGTGCGCCAGCAAAAGGAACAGCGCGAGTGAGCAGGGCCGTCACTTCCAGCTTTCACCTACGGTACCGGGGACAGTTGGGATTCGGACTTCAGGTTGGGAGGGGACCGGTTGGTGCGTGGGAGGCTAAAAGGGATCTGATTGACTATATCCAGAAGAGACTTGCGGCCTAGCGGGAAGAACCGGTGACCCCCGCTAGGGCCATATAGAGAGACAGAGAATTCACGTGGTAACTCCCACGACTGGGTGCATCACATTACAGAAAAGAACTTTGTTACTTGTTGAAAGATTGCTTTTGTTAATTCAAGTTACTGTTTATTACCCTTGTTACTAATCCCCCTTTCAAAATAATTGTTATTCATGTAAAGTGGTTATATCAACCCCTGACTGTTCCCGCCTCGTGGTCTCTGTGCGTTGCATTCCGGCACCTGTGTTACATAAGCAGTGGACACTGCAGATGTATAAGCAGCGCTACTTCAGGCAGTTTTTCACCCTCCAGAGAACTGATGAAGGTATTGTATTGACCAAAACGTCTTTTATTATTTCTGGATTTTCCATATCTGATAATAAAAAAATCACTTTGAACGTATATATGAGTGCCAAGTGTCTTTTGAGTTGAACAACGGATTGGGATCCTACTTGTGCACCTAGAGTCCAGAAGTGCCATGCCTTATTTCATATACTAAATGGTAGAAGTCCCAGGGATCCTTCAGTTTTTTTCCTATGTAGGAACCCCTTTAAAGAGAATGTAAGCTCCTAAATATTGCTGAAATATCTATTCAAAAGAAAGGGCACTCCTTGAAAGGCATACATGCTGCAGTGATGAATGATGAAGCCTGCAACTGGTATCAGGGCTGCCGCATGTGCAGAATAAAAATTTGATTTCTCTGGCCAATACAAGGCAAACTAAACTGCACGTGCGCAAGTTCCATGCTGAATAGCACAGGCAGGAGATTTTGATATAGGGGAAGTCATTCATGTCAATCAAAAAAAGAGAGACTTGCGTTGTGCGGATTCCACAGGCAGCTGGCATGGTCTGGATATTACTAGCGGACTGTTGTGAGCAGATTATCATGCAATCCTAAAGTTATACAAAATACTTTTTTTAAGGTATGTAGGGCTATGGGGCACTAATCGATATATGTTTGGAAAGTGATTTATAAAGTATGGTGAGTGTGATTTGGCATGCTAAAATCTACTAGCAGATTTCCTTTAAATGTCTACACTACAATAACAACTGAATCATAAGCAAAACATTACACCACAGTTAGAGGAATTGTACAAGCTTAGAAAAAACATACACACTTGGTTGTATAAGTGTAATAAGTGCACATACACACTGTGGCCATTAGCAGACAAATATAACCTAGTATAAAAAACAAGGCATATAAACCTTACAGTAAGTAAATAGTAACATTTAAAAAACATAGGGTACTTAGTTAACATTTTTTTTTATGAAAAAGAGTAAAAGCCATCCCACCATGAGAAGGTGCAACAAATCAGGTATCTCTGATATCTCACCTCGATATGTGCAAGTAGGTCTCAAAATAGACGGGGCAGGGCTAGACCTGGGCTTGACTATGCTTTACACCTGCAGCTGGAAAGCTGAATATAAGGGGCACAGACCAAGGAGGCGGCCACACCTTTAATTGTACTGAGTACAAGAAATTGAAGCAAAACAAAACACCAAGGTTACTTACCGGTAGCCGGTTTTTCCTGAGCCCATGACAGCACACCTTGAGAGAGAGGATCTGCCCCACCAAGGACAGGAAACCGTCTGAAATAAAAGGGCGGTACCTCTCCCTCGCTTCAGTTGTTTACAGAGCATTGAGAGGACCTTCCTAAACAGGTTAGGCACATACCAACACCACAATATACATATACACACCACCCCAAACAGTGCACACCAGGGTGTGAGAAACATAGAAAAAATAAGGGGGGGAAACTACGGGTGCTGTCATGGGCTCAGGAAAAACCGGCTACCGGTAAGTAACCTTGGTGTTTTCCCCTCCCCCATGACAGCACACCTTGAGAGAATTTTGGAGAATTTATGAGCACCCTAGGGAGGGACCACAGCCTGAAGTACCCTTCTCCCAAAGGTGAGATCAGAAGAGGATAGATCCAACCGATAGTGCTTAAAGAAGGTGGATGGTGTAGACCAAGTAGCAGCCCTACATATCTGCTCGATCGAGACGTCTGCTCTCTCTGCCCAGGAGGTTGCAACGGCTCTGGTGGAATGAGCCCTCACATTGTCCGGGGCTGGAACCCCTGTGGACGTATAGGCTAAGCAAATGGCCTCCCTGAGCCACCTAGAGATGGTACCCTTGGACACCCCGTGACCTTTCCTACACCCTTGAAAGGCCAGGAACAGAGAACCGTCTTTCCTCCACAGACTGGTCATATGAATGTACTGTAGCAGGGACCTCCTAACATCTAGGTTATGGAACCTGACTTCCCCTGAGTTCTTGGGATTGCTGCAGAACGAGGGTAGCACAATCTCCTGACTACGGTGAAATCTAGATACCACCTTGGGAAGGTATGCTGGATCTGGCCGCAAGGTGACCCTATCCTCAAAGATTTGTGTGTAAGGAGGATTAACCGAAAGGGCCTGCAGATCACCCACCCTACGGGCTGACGTTAAGGCCACTAGGAGGATGGTCTTAAGGGTGAGAATTTTTGGAGAAACCTTGTGTAGAGGTTCAAATGGTTCACTAGTAAGAGCGTTCAAGACTAAGTTCAGGTCCCAAGGAGGAACACCCAAGGATCTAACCGGTCCTGCTCTGGCACAGGACTTGATAAACCTCGAGATCCACCTATTCCCAGCCAGATTACAATTGTAGAGTGCTCCCAAAGCTGAAACTTGAACCTTAAGGGTCCCTGTAGCTAGACCCAGGTCCCGCCCCTTTTGCAGAAATTCCAGGATCCCTCTGATCGGAGGTTTGCTCGATAGCGGGATATCTATAAACTCTAGGAATTTACCCCAAACCCTGCTATAAATCTTAGTTGTAATTGGTTTTCTGCTCCCCAATAAAGTAGAAACTAAGCCTGGTGAAAACCCCTTGCTACTCAATAGCGACCTCTCAAATTCCATGCCGAAAGATGGAACCCCCTGGCCTGGGCATGGAATACTGGTCCCTGCATGAGAAGGTCCGGCCTCTCTGGTAGAATCCAGGGATCTGACACTGACATTAGCCGAAGCAGAGAGAACCAAGGCCTCTTGGGCCAAAAAGGGGCTATCAAAATCACCCTGGCGCCTTCCTCCCGGATCTTCCTCACCACTACTGGAATCATCACTAATGGTGGAAAGGCATAGGCCTTCCTGAACCCCCAAGGAATCTGGAGGGCATCTACGGCATGGGGATTTTCTGCCGGATTTAGGGAGCAAAATCTCTGCACCTTTCTGTTTGCCCTTGTGGCGAACAGGTCTATGTCTGGCTGCCCCCATAACTGGACAATCTGATGGAAGACCTCCGGGTTCAACCCCCACTCCCCCTGTCTTAGGGTATGGCGGCTTAGAAAATCTGCTTTCACGTTTTCTATCCCCTTTATGTGAAGGGCGCTGAGGGATAGGAGGTTTCGCTCTGCTAGACCAAGGATCCTGTCTGCCACCACCATCAGAGGGCGTGACCTTGTCCCTCCTTGGTGATTCACATAGGCTACTGCTATCCGGTTGTCAGACCTGACCTGGACATGGTGATTTTGGATGTGAGGGAGGAAGCCCCTGAGGGATCTTTCTACGGCCCAAAGCTCCTTTAAGTTTGAGGATGCTCCCCCCTCGTGGTAAGCCCAGTGACCCTGTATTGCGAGTTCTGCCAGATGACCCCCCCCATCCGGAACTGCTTGCGTCGGTCGTAATTACCCGATCTACTGGTCTGGACCATTGAACGCCTGCGGTTAGATTTCCCCTGACTGTCCACCACGAAAGGGAATCTACTACTTGTGGGGAGAGAGAGAGCCTGCCTTCTAAATGCCCGTTGCAGGACGTCTGTGCTGACAGGACCTCCCACTGAAGCCGCCTCATATGCCCCTGGGCCCACATTACTGCTGGGAGACAGGCCGTCATAGAACCCAGGAGGGACATTGCCTCTCTCAGAGACATCTCTGGAGCTTGAATGGCCTTCGAGACTAATGCAATCAACCTGCAGATTTTGTCCTCTGGGAGGAAGCAGGTTTGGCGACGAGAGTCTAGGATTAGACCCAGAAAGGTCTGAGTCCTGGAGGGGGTTAGTCTTGATTTTTGGAAATTTACTAACCACCCCAGCTGATGCAACACTTCCGTGACCACTAGGAGCTGACTGGAGCAGTGGGCTTCTGTTTTCCCTATTATCAAGAAGTCGTCTAAATATGGCACGATCACTACATTCTTGATCCGTAGGAAGGCTGTCACTTCTGCTATTAGTTTCGTAAATATTCTCGGGGCAATGGAGAGGCCAAAGGGTAGGGCAGCAAACTGAAAACGCCTCAGCTTCCCCTGAATAAACAGGGCTACTCTCAGATACTTCTGATACTCCGGATGGATTGGGACGTGATAATATGCGTCCTTCAAGTCTATTACAGCCATAAAGCAGTTGCGATGTAAGAGCTTCACTGCCGAGCTTACTGACTCCATCTTGAAAGTCTGGTTTTCTACTACTTGGTTCAGACTCCTGAGGTTGATGATGGTCCTTAAGGACCCGTTTGTTTTTTTTATCATGAATAGTGGGGAATAGAACCCCCTCCCTCTCTGTGTTGCTGGTACTTCGAGAAGGACCTGCTTTCCTACTAACTCTAACACTTCTGTTTCCAGGGCTAATTGTTCTTCCTGGACCTTTCGTAGGGGGGTAACCACAAAGGTCCGCCAGGGGGTCTGGCTGAACCGGATCTTCAGGCCCCCACTGATAATTTTCAGAATCCAGGGGTTTGCTGTTATCGCATCCCAAGCTGGAAGAAAGTGGGAAAGCCTTCTACCCACTTCCAGCCTGGCGTCATTGGGAGGATCTCTTCGAACTCGAGGATGGTCCTCCAAACATGTAGCCCGATTCTTTTTTGGACTTGGCTTCCCATTTCTTTTTGTCTCCCGGAGGACGACCCCGGTTAAATTTTCTCCTCCGAAAACTAAATCTTCTTGGTTCCCCCGAAAATCCCGGGAACCCTTTGGTTTTATCGCCTGCTTTTTCCAACAGGTCTTCTAACTTTTGGCCAAACAGGAGTCTACCATCACATGGGAGGGAGCACAGTTTCTGTTTCGAAGGTAGGTCGCCTGGGCAACCTTTGAGCCACAAGGCCCGCCTGGCTGCATTGGATAGTCCCGCTGCCCTAGCTGACAGTCTGACCGAGTCAGCTGAAGAGTCGGCCAGGAAGGCCGATGCTGTTTGTATTAGAGGTAGCTCTGCAAGTATTGCCTGTCTGGAGACCTTTTTATCTTTAAGCTGGTCTTCCAGCTGTTGGAGCCACACCATCAAGGACCTCGCCACACAGGTGCTAGCCACCGCTGGTTTTAGGCCACCTGCCGCCGCCTCCCACGTGTGGCGCCCCTAACCAGTTTGTCTGTATTCTCAATGGGGAAGCAGGGTCTACCGCCCCCCGATGAGGAAGAGGACGATGAATCCCACTGCTCCTCGGACTGGGAGGAATCAGAGACGGGGGAAACCTCTCTACGGGGCCTTTTCTTCCCTCTAAGGAACCCTTTCAGGGACCCCTGAACTTCTGCATGTACTATGGACTTTAAATCTGCAGTAAAATCCCGGGAATTCTCAGCTATGGTTTTGGTCACACAGCCCTGGCAAAGTGGTTTCTGCCACTCTACTGAGAGAGAAGCTTGGCAAAGGGCACACATTCTATGCTTTTGCTTGGCACTACTCTTCTTAGGCTCCTAAAAAAAGGAAGCACATAAGAGACTTCCCGTTATTAACCAGTGACATTCACGAAGCTCACTCACCCTCGGAGGTCACAAACGGGTACCGGATTCGGAGGCTGTCGCGGAACCGATGATTCCATTCTGGATGGTCCAGAGGCACTCGAAGCCTTACTCCTGCGGCTGCCACTACGATTACTCGAGCGGCTGTCTGTATACGATGCATCCCTCTGCTTTTTCTGTTGCTGAGGTGGGGGGGCAAGCTGCTGCTGCTCCTGGCTATCTGGATCAGCCATGTCTCAGAAGCGCACCACGCTTCCAGGATAGCTCCCCCCCCCTTAAATATAGGGCCATCCAGCCTCCTCCGGTCTGTGGGCCCTCCCCCTTCCTCAGGCCGGAGCTCCGTTGAAAAAAAAAAAAATAAAAATAAAAAACCGGCCTGGGACGCTCCGATGGGCGCCGCCATCTTGGATCGGCACCGCCTCCTGACGTCACCCAGCGCGCCACTCCCAGCGTGCCCTGCGCCGTGACGTCAGGCGCGTCACACCCGGAAGCGTTCCACACTGCAGGGGGAGGACGGCGCCGCGGTCTCCGGGAGGACAGAGCCTGCCTCACCGCGTGCGCCCCGCTCGGCGCAGAGACCCCAGGGGAAGCTGCGGACGGCGCTTCAGGGATACTGAACCCGGAGCACAGGCCAGTGCCCGCTCTTCCACACCGGGACAGCCCCAGGTAAGTCTTGTTTCTTCCAGACAGGTTCCCCATCAAGGACAGGAAACCAACTGAAGCGAGGGAGAGGTACCGCCCTTTTATTTCAGACGGTTTCCTGTCCTTGGTGGGGCGGATCCTCTCTCTCAAGGTGTGCTGTCATGGGGGAGGGGAAAAAAAAGTGTAATGTGTAGGTGCATATATTTCACTGTGGCCATTACCAGAATAATATAAATTAGAATAAAAACAATGCATAGGGACCCTAGCCATCATATTATATGCAGGACTATCTGTGGGACCATCATATTATGTTCAGGACTATATGTGAGGCCATCATATTATGTGCAGGACTATATGTGGGGCCATCATATTATGTGCAGGACTATATGTGGGGCCATCGTATTATGTGCAGGACTATATGTGGAGCCATCATATTATATTCAGGACTATATGTGGGGCCATCATATTATGTGCAGGACTATGTGTGGGGTCATCATATTATGTGCAGGACTATATGTGGAGCTATCATATTATATTCAGGACTATATGTGGGTCCATCATATTATGTGTAGGACTATATGTGAGGCCATCATATTATGTGCAGGACTATATGTGAGGCCATCATATTATGTGCAGGACTATATGTGAGGCCATCATATTATATGTAGGACTATATGTGAGGCCATCATATTATGTGTAGGACTACATGTGAGGCCATCATATTATGTGAAGGACTATATGTGGAGCCATCATATTATATTCAGGACTATATGTGGAGCCATCATATAATATTCACAACTATATGTGGGGCCATCATATTATGTGTAGGACTATGTGTGAGGCCATCATATTATGTGTAGGACTATATGTGAGGCCATCATATTATGTGCAGGACCATATGTGAGGCCATCATATTATGTGCAGGACTATATGTGAGGCCATCATATTATGTGCAGGACTATATGTGAGGCCATCATATTATGTGCAGGACCATATGTGAGGCCATCATATTATGTGTAGGACCACATGTGAGGCCATCATATTATGTGCAGGACTATATGTGGGACCATCATATTATGTGTAGGACTATATGTGAGGCCATCATATTATGTGCAGGAATATATGTGGGGCCATCATATTATGTGCAGGACTATATGTGAGGCCATCATATTATGTGCAGGACTATGTGTGGGGTCATCATATTATGTGCAGGACTATATGTGAGGCCATCATATTATGTGCAGGACTATATGTGAGGCCATCATATTATGTGCAGGACTATGTGTGGGGTCATCATATTATGTGCAGGACTATATGTGGAGCCATCATATTATACTCAGGACTATATGTGGGGCCATCATATTATGTGCAGGACTATGTGTGGGGTCATCATATTATGTGCAGGACTATATGTGGAACCATCATATTATATTCAGGACTATATGTGGAGCCATCATATAATATTCAGAACTAAATGTGGGTCCATCATATTATGTGTAGGACTATATGTGAGGCCATCATATTATGTGCAGGACTATATGTGAGGCCATCATATTATGTGCAGGACTATATGTGAGGTCATCATATTATGTGCAGGACTATATGTGTGAGGCCATCATATTATGTGTAGGACTATATGTGAGGCCATCATATTATGTGTAGGACTATATGTGAGGCCATCATATTATGTGCAGGACTATATGTGAGGTCATCATATTATGTGCAGGACTATATGTGAGGCCATCATATTATATGCAGGACTATATGTGAGGCCATCATATTATGTGCAGGACTATATGTGGGACCATCATATTATGTGTAGGACTATATGAGGCCATCATATTATATGCAGGACTATATGTGGAGCCATTATATTATATTCAGGACTATATGTGGGACCATCATATTATGTGCAGGACTATATGTGAGGTCATCATATTATGTGCAGGACTATATGTGGAGCCATTATATTATATTCAGGACTATATGTGGGACCATCATATTATGTGCAGGAATATGTGTGAGGCCATCATATTATGTGTAGGACTATATGTGAGGCCATCATATTATGTGTAGGACTATATGTGAGGCCATCATATTATGTGCAGGACTATATGTGAGGCCATCATATTATGTGCAGGACTATGTGTGGGGTCATCATATTATGTGCAGGACTATATGTGAGGCCATCATATTATGTGCAGGACTATATGTGGAGCCATCATATTATATTCAGGACTATAAGTGGGGCCATCATATTATGTGCAGGACTACGTGTGGGGTCATCATATTATGTGCAGTACTATATGTGGAGCCATCATATAATATTCAGAACTATATGTGGGTCCATCATATTATGTGTAGGACTATATGTGAGGCCATCATATTATGTGCAGGACTATATGTGAGGCCATCATATTATGTGCAGGACTATATGTGAGGCCATCATATTATGTGCAGGACTATATGTGAGGTCATCATATTATGTGCAGGACTATATGTGTGAGGCCATCATATTATGTGTAGGACTATATGTGAGGCCATCATATTATGTGTAGGACTATATGTGAGGCCATCATATTATGTGCAGGACTATATGTGAGGTCATCATATTATGTGCAGGACTATATGTGAGGCCATCATATTATATGCAGGACTATATGTGAGGCCATCATATTATGTGCAGGACTATATGTGGGACCATCATATTATGTGTAGGACTATATGAGGCCATCATATTATATGCAGGACTATATGTGGAGCCATTATATTATATTCAGGACTATATGTGGGACCATCATATTATGTGCAGGACTATATGTGAGGCCATCATATTATGTGCAGGACTATATGTGAGGTCATCATATTATGTGCAGGACTATATGTGGGGCCATCATATTATGTGCAGGACTATATGTGAGGCCATCATATTATGTGCAGGACTATATGTGAGGTCATCATATTATGTGCAGGACTATATGTGGGGCCATCATATTATGTGCAGGACTATATGTGAGGCCATCATATTATGTGAAGGACTATATGTGAGGTCATCATATTATGTGCAGGACTATATGTGAGGTCATCATATTATGTGCAGGACTATATGTGGGGCCATCATATTATGTGCAGGACTATATGTGAGGCCATCATATTATGTGCAGGACTATATGTGAGGTCATCATATTATGTGCAGGACTACATGTGGGACCATCATATTATGTGCAGGACTATATGTGGGGCCATCATATTATGTGCAGGACTATATGTGAGGCCATCATATTATGTGAAGGACTATATGTGGGGCCATCATATTATGTGCAGGACTATATGTGGGGCCATCATATTATGTGCAGGACTTTATGTGAGGCCATCATATTATGTGAAGGACTATATGTGGGGCCATCATATTATGTGCAGGACTATATGTGGGGCCATCATATTTTGTGCAGGACTATATGTGGGGCCATCATATTATGTGCAGGACTATATGTGAGGTCATCATATTATGTGCAGGACTATATGTGGAGCCATTATATTATATTCAGGACTATATGTGGGGCAATCATATTATGTGCAGGACTATATGTGGGGCCATCATATTATGTGCAGGACTATATGTGGGGCCATCATATTATGTGCAGGATTATATGTGGAGTCATCATATTATGTGCAGGACTATATGTGGAGTCATTATATTATGTGCAGGACTATATGTGGAGTCATCATATTATGTGCAGGACTATATGTGGGGCCATCATATTATGTGCAGGATTATATGTGGAGTCATCATATTATGTGCAGGACTATATGTGGAGTCATCATATTATGTGCAGGACTATATGTGGGGCCATCATATTATGTGCAGGATTATATGTGGAGTCATCATATTATGTGCAGGACTATATGTGGAGTCATCATATTATGTGCAGGACTATATGTGGGGCCATCATATTATGTGCAGGATTATATGTGGAGTCATCATATTATGTGCAGGACTATATGTGGAGTCATTATATTATGTGCAGGATTATATGTGGAGTCATCATATTATGTGCAGGACTATATGTGGAGTCATTATATTATGTGCAGGACTATATGTGGGGCCATCATATTATGTGCAGGACTATATGTGGGGCCATCATATTATGTGTAGGACTATATGTGGAGTCATTATATTATGTGCAGGACTATATGTGGAGTCATTATATTATGTGCAGGACTATATGTGGAGTCATTATATTATGTGCAGGACTATATGTGGAGTCATCATATTATGTGCAGGACTATATGTGGGGCCATCATATTATGTGCAGGACTATATGTGGGGCCATCATATTATGTGTAGGACTATATGTGGGGCCATCATATTATGTGCAGGACTATATGTGGAGTCATCATATTATGTGCAGGACTATATGTGGGGCCATCATATTATGTGCAGGACTATATGTGGGGCCATCATACTATGTGCAGGACTATATGTGAGGTCATCATATTATGTGCAGGACTATTTGTGGGGCCATCATATTATGTGCAGGACTATATGTGAGGCCATCATATTATGTGCAGGACTATATGTGGGGCCATCATATTATGTGCAGGACTATATGTGGAGTCATCATATTATGTGCAGGACTATCTGTGGAGTCATCATATTATGTGCAGGACTATATGTGGAGTCATCATATTATGTGCAGGACTATATGTGGGGCCATCATATTATGTGCAGGACTATATGTGAGGCCATCATATTATGTGCAGGACTATATGTGGGGCCATCATATTATGTGCAGGACTATGTGTGGGGTCATCATATTATGTGCAGGACTATATGTGAGGCCATCATATTATGTGCAGGACTATATGTGGAGTCATCATATTATGTGCAGGACTATATGTGAGGCCATCACATTATGTGCAGGACTATATGTGGAGTCATCATATTATGTGCAGGACTATGTGTGGGGCCATCATATTATGTGCAGGACTATATGTGAGGCCATCATATTATGTGCAGGACTATATGTGAGGCCATCATATTATGTGCAGGACTATGTGTGGGGTCATCATATTATGTGCAGGACTATATGTGGGGCCATCATATTATGTGCAGGACTATATGTGGGGCCATCATATTATGTGCAGGACTATATGTGAGCCCATCATATTATGTGCAGGACTATATGTGGAGTCATCATATTATGTGTAGGACTATATGTGGAGTCATCATATTATGTGCAGGACTATATGTGGAGTCATCATATTATGTGTAGGACTATATGTGGGGCCATCAAATTATGTGCAGGACTATATGTGGGGCCATCATATTATGTGCAGGATTATATGTGGAGTCATCATATTATGTGCAGGACTATATGTGGGGCCATCATATTATGTGCAGGATTATATGTGGAGTCATCATATTATGTGCAGGACTATATGTGGAGTCATCATATTATGTGCAGGACTATATGTGGGGCCATCATATTATGTGCAGGACTATATGTGGAGTCATTATATTATGTGCAGGACTATATGTGGGGCCATCATATTATGTGCAGGACTATATGTGGGGCCATCATATTATGTGTAGGACTATATGTGGGGCCATCATATTATGTGCAGGACTATATGTGGAGTCATCATATTATGTGCAGGACTATATGTGGGGCCATCATATTATGTGCAGGACTATATGTGGGGCCATCATACTATGTGCAGGACTATATGTGGAGTCATCATATTATGTGCAGGACTATATGTGAGGCCATCATATTATGTGCAGGACTATATGTGGAGTCATCATATTATGTGCAGAACTATATGTGAGGCCATCATATTATGTGCAGGACTATATGTGAGGTCATCATATTATGTGCAGGACTATTTGTGGGGCCATCATATTATGTGCAGGACTATATGTGAGGCCATCATATTATGTGCAGGACTATATGTGGGGCCATCATATTATGTGCAGGACTATGTGTGGGGTCATCATATTATGTGCAGGACTATATGTGGAGTCATCATATTATGTGCAGAACTATATGTGGAGTCATCATATTATGTGCAGGACTATATGTGAGGCCATCATATTATGTGCAGGACTATATGTGAGGCCATCACATTATGTGCAGGACTATATGTGGAGTCATCATATTATGTGCAGGACTATGTGTGGGGCCATCATATTATGTGCAGGACTATATGTGAGGCCATCATATTATGTGCAGGACTATATGTGAGGCCATCATATTATGTGCAGGACTATGTGTGGGGTCATCATATTATGTGCAGTACTATGTGTGGGGTCATCATATTATGTGCAGGACTATATGTGGGGCCATCATATTATGTGCAGGACTATATGTGGGGCCATCATATTATGTGCAGGACTATATGTGAGCCCATCATATTATGTGCAGGACTATATGTGGAGTCATCATATTATGTGTAGGACTATATGTGGGGCCATCATATTATGTGCAGGACTATATGTGGGGCCATCATATTATGTGCAGGACTATATGTGGGGCCATCATATTATGTGCAGGACTATGTGTGGGGTCATCATATTATGTGCAGGACTATATGTGAGACCATCATATTATGTGCAGGACTATGTGCGGGGCCATCATATTATGTGCAGGACTATATGTGGGGCCATCATACTATGTGCAGGATTATATGTGAGGCCATCATATTATGTGCAGGACTATATGTGGGGCCATCATATTATGTGCAGGACTATATGTGGGGTCATCATATTATGTGCAGGACTATATGTGGGGCCATCATATTATGTGCAGGACTATATGTGGCGCCATCATACTATGTGCAGGATTATATGTGAGGCCATCATATTATGTGCAGGACTATATGTGGGGCCATCATATTATGTGCAGGACTATATGTGGGGTCATCATATTATGTGCAGGACTATATGTGGGGCCATCATATTATGTGCAGGACTATGTGCAGGGCCATCATATTATGTGCAGGACTATATGTGGGGCCATCATACTATGTGCAGGACTATATGTGGAGTCATCATATTATGTGCAGGACTATATGTGGAGTCATCATATTATGTGCAGAACTATATGTGAGGCCATCATATTATGTGCAGGACTATATGTGAGGTCATCATATTATGTGCAGGACTATTTGTGGGGCCATCATATTATGTGCAGGACTATGTGTGGGGTCATCATATTATGTGCAGGACTATATGTGGAGTCATCATATTATGTGCAGGACTATATGTGGAGTCATCATATTATGTGCAGAACTATATGTGAGGCCATCATATTATGTGCAGGACTATATGTGGGGCCATCATATTATGTGCAGGACTATATGTGGAGTCATCATATTATGTGCAGGACTATATGTGAGGCCATCATATTATGTGCAGGACTATATGTGGGGCCATCATATTATGTGCAGGACTATATGTGGAGTCATCATATTATGTGCAGAACTATATGTGAGGCCATCATATTATGTGCAGGACTATATGTGAGGTCATCATATTATGTGCAGGACTATTTGTGGGGCCATCATATTATGTGCAGGACTATGTGTGGGGTCATCATATTATGTGCAGGACTATATGTGGAGTCATCATATTATGTGCAGGACTATATGTGGAGTCATCATATTATGTGCAGGACTATATGTGAGGCCATCATATTATGTGCAGGACTATATGTGCGGCCATCATATTATGTGCAGAACTATATGTGGAGTCATCATATTATGTGCAGGACTATATGTGAGGCCATCATATTATGTGCAGGACTATATGTGGGGCCATCATATTATGTGCAGGACTATATGTGAGGCCATCACATTATGTGCAGGACTATATGTGGAGTCATCATATTATGTGCAGGACTATGTGTGGGGCCATCATATTATGTGCAGGACTATATGTGAGGCCATCATATTATGTGCAGGACTATATGTGAGGCCATCATATTATGTGCAGGACTATGTGTGGGGTCATCATATTATGTGCAGTACTATGTGTGGGGTCATCATATTATGTGCAGGACTATATGTGGGGCCATCATATTATGTGCAGGACTATGTGTGGGGTCATCATATTATGTGCAGGACTACATGTGGGGCCATCATATTATGTGCAGGACTATGTGCGGGGCCATCATACTATGTGCAGGATTATATGTGAGGCCATCATATTATGTGCAGGACTATATGTGGGGCCATCATATTATGTGCAGGACTATGTGTGGGGTCATCATATTATGTGCAGGACTACATGTGGGGCCATCATATTATGTGCAGGACTATGTGCGGGGCCATCATATTATGAGCAGGACTATATGTGGGGCCATCATATTATGTGCAGGACTATATGTGACGCCATCATATTATGTGCAGGACTATATGTGAGGCCATCATATTATGTGCAGGAATATGTGTGGGGTCATCATATTATGTGCAGGACTATATGTGAGGCCATCATATTATGTGCAGGACTATATGTGGAGTCATCATATTATGTGTAGGACTATGTGTGGGGCCATCATATTATGTGCAGGACTATATGTGGAGTCATCATATTATGTGTAGGACTATGTGTGGGGCCATCATATTATGTGCAGGACTATATGTGGGGCCATCATATTATGTGCAGGACTATATGTGGAGTCATCATATTATGTGCAGGATTATATATGAGGCCATCATATTATGTGCAGGACTATGTGCGGGGCCATCATATTATGTGCAGGACTATATGTGAGGGCATCATACTATGTGCAGGACTATATGTGAGGCCATCATATTATGTGCAGGACTATATGTGGGGCCATCATATTATGTGCAGGACTATGTGTGGGGTCATCATATTATGTGCAGGACTATATGTGGGGCCATCATATTATGTGCAGGACTATGTGCGGGGCCATCATATTATGTGCAGGACTATATGTGGGGCCATCATATTATGTGCAGGACTATATGTGACGCCATCATATTATGTGCAGGACTATGTGTGGGGTCATCATATTATGTGCAGGAATATGTGTGGGGTCATCATATTATGTGCAGGACTATATGTGAGGCCATCATATTATGTGCAGGAATATGTGTGGGGTCATCATATTATGTGCAGGACTATATGTGAGGCCATCATATTATGTGCAGGACTATGTGTGGGGTCATCATATTATGTGCAGGACTATATGTGAGGCCATCATATTATGTGCAGGACTATGTGTGGGGCCATCATACTATGTGCAGGACTATATGTGAGGCCATCATATTATGTGCAGGACTATTTGTGGGGTCATCATATTATGTGCAAGACTATATGTGGAGTCATCATATTATGTGCAGGACTATGTGTGGGGCCATCATACTATGTGCAGGACTATATGTGAGGCCATCATATTATGTGCAGGACTATGTGTGGGGTCATCATATTAAGTGCAGGACTATGTGTGGGGCCATCATACTATGTGCAGGACTATATGTGAGGCCATCATATTATGTGCAGGACTATGTGTGGGGTCATCATATTATGTGCAGGACTATATGTGGAGTCATCATATTATGTGCAGGGCTATATGTGGAGTCATCATATTATGTGCAGGACTATATGTGAGGCCATCATATTATGTGCAGGACTATATGTGGAGCCATCATATTATGTGCAGGACTATATGTGGGGCCGTCATATTATGTGCAGGAATATATGTGGAGTCATCATATTATGTGCAGGACTATATGTGGAGTCATCATATTATATGCAGGACTATATGTGGAGTCATCATATTATGTGCAGGACTATATGTGGGGCCATCATATTATGTGCAGGACTATATGTGGAGCCATCATATTATATGCAGGACTATATGTGGAGTCATCATATTATGTGCAGGACTATATGTGAGGCCATCATATTATGTGCAGGACTATATGTGGAGCCATCATATTATGTGCAGGGCTATATGTGGAGTCATCATATTATGTGCAGGACTATATGTGGAGCCATCATATTATATGCAGGACTATATGTGGAGTCATCATATTATGTGCAGGACTATATGTGAGGCCATCATATTATGTGCAGGACTATATGTGAGGCCATCATATTATGTGCAGGACTATATGTGGGGTCATCATATTATGTGCAGGACTATATGTGGGGCCATCATATTATGTGCAGGAATATATGTGGAGTCATCATATTATGTGCAGGACTATATGTGGGGTCATCATATTATGTGCAGAACTATATGTGAGGCCATCATATTATGTGCAGGACTATATGTGGAGTCATCATATTATGTGCAGGACTATATGTGGAGTCATCATATTATGTGCAGGACTATATGTGGGGCCATCATATTATGTGCAGGACTATATGTGGAGTCATCATATTATGTGTAGGACTATGTGTGGAGTCATCATATTATGTGTAGGACTATATGTGGAGTCATCATATTATGTGTAGGACTATATGTGGAGTCATCATATTATGTGTAGGACTATGTGTGGGGCCATCATATTATGTGCAGGACTATATGTGGGGCCATCATATTATGTGCAGGAATATATGTGGGGCCATCATATTATGTGTAGGACTATGTGTGGGGCCATCATATTATGTGCAGGACTATATGTGGAGTCATCATATTATGTGCAGGACTATATGTGGAGCCATCATATTATATGCAGGACTATTTGTAGAGCCATCATATTATGTGCAGGGCTATATGTGGAGTCATCATATTATATGCAGGACTATATGTGAGGCCATCATATTATGTGCAGGAATATATGTGGAGTCATCATATTATGTGCAGGACTATATGTGGAGTCATCATATTATGTGCAGGACTATATGTGAGGCCATCATATTATGTGCAGGAATATATGTGGAGTCATCATATTATGTGCAGGACTATATGTGGAGTCATCATATTATGTGTAGGACTATGTGTGGGGTCATCATATTATGTGCAGGACTATATGTGGGGCCATCATATTATGTACAGGACTATATGTGGGGCCATCATATTATGTGTAGGACTATATGTGGGGTCATCATATTATGTGCAGGACTATGTGTGGGGTCATCATATTATGTGCAGGACTATATGTGGGTCCATCATATTATGTGTAGGACTATGTGTGGAGTCATCATATTATGTGTAGGACTATGTGTGGGGTCATCATATTATGTGCAGGACTATGTGTGGGGTCATCATATTATGTGCAGGACTATATGTGGGGCCATCATATTATGTGCAGGACTATATGTGGGGCCATCATATTATGTGCAGGACTATATGTGGGGCCATCATATTATGTGCAGGACTATATGTGAGGCCATCATATTATGTGCAGGACTATATGTGGAGTCATCATATTATGTGCAGGACTATATGTGGAGTCATCATATTATGTGCAGGACTATATGTGGGGCCATCATATTATGTGCAGGACTATATGTGGAGTCATCATATTATGTGTAGGACTATATGTGGGGTCATCATATTATGTGCAGGACTATGTGTGGGGTCATCATATTATGTGCAGGACTATATGTGGGTCCATCATATTATGTGCAGGACTATATGTGGGGCCGTCATATTATGTGCAGGACTATGTGTGGGGCCATCATATTATGTGCAGGACTAAATGTGGGGCCATCATACTATGTGCAGGACTATATGTGAGGCCATCATATTATGTGCAGGACTATATGTGGGGCCATCATATTATGTGCAGGACTATATGTGGAGTCATCATATTATGTGCAGGACTATATGTGGGGCCATCATATTATGTGCAGGACTATGTGTGGGGCCATCATATTATGTGCAGGACTATGTGTGAGGTCATCATATTATGTGCAGGACTATGTGTGGGGTCATCATATTATGTGCAGGACTATGTGTGGGGCCACCATATTATGTTCAGGACTATATGTGGAGTCATCATATTATGTGCAGGACTATATGTGGAGTCATCATATTATGTGCAGGACTATATGTGGAGTCATCATATTATGTGTAGGACTATGTGTGGGGTCATCATATTATGTGCAGGACTATGTGTTGGGTCATCATATTATGTGCAGGACTATATGTGGGGCCATCATATTATGTGCAGGACTATATGTGGAGTCATCATATTATGTGTAGGACTATATGTGGGGCCATCATATTATGTGCAGGACTATATGTGGAGTCATCATATTATGTGTAGGACTATATGTGGGGTCATCATATTATGTGCAGGACTATATGTGGGGTCATCATATTATGTGCAGGACTATATGTGGGGCCATCATATTATGTGCAGGACTATATGTGGAGTCATCATATTATGTGTAGGACTATATGTGGGGTCATCATATTATGTGCAGGACTATGTGTGGGGTCATCATATTATGTGCAGGACTATGTGTGGGGCCATCATATTATGTTCAGGACTATATGTGGAGTCATCATATTATGTGCAGGACTATATGTGGAGTCATCATATTATGTGCAGGACTATATGTGGAGTCATCATATTATGTGTAGGACTATGTGTGGGGTCATCATATTATGTGCAGGACTATGTGTTGGGTCATCATATTATGTGCAGGACTATATGTGGGGTCATCATATTATGTGCAGGACTATATGTGGGGCCATCATATTATGTGCAGGACTATATGTGGGGCCATCATATTATATGCAGGACTATATGTGGGGTCATCATATTATGTGCAGGACTATATGTGGGACCATCATACTATGTGCAGGACTATATGTGAGGCCATCATATTATGTGCAGGACTATATGTGAGCCCATCATATTATGTGCAGGACTATATGTGGGGCCATCATATTATGTGTAGGACTATATGTGGGGCCATCATATTATGTGTAGGACTATATGTGTGGCCATCATATTATGTGCAGGACTATGTGTGGGGTCATCATATTATGTGCAGGACTATATGTGGGGCCATCATATTATGTGTAGGACTATATGTGGGGCCATCATATTATGTGTAGGACTATATGTGGGGCCATCATATTATGTGCAGGACTATGTGTGGGGTCATCATATTATGTGCAGGACTATATGTGGAGTCATCATATTATGTGCAGGACTATGTGCGGGGTCATCATATTATGTGCAATACTATGTGTGGGGTCATCATATTATGTGCAGGACTATATGTGGGGCCATCATATTATGTGCAGGATTATATATGAGGCCATCATATTATGTGCAGGACTATATGTGGAGTCATCATATTATGTCCAGGACTATGTGCGGGGTCATCATATTATGTGCAGGACTATGTGTGGGGTCATCATATTATGTGCAGGACTATATGTGGGGCCATCATATTATGTGCAGGACTATATGTGGGGCCATCATATTATGTGCAGGACTATATGTGGAGTCATCAGATTATGTTCAGGACTATATGTGGAGTCATCATATTATGTGCAGGACTATATGTGGAGTCATCATATTATGTCCAGGACTATGTGCGGGGTCATCATATTATGTGCAGGACTATGTGTAGGGTCATCATATTATGTGCAGGACTATATGTGGGGCCATCATATTATGTGCAGGACTATATGTGGAGCCATAATATTATGTGCAGGATTATATGTGGGGCCATCATATTATGTGTAGGACTATGTGCGGGGTCATCATATTATGTGCAGGACTATATGTGGGGTCATCATATTTTGTGCAGGACTATATGTGAGGCCATCATATTATGTGCAGGACTATATGTGGAGTCATCATATTATGTGCAGGACTATATGTGAGTCATCATATTATGTGCAGGACTATATGTGGAGCCATAATATTATGTGCAGGATTATATGTGGGGCCATCATATTATGTGCAGGACTATGTGCGGGGTCATCATATTATGTGCAGGACTATATGTGGGGTAATCATATTATGTGCAGGACTATATGTGGGGCCATCATATTATGTGTAGGACTATATGTGGAGTCATCAGATTATGTTCAGGACTATATGTGGAGTCATCATATTATGTGCAGGACTATATGTGAGGCCATCATATTATGTGCAGGACTATATGTGGGGCCATAATATTATCTGCAGGAGTATATGAGGCCATCATACTATGTGCAGGACTATATGTGGGGCCATCATATTATGTGCAGGACTATATGTGAGGCCATCATATTATGTGCAGGACTATATGTGGAGTCATCATATTATGTGCAGAACTATATGTGGGGCCATAATATTATGTGCAGGAATATATGTGAGGTCATCATATTATGTGCAGGACTATATGTGAGGCCATCATATTATGTGCAGGACTATATGTGAGGCCATCATATTATGTGCAGGACTATATGTGAGGCCATCATATTATGTGCAGGACTATATGTGAGGTCATAATATTATGTGCAGGACTATATGTGTGAGGCCATCATATTATGTGTAGGACTATATGTGAGGCCATCATATTATGTGCAGGACTATATGTGGGGCCATCATATTATGTGCAGGACTATATGTGAGGCCATCATATTATGTGCAGGACTATATGTGGGGCCATCATATTATGTGCAGGACTATATGTGGGGCCATCGTATTATGTGCAGGACTATATGTGGAGCCATCATATTATATTCAAGACTATATGTGGGGCCATCATATTATGTGCAGGACTATGTGTGGGGTCATCATATTATGTGCAGGACTATATGTGGAGCTATCATATTATATTCAGGACTATATGTGGGTCCATCATATTATGTGTAGGACTATATGTGAGGCCATCATATTATGTGCAGGACTATATGTGAGGCCATCATATTATGTGCAGGACTATATGTGAGGCCATCATATGTGCAGGACTATATGTGAGGCCATCATATTATGTGCAGGACTATATGTGAGGCCATCATATTATGTGCAGGACTATATGTGAGGTCATAATATTATGTGCAGGACTATATGTGTGAGGCCATCATATTATGTGTAGGACTATATGTGAGGCCATCATATTATGTGCAGGACTATATGTGGGGCCATCATATTATGTGCAGGACTATATGTGAGGCCATCATATTATGTGCAGGACTATGTGTGGGGTCATCATATTATGTGCAGGACTATATGTGAGGCCATCATATTATGTGCAGGACTATATGTGAGGCCATCATATTATGTGCAGGACTATGTGTGGGGTCATCATATTATGTGCAGGACTATATGTGAGGCCTTCATATTATGTGCAGGACTATATGTGGAGCCATCATATTATACTCAGGACTACATGTGGGGCCATCATATTATGTGCAGGACTATGTGTGGGGCCATCATATTATGTGCAGGACTATATGTGGAACCATCATATTATATTCAGGACTATATGTGGAGCCAACATATAATATTCAGAACTATATGTGGGTCCATCATATTATGTGTAGGACTATATGTGAAGCCATCATATTATGTGCAGGACTATATGTGAGGCCATCATATTATGTGCAGGACTATATGTGAGGTCATCATATTATGTGCAGGACTATATGTGTGAGGCCATCATATTATGTGTAGGACTATATGTGAGCCCATCATATTATGTGTAGGACTATATGTGAGGCCATCATATTATGTGTAGGACTATATGTGAGGCCATCATATTATGTGCAGGACTATATGTGAGGTCATCATATTATGTGCAGGACTATATGTGTGAGGCCATCATATTATGTGTAGGACTATATGTGAGCCCATCATATTATGTGTAGGACTATATGTGTGAGGCCATCATATTATGTGTAGGACTATATGTGAGGCCATCATATTATGTGTAGGACTATATGTGAGGCCATCATATTATGTGCAGGACTATATGTGAGGTCATCATATTATGTGCAGGACTATATGTGAGGCCATCATATTATGTGCAGGACTATATGTGAGGTCATCATATTATGTGCAGGACTATATGTGAGGCCATCATATTATATGCAGGACTATATGTGAGGCCATCATATTATGTGCAGGACTATATGTGGGACCATCATATTATGTGTAGGACTATATGAGGCCATCATATTATATGCAGGACTATATGTGGAGCCATTATATTATATTCAGGACTATATGTGGGACCATCATATTATGTGCAGGACTATATGTGAGGTCATCATATTATGTGCAGGACTATATGTGTGAGGCCATCATATTATGTGTAGGACTATATGTGAGGCCATCATATTATGTGTAGGACTATATGTGAGGCCATCATATTATGTGCAGGACTATATGTGAGGCCATCATATTATGTGCAGGACTATGTGTGGGGTCATCATATTATGTGCAGGACTATATGTGAGGCCATCATATTATGTGCAAGACTATATGTGGAGCCATCATATTATATTCAGGACTATATGTGGGGCCATCATATTATGTGCAGGACTATGTGTGGGGTCATCATATTATGTGCAGGACTATATGTGGAACCATCATATAATATTCAGAACTATATTTGGGTCCATCATATTATGTGTAGGACTATATGTGAGGCCATCATATTATGTGCAGGACTATATGTGAGGCCATCATATTATGTGCAGGACTATATGTGAGGCCATCATATTATGTGCAGGACTATATGTGAGGTCATCATATTATGTGCAGGACTATATGTGTGAGGCCATCATATTATGTGTAGGACTATATGTGAGGCCATCATATTATGTGTAGGACTATATGTGAGGCCATCATATTATGTGCAGGACTATATGTGAGGTCATCATATTATGTGCAGGACTATATGTGAGGCCATCATATTATATGCAGGACTATATGTGAGGCCATCATATTATGTGCAGGACTATATGTGGGACCATCATATTATGTGTAGGACTATATGAGGCCATCATATTATATGCAGGACTATATGTGGAGCCATTATATTATATTCAGGACTATATGTGGGACCATCATATTATGTGCAGGACTATATGTGAGGTCATCATATTATGTGCAGGACTATATGTGAGGTCATCATATTATGTGCAGGACTATATGTGGGGCCATCATATTATGTGCAGGACTATATGTGAGGCCATCATATTATGTGCAGGACTATATGTGAGGTCATCATATTATGTGCAGGACTATATGTGAGGTCATCATATTATGTGCAGGACTATATGTGAGGTCATCATATTATGTGCAGGACTAAATGTGAGGCCATCATATTATGTGCAGGACTATATGTGAGGCCATCATATTATGTGCAGGACTATATGTGAGGCCATCATATTATGTGCAGGACTATATGTGAGGTCATCATATTATGTGCAGGACTATATGTGAGGCCATCATATTATGTGCAGGACTATATGTGAGGCCATCATATTATATGCAGGACTATATGTGAGGCCATCATATTATGTGCAGGACTATATGTGGGACCATCATATTATGTGTAGGACTATATGAGGCCATCATATTATATGCAGGACTATATGTGGAGCCATTATATTATATTCAGGACTATATGTGGGACCATCATATTATGTGCAGGACTATATGTGAGGTCATCATATTATGTCCAGGACTATGTGTGGGGTCATCATATTATGTGCAGGACTATATGTGAGGTCATCATATTATGTGCAGGACTATATGTGGGGCCATCATATTATGTGCAGGACTATATGTGAGGCCATCATATTATGTGCAGGACTATATGTGAGGTCATCATATTATGTGCAGGACTATATGTGAGGTCATCATATTATGTGCAGGACTATATGTGGGGCCATCATATTATGTGAAGGACTATATGTGAGGTCATCATATTATGTGCAGGACTATATGTGAGGTCATCATATTATGTGCAGGACTATATGTGGGGCCATCATATTATGTGCAGGACTATATGTGAGGCCATCATATTATGTGAAGGACTATATGTGAGGTCATCATATTATGTGCAGGACTATATGTGAGGCCATCATATTATGTGCAGGACTATATGTGGGGCCATCATATTATGTGCAGGACTATATGTGAGGCCATCATATTATGTGCAGGACTATATGTGAGGCCATCATATTATGTGCAGGACTATATGTGAGGCCATCATATTATGTGAAGGACTATATGTGAGGTCATCATATTATGTGCAGGACTATATGTGAGGTCATCATATTATGTGCAGGACTGTATGTGGGGCCATCATATTATGTGCAGGACTATATGTGGGACCATCATATTATGTGCAGGACTATATGTGAGGTCATCATATTATGTGCAGGACTATATGTGAGGCCATCATATTATGTGCAGGACTATGTGTGGGGTCATCATATTATGTGCAGGACTATATGTGAGGCCATCATATTATGTGCAAGACTATATGTGGAGCCATCATATTATATTCAGGACTATATGTGGGGCCATCATATTATGTGCAGGACTATGTGTGGGGTCATCATATTATGTGCAGGACTATATGTGGAACCATCATATTATATTCAGGACTATATGTGGAGCCATCATATAATGTTCAGAACTATATTTGGGTCCATCATATTATGTGTAGGACTATATGTGAGGCCATCATATTATGTGCAGGACTATATGTGAGGCCATCATATTATGTGCAGGACTATATGTGAGGCCATCATATTATGTGCAGGACTATATGTGAGGTCATCATATTATGTGCAGGACTATATGTGTGAGGCCATCATATTATGTGTAGGACTATATGTGAGGCCATCATATTATGTGTAGGACTATATGTGAGGCCATCATATTATGTGCAGGACTATATGTGAGGTCATCATATTATGTGCAGGACTATATGTGAGGCCATCATATTATATGCAGGACTATATGTGAGGCCATCATATTATGTGCAGGACTATATGTGGGACCATCATATTATGTGTAGGACTATATGAGGCCATCATATTATATGCAGGACTATATGTGGAGCCATTATATTATATTCAGGACTATATGTGGGACCATCATATTATGTGCAGGACTATATGTGAGGTCATCATATTATGTGCAGGACTATATGTGTGAGGCCATCATATTATGTGTAGGACTATATGTGAGGCCATCATATTATGTGTAGGACTATATGTGAGGCCATCATATTATGTGCAGGACTATATGTGAGGCCATCATATTATGTGCAGGACTATGTGTGGGGTCATCATATTATGTGCAGGACTATATGTGAGGCCATCATATTATGTGCAAGACTATATGTGGAGCCATCATATTATATTCAGGACTATATGTGGGGCCATCATATTATGTGCAGGACTATGTGTGGGGTCATCATATTATGTGCAGGACTATATGTGGAACCATCATATAATATTCAGAACTATATTTGGGTCCATCATATTATGTGTAGGACTATATGTGAGGCCATCATATTATGTGCAGGACTATATGTGAGGCCATCATATTATGTGCAGGACTATATGTGAGGCCATCATATTATGTGCAGGACTATATGTGAGGTCATCATATTATGTGCAGGACTATATGTGTGAGGCCATCATATTATGTGTAGGACTATATGTGAGGCCATCATATTATGTGTAGGACTATATGTGAGGCCATCATATTATGTGCAGGACTATATGTGAGGTCATCATATTATGTGCAGGACTATATGTGAGGCCATCATATTATGTGAAGGACTATATGTGAGGTCATCATATTATGTGCAGGACTATATGTGAGGTCATCATATTATGTGCAGGACTATATGTGGGGCCATCATATTATGTGCAGGACTATATGTGAGGCCATCATATTATGTGAAGGACTATATGTGAGGTCATCATATTATGTGCAGGACTATATGTGAGGCCATCATATTATGTGCAGGACTATATGTGGGGCCATCATATTATGTGCAGGACTATATGTGAGGCCATCATATTATGTGCAGGACTATATGTGAGGCCATCATATTATGTGCAGGACTATATGTGAGGCCATCATATTATGTGAAGGACTATATGTGAGGTCATCATATTATGTGCAGGACTATATGTGAGGTCATCATATTATGTGCAGGACTGTATGTGGGGCCATCATATTATGTGCAGGACTATATGTGGGACCATCATATTATGTGCAGGACTATATGTGAGGTCATCATATTATGTGCAGGACTATATGTGAGGCCATCATATTATGTGCAGGACTATGTGTGGGGTCATCATATTATGTGCAGGACTATATGTGAGGCCATCATATTATGTGCAAGACTATATGTGGAGCCATCATATTATATTCAGGACTATATGTGGGGCCATCATATTATGTGCAGGACTATGTGTGGGGTCATCATATTATGTGCAGGACTATATGTGGAACCATCATATTATATTCAGGACTATATGTGGAGCCATCATATAATGTTCAGAACTATATTTGGGTCCATCATATTATGTGTAGGACTATATGTGAGGCCATCATATTATGTGCAGGACTATATGTGAGGCCATCATATTATGTGCAGGACTATATGTGAGGCCATCATATTATGTGCAGGACTATATGTGAGGTCATCATATTATGTGCAGGACTATATGTGTGAGGCCATCATATTATGTGTAGGACTATATGTGAGGCCATCATATTATGTGTAGGACTATATGTGAGGCCATCATATTATGTGCAGGACTATATGTGAGGTCATCATATTATGTGCAGGACTATATGTGAGGCCATCATATTATATGCAGGACTATATGTGAGGCCATCATATTATGTGCAGGACTATATGTGGGACCATCATATTATGTGTAGGACTATATGAGGCCATCATATTATATGCAGGACTATATGTGGAGCCATTATATTATATTCAGGACTATATGTGGGACCATCATATTATGTGCAGGACTATATGTGAGGTCATCATATTATGTGCAGGACTATATGTGAGGTCATCATATTATGTGCAGGACTATATGTGGGGCCATCATATTATGTGCAGGACTATATGTGAGGCCATCATATTATGTGCAGGACTATATGTGAGGTCATCATATTATGTGCAGGACTATATGTGAGGCCATCATATTATGTGCAGGACTATATGTGAGGTCATCATATTATGTGCAGGACTAAATGTGAGGCCATCATATTATGTGCAGGACTATATGTGAGGCCATCATATTATGTGCAGGACTATATGTGAGGCCATCATATTATGTGCAGGACTATATGTGAGGTCATCATATTATGTGCATGACTATATGTGAGGCCATCATATTATGTGCAGGACTATATGTGAGGCCATCATATTATATGCAGGACTATATGTGAGGCCATCATATTATGTGCAGGACTATATGTGGGACCATCATATTATGTGTAGGACTATATGAGGCCATCATATTATATGCAGGACTATATGTGGAGCCATTATATTATATTCAGGACTATATGTGGGACCATCATATTATGTGCAGGACTATATGTGAGGTCATCATATTATGTCCAGGACTATGTGTGGGGTCATCATATTATGTGCAGGACTATATGTGAGGTCATCATATTATGTGCAGGACTATATGTGGGGCCATCATATTATGTGCAGGACTATATGTGAGGCCATCATATTATGTGAAGGACTATATGTGAGGTCATCATATTATGTGCAGGACTATATGTGAGGTCATCATATTATGTGCAGGACTATATGTGGGGCCATCATATTATGTGCAGGACTATATGTGAGGCCATCATATTATGTGAAGGACTATATGTGAGGTCATCATATTATGTGCAGGACTATATGTGAGGCCATCATATTATGTGCAGGACTATATGTGAGGCCATCATATTATGTGAAGGACTATATGTGAGGCCATCATATTATGTGCAGGACTATATGTGAGGCCATCATATTATGTGCAGGACTATATCTGAGGCCATCATATTATGTGAAGGACTATATGTGAGGTCATCATATTATGTGCAGGACTATATGTGAGGTCATCATATTATGTGCAGGACTATGTGGGGCCATCATATTATGTGCAGGACTATATGTGGGACCATCATATTATGTGCAGGACTATATGTGAGGTCATCATATTATGTGCAGGACTATATGTGAGGTCATCATATTATGTGCAGGACTATATGTGGGGCCATCATATTATGTGAAGGACTATATGTGAGGCCATCATATTATGTGCAGGACTATATGTGAGGCCATCATATTATGTGCAGGACTATATGTGAGGCCATCATATTATGTGAAGGACTATATGTGAGGTCATCATATTATGTGCAGGACTATATGTGAGGTCATCATATTATGTGCAGGACTATATGTGGGGCCATCATATTATGTGCAGGACTATATGTGGGACCATCATATTATGTGCAGGACTATATGTGAGGTCATCATATTATGTGCAGGACTATATGTGAGGCCATCATATTATGTGCAGGACTATATGTGGGGCCATCATATTATGTGAAGGACTATATGTGAGGCCATCATATTATGTGCAGGACTATATGTGAGGCCATCATATTATGTGCAGGACTATATGTGAGGCCATCATATTATGTGAAGGACTATATGTGAGGTCATCATATTATGTGCAGGACTATATGTGAGGTCATCATATTATGTGCAGGACTATATGTGGGGCCATCATATTATGTGCAGGACTATATGTGGGACCATCATATTATGTGCAGGACTATATGTGAGGTCATCATATTATGTGCAGGACTATATGTGAGGTCATCATATTATGTGCAGGACTATATGTGGGGCCATCATATTATGTGCAGGACTATATGTGAGGCCATCATATTATGTGCAGGACTATATGTGAGGTCATCATATTATGTGCAGGACTATATGTGGGGCCATCATATTATGTGCAGGACTATATGTGAGGCCATCATATTATGTGAAGGACTATATGTGAGGTCATCATATTATGTGCAGGACTATATGTGAGGTCATCATATTATGTGCAGGACTATATGTGGGGCCATCATATTATGTGCAGGACTATATGTGAGGCCATCATATTATGTGAAGGACTATATGTGAGGTCATCATATTATGTGCAGGACTATATGTGAGGCCATCATATTATGTGCAGGACTATATGTGAGGCCATCATATTATGTGCAGGACTATATGTGAGGTCATCATATTATGTGCAGGACTATATGTGGGACCATCATATTATGTGCAGGACTATATGTGGGGCCATCATATTATGTGCAGGACTATATGTGAGGCCATCATATTATGTGAAGGACTATATGTGGGGCCATCATATTATGTGCAGGACTATATGTGAGGCCATCATATTATGTGAAGGACTATATGTGGAGTCATCATATTATGTGCAGGACTATATGTGAGGCCATCATATTATGTGCAGGACTATATGTGAGGTCATCATATTATGTGCAGGACTATATGTGGAGCCATTATATTATATTCAGGACTATATGTGGGGCCATCATATTATGTGCAGGACTATATGTGGGGCCATCATATTATGTGCAGGACTATATATGAGGCCATCATATTATGTGCAGGACTATATGTGGGGCCATCATATTATGTGCAGGACTATATGTGGAGTCATCATATTATGTGCAGGACTATATGTGGAGTCATCATATTATGTGCAGGACTATATGTGGGGCCATCATATTATGTGCAGGACTATATGTGGGGCCATCATATTATGTGTAGGACTATATGTGGGGCCATCATATTATGTGCAGGACTATATGTGGAGTCATCATATTATGTGCAGGACTATATGTGGAGCCATTATATTATATTCAGGACTATATGTGGGGCCATCATATTATGTGCAGGACTATATGTGGGGCCATCATATTATGTGCAGGACTATATATGAGGCCATCATATTATGTGCAGGACTATATGTGGGGCCATCATATTATGTGCAGGACTATATGTGGAGTCATCATATTATGTGCAGGACTATATGTGGAGTCATCATATTATGTGCAGGACTATATGTGGGGCCATCATATTATGTGCAGGACTATATGTGGGGCCATCATATTATGTGTAGGACTATATGTGGGGCCATCATATTATGTGCAGGACTATATGTGGAGTCATCATATTATGTGCAGGACTATATGTGGGGCCATCATATTATGTGCAGGACTATATGTGGGGCCATCATACTATGTGCAGGACTATATGTGAGGTCATCATATTATGTGCAGGACTATTTGTGGGGCCATCATATTATGTGCAGGACTATATGTGAGGTCATCATATTATGTGCAGGACTATATGTGGGGCCATCATATTATGTGCAGGACTATATGTCGGGCCATCATATTATGTGCAGGACTATATGTGAGGCCATCACATTATGTGTAGGACTATATGTGAGGCCATCATATTATGTGTAGGACTATATGTGGGGCCATCATATTATGTGCAGGACTATATGTGGGGCCATCATATTATGTGCAGGACTATGTGTGGGGCCATCATATTATGTGCAGGACTATATGTGAGGCCATCATACTATGTGCAGGACTATATGTGAGGCCATCATATTATGTGCAGGACTATATCTGGGGCCATCATATTATGTGCAGGACTATGTGTGGGGTCATCATATTATGTGCAGGACTATATGTGGAGTCATCATATTATGTGCAGGACTATATGTGGAGTCATCATATTATGTGCAGGACTATATGTGGAGTCATCATATTATGTGCAGGACTATATGTGAGGCCATCATATTATGTGCAGGACTATATGTGAGGCCATCATATTATGTGCAGGACTATATGTGAGGCCATCATATTATGTGCAGGACTATATGTGGAGTCATCATATTATGTGCAGGACTATGTGTGGGGCCATCATATTATGTGCAGGACTATATGTGAGGCCATCATATTATGTGCAGGACTATATGTGAGGCCATCATATTATGTGCAGGACTATATGTGGAGTCATCATATTATGTGTAGGACTATGTGTGGGGTCATCATATTATGTGCAGGACTATGTGTGGGTTCATCATATTATGTGCAGGACTATATGTGGGGCCATCATATTATCTGCAGGACTATATGTGGGGCCATCATATTATGTGCAGGACTATATGTGAGCCCATCATATTATGTGCAGGACTATATGTGGAGTCATCATATTATGTGTAGGACTATATGTGGGGTCATCATATTATGTGCAGGACTATATGTGGGGCCATCATATTATGTGCAGGACTATATGTGGGGCCATCATATTATGTGCAGGACTATGTGTGGGGTCATCATATTATGTGCAGGACTATATGTGGAGTCATCATATTATGTGCAGGATTATATATGAGGCCATCATATTATGTGCAGGACTATGTGCGGGGCCATCATATTATGTGCAGGACTATATGTGGGGCCATCATATTATGTGCAGGACTATATGTGGGGCCATCATACTATGTGCAGGACTATATGTGAGGCCATCATATTATGTGCAGGACTATATGTGGGGCCATCATATTATGTGCAGGACTATGTGTGGGGTCATCATATTATGTGCAGGACTATATGTGGGGCCATCATATTATGTGCAGGACTATGTGCGGGGCCATCATATTATAAGCAGGACTATATGTGGGGCCATCATATTATGTGCAGGACTATATGTGACGCCATCATATTATGTGCAGGACTATATGTGAGGCCATCATATTATGTGCAGGACTATGTGTGGGGTCATCATATTATGTGCAGGACTATATGTGAGGCCATCATATTATGTGCAGGACTATGTGTGGGGCCATCATACTATGTGCAGGACTATATGTGAGGCCATCATATTATGTGCAGGACTATATGTGGAGTCATCATATTATGTGCAGGACTATATGTGGAGTCATCATATTATGTGCAGGACTATATGTGGAGTCATATTATGTCCAGGACTATGTGCGGGGCCATCATATTATAAGCAGGACTATATGTGGGGCCATCATATTATGTGCAGGACTATATGTGAGGCCATCATATTATGTGCAGGACTATGTGTGGGGTCATCATATTATGTGCAGGACTATATGTGAGGCCATCATATTATGTGCAGGACTATGTGTGAGGCCATCATATTATGTGCAGGACTATATGTGAGGCCATCATATTATGTGCAGGACTATATGTGGAGTCATCATATTATGTGCAGGACTATGTGTGGGGTCATCATATTATGTGCAGGACTATATGTGGGGCCATCATATTATGTGCAGGATTATATATGAGGCCATCATATTATGTGCAGGACTATATGTGGAGTCATATTATGTCCAGGACTATGTGCGGGGTCATCATATTATGTGCATTACTATGTGTGGGGTCATCATATTATGTGCAGGACTATATGTGGGGCCATCATATTATGTGCAGGACTATATGTGGAGTCATCAGATTATGTTCAGGACTATATGTGGAGTCATCATATTATGTCTAGGACTATGTGCGGGGCCATCATATTATGTGCAGGACTATGTGTGGGGTCATCATATTATGCGCAGGACTATGTGTGGGGTCATCATATTATGTGCAGGACTATATGTGGAGTCATCATATTATGTCCAGGACTATGTGCGGGGTCATCATATTATGTGCAGGACTATGTGTGGGGTCATCATATTATGCGCAGGACTATGTGTGGGGTCATCATATTATGTGCAGGACTATATGTGGGGCCATCATATTATGTGCAGGACTATATGTGGGGCCATCATATTATGTGTAGGACTACATGTGGAGTCATCATATTATGTGCAGGACTATATGTGGAGTCATCATATTATGTGTAGGACTATGTGTGGGGTCATCATATTATGTGCAGGACTATGTGCGGGGCCATCATATTATGTGCAGGACTATATGTGGAGTCATCATATTATGTGCAGGACTATATGTGGGGTCATCATATTATGTGCAGGACTATGTGCGGGGTCATCATATTATGTGCAGGACTATGTGTGGGGTCATCATATTATGCGCAGGACTATGTGTGGGGTCATCATATTATGTGCAGGACTATATGTGGGGCCATCATATTATGTGCAGGACTATATGTGGGGCCATCATATTATGTGCAGGACTATATGTGGGGCCATCATATTATGTGCAGGACTATATGTGGGGCCATCATATTATGTGCAGGACTATATGTGGGGCCATCATATTATGTGTAGGACTATATGTGGAGTCATCATATTATGTCCAGGACTATGTGCGGGGTCATCATATTATGCGCAGGACTATGTGTGGGGTCATCATATTATGTGCAGGACTATATGTGGGGCCATCATATTATGTGTAGGACTATATGTGGAGTCATCATATTATGTGCAGGACTATATGTGGAGTCATCATATTATGTGTAGGACTATGTGTGGGGTCATCATATTATGTGCAGGACTATGTGTGGGGTCATCATATTATGTGCAGGACTATATGTGGGGCCATCATATTATGTGCAGGACTATATGTGGGGCCATCATATTATGTGCAGGACTATATGTGAGTCCATCATATTATGTGCAGGACTATATGTGGAGTCATCATATTATGTGCAGGACTATATGTGGGGCCATCATATTATGTGCAGGACTATGTGTGGGGTCATCATATTATGTGCAGGACTATATGTGGAGTCATCATATTATGTGCAGGATTATATATGAGGCCATCATATTATGTGCAGGACTATGTGCGGGGCCATCATATTATGTGCAGGACTATATGTGGAGTCATCATATTATGTGCAGGACTATATGTGAGGCTATCATATTATGTGCAGGACTATATGTGGGGCCATCATATTATGTGCAGGACTATATGTGACGCCATCATATTATGTGCAGGACTCTATGTGACGCCATCATATTATGTGCAGGACTCTATGTGACGCCATCATATTATGTGCAGGACTATATGTGAGGCCATCATATTATGTGCAGGAATATGTGTGGGGTCATCATATTATGTGCAGGACTATATGTGGGGTCATCATATTATGTGCAGGACTATATGTGGGGCCATCATATTATGTGCAGGACTATATGTGGGGCCATCATACTATGTGCAGGACTATGTGTGGGGCCATCATATTATGTGCAGGACTATATGTGAGGCCATCATATTATGTGCAGGACTATATGTGGGGCCATCATATTATGTGCAGGACTATATGTGGGGCCATCATACTATGTGCAGGACTATATGTGAGGCCATCATATTATGTGCAGGACTATATGTGGGGCCATCATACTATGTGCAGGACTATATGTGAGGCCATCATATTATGTGCAGGACTATATGTGAGGCCATCATATTATGTGCAGGACTATATGTGAGGCCATCATATTATGTGCAGGACTATATGTGAGGTCATCATATTATGTGCAGGACTATATGTGACGCCATCATATTATGTGCAGGACTATATGTGAGGCCATCATATTATGTGCAGGAATATGTGTGGGGTCATCATATTATGTGCAGGACTATATGTGGGGTCATCATATTATGTGCAGGACTACATGTGGGGCCATCATATTATGTGCAGGACTATATGTGGGGCCATCATACTATGTGCAGGACTATATGTGAGGCCATCATATTATGTGCAGGACTATATGTGAGGCCATCATATTATGTGCAGGACTATATGTGAGGCCATCATATTATGTGAAGGACTATATGTGGGGTCATCATATTATGTGCAGGACTATATGTGGGGCCATCATATTATGTGCAGGACTTTATGTGAGGCCATCATATTATGTGCAGGACTATATGTGGGGCCATCATATTATGTGCAGGACTATATGTGGGGCCATCATATTTTGTGCAGGACTATATGTGAGGCCATCATATTATGTGCAGGATTATATGTGAGGTCATCATATTATGTGCAGGACTATATGTGGAGCCATTATATTATATTCAGGACTATATATGGGGCCATCATATTATGTGCAGGACTATATGTGGGGCCATCATATTATGTGCAGGACTATATGTGGAGTCATCATATTATGTGCAGGACTATATGTGGAGTCATCATATTATGTGCAGGACTATATGTGGAGTCATCATATTATGTGTAGGACTATATGTGGGGCCATCATATTATGTGCAGGACTATATGTGAAGTCATCATATTATGTGCAGGACTATATGTGGAGTCATCATATTATGTGTAGGACTATATGTGGAGTCATCATATTATGTGCAGGACTATATGTGGAGTCATCATATTATGTGCAGGACTATATGTGGAGTCATCATATTATGTGTAGGACTATATGTGGAGTCATCATATTATGTGCAGGACTATATGTGGAGTCATCATATTATGTGTAGGACTATATGTGGGGCCATCATATTATGTGCAGGACTATATGTGAAGTCATCATATTATGTGCAGGACTATATGTGGAGTCATCATATTATGTGCAGGACTATATGTGGAGTCATCATATTATGTGTAGGACTATATGTGGAGTCATCATATTATGTGCAGGACTATATGTGGAGTCATCATATTATGTGCAGGACTATATGTGGAGTCATCATATTATGTGTAGGACTATATGTGGAGTCATCATATTATGTGTAGGACTATATGTGGAGTCATCATATTATGTGCAGGACTATATGTGGAGTCATCATATTATGTGTAGGACTATATGTGGAGTCATCATATTATGTGCAGGACTATATGTGGAGTCATCATATTATGTGTAGGACTATATGTGGGGCCATCATATTATGTGCAGGACTATATGTGGAGTCATCATATTATGTGCAGGACTATATGTGGGGCCATTATATTATGTGCAGGACTATATGTGGGGCCATCATATTATGTGCAGGACTATATGTGGGGCCATCATATTATGTGCAGGACTATATGTGGGGCCATCATATTATGTGTAGGACTATATGTGGGGCCATCATATTATGTGCAGGACTATATGTGGAGTCATCATATTATGTGCAGGACTATATGTGGGGCCATCATATTATGTGCAGGACTATATGTGGGGCCATCATACTATGTGCAGGACTATATGTGAGGTCATCATATTATGTGCAGGACTATTTGTGGGGCCATCATATTATGTGCAGGACTATATGTGAGGTCATCATATTATGTGCAGGACTATATGTGGGGCCATCATACTATGTGCAGGACTATATGTGGGGCCATCATATTATGTGCAGGACTATATGTCGGGCCATCATATTATGTGCAGGACTATATGTGAGGCCATCATATTATGTGTAGGACTATATGTGGGGCCATCATATTATGTGCAGGACTATTTGTGGGGCCATCATATTATGTGTAGGACTATATGTGGGGTCATCATATTATGTGCAGGACTATTTGTGGGGCCATCATATTATGTGTAGGACTATATGTGGGGCCATCATATTATGTGCAGGACTATATGTCGGGCCATCATATTATGTGCAGGACTATATGTGAGGCCATCATATTATGTGTAGGACTATATGTGGGGCCATCATATTATGTGCAGGACTATATGTGGGGCCATCATATTATGTGCAGGACTATGTGTGGGGCCATCATATTATGTGCAGGACTATATGTGAGGCCATCATACTATGTGCAGGACTATATGTGAGGCCATCATATTATGTGCAGGACTATGTGTGGGGTCATCATATTATGTGCAGGACTATATGTGGAGTCATCATATTATGTGCAGGACTATATGTGGGGCCATCATATTATGTGCAGGACTATATGTGGAGTCATCATATTATGTGCAGGACTATATGTGGAGTCATCATATTATGTGCAGGACTATATGTGGAGTCATCATATTATGTGCAGGACTATATGTGAGGCCATCATATTATGTGCAGGACTATATGTGAGGCCATCATATTATGTGAAGGACTATATGTGAGGCCATCATATTATGTGCAGGACTATATGTGGAGTCATCATATTATGTGCAGGACTATGTGTGGGGCCATCATATTATGTGCAGGACTATATGTGAGGCCATCATATTATGTGCAGGACTATATGTGAGGCCATCATATTATGTGCAGGACTATATGTGGAGTCATCATATTATGTGTAGGACTATGTGTGGGGTCATCATATTATGTGCAGGACTATATGTGGGGTCATCATATTATGTGCAGGACTATATGTGGAGTCATCATATTATGTGCAGGACTATGTGTGGGGTCATCATATTATGTGCAGGACTATATGTGGGGCCATCATATTATGTGCAGGACTATATGTGGGGCCATCATATTATGTGCAGGACTATATGTGAGCCCATCATATTATGTGCAGGACTATATGTGGAGTCATCATATTATGTGTAGGACTATATGTGGAGCCATCATATTATGTGTAGGACTATATGTGGAGCCATCATATTATGTGTAGGACTATATGTGAGGCCATCATATTATGTGCAGGACTATATGTGAGGCCATCATATTATGTGCAGGACTATATGTGGGGCCATCATATTATGTGCAGGACTATATGTGGGGCCATCATATTATGTGCAGGACTATGTGTGGGGTCATCATATTATGTGCAGGACTATATGTGGAGTCATCATATTATGTGCAGGATTATATATGAGGCCATCATATTATGTGCAGGACTATGTGCGGAGCCATTATATTATGTGCAGGACTATATGTGGGGCCATCATATTATGTGCAGGACTATATGTGGGGCCATCATACTATGTGCAGGACTATATGTGAGGCCATCATATTATGTGCAGGACTATATGTGGGGCCATCATATTATGTGCAGGACTATGTGTGGGGTCATCATATTATGTGCAGGACTATATGTGGAGTCATCATATTATGTGCAGGATTATATATGAGGCCATCATATTATGTGCAGGACTATGTGCGGAGCCATTATATTATGTGCAGGACTATATGTGAGGCCATCATACTATGTGCAGGACTATATGTGAGGCCATCATATTATGTGCAGGACTATATGTGGGGCCATCACATTATGTGCAGGACTATATGTGGGGCCATCATACTATGTGCAGGACTATATGTGAGGCCATCATATTATGTGCAGGACTATATGTGGGGCCATCATATTATGTGCAGGACTATATGTGGGGCCATCATACTATGTGCAGGACTATATGTGAGGCCATCATATTATGTGCAGGACTATATGTGGGGCCATCATATTATGTGCAGGACTATGTGCGGGGTCATCATATCATGTGCAGGACTATATGTGGGGCCATCATATTATGTGCAGGACTATATGTGGGGCCATCATATTATGTGCAGGACTATGTGCGGGGCCATCATATTATGAGCAGGACTATATGTGGGGCCATCATATTATGTGCAGGACTATATGTGAGGCCATCATATTATGTGCAGGACTATATGTGAGGCCATCATATTATGTGCAGGACTATGTGTGGGGTCATCATATTATGTGCAGGACTATATGTGAGGCCATCATATTATGTGCAGGACTATGTGTGGGGCCATCATACTATGTGCAGGACTATATGTGAGGCCATCATATTATGTGCAGGACTATATGTGGAGTCATCATATTATGTGCAGGACTATATGTGGAGTCATCATATTATGTGCAGGACTATATGTGGAGTCATCATATTATGTGCAGGACTATATGTGGAGTCATCATATTATGTGCAGGACTATGTGCGGGGTCATCATATTATGTGCAGGACTATGTGTGGGGTCATCATATTATGTGCAGGATTATATATGAGGCCATCATATTATGTGCAGGACTATATGTGGAGTCATATTATGTCCAGGACTATGTGCGGGGTCATCATATTATGTGCAGGACTATGTGTGGGGTCATCATATTATGTGCAGGACTATATGTGGAGTCATCAGATTATGTTCAGGACTATATGTGGAGTCATCAGATTATGTTCAGGACTATATGTGGAGTCATCATATTATGTCCAGGACTATATGCGGGGTCATCATATTATGTGCAGGACTATATGTGGAGTCATCATATTATGTCCAGGACTATGTGCGGGGTCATCATATTATGCGCAGGACTATGTGTGGGGCCATCATATTATGTGCAGGACTATATGTGGGGCCATCATATTATGTGTAGGACTATATGTGGAGTCATCATATTATGTGCAGGACTATATGTGGAGTCATCATATTATGTGTAGGACTATGTGTGGGGTCATCATATTATGTGCAGGACTATGTGTGGGGTCATCATATTATGTGCAGGACTATATGTGGGGCCATCATATTATGTGCAGGACTATATGTGGGGCCATCATATTATGTGCAGGACTATATGTGAGTCCATCATATTATGTGCAGGACTATATGTGGAGTCATCATATTATGTGTAGGACTATATGTGGGGCCATCATATTATGTGCAGGACTATATGTGGGGCCATCATATTATGTGTAGGACTATATGTGGGGCCATCATATTATGTGTAGGACTATATGTGAGTCCATCATATTATGTGCAGGACTATATGTGGAGTCATCATATTATGTGTAGGACTATATGTGGAGTCATCATATTATGTGTAGGACTATATGTGGGGCCATCATATTATGTGCAGGACTATGTGTGGGGTCATCATATTATGTGCAGGATTATATATGAGGCCATCATATTATGTGCAGGACTATGTGCGGGGCCATCATATTATGTGCAGGACTATATGTGGGGCCATCATATTATGTGCAGGACTATATGTGGGGCCATCATATTATGTGCAGGACTATATGTGAGGGCATCATACTATGTGCAGGACTATATGTGGGGCCATCATATTATGTGTAGGACTATATGTGGGGCCATCATATTATGTGCAGGACTATATGTGGGGCCATCATATTATGTGCAGGACTATATGTGGAGTCATCATATTATGTGCAGGATTATATATGAGGCCATCATATTATGTGCAGGACTATGTGCGGGGCCATCATATTATGTGCAGGACTATATGTGAGGCCATCATATTATGTGCAGGACTATATGTGGGGCCATCATATTATGTGCAGGACTATGTGTGGGGTCATCATATGATGTGCAGGACTATATGTGGGGCCATCATATTATGTGCAGGACTATATGTGACGCCATCATATTATGTGCAGGACTATATGTGACGCCATCATATTATGTGCAGGACTATATGTGAGGCCATCATATTATGTGCAGGACTATATGTGAGGTCATCATATTATGTGCAGGTCTATGTGTGGGGTCATCATATTATGTGCAGGACTATATGTGGAGTCATCATATTATGTGCAGGAATATGTGTGGGGTCATCATATTATGTGCAGGACTATATGTGGGGCCATCATATTATGTGCAGGACTATGTGTGGGGTCATCATATTATGTGCAGGACTATATGTGGAGTCATCATATTATGTGCAGGACTATGTGTGGGGTCATCATATTATGTGCAGGACTATATGTGGAGTCATCATATTATGTGCAGGACTATGTGTGGGGCCATCATATTATGTGCAGGACTATATGTGGAGTCATCATATTATGTGCAGGACTATATGTGGGGCCATCATATTATGTGCAGGACTATGTGTGGGGTCATCATATTATGTGCAGGACTATATGTGGAGTCATCATATTATGTGCAGGACTATGTGTGGGGTCATCATATTATGTGCAGGACTATATGTGGAGTCATCATATTATGTGCAGGACTATGTGTGGGGTCATCATATTATGTGCAGGACTATATGTGGGGCCATCATATTATGTGCAGGACTATATGTGGAGTCATCATATTATGTGCAGGACTATATGTGGAGTCATCATATTATGTGCAGGACTATGTGTGGGGCCATCATACTATGTGCAGGACTATATGTGAGGCCATCATATTATGTGCAGGACTATGTGTGGGGTCATCATATTATGTGCAGGACTATATGTGGAGTCATCATATTATGTGCAGGACTATATGTGGAGCCATCATATTATGTGCAGGACTATATGTGGAGTCATCATATTATGTGTAGGACTATGTGTGGGGCCATCATATTATGTGCAGGACTATATGTGGGGCCATCATATTATGTGCAGGACTATATGTGGAGTCATCATATTATGTTCAGGACTATATGTGGAGTCATTATATTATGTGCAGGACTATATGTGAGGCCATCATATTATCTGCAGGAATATATGTGGAGTCATCATATTATCTGCAGGAATATATGTGGAGTCATCATATTATGTGCAGGACTATGTGTGGGGTCATCATATTATGTGCAGGACTATATGTGGGGCCATCATATTATCTGCAGGAATATATGTGGAGTCATCATATTATGTGCAGGACTATATGTGGAGTCATCATATTATGTGCAGGACTATATGTGAGGCCATCATATTATGTGCAGGACTATATGTGGAGTCATTATATTATGTGTAGGACTATGTGTGGAGTCATCATATTATGTGCAGGACTATATGTGAGACCATCATATTATGTGCAGGACTATATGTGGGACCATCATATTATGTGCAGGACTATATGTGAGGCCATCATATTATGTGCAGGACTATATGTGGAGTCATCATATTATGTGCAGGACTATATGTGGAGTCATCATATTATGTGCAGGACTATATGTGGAGTCATCATATTATGTGCAGGACTATATGTGGAGTCATCATATTATGTTCAGGACTATATGTGGAGTCATCATATTATGTGCAGGACTATATGTGGAGTCATCATATTATGTGCAGGACTATATGTGGAGTCATCATATTATGTGTAGGACTATGTGTGGGGCCATCATATTATGTGCAGGACTATGTGTGGGGTCATCATATTATATGCAGGACTATATGTGGGGCCATCATATTATGTGCAGGACTATATGTGGGGCCATCATATTATGTGCAGGACTATATGTGGAGTCATCATATTATGTGCAGGACTATATGTGGGGCCATCATATTATGTGCAGGACTATATGTGGAGTCATCATATTATGTGCAGGACTATATGTGGAGCCATCATATTATGTGTAGGACTATATGTGGGGTCATCATATTATGTGCAGGACTATGTGTGGGGTCATCATATTATGTGCAGGACTAAATGTGAGGCCATCATATTATGTGCAGGACTATATGTGGGTCCATCATATTATGTGCAGGACTATATGTGGGGCCATCATATTATCTGCAGGACTATGTGTGGGGCCATCATATTATGTGCAGGACTATATGTGGGGCCATCATATTATGTGCAGGACTATGTGTGGGGCCATCATATTATGTGCAGGACTATATGTGGGGCCATCATACTATGTGCAGGACTATATGTGAGGCCATCATATTATGTGCAGGACTATATGTGGGGCCATCATATTATGTTCAGGACTATATGTGGAGTCATCATATTATGTGCAGAACTATATGTGGAGTCATCATATTATGTTCAGGACTATATGTGAGGCCATCATATTATGTGCAGGACTATATGTGAAGTCATCATATTATGTGCAGGACTATATGTGGAGTCATCATATTATGTGCAGGACTATGTGTGGGGCCATCATATTATGTGCAGGACTATATGTGGAGTCATCATACTATGTTCAGGAGTATATGTGGGGCCATCATATTATGTGCAGGACTATATGTGGAGTCATCATATTATGTTCAGGACTATATGTGGGGCCATCATATTATGTGCAGGACTATATGTGGGGCCATCATATTATGTACAGGACTATATGTGGGGCCATCATATTATGTGCAGGACTATGTGTGGGGCCATCATATTATGAGCAGGACTATATGTGGGGCCATCATATTATGTACAGGACTATATGTGGGGCCATCATATTATGTGCAGGACTATATGTGGAGTCATCATATTATGTGCAGGACTATATGTGGAGTCATCATATTATGTGCAGGACTATGTGTGAGGTCATCATATTATGTGCAGGACTATGTGTGGGGTCATCATATTATGTGCAGGACTATGTGTGGGGCCATCATATTATGTTCAGGACTATATGTGGAGTCATCATATTATGTGCAGGACTATATGTGGAGTCATCATATTATGTGCAGGACTATATGTGGAGTCATCATATTATGTGTAGGACTATGTGTGGGGTCATCATATTATGTGCAGGACTATGTGTGGGGTCATCATATTATGTGCAGGACTATATGTGGGGTCATCATATTATGTGCAGGACTATATGTGGGGCCATCATATTATGTGCAGGACTATATGTGGGGCCATCATATTATGTGCAGGACTATATGTGGAGTCATCATATTATGTGCAGGACTATATGTGGGGCCATCATATTATGTGCAGGACTATATGTGGGCCATCATATTATGTGCAGGACTATATGTGGGGTCATCATATTATGTGCAGGACTATATGTGGGGTCATCATATTATGTGCAGGACTATATGTGGGGTCATCATATTATGTGCAGGACTATATGTGGGACCATCATACTATGTGCAGGACTATATGTGAGGCCATCATATTATGTGCAGGACTATATGTGAGCCCATCATATTATGTGCAGGACTATATGTGGGGCCATCATATTATGTGTAGGACTATATGTGGGGCCATCATATTATGTGTAGGACTATATGTGAGGTCATCATATTATGTGCAGGACTATATGTGGGCCATCATATTATGTGCAGGACTATATGTGGGGTCATCATATTATGTGCAGGACTATATGTGGGACCATCATACTATGTGCAGGACTATATGTGAGGCCATCATATTATGTGCAGGACTATATGTGGGGCCATCATATTATGTGTAGGACTATATGTGGGGCCATCATATTATGTGCAGGACTATATGTGGGGCCATCATATTATGTGTAGGACTATATGTGGGGCCATCATATTATGTGTAGGACTATATGTGGGGCCATCATATTATGTGCAGGACTATGTGTGGGGTCATCATATTATGTGCAGGACTATATGTGGGGCCATCATATTATGTGTAGGACTATATGTGGGGCCATCATATTATGTGTAGGACTATATGTGGGGCCATCATATTATGTGCAGGACTATGTGTGGGGTCATCATATTATGTGCAGGACTATATGTGGAGTCATCATATTATGTGCAGGACTATGTGCGGGGTCATCATATTATGTGCAAGACTATGTGTGGGGTCATCATATTATGTGCAGGACTATATGTGGAGTCATCATATTATGTGCAGGACTATGTGCGGGGTCATCATATTATGTGCAGGACTATATGTGGGGCCATCATATTATGTGCAGGATTATATATGAGGCCATCATATTATGTGCAGGACTATATGTGGGGCCATCATATTATGTGCAGGATTATATATGAGGCCATCATATTATGTGCAGGACTATATGTGGAGTCATCATATTATGTCCAGGACTATGTGTGGGGTCATCATATTATGTGCAGGACTATATGTGGGGCCATCATATTATGTGCAGGACTATATGTGGAGTCATCAGATTATGTTCAGGACTATATGTGGAGTCATCATATTATGTGCAGGACTATATGTGGAGTCATCATATTATGTGCAGGACTATGTGCGGGGTCATCATATTATGTGCAGGACTATGTGTAGGGTCATCATATTATGTGCAGGACTATATGTGGGGCCATCATATTATGTGCAGGACTATATGTGGGGCCATCATATTATGTGCAGGATTATATATGAGGCCATCATATTATGTGCAGGACTATATGTGGAGTCATCATATTATGTGCAGGATTATATATGAGGCCATCATATTATGTGCAGGACTATATGTGGAGTCATCAGATTATGTTCAGGACTATATGTGGAGTCATCATATTATGTGCAGGACTATATGTGGAGTCATCATATTATGTCCAGGACTATGTGCGGGGTCATCATATTATGTGCAGGACTATGTGTAGGGTCATCATATTATGTGCAGGACTATATGTGGGGCCATCATATTATGTGCAGGACTATATGTGGGGCCATCATATTATGTGCAGGACTATATGTGGAGTCATCATATTATGTGCAGGACTATATGTGGGGCCATCATATTATGTGTAGGACTATATGTGGAGTCATCATATTATGTGCAGGACTATATGTGGAGTCATCATATTATGTGCAGGACTATGTGTGGGGTCATCATATTATGTGCAGGACTATATGTGGAGTCATCATATTATGTGCAGGACTATATGTGAGGCCATCATATTATGTGCAGGACTATATGTGGGTCCATCATATTATGTGCAGGACTATATGTGGGGCCATCATATTATGTGCAGGACAATGTGTGGGGCCATCATATTATGTGCAGGACTATATGTGGGGCCATCATACTATGTGCAGGACTATATGTGAGGCCATCATATTATGTGCAGGACTATATGTGGGGCCATCATATTATGTGCAGGACTATATGTGGAGTCATCATATTATGTGCAGGACTATGTGTGGGGCCATCATATTATGTGCAGGACTATATGTGAGGCCATCATATTATGTGCAGGACTATATGTGGAGTCATCATATTATGTTCAGGACTATATGTGGGGCCATCATATTATGTGCAGGACTATATGTGGAGTCATCATATTATGTGCAGGACTATATGTGGAGTCATCATACTATGTCCAGGACTATATGTGGAGTCATCATATTATGTGCAGGACTATATGTGAGGCCATCATATTATATTCAGGACTATATGTGGGGCCATCATATTATGTGCAGGACTATATGTGGGGCCATCATATTATGTACAGGACTATATGTGGGGCCATCATATTATGTGCAGGACTATATGTGGAGTCATCATATTATGTGCAGGACTATATGTGGGGCCATCATATTATGTACAGGACTATATGTGGGGCCATCATATTATGTGCAGGACTATATGTGGAGTCATCATATTATGTGCAGGACTATGTGTGGGGCCATCATATTATGTGCAGGACTATGTGTGAGGTCATCATATTATGTGCAGGACTATGTGTGGGGTCATCATATTATGTGCAGGACTATGTGTGGGGCCATCATATTATGTTCAGGACTATATGTGGAGTCATCATATTATGTGCAGGACTATATGTGGAGTCATCATATTATGTGCAGGACTATATGTGGAGTCATCATATTATGTGTAGGACTATGTGTGGGGTCATCATATTATGTGCAGGACTATGTGTGGGGTCATCATATTATGTGCAGGACTATATGTGGGGTCATCATATTATGTGCAGGACTATATGTGGGGCCATCATATTATGTGCAGGACTATATGTGGGGCCATCATATTATGTGCAGGACTATATGTGGGGTCATCATATTATGTGCAGGACTATATGTGGGACCATCATACTATGTGCAGGACTATATGTGAGGCCATCATATTATGTGCAGGACTATATGTGGGGCCATCATATTATGTGTAGGACTATATGTGGGGCCATCATATTATGTGTAGGACTATATGTGGGGCCATCATATTATGTGCAGGACTATGTGTGGGGTCATCATATTATGTGCAGGACTATATGTGGGGCCATCATATTATGTGTAGGACTATATGTGGGGCCATCATATTATGTGTAGGACTATGTGCGGGGTCATCATATTATGTGCAAGACTATGTGTGGGGTCATCATATTATGTGCAGGACTATATGTGGAGTCATCATATTATGTGCAAGACTATGTGTGGGGTCATCATATTATGTGCAGGATTATATATGAGGCCATCATATTATGTGCAGGACTATATGTGGAGTCATCATATTATGTGCAGGACTATATGTGGGGCCATCATATTATGTGTAGGACTATATGTGGGGCCATCATATTATGTGCAGGACTATATGTGGGGCCATCATATTATGTGCAGGACTATATGTGGGGCCATCATATTATGTGCAGGACTATATGTGGGGCCATCATATTATGTGTAGGACTATATGTGGAGTCATCATATTATGTGCAGGACTATATGTGGGGCCATCATATTATGTGCAGGACTATATGTGGGGCCATCATATTATGTGCAGGACTATATGTGGGGCCATCATATTATGTGCAGGACTATATGTGGGGCCATCATATTATGTGCAGGACTATATGTGGGGCCATCATATTATGTGCAGGACTATATGTGGGGCCATCATATTAAGTGTAGGACTATATGTGGAGTCATCATATTATGTGCAGGACTATATGTGGGGCCATCATATTATGTGCAGGACTATATGTGGGGCCATCATATTATGTGCAGGACTATATGTGGGGCCATCATATTATGTGCAGGACTATGTGTAGGGTCATCATATTATGTGCAGGACTATATGTGGGGCCATCATATTATGTGCAGGACTATATGTGGGGCCATCATATTATGTGCAGGACTATATGTGGGGCCATCATATTATGTGTAGGACTATATGTGGGGCCATCATATTATGTGCAGGACTATATGTGGGGCCATCATATTATGTGCAGGACTATATGTGGGGCCATCATATTATGTGCAGGACTATATGTGGGGCCATCATATTATGTGTAGGACTATATGTGGAGTCATCATATTATGTGCAGGATTATATATGAGGCCATCATATTATGTGCAGGACTATATGTGGAGTCATCATATTATGTCCAGGACTATGTGCGGGGTCATCATATTATGTGCAGGACTATGTGTAGGGTCATCATATTATGTGCAGGACTATATGTGGGGCCATCATATTATGTGCAGGACTATATGTGAGGACATCATATTATGTGCAGGACTATATGTGGGGCCATCATATTATGTGCAGGACTATATGTGGGGCTATCATATTATGTGCAGGACTATATGTGGGGCCATCATATTATGTGTAGGACTATATGTGGAGTCATCATATTATGTGCAGGACTATATGTGGAGTCATCATATTATGTGCAGGACTATATGTGGAGTCATCATATTATGTGCAGGACTATATGTGGGGCCATCATATTATGTGCAGGACTATATGTGGGGCCATCATATTATGTGCAGGACTATATGTGGGGCCATCATATTATGTGCAGGACTATATGTGGGGCTATCATATTATGTGCAGGACTATATGTGGGGCCATCATATTATGTGCAGGACTATATGTGGGGCCATCATATTATGTGCAGGACTATATGTGGGGCTATCATATTATGTGCAGGACTATATGTGGGGCCATCATATTATGTGCAGGACTATATGTGGGGCCATCATATTATGTGCAGGACTATATGTGGGGCCATCATATTATGTGCAGGACTATATGTGGGGCCATCATATTATGTGCAGGACTATATGTGGGGCTATCATATTATGTGCAGGACTATATGTGGGGCCATCATATTATGTGTAGGACTATATGTGGAGTCATCATATTATGTGCAGGACTATATGTGGAGTCATCATATTATGTGCAGGACTATATGTGGAGTCATCATATTATGTGCAGGACTATATGTGGGGCTATCATATTATGTGCAGGACTATGTGCGGGGTCATCATATTATGTGCAGGACTATATGTGGGGCCATCATATTATGTGTAGGACTATATGTGGAGTCATCAGATTATGTTCAGGACTATATGTGGAGTCATCATATTATGTGCAGGACTATATGTGGAGTCATCATATTATGTGCAGGACTATATGTGGAGTCATCATATTATGTGCAGGACTATATGTGGGGCCATCATATTATGTGCAGGATTATATGAGGCCATCATATTATGTGCAGGACTATATGTGAGGTCATCATATTATGTGCAGGACTATATGTGAGGCCATCATATTATGTGCAGGACTATATGTGGGGCCATCATATTATGTGTAGGACTATATGTGAGGCCATCATATTATGTGCAGGATTATATGAGGCCATCATATTATGTGCAGGACTATATGTGAGGCCATCATATTATGTGCAGGACTATATGTGGGGCCATCATATTATGTGCAGGACTATATGTGGGGCCATAATATTATGTGCAGGATTATATGAGGCCATCATATTATGTGCAGGACTATGTGTGGGGCCATCATATTATGTGCAGGACTATGTGTGAGGTCATCATATTATGTGCAGGACTATGTGTGGGGTCATCATATTATGTGCAGGACTATGTGTGGGGCCATCATATTATGTTCAGGACTATATGTGGAGTCATCATATTATGTGCAGGACTATATGTGGAGTCATCATATTATGTGCAGGACTATATGTGGAGTCATCATATTATGTGTAGGACTATGTGTGGGGTCATCATATTATGTGCAGGACTATATGTGGGGCCATCATATTATGTGCAGGACTATATGTGAGGCCATCATATTATGTGCAGGACTATATGTGGGGTCATCATATTATGTGCAGGACTATATGTGGGGCCATCATATTATGTGCAGGACTATATGTGGGGCCATCATATTATGTGCAGGACTATATGTGGGGTCATCATATTATGTGCAGGACTATATGTGGGACCATCATACTATGTGCAGGACTATATGTGAGGCCATCATATTATGTGCAGGACTATATGTGGGGCCATCATATTATGTGTAGGACTATATGTGGGGCCATCATATTATGTGTAGGACTATATGTGGGGCCATCATATTATGTGCAGGACTATGTGTGGGGTCATCATATTATGTGCAGGACTATATGTGGGGCCATCATATTATGTGTAGGACTATATGTGGGGCCATCATATTATGTGTAGGACTATGTGCGGGGTCATCATATTATGTGCAAGACTATGTGTGGGGTCATCATATTATGTGCAGGACTATATGTGGAGTCATCATATTATGTGCAAGACTATGTGTGGGGTCATCATATTATGTGCAAGACTATGTGTGGGGTCATCATATTATGTGCAGGACTATATGTGGAGTCATCAGATTATGTTCAGGACTATATGTGGAGTCATCATATTATGTGTAGGACTATATGTGGGGCCATCATATTATGTGCAGGACTATATGTGGGGCCATCATATTATGTGCAGGACTATATGTGGGGCCATCATATTATGTGCAGGACTATATGTGGGGCCATCATATTATGTGTAGGACTATATGTGGAGTCATCATATTATGTGCAGGATTATATATGAGGCCATCATATTATGTGCAGGACTATATGTGGAGTCATCATATTATGTGTAGGACTATATGTGGGGCCATCATATTATGTGCAGGACTATATGTGGGGCCATCATATTATGTGTAGGACTATATGTGGGGCCATCATATTATGTGCAGGACTATATGTGGGGCCATCATATTATGTGCAGGACTATATGTGGGGCCATCATATTATGTGCAGGACTATATGTGGGGCCATCATATTATGTGTAGGACTATATGTGGAGTCATCATATTATGTGCAGGACTATATGTGGGGCCATCATATTATGTGCAGGACTATATGTGGGGCCATCATATTATGTGCAGGACTATATGTGGGGCCATCATATTATGTGCAGGACTATATGTGGAGCCATCATATTATGTGCAGGACTATATGTGGGGCCATCATATTATGTGTAGGACTATATGTGGAGTCATCATATTATGTGCAGGACTATATGTGGGGCCATCATATTATGTGCAGGACTATATGTGGGGCCATCATATTATGTGCAGGACTATATGTGGGGCCATCATATTATGTGCAGGACTATATGTGGGGCCATCATATTATGTGCAGGACTATATGTGGGGCCATCATATTATGTGCAGGACTATATGTGGGGCCATCATATTATGTGCAGGACTATATGTGGGGCCATCATATTATGTGCAGGACTATATGTGGGGCCATCATATTATGTGCAGGACTATATGTGGGGCCATCATATTATGTGCAGGACTATATGTGGGGCCATCATATTATGTGCAGGACTATATGTGGGGCCATCATATTATGTGCAGGACTATATGTGGGGCCATCATATTATGTGCAGGACTATATGTGGGGCCATCATATTATGTGTAGGACTATATGTGGAGTCATCATATTATGTGCAGGACTATATGTGGGGCCATCATATTATGTGCAGGACTATATGTGGGGCCATCATATTATGTGCAGGACTATATGTGGGGCCATCATATGTGCAGGACTATATGTGGGGCCATCATATTATGTGCAGGACTATATGTGGGGCCATCATATTATGTGTAGGACTATATGTGGGGCCATCATATTATGTGCAGGACTATATGTGGGGCCATCATATTATGTGCAGGACTATATGTGGGGCCATCATATTATGTGCAGGACTATATGTGGGGCCATCATATTATGTGTAGGACTATATGTGGAGTCATCATATTATGTGCAGGACTATATGTGGGGCCATCATATTATGTGCAGGACTATATGTGGGGCCATCATATTATGTGCAGGACTATATGTGGGGCTATCATATTATGTGCAGGACTATATGTGGGGCCATCATATTATGTGTAGGACTATATGTGGAGTCATCATATTATGTGCAGGACTATATGTGGAGTCATCATATTATGTGCAGGACTATATGTGGGGCCATCATATTATGTGTAGGACTATATGTGGAGTCATCAGATTATGTTCAGGACTATATGTGGAGTCATCATATTATGTGCAGGACTATATGTGGAGTCATCATATTATGTGCAGGACTATATGTGAGGTCATCATATTATGTGCAGGACTATATGTGAGGCCATCATATTATGTGCAGGACTATATGTGGGGCCATCATATTATGTGTAGGACTATATGTGAGGCCATCATATTATGTGCAGGATTATATGAGGCCATCATATTATGTGCAGGACTATATGTGAGGCCATCATATTATGTGCAGGACTATATGTGGGGCCATCATATTATGTGCAGGACTATATGTGGGGCCATAATATTATGTGCAGGATTATATGAGGCCATCATATTATGTGCAGGACTATATGTGAGGCCATCATATTATGTGCAGGACAATATGTGAGGCCATCATACTATGTGCAGGACTATATGTGGGGCCATCATATTATGTGCAGGACTATATGTGGGAACATCATATTATGTGCAGGACTATATGTGAGGCCATCATACTATGTGCAGGACTATATGTGAGGCCATCATATTATGTGCAGGACTATATGTGAGGCCATCATACTATGTGCAGGACTATATGTGGGGCCATCATATTATGTGCAGGACTATATGTGAGGCCATCATATTATGTGCAGGACTATATGTGGAGTCATCATATTATGTGCAGAACTATATGTGGGGCCATAATATTATGTGCAGGGTTATATATGAGGCCATCATATTATGTGCAGGACTATATGTGAGGCCATCATATTATGTGCAGGACTATATGTGAGGCCATCATATTATGTGCAGGACTATATGTGAGGCCATCATATTATTTGCAGGACTATATGTGGGGCCATCATATTATGTGCAGGACTATATGTGGGGTCATCATACTATGTGCAGGACTATATGTGGTGTCATCATATTATGTGCAGGACTATATGTGAGGCCATCATATTATGTGCAGGACTATATGTGAGGCCATCATATTATGTGCAGGACTATATGTGGGGCTATAATATTATGTGCAGGATTATATGAGGCCATCATACTATGTGCAGGACTATATGTGAGGCCATCATATTATGTGCAGGACTATATGTGGGGTCATCATATTATGTGCAGGACTATATGTGGGGCCATCATATTATGTGTAGGACTATATGTGGAGTCATCATATTATGTGCAGGACTATATGTGAGGCCATCATATTATGTGCAGGACTATATGTGGGGTCATCATATTATGTGCAGGACTATATGTGGGGCTATAATATTATGTGCAGGATTATATGAGGCCATCATACTATGTGCAGGACTATATGTGGGGCCATCATATTATGTGCAGGACTATATGTGGGGTCATCATACTATGTGCAGGACTATATGTGGGACCATAATATTATGTGCAGGGTTATATATGAGGCCATCATATTATGTGCAGGACTATATGTGAGGCCATCATATTATGTGCAGGACTATATGTGAGGCCATCATATTATGTGCAGGACTATATGTGAGGCCATCATATTATGTGCAGGACTATATGTGAGGCCATCATATTATTTGCAGGACTATATGTGGGGCCATCATATTATGTGCAGGACTATATGTGGGGTCATCATACTATGTGCAGGACTATATGTGGGGCCATCATATTATGTGCAGGACTATATGTGGGGCCATCATATTATGTGCAGGAATATGTGTGGGGTCATCATATTATGTGCAGGACTATATGTGGGGTCATCATATTATGTGCAGGACTATATGTGGGGCCATCATATTATGTGTAGGACTATATGTGGAGTCATCATATTATGTGCAGGACTATATGTGAGGCCATCATATTATGTGCAGGACTATATGTGAGGCCATCATATTATGTGCAGGACTATATGTGAGGCCATCATATTATGTGCAGGACTATATGTGAGGCCATCATATTATATGCAGGACTATATGTGAGGCCATCATATTATGTGCAGGACTATATGTGAGGCCATCATATTATGTGTAGGACTATATGTGAGTTCATCATATTATGTGCAGGACTATATGTGGGGCCATCATATTATGTGCAGGACTATATGTGAGTTCATCATATTATGTGCAGGACTATATGTGGAGTCATCATATTATGTGCAGAACTATATGTGGGGCCATAATATTATGTGCAGGGTTATATATGAGGCCATCATATTATGTGCAGGACTATATGTGAGGCCATCATATTATGTGCAGGACTATATGTGGGGTCATCATATTATGTGCAGGACTATATGTGAGGCCATCATATTATGTGTAGGACTATATGTGAGTTCATCATATTATGTGCAGGACTATATGTGGGGCCATCATACTATGTGCAGGACTATATGTGGGGCCATCATACTATGTGCAGGACTATATGTGGGGCCATCATATTATGTGCAGGACTATATGTGGGGTCATCATACTATGTGCAGGACTATATGTGGGACCATAATATTATGTGCAGGGTTATATATGAGGCCATCATATTATGTGCAGGACTATATGTGAGGCCATCATATTATGTGCAGGACTATATGTGAGGCCATCATATTATGTGCAGGACTATATGTGAGGCCATCATATTATGTGCAGGACTATATGTGAGGCCATCATATTATTTGCAGGACTATATGTGGGGCCATCATATTATGTGCAGGACTATATGTGGGGTCATCATACTATGTGCAGGACTATATGTGGGGCCATCATATTATGTGCAGGACTATATGTGGGGCCATCATATTATGTGCAGGAATATGTGTGGGGTCATCATATTATGTGCAGGACTATATGTGGGGTCATCATATTATGTGCAGGACTATATGTGGGGCCATCATATTATGTGTAGGACTATATGTGGAGTCATCATATTATGTGCAGGACTATATGTGAGGCCATCATATTATGTGCAGGACTATATGTGAGGCCATCATATTATGTGCAGGACTATATGTGAGGCCATCATATTATGTGCAGGACTATATGTGAGGCCATCATATTATGTGCAGGACTATATGTGGGGTCATCATACTATGTGCAGGACTATATGTGAGGCCATCATATTATGTGCAGGACTATATGTGAGGCCATCATATTATGTGCAGGACTATATGTGAGGCCATCATATTATGTGCAGGACTATATGTGAGGCCATCATATTATGTGCAGGACTATATGTGGGGCCATCATATTATGTGCAGGACTATATGTGAGGCCATCATATTATGTGCAGGACTATATGTGGGGTCATCATACTATGTGCAGGACTATATGTGAGGCCATCATATTATGTGCAGGACTATATGTGAGGCCATCATATTATGTGCAGGACTATATGTGAGGCCATCATATTATGTGCAGGACTATATGTGAGGCCATCATATTATGTGCAGGACTATATGTGGGGCCATCATATTATGTGCAGGACTATATGTGAGGCCATCATATTATGTGCAGGACTATATGTGAGGCCATCATATTATGTGCAGGACTATATGTGAGGCCATCATATTATGTGCAGGACTATATGTGGGGCCATCATATTATGTGCAGGACTATATGTGGGGTCATCATACTATGTGCAGGACTATATGTGGGACCATAATATTATGTGCAGGGTTATATATGAGGCCATCATATTATGTGCAGGACTATATGTGAGGCCATCATATTATGTGCAGGACTATATGTGAGGCCATCATATTATGTGCAGGACTATATGTGGGGTCATCATACTATGTGCAGGACTATATGTGGGACCATAATATTATGTGCAGGGTTATATATGAGGCCATCATATTATGTGCAGGACTATATGTGAGGCCATCATATTATGTGCAGGACTATATGTGAGGCCATCATATTATGTGCAGGACTATATGTGAGGCCATCATATTATGTGCAGGACTATATGTGAGGCCATCATATTATTTGCAGGACTATATGTGGGGCCATCATATTATGTGCAGGACTATATGTGGGGCCATCATATTATGTGCAGGACTATATGTGGGGTCATCATATTATGTGCAGGACTATATGTGGGGCCATCATATTATGTGCAGGACTATATGTGAGGCCATCATATTATGTGCAGGACTATATGTGAGGCCATCATATTATGTGCAGGACTATATGTGAGGCCATCATATTATGTGCAGGACTATATGTGGAGTCATCATATTATGTGCAGGACTATATGTGGGGCCATCATATTATGTGCAGGACTACATGTGGGGTCATCATATTATGTGCAGGACTATATGTGGGGCCATCATATTATGTGCAGGACTATATGTGGGGTCATCATATTATGTGCAGGACTATATGTGAGGCCATCATATTATGTGCAGGACTATATGTGGAGTCATCATATTATGTGCAGGACTATATGTGGGGCAATCATATTATGTGCAGGACTATATGTGAGGCCATCATATTATGTGCAGGACTATATGTGGAGTCATCATATTATGTGCAGGACTATATGTGGAGTCATCATATTATGTGCAGGACTATATGTGAGGCCATCATATTATGTGCAGGACTATATGTGAGGCCATCATATTATGTGCAGGACTATATGTGAGGCCATCATATTATGTGCAGGACTATATGTGAGGCCATCATATTATGTGCAGGACTATATGTGAGGCCATCATATTATGTGCAGGACTATATGTGAGGCCATCATATTATGTGCAGGACTATGTACACAACTCTTAGTACATCACAACCATATCTCAGATACAGAGATAAGGAACATTTCTTCTCCTTATCCTCTGTCTTCTAAAGTCAGGAATCCCCTCTCATGATTCAGAGAATAGACTTGTTATCAGTGGTGTAACAATCAATGCTGTGATTAAAAGAGACTGACCGCAGTATTAAGACTACACTGTGAACCAAATGACCATAGCATTTACATTACACTGTGGACTGAATGACCACAGCATTTACCTTACATTGTGGACCAACTGATCACAGTCATTATTCCTGAGCCAACCAATTTTGGCCTTAGTTTGTTTTACTTTTTGTTATGTATAACGTGTAGCAGGAACATATTATCAACAATTTGACTATTTACAGGTGACTGACGAAATGGTGGAACGTGACATTTTTTCTTGAGGACTCCAAGACGAGATAAAAAATATCACATCTGGTAAATAATATTCATATTATTTACTGATAATTGTTGGTCTAGGCCAGGCTTGCACAACATACTGTCCGCAGGTCGCTTGTGCCTGCCAAAGGAAGCTGTGCACATTGCTAAGTTGTGCTTGATGCGCTGACTTTGAGATGCTAATACATTTGAAACCTGTGGCACCACGATAGGGGTGTAACTTATATTAATAGTTTAGATAGGTCAAATGTGGTTACAGATTCCCTTTAAGGACATAATGGGAATTGTAGGTTCATGCAATACAAATGTATATGAGGCTGACCTGACATTACAATTGATTCCTGTACCAAGCTTGGTGTTGTATACATGTACTGATGGTGTTTGTGGCACTACATTCATGAACTGGGAGTGTTTCTGGTGCTGCATTCACTTACGGACAGTAGATTCTGGCGTTGCATTCATATACTGACTGTGGTTCTGGTGCAGCATTCATGTAATGGTTTTGGTTCTGATGCTTAATTCATGTGCTGATGGTGGTTCTGATGACTCATTGATGTACTGATAGTGGCTCTGGTGTTGCTCCCATGTGCTGACAGTGGTTCTGATCTTGTACACATATAGCAATCCATACCGTGCTTCATGGCTATGTTGAAACTTAAAGAAGCGTCAAAACTTAGATTATGAGGAGGACTTGGCGAGTTTCTGCTACAAAAAAATTCAGTTTAAATTTGCATGTGTTCATTTCACAAAAAAAATTACCCCTAAAAGGTTATAACTTTATTTAATTTATTTAAAAAATATTTTACCACTGCAAATGTGAAAAAAAAAGAAAAAATGGTGATCTCGGTTTGCAATTAATAATGATAATTTTTATTTTTATAGCGCTAACATATTCCACAGCACTTTACAATTTTAGAGGGGGTTGAACAGACAAAAAGACAAGCATAACTCAGATATTAAAAGGAGTGAGGGCCCAGCTCGCAAGCTTATAGTCTATGAGGAAGTGAGCTGAGATCTAACTCTGTGCACGGCTGACACTGGTGTCATTTTCCTGAAGTCCACCGTGAGGTCAATGTACGTAGTGGGGACTTCGCTCCTGCCTCCGTTGCTTGGCACCGCCAGGACACTACCAGCCCAGAGCCCGTAGCATCGCCCCCGCCGACGTCCTGCAGTGGTGACCCTGCTCCTGCCTCCTGAGACCCCACTCCCCCGCCGCCACCCCACAAGGCTATATTCAGACTATAAGACACATCCCCATTTCACCCCCAAATTTTTTGGGAAAAAAGTGCGTCTTATAATCTGAAAAATACGGTATATCTTACAACAACCATACATCTCAGGTACAGAGATAGGGAACATTTCTGACTTCAGCAATTACACCATGACTGCCGCTCAGTGAGACAGTGGGACCTGATACTTGCCCCTGTCAACTGCAGGAAACGAAAAACAAGGCAGGTAACGTAACTAATCAGGATAGAAATAATTTCTAGACCTACAGCTGTATGATCTTTCTGTTTAACCTTTGCCTATTTAAGAAGCATAAATATTCAAGCTATAACTTTGTACAGAGTAAGACATAGTAATAATGAATACAATAATACAATCATAATCAATAATTATATATGCAAAAATGAGAAAAACATGGTAATGAGCTATATGCCATTTTCATAAAGAGTCTGGATGTCGTACATTTATGCTTATTTAAGGTAAAGCGGGACAGGAGGACCCATCTTATCATTAAGGAATTACACCACTTAAATTTGCTTTTCAAACCCCCTGTATTTTAGGGCAGCTCTTTAGGAGGTGATAAAATGTTTGGGGCGTTTGCCTGGGATGTCAGGACAAAATTTAGCCAGCCGGGATGTATTGCTGCGTGGCCTCCCTTTCTGAGCTAAGTATGTAATCTGTATATCACCCCATGGACAGGTGTATAAGTCATGGCCTTGTCCTGCTCTGCCCTTATTCACATTGGCGTTGTGTAACACATGGTAAGGTTTTAATACTAGACAGGCTAGGACCGTCCTGATGGGTACACCTTGACGTGATGGGATGGCTTTTATGCTTTCTTGCTGAAAATAGCATTAACTAATTACCCTACGTTATTTACATGTACCATTACTATTTACTTATTTACTTGCTGTAGGATATATGCTCATTTTGTTTTTTGGGGGTTTTTTGTCTGTGAAATGGCCACAGTGTGAACATGCTCTTATATTTTGCACCTACAGTTGTGCTCAAAAGTTTACATACCCCGGCAGAATTTTTCCTTTCTTGGCCTTGTTTCAGAGAATATGGATGATAACAAAAAAATTTTTCCTCCCCGCATGGTTATTGGTTGGGTGAAGCCATTTATTGTCAAACTACTGTGTTTTCTTTTTTAAAATTTTAATGACAACCAAAAACATCCAAATGACCCTGATCAAAAGTTCACATACCCTGGTGATTTTGGCCTGATAACATGCAATTTTTTGAGGATCACTTTCTTGTACATGCAAATCTCTTTATTGTACTGTAATAACTAATTTTGACCACTAGGTGTCAGAATTGGTAAAAAAATTATTTTGTTAACACAGTTCTGAAATATAATGTATTGTCAGTCACTAGTTTGGGGCTGCTGGCTACTACACTTACACTATATGGTCAGAAGTACTGGGACATCTACAGATTACACTGACAGGAGCTTTCGTAACATCCTATTCTAGATCTATAGACATTTCAATGGAGTTGTTTTCCCTTTTGGATCCCAAACAACTTCCACTTTTTGGGGAAGGCTTTTCACAAGATTTTGCATACCTCTGGACATTGAAAGACAGGAAAAGGGGACACTTTTCCTGTGCTTCTCACTAAATTAGAATATCATCAAAAAGTTAATTTATTTTAGTTCTTCAATACAAAAAGTGAAACTCATATATTATATAGAGTCATTACAAACAGAGTGATCTATTTCAAGTGTTTATGTGGCCCCCCTGAGGGTTCGGTCACCCCAGAGATACTGCATCTCAACCAGAGGTGTGGTATCTCACTCTCAGGTAAGGAAGGAGTACAGCTCGGGACCCTAACACCTGCATCCAAAACATACCAGCAGTGGGGGTAGTGTTAGAACTCTCCTGTTAGGTTTTTTCTAGTTTGCTGGTCACATGACCATTTTTGCCTATTTAATCCGGCTCCGCCCTCCTGGCCTTGCTGGACTTCATTGTATTTTCTACTCTTGAGCTAGCTTGGTACTCTGTTACCTTTCTCTGTTAGTTTTGCTAGGTCTTCTGACCTCTATGTTCTATGTTGTGTGTTTGTCTTTACTGCTACAATTTCTGCTAGGAGGTGTCCAACTTTATCCCAGTCCCTAGTTCTTGTAGGGATCCCTCCCTTGCATCTATAGGTCTTCGTACAGACTAGCCGAGGACTTTAGCGGGTCTGATCGCAGGATCAGGTTCCCCGTTACATCGTAGGGATCCAGTTTAGTTCTATTGTAGGGACAGATCTCCTGTCTTTCCTTAGTGCTCGTAGCAGATCATAACAGTAAGTCCAGCCCAAAAAATTTCTCTAAGAAAAGACCTCCAGTTTCCATCATGGTCTCGGTTCAAGATTTGGCTCAACGCTTGCAGGGACTCTCTCTGGAGGTGGCCGAGCTCCAACAACACGTGAGTAGCTGTTCTGGAGCACATTTTGTGGAGCCAAAGGTACGTCTGCCTGATCTATTTTTAGGTGAACAACAAGATTTTTTTTCTTTTAAAAATGCTTGTTTATTGTATTTTCGTTTAAGACCCGGATCCTCTGGTGATGAATCACAGCGCATAGGGTTCATAATGTCACTTTTGCGCAAGGATCCTCAGGGATGGGCTTTTTCTCTCCAACCTAGTGATCCGTGCTTTAGATCAGTGGATAGTTTTTTTTCTGCTTTGGGTTTGTTGTATGATGATCCTGATCGTGTCTCATCTGCTGAGTCTGAATTGAGACGTTTGAGGCAGGGATCAGGTAATGTGGAAAAATATTGTTCTCACTTCCGTCGGTGGTCTGCCCAGGTGGGGTGGAACGATTCAGCTTTGAAAAGTTTGTTTCTTGCGGGGCTAGGTGAAAGGGTTAAAGATTTGCTGATTGCTTATCCCACACCTGGAAACTTGCAGGAGGCTATGCAATTAGCTATACGGGTGGACAGGAGACTGCGTGCAAGGGTTAATGAGAGCAAATCCTCTGCTATGTCAGCTCCGAGTCTTGAGAGGGTCTGTGCTGACAAAGGAGAGCCGATGGAGATTGGGGCGATGACACCCCGCTCTCAGGAAAAAGACCGCAGGCTTTCTGAAGGTTTGTGCTTCTATTGCGGAAATTCTGGTCATTTTATTAAGAACTCTGTGCTTCGTATGAACAAAGAAAAAAAATGGTCAGTTATGCACGTATAGCCTGTTTAAATACTAAGGGAGTATTCCTATCTGCTACTACCGCTGCTCAGGAAGAATTAATTGAATTTCGGTCTATTTGTGGATTGTGGTTCTACTCTGAATGTGATTGATGGGGGATTCTTGGAAAAACTTACATTAAAACCTAAACCTTTGTCATCCCCTATTGCTGTGGTTTCTGTTGATGGCTCTCCCTTGAAGAGTGTTACTCACAAGGTCTGTGAGTTTCCCCTCACTATTAATGGTGTTCATCAAGAGAATTTGGATTTGGTAGTATTGAATAATTTGCCTTCTCCAGTAATATTGGGGTTGCCCTGGTTAAAATTGCACAATCCTGTACTGGATTGGTCTACCAATGAAATTAAGTCCTGGAGCCCTAAATGTTATGACAAGTGTTGTAACGGACGTATTGCTGCGGTGGAAAAAGGGGAATTACCTGTACCTATTCAGGATTTTTGGAGAGTTTTTTCTGAGGAGGAGTCACAAATTTTGCCTCCCCATAGAGACTATGATTGTACCATTGAATTTGTCCCTGGAGCGACTCTTCCTAAAAGTCGTTTATTTAATCTTACTATTCCTGAGAGAAAGGCTTTGGAGGAATACATACAGACAAGCTTGGCCGCTGGTCACATTAGGCCTTCCAAGTCTCCTGTGGCTGTTGGATTTTTTTTTGTTAAAAAAAAAGATGGCGGTTTACGTCCTTGTCTGGACTTTCGTGAGATTAATAAAATTACGGTACGCAATCCTTACCCACTGCCATTGATTCCTGATTTGTTTAACCAGTTAGTGGGGGCCAAGTGGTTCTCTAAAATTGATCTCCGGGGGACATACAATTTGTTGCGCATGAAGGAGGGTGATGAATGGAAGACTGCTTTTAACACTCCTGTGGGTCATTTTGAGAACCTGGTTATGCCTTTTGGTCTCACCAATGCTCCAGCATTTTTTCAGAATCTTATTAATGACATCCTTAGACCTTTGATCGGCAAAAATGTGGTTGTGTATTTGGATGACATTCTGATTTATTCGCCTGATCTGGAGTCTCATTGGCGGAGCGTACGTGAGGTTTTACAGTTATTAATGGACAATTCGCTTTTTGCTAAGCTGGAGAAATGTGAGTTCGCTGTACAGAGAATTAGTTTTTGGGTTACATTATCTCCAGTGAAGGTTTTGAGATGGACCCGGTTAAAGTTCAAGCTGTGCAGGAATGGCCTAGGCCTATTGGTTTGAAATCGATACAGAGGTTTTTGGGTTTCGCCAATTATTACAGAAAATTCATAAAAAAAAATTCTATTATTGTCAAACCGCTGACCGATCTCACCAGGAAAGGTGCTAATGCGGTTCAGTGGACTTCTGAGGCCATTGAAGCTTTTGTGTTTCTAAAGGAGAGGTTCAGCTCTGCTCCCATCCTTATGCAGCCTGATGTGACTAAGCCGTTTTTGGTTGAGGTTGATGCTTCTTCTGTGGAGGTTGGTGCGGTGTTGTCTCAGGAAAGCAAGGATGGAGTACATCCCTGTGCCTTTTTTTCAAAAAACTTTTCTGAGACTAAACTTAATTACGATATTGGTAATTGGGAATTGCTGGCTATTAAACTCGCATTTGAACACTGGCACCACCTCTTGGAAGGTGCTGAATTTCCCATTCAGGTTCTTACGGATCATAAAAATCTGATCTATCTTGATGCTGCCAAGCGCCTGAATGCCCATCAGGCTAGGTGGGCACTTTTTTTCTCGCGGTTTAATTTTTCCGTTACTTACATCCCGGGTACCAAGAATGTTAAAGCGGATGCTTTGTCTCGCAGCTTTTCTCCCATGGTCAGTGCTGAGGAGGAGGAGAGCATTTTACAAGAAGGTGTTGTGATTGCTGCTTTGGACTCTGTTTTGGAGGATGAGATTCTTAAAGCTCAGGAGAATGCCCCATCTAACACTCCCCATGGGAGGTTGTTTGTGCCTAGGACCTTTAGGAGAGATTTGTTTATTGAGTGTCATGAGTCTCGGTTGGCAGGTCATCCAGGAATTTCTGAGACCAAGAGACTTGTGGGTCGCAGTTTTTGGTGGCCTGGATGGCAGAAGGAAGTCATTAAGTGGGTGCGTCAATGTACTGTGTGTGCTAGATCTAAGTCTTCGCATGCTCCTGCTGCGGGGTTGCTTTGCCCTCTGGAGGTTCCTAGTGCACCTTGGACACATCTGGCTATGGACTTTATTACTGACCTTCCCCCCTCTGAAGGTTTCACGGTCATCTGGGTGGTCGTGGACCGTTTTAGCAAGATGTGTCACTTGGTTCCCTTCATCAAACTGCCTTGCGCTAAGACACTCGCTAAGGCCTTTGTCAAGGAAATTGTCAGACTACATGGCGTTTCTACTGACATTGTTTCTGATAGTGGACCTCAGTTCGTGGCTCGTTTTTGGCATGCCTTTTGTGACAGGTTGGGAGTTCATTTGTCGTTTTCATCCGGATATCATCCTGAGTCTAATGGCCAGACAGAAAGAAAGAACCAGGATGTTGAACAGTTCTTGCGTTGCTTTGTGGCAGACAATCAAGAGGGGTGGTCTGAGTTTCTGCCACTTGCTGAATTTGCTCTTAGCAACCATACATCCTCTTCTGCTGGGTGTTCGCCTTTTTTTTGTTGTTCTGGGAGACATCCGTCTTTTGGGTCATTCTCCAAATTGGTATCGGCTGTGCCTGAGGAGGAGAGTTTTTCCGGTGATTTGGAGAGAGTTTGGACGGATATGCGTAATAATCTTCAGGAGGCTAACAAAAAATCTAAGAGGTACTTTGATAGGAAACGGCAAGAGGTTTCGTTTGCTATTGGTGACATGGTTTGGTTGTCCTCTAAGAATCTGCGATTGAGGATTCCTTCGAAAAAATTGGGTCCCAAGTTTGTAGGGCCCTTTAAGGTGCTTCAGATAGTTAACCAATCTGCTGTTAGGTTGGAGGTTCCTACTTCCTGGAAGATTAATCCGGTGTTTCATGTTTCTCTGTTGAAAAAAGCTGATGTGTCGGTTGGTGACGCCTCTGCCACTGTTCCTCCGGTGGTGGAGGACGGGGAATATGAGATTTCCCGCATCCTAAATTCTAGACGGTATAGAGGGAGTTTGCAGTATCTCGTCGCTTGGAAGGGTTTCGGACCCGAGGATAACTCATGGGTGAGGGCGGATGATGTTTCTGCTTCCAGACTTGTCAGAGCGTTTCACAGGAAGTTTCCTGATAAGCCCGGTCCTAGGGGATCCGGAGGATCCTCTTAGAAGAGGGGGTACTGTTAGAACTCTCCTGTTAGTTTTTTTCTAGTTTGCTGGTCACATGACCATTTTTGCCTATTTAATCCGGCTCCGCCCTCCTGGCCTTGCTGGACTTCATTGTATTTTCTACTCTTGAGCTAGCTTGGTACTCTGTTACCTTTCTCTGTTAGTTTTGCTAGGTCTTCTGACCTCTATGTTCTATGTTGTGTGTTTGTCTTTACTGCTACAATTTTTGCTAGGAGGTGTTCAACTTTATCCCAGTCCCTAGTTCTTGTAGGGATCCCTCCCTTGCATCTATAGGTCTTCGTACAGACTAGCCGAGGACTTTAGCGGGTCTGATCGCAGGATCAGGTTTCCCGTTACATCGTAGGGATCCAGTTTAGTTCTATTGTAGGGACAGATCTCCTGTCTTTCCTTAGTGCTTGTAGCAGATCATAACAGGTAGGGCGAGATTGCTCCTAAGGTAGAGCACAGTCCCGGGTCCCTAGCTGATGGGAGGAGCTATGTAGTGGGTGTGGATGGAGGAAGTAGCTTAGGGGAGCACATGAGAGGAAGGTATAAATAGAGAAGCCATCTTGTTCAGTTCAGTTCAGTTCAGTCCAGTCAGAACAGTGAGAACAACCTACAGTTAGTGGAGCAGGGCCCTGCAGGAGCTCTGCTCAGGCAGAGGGCCTGAGGAGAGGCCCCGGACTGAAGAGAGAGGAGCAGGAAGGGCTCCAGGAACAAAGAAGGGACCCCAGGGGTTCTGGCAGTGTGAGAGGCCACCCGTACGCCCGAATCTACCAGGAGGTGGAGGGGTCAGGCCACACAAAGGGGACCGGTCCCTCAACTAGCGGAGGACTTTATGCCTTAACTAGAAACCAGAGGCTGCAGTATTTCATGTCCTGTAGCCAACAGTCCATATCAGTCTCACCAAGAAGGTAGCTATAGAGGACCCAGGGGACGGAACAGACGTCGCCCGACAAAGCCCGCAGGTACCGGATTGGGACACTTGGTATGAGGTGCAGGGAAGAGGCCAGAGAGAGGACACGGAAGGGGGTCCTGCTAAGTACTCCGGAGATACCTGAGGGTGGACTGAACCCCTCCCTGAGTAAGCGCAGCACGACGAGGGAAGTTACTTTGGTGCCTGTAACTTGGACTACAACAACCGTGAGTAAAAGACCCTGAGGACTGCATTCCATTGTCTCTGCGCCATCAACCCCTGCACTACAACGCCCAGCACAACCTATTACATCAACACTGCCCTGGAGCTAATCTCTACCTGTGGAGAGCCACACCATCCCTGCTGCACTCACATCAGCTCCAGAGGACCTGCTCCGCAGCAGCGGCCCCCTTTAGCCACATACCACAGGTGGAGTCACGAACTTTATACAATCACTATAAATCCCTTATAAATAAACCTCTGTTATTGGCTGCCCTGGGTCACGGACTGGGTCACCGCCACTGTGACATCCCCCAGTATCTACCGGCCCGGCACCGGGTACCCCACGGCCCAGGGGGCGCGTCATTTATTTCTGTTAATGTTGATGATTATGGCTTATAGTCAATGAAAACACAAAAGTCATTATCTCAGTAAATTAGAATACTTTATAATAGCTTGAAAAATGTTTTTAAAATCCGAAATGTTGGCCTACTGAAATGTATGTTCAGTAAATGCATTCAATACTTGATCGGGGCTCCTTTTGCATCAATTACTCTATAACTGCAGACTTATGAATCCGCACAGTGCATGCACTGTGCGCTGCAGGGATTCGCCGGTTTCAGACCCGGTAACGGAGGGTATGTATGAGTTATACATACACCCAGCCGGCGGGCGCGGCCTCGCTCTCCATATACTTGGGTTGAGCGAGGCCGCACCCTCTAGTTGGACACACCCACTCACCATCCGCGTCACTAGTCGGGCCGTGGCCTTAGCTCTATACAAGTGTATGAACATGCTCACACAGAGTGACTGCAGACTCATCGGTTTTGACCGGACGTCCGCTTTAAGATTTGCCTTCACTAAAATTAAGAGCCTAGGCCAAACCAAGCATAGCATTGTGTCATAGCAGCCACTGAAATACCTAAATAACTTTAACTTAAAGGGGTTGTCTCATGTTCATTAATAGTGAACAAAATGATTGTAAAAACAAGCAACTTTGCAATTTACCTCAAAAATCCTTTCCGTTTTCAAGAATGGAGGGATATTTTTGTCTATATTTTACTGCTCATTGCCTAGGTTACTTAGTTTAATAGGCAAAGAGTGTGCTTTTGCAACCTGTTTGATATACAGCTTGCAAGTGCAGCTCTGAAGCTGTCCGAATTGCTGGACCTGGATAGCATCTGGGCCCATACACTTTTCTGATGCTGTCGGCAGCATAGGAGAAGGCACAGTTCAGAGCAGCTGTGCTATCATGACGCTTGTCTGCCAATCTTCTGAAGCGCACCACCCCCTGCCAAGCAGAAAACCAAGAGGCAATGTTGAAGTCAATTTATAATTTTGTGAAAGAAAATTGCACTTATGGAAGTTTTGTTTTTTTAATTGAAAACAAGTTTGCCCTCTTTGTCCTGCCCTGCATAGGAGACCAATCCTGTGCAGAGTGCTACCAGGAAAAGTCACCCCAGATACAGGTGACGCGCCCCCTGGGTCATGGGGTACTCCGTAGCCGGGCCAGTCGAAGCGGGTAGATGTCACAGTGGCAGTGACCCGGTCCGTGACCCAGGGCGATAAATAAAAGAGGAAAAGTAAAAGGGGAATGAAGTATTTATATATATTGTTCGTGACGCCACCTGTGGTATGCGGCTATATGGAGCCGCCGCTGCAGTGCAGATCCTCTGGAGCTGATGGTGACGCAGCAGAGTTGGTTCAGCTCTCCACAGGCAGAGCTTAGCTCCACGGCAGGATGTAGTGATACTATAGGGTAGATGTTGTTGGTGCAGTGTAGTGCAGGTGATGGCGCAGATAATGACTAGTCCACAACTTAATGGTGGTTTCCTCTTATCTTTATTTGCGGTTGTTAAGCAGACCGGGGCACAGGTACTAGCTGGTAGTAGAGGTCCGGGAGGCCTGGAAGCAAGTTGGGGATCCACCTCGCCAGGTAAAGTTGTAGGCCTTCCCTGTGCGCTAATCTCTTGGTCTCTTTGGTCCTGCTGCTTGTAGCTATGCTGCGGCCCTCCTCCCTGAGTAAAACGTCTGTTCCTCACCCGTATGGCAGGCAGCTCGGGCCTTCTTGGAGTGTCGCTCCCACGTGGCGGTGCTGGGCCCTATGTGCTGCTGAGTCTCCGGGCGTCTGATGGGGCCAGGAGACCTGCAGTCTCCTGCCCTCCGATTTCTGCTGCTGGGCCTTCAGTGCCCCACAACCTCGGACTCCGGTGTCCGGTTCTTCTGCGCTTCCTGCTGGTCTGGAGCCAGGAAAGTGTTGTATGCTGGTATACCTGATTAGGGGACCCCTCCTTTCTTCCAGGCATGGCATCACCCCCTGTGAGGAAGGCAATGCCACTATGGCAAACGGACCCCTGGGGTGCGACATTCTCCCCTAGTTCAGAACACCCTGACTGAGGATACCTTTTTGAATTAACAATTAACAACAATAACAATTCTCATTACAAATAATTTAAAAAGTCTCAAAAAGCAAAAATCACAAAAAACAAACTAGAAATGAGAGCAGTCATTGCGGCGCTTAGTCTTTACGCCACAATCGGGGAATTGTCTTTTTCCGGATACTGAAGTTTGGTTGGTGGGAACCGCCTCAACCCACTAAGTGTATCGTCCCTGGGCGTGGCTTTAGGGCACTCTGTCGGTTGGCCTGGTTTTCGGCCACACCTGCGGTTTATTTTCAAGGCCAATTATTAACTATATTCAACATTGTCCTGACCACACCTAGTCCTGTGGTCCAATTGTCCATAAGTTTAACAACTATATACTTTACATTTTTATTCTCTTACACTTTAGTTCCTCCAGCGGGCAGGGAGCTGACCTTTAGTACTACGGGTTGATCTACGCAGTACATTTGTTGTCACTGACCTACCCGGGTCTCTAGTATCTACCGCTGGTGTGGTGGGCTCAGTGTGGAGTACTCTACGGTTAGTCTGAGGTAACACTGGTAGACTTGGTAGTCTTCTACGAACTCTTTGACTCAATATGGGTATGACAGATTCTCCGCTAGCAGGGGGTAGATTCACTTGTTCCACTGCTGATGAACCATCTATTTCTGGGGCCAACTGGTCCCTCTGCTGTTCTAGAGTCTCTGCGGCATCCGGTGAGGCCACTTGGAGAAAGGTCAGGACAGGTACCACAATTGCTCGGTTCACCTGCGTCCAAGACCGGGGAAATTCTCCAAGGATTGTTTGGACTGTTTCTTCCACCTTTCCTGTGTGCTGGGGGTTGTCTTGGTCTTCTTCTTTGTGTTTCAACTGATCAGGGCATATCTTCAAGTGGTCTCTTGAGACTGCCGCTGAAGCTTCCCCTCCATCTTTACTGATGAGTCATACCTTGGTGTTATCGAAATTTGAAGGTAAGACGGTGTATGGCTCAACCTCCCACTGGTCATCTAATTTGTGGACTTGTCTCTTCCTTTAGAGTATTTGTTCTCCAGGTGACAAGGGAATTGCAGGTGCATGCTGATTGTAAGTTTTTTCTTGCCTCTGTCTCGACTGGGGCAAACTTCTCTCCACACATTCTTGCACCTTGTGGTATTGTTGCTGCCGCTCCATATCCCAGTCTGCATCTGGTGATGTCGTCTCAGGTGTTAATACTCCCATGTCTAAGTCAATGGGTAGCTTGCCAGGTCTTGCTCTCATCAGGTAGGCAGGTGTACAGTTGGTGGAGTTCACCGGGATGTGGTTATATAGGTCCACCAAATCTCGTAACTTCTCAGGCCACAGGCTAAGTTCTTCAAGTGGCAATGTCTTCAACAGGTCTATCACCACCTGGTTCATTTTCTCGCACAACCCGTTGGTCTGGGGATGATACGGCGTCGTCCTTATTTTCTTGCAGCCGTACAAGTTACAGAATTCTTGAAACACTTCTGCTTCAAAGGCTGGACTTTGGTCGGTGAGCACTTGTTCAGGGTAACCGTGCGGGCGACAAAAGTGTTGTTGAAACGCTTTGGCTGCCGTCTGAGCCGTCTGATCTTTCGCTGGCACTACTACCAGGAATCGGGAGTAGTGGTCTACTATGGTGAGAGCGCAGACATAGAATGACTGGCTTGGGGCTAGCTTCACGTGGTCCAAGGCTACCAGTTCAAGTGGTTGTTTGGTGATTATGGGCAGCAGGGGAGATCTCTTGATTGCTTTCCTCATGCCAGCCCAGTAGACTCGCTCACGTAGCAGGGCTTCCAACTTCTTCCACCCGAAGTGTCCTGCTCCATCGTGGTACGCTTCTAAAACCATTGGCGCATCCCGCCTTGGGACTACCACCTGCCAGACCAGTTTGTGTGTCCGGGAGTTGATGCTTCTCCAACACAGCTTTCCCTCGTAGATGAACAGCTTGCCTTTCTCCTTCCACAACTGTTGGGTCTCCGGTGGAGCATCTGGATCAGGGTGTGAGTCAGCTTGTGTCAGCAACTCCTTCACTAAGTGGACAGCTGGGTCACTATCCTGCGTCTCTGCCCATCCATGGTGGGGCAATGGGTAATAAACGTGGCCTCTCTGTTGGCGGAGCGCTTGTTCCTCACACAGTGGGTCACCCCATGACGAAAGCGGGTAGCTCTATCTCCTCCAGCTCTTCCGGGTCTTCTCCCCCATCTGGCAAGTTGGGCACCCTGGACATTGCATTAGCATTACTGTTTTTATGCCCCACCCGATACTTGATGGTAAACTCATAGTTGGACAGTCGAGCCATCTATCGTTGTTTTAGGGCACCAAGCTTCGCAGTCTCCAGGTGCGTCAGCGGGTTGTTATCTGTGAAGACTGTAAATCTGGAGGAGGCGAGGTAATGTTTAAAGCGCTCTGTTACAGCCCAGACTATGGTTAAAAACTCCAACTTGAAGGAACTATAGTTGTCGGGGTTCCTTTCCGTAGGACGGAACTTCCTGCTGGCGTAGGCAATCACTCTCTCTCTGCCCTGCTGTACCTGGGACAGCACCGCTCCCAATCCCACGTTGCTGGCGTCCGTATGGAGTATAAAGGGTTGGCCATAGTCGGGGTTGGCCAGGACTTCGTCTCCCGTAAGAGCCACTTTCAGTTGAGTGAAGGATTCTTCTTCTGTTTTACTCCACTTAAATGGAGGATTCGAGTTCTTGGCCTTCTTGGACTGGCCTACTAAGAGGTCTTGCATGGGTGCCGCTATCTTGGTGAAACCCTTGATGAATCTCCTGTAGTAGCTTACTAGCCTGAGGAACTGCCACACTTCTTTGATAGTTGAATGTCTTTGCCAGTCCTTGATCACGGTGACTTTTTCTGGGTCTGGTGCTACACCTTCGGCGCTTACCACATGACCTAGGTACTGCACCTTGGGCTTCAACAGGTGGCACTTGGACGGCTTTACCTTCAGGCCAAAACCAGATGGGCTTTGAACACCTTGGCCAGGTGCTCCAGGTGGTCTTCATATGTCTTTGAGTAGACAATTACATCATCTAGGTACAGCAGGACAGTTTAGAAGTTTTTGTGTCCTAGGGAACACTCCATTAACCGCTGGAAGGTTCCTGGGGCGTTGCAGAGCCCGAATGGCATGCAGTAGAACTCGCTGAGGCCCATTGGTGTTGTTAACATGGTCTTTTCTCTGTCCGCCTCTGCCACGGGAAACTGACAATACACACTGGTGAGATCCAAAGTGGAGAAATAGTTAGCGGATATCAGTGCTGCTAATGATTCCTCAATTCTGGGTAATGGGTAGGCGTCCTTATGTGTAATGTGGTTAATCTGCCTGTAATCAACACACATCCTCATTGGACTATCTTTCTTTCTAACGAGAACTAATGGAGCTGCCCAGGGGCTACAACTATCTCTGATCACCCCAGCCTCCTTCATCTCCCGTAACATTCCTTTGGCACATTGATAGTGAGCTGGGGGTACAGGCCGGTACCTCTCTTTAATGGGCGGATGATCTACTGTGGGGATATGATGTTGGACCCCTTTTACCTGCCCAAAGTCTAGTGGGTGTTTGCTAAAGACTCGCTCATATTCTTGGACCATGCGGTACACTCCATGCTTTTGGTGCAAAGGGGTGGTCAGTGCCCACTTGTAGCTTCTGACACCAATCCTCCAGCTGCCCCTTGGAGTCATTATCCCCCACCGGTTTGGACGGAGGCAAGGGTTCCACTGCCTTTATTGCGTTGTTACTGACAGTGAACAGCTTAGCAAGGGTAGCATACCGTGGTAAATTGACCTCTTTCTCCCCACAATTCAAGATGCGTATAGGTACTCTCCCCTTGCGGACATCGACTACACCCCTGGCTGTCAAGTTGGTTGGCCTACTATCAGAGTACACGGGCTCTACCAGGGCCTGATAATCATGACCCCTGAGACCTATTGCAGCCCGACACCATATTAACATTTCACTCCTAGGGGGCATTGCAATGGGGAATGGATAACTCATTCGAACACTGCCAATTTCTCCTCCAGACAGCTCTACCTGTTGTCTTTGCATCAGGGCTCTGATCTCCTTGTACAGAACTCGCTGCTGACTTGAACTGGCAGTCTCTGTGACCTGCAACAAAACAATAATTTCTCCAAGAAAATTTTCTATCACATTGGTGCCTAATGTTATCATAGGATGACTTTCTTGGCTATCAATATCAACAATAATCATTCCTTGTGATGGCAATTCTACTCGGCCAACTTTTATGGTCACCTCTTTATACCCCACCCGAGGCAAGGGCTGATCATTGCTGGCATAGATGATAAGATGTTCATCTGGACTGCGGGTAATGTCTGAATCAGTCCAGTATCGTTTGAAAAGGATATATGGCATCGTTGTCACCTGGGAACCAGTGTCCAGCAATGCATTCATCGGGATGCCATCAAGCACGACAAGTAGGACCGGTCATCCTCCCACGTACTTGTTTCGCCAGCTTTGTGGGCCTGGTCATCTTACTCCTGGGGGTTGCTCGTTTAAATTACGGAATCTTGTGAAGTGCCCCGCCTTTTCATAGCGGCGGCAGATCGGTTGTCCGTCCTGGTCGTAGCGATCGTTGTTCCTCCCTCTGGTCGGTGAAATTCTTCTCTGTCGTCACCACGAGACGTCATCTGGACTGGAAGCCAGCTGGATCTTTTCCTTTTGAGACACTTGCATGGCCTGCACGGTTTTGGTTAGTGTAGCCACACTTTTGGTCAGCTCCTGGACCTGAAGGCGTAGGTCTGCAGAGGGGTCATTATCTAGGGTCTGCAAGTCAGCCTACACATTTGCCGGGGAAAAGGACGCCACCTCCTGGTGGTATGTGATAGCTGGGCGCTGGAGGGATGCAGTGCCACCTGGGGTTGGTTCTCGTAGCACCCGGATGGCTCGGTCTTTAAATTGTGCAAAGTCCAGATCAGGGTTTTGCAGAGCCATAATGCGCAGCTGTGTCCGGTGAGCATTAGACATGAGCCCCTCAATAAACTGCTCAGTTAGCAATCTGTCCTCGTCTCGCACACTGTCGGGGTCTACCTGTTTAATGGCCCGCAGCGCCTCCTGCAGGTTTAGAGCATAGTCCCGTACACTATTCTGCACCATTTGTTTGCACCCGTAGAACTTCATTTTAATTTCTGCTGCTGTGCGGGTGTCAAAGGTATCCTTCAACTGGGCCAGTATTTCCTTAACAGTGCCTTTGTCCCTGCCCGGCCAGGACTTCACCTCTCTCTGGGCTGCACCGATTAGCTGGCCTATGAGGATGCTGACTTTTTGCTCCTCAGACAGGGGGTACACTTTAAACAAACTGCGCAGTCTCTCCTCAAAGTTGCACTGGGTGTGTGACTCCCCTGAGTACTGGGGAAACCACGCCGCCCCTGGTATATATGGCATTGATAACGGCATTACAGTGGCGGCGGCCGTGCCCGCGACTGAGTCCTCTCCCATATTGGGCATCTTACTCCCCCCCCTAGTGAACCTCAGCTAGGTCCTGGGTTTCTGCTGGAGTACCAGTATGCTGCTCTTCAGGTGCGAGGGATCGCTCACCCGGCGGTTTCGGATCGGGGCCTCCTGCTTCCCTTGGCTGACGGCAAATGACGTGATGACACAGTTCAGTAAAGTCTATGGCACACAGGACCCGGTTATACCGGGCTTTGTGAATCCTGTTCGCGACGCCAAGTCACGTGGGGTACTCGGTAGCCAGGCCGGTCGATGCGGGGAGATATCACAGTGGCAGTGACCTGGTCCGTGACCCAGGGCGGTCAATAAAAGGGGAAAAGTAAAAGGGAATTAAGTTTTTATATATATTGTTTGTGACGCCACCTGTGGTATGCGGCTATATGGAGCCGCCGCTGCGGTGCAGATCCTCTGGAGCTGATGGTGGCGCAGCAGAATTGGTTCAGCTCTCCACAGGCAGAGCTTAGTTCCAGGGCAGGATGTAGTGATACTATAGGGTAGATGTGGTTGGTGCGGTGAAATGAAGGTGATGGCGCAGATAATGACCAGTCCACAACTTAATGGCGGTTTCCTCTTATCTTTACTTGCAGTTGTTAAGCAGACAGGGGTACAGGTACTAGCTGGTAGTAGAGGTCCGGGCGGCCTGGAAGCAAGTTGGGGATCCACCTCGCCAAGTAAAGTTGTAGGCCTTCCCTGTGCGCTAATCTCTTTGGCCCTGCTCCTTGTTGTAGCATCTGCCCCCTGACAGGCAGAGACGCCGCCCCCCTTACTGCCGCGCTCCCGGCCTGGCGTCTTCCGGCTCTCCTGCTGCTGCTGCCGGCGCGCAGCTTCCCAGGCACTGAGATTAGGGCATGCACGCGCTCCCTCCCTCTTAAAGGGGCCGCGCGCGCCGTCCTAAGGAGTCCCCGGCCAATGGCCGGAGGACCTCTCATATAAAAGGCACCTCCTCCAAAATGGAGGTGCCCGTGCAAGGTTGTAGCGCTGTGTGCTAAACTCTGCTTCAGCCCTCAGGTCCCGCTGCTAGCCTGACTACCAGTCCAGTCCGCGAGCCTAACTACCAGTCCAGTCCGCCAGCCTGACTACCAGTCTAGTCCGCCAGCCTGACTACCAGTCCAGTCCGCCAGCCTGACTACCAGTCCAGTCCGCCAGCCTGACTACCAGTCCAGTCCGCCTGTCTACCCGTGTCCACCTGCCAAGTACACTCTCCAGCCCGACGGTCTGCCTACGGTCCTAACTCGCCAGTCTGTCTATGGGCCAGGCTTGCCTGCCTACCCGGAGAACGTACCAGTTACCTGCCGTGCCTACCAGCCAGCCTACCTGGAGGCTCCTGCCAGATACCCGTAGTGTCTACTAGTCCGTCTTCCCGGATCACCCGTCAGCCTGCCTGCCGTGCTCATCTGCTATATTGGTCAGTCCCTGCCTTCTGACCCATGGGAGTCACCTGCTCTCATACAAGGACTGGTCCAGAGTAGCACCTGGTCCCTCTGCTCGGTCCTTCCCTGGTTCACGGAGTCAATTGAGCCGCCGTGCGACCTTGGTCAGTCCGAGTTGATACCTAGTTAAGCCCCTCTGGTCCCTCCTTGCACCGCAGCACAGAGGTTCCACCACCCGGATCCGTAACACTTTTAGCTATGCTGCGGCCCTCGTCCCTGAGTAAAACGTCTGTTCCTCACCCATATGGCAGGCAGCTCGGGCCTTCTTGGAGTGTCGTTCCCACGTGGCCGTGCTGGGCACTATTGTGCTGCTGAGCCTCCGGGCGTCTGATGGGGCCAGGAGACCTGCAGTCTCCTGCCCTCCGGTTTCTGTTGCTGGGCCTTCAGTGCCACACAACCTCAGACTCCGGTGTCCGGTTCTTCTGCGCTCCTCTCTGGGGTGAGCTGGCTTACAGCTCCACTTCCCAGGTCCTTCCTCGTCGCTGTCCTGTCTTCAACTCCTTGCAACTCACTCTAACTAACCCCGCCTCTAGATCCCAGTTGCTAAGGGGAGGAGCTCACCTTGCTGGTCTGGAGCCAGGAAAGTGTTGTATGCTGGTATACCTGATTAGGGGACCCCTCCATGCTTCCAGGCATGGCATCACCCCCTGTGAGGTAGGCAATGCCACTGTGGCAACCGGACCTCTGAGGTGCCACACAGGCACAATAACATTTTATTTCACAAAAAATTAGAATGAAGGAGAGTTTTATAGAAAAGTTTATGCACGGAACTCAATAAATTTTGTTGTTGAAAAAATGTTGCATTTTGTGCCCAAACCTGGCAGGGATGGCTAGGTATCTTCCATTGAGGTTAACCACTCGAGATTCATTGGCAAAAGGTAGTGCAATCCATTAGTTTTGGCATCTATTATTATGTACTCGGATATATAGGAGTATAATTTCCATGTAACTGGATGGCTGAGTGCATGGTTTTTGGGCACAGGTACACAATAGAAACACTGAAGATGCAATGGAGGTAGTGTACAGAAAGAACTAGGTGAGGATGATGATGGGGCTGATGATAATGACCAAGCACTACTTGTGGGTGCAGACCGGTTACCAGAAACATGACCATGAGGAGAGGTAGTAGGACAGCTTGAACCTTGCTGATCTCGATGGTCAGTTACCTTTCCCCACATGAGCAGGTGATACCGTTTCATGTACTGACGGAGTGATGTATTTCCTAGTCTATGTGTGTCAGAACATACCCGGCTTATTTTCCAACAGCTCAGCTTGCACACTACAATAGATTCGTCCAGTGGCAATGTGGAAAATAATTCCCATACACAAGATGCACATATGAATCACCACCACTACATCCGCCAAAACAACCGTTAGGCACTATTGAGCCTCCTAAACCAAAAATAAGCCCGACATCACCTGCTCTAGAGGATCTTTTAGCCGCATGTTGCCTGAGCTGTCTATCGTCAAGGCCAATACCCTCTTCATCTGATGACATAAACTCCTTGGCACCCCTGTCTGGTTCCCATTTATTGTCCACCACAGAATCATCCTCACCATCGTCATCTCGGATCCGGTTGACATTTACCTCTGTCTGGGGAATGACATGCGCTCCCTCGCCTCGCCTGATTCCCATGTCGAATTTTGCCCTGGCTCAGCTACTACTACTACTGCCAATGCCCCTACCACCATGACTCGCAGTGCCAGCAACACAGCTCGGCATTAGATTTTAGTTCTCCATCTCCTCTGGTCCCATGTCTTCTGAGTAGAAAGTTGTTCTGGTCTAGTATCTTCCTTAGCCCCATCTGCTGTGTGTTAATGACATATGTAAAGGAAGGTTAGCAACAAATATGAATCAACATATGATGGCTGTGCAAACGCCAAAATATAATAACCTATAAATAGATTGCACAACAGCAAATGATAGCAAAATAGAACAACTTTATTTTGTAAAATTAGACAGACAGAATCAACAAAACAGAATCCAACAGGTGGTATTCAGAAGGTGGGGCACTAGAATAGTAATAAAATTTCATCTTGGGTACATACAAGTATTTATACATGATTAGCCATATTGTATTATATAGAGTACACATAAACATAAATATAATAGTCACAAGGCAGGTAAGGAGTAAGCCAAATGATATAAGTTCATCCGTGTTGAAAAAAGTGGTGTAAAGGGCTCAAAAGCAGTAAATAACAAGGCCCATATACAGTACAGACCAAAAGTTTGGACACACCTTCTCATTTAACGATTTTTCTGTATTTTCATGACTTTGAAAATTGTACATTCACACTGAAGGCATCAAAACTATGAATTAACACATGTGGAATTATATACTTAACAAAAAAGTGTGAAACAACTGAAAATATGTCTTATATTCTAGGTTCTTCAAAGTAACCACCTTTTTCTTTGATGACTGCTTTGCACACTCTTGGCATTCTCTTGATGAGCTTCAAGAGGTAGTCACCGGAAATATTTTTCACTTCACAGGTGTGCCCTGTCAGGTTTAATAAGTGGGATTTCTTGCCTTATAAATGGGGTTGGTACCATCAGTGCAGAAGTCAGGTGGATACACAGCTGATAGTCCTACTGAATAGACTGTTAGAATTTGTATTATGGCAAGAAAAAAGCAGCTAAGTAAAGAAAAACGAGTGGCCATCATTACTTTAAGAAATGAAGGTCAGTCAGTCTGAAAAATTGGGAAAACTTTGAAAGTGTCCCCAAGTGCAGTTGCAAAAACCATCAAGCACTACAAAGAAACTGGCTCACATGAGGACCGCCCCAGGAAAGGAAGACCAAGAGTCACCTCTGCTTCTCAGGATAAGTTTATCCGAGTCACCAGCCTCAGAAATTGCAAGTTAACAGCAGCTCAGATTAGAGACCAGGTCAATGCCACACAGAGTTCTAGCAGCAGACACATCTCTACAACAACTGTTAAGAGGAGACTTTGTGCAGCAGGCCTTCATGGTAAAATAGCTGCTAGGAAACCACTGCTAAGGACAGGCAACAAGCAGAAGAGACTTGTTTGGGCTAAAGAGCACAAGGAATGGACATTAGACCAGTGGAAATCTGTGCTTTGGTCTGATGAGTCCAAATTTGAGATCTTTGGTTCCAACCACCGTGTCTTTGTGCGACGCAGAAAAGGTGAACGGATAGACTCTACATGCCTGGTTCCCATCGTGAAGCATGGAGGAGGAGGTGTGATGGTGTGGGGGTGCTTTGCTGGTGACACTGTTGGGGATTTATTCAAAATTGAAGGCATACTGAACCAGCATGGCTACCACAGCATCTTGCAGCAACATGCTATTCCATCCGGTTTGCGTTTAGTTGGACCATCATTTATTTTTTAACAGGACAATGACCCCAAACACACCTCCAGGCTGTGTAAGGGCTATTTGACCAAGCAGGAGAGGGATGGGGTGCTACGCCAGATGACCTGGCCTCCACAGTCACCAGACCTGAATCCAATCGAGATGGTTTGGGGTGAGCTGGACCGCAGAGTGAAGGCAAGAGGGCCAACAAGTGCTAAGCATCTCTGGGAACTCCTTCAAGATTGTTGGAAGACCATTTCCGGTGACTACCTCTTGAAGCTCATCAAGAGAATGCCAAGAGTGTGCAAAGCAGTCATCAAAGCAAAAGGTGGCTACTTTGAAGAACCTAGAATATAAGACATATTTTCAGTTGTTTCACACTTTTTTGTTAAGTAGATAATGCCACATGTGTTAATTCATAGTTTTGATGCGTTCAGTGTGAATGTACAATTTTCATAGTCATGAAAATACAGAAAAATCTTTAAATGAGAAGGTGTGTCCAAACTTTTGGTCTGTACTGTACATATTAAGAAAGGCACCTCTACATACAGTACAGACCAAAAGTTTGGACACACCTTCTCATTTAATGATTTTTCTGTATTTTCATGACTATGAAAATTGTACATTCACACTGAAGGCATCAAAACTATGAATTAACACATGTGGAATTATATACTTGACAAAAAAGTGTGAAACAACTGAAAATATGTCTTATATTCTAGGTTCTTCAAAGTAGCCACCTTTTGCTTTGATGACTGCTTTGCACACTCTTGGCATTCTCTTGATGAGCTTCAAGAGGTAGTCACCGGAAATGGTCTTCCAACAATCTTGAAGGAGTTCCCAGAGATGCTTAGCACATGTTGGCCCTTTTGCCTTCACTCTGCGGTCCAGCTCACCCCAAACCATCTCGATTGGGTTCAGGTCTGGTGACTGTGGAGGCCAGGTCATCTGGCGTAGCACCCCATCACTCTCCTTCTTGGTCAAATAGCCCTTACACAGCCTGGAGGTGTGTTTGGGGTCATTGTCCTGTTGAAAAATAAATGATGGTCCAACTAAACGCAAACCGGATGGAATAGCATGCCGCTGCAAGATAATGTGGTAGCCATGCTGGTTCAGTATGCCTTCAATTTTTAAATAAATGCCCAACATTGTCACCAGCAAAGCACCCCCACACCATCACACCTCCTCCGCCATGCTTCACGGTGGTAACTAGGCATGTAGAGTCCATCCGTTCACCTTTTCTGCGTCGCACAAAGACACGGTGGTTGGAACCAAAAATCTCAAATTTGGACTCATCAGACCAAAGCACAGATTTCCACTGGTCTAATGTCCATTCCTTGTGTTCTTTAGCCCAAACAAGTCGCTTCTGTTTGTTGCCTGTCCTTAGCAGTGGTTTCCTAGCAGCTATTTTACCATGAAGGCCTGCTGCACAAAGTCTCCTCTTAACAGTTGTTGTAGAGATGTGTCTGCTGCTAGAACTCTGTGTGGCATTGACCTGGTCTCTAATCTGAGCTGCTGTTAACCTGCGATTTCTGAGGCTGGTGACTTGGATAAACGTATCCTCAGAAGCAGAGGTGACTCTTGGTCTTCCTTTCCTTGGGCGGTCCTCATGTGAGCCAGTTTCTTTGTAGCGCTTGATGGTTTTTGCAACTGCACTTGGGGACACTTTCAAAGTTTGCCCAATTTTTCGGACTGACTGACCTTCATTTCTTAAAGTAATGATGGCCACTCGTTTTTCTTTACTTAGAATTTGTATTATGGCAAGAAAAAAGCAGCTAACAGTCTATTCAGTAGGACTATCAGCTGTGTATCCACTAGACTTCTGCACAACACAACTGATGGTCCCAACCCCATTTATAAGGGAAGAAATCCCACTTATTAAACCTGACAGGGCACACCTGTGAAGTGAAAACCATTTCCGGTGACTACCTCTTGAAGCTCATCAAGAGAATGCCAAGAGTGTGCAAAGCAGTCATCAAAGCAAAAGGTGGCTACTTTGAAGAACCTAGAATATAAGATATATTTTCAGTTGTTTCACACTTTTTTGTAAAGTATATAATTCCACATCTGTTAATTCATAGTTTTGATGCTTTCAGTGTGAATGTACAATTTTCATAGTCATGAAAATACAGAAAAAACTTTAAATGAGAAGGTGTGTCCAAACTTTTGGTCTGTACTGTATATAGTCCACTGGTTAGTGGAGTAGGATTGCACGGTCTGATTTTCACATGGTAGTGAGAGAATCTAGTAAAGTGACCGTGCATAGAGGGTGCAAGTGTGCAAAAAAAATAAAGAAATAAGGAGCTCATGAGACCTGGATAATCATTATCAAAATTAAAACAGAATATCACCACATGGAGGAACCAATGTAGTCAAATAGACATGCTTACCGCCAAAGTGCTGGTGCCTCACACAACGTTTCCCAACGCGCGTTTCGCACTGCGGGCTTTAACGAGGGATTGGCTTACTCCTTACCTGGCTTGTTACTATTACATTTATTTTTATGTGTACTCTATATAATACAATATGGCTAATCATGTATAAATACTTGTATGTACCCGAGATGAAATTTTATTACTATTCTAGTGCCCCACCTTCTGAATACCACCTGTTGGATTCTGTTTTGTTGATTCTGTTTGTCTAATTTTACAAAATAAAGTTGTTCTATTTTTCTATCATTTGCTGTTGTGCAATCAATTTATAGGTTATTATACAGTTAGGTCCATATATATTTGGACAGAGACAACATTTTTCTAATTTTGGTTCTAGACATTACCACAATGAATTTTAAACAAAACAATTCAGATACAGTTGAACTTCAGACTTTCAGCTTTCATTTGAGGGTATCCACATTAAAATTGGATGAAGGCTTTAGGAGTTTCAGCTCCTTAACATGTGCCACCCTGTTTTTAAAGGGACCAAAAGTAATTGGACCGCTTAAATAATTGTAAATAAAATGTTCATTTCTAGTACTTGGTTGAAAACCTTTCATTGGCAATGACTGCCTGAAGTCTTGAACTCATGGACATCAGTAGACGCTGTGTTTCCTCCTTTTTGATGCTCTGTCATACCTTCACTGTGGTGGTTTTCAGTTGCTGTTTGTTTGTGGGCCTTTCTGTCTGAAGTTTAGTCTTTAACAAGTGAAATGCATGCTCAATTGGGTTGAGATCAGGTGACTGACTTGGCCATTCAAGAATATTCCACTTCTTTGTTGAAATAAACTCCTTGGTTGCTTTGGCTTTATGTTTTGGGTCATTGTCCATCTGTAGTATGAAACGACGACCAATCAGTTTGGCTGCATTTGGCTGGATCTGAGCACACAGTATGGCTCTGAATTCATCAGAATTCATTCGGCTGCTTCTGTCCTGTGTACCACGCCTTCGCCATACTTTTTCTCTTTCCATCATTCTGGTAAAGGTTGATCTTGGTTTCATCTGTCCAAAGAATGTTCTTCCAGAACTGTGCAGGCTTTTTTAGATGTTTTTTTTAGCAAAGTCCTGTCTAGCCTTTTTATTCTTGATGCTTATGAGTGGCTTGCACCGTGCAGTGAACCCTCTGTATTTACTTTCATGCAGTCTTCTCTTTATGGTAGATTTGGATATTGATATGCCTACCTCCTGGAGAGTGTTGTTCACTTGGTTGGCTGTTGTGAAGGGGTTTCTCTTCACCATGGAGATTATTCTGCGATCATCCACCACCGTTGTCTTCCGTGGTCGCCCAGGTCTTTTTGCATTGATGAGTTCACCAGTGCTTTCTTTCTTTCTCAGGATGTACCAAACTGTAGATTTTGCCACTCCTAATATTGTAGCAATTTTTCGGATGTTTTTTTTTTTCTGTTTTTGCAGCTTAAGGATGGCTTGTTTCACCTGCATGGAGAGCTCCTTTGACCGCATGTTTACTTCACAGCAAAACCTTCCAAATGCAAGCACCACACCTCAAATCAACTCCAGGCCTTTAATTTGCTTAATTGAGAATGACATAACGAAGGGATTGCCCACACCTGTCCATGAAATAGCCTTGGAGTCAATTGTCCAATTACTTTTGGTCCCTTTAAAAACAGGGTGGCACATGTTAAGGAGCTGAAACTCCTAAACCCTTCATCCAATTTTAATGTGGATGCCCTCAAATGAAATCTGAAAGTCTGAACTTCAACTGCATCTGAATTGTTTTGCTTAAAATTCATTGTGGTAATGTCTAGAACCAAAATTAGAAAAATGTTGTCTCTGTCCAAATATATATGGACCTAACTGTATGTAAAGGGAGTTTGACAGCACAGAATGACTGTTCAAGTCAAGTACAGGTGCCCGGTGCACCATGACAGGGCCAATCATTTATGTACACCTTCACACCAACTTGTTTCCCTCAACTGGCAAAATTAGGACACAGGGTATTAAACTGACCTTGTGGCTTGAAATTGCAGTAATACAGCACAATCCAATTTGAGCCTTTTTCTTGCGTGTCCCTAATTTATAAAAGCATAAAATGGCGCTGCTTGGCCTGTTCTCATATTTTATACAGCTTTGAGAGTGTGAAAATTACTGATGAAACACTGTTGGTAAGGCTGGGGTTACCGGCCGTCGATTCTTTCATACGACAGAAAAGGGACCGATTACGCAAATGACACTCGTTTCAAACTCTCTCTATCTCCTCCTGGAGTGCAGTCCAATGTTTCACACGCACCAATAGACTTGTATGGATGAGTGCGATCCGATCCTCGGCATGTGATTCAGCATGAAAAAAAAAATTGCAGATCTGCACTGCCCCACAGTATAACATTCTGAGTGCTATCCGGTTTTTAATCGGATTGCACTTGTCCGATTTAAACGCTCTTGTGAGCAAGCCCTAAAAGCGACACACTGACCAAACACTAATGAAACTCAGATCCAAAACACTGATGAACAATAGCCCTTATTTTTACATACAAGAAAAAGCACAGATGTCTGAATGAGGCTTAAGGAGAACTGAACAATAGTAAAAAAATATAAAACAAAGTTTAAAAAAATGTAAATAAGGCTGTGTGCCCACTATGCGTTTTTCAAGCGTTTTTGCTGTGGAATTTCAGTAGCGAAAATGCTTAAAAATTGCTTGGTAGTACGTGCCCCATGGTCCCCAATGATAATCCGCATGTGCTGTGCACATTCTGCGGAAATTTCCGCTGCGGATTATCATTGCGGAAAAATACGCAGCATGTCCATTATTTTTGCGGATACGCGGCGTAATTGCCGCCATTGACTTGCATTGAATCACTTAATATCCGCATGACTACATGTGCACATGCGGATATTAAGCGATTCAATGTGCGGATGGTACCCGGGTCTGGAGAAGAGGAGACTCTCATCCAGACCCGGGTATCATAGTACCGGTAAAAAAAAGAGTTTAAGATAAAAAATATACATTATACTCACCTTCTAATGGCTCGCGGTCTCCTTTACGATGCGTCCTCGCTCCCCGCTGCTCGCGATGGTGTTAAAAGACCTTCCATGACGTCATTTAGTCATGTGACAGGTCACGTGACTGCTGACTAAATGACATCATGGAAGGTCCTTTTACACCATCGAGAGCCGCCCAAGACACCGGACGCACTGGAGAGAAGACCGCGGGCCATCAGAAGGTGAGTATAATGGGTTTTTTTTTGTTTTTTTTTACCATTTTTTTAAATATTAACTTGGTCACACTATATAAATCCATGCTGGATTTATATAGTGTGACCAAGTTGTCCAGCACTTTTCCAAGTGATGCTAAAATCGCTTGGAAAAGCGCTTGATAAGCCGCATGCAGAAATTCATGCAGAAACGCTTGACAAACGCTTCTACCTGGCGGGAAAAACACATGTAAAATCCGCATGCGTTTTTCCTGCCAGGGAGATGCAGAAAAAATCAGCAGCATTTCTGCTTCGTTGGCACATAGCCTAACAGTTTGAATCATTCCTTTTTAATCCCGTTTAAAAAATACTAAAAAAATAATCATTTGATATTGTCACATCTGTAAAAGTTCGATCTCTCAAAATATAAAATTGTTTTAACCATATATTAAACACCGAAAAGAAGAATAAAAGTTGAAATGCAAAAACACAGAAAATGAAAAAATACCTTATCTGTGTATGTGCCCACAATGTCTTTTTCAGTCCTTTTCCAGCAGACGCTCCCTCCTCCACCATTCTCCTTGTGCGTCTGACAGTTTAGCGCTGCCGGCTAGTGTAAGATATAGAGAAAAGATGTTGGTGGCGAAGTCGCCACAGGAAACGACGGCGAAACCATAAGCACAGCAGATCCAAAAGAAAGGCCGCAAGCGTTTTCCTGAATCGTATTTGTCTGGAAAAACTTAGGGGAACAAAGTTATCATGTGCATATTCCCTTAGTTTGGTATCTGCATACTTGTTCTGGCCTGAAGAATCATATTGCCAGGTCATTTTTACCACATAATAAATACTGTAAAAAAAATAAAATAAAAAAATTAAAAAAAAATGGAGGAATTGCCCTTTTTCTTCTTCACAGTTTTACCGCAGTTGGATTTTTTTTACCCGGCTTTCTCTACATTACATGATTAAGTGAATGCTGTCATTCCTAACTACAACTTGTCCCTTTAAAAAAAAGCCACCATATGGCTATTATGATGGACAAATAAGAAAAAAAAGTTATTGCTCTTGGAAGAAGGAAGGTGTAAAATGACACTGCAAAAGTTTTCCAGTCGGGAAGGGGTTAACAACATGTGATTTTTTTTGGGGGGGGGCTTTATTCACACATCAGTATTTTATCATTATTTCTAGGTCAAAACCAGCAGTGTCTCAAAAACACAGAACAGATGTCAGTCTTTCAATTATAGTTTTTCTCTGTAAGTTCCACTCCTGGTTTTGGCTACAGATACTGATGAAAAATACTGATGTGTGAATAAGGCCTTACACTTTGTGGCTTTGTGCTCTGCTCATGTTACAGTTGTTATTTGCTGTAGCTCTGGATCACTAGTATCTGTTTTCTAGGAAATTTAACCTTTTACCAGCTGAGAAATGTGATTCAGATTGAGAGGGCTGGGCGCGGCCTGTAAGGAAGGAACAGGCATTGTGGTGTATATACGTCATACATAAAATGCTTGGAGACAAACAGTGGCAGACAGAGGGTTAAACATTCCCAGTAGGGAGATCCTGGCCTCTGTGCACTTCCTGCAGTGTTAGCTTACATGAGAATTACCATTTAGTTCTGTAAGGAAGAGCCAGCACCAGAGCTGAGACCACCCTTGGGCATGGAGCTTCTGTCTCTCCCATTCTCCTTGCTGCCTGTTGGGAATGCTACTTGTATCGTCCTTGCTGTTGTACTTTGTCTATTAATTCACTGGGTGAAGAACAGAAAAGGACATAATTACCCCCCAGGACCCTTCCCTCTCCCCTTGGTGGGGAATGCCTTCCATCTGGACTTCAACAACTTACCTGAAAGTTTATCCCAGGTAAAACTATAGGAATAATTTTGTCTGCACATAAGCAAGGGAGAGATGAACTACTAAACACACGATGAGGGGATCCACCTAAAATGCAGAACATTTGGCATAAGCCTGAATTCACACATCCGTCTGATTATCGTTCGAGAAGTAGACCTTTTTTTTTTTTCCATTGAAGCAGATGAACTTTTTATTCATTGACGCATAATAATGTATCAGTTAGAATCGGATGGAACTCTGAAGTACAATGTGTGTCTTTCTAGTCTAATGTGTCTCACAAATTCCCATAGACTTTAAGGTTACGTTCCCACAATGACCTTTTGGTGAGTTTTTGACTCTGCAGAATTTCTGTCGCATTTAAATTAGATTACTTGCGTTTTTTCATTGATTTTTGGGGGCTTTTTTTTTTTTTTTTGGAACATGCGTTTTTATTGCATTTTTGACGCTGCAGTTTTTGTCTCTTGTTGGTATGTCATGCTTCAAATATAGCTGCTTTGTTTGTTTGTTTTTGCTTTCTGGTATTTGGCTTTGACAACTTTATTGATATATGTAGATGTGGATTACATGCGCTTCTGATGTTTTTCCGCCACAGATGTGGTGGACAAAAAAAAAACATGCATTTTTTTTTTACTGGCAGATTTTCCACATCTAACATAAAACCAAGAGAAACACCAAATATAGGATCCAAAGATCAACAGAACAATTATAGAGTAAGATAAACCTTTATTAGACAAATGGGTACGGTGGCACTACAAGCACAACAGTGCCCGCACTAAGAATTTTTTGTAAATCAAGACATAGTGCCATCAACAGAAAGTAGAAGGACCGCAAGGGAAAGATATACATGCATAGATATTATTCCAAAAAAAAATACATACAGCTCTAGCAAAAATTAAGAGACCACTGCAAAATTTTCATTTTCTGACTTTTCTCTTTATAGGTATATTTTTGAGTAAAATGTACATTGCTGTTTTATTCTATAAACTACTGACAACATGTCTCCGAAATTCAAAGCTAAAAATGTTGTATTTATTTGCAGCAAATGAGAAATCAAAATAATAAAAAAGAAGCAGTGCTTTCACACCTCAAATGTTTTCTTTGCATTAAGTTCTTATTCATTTCGAAACAACATTACTCATGTTTTAACTCAGGAAGAGTTCAGAAATCAATATTTGGTGGAATAACCATGATTTTTAATCACAGCTTTCATGCGTCTTGGCTGCTTTCCACCAGTCTTTCACGCTGCTTTTGGGTGACCTTATGCCATTCCTGGCACAAAAATGTAAGCAGTTCTTCTTTGTTTGATGGCTGTGACGATCCATCTTCCTCTTGATTACATTCCAGAGGTTTTCAATGGGGTTCAGGTCTGGAGATTGGGCTGGCCATGACAGGGTCTTGATGTGGTGCTCCTTCATCCATTCATTGATTGACCTAGCTGTGTGGCATGGGGCATTGTCCTGCTGGAGAAAACAGTCCTCAGAGTTGGGGAACATTGCCTGAGCAGAAGGAAGCAAGTGTTTTTCAAGGATAACCTTGTATGCAGCTTGATTCATACGTCCTTCGCAAAGATTAACCTGCCCAATTCCAGCCTTGCTGAAGCATCCCCAGATCATCACCGATCCTCCACCAAATTTCACAGTGGTGCAAGACACTGTGGCTTGTATGCCTCTCCAGGTCTCCGTCTAACCATTAGAAGACCAGGTGTTGGGCAAAGCTGAAAATTAGACTCATCAGAGAAGATTACCTTACTCCAGTCCTCTATGGTCCAATCCTTATGGTCTTTGGCAAACTTCAGCCTGGCTCTCCTTTGCTTCTCATTGATGAAAGGCTTTTTTCTAGCTTTACATGACTTGAGGCCTGCCTCTAGGAGCCTGTTACGAACTGTTCTTGCCATGCACTTCACTCCAGCTGCCATTTGCCATTCCTTTTGTAGGTCACTTGATGTCATCCTGCGATTGCTGAGTGACATTCGAATAAGATGACGGTAATCCCGGTCAGTGGAGAGTCGCTTTCGCCCTCTGCCGGTCTGTAGCTTTGTTGTCCCCAATGTCTGCTGCTTGACCTTGTTGTAATGGACTGCCATCTTCGGAATTTTAAAGATGGAGGCAACATGGCGCTCACTGTATCCCTCTGCTAGTAAAGCCAGAATTGAGCCCTTCTTTTCCTCACTCAAGACTTTTCTTTTCAACTCCTTTTGCATGGTTAAACGTTATTTCTTTCATTCAAATTACATTTGGGCTATTCCTAGCACTTGTTTTGCCATCCATCTTGTCCTATTGCAAGAGGATAGTGAAGACCACAGCAGTGTTTTTTATACTTTCCCTCGTTACATAAGATTGGGTTCAGGTGATCACCTAATCAGAAGCACATTAAGTAGAATGAGGTGGACTTTGGTTGCACTGGAATGGAAGTCAAACATGTAGAGATGGTGATTTTTAGTAATATTTTCTCTCTCTCTCTTTCCTTTCTCTCTTTCCTTCTTTCTCTCTTTCCTTCTTTCTCTCTTTCCTTCTTTCTCTCTTTCCTTCTTTCTCTCTTTCCTTCTTTCTCTCTTTCCTTCTTTCTCTCTTTCCTTCTTTCTCTCTCTCCTTCTTTCTCTCTTTCTTTCTCTCTCTCTCTCTTTCTTTCTCTCTCTCTCTCTTTTTTTTTCTCTCTCTCTCTCTTTTTTTTTCTCTCTCTCTCTTTCAAATTCAAATGAGCTTTATTGGCAGGACTAAGTACATATTAGCATTGCCAAAGCAAATGGTAAAAAATAGGTGGGTGGGGGTGGGGAGTAGGGAGGCATATAGAGGTCCAGGATATATCAAGATCCTTTTAGAGGGTAGGGGCATGTCCAAGGTGGGGTACAGAAGTCCATGGCATATCATGCTCTTAGTTGGGGAATAGGGGCATGTCCAGGGTGGGGTATAGACGTCCATGGTATATCAGTCTCTTCTTAGTCTTTGGCAGGCACTGACATATTGCGCTGCTATGGACGCTGCACTTTCCTCTTCCCCCAGTAGTATCGGCAGTTTCTCTTCCTCCTCCATGGAGGTGAAGTCAGGGAGGAGATCAGACAGTCTCTGGAAGTGAGTGTCCCTCACTGCGGAGTATTTGGGGCACCTCAGCAAGAAGTGGGCCTCATTCTCCACGGCCTCCTGGGGGCACTGCTGGCACAGTCTGCTCTCTCGGGGCTTGTAGTTCTGTCGGTGCCGCCCGGATTCGATGAGTAGGCTGTGGGCGCTCAGTCTGTATCGGCTCAGGATCTGTCGCTCTTTGGGGTTTTCCAGTTTCTCTAGATATGGGGCTAGTTTGTACTCCCTCTGTAGGTTCTGGTATATCGTCCGTTTCTGTGATTTGTTTATGTCATTTCTCCAGATATTCCTCTTTGCCTTTGTGTACCATTTTCTGAATTTCGCCTTTTGTCAGGCCATGTGGGTTGGTGGCTTGGTCAGGCTGTCTTTGGGTACTTTGTGTTGGGAGGTTTCCTGGGGCTTCCCGGTTTAGGAAGGCTTTGTGATGGTAGGAGCTGGGACTACTGCTTTGTAGATGAGCCTTGAAAGACAGCGCCTTCTTCTGGATCTTGAGGTGTAGCGGGAATCTGCCCAGCTCTGCTCGGCAGGTGCTGTTTGATTTGCTCCGATGGACTTGGAGAAGATGCTTGCAGAACTCTAGGTGGAATATTTCAGTCAGTCCAGCGTCCCACTTTGACCAGTTTGGGTATGAGACTGGGCCCCAGACCTCACTGCCATACAGAACGATTGGGGCAATGATGGAGTCAAAGATTTTTAGCCAGACGGTTACTGGTGCCTTGAGGTGGTACAGACGTCTTCTGATGGCATAGAAAGCTTTGAAGGCCTTGTCTTTCAGTAGCTCTATGGCTTGCTTCAAGCTCCCTGATTGGCTGAGTTTTAGGCCCAGGTAGGTGTACTTGTTGGTTTCTGTGAGTGGACAGTTGTCTATCGTAAAGGGAGGATGGCCAGCAGGTTTCTGCTTTCTTTTCTGGAACACCGTGATGTTAGTTTTCTTCTGGTTGATTGGCATTGCCCATGTGCTGCTGAAGGTCTCTAGGATGTTCAGATGATCTTGGAGGCCTTTCTCGGTTGGTGATAACAGCACGAGGTCATTAGCGTACAGCAGAAATTTCACCTGGGTGTCATGGAGGGTGAGTCCTGGTGCTGAGGAGGACTCTAGGGCCACCGCCAGCTCATTGATGTAGATGTTAAAGAGCGTTGGACTGAGGCTGCAGCCCTGTCTCACACCTCTGCTTTGTTGGAAATAGGCCGTCCTCTTTCCATTGACCCTCACACTGCAGCTATTCTCAGTGTAGGAGCAATCGGATGACATCATATGTTTTGCCTCCTATTCCGCTCCCTAGTAGTTTTAGGAATAATCCTGGGTGCCACACTGAGTCAAAGGCCTTTTTGAAGTCCACGAAACAAGCGTATATTTTCCCGTTTTTTGTATCGTGGACATGGCTCTTGATGAGGCTGTGCAGGGTGTAGATGTGGTGCTGTGGTTCGGCATGAACCCTGCTTGGCTCTTGCTGAGGACGTTGTGCTCGGTGAGGAAGGTGAGGATCCTCTTGTTCAGGATGCTGTTGAACAGTTTTCCCAGGTTGCTGCTGACACATATCCCCCGGTAGTTTGCTGGGTCGTACTTGTCCCCGTTTTGTATTGGGGTTATGAGGCCTTGGTTCCAGATTTTGGGGAAGTAGCCGGCCTGCAGTACGTTATTGAATAGTTTTGTTATCGCAGCCTGGATGTCTGGCGGGCTGTGTTTTAGCATTTCTGGGAGGATCCCATCTGGGCCGCTGGCTTTTTTACCTTTCATCTATGTGATCCTTTCTGTTATTTCTGTCATTGTGATTGGTGTATCCAGAGGATTTTGGAAATCTTTAAGCTTTTCCTCCATATCTTTCAGTTTTTTTCACAAGCTCTTTTTGTGTCGGGTTCAGGTCTTCGCTTGGGATGTCTTTGTAAAGGTCCTTGAAGTACTGGAGCCAGATGTTGCCGTTCTGGATGTGGAGGCTGTTGCTTTTCTGGTTGGATCCAAGGTGATTCCACAGTTCCCAAAATTGTCTTCAAGGGCGTCTTGGAGTTGAAGGAGTTTGGTGGAGATGTGGTTTTGCTTTTTCTTTCTGAGGATGGCTTTGTAATTTCATTGTATGGTGTGGTAGTCTTCTCTCAGAGTGGGGTTGTTCGGGTCTCTGTGTTTTTTATTTGAAGCCATTCTTAGGGCCTTCCGTATGGTCTTGCATTCTTTGTCAAACCAGTTGTTGGTATTTGGTTTACTCGGCCTCTTGCTGATGCATTTTTTCAGGTCGGACATTTCTGCCATGGCATAGAGAATGTTGTTAAGGTCCCTTACCGCCAGTTGTGCTCCTTTTGGGTTAAGCTCATACACATTATTATGGAAGTGTTGGAGCTTCTCCTTGACCTCTGGTCTATTGATGGAATCTTTATATTTTGAGGCCGACATCTTGGACCATTTGAAGGATGGCTGCAAGCTAAAGAGGCCGGTCTTTTGTGAGGTTTGTGAGGGTGATTTGATTGTGGATTTTATGTATAGAAGCAGTTGGTTGTGGTCCGACAGGTGTGTTTGTGGGGTGACTATGAGGGCGCCAATATTTGTGGGGTCCATATCTGTGATGGCATAGTCCATCACACTGCTGCCCACATGGGAGTTTAGGGTATATCTTCCCAATGAGTCTCCCTTGGTGCGGCCATTGAGGATACGAAGTCCCAGGCTTCGGCATAGGTTCAGAAGTGTTCTGCCGCTTTTATTAACTGTGCAGTCGTAGCTGTTCCTTTCGGTGTGCACTGGGTTGTCACAGTCTGTGTCTGCTCCAAATATATAGATGTTTCCATCAGTGGTCAGGTAGTCTTTTTCCCTTCCCGTCCTTGCGTTGAGGTCTCCGTAGATGAGAACGTTGCCCAGAGTCTTGAAGTGGGCAGCTTCAGTTTTTAGGGTCTCAAAGGTGTCTGGAATGAAGTATGGAGACTCTGGAGGGGCTACATATGCTGCACACAGGTAGATGTCTGCCTGGGAGGTGAGGATGGAGTGGCTTATTCTTATCCAGATGTGGCTGTCTCCTCTCTTCACGGCTCTGATATGTTCATGGAGCTTCTCTTTGTACCAGATTAATATTCCTCCTGAGCTCCAGCCCTGTTTGATGTTTTTGTTTTTCAGGGCAGAGACAGAATTCCCTGTATCCGGTGGGAACATGGGATTCATTATTTGCCTTAGTCCATGTTTCCTGGAGGATCTGTATATCTATGTTTTCCAATCTTTGAGTAAAGTCTGGGTCGCTTGTCTTACATCCAAAGGCAGAAGTGTTCAGGCCCTGGATGTTCCAGCTACTAATGATGAGGGTTGACATGGTGTAGCTGTGTACCTTGTAATTGGCTGTCCTGCATAGGACATCTTGGATTGCTGACTGGTGATCTTGTTGTAGGTAATTGGTCGCATGAGGGCCCTGCACACGGAGCTGAGCATGGTCTTTATTTCTGCCAGGTCACTGCTCTGCTTCACTCTGTGTGGGGCGGGTGGTGTCTTCCATGGTTTGTGTCTCTCATGGGCTTGTTTTACATACAGGTTGCAGGTTCCAGTTTGTTGAGCATATTCTGTTTTAGGTCTATTAGTTGTCGGTGCTCTTTCTACCGGTTTTCGGTTTGCATGGGTTCTTGGTCCGGGGATTCTGTTGAATACTATGTCTTTAAGGTCTTTGGCAAGAAGGCTGACTCCTTGGTTATTGAGATGTTTATCGTCATACAGGTGGTGGTGGTTTATGACGGGATGTTGTGCCAGGGTGATGTCTAGCGTCGTGGTGATCTTGGCTGCTAGCTCTCTGTTGACATCTTGGGTGATGTGTTTGAGGGAATCTTTTCTTGGCAGCAGAGACGAGAGGATAATTTTACTGCTGGGGAAATTTTGTTGCGTGGTCTCTGCTAGCTGACACAATTGTCCTGCTACCTGCTGGTGTTGATCCTGGAGATTGTTGGTGCCTGTATGTATGACGATGTGGTTTGGGTTGGTGAAATATGGATCATAAATTACTGCTGTTGCTTGTTCTATAGTTGAACAGCGGATTTTAGAAACCCCTTTTCCAGGGAAGAGTCGTCTTGTGTTGAGGTATTTTCCATTGGAGTCTATAATCAGGACTATATCAGGATGTGGTTGTTGACTGCTCCTGTGAGAACTTCTGTTTTTGTTTTGATTGTTGCTCTGTTGTGTTGCTGTAGCCTGCTGTTGTTTTTGACTTGGGGTTTGTTTGATGCTCGGGTCTGGCTCATCCTGTGTTTCTTGGTTATTTAGTGATTTGCTCTCAGTATTTATGCAGTTGTTTAAGTTAGTGGTGATGTGGCTGTTGGCTCTCATTGTGTCTTCACCTATCTCCTTCCCTGGGCCCCCCTCCTGTGTCTGGCTCTTTAGGTTTGCTATTTGTTCTTTTAATTTAGCATTTTCTTGCCGTAGATCATATATTTCATGTTTGATTTCTTGCATGGCTGAGTCCAGTACACACTTCAGTCTGGTTACCTCTGCGGCTGTGGGGTCATTTGTTTGACTTTGGATCTGTTCTTTAAGCAGTGTGAAGTCCCTCTCCAGCTGAGACAGGCATTTTCTAAGGGTCTCCAGTGAGGGGAGTGCATTATCAGGGCTTTGGGCTGCAAGAGGGTCCCTGGTGGTCCTCTTTGTAGTACTTGTGGGCCCATTACTCTGCCTACGTACTGGCTTTACTACTTTATATGTTTGAGCCTTGACTTTAATATGAGGGAAGGTTACCTAAAACGCCTGAAGGTTGTCCTCATTTCCCTGTATGACTATTGTACCAGAGTAGTATAAGTTAACGGTGAGTGAAATATCCTCATCTTGTGGGTTTATTACTCTGATTTGTCGGCCCTTGCTGATGCCACCTTTTATAGGTATAGAAGATGTAAGGAGCCCCTCAATAAACTGCTCAGTTAGCAATCTGTCCTTGTCTCGCACACTGTCGGGGTCTACCTGTTTAATGCCCCGCAGCACCTCCTGCAGGTTTAGAGCATAGTCCCGTACACTGTCCTGCACCCTTTGTTTGCACCCGTAGAACTTCATTTTAATCTCCGCTGCTGTGCGGGTGTCAAAGGTATCCTTCAACCGGGCCAGTATTTCCTTAACAGTGCTTTTGTCCCTGCCCGGCCAGGACTTCACCTCCCTCCTAGTGAACCTCAGCCTGGTCCTGGGTTTCTGCTGACATACCAGTATGCTGCTCTGCAGGCGAGAGAGATTGCTTACCCGGCGGTTCCGGATCGGGGCCTCCTGCTTCCCCTCGGCTGACGGCAAATGACGTGATGATACAGTTCAGCAAAGTCTATGGCACACAGTACCTGGTTATACCGGGCTTCGTTTATCATGTTCGTGATGCCAAGTATGACGCGCCCCCTGGGCCGTGGGGTACTCGGTAGTCGGGCCGGTCGGTGCTGGGGATGTCACGGTGGCAGTGACTCGGTACTTGACCCAGGGAGGTCAGTTAAACAAAAAGTAAAAGGGGAATAAAGTTTTTGGAGAATAATGTTCGTGATGCCACCTGTGGTATGCAGCTATGTGGGGCCGCCGCTGCGGTGCAAATCCACTGGAGCTGATGGTGACGCACTAGAGTTGGATCAGCTCTCCACAGGCAGAGCTAAGCTCCAGGGCAGTATATGATGAATTGTGGAGGTAGATCTTGTTGGTGCGGTGTAATGCAGGGCTGAGGGTGCAGATAATGACCAGACAACAAATTAATGGCGGTTTCCTCTATTTTTACTTGCGGTTTGTCAGAGCAGACCGGGGCATGGGCACTAGCTGGTAGCGGAGGTCCGGGCGGCCTGGAAGCAAGTTGGGGATCCACTTCACCAGGTGGAGTTGTAGGCCTTCCCTCTGCGCTATTCTCTTTGGCCCTGCTGCTTGAAGCTATGCTGCGGCCCTCGTCCCTGAGTAAAACGTCTGTTCCTCACCCGTATGGCAGGCACCTCGGGCCTTCCTCAAGTGTCGCTCCCACGTGGTGGTGCTGGGCCCTATGATGCTGCTGAGCCGCTGGGTTTCTGGTGGGGCCAGGAGACCTGCAGTCTCCTGCCCTCCGGATTTAGTTGCTGGGCCTTCAGTGCTCCACAACCATGGACTCCGGTGTCCGGTTCCTTTGCGCTCCTCTCTGGGGTGAGCTTGTCCACAGCTCCCTTCCCCAGGTCCTTCCTCGTTACTCTCCTGTCTCCAACTCTCTTCAACTCACTCTCTCTAACCCTGCATCCAGATTCCAGTTTAAAGGGGAGGAGCTCCCCTTTCTGGTCTGGAGCCAGGAAAGTGTTGCATGCTGGTAAACCTGATTAGGGGACCCCTCGTTGCTTCCAGGCATGGCATCACCCCTTGTGAGGGAGGCAATGCCACTGTGGCAACCGGACCTCTGGGGTGCCACATAAGTAATAGGGAGGAAGGAAGGGAGGGAAAGAGGGCATGGAAAGGGAAATGTATTGCTTGTGAAATAGGGTTTGCAAAAACTGGGTGATAATTGCATACCCCCCCCCCCCCCAGGGTTGCCTTGCACTACTTCGTCTCTTGGATAGCTTGGTCAGGTAAATACCATAGGAGGATATCCAGTCCTCTTCCACTCTGAAGAAGCAATTTGCATATTTAATTTTCCAGAGGAACATTGAATGGCCTAGAAGTCTCCTCACATTGGCATGACAGGCTAGGTATGTCACTCTCCACAAGGAGAAACGTTACCCCACAGCATCATCAGCGCTAACCATCTTGGTAGGCATTTCAAAACGGTGCAGAAGGGTGCAGAGGTCCTTTAATCTGCGCTTACTCCGCAAATGTGATTTGCACCAAGTCAGTACTGTGTTGGCCCAGGCTATGCACATCAGATACTGCGCCACTGCTCGTTGCTGCTGCCACAGTCACTGCAACATGTGCAGGGTGGAATTCCACCGTGTCGGCAAATCGTATATCCTTTGCGGTCTCAAAAAAGGCCTGGCCTAAGAAACCCTTGCCGGCCATGCGAACTGCAGACTCACGACTGCTGCTGGGCACAGCCACAGTTGTGGCTGAGGATGCAGTGCTTGTTTTGGTTGTATCACGCTGTGTCTTTGTGGGAGGCCGCAACATAACCTTCTCGTCTTCCTCCTACTTCTCCACCTCCTCTGCTGAGCTACTCGTCTTCGTGCATCTGGGTTCACACCCAGTGGGATCTACAACCTCATCGTCATCTTATCTGTTCTCTTACTCCTCACCCTGAGTCACTCTCCTCCTCTTCCTGCCCTGACAGCATAGTACAGTCCGCGTGCACCTCAGGTACCTGATACTCATCAGGATCACCTCCACCCCCAGGGGTTAACATCTGGTGATGAGGGTCTGGATTCTGCTCGGACCCCATTTCGTCCAGGCCCGTATCCAACAGAAAAAAAATTTGGGCATTGATGCAGTTGCTTTCCTCCACTTCAGCCTGTGTATCTTTGGAGCAGACCTCTGATGCTCATGAAATAGATTGTATGAATAGCTCTGCAGACTCGCCCATCTGTGGCTCCCCACAGCCAGTTGGGCAGTTACAGAGTTGTGACTCGGGGAGAAACCAGGGTAATTGGGGTGCCACCTCTGAGGACTGGTGTGTGTGTGTGTGTGTGTGTGTGTGTTGTTGAGGAGGAGAGCCAACTTGATGCTGTGCTTGCCATCCACTAGAGCACATGCTCTTTCTAGCCCTCATCTACAAGGCGTATCGCTGTGCGGCTGCCAAAGAAAGGGAGTGGTGTAGCCTGTCCAGTAACAGAAGTTGGCAGTTGTCTTTGGATAGGACAAGACTGTGTTCGTTCAGTAGAGCTTTCACTAACATTACCACCTACCCCACATACACCTTGAACACCAAACCTATTTCCCCTTCCACCACAGCCTCGATTCCCACCCCCCCACACACTCATTTTGTACCCTTCCCCTCTTGTAACCAGCTGTTCCACAACCCTAGGCCCAGACCTATCACTAAAGTAACAATCCGTATTTATTTGCTGAGCTAGTGTGGGTGGAGCACGCTATTGGCACCAAAAATTGAGATTCAGAAATGTGGACTCCTGGCTAAAGCAAAACTAGTAGCGCAAAATATTTATATGCAGGAATGTGGTCTGATTTCTGCAGCACGCTATTTAGCACCAAAAATTTTAGATTTTCAAATGTGGACTCCTGCATGGCCAAAAATATTACCAGCACAAAATATTTATATGCACAGATGTGGCCTTGTTTCAGGACCACGCTATTAGCACAAAAAATGTAGAGTTTCAAATGTGGACTCTTGCCTGGAGCACAATATTAGCAGCACAAAAGAGTTATGTGCTGAAATGTGGCCTGGTGTCTCTGGACCACACTATTGGCAAAAAGGATTGATATGCCAGAGGCTCGATTTCACAGCCACATCGGATCCTATCTATCTGAACTAGTTAGCTAGGCGGTTGATTGTCAGTCAGCTATCTCACTATCCAGTAGCAGCAGCAGATGCAGCCTCTTTGTGCTGTTACACTGACAAAATGGCGCCACAACAACATGTCCGTTCTTTATATGGAGAGGGACATGTGACTTCGGCAGCCAATGACACAAGCCCTTGTCTGGACATTGAGGATGGTTTCTGCACCCGGATTGGCAGCCAGAATCTCCACACATTAAGTTAAGGAAAAAAAATTAAGAATAATAGTCTGCTGCTCCTCTGACCTTTACCCACCCCCTCCTCATCAAACACGTCCCCACCGCTCGACATATATCACCCCTTCCTAGCCAAAGTCCTAAAAAAAGCATTAGTGGGAATGCAATCATTTTAGTGCACTTTGGCTGAATTTTGACAATTTTGGAGTAAAAACGCTCGTGGGTTCGAACACGAATCCGAATGTGCAATGTTCATGCCGACTGTGACACTGTCGGCCGTTTTCTGAACAAGTTTGCTCATCTCTAGTCGCTAGGCAACAGTGAGTTTCAGCTCCCTCCAAAGATTTTTCTATTGGGTTTAGGTCTTTAGACTGGCTATGCCACTCCAGGACCTTGATATGCTTCTTATGTAGGTGGTTGGCCCAAATCTTGCGATACATAAACCCATCCATCTTCCCTTCAATAAGGTGCAGTTGTCCTGTTTCCTTTGCAGAAAAGAACCCCTAAAGTATGTTTTCCCCACCATCCTTCACGGTACTGTACTGTATTATACTCATCCTCCAAACATGGCAAGTGGAGTTGATAACAAAAAATTCTATTTTGGTCTCATCTGACCACGTGACCTTCTTCCATGCCTCCTCTGGATCAATTAGATGGTAATTGGGGAACTTCAAACGGCCCTAGACATGTGCTGGCGTAAGCAGGGGGACCTCTCGTGCCCTGCAGGATTTTAATCCATGACGGCATAGTGTGTTACTGACAGTAATGTTTGAGACTGTGGTCCCAGATCTCTTCAGGTCATTGACCAGGTCCTCCTGTGTATTTCTGGGCTGATTCCTGACCTTTCTCAAAATCATCCTTACACCATGAGGCAAGATCTTGCATGGAGCCCCAGACCAAGGAAGATTGACAGTCATCTTGTGTTTCTTCCATTTTCTAATAATTGTGCCAACAGTTGTTGCCCATTGTCCCGTAGCCCATCCCAGCCTTGTGCAAGTCTATAATTGTCACTGGTGTCCTTTAGACAGCTCTTTGGTCTTGTCCATGGTGGAGAAGTTGAAGTGTGATTGAGTGTATGGACAGGTGTCTTTTATACAGGTAACCTGTTCAAACAGGTGCAATTAATACAGGTAATGAGTGCAGAGTAGGAGGGCTTCATAAAGAAAAGCTAAAAGGTCTGTGAGAGACAGAATTCTTACTGATTGGTAGGTAATCAAATACTTAATTAAACTACATTTTATTGCACGAAATATGTAAAAATCATACAATGAAATTTTCTGGTTTTTATTTTTAGATTCTGTCTCTCACAGTTGAAGTGTACCTACTATAAAAATTACAGACCTCTCCATTCTTTGTAGGTGGGAAAACTTGCAAAATTGGTAATATATCAAATACTTATTTTCCCCACTGTATATACACCGTGCAGTATACATACAGATACTGGGAGAGCTGGCAGCATTCCCAGAAACTGACTGAGTGCAGCACCGCCCACCTGCACGGCAAGCTCTGCTCTCTAGTAAGTTTCCATAGCCCTGAAGTGTGGGAGAATCTGCCATCACAGTAAGCAGCAGATTCTCATCCACAGATCATGTGACATGCTGGGCAGATCATGTGACATGCTGGGCAGCTCAGGTTACAGAAGGATGTGACAAAGCAAAGTATTGTTAAGTGCTTATCTATAGTGGTTAGTTCACATGAAAGAGACATGTAAAGTAGTGGCCTACCTCTTTAAGTAAAGAGCATTCAATTTACATTAACTCTTGCTAGCGCAGCACCAGATCGCTCCTCCAATGCTGCAGAGGCAAAGCTCCCACTGCCAGAAACATCAAGAGAGCGCACAGTTCAGTGCAGGGGTGCGACCATATTCACGAGGGCACCATTCCCGACAAGCAGGAAGCCAGGGGCAGTGCCCTCCTGAATAAAATTAAACAATTCCTTTAATGGAGGATCTGAGTCATTAATACTAATACACTATAATATAAATGTTAATTCTTATATTCTTTGCGCACTCTAGCCTTACTTTTTATTGTAAGTATGTATAAAAACTTTATTTTTTTATTTAGTTTTCTTTTTAATATCATTAGTGCAATTTTGACATGTATTTTTGTACTTTTTTTTTTAAATTTCTCTTTTTCTAATTTGTTACAGTTGGGAAAGCAGTATGGAAATGTTTTCAGCCTGCAGATTTTTTTTGAGAACTCTGTAGTATTAAATGGATATGATGCGATAAAAGAAGGACTAGTAACTAAATCAGAGGACACCGCTGACAGACCCTCCATACCAATGTTTGAGCATCTCGGCTTGAATAAAGGTAGGTGTCAATACGTATATACAGGATGTGGTAGATCGGCTCACTCGGCTGTACACAGGAACATCATCTCTTTAAATCTTCTTGCTGGTTTATCAAGAGTACGGCATAAACCACGGCAATGTTAGCAAAACAAACATGGCCTTCCCAGCCTAACAGTACAAACAAAACATAGCGTATGGCACAGTCCTTGTTGCTATGGGAAACTGCCAGCTTCAGGAATAAAACAGCCCAAGGTTTAGCTTTTCTTCTGACAATACCGCTCCAGAGCGTATGCCTCCAGACCCACCCCACACAAAATGCTCTAAAAGGCTGGGAATTTTTCCTCTGAATTCCTCCCTTTCTACAGGTGTTTAATCACCTTAGCACTAAACATTGGCGATTAACCCCTTTACAACCCAAGGAGGTTTGCACGTTAATGACCGGGCCAATTTTTACAATTCTGACCACTGTCACTTTATGAGGTAATTACTCTGGAATGCTTCAACAGATCCCCCTGATTCTGAGATTGTTTTTTCGTGACGTATTGTACTTCATGATAGTGGTAAAATTTATTCGATATCACTTGCATTTATTTGTGAAAAAAATGGAAATTTGGTGAAAATTTTGCAATTTTCAAAATTTGAATTTTTATGCCCTTAAATCAGAGAGATATGTTGCACAAAATAGTTAATAAATAACATTTCCCACATGTCTACTTTACATCAGCACAATTTTGGAACCAACTTTTCTTTTTTATTAGGGAGCTATAAGGGTTAAAAGTTAACCAGCGATTTCTCATTTTTCCAACAAAATTTACAAAGCCATTTTTTTTAGGAACGACATCACATTTGAAGTGACTTTGAGGGGCCTTTATACAGAAAATACCCAAAAGTGACACCATTCTAAAAACTGCACCCCTCAATGTGCTCAAAACCACATTCAAGAAGTTTATTAACCCTTCACGTGTTTTACAGGAATTTTTGGAATATATAAGAAAAAAATTAACATTTAACTTTTTCACAAAAATGTTACTTACCCAATTTTTTTATTTACACAGGGGTAACAGGAAAAAATGGACCGCAAAATTTGTTGTGCAATTTTTCCTGAGTAAGCCGATACCCCATATGTGGGGGGGGGGGGGGGGACCACTGTTTGGGCGCACGGCAGGGATTCAGAAGGAAGGAGCGCCATTTGACTTTTTAATTGTAAAATTTGATTGAATAATTAGTGGATGTACCCCTGATGTGCCTAAACAGTGGAAACCCCCCACAAGTGACACCATTTTGGAAACTAGACCCCTCAGGGAACTTATCTAGATGTGTGGTGAGCACCCTGAACCCCCAAGTGCTTTACAGAAGTTTATAACATGGAGCCGTGAAAATAAAAAAATCTAACTTTTTCCACAAAAATGATGTTTTAGCCCCAATTTTTTTATTTTCACAAGGGTAAGAGGAGAAAATGGACCCCAAAAACTGTTGTGCAATTTCTCCTGAGTACGCAGATGTGGGGAAAATACAGTGTTTGGGCGCACGGCAGAGTTCAGAAGGGAAGGAGCACTGTGTGACTTTTTGAATTCAAAATTGGCTGGAATCGAGAGTGCACGCTATGTCGCGTTTGGAGAGCCCGTGATGTGCCTAAATAGTGGAAACCCCCCTCTAGTGACCCCATTTTGGAAACTACACCCCTCAAGGATTTTATCAAGGGGTATTGTGAACATTTTGAACTCAGAGGTACGACACAGAATTTCATAACATTAGGTCATCATATTGAATAAGTTGTCATTAGTCTTGAGAGCAAGTGATCGCTACTTGAGTTTGCATCGGGTACTTGGGTATGCACCATGTATCGCTTGTGCTCGAGTGACATGCTCGAGTCCTCGCCCACATGTTCCACGGTTGTTAGACGCCCAAAAACAACCATACGGGGATCGCTCGTGCATGGCAGGAAATCCCCGCGAGGTTTATTTGGCCGCAAAGCATATGGGGTGGAGACTCGAACATGTCACTTCAGCACCCGCGATACTCGGTGCATTCCCGAGCACCCAATGCAAGCTCAAGTAGCGAGCACTTGCGCTCAACACTAGTAGCCATATCGTCATGTTTTCCTTTTTTACTTTTGCAAAAAATCCCAACCCTAGCCCCAATCCTAGCCCCAGAGTTTATTTTTTACGCCGTTCCTCGTGTGGTATAAGTGATTAGACTTTATTCTTCAGGTCGGTGCGATTACAGCAATACCAGAATCATATCGGGTTTTTATGATTGACAGCTGTCACACACTAAAAGACACATTTTGTAAAATCTAGTTTTTGCATTGCCATATTTTGAGAGCTATAATTTTTCCATATTTTGGCCAACAGAGTCATGTGACGGCTTGTTTTTTGCGGGATGAGTTGACGTTTTTTTATTGGTGCCATTTTCAGGCATGTGACATTTTTTGATCGCTTTCTATTCCGTTTTTTTGGAGGCAGAATAAACAAAAACCAACAATTCAGGAATTTTTTAGTTTTTTTTTAAATATTTTTATGCTGTTCTGCGTGTGGTAAAATTGATAAGGCAGCTTTATTCTTCGGGTCAGTACGTTTACAGTGGTACCACATTTATATCGTTTTTCTATGTTTTGGCGCTTTTACACAATAAAAGCTATTTTATAGAAAAACATTTTTTTTGCATCGCTTTATTCTGAGAGCTTTAACTTTTTTATTTTTTTGCTGATGGAGCTGTATGGCGGCGTGTTTTATGCGGGACAAGATGACGTTTTCAGCGGTACCATTTTTATTTATATTCGTCTATTTGATCGCGTGTTATTCCATTGTTTGGCGGTATGATGATAAAGCATTGTTTTTTTGCTTAGTTTTTTATTTTATTTTACCGTGTTCACTAAAGGGGTTAACTAGAGGGACAGTTTTATAGGTCAGGTCGTTCCAGACGCGGCGATACCAATATGTGTACTTTTTATTATTTGTTTTTTTCGTAATAATATTTATTGATGGGTACATTATGTTTTTATTTTTGGTGGATTTTTTTTTTTTTCATTTTTAAACACTTTTTTTTTACTTTTATTCTTTGTCCCACTATGGGACTTTCACTTTTTTTATTCTGATCACCTGTATAACATAAGTATGGAGCACCATCCCTGTGCTATACAGGCTGTCAGCACTGCAGATGCAGAAGATACTTTGGTCATGCACTGCGCATGACCAAAATATCTTCCTGCTGTCTGGTGACCTGGGTGTTGTCATGACATCCGGGAAGCTGCGGCAGACATCGCTGGACGCCAGCAGGAGAGGTGAGTATCCTGATCACCTCCCCTTGCACTGCAATGCAGCGGTCGACTTAGATCACAGCATTGCGGGGGTTAATGTGCCGGGAGTGGTGCGGGACCGCTCCCTGCACATAGTCACAGCTGACACCAGGCGGCGATCGCGCCCCCACAGCCTGTGTGCAGGCGCGATCGGCAAGATGTACTAATATGTATCAGGCTCTTAAAGCTAGGGCGTAGATACGTATTAGTACATCTTGAGCTTTAAACGGGTTAACCCCTCTCAGCACTTTGTGTGTTGGAACACTTTGTTAGCTGCAGTATTTTAAGCATATAAAATATCAGTGCTACACATCTCCCCTCCAGTACTTTGCCAATGACTTTGTCACAAGGAGTATATAATAAGATTTATCTTATGTGAATATTAACCTATCTGAGGAGAGCACACTGAGCCAGGCTGCAGCTGTGACCTCTGTGGGGGTTTGCTTTTTCTCCTTTATAACTTGGGCCATGTTTTGATTGGCCAGTGACATGGAGGAGAAAAAGCAAATGCCCACAAAGTTCTGTTCTGTAAGCCCTGTTTGTGACGCCCCCACTGGGCCGTGGGGTACTCGGTAGCCGGGTCTGTCGATGCTGGGGGATGTCACAGTGGCGGTGACGTGGTCCATGACCCAGGGCGGTCAAAAAAAGGGTTATAAAGAAAAGGGGAATTAAAGTTTTATATATATAACATTCGTGACGCCACCTGTGGTATGTGGCTATATGGGGCCGCCGCTGCGGTGTAGATCCTCTGGACCTGATGATGATGCAGCAGAGTTGGTTCAGCTCTCCACAGGCAGACCTTAGTTCCAGGGCAGGAAGTGGTGATCATTGTACCATCCTTCTTTCTAACGAGAACTAATGGAGCTGCCCAGGGGCTACAACTATCTCTGATCACCCCAGCCTCCTTCATCTCCCGTAACATTCCTTTGGCACATTGATAGTGAGCTGGGGGTACAGGCCGGTACCTCTCTTTAATGGGCGGATGATCTCCTGTGGGGATATGATGTTGGACCCCTTTCACCTGCCCAAAGTCTAGTGGGTGTTTGCTGAAGACTCGCTCATATTCTTGGACCACCCGGTATACTCCATGCTTTTGGTGCAAAGGGGTGGAGTCAGTGCCCACTTGTAGCTTCTGACACCAATTCTCCACCTGCCCCTTGGAGCCGTTATCCTCCGCCAGTTTGGATGGAGGCAAGGGTTCCACTGCCTTTATTGCATTGTTACTGAAAGTGAACAGCTTAGCAAGAGTGGCATACCGGGGTAAATGGACCTCTTTCTCCCCACAATTCAGGATGCGTATCGGTACCCTCCCCTTGCAGACATCAACTATCCCCCCTGGTTGTCAAGATGGTGGGCCTACTATCAGAGTACACGGGTTCTACCAGGGCCTGATAATCTTGACCCCTGAGACCTATTGCTGCCCGACACCATATTAACATTTCACTCCTAGGGGGCATTGCAATGGTGAATGGATCACTCATCCTGACACTGCCGACTTCTTGTCACGGGTGTGTCGCCACGAAGATCGTCACGAGTACACAGCCTGACTTCTCGCAGCTGACTTGTTGGTGCTTTGTGTTTTTCGGCAGTGAGGGAGTTAATTCTCTCTCTCTCTGTGCTAGACGAGGTCCAGCCTCGCCCAGCTGCAATCAATACTTCTGTAGTGAGACTCCTTCAAATGCCTGCTGGTCTGTTTGGGAAGTGTCGGTGAAAGCATTTCATTCAGACTTTCAGAGCGGATCGTGGTGTTTGGAGTTTCTGAGATAAGTGTATTTGGAGTGTCTTTTCCCTTCCTCGCTTTATCATTTATCTCCTTTCCCGTTGGTGTTCCCTCTGTTGTAGTTGTGTAGTTGTTGTATGCAAGGTGGTTTTGGTTTTTCCCTTGTACTGTCTCGTTCGTCTAAGTACTGTGTGTGGGCATATTATTACTTGTCCCCTTTTGTTGTGATCGGGGTCCTTCTCAGGACTAGATTACTTAGGTGCAGGGATCCTCAGGAGGTAGGGGTTACGCTGGCGGCCTGGACCTCTGTACCTTTAACAGTACCTCCAGGTTGAGGGATTAGCCAGGGCCCCAGCTTAGGGTCAGCTTAGGCCCCCTACCTCCAGTATACAGAGACAGCGTGACACTTCTCCACCAGACAGCTCTACCCGTTGTCTTTACATCAGGGCTCTGATCTCCTTCTGCAGAACTCACTGCTGACTGGAACTGGCAGTGACTGCGACCTGTTGCAACAAAAGAATAATTTCCCCAAGGCAATTCTCTATCACATTGGTGCCTATAGTTATCATAGGATGACTTTCTCGACGATCAATATCAACAATAATCATTCCTTGTGATGGCAATTCTACTCGGCCAACTTTTATGGTCACCTCTTTATACCCCACCTGAGGCAAGGGCTGACCATTGCTGGCATAGATACTAAGATGTTCATCTGGACGGCGGGTAATGTCTGAATCAGTCCAGTATTGCTTATAAAGGATATATGACATCGTTGTCACCTGGGAACCAGTGTCCAGCAATGCGTTCATCGGGATGCCATCAAGCATGACAGGTAGGACCGGTCATCCTCCCACGTACTTGTCTCGCCAGCTTTGTGGGCCTGGTAGTCTTACTCCTGGGGGTTGGCCCTCTGCCCCAGGGGTTGCTCGTTTAAATTAGCGATCGCTGTTCCTCCCTCTGGTTGGTGGAATTCTTCTCTGTCGTCGCCACGGGACGTCATCTGGACTGGAAGCCAGCTGGATCTTTTCCTTTGGAGACACTTGCATGGCCTGCATGGTTTTGGTTAGTGTAGCCACACTTTTGGTCAGCTCCTGGACCTGAAGGTGTAGGTCTGCAGAGGGGTCATTATCTAGGGTCTGCGCGTCAGCCTCCACAGGTGCCGGGGAAAAGGATGCCACCTCCTGGTGGTATGTGATAGCTGAGCGCTGGAGGGATGCAGCCCCACCTGGGGTTGGTTCTCGTAACACCCGGATGGCTAGGTCTTTAACCCCTTTACAGCCCATGACGTATTAATATGCGTCAGTGCCCTGGGCTTTAAGAGCCTGACCCGTATTAGTACGTCATCGCGATCGCGCGCGCACACAGGCTGTGTGGGCGTGATCGCCGCCGGGTGTCAGCTGATAGTCACAGCTGACACCTGGTACTATGTGCAGGGATCGGTCCCGCACCGCTCCCAGCACATTAACCCCCGAAATGCTGCGATCGAAGTTGATCGCAGCATTGCGGTGGCAAGGGGAGGTGATCGGTATACTCACCTCCTCTTCCGGCCTCCAGCGCTGTCTGCCGCGGCTTCCCGGGTGTTGCCATGATGACCCGATGTCGTCATGACAACATCCGGGTCACCAGACAGCAGTAAGATTGTTTGGACATGCGCAGTGCATCTCCAAACTATCTTCTCCCTGTCCAGCGCTGACTGCTTGCATGGCACAGGGATGGTGCTGCATTCCTCTGCCATGCAGGCGATCAGAATAAAAAAAGTGAAAGTCCCATAGTGGAACAAAGTAAAAAAGTAAAAAAACTCCCAGAAAGTGAAAAAAAAAATAAAAAAAAAATCCACTAAAAATAAAAATATAATGTACCCATCAATAAATATTATTAAGAAAAAAACCAAACAAACAATAAAAGTACACATATTTGGTATCGCCGCGTCCTTAACGACCTGGCCTATAAAACTGTTCCACTAGTTAACCCCTTCAGTGAACACGGTAAAAAAAAAAACAAAGCAAAAAACAATGCTTATCATACCGCCAAACAAAAAATGGAATAACACGCGATCAAAAAGACGAATATAAATAAAAATGGTATCGCTGAAAACGTCATCTCGTCCCGCAAAAAAACAAGCCGCCATACAGCTCCATCATCCGAAAAATCAAAAAGTTACAGCTCTCAGAATAAAGCGATGCAAAAAAATCATTTTTTCTATAAAATACAGTTATATGAAAAAGTTTGAGCACCCCTATTAATCTTAAGCTTAATGTTTTATAAAAATTGGTGATTTTGCAACAGCTATTTCAGTTTGATATATGTAATAACTGTTGGACACAGTAATGTTTCTGCCTTGAAATGAGGTTTATTGTACTAACAGAAAATGTGCAATCTGCATTCAAACAAAATTTGACAGGTGCATAAGTATGGACACCTCACCAGAAAAGTGACATTAATATTTAGTAGATCCTCCTTTTGCAAAAATAACAGCCTCTAGTAGCTTCCTGTAGCTTTTAATGATTTCCTGGATCCTGGATGAAGGTATTTTTGACCATTCCTCTTTACAAAACAATTCCAGTTCAGTTAAGTTTGATGGTCGCCGAGCATGGACAGCCCTCTTCAAATGATCCCACAGATGTTCAATGATATTCAGGTCTGGGGACTGGGATGGCCATTCCAGAGCATTGCAATTGTTCCTCTGCATGAATGCTTGAGTAGATTTGGAGCGGTGTTTTGGATCATTGTCTTGCTGAAAGATCCATCCCCTGCGTAACTTCAACTTTATCACTGATTCTTGAACATTATTGTCAAGAATCTGCTGATACTGAGTGGAATCCATGTGTCCCTCACTTTAACAAGATTCCCGGTGCCGGCATTGGCCACACAGCCCCAAAGCATGATGGAACCTCCACCAAATTTTACTGGGGGTAGCAAGTGTTTTTCTTGGAATGCTGTGTTTTTTTGCCGCCATGCATAACGCCTTTTTGTATGACCAAACAACTCAATCTTGGTTTCATCAGTCCACAGGACCTTCTTCCAAAAAGAAATTGGCTTCTCCAAATGTGCTTTTGCATACCTCAGCCGACTCTGTTTGTGGCGTGCTTGCAGAAATGGCTTTTTTCCATCACTCTCCCATACAGCTTCTCCTTGTGCAAAGTGCGTTGTATAATTGACCGATGCACATTGACACCATCTGCAGCAAGTTGATGCTGCAGCTCTCTGGAGGTGGTCTGAGGATTGTCCTTGACTGATCTCACCATTCTTCTTCTCTGCCTTTCTGATGTTTTTCTTGGCCTGCCACTTCTGGCCTTAACAAGAACTGTCCCTGTGTTCTTCCATTTCCTTACTATGTTCCTCACAGTGGAAACTGACAAAACCAGGGGAGGAGTCCTGAGGAGATAATTTGCATATTCCCACTGCATTTTGGGGTAAGTGAAGAGTCTCCGTGAGCTCAAAGAACACTGGATTTTGGCTGTTGGAGCTGAAAAGAGGACATCGGTAAACCAGGGGAGGAGTCCTGAGGAGATAATTTGCATATTCCCACTGCATTTTGGGGTAAGTGAAGAGTCTCCGTGAGCTCAAAGAACACTGGATTTTGGCTGTTGGAGCTGAAAAGAGGACATCGGTAAACCAGGGGAGGAGTCCTGAGGAGATAATTTGCATATTCCCACTGCATTTTGGGGTAAGTGAAGAGTCTCCGTGAGCTCAAAGAACACTGGATTTTGGCTGTTGGAGCTGAAAAGAGGACATCGGTAAACCAGGGGAGGAGTCCTGAGGAGATAATTTGCATATTCCCACTGCATTTTGGGGTAAGTGAAGAGTCTCCGTGAGCTCAAAGAACACTGGATTTTGGCTGTTGGAGCTGAAAAGAGGACATCGGTAAACCGCGTGCCTGCCGGCGCGCGCATTTTGAAGCTTTTTTTTTTTGAAGCTTTTTTCACTGTTTTCAGAACATTAACAGTAAGAACATGGAACAGTCCAGGAGCCATTTGGTGAGCTGCATATCCTGCTACATGTTCACAGACTTGCCAGTGGAAAAGCCAAACTTCACATGCCAGAAATGCAAGCTTGTGTCCCTGTTGGAGGAAAAGTTGCAAAATCTAGAAGAGAGGTTAACTACCTTGAAAATCATTAAGGAAGGTGAAGAGTTCTTAGACAGAGCAGAATTATCTCTTCATGATTCAGAAAGAGAAGAAATTCGAACTGCACCTGAGGAAACAGAGGAATGGAAGCATGTGACCCACAGAAGCAGGAGGATCGAGAGGCAGTCAGCACCTATACTGCTCAGGAACCAGTACCAGGCTCTCTCGCAGGAGAACCATGAAGAAATACAGCAAGATAAGACTTTGCCAGCAATGAATAACCTTGTAAGCCCTCAGAATCCTCCTGGATGGAGAAAGAAGAATGTTGTGAAGAAAAAACGGAGAGTGGTGGTCATGGGGGATTCCCTGTTAAGAGGAACAGAGGCCGCTATCTGCAGACCAGACATAACCTCAAGAGAAATGTGCTGTCTTCCAGGAGCAAAAATTAAAGATGTGTCTGACAGGATATCAAGACTCTTCAGACCTACAGATCACTACCCATTCCTGCTAATACATGTGGGGACAAATGACACCGCAAGAAAGGACCTGGAAACCATCTGCAGTGACTTTGAAGACTTGGGCAAGAAAGTGAAAGAATTGGGAGCGCAGGTGGTCTTCTCATCCATCCTCCCAGTGGATGGCCATGGAACAATGAGGTGGAATAAGATTCTACAGGTAAACAACTGGCTACGTCGATGGTGCCGTCAACAAGGATTTGGATTTCTGGATCACGGAATGAATTACCTATACGATGGACTACTTGCTAGAGATGGGGTGCACCTTACGAAGACTGGAAAACATGTATTTGGAAATTGCCTTGCTGCACTCATCAGGAGAGCTTTAAACTAGAACAATGTGGGAAGGGAAGCAAAAGGCCAGAAAAAGCCATACAGCTGACAAATACTATTGAGATCTCTGCTACTGGAAGTGGAAAGGAAGAACAAAGACAAAACAATTTAAATAATAAAAATATGGGAGGAAGAGAAACCAATCACAAACTAAAATGTTTTTATACAAATGCACAAAGCATGGGCAACAAACAAGGAGAATTAGAACTACTAACGCAGGAAAAGAAATATGATGTCATTGGAATCACTGAAACTTGGTGGGACGATACACATGATTGGAATAAAAGGCTAAAAGGATACAACTTATTTGCAAGAAACAGACTTGATAAACGAGGAGGAGGTGTCGCATTGTATGTTAGAAAAGCGTATATCTGCACAGAGATTAAAGCTTCAGAGACTGGGAGTTCTGTGGAAACTGTTTGGGTAAGAATACAAGGAGAGAACAACGGAAAGGACACCATTGTAGGCATTTACTACAGGCCACCTGGGCAAGCTGAAGATATGGATGAACTCTTTATGTATCAAATGACCAAGTTCTCAAAAAAATATGACGTAGTGGTCATGGGAGATTTCAACTATCCAGACATTTGTTGGGAATCTCTCTCAAGTAAAACTAACAGGTCAAGCAAATTCTTATCCTCTCTTGCTGACAACTTTATCTTCCAAAAGGTAGGGGAGAAAACAAGGGGATCTGCTACTTTGTATCTAATCCTTATAAACAGGGAGGAAATGGTTGAGGAGGTAAAGGTGGCTGGGACCCTAGGAGGCAGCGATCATGCTATTATAGAATTTTGGATAACTAGAGGAGGAAGACATGTGAAGACTCAAACTTCAAGGTTAGATTTTAGAAAGGCAGATTTTAAGAGACTCAGAAAGAGAATAGGAGGGATCCAATGGCTGGATGTCCTTAAGGACAAAAATGTCCAGGAAGGATGGGAAATTTTTAAAAATGAGATTCTCAAAGCACAATCGTTAACAATCCCGAAAAGTAGGAAGAATGGGAAGCATTTAAGGAAACCAGGATGGATGAACACAGAACTTAAACACATGCTAAAAAGAAAGAAAGAAATGTTTATTAAATGGAAAGAGGGAGGCATATCTAAAGATTATAATGCAGTATGCAGATCCTGCAGGGCATGTATCAGGTTAGCTAAAGCTGACAATGAATTAAGGCTTGCAAGAGATGTCAAAAGCAATAAAAAAGGATTTTGGGGGTATGTCAAAAGTAAAAGAAAAGTCAAAGATGCTATAGGATTTTTACAGGATGAAAATGGAGAAATGGTAAGAGAGGATGTTGAGAAGGCCAAACTTTTTAATTCCTATTTTGCATCTGTTTTCTCTCAGAAAGAAAATGTAACATCAACTGATCTTCACTGTCCTTTTAAAGGAATAGAAGAATCCAAGTTATCTGTAAACAGAAAGATTGTGAGGGAATATTTAGCTAACATAAATGAGTTCAAGTCTCCAGGTCCAGATGAATTACACCCCAGAGTACTGAAGGAGATCGTAGAAGAAATTTTAGAACCACTCTCCATAATCTTTGAAAATTCTTGGAGAACAGGAGAAGTCCCAGAAGACTGGAGAAGAGCAAATGTTGTTCCTATCTTCAAAAAGGGGAAGAAGGTGGACCCAGGGAACTATAGGCCGGTGAGTCTGACTTCTATACCAGGAAAGATCTTTGAACAAATTATTAAACATCATGTATGTAAGTACCTGGATAAGAATGAAGTGATTAACCAGAGTCAGCATGGGTTTATAACTAACAAGTCATGTCAGACTAACTTAATTTCCTTCTATGACAGAATCACTGACTGGGTGGATCAGGGAAATGCTGTAGATATAGTATATCTTGACTTCAGCAAAGCATTTGACAAAGTATCTCACACCATCCTTATTGAAAAAATGACCAAGTATGCAATGGACCAGGCAACTGTTAGGTGGATTCATAACTGGCTTAGTGATCGGACTCAAAGGGTGATTGTAAATGGCTTCACATCCAGCTGGATGAATGTCTCAAGTGGGGTACCACAGGGCTCCGTCCTGGGACCTGTATTGTTCAACATCTTTATCAATGATTTAGATGAAGGAATTGAGGGTAAACTGATTAAATTTGCTGATGACACAAAGCTAGGAGGGATAGCTAATACTAGAGAAGAGAGAGAGAGGATTCAAAAAGACCTAAATAAACTGGAGCAGTGGGCAGCAACCAACAGAATGGTTTTTAACAGGGAAAAATGCAAAGTACTACATCTGGGCAATAAAAATGAAAAAAGCATATACAGAATGGGAGGAATAGAGCTAAGCAACAGTACATGTGAAAAAGACTTAGGTATACTAATAGATCATAGACTGAACATGAGTCAACAGTGTGATGCAGCAGCAAAAAAGGCAAATACAATTCTGGGATGTATTAACAGAAGCATACAGTCTAGATCACGTGAAGTCATTATTGGTCTTTACTCCTCTTTGGTCAGACCTCATCTGGAATACTGTGTACAGTTTTGGGCACCACATTTTAAAAAAGACATAGACAAACTGGAGCAAGTTCAGAGAAGAGCGACCAGAATGGTGACTGGTCTGCAAACCATGTCCTATGAGGAACGGTTGCAGGATTTGGGAATGTTTAGCTTGCAAAAAAGAAGACTGAGAGGAGACTTAATAGCTGTCTACAAATATGTCAAGGGCTGTCACATTGTAGAAGGATCATCTTTATTCTCATTTGCACAAGGAAAGACTAGAAGCAATGGGATGAAACTAAATGGGAGGAGACACAGATTAGATATTAGAAAAAACTTTTTGACAGTTAGGGTGATTAATGAGTGGAACAGGCTGCCACGAGAGGTGGTGAGTTCCCCTTCAATGGACGTCTTCAAACAGAGGCTGGACAGACATCTGTCTGAGATGATTTAGTGAATCCTGCTTTGAGCAGGGGGTTGGACCAGATGACCCAGGAGGTCCCTTCCAACTCTACCATTCTATGATTCTATGACAGGTTAAATCTCTGAGACAGCTTTTTGTATCCTTCCCCTGAACAACTATGTTGAATAATCTTTGTTTTCAGATCATTTGACAGTTGTTTTGAGGAGCCCATGATGCCACTCTTCAGAGGAGATTCAAACAGGAGAACAACTTGCAAGTGGCCATTTTAAGTAGCTTTTCTCATGATTGCATACACCTGGCTATGAAGTTCAAAGCTCAATGAGGTTACAAAACCAAAAAAAGTGCTTTAGTAAGTCAGTAAAAAGTAGGTAGGAGTAATTAAAACAAGAAAATGATAAGGGTGCCCATACTTATGCACCTGTCAAATTTTGTTTGAATGCAGATTGCACATTTTCTGTTAGTACAATAAACCTCATTTCAAGGCAGAAACATTACTGTGTCCAACAGTTATTACATATATCAAACTGAAATAGCTGTTGCAAAAACACCAATTTTAAGAAAACATTAAGCTTAAGATTAATAGGGGTGCCCAAACTTTTTCATATAACTGTAGCTTTTATTGTGTAAAAGCACCAAAACATAAAAAACTATATAAATATGGTACCGCTGTAAATGTACTGACCCGAAGAATAAAGCTACCTTATCAATTTTACCACACCCGGAGCAGAATAAAAAAATGTAAAAAAACACAATTCCTGAATTGTTGTTTTTTGTTTATTCTGCCTCCCAAAAGCTGGAATAGAAAGCGATCAAAATATGTCACATGCCTGAAAATGGCACTAATAAAAACGTCAACTCATCCCGCAAAAAACAAGCCGTCACATGACTGTCGGCCAAAATATGGCGATGCAAAAACTAGATTTTACAAAATGTGTCTTTTAGTGTGTGACAGCTGTCAATCATAAAAACCCGATATGATTCTGGTATCGCTGTAATCGCACCGACCCGAAGAATAAAGTAATCTCATCACTTATACTGCACGAGGAACGGCGTAAAAAATAAACGCTAGGGCTGGGGTTGGGGTTGTGCTAATGTTAGGGTTGGGTTTTTTTTTTTTTCAAAAGTAAAAAAAAAAAAAAAAAAAAAAAAGATGACGATATGGCAACAAGTGTTGAACGCAAGTGCTCGCTACTTGAGTTTGCATCAGGTGCTCGGGTATGCACTGAGTATCGCGGGTGCTCGAGTCTCCGCCCCATATGCTTTGCGGCCAAAAAAACCTTGCGGGAATTGCCTGCCATGCACGAGCGATCCCCGCATGTTTTTTTGGGGGTGTCTAATTAAACCGTGAAACATGCGGGCGGGGACTCGAGCATTTCACTTGAGCACCCGTGATACATGGTGCATACCTGAGTACCCGATGCAAACTCAAGTAGCGATCACTTGCGCTCAAGAGTAATGACAACTTATTCAATATGATGACCTAATGTTATCAAATTCTGTGTCGTACCTCTGGGTTCAAAATGTTCACTATACCCCTTAATAAAATCCTTGAGGGGTATAGTTTCCAAAATGGGGTCACTTGTGGGGGAGCTCCACTGTTTAGGCACATCACGGGCTCTCCAAACGCGACATGGTGTCCGCTAACAAATTGAATGGAAAATCGGCTCAAATTGTTAGCAGACACCATGTTGCGTTTGGAGAGCCCCTGTGTGCCTAAACATTGGAGCTCCCCCACAAGTGACCCCATTTTCGAAACTAAACCCCCCAAGGCACCTATCTAGATGCATAGTGAGCACTTGGAACCCTCAGCTGCTTCACAAATTGATTCGTAAAAATGAAAAAGTGGAAAAAGAAAATACTTTTTCATTTTTACAAATCTATTTGTGAAGCACCTAGGGGTTCCAAGTTCGCACTATGCATCTAGATAGGTGCCTTGGGGGGTCTAGTTTCCAAAATGGGGTCACTTGTGGGGGGTTTCCACTGTTTAGGTACATCAGGGGCTCTCCAAACGCAACATGGCGTCCGCTAATTATTCAAGTAAATTTTACAATCAAAAAGTCAAATGGCGCTCCTTCCCTTCCGAGCCATGCCGTGCGCCCAAACAGTGGTTTTTCCCCACATATGGGGTATCTGCGTGCCCAGGGGAAATTGCACAACAAATTTTGGGGTCCATTGTTTCTTGTTACCCCTGCGAAAATAAAAATAATTGGGTCTAAAGTAACATTTTTGTGAAAAAAGTTAAATGTTCATTTTTTTTCTTCCACATTCCAAAAATTCCTGTGAAGCACCTGAAGGGTTAATAAAGTTCTTGAATGTGGTTTTGAGCACCTTGAGGGGTGCAGTTTTTAGAATGGTGTCACATTTGGGTATTTTCTGTCATAAAGACCTCTCAAAGTGACTTCAAATGTGATGTGGTCCCTAAAAAAAATGGTTTTGTAAATTTTGTTGGAAAAATGAGAAATCGCTGGTCAACTTTTAACCCTTATAGCTCCCTAACAAAAAAAAATTTTGGTTCCAAAATTGTGCTGATGTAAAGTAGACATGTGGGAAATCTTATTTATTAACTCTTTTGTGTGACATATCTCTCTGATTTAAGGGCATAAAAATTCAAATTTTGAAAATTGCAAAATTTTCAAAATTTTTGCCAAATTTCCATTTTTTTCACTAATAAATGCATGTGATATCGAAGAAATTTTGCCACAATCATGAAGTACAATATGTCACGAAAAAACAAACTCAGAATCAGGGGGATCCGTTGAAGCGTTCCAGGGTAATTACTTCATAAAGTGACAGTGGTCAGAATTGAAAAAATTGGCCTGGTCATTAACGTGCAAACCACCCTCGGGGGTAAAGGGGTTAAATTGCGCAAAGTCCAGATCAGGGTTTTGCAGAGCCATAATGCTCAGCTGTGTCCGGTGAGCGTTAGACAGGAGCCCCTCAATAAACTGCTCAGTTAGCAATCTATATATACAAATGTTCCAACAATACATCCCTAATTTCATTTTAATAGACCGGGCAAGTGCCCCACATTGAAGCTATACAACTCATATAAACTTTGAAAAGAGGAGGAGAACACTGAGTAAAAGCTAAACACATATAATTTTATTAATTCATTTCATTAAAAAATTACACGAATATTTAAGGTCATTCAATGTTGAGATGTGGAGATGAGTAACCCAGTGCAAGGCTGGAACACCCGGTCACAGTACACACGCATAGGTTAATTAAGTCAGCTGCATGAATTAAACATGCTAGTAAACTAAATAGTAAGCAGTAATATGCCAGATATGATGTACCAAAAAATTATTAATCACATAGGTACTTCATGCAGCAATGCTTTTGCTAATATCAAATGATAACACACAGCTATAGATGGAAAGCCCATACAATAGTCATAATGGTGATACATATCGCTAGAGCATAAGTATAAAAGAGAGGGCTCCATCCATAGTTAATAGAAGTCAGCTCAAAAGCAAAAGTCACTCATACCCATGCTTGCAGAGATCTGCACCGGGTCCCCAGCCAAGCCTCAGCCCCAAACGCACGCTTTCACCGTCTGGCTTCCTCAGGGGGCGTGGTCAGACACATATCCATCCTGTGTTTATAACTACAAGGACCTTCCGTTCCCATGTTCAAATTGAGCCAATAGCATTACAGTAGGCGGCGCATGCGCCCCCGAGCTGTCGTGTCCGCGGAAGCCCCACCCCCGTCAATCACTCGAGCAGGGCCAGGCACGAGCCACGGAGTGCAGGAGAGATCAAAGATAGGGAGCGGGGCACCGCAAAACAGGGCAGAGGGGGCGCATGCTCACCATACGCAGCACAGCACAACCGCCAGCAGTCTCAGATGTATACAGGTGGTACCCCCTTACATGGACCAGTGCTGCAATAAATGCAAGAGAGAACGTTACCCAACCTAGGAATAGTTATATAAGAGAAAGTGCAATTGTGCCTGAAAGTGACTGCCAGTCAGAATGTATACGTATATACATCCAGAGAAGCAGATCCAAGTCTAAAGTGCAAATGTGCAATACACTTCACCAGTGAGAATACAAAGTGCAGATAAATAGTCAGCATGGACACATCACACAAGATGTACAATTTCCTACAGACAGCATATTTGATATATGTATTATAAAAAGCTTCATATCCGCTTCATACTTCACTTTGAATTTCATTAGTGCTGAATTTGCAGAGGTTGATGATCTATGCCAGTAATTCCCAAAGGAGTGAAGTCCTCACATTATACAGCTCAGGAAAAGCCAATCCCAGAGGGTAATGTCCTCCAAACGCAGAGTTAAAATGCATCATGGCAGAAGAGAGGAAAGAAGAAAGGGTCATATGAGACCCTAATCCTTGCGGACTGTAAGCATTAATTTGAGAAAGCGAAATTAGTAACAGAATAGACCAAATGCAATAGTAATGTTAAAACCGAATAAAAACGACACAAGATAAATATATTAAAAACCCGTCTCTACAAAGAGGCAGGGAAAAGGCAGAGACACACATTAATTACAAATATGAAGCAAAGCCCAATGCCTCATTGAGGCCTTGCGGTACCATGGTTCCCAGAAGTGTGATCCAACGGCATTCCTTTTGTGCCAGAAGGCGTTTTATGTTGTCCCCTCTAATGCCGCATTGTACATGTTCAATACCGCGCACCATAAAACATTTAGGATTACAATTGTGGGCCTTATGGTAATGGCGGGGTATTGTTTTTAGTTGAGAGGGGTCTATAGCGGTTGCAGCCGCACAAATATCCCTCACATGTTCGCGCATACGTATCCTCAATTGTCTTGAGGTTAATCCAACGTAAATTTTAGGGCAGCTGCACACAGCATAATATATTACCTGTGAGGTGGAACATGTGATGTGCTGCTTAATCATATATGTCTTCTTCCCATTGGCCGTAGCAAAGCTCGTCGATCTCAATATATTTTTGCATGCAATGCAATCACCACATGGGAAACATCCAGAGGGGGGTCCACGGGTTCCAAACGGGTTTACTTTCATGTGGACATAATGACTTTGTGTCAATAAATCTTTTAGGTTAGGGGATCTTCTTGGTGTCATAAGTGGATGGTCTGGAATGAATTGAGACAAAGCGGGCTCAGTTTTTAAGATATTCCAGTGCTTCCTCAAGCACTCCCTCATGGTGTCCCATTCCCCATTGTAGGTTGAGATGAACCGAACTACCTCATTGGCATCATGGTTTTTGGGGGGTGGATATAGTAATGTTTCCCTCCCCCTCCTTTTAGCTTTGATATAAACATTTCTATTGCTGTAGCCACGGGCTCTAAATCTTTCCCGCATGTCATCAGACTGTGTTTCAAAGTGCACGTCTGAGGAGGAGATCCGTCTGATTCTCATAAATTGTCACACCGGGATACCTTTAATGATAGAGTATGGATGTCCCGAGCTGGAGTGTAGTAACGAATTTACCGAGGTGGACTTCCGATGGACATCAGTCTGAAGTTGGAATGAGGAATCCACACATATCTTAATGTCCAGAAAGTCCACCTGTGTCTTGCAACTGGAATGCGTTAGTTTAATATTGAATCTGTTTACATTCAGTTGCAGCATAAATTCCTGGAGTTGGGCCTCAGTGCCTTGCCAGATGATCAGCGGCCTGCACACCTCCCCCGCCAAAAATCTCTCTCTCCCAGTAACCCAGGAGGAGGTTGGCATAAGAAGGGGCACAGGCCACCCCATCGCAGTGCCGCACCCCTGCAGGTAAAATACATCCTTGAACACAAAAAAATTGTGCGTCAGGATGTAGGCCAACAACTCCAGGATTAGGTCGCAGGTCTGGTCATCCCAGTTGCTATTGTGTAAAAAGAACTTGCATGCCCCGAGGCCATCTTGATGTCTTATACAGGTGTAGAGTGCCTCTATGTCCGCCGTAACTAGTATCATATCACTATCCAGGACCATCCCATCGATGCGGGCCAGGACGTCCTTCGTGTCACGTGCATAGGAGGGCAAAGTTTCAACTAAGGGTTTTAAATAAAAATCAATGAATTTGCATATTGGTTCACATAGCCCCCCAATGCCGGACACGATCGGACGCCCTGGCGGCTCCAACGGGTTCTTATGGACCTTGGGCAGAAAGTAGATGGTAGGAATTCTGGGGAACTTAGTAGTCAGACCATCATAGGCTTTTTTGAGGATAATGCCCTTATCAAAGGCCCGAAACAATATATCATCCAGTTCAGCAGAGTAAGTAGTCATTGGGTTCTGCCCTAGCCTACAATAGGTTGTTTTGTCCCTCAAGTGTCTAAACGCCTCCAGGGGTTGCTCGTTTAAATTAGCGATCGCTGTTCCTCCCTCTGGTCAGTGAAATTCTTCTATGCCGTCGCCACGGGACGTTATCTGGACTGGAAGCCAGCTGGATCTTTTCCTTTGGAGACACTTGCATGGCCTGCATGGTTTTGGTTAGTGTAGCCACACTTTTGGTCAGCTCCTGGACCTGAAGGCATAGGTCTGCAGAGGGGTCATTATCTAGGGTCTGCGCGTCAGCCTCCACAGGTGCCGGGGAAAAGGATGCCACCTCCTGGTGGTATGTGATAGCTGGGCGCTGGAGGGATGCAGCGCCACCTGGGGTTGGTTCTCGTAACACCCGGATGGCTCGGTCTTTAAATTGCGCAAAGTCCAGATCAGGGTTTTGCAGAGCCATAATGCGCAGCTGTGTCCGGTGAGAGTTAGACAGGAGCCCCTCAATAAACTGCTCAGTTAGCAATCTGTCCTCGTCTCGCACACTGTCGGGGTCTACCTGTTTAATGGCCCGCAGCGCTTCCTGCAGGTTTAGAGCATAGTCCCGTACACTGTCCTGCACCCTTTGTTTGCACCCGTAGAACTTCATTTTAATTTCTGCTGCTGTGCAGGTGTCAAAAGTATCCTTCAACCGGGCCAGTATTTCCTTAACAGTGCCTCTGTCCCTGCCTGGCCAGGACTTCACCTCTCTCTGGGCTGCACCGATTAGCTGGCCTATGAGGATGCTGACTTTTTGCTCCTCAGACAGGGGGTACACTTTAAACAAACTGCGCAGTCTCTCCTCAAAGTCGCTCAGGGTGTGTGACTTCCCCGAGTACTGGGGCAACCACGCCTCCCCCGGTATATACTGTATGGCATTGATAACGGCACCACAGTAGCGGTGTCCGCGCTCGCGGCTGAATCCTCTCCCAGGTTGGGCATTTTCCTCCCCCCTAGTGAACCTCAGCCAGGTCCTGGGTGTCTGCTGACATACCAGTGTGCTGCTCTGCAGGCGGGAGGGATCGCTTACCCGGCGGTTCTGGATCGGGGCCTCTTGCTTCCCCTCGGCGGACGGCAAATGACGTGATGACACAGTTCAGTAAAGTCTATGGCACACAGGACCCGGTTATACCGGGCTTCGTGAATCCTGTTCGTGATGCCAAGTTGATGTGCCCCCTGGGCCGTGGGGTACTCGGTAGCCGGGTCGGTCGATGCTGGGGGATGTCACGGTGGTGACCCGGTCTGTGACCCAGGGCGGTCAATAAAAGGGGAATAAAGAAAAGGGGAATTAAAGTTTTATATATATAACATTCGTGACGCCACTTGTGGTATGCGGCTATATGGGGCCGCCGCTGCGATGCAAATCCTATGGAGCTGATGATGATGCAGCAGAGTTGTTTCAGCTCTCCACAGACAGAGCTTAGCTCCAGGGCAAGAAGTGGTGATGTTATAGATGTTGCTGTGCAGTGTAGTGCAGGAGATGGCGCAGATAATGACCAGTCCACAACTTAATGGCAGTTTCCTCTTATCTTTACTTGCGGTGGTTAGGCAGACCGGGGCACGGGTACTAGCTGGTTGTAGAGGTCCGGGCGGCCTGGAAGTAAGTTGGGAATCCACCTCGCCAGGTGAAGTTGTAGGCCTTCCCTTTGCACTAATCTCTTTGGCCATGCTGCTTATAGCTGTGCTGCGGCCCTCGTCCCTGAGTAAAACGTCTTTGTGCTCACCCGTATGGCAGGCAGCGCCGGCCTTCCTGGAGTGTCACTCCCACGTGACGGTGCTGGGCCCTATGTACTGCGGAGCCTCCAGGCGTCTGATGGGGCCAGGAGACCTGCAGTCTTCTGCCCTCCGGTTTCTGCTGCTGGGCCTTCAGTGCCCCACGACCTCGGACTCCGGGGTCCGGTTCTTCTGCACTCCTCTCTAGGGTGAACTGCCGTGCAGCTCTAATCCCCAGGTCTTTCCTCGTCGCTGTCCTGTATTCAACTCCTCTCACTAACTCTAACCAACCCCGCCTCCAGATTCCAGTTGCTAAGGGGAGGAGCTCCCCTTGCTGGTCTGGAGCCAGGAAAGTGTTGCATGCTAGTATGTCTGACTAGGGGACCCCTACTTGCTTCCAGGCATGGCATCACTCCCTTGTGAGGGAGGCAATGCCACTGTGGCAACCAGACTCCTGGGTTGCCACATTTGCTGGGAACTCTATATTACAAGGGGTCGTAACTTTAGAACGGAGGAGCACAGAAAAAAAAACCTTCCAGAATCAGTGTAGCATCACCAGTTGGATAAGGTACTCAGTTCAAACTGACAAAAATCCAGTTAAAAACGGCCTGTTCATTCTGCCACCCTATGTATCACTGAATTTTTGGTGCAGAGGATACAATCCATAGTTAAATTCAGGGAAAATGCATGGAAATACCTGCAGATAGTTTCCAAAAAAAAAAAGAAAAAACTGCAAGGGCCAAGCGTGCACACATAAGGAGGCTAATTGAATGCAACAGCGCAAACAATGAGGAGACGGTTAAATAAACAATGTTGGTTAAGTGCCACTAACACAAAAAGGAAAATCTAGAAGTATATATAAACATACAAGTAAGCACTATATGGCGGGTTACAGTAACAGGGTCAGAACAGTATATTATGCATAGCTATTGTATTTAGTCATATTGCTGTGTCAACCTTCTATTACATACACTGTTCTTGTTATCTAGCAGTTAAGTGACTGTTAATGCCTTTGTCTCAACTTCACAGGCGTCATTCTCAGCACTAGGCCCGTCTTCATCGTAGTCTCTAGAAGCTCCTCTGATCGTTACATTGGCCCTAGTGGGGGTCATCGGTGTTTCCCGCTAGGCCACAAGTCCTAGATATGCGAGTCACTGGGTATACAGTGTGTTCGTCGCACTGGTCGTCTCTGTTCCCTGAAGCACAGCCCCACCCCACACCCTCTACTGTATGTTCCACAGGAACGGTCCTCTGCTACAGCCGGTCAGTCTCCCGAGCCTAGTTCAGATCTGGTCACGGACTTCTACTGGCGTGGGATGTGGATCTTCTACTTGCGCTTCTTATGGTCACTGATTTTCCCCTCAGCTCAGGCCTTCTCTGGCATCTCCTCCCTACTGGGCTCTAATGTGGCGATGGTGGCTGTAAGCCCACCTAGCAGCCACACGACCTGTCCTGGTCTAGGTTCTGGCGCCAACTGCCTCTACTCGGCCCGGCCACGGTCGCTGCAACCAGGAAAGGAAGATGAGAACGCACCTAGACAAACACGAAGTGTGCTCTCGGCCCCTGCAGTGTCAATGTGTGCAGAACTGAGAACTGAATGTAAGACTGGGTCACACAAGCGTATAAAAATATCGGACTACCTCTTGAAGCTTATCAAGAGAATGGCAAGAGTGTGCAAAGCAGTCATCAAAGCTAAAGGTGGCTACTTTGAAGAACCTAGAATATAAGACATATTTTCAGTTGTTTCACACTTTTTTGTTAAGTATATAATTCTACATGTGTTAATTCATAGTTTTGATGCCTTCAGTGTGAATGTACAATTTTCAAAGTCATGAAAATGCATATATATATTTTTTTGTCTTTCACACCCATCCAGTTTTGGAGTGAATTCGCAGCATGCTGCAATTCTTTTTTTTTTCTGTCACCCATGACGGCACAACGAGAGAGGGGATCCGCCCTTCAAGGACAGGAAACCTTCAAGATAAAAAGGGCGGAGCCTCTCCCCGCTTCAGTGGTTTCCTGTCCTTGATGGGGGACCTTCCTTCTCGTCGGGCGCAAGAATGACAGCAGGAATCAGGATCGTCTTACCTGGGCCGGGGTCGGTCGGGTTTGGCATGGCACAGTCTCTGCTGCGGCCGGTCCCATGAATCCTGGAAGCGCCGCGGGGGGCGCCAACATGTGGTCTCCCCGTGTGCGGGCGGTGGTTTTGCGGCACCTGCACAACATGGTGGCCGGCAACCCCGCGTCCCGGATGTGACATCACGGGGCGCGACGGGAGATGACGAAACCGGAAGTCGGTCCCCGATGACGTGCGCCGGGACCTCCTGACCCCCGTGCGGGGGCGGTACCGGAAGCTCCGGGGACGCCGGCGGTGATCTCCCTGGCACAATGGAGGTACTTAAGGGTAGATCACCGGCCAGGCTGCGGCGCAGTGTAAGTAATGGCCTCACAGCAGCCCTCCCCACCGCATCAGCAGCAAGAGCAGCAGTCCATGCTGCAGCTGCAGCAGCCCAGGGAGATGGAGCAGCCACAGCAGCCTCGGCGCCAGAGGCGTACCCAGGAGCAGCGTCCAGCGCAGAGTAGGAGCAGTGGACGTTCTGGGACACGTAGCGCCAAGGATTCCAGATCCAGCCGGCATAGCTCCAGCAGGGTTGATGATTCCGCGGTCTCCAGAGGAGAAGTATGGGATACCGTCCTGCCTCCAGTTCCGGTACCCTGTCTTTGTTTACTGGGTGGTGAGTGAGCTACATGAAAGTCGACGTATTAATGTAGACTTTTTCTGTTTTGTCTCTCTCTCTCCCTTTCCTTCCTACGGTAATGGTCAGGATGTCCCTAAGAAGTGTAAAGAGAAGTCCAAGCATAGAGTATATGCCCTGTGTGAACCGGGCCTAACGAATGATTGGCCCAAAAGATTATGCCAACACCCCCACTTTCAGGCTCTGAGTCCGACGAGGGAATGTTGGATGACTCCACTGACTCTTCCTCCTCGGATAGCGGGGCAGGGCCAGGTCATTGTTTTCCCCTGGAAAGTGTGGATGGCTTAGTAAAAGCCGTCAGGTCCACAATGGGGTTGGTTGACCAGAAAACAAAGAAGTCAGTGCAGGATATTATGTTTGGCACCTTGGATCGCAAGAGACAACGAGTTTTTCCTGTTAATGATAAGGTGCAGGGTCTTATCAGGAAAGAGTGGGATAGGCCGGATAAAAAGGGCCCCCTTCCATCCTCCTACAAAAGGAAATATCCGTTTAGTGAGGAGGATACAGCTTCCTGGAGTAAGGCCCCGAAGCTGGATGTGGCACTATCCAAAGCTTCTAGGAGATCTTCCCTCACTTTTGAGGACTCGGGGATGCTGAGAGACCCGCTGGACCGGAAGGTAGATACCTTCCTTAAGGGTACTTGGGAGTCGTCGGCGGGGGCATTGAAGCCAGCCATAGCGGCAACTTGTACAGCGAGGTCCCTTATGGTATGGTTGGACAGGTTAGAGGACCAGATTAAAAACAATGAGTCACAGGACTCCATTCTGGCCTCTCTGCCGGTACTGAAGAGAGCGGCGGCCTTCTTATCAGACGCTTCGGCAGATTCCGCCAGACTAGCGGCAAGATCTGTGGCCCTGTCTAATGCTGGCCGTAGAGCGGTCTGGCTGAAGTGTTGCCCAGGGGACATACAGGCAAAAGGAAAACTATGCTCTCTTCCATGTGAGGGGGATTTTCTGTTTGGTACCTCTCTGGACTCAATTCTAGAGAATGCGGGGGACAGTAAGAAAGGGTTCCCTAAGCCTTCCATCCCATCCTTCAAGCAGTCCTTTCGGAGGAAGAAATTTGGTCGCAGGAGGGCATCCGGGGAACAATATAGATGGGAGGATCGTTCCAGGAAAGGGAAAGGATTTTTGTTTGGCGGGCCCTCCCAGGATAGTCGCAAGCCGCCGAAGTGACACTCTATCCCAGGTGGGGGGGAGGCTCTCTCTCTTCCTTCCAGCCTGGGAAAAGATCTCTTTCAGTAGGTGGATCCTCAATTTAGTGAAATCAGGGCTAAAGCTAGAGTTTCGGAGGAATTCACCAGACAAGTTTATTCTGACTGCCCTAAGATCCTCTCTACCAGAACAACGGGCACTGGAGGAAGAAATATCAGTTCTCCTGCAAAAGAATGTCCTGCTAGAGGTGTCACCACAAGAGGAAAGAGGGGGGTTTTATTCCCCCTTATTCCTTATAAAAAAGCCGGACAATTCATACAGAGTCATCCTCAATCTGAGAAGGCTAAATGCGTTCCTGAACATTCCGTCATTCAAGATGGAGACAATAAAATCAGCTATAACCCTTCTATTTCCCGGCTGCTACATGGCAGTATTGGACCTAAAGGACGCATACTATCATGTGCCGATCCATCGCAATTTTCAGAAATACCTCAGGGTAGCCGTAAATATGCAGGGAATTGTCAAGCACTTCCAATACAGAGCGCTTCCCTTCGGACTGGCAGTGGCGCCCCGCATATTCACAAAACTGATAGCGGAGGTTACAGCCCATCTCAGGGAGGAAGACAGACTGGTCATTCCGTATCTGGACGACTTCCTGATAGTGGGCAAAACATACAATCACTGCCTGGGCCAGGTCGATCAGGTATGCACCATCTTAGAAGACTTAGGATGGTGTTTAAACCTAGAAAAATCCAGATTGATCCCTCTCACTAATCAGATCTTTTTAGGCCTTACGCTGGATTCGATTCTGCAAGAATGCCGCCTCCCCGACCGAAAGAGGGAGAAAATAAAGAATCTAGTTTCAGCAGCAATAGCGGACCCAGTCATGACTCTCAGGGGGGCAATGTCTCTGTTGGGATCCCTCACCTCCTGCATCCCCGCAGTACCCTGGGCCCAATATCATTCAAGAGAGTTCCAATGGGACGTACTAAGAAACGAAGTGATCCTGAGGGGACATCTAGAAAGCAGGCTAATTCTCCCCCAGAATGTGATTCAGTCTCTGTATTGGTGGTTGGAGACCAGCACGTTCCAGACAGGCGTTTCTTGGGTTACCCAATTCACCAGGGGACGCCAGCCCCAGGGGGTGGGGGGCGCACTTGGACAACCACCCGATACAGGGGACTTGGTCACAGGAGGAGAGTCTGGAGTCCTCCAATTTGTGGGAGTTACGGGCGGTAGAGAAAGCACTGATCAGCTTCTTGCCCCTACTAGGAGGTCATCACGTGAAGATTCTGTCCGACAACCAGGTTGCGGTGGCTTATGTGAACCACCAGGGGGGAACCCATTCAAGGTCACTAATGCAGGTTGCGGGGAGAATATTTTCGCTGGTGGAGGGAAAAGTTCTTTCGTTAAGGGCCCTTCATATCAGAGGAGAGGACAACATGAAGGCAGACTTTCTAAGTCGCAGGCCATTATTGCAGGGAGAATGGGCTTTAAATCTCTCGATCTTCCGCCAGCTAGTGGCCATGTGGGGGTCTCCAGAGGTCGACCTGTTTGCAACCCGTCAGAACAGCAAGGCAAAGAAGTTCTGCTCACTGAATCCCTTAGAGAACCTGCTAGTAGTAGACGCCTTCCAGTGCAGGTGGGATTTCACTCTGGCCTATGCCTTTCCCCCAACGTGCCTAATTCCAGCGGTGTTGAGGAAAATTCGGGAGAATCAGGCTCGAGTGGTTCTCATAGCCCCCTTCTGGCCCAAGAGGCCGTGTTTTTTCTGGCTAAGAAGCATGTCCATCACGAACCCCTGGATTCTTCCAGAGATTCCCGACCTTCTTGCTCAAGGGCCTATATTCCATCCTCAGGTGAAAAGATTGCACTTAGCGGCCTGGAACTTGAGAGGTCGTTGCTAGAGGGTTGGGGTTTCTCATCAAATCTAGTCACTACTCTTCTAAAGAGTAGGAAGCCAATCACTACTAAGATCTACAGTAGAGTCTGGAAGAAGTTTTTGTCGTCATCTCAGGGAGTTTCCCTGGGGGGGGGGGTTCCCATTACAGCCATTTTAGAATTTCTTCAAAAGGGGCTAGTAAAGGGTCTAGCAGTGAGCACCTTAAAGGTCCTAATCTCTGCCTTGGGAGCCTTATACAGTTATAATCTGGCCGGTAACAAGTGGATTTCCAGGTTCGTGAGGGCATGTAGTAGAGCCAATCCAGTCCCTACTGTAAGGGTCCCTTCTTGGGATTTAAACTTGGTGCTAAACGCATTAACAGGTTCTCCCTTTGAGCCCCTTAGCTCAGGGTCCATAAAACTACTTACCCTAAAAACAATACTTCTGGTGGCCTTAACATCAGCACGGAGGGTTAGTGAGTTACAGGCTTTGTCGGCAGATCCACCTTTTACCCTAGTACTAGACGATAGGGTAGTTTTGAGACCAGACCCTGCTTTCCTACCTAAAGTGGTTTCTAGGTTTCATATGTCTCAGGAGATAGCCCTACCATCCTTCTGTCCTGAACCCAAAAATAGCAAGGAGGAAAGGTTTCATACATTGGATGTCAGGAGATGCCTTATACATTATTTAGCATCCACAAGCTCATGGAGGAAGGATAGGTCTCTCTTTATCTCCTTCCAGGGCTCCCGAAAGGTATTGAGGGTCTCAAAAGGCACTCTGTCAAGGTGGATCTGGGAAGCCATTGCGAGGGCCTACACGGGTTCAGGCAGAGATCCCACTGACAATTTGAAAGCCCACTCTACTCGGGGCATGGCTGCTTCCTGGGCATAAAGGGCGGACGTGCCCATTGAGCAAATATGTAAGGCGGCCACATGGTCATCGCCGTCCACTTTCTATAGCCACTATAGACTTGACCTTTCTGCCTCCTCTGATCTCACGTTTGGGAGAAGGGTTCTGCAGGCTGTGGTCCCTCCCTCACATACTTAGTTCTCTGTAATTCTCTCGTTGTGCCGTCATGGGTGACAGAAAAACATGTATATTACTTACCGGTAATGTGTTTTTTTGGAACCCATGACGGCACCTTTATATTCCCTCCCTGTCACTGTGGTGTACACCTCCCGGTGGGTGGGTGTTGAGTGTTCACATGGGTGAAATTCGTTATAGTTATTAAAATTATGTGCTCTAACCGGAGAGTCCTCTCATGCTCTGTAATCCATTGAAGCGGGGAGAGGCGCCGCCCTTTTTATCTTGAAGGTTTCCTGTTCTTGAAGGGCGGATCCCCTCTCTCGTTGTGCCGTCATGGATTCCGAAAAAACACATTACTGGTAAGTAATATACGTGTTTCATGACTAATACGGCTGTGAAAAAATGCAGATCTGCATTGCCCCATTGAATAACATTGCCCAGAGTGCAGCAATCCCTTTTTATTTTTGTATTGGACTGCACTCGTCCGAGTTATACGCACGTGTCAATGAACCATTAGGCAAAGTGCCAAAGTGGGCGCTGGCAATCAACATAAGGAGAGAAACGGAGGATTGTAATTGAGAGGGCGGGACGGTGCACTGAGTACTTGACCATCCAAGGGTGAACTGAGGACCCCTCACTTTCATATGTAATTTTAAAAACAAATTGTTTCATGGAAAACCACAGTAGTGAATCTGTACAACAGGGGCTAAGTCCCATATAGGAATGTATAAGTAGTTAAATTTTAGTTTTGGGGGTGATGGACCCCCTTTTAAGATCAGATCTTCCCTTTAAATAAAAAGACCAATGCGTTCAGTTGAATTTGTCTGGTTTCACTCTATATTCAGTGGCCATTGTTTCAAACTATTGCATCCAACATAAATCCTGTAGTGAATTTAAAAGAAACCAGAGCCGAGTTTAGTGCGTTGTGGTATCTTGCTCCCTTAAGATAGATTGAATTACCCACTAATGTAAAAAATGAGTTTTTTTGTTTTTTTTATGCAAACATGTTCATATCTGTCTGGGTAAAGGGCGGGGAAATTTATTGGAGATTTTATGACCATGTTAGACAACATGAGAAACCAGTTTGATTTAACTTTGTATATAAATCTATAGTAAAGAATTGAGCCTTTGGCGCAGAGGTCACCAACTTGAACCACACTGGATACTAAAGGAAATGTTTAACTAAAAAATAAGTTCTGATTTAATAAGATATTTGCAATATTATTATTATTTTTAAAGAATTAGAGTAATATATATATATATATATATATATATATATATATATATATATACACAGTGCCTACAAGTAGTATTCAACCCCCTGCAGATTTAGCTGGTTGACACATGCGGAATTAACTTGGCATTGTGACATTTGTACTGTAGATCAGCCTGGAAGTGGGAAATGCACTGCAGCAAATTTTGTTTTTGCTTTTTTTTTTTTTTTTTTTTTAAAACGTTAAAAGTTAATTCAGAGTGTCATTTATTATTCAACCCCTCAAACCACAAGAATTCTGTTTGGTCCCCCAAAAGTATTAAGAAGTAGTTCAGGCACCAAGAATAATGAGCTTCACATGTGTGGATTAAAGATCTCTTTTGCCAGCCTTTTCTGACTATTTAAGACCCTCCCCAAACTTGTGAACAGCACTCAGACATGGTCAACATGGGAAAGACAAAGGAGCATTCCAAGGCCATCAGAGACAAGATCGTGGAGGGTCACAAGGCTGGCAAGGGGTACAAAACCCTTTCCAAGGAGTTGGGCCTACCTGTCTCCACTGTTGGGAGCATCATCCGTAAGTGGAAGGCTTATGGAACTACTGTTAGCCTTCCACGGCCTGGACAGCCTTTGAAAGTGTCCTCCCGTGCCGAGGCCAGGCTTGTCCGAAGAGTCAAGGCTAACCCAAGGACAACAAGGAAGGAGCTCCGGGAAGATCTCATGGCAGTGGGGACATTGGTTTCAGTCAATACCATAAGTAACGTACTCCACCGCAATGGTCTCCGTTCCAGACGAGCCTGTATGGTACCTTTACTTTCAAAGCGTCATGTCAAGGCTCGTCTACAGTTTGCTCATGATCACTTGGAGGACTCTGAGACAGACTGGTTCAAGGTTCTATGGTCTGATGAGACCAAGATCGAGATCTTTGGTGCCAACCACACACGTGACGTTTGGAGACTGGATGGCACTGCATACGACCCCAAGAATACCATCCCTACAGTCAAGCATGGTGGTGGCAGCATCATGCTGTGGGGCTGTTTCTCAGCCAAGGGGCCTGGCCATCTGGTCCGCATCCATGGGAAGATGGATAGCACGGCCTACCTGGAGATTTTGGCCAAGAACCTCCGCTCCTCCATCAAGGATCTTAAGATGGGTCGTAATTTCATCTTCCAACAAGACAACGACCCAAAGCACACAGCCAAGAAAACCAAGGCCTGGTTCAAGAGGGAAAAAGTCAAGGTGTTGGAGTGGCCTAGTCAGTCTCCTGACCTTAACCCAATTGAAAACTTGTGGAAGGAGCTCAAGAATAAAGTCTACATGAGACACCCAAAGAACCTAGATAACTTGGAGAAGATCTGCATGGAGGAGTGGGCCAAGATAACTCCACAGACCTGTGCCGTCCTGATCAGGTCTTATAAAAGACGATTATTAGCTGTAATTGCAAACAAGGGTTATTCCACAAAATATTAAACATAGGGGTTGTATAATAATTGACCCACACTTTTATGTTTAAAATTTAATAAAATTCAACTGAGCAACATAACTTTTTGGTTTGTAAGATTTATGCTTCTGTTCATAAAACCTACTCTCGTTTGCAGTTTGAAGGCTCTAATTTATTTGCATCTTATCAAACCAGCTAAATCTGCAGGGGGTTGAATACTACTTGTAGGCACTGTATATGTATATGTGTATGTATATATATATATATATATATATATATATATATATATATATATATATATATATATAATGTGTATGTATGTACTGTATGTGTGTGTATGTATATATATTATACAAAAAAATTTATTTTATTTTTTTTTTTCTTATTTAGATTATTTATGTTGCAAAAATCTTGAAATGTTGTAGTTTTCACGTAGGCAATCAGACCACAAACAATAAGCCTGCATTTTCAGTTTTCTACATGCTGCATATGAAGCTTTACTGTTTAGACTGAGGCAGGGTCAGCAGAGGATGAAGAATTAAAGTGGTCATGCCAGATTATGATATTGATGACCTATCAATATCTGGCACCCCCATCCATCACCTTTCATCAGCTCTGGTTGGATGTAAATCTCAGGCTACTGGGGGATGGGTAGGTTGTATAGGTGAACGAGGGGTGCGGCTGAGTTACAAGACATGCTGTCCCTTATTGGCTCAGTTGGCAGCATTAGGGTAAGTGCACATTCAGTTTTTGAGGAGTCTTTTTGAGCTGGTCCATTCCAAAAAAAAAAACCCTGAAATATCGCTCAGTTTTTTTTTTGGAGTTTTGTATTTTTGAAGAGGCTTTTAAGAGTTTCACTTTGGTTTTTGCCCCAAAACCTCCTGAAAAAAAACTCACTGTGCAAATACCCATAAAATGCTTGAAAGACTCTTCCTAATAATTTCCATTGTAAAATGACTCCCTGGTCATATGATCAGTCTTTCAGGGGCTTCTTATTTCTTAGTAGACCCTGAGTGGTGTTGATCCACACTGGATATTAAAAGAAAAGTTTAACTAAAAATGACTTCTGCTTTGATTAAAAAAAAAAACCTGTTATTTATTGTAAATGTCTTTTTAAAAAATATATTTTTTTTTTATTTAGATTTATATTGCAAAAATCTTGAAACATTGTAGTTTTCACATCAATCAGCCTGCAATTTTCAGTTTTTTACATGCTGCATATGAAGCTTTGCGGTGTAGACTGGGGCAGGGTCAGTGGAGGATGAAAAATTAAAGGGGTCATCCCAGACTATGATATTGATGGCATATCCATATCGGCCACCCCCACCAATCACCTTTTATCGGCTCCAGCTGGATGTAAACAGTCTACGGACCGGAACCGTATGGCTCGATACACTGTGTAGTGGCTGTTTCTGTGTACTGCACCTCCTCTCAAATACATCAGACTATCTAAAGGGTTTGGGCACTTTTAATCTGAATTTTCAGTAGGGAGTGTGAACACTTAAAGTGCCTAGGACAGCAAGAATTTAAAATGATGCCCTGCTCCGTTCTCAGTCATCCTCTTTGGCTCCCCTTCTTTCTTCTGTCTCTGGGGCTCTCTTCTCCTTCCCTCCTCTGGTTCCTGAAAGGAGATTCCAAGCTGAATGAGTCCTCCACACACAATGATGGGTTTGATTTATGGCCCACGAAAGGAAGTAGTGCAAAAAAAAATTTTTTGACAGTGAGGATGATCAATGAGTGGAACAGCCTGTCACGAGGTGGTGAGTTCTCCTTCAGTAGAAGTCTTCAAACAGAGGCTGGACAGACATCTGTCTGAGATGGTTTAGTGAATCCTGCATTGAGCAGGGGATTGGACACAATGACCCTGGAGGTCCCTTCCAACTCTAACATTCTATGAAGAATTTCCTACCTTCCACTCGCAAATCCATGCATTGCTGGAGGAACACGTAATTGTTCCCTTGCATTACTGGAAGCAGGTGGAGCCAGCATTGAAACTATCCTGTACTTGTTAGTCTATGCCTGCTGTCCTCTCAGAGAAGCAGCAGGCCACCGTCTGAGCTGATGCTGCACTGTACATGATGGGTAGCTGTGGTCAGGAGTGGGGTCCCCGCGCTAGCTACGCTGCTGGTTGCCATATAATCTATCTGTATTATTATTTTCTATTTAACTACTAGAAAAACTGTTCAGACTTCAGAAACGGTTCAACCCATTTTCCACAAATTGGCTAACATTTTACTGCTTCCTCTTGACGTTGTTACTATTGGGCTTGCAGCACTTCAGAAAACTAAACATAAGAAAGACCCATACAGAGCAACGAGCAAACTTATTTACAGTCTGCAATCAGCAAGAAGTGGTTTTCATTTTAGATTTTGCAAAGCAAAACTGGGTAAAGTCAAATTATCTAACAATTAATTGCAAAGCTTCACTAAGGATGACGTAGCGGCTCTACAAACGCAGCGTGATCGAATATTCTTATTGATCTGCCTTCTCTCCCAATATAACATTCAACAGAACAGACTTGGCTTCTTAAATACTTATGACTGAAGGAATAAAGTATAACCATTACCTCATGGTCATTTCTTATTTCATAATTCAGGATGGAAGCCACACACCTGAAACAATAAACATTATGTCATCCTGATATTTTGCAGATCACAGTTCAAGGTCATAGATATATTTCCTTATGCATTAGATCACTGCTTCATTATTTACATGTTACCTCAGTAAAATACTGTCAGCATGACACAAGAATATCCCGGCGCAAGTAATGTAGGGTCAATGTCAGGATCCAGCCATCCCATTTTGAGGACTGGAAAGGGGACACTAATTGACACCCCTAATCCAACCCAGTTCCGTTTGAGGTCCCACACCGAAATAGTGTCCAGAGTGAAGTCCCTTAGTATTCACACCCACAATCGTACCACATTTATAACCCTCATAAAGGATGACACCCCAAGCCACACAGTATGATGCCGTTACTCACAGTATTTTGCCCTCACGGTGCATCCCCCAAACAGTATAATATGCCCACAGTATGTTGCCCTCACAGTGCATCCTCCACACAGTATAATATGCCCACAGTATGTTGCCCTCACAGTGCATCCTCCACACAGTATAATATGCCCACAGTATGTTGCCCTCACAGTGCATCCTCCACACAGTATAATATGCCCACAGTATGTTGCCCTCACAGTGCATCCTCCACACAGTATAATATGCCCACAGTATGTTGCCCTCACAGTGCATCCTCCACACAGTATAATATGCCCACAGTATGTTGCCCTCACAGTGCATCCTCCACACAGTATAATATGCCCACAGTATGTTGCCCTCACAGTGCATCCTCCACACAGTATAATGTGCCCATGTGGCACCCCAGGAGTCTGGATGCCACATTGGCATTGCCTCCCTCACCGGGGGTGATGCCATGCCTAGAAGCAAGGAGGGGTCCCCTTATCAGGTGACACTAGCATCTAACACATTTCCTGGCCCCAGACCAGAAGGGGGAGCTCTAACCCGGTTTCAGGGGAGCTTCCCCTTCAAACTGGAGCCTGGAGGCGGGATTTAGAAAAGTCAGTTGGAGACAGGAGAGCGACGAGGAGAACCTGGGGAAGGGAGCTGTGACCAAGCTCTCTCCAGAGAAAAGCGCAAGAAACAGGACACCGGAGTCCGTGGTTGTTCGGATACTAAAGTCCCGACAACTAAATCCAGAGGGTAGGAGACTGCAGGTCTCCCGGCCCCACCAAACGCGTGGCGGCTCAGTAGCATACTAGGCCTGGCGCCGCCACGAAGGAGCGACACCTGAAAAGGGCTCAAGCTGCCTGCCATACGGGTGAGGATTTAATGATTGTTCAGGAACTAGGGCCGCAGCATAGCTTTAAGCCGCAGGGCCACAGAAGTTTGCGCAGAGGGAAGGCCTGTAACTCCACCTGGCGAGGTGGATCCCCAAATTGCTTCTAGGCTGCCCGGATATCCATCACCACCTGTTACCAGTGCCCCGGTCTGCACCGTCAAACCTCAAGTAAAGGTAGAGGAAACCGCCATTAATGTGTTGTCTGGTCATTATCTGCGCCCTCAGCCCTGCACTACACTGTCCCTGCCGACAGCATCTACCTTTTCAGATCTCCATATACTGCCCTGGAGCTTAGCTCTGCCCGTGGAGAGCTGAACTATCTTTGCTGCGTCACCATCAGCCCCAGTGGATCTGCACCGCAGCGGTGGCCCCCTATAGCCGCATACAACTGGTGGCGTCTCGAACATTATCCCCAAATCTTTATTTCCCCAATTGACTGTTCTTTATTTGACCCCCCTGGGCCACAGACCGGTTCACTGTCATTGACTACCCCAATACAGGACCGGCCTGGCTACAGAGTACCCCACGGCCCAGGGGGCGCGTCACCCACAGTATGTTGCCTTCAGACATTTCATTTGGGTATTCAGCAATGACCTCAAGGTATTTTGAGAATACCATATTTCTACTAGCTCTGCTGATGCATGTCCAGCTCTTTAGTCCCTGATTAGGGATTCTACAACTGTACACCGGGCTGCAGCAGTGGAAACCCCATTACTACCCCGTGTGTGGGGACACATGCGATTGTATTCCTTGCCTAAGGAAAGCAGCCTTTTGACTACCCTAATCCTTACCCAGAGTATATTACACAAGGTACTGTCCTCCTTTTCTCCCAGCCCCATATATATTATAATGATCCTCATAGTATGCACCCCAAAGCATACAAAGAGTATAAAGACCTCTGTTTTCTAGCATGGTATCTTTGCAGCACTGGGGTCCTGGGTTCAAAATCCGCCAAGAACAATATCCGCAAGGAGTTTGTATGTTCTCCCCATGTTTGCTTGGGTTTCCTCCCACACTCCAAAGATATACTGATGGGGACTGTAGCTTGTGAACTCCAATGAGAACAGTAATGATGTCTGTAAAGTGCTGTGGAATATGATAGCACTATTCATTTTTCTCTTAAAAATAAAGACCTTCATTTAAAAACTGCATTTTGTGTTATCTTTGTCTAATATTTACATTTGTTTTGTGATCTGAAATAAGTGTGACAAATATGCAAAAGAATAAGAAATCAGGTAGGGGGCAAACACTTTTTCACACCACTGTACATACAGGAAGCAGTCACTTCACGCTACACTAATCCCCTCCCACTATGGGCTTGTCCCAAACATAAACTCCTAATTTACCCTAGTGTCACTACCTAAACTAGTCACAACACCTAAACAGTGCACTGTGCCTATCCTATACTACCTATCTTATATTATCACATCTTACACTGTACATTCTTAACATTATGCATTACCTTTACATTACTTATACACTATACATATTACACTGCACATGACATAATATATAAAAAGACACAAGACTTGGTACACATGATGTGATTGGTGTCTTCAGGGGTGGAAATGCAAAAATCCAGTCCACCACCCTTACACACACTCCTTAATAGAGGACAGATATTTCTGATTCTTCCCTTCTACAGAGAAGTTGACCATGAACTGCTGTCTCCCGTGAGTTTGTCTGCACCCCACTGTGTGAGGAACCAGCCCATATGGCTTGGCCTGCTACTTTGTTGGGGTGTATTTTAACTACTCCATCTGGTGCTCTATCTATACTATAAAATCAATGACCGATCCTTTATTGAGCCATCTATATATATAATCGTCTTATCCCGTCTGTCTGTCTGTGTGTCTGTCTGTCCAGGAAATCCCACGTCGCTCATTGGTCCGGCAGCGGCCAATCAGCGCCGCGGGATTTCTGAAAAAAGATGGCGGCCGTTAGCGGCTCAACTGCGGGACGGAGCTCAGCGGCGATGCAACCGGGAGATGAGCGCCGCGAGGTTCTTATCTCCCGGCCGGTAGCAGCGGAAGGACCGCCGGCGGCGCTGCGGGTCGGGATACTTCTGCTGCGAGCGCCCGCTATGTCCCGGGTTCTCGCAGCGTAAGTAGCCGCACAGGCAGCGCCGCTCCCCGGTCCTCACCAAGACGATTCGATGATTGGTCATGGTCTTCGGACCCGACCAATCTCTGATCTTAGCGCAAAACTTAAACACCGCTGTGCTGATTGGTCGGCGACGCCGCCCGTGACCAATCACCGATTTGGGCGCCACATTTAAATATCGGCCCCGACCAATCAGCACAGCGGTGTTTAAATGTGGAGCCAAGATCGGTGATTGGTCGCGGCCGAAATTTAAATTTGGCGCCCAAATCGGTGATTGGTCGCGGTCAGCGTCTGCGACTAATCAGCACAATAGTGTTTAACTTTGGCGCCAAGATCAGTGATTTGTGCGGCAGATTTAAATAGCGGCCGCGACCAATTGGATGTCAGCGGCGCTGCCTGTGCGGATACTTCCGCTCCGAGAACCCGGGACATGAGCGGGCGCTCGGAGCAGAAGTATCCCGCCCCGCAGCGCCGCTCCCCGGTCCTCCCTTCACACCCTAGCCGCTGATGTCCCCACAGTATCCGCATGGTGTTACAAAGGTCCACCAGCGACCAATCAGCGATTTTTAACACAAATGTCCGGAACTTTGTAACACCATGCGGATACTGTGGGGAGATCAGTGGCTAGGGTGTGAAGGGACAATCGGGGAGCGGCGCTGCGGGTCAGGATACTTCTGCTCCGAGCGCCCGCTCATGTCCCGGGTTCTCGGAGCGGAAGTATCCGCACAGGCAGCGCCGCTGACATCCATGCGGCTAGGGTGTGAAGGGAGGACCGGGGAGCGGCGCTGACATCCAATTGGTCGCGGCCGCTATTTAAATGTGCCGCACAAATCGGTGATTGGTCGCTATCTTGGCCCGCGACCAATCACGGATCTTGCCGCAAAAGTTAAACACTACGGTGCTGATTGGTCGCGGACGCTGCCCGCGACCAAGCACCGATTTGCGCGCCACATTCAAATATCGGCCGCGACCAATCACCGATCTTGGCTCCACATTTAAACACCGCTGTGCGGATTGGTCGCGGACGCTATTTAAATGTGGCGCCAAAATCGGTGATTGGTCGCGCCCAACGTCGGCGACCAATCAGCACAGCGGTGTTTAAATGTGGAGCCAAGATCAGTGATTGGTCGCGGCCGATATTTTAATTTGGCGCCCAAATCGGTGATTGGTCGCGGGAAGCGCCAGCGACCAATCAGCGATTTTTAACACAAATGTCCGGACCTTTGTAACACCATGCGGATACTGTGGGGACATCAGCGGCTAGGGTGAGAAGGGAGGACCGGGGAGCGGCGCTGCAGGTCGGGATACTTCTGCTCCGAGCGCCCGCTCATGTCCCGGGTTCTCGCAGCAGAAGTATCCGCACAGGCAGCGGCGCTCCCCGGTCCTCACTAATACGATTCCGCTCCCCGCTCCTCACCAATACGATTCGCTGATTGGTCGCGTGCGGAGAGCACGACCAATCATTGATCTTGGCGCTCAAGTTAAACACCGCTCTGCTGATTGGTCGCGGCCGCTGCCCGCGACCAATCACCGATCTTGCCGCCACATTTAAACACTGCTATGCTAATTGGTCGCGGACGCCAGCCGCGACCAATCAACGAGATTGGCGCCAAATTTAAGCAATGCTCTGCTGATTGATCGCGGTCGCTGGCCGAGATCAATCAGCAGTATTGGCGCAAAATTTAAACCCCGCTCTGCTGATTGGTCGCGGTTGTCGGCCTTGACCAGTCAGCAGTATTGGCGCCAAATTTAAACCTCACTCTGCTGATTGGTCGCAACCACCGGCCGCGACCAATGTTCGTTTTTTGTGCCAAATTTAAACAACGCTCTGCTGATTGATCGCGGTCGCTGGCCGAGATCAATCAGCAGTATTGGCGCAAAATTTAAACCCCGCTCTGCTGATTGGTCGCGGTTGTCGGCCTTGACCAGTCAGCAGTATTGGCGCCAAATTTAAACCTCACTCTGCTGATTGGTCGCAACCACCGGCCGCGACCAATGTTCGTTTTTTGTGCCAAATTTAAACAACGCTCTGCTGATTGCTCGCGGTCGCTGGCCGCGACCAATCAGCAGTATTGGGGCAAAATTTAAACCCCGCTCTGCTGATTGGTCGCGGCCGGCGGCCGCGACCAATCAGCGATTTTGGTGCCAAATTTAAACAATGCTCTGCTGATTGGTCGCGGCCGTCAGCCGCGACTAATCAGCGATTTTGCCGCCAAATTTAAACACCGTTCTGCATCGCTCTGCTGATTGGTCGCGGTCGCGACTAATCAGCGATTTTGGTGCCAAATTTAAACACGCTCTCCAGTCCTCACTAACACGTTCGCTGATTGGTCGCGGATGCCGCCCGCGACCAATCAGCGATTTTGACGCAAAATTTAAACACCGCTTTGCTGATTGGTTGCGGCCGCCAGCCGCGACCAATCAGCGAGATTGGTGCCAAATTTAAACAACGCTCTGCATCGCTCTGCTGATTGGTCGCGGTCGGCGGTCGCGACCAATCAGCAGTATTGGCGCTAAATTTAAAAACCGCTCTGCTGATTTGTCGCGACTAATCAGCAATTTTGGTGCCAAATTTAAACACGCTCTCCAGTTCTCACTAACACGGTTCGCTGATTGGTCGCGGCCGCCGCCCGCGGCCAATCTCCGATATTGCCGCCAAATTTAAACACCGCTTTGCTGATTGCGCCCGGTCGGACGCATACATATTCTAGAATACCCGATGCGTTAGAATCGGGCCACCATCTAGTCTAACATAATTAGGCATCTTTGCCAAGGCAGATACTCATTTGCAGGCAGCTGTTTTGGGGTACTGCCCCAATTTATGTTTTTCTATTATAAGGGGCAAATCCTTGAAACATCCATCTGGGTCTACATTTCCACCATCAAACCCTTGCTCTTCAATGTTGAGGGACAAATACCCTGAAACAGCTTTAACCCTTTATGAACATGAGGAATCCGGCACTTGAAACATGTCCTGCCAACCTTACACCTCACCCCCTGCCCGTGGATTTTATGGTGCTATCTGCATATGATTTTGATTTATTATATTACTTTATCACATTCCTTCTTCTCTATCTAATAAAGGAGACATTTCTTAAAATAAAGAATGTCATGTAATGCAATAAGGGGCATGTGCAGTCAGTGCTCCTCTCTTGTGAGCTCAATGGCACCTTCTGATGTACAGATGTTCTTCCCCAGGGATTGCATTCACTGGCTACGGTCAACATTGGAAGGAACAAAGACGATTTACCCTATACACTTTGAGAAATTTTGGCATGGGAAAGAAATCTATGGAGGAGCATATACAAGAAGAAGCTGGCTACCTCTGCTCGGCTTTTCAGGCCAATGACGGTACCTAAAACTACAAACTTTTTTTTATTCTAGCTATTAGTATCAATTAATGTACTAAATCTAAATAAAAGAGAAATGAAGCATAAAATACAATGTAGAACTGTTCCTATTTTGGTTGTCTGTTCTCAGGACGTCCCTTTGATCCTTTTATGGTGATTACTAATGCCATCAGCAATGTCATCTGCTCAATTATTTTTGGAGATCGATTTGAATACAGCGATTCGTCATTTCAGAGAATGATTTATCTGCTGAAAGAAATGTTTGAGCTGGAAGCGAAACCCATCACTCAGGTAGATATTTATTCCATATATTTGTCTAATATGGTATTGATCAGCCAATTTTATTAAGTTCCACATGGATGGAATTTGGACTACCCATTTTTAGGGTATGTGCCCACGATGCAGATTTGAAGTAGAAATTTCCTGAGCGTTTTTGTCTCTCCTTGCCAGAAAAAAACACATGCAGTTTTTACATGCATTTTTTGAAGCGTTTTTGAGCATTAATGAATGATTTTTGGAGCTAAATAAAGTTGATGGGACATTGCTTAAGACCTTGAATTACCATAAGAACTAGGGTGAGTATATTGATACATTTAAATGATTAAAGAATGGGTCTGTAGTATTTCAAATAAAGGGTTTATACTGTGTGTGTTTTCTTTATTTTGTTTGGTCATGAAAAGGTCTGATTGACACCTTGACATCACCAAACAAAAGAGCTGGGTGTCAGCTACTCCCATTCACCCAATCTTCATGAGCATTTATATTCCCTTAATTAATGCGACTGCTGTGAGCTTTTTTTTTAGCCTGGGAATGTGCACTAGGCAAACATTTTCCCTGGCCATAATTAACATCTCACAGCTGGTTCTTAGCCACTACATCCCCCAATCAGCACTCAGCAGCGCTTTGGACACAACGTATTTATGTTGTGTCCAAAACGCGGAGTTCTAATGCCGCACTTTTGTTGTCGGTAAATGTGAATCCACTGCATATAATGACACTTCAATCAGTCAACATCTGCAGAAGAGACTAGCGTGTCCGCTACAGAAGTTGACATGCTGCGGGTGAGTTTGGGTACGTGGCCACAATCAGGAGCCGCTGCAGGTTTAACGCTGCATGTATATACAGCGTCAAACCCGCAGCATCCAGATGTTACAGCATAGTGGATGGGATCTCTAGAAATCCCATGTCCACTATGCGTGCATCAGAGGCTGCGAATCACTCGCGGACACTGACATGCGGCGCGTCTTTCAGGACTGCAGCACGTCAAATTTACTTGTGGAGTCGCTAGTCTCCACAACAGAAATTTGACCACTAAAAAGTATTGAATGTGGTAAATCTGCATGGTTAAGTGAACACATGTGGATTTACCTGCGTTCTATAGAATGCAATGTTTTGGACGCAGCAAAAATTTGCGTCCAAAGCGGTGCTATGTCTGAATTATGGGCACAAAACCTAAAATAAAATAAAAAAATTGGCGTGGGCTCCCGCGTCATTTTTATAACCAGCAGAGGGAAAGCCGACTGCTGGCGGATGATATTATTAGACACGTGAGGGGCCATTAGCCAACAATGTTCCATGGCTATTAATATCAGCCCACAGCTGTTTGTTTAGCCTTTACTGGCTAGATTACAGGGGGACCCCAGAAAAATTTTTATGTGGAGGTCCCCCTATAAAATCGATCCAGCAAAGGCTAAACTAGACAGCTGCGGGCTGATATTAATAACCATGGTAGGGGTCATGAATACTAGCCCCCTCCGCGGCTATTAATATCACCCTTCAGCAGTCCCAGAAATGGTGCATCCATAAGATGCGCCAAATCTGGCGCTAAGCCTTACTCTTCCACACTGCACTGTAGCGGTGGCAGGAGGTAATGGGGTTGGGGTTCACGTCAGCCTTGTATTGGCGGCTGACATGAAGCCCAGGTCAGTAATGGAGGGTGTCTATAAGGTCACGCGACCATCAGGTGATCAGTAACCTCACCGCAGGTCCTGGAAGTACACGGCGGGGCGAGAGCTTACGCCCCGCAGTGTACTGTGAGCCGCCGAAGAGACGACATCGCAGAGGACAACACTGGGGGCCTCCGGACAGGTGAGTGTGAAGTTTTTTTTTTGTTGTTGTTTTTTTAATTCTTACTTTTTTATTCTTAACTGCCGCTGGCATGCAGACTGGGAGGAGCAGACTGCTGTTCTCCCATCCACATTGCTCTCCCTGTTATCAGCCAGAGCAGCAGTCGGATGAGAGAAGTAGCAGCCTCCTCTCCCGACCCAAGTACCCGCCGCGGCGCGACTCCGGCACGATTTTGCACCTATTGATTACATTGAAACGCAGCAAATACGCATATATAGATATTATACGAGGGTCAGTCAATAAGTAATTGACGCACCCCTGGGCCTGTGTCGCACAGCGTTGCGCATGCAGGAGCTTACCCGGAGCCGGATCTGTTGAGGATTGTAGTCTCGTGGCAGTGACCCGGTCCGTGCCCAGGGAGTCAGACTAAGTGGCGTTGTATTAGCGGTAGATGTTGGACGACTACGCCACCCGTTGAATGCAGCGAAGGAGCTGCCGCTGCAGGGCAGACCGCTGAGGCCGGTGGTAGGATTGTGCAGCGTGATAGTATCACCCCCAACGGGAGGGGTATGGCCTCAGGGCAGCCGACATGGATGATGGGGGTAGCAGGAATCACTCAGAGACTATGCGGTGTAGTTCAGGGTCTTTACTGGTGATAAAGATAGACCCTCCCAGAGTACTGGCTAGCGATCGGGGCCTGGTCAGTCCTTGAGCAGATGGGATCTCCCCTGGCCAGGCGGAGTTGTAGGCCTCCCAAACTGACTGTACTCTTCTGGCTACCTTGCTAGAGGCGGGTATAAGTAGCCCACGTCCCTGAGTGTACCGTGTGGTGCTCACCCGTATGGCCGGTGACTCGGGGCCTTCTAGTGGCGTCCGCTACACGACGGCAGTGCTGGTCCCACGCGTGTGACCGTGCCTTCGGGTTTCTTGGCCAGAGGACCTGAAATCCCCTGCCGGGCGGTTTCTACTGCTTGGTAAAGATTAGTCCCCACAGCCTCGGACTCCGGGTCCGGTGATAGCTTCTCAGTCAGGGCGAGCTCTGCAGCTGCCAGCCCCTGACTCCTTATAGCACTGCTCCCACAGAGCTCCTGATGTTCTTTTCCTATATCTGCTGCTCTTCTCTGTCTCTACTTCTTCTCTACACACTAACCCTGCCTCAGCCCTAGGTTTATATAGGGGAAGTTCTTCCCCTCCCAGGACTGGGCAGGAGGTGTGGCATGCATAGGATCCCTGACCAAGAGACCTCCCACCTGCTCTCAGACATAACATTGCTGTTACTGTGGAAACCAGACCCCTGGGGTGCCACATTCCCCCCTAGTGAAATTTAGTACTCCGGGACTAAACATATTTTTAGAAAAAACATAACAAGGTATAAACAATAATAATACAATAAGAAAAACACATAAAGATGGTTACGGCGTGTCCGCAACCGGGTGCAGTTTTGAAGAAAAGCAAGGTGTCCATTTCACCAAAACAGGGAGACGTAACCAGGTAGGGGTCTGTCCTGCCCCGAGTCCTTAACAGTCTTTAGTCCATTCCTAGGTTACGCTCCAACCAATTGTACAAGGATTCCCGGTAAATCCACCAAGGACTCCTAAAAATAACTAGAAACACATAATTATTTACAAGTAACAGACAGGTGACCACAAATAAAACAATTTAAACACTTCAAATCCTCCAACGTGCGGGTAACTGGCCTCTAGTGGCCCTAGTGGACCTACGGAGTTGACTGTCTGGCCCTGAACTACAGGGTGTAGTAGCTGTCAAGGGTAAACTGGGCAGCTGTCTACGGGCTCTTTGGCTCACTAGGGGTATGGCAGGCTCACTATGAGCAGAGGGTTGATCCTCCTGTTCTGCTTGTGTGGAGTCTGCTGCCTCCTGGACCGGCTGCTCTTCCAGCTCTACCTGTTGCTCCGTAGGCACTTGGGATGCTGGTTGGAGGAACGTGAGGACGGGTACCACAACTGCACCATTGACTTGAGTCCAGGACCGAGGGAAGTCTCCGAGCACAGTACTAACCATATCTTCCCTTTCCTCTACGGGTCGAGGGTCTTCTTGCTCTCCTTCTGGGTTCCGTAGCTGTTCGGGACACTTCTTCAGGTGATCCCGGGATACAATGGCTGTGGTTTCCCCTCCGTCTTTACTGATGGTACAAACCTTTGGGTTGTCGTGGCTTGAGGGCAGTACGGTGTACGGGTCCTTCTCCCACTGGTCGTCCAACTTGTGGAGCCGTCTCTTCCTCTTCAAGACCTGCTCTCCGGGTACCAGGGGAACAGCGGGAGCATACTGGTTGTAAGTTTTCTCTTGTCTTTCCCTAGCGAGACAGAGACTTCGCTCCACGCTCTCCTGTACGTTCCGGTACTGCTGCTGCCTCTCTGTGTCCCAGTCTGCTTCCGGTGAAGTGTCCTCGGGTGTCAGGACTCCCATCTCCAGGTCAACAGGTAGCTTACCAGGCCTTGCCCTCATTAGGTAAGCCGGGGTACAGTTGGTGGAACCTACAGGGATGTAGTTGTATAGGTCCACCAGGTCGGGCAGCTTCTCAGGCCACAGACTGCGTTCTTCCAGGGGCAACGTTTTCAGAAGATCCATTACCACCTGGTTCATTTTCTCACAAAGTCCATTAGTTTGCGGATGATAGGGTGTCGTCCTTATCTTCCGGCAGCCATACAGATTGCAGAATTCCTGGAAGACCTCCGCTTCAAAGGCAGGTCCCTGGTCCGTCAGCACTTGGTCCGGGTACCCGTGTGGACGGCAGAAGTGCTGCTGGAAGGCTCTAGCTGCTGTTTGAGCTGTTAAGTCCTTAACGGGGACGACAACCAAGAACCGGGAGTAATGATCCACAATGGTTAACGCGTAGACGTAGCCACTTCTGCTTGGGGTCAGTTTTACATGATCCAAGGCTACCAGTTCCAACGGCTGCTTGGTGACGATGGACTGAAGGGGGGTCTTCTGGCTGGCACGGTCCTTCCTTCTTAGGTTGCACGGGCCACAGTCTCTGCACCACCTCTCGATGGTTCCCCTCATGCCTACCCAGTGGAACCGCCCGCGCAGCAGGAACTCCAGCTTCTTCCATCCGAAGTGTCCAGCCCCGTCGTGGTATGCCTCCATCACCATGGCTGCGTCTCTTCGTGGCACCACTACTTGCCAGATTAGTTCATGCGTCCGGGAGTTAACCATTCTGCGGCACAACTTCCCCTTGTAAAGGAACAGTCGACTCTTCTCAGCCCACAGTTGTTTGGCTGCCTCCGGAGCGTCTGGGTCAAGGCGAGCCTCTGGCCGAGTCAGCATCTCCTTCACCAGTCGGACGGCAGGGTCACTGTCTTGCGTTTCCTCCCAGTTGTAGTGAGGCAAGGGGTTAAACGTAGCGGCTTGCTTACTCCTTACCCGATGGGAATACTGGATAGTCCCATGACGGTGGAACGCGGGGAGTTCGACTTCTTCCAGTCCCTCTGGATCTTCTCCTACGTCCGGTAGGTTTGGCATCCTGGACAGGGCGTCCGCTTTGGTATTGGAGCGTCCTGCCCGGTATTTGATTGTGAACTCGTAGTTGGACAGACGGGCCATCCATCTCTGCTCTAGGGCACCGAGTCTTGCCGTGTCCAGGTGTGTCAACGGGTTGTTATCCGTGTACACGGTGAACCGGGAAGAAGCGAGGTAGTGCTTAAAGCGTTCGGTGACTGCCCACACCACTGCCAGGAACTCTAGCTTAAATGAGCTGTAATTCTCAGGGTTTCTTTCGGTGGGTCACAGTTTTCGACTGGCGTAAGCGATTACTCGTTATTTCCCCTGCTGGATCTGGGACAGTACGGCTCCTAGCCCGATGTTACTTGCGTCGGTGTAGAGGATAAAGGGCTGGCTGTAATCAGGGTACGCCAGGATTTCATCCCCCGTGAGGGCCATCTTCAGCTGGCGGAAGGACTCTTCTTCTAACTCCTCCCATTTGAAGGGCGGCTTCTGGTTCTTGGCCTTCCGGGACTGGCCTATCAGGAGGTCCTGCATAGGAGCCGCCTTTTTGGTGAAACCGGGGATGAATCTGCGGTAATAGCCTACCAACCCGAGGAACTGCCGCACTTCCTTTACACTGGAGGGACTTGGCCATTCCTTAATTGCGGTGATCTCATCAGGGTCGGGAGCCACTCCGTCAGCGCTCACCACGTGTCCCAGGTACTGCACCTTTGGTTTTAGGAGGTGACACTTGGAGGGTTTTACCTTTAGGCCGTAGTTTGCCAGAGCTTCGAACACTTCCGCCAGGTGTTTCAGGTGGTCCTCATAAGTCTTGGAATATACGATGACATCGTCCAGGTACAACAGGACCGTCTCGAAGTTTCTGTGGCGAAGACAGCACTCCATTAATCGTTGAAAGGTTCCTGGTGCGTTACAGAGTCCGAACAGCATGCAGGTAAACTCGCTAAGTCCCATCGGGGTGGTGAATGCGGTCTTCTCCCGGTCCGCCTCTGCTACAGGAACCTGCCAGTACCCGCTAGTGAGATCCAAGGTAGAGAAGAAGTTAGCAGATCTTAAAGCAGCCAAAGACTCCTCTATCCTTGGTAAGGGGTACGCATCCTTGTGTGTGATACGGTTGATTTTCCGGTAATCTACACACATCCTCATGGTGTTGTCTTTCTTTTTGACTAAGACTAGTGGAGCTGCCCAGGGGCTACAGCTATCCCTGATCACCCCAGCCTCCTTCATGTCCCTAAGCATCCCCTTGGCGTGTTGGTAGTGTGCAGGGGGTACGGGTCGATACCTCTCTTTTATGGGAGGATGGTCTCCCGTGGGGATGTGGTGTTCTACCCCCTTGACTCGCCCGAAGTCTAACGGGTGTTTACTAAACACTCTCTCGTACTCTTGAACCACCCGATAGACTCCCTGTCTCTGGTGTGAGGGAGTGGAGTCAGTACCCAAATGTAGTTGCTGACACCAGTCCTCCATTTTTTCCTTAGAGCCGTTACTTTCCTCCGGGGAAGATGGAGGCAAGGGTTCTACGGACTGTATGGAATTTTGATTGATGGTATACAATTTGGCTAGCGTGGCATACCGGGGCAGGTACACTTCCCTCTTCCCGATATTTATTATGCAAACGGGCACCCTCCCATGGCGTACATTGACCACCCCCCGTGCTGTCAAAATGGTGGGCCTACTGTCTGAGTAAACTGGTTCTACCATTGCCTGGTAATCTCTACCTCTCAGACCAATAGCTGCCCGGCACCAAATCATCATTTCACTTTTTGGGGGCATGGCAATAGGAAAAGGGTCACACATTCTTACGCTACCAATCTCACCACCGGAGAGTTCTATCTGTTGCCGTCGCATCAGTGCCCGGATCTCTTTCTGGAGCACTCGCTGCTGGCCGGAGCTGGCGTTCTTGGCAACCTGCTGTAAAAGGAAAATCACCTCTGCAAGACAATTTTCAATTACATTAGTTCCTAGAGTTATCTTTGGGTGACTCTCGTGCTTGTCAATGTCTACAATGATCAGTCCCTGTGCCGCCAGTTCAACTCTACCGATTTTAATGGTCACCTCTTTAAATCCAATCTGTGGCACGGGCTGACCATTGCTGGCGATGATACTCAAATCGTCGTCAGGGTAGCGGGTGATATCCGAGTCATTCCAGTACTGCTTGAAGAGCACGTACGGGATAGTGGTAACCTGTGACCCGGTGTCCAGTAGGGCACTCATAGGGATGCCATCCAGTACCACAGGCAAGACTGGACGTCCTCCCACATATTTGTCGCGCCAGTTCGATGGGCCTGATGATCTTTTTCCTGGGGTTTGGCCCTCTACCCCAGGTTGTGCCAGTTTAAAGGACAGTACCTTGCCATATGTCCGGGTTGATTGCAGCGGCGGCAGATGGGTTGTCCGTCCTCGTTGTATCGGTCGCTGGGTCTTCCTCTGGCCGGTGGGGTCCTCCTTGGTCGACGCCACGGGATGTCCTCCGGTCCGGATGCCAGCTGGATCTTCCCTGGAGTGGAAACCTGTAAAGACTGCACAGTTCGGGTTAGCGCGGCAACGCTTTTAGCTAGCTCTTGGACCTGATGGTGCAGGTCTGGAGCCGGGTCATTGTTCAAAGCCTGCGCATCAGCTCCCACAGGCCCTGCCGACAAGGGCGCCGCCTCCTGGTGGTAAGTGGTAGTGGGGCGTCTGTGGGTCACAACGCCACCTGGTGCCGGTTCTCGGAGCACCCGGATGGCTCTGTCCTTGAACTGTGCAAATCCCAGATGAGGGTCCTGTAAGGCCATTGCCCGCAACTGGGTTCGGTGGGCATTGCAATATAAACCCTCTATAAATTGTTCAGTCAACAGCCTGTCCTCGTCTCCCACGCCGTCAGGGTCGGTCTGCTTAATGGCTCTCAGGGCCTCTTGTAGGTTCAGGGCATAGTCCCTTATACTCTCGTGTGCTTGCTGCTTGCACCCGTAGAATCTAAGCTTGATCTCGGCTGAGGTGCGGGTATCAAAGGTGTCCCTCAGCCGGGTTAGTATCCCTGCAACAGTCCTCCCCCCAGGTGGCCAGGACTTTACCTCCCTTTGGGCTGCCCCGGTTAATTGGGCCACCAGGATGCTCACTTTTTGCTCTTCTGTGAGGGGATACACCTGGAAGAGGCTATCCAGCTTTTCTCTAAAGTCATGCAGGGTATGTGACTCCCCTGAGTACTGGGGTAGCCAGGCCGCTCCCGGGATATAGGGCATGGTGAAAGGCATGACTGCAGCAGCGGTGGCGCTGGCGGGGGTTGAGGCAGTGAAGCTCTCCTCCGTATCCGACATCTTCCTCCCCCCTAGTGGACCGTGGCCTACCTTGCGATGATCCTCTTCCGTAGGCCGCGGCTCCGCAGTGGATCGTCAGGGTTGAGGACCTTCCGTCGCGCTCCTGTGACGTCGGCGTCTGCTGGGCTCCTTCCAGGACCTTACGCAACGTCCGGACGTGAGGCGGGGCTTCAGTTCTCGCGCGCTTTCGGAGTCCACGCCCCTCTTTTTCCCGCGCGGCGTCTTTAAGATGGCGTCCAACGGCGGGAAAACTCCACGGATGGCGGGAAGAAGGCAGAAGATGGCGCCGGATGGCGGGAAAACTTCGCGGATGGCGGGAAGAAGGTAGAAGATGGCGCCGGATGGCGGGAAACCTCCACGGATGGCGGGAATCTTCACCACTGGTAAGTTTGAACAGTCTTTTTCAGGCACGCAGTACCCGGTGGTTGCGGGCACGAGATCCTGCCGACTACGCCAAAAGTTGACGCACCCCTGGGCCTGTGTCGCACAGCGTTGCGCATGCAGGAGCTTACCCGGAGCCGGATCTGTTGAGGATTGTAGTCTCGTGGCGGTGACCCGGTCCGTGCCCAGGGAGTCAGACTAAGTGGCGTTGTATTAGCGGTAGATGTTGGACGACTACGCCACCCGTTGAATGCAGCGAAGGAGCTGCCGCTGCAGGGCAGACCGCTGAGGCCGGTGGTAGGATTGTGCAGCGTGATAGTATCACCCCCAACGGGAGGGGTATGGCCTCAGGGCAGCCGACGTGGATGATGGGGGTAGCAGGAATCACTCAGAGACGATGCAGTGTAGTTCAGGGTCTTTACTGGTGATAAAGATAGACCCTCCCAGAGTACTGGCTAGCGATCGGGGCCTGGTCAGTCCTTGAGCAGATGGGATCTCCCCTGGCCAGGCGGAGTTGTAGGCCTCCCAAACTGACTGTACTCTTCTGGCTACCTTGCTAGAGGCGGGTATAAGTAGCCCACGTCCCTGAGTGTACCGTGTGGTGCTCACCCGTATGGCCGGTGACTCGGGGCCTTCTAGTGGCGTCCGCTCCACGACGGCGGTGCTGGTCCCACGCGTGTGACCGTGCCTTCGGGTTTCTTGGCCAGAGGACCTGAAATCCCCTGCCGGGCGGTTTCTACTGCTGGGTAAAGATTAGTCCCCACAGCCTCGGACTCCGGGTCCGGTGATAGCTTCTCAGTCAGGGCGAGCTCTGCAGCTGCCAGCCCCTGACTCCTTATAGCACTGCTCCCACAGAGCTCCTGATGTTCTTTTCCTATATCTGCTGCTCTTCTCTGTCTCTACTTCTTCTCTACACACTAACCCTGCCTCAGCCCTAGGCTTATATAGGGGAAGTTCTTCCCCTCCCAGGACTGGGCAGGAGGTGTGGCATGCATAGGATCCCTGACCAAGAGACCTCCCACCTGCTCTCAGACATAACATTGCTGTTACTGTGGAAACCAGACCCCTGGGGTGCCACATAATGCCTCCTATTTTTTTTCTCCTTTTAATTGGCAAGAAATTCAAATGCAATTACATAGGTTGAAAACCACAACATTAACGATTGATTAATTTGTCACTTTTCAATATAATCTCCATCCATTTCCACAGTCTTGGTCCACCGTTTAACAAGGGCATGTATTCCAGCATGGTAAAAAGCATTCTTGGGACCCACCGTGCACAAACTTTTCTGTATCCCAGTTGTCCAATAATTGTCATCACACTGCCTTTACTGAGGCAGATAATGCCACACAATTCATCTGCAGTCACCCGGCGGTCACCACGAATGATGTCATCGACTCGCTGAATGTTGCTTGGAGTCACTGCGGTTACTGGCCTGCCACTCCGCATTTTGTCAGCCAACGGTGATGGCCCTTCAGCTGTGTTACAGCGATGAACCCATCGTCTAACAGTACTGACATCCACTGTTGCATCACCGTACACATTTTTCAGTCTCTCATGATCTCGAATGGGCGTTTTACCTTCTGCATGCAAGAATTCAATCACAGAACGTTGTCTAATACGAACATCGATGTCAGCCATTTTGCAAACGGATACAGTCCTGCCACCTGTTGGTGCAGGAAGTTGCAATTGCTGTGGATTTGAGAAGAAGGTTTGAGGAATTGTGCCAAATTCGAATATTTAACATAACTACCTTATTTAAGGAGAAAAAAAATAGGCATTACTTATTGACTGACCCTCGTATATGCGGGTTTGCTGCTATTGAATGCAAATCAATGCAAGTCAAGACATCACAGTCTGAATTGGTTGTGCTGCGGATTGTGCCACAATGATAATACGCAGCGGAAATTTCCACATCATGTGCACAGCTCATGCGGATTATCATTGGTATACATGGCAGACCTCTTACCAAGCGATTTTAATGCGTTTCTGCGGCGGAATAACCGCCGCGGAAATGCATTAAAACCGCATTGTGTGCACTCAGCCTTATAATGACTTTGTTGGCAGCTGTGGTGATGGAGGAGGCAGCACATCTGGCATCCCTGGGCAGTGCAGGCTCCATACCAACTAGTTATAGTAATATTCAATTAAAGCACACATGTCAAACTCTGGCACGCGGAGCGATTATATTTGGCCCTCGACACATGCACCCCCCCCATCCTCGTCTGGCCTTGCACTTTCAACTGTATTTGCATCCTGGATGACTCTCCCTTCGCCATCATTTTCCCTCAGCATCTTACGTCTCAACACTGTGGAAGCAGTGACATCACTGTTTCACGTCCGCTGTACCGAGTAGTGAAGAGTTTCAGAGCACTTGCTGCTGAGACTGGAGCGGCGGGAAACCGGTGAGTATTTATTTATTTATTTTAATGTGGGGCCATTATTGTGTATGGAGGACTGTGTGGGTCCCATTATTGTGTATGGAGGACTATGTGGGGCTCATTGTGTATGGAGGACTATGTGGGGCCCATTATTGTGTATGGAGGACTATGTGGGCATTGGGGCCATATGCTTTTTACTGCTCGTACATAACATATATTATTAATAAAAATAATAATATTATGCCATTTATTCCATGGCACTTTACATGTGAAAAGGGGTATACATAGCAAAAACAATTACAATAATATTGAACAAAACATGATGGCGACTGGTACAGGAGGAGCGAGGACCTTGCCCGTGAGGTAGTTCCAATCTACAAGGAATGGGTGAGGATACAGTAGGTGAGGATAGAGCTGGTCGTGCAGCAGTATGGTGGAGCGAGGGTTACTGCAGGTTGTAGGCTTGTCTGAAGAGGTGGGTCTTCAGGTTTCTTTTGAAGGTTTCTACGGTCGGTCGGCGAGAGTCTATGTTGGGGTAGAGAGTTCCAGAGTAGGGAGGATGCACAGGAGAAATCTTGTATCCGATTGTGGGAGGAGATAAGAGGGGAGTAGAGAAGGAGATCTTGTGAGGATCAGAGGTTGCATGTGGGTATGTACCAGGAGATTAGGTCAGAGATATATGGAGGAGACAGGTTGTGAATGGCTTTGTATGCCATGGTTAGAGTTTTGAACTGGAGTCTCTGAGCAATGGGGAGCCAGTGAAGAGATTGACAGAGAGGAGAGGCCGGGGAATAGCGGGTGGACTGGTGGATTAGTCGGGCAGCAGAGTTTAGGATAGATTGGAGGGGTGCGAGCGTGTTGGAAGGGAGGCCACAGAGCAGGAGGTTGCAGTAGTTGAGGCGGAAGATGAGGGCGTGCACTAGTGTTTTTTGCAGATTCATGGTTGAGGAATGTGCAGATCCGGGAGATATTTTTAAGTTGGACTTGGCAGGAAGTGGAAAGAGCTTGGATATGTGGTTTGAAGGAGAGATAGGAGTCCAGGGTTACCCCAAGGAAGCAAGCTTGAGGGACTGGGGAGAGTGGACAGCCATTGACGTTGCTAGATAGGTGAGTTGGGGGGATTGAATGAGATGGCGGAAAGATGATGAATTCTGTTTTGTCCATGTTAAGTTTAAGAAATCTAGCAGAGAAGGATGAAATAGCGGACAGACATTGTGGGATTTTGGTTAGTAGGGAGGAGATATCTGGTCCAGAGAGGTAGATCTGTGTGTCGTCAGCATAGAGGTGATAATGAAAGCCATGAGACTCTGAGCTGTCCCAGGCCTAAGGTGTAGATGGAGAAGAGTAGGGGTCCTAGAACTGAACCTTGGGGGACACTGACAGATGAGGAGGTGGTGTGTGAGTGGGAGACACTGAATGTCCGGTCTGTTAGGTATGAAGAGATCCAGGATGGGGCCAAATCTGTGATGCCAAGAGATGAGCAAGTCTGGAGTAAGAGGGAATGGTCCACTGTGTCAAAGGCAGATGACAGGTCCAGGAGGAGGAGGACAGAGTAGTGCCGCTTGGATTTGGCGGTTAGTAGGTCGTTGGTGACTTTAGTCAGTGCAGTTGCAGTAGAATGGTATGGTCGGAAACCAGATTGTAGGCGGTCAAAGAGGGAGCAGGAGGAGAGGTGGGAGGACAGTTCAGAATGGATTTGTTGTTCCAGTAGTTTTGAGGCGTAGGGGAGCAGTGATATGGGGCTATAGCTAGTCAGAGAGGATAGGTCAAGGGAGGGCTTTTTAAGGATGGGTGTGATCGAGGCATGTTTGAAGCATGAGGGGAAGACACCAGTTGTTAGTGACAGGTTGAAAAAGTGGGCTATAGTTGGGATGAAGATAGTGGTAAAGTTTGGGATGAGGTGGGATGGGATTGGGTCAAGTTCACAGGTGGTGAGGTGTGATTTGGAGAGTAAAGAGGCAAGTTGATCTTCTGTAATGGTGGAGAAGGTGGTTATGGAGGAGGAGTATTGAGTAGGTGTGGGGAGGGGCTGTGGGGACTTTAGGCAAAAGCTTTGTATCATAGTGTCAAAGTCTTCCGCTGAAATAAGAAGAGAGGGAGGAGGCACTGGGGGATGGAGGACAGAATTGAAGGTATTGAATAGTTATTTGGGGTTGTGAGACAGGGAGGATATGAGAAATAAGCATGTGTGTTTTGCTACAGTGAGTGTGGACTTGTAGGTAGTGAGGGACTGTTTGAACACGATGAAGTGCTCATTGGAGTGGGACTTTTTCTATCTACGCTCAGCAACCCTGGAGGCCAAAGTTCTTTAGTCAGTCTGGTGTGCCAGGGTTGTCTGTTGATTGTGCGAGCTTTGGTATGTGTGTGGGGAGCGACCGAATTGAGAGCTGCAGCTGTTGTGGTGTTGTATAAAGTGGCAGCAACATCTGCATCATGTAAGGACCTAATGTCTGTAAGAGGGAGAAGGGATTCAGAGAGTGAGTGTAGGTCAAGGTTGTTTAAGATTTCTGCGAGGGTGTGTAAGTTTGTGGAGAGGATAGAGAATGTAAGTAGGTTGTGGTCAGAAAGAGGGAGAGGTGAGTTAGAGAGGTTAGATAGGGAACAGAGGCAGGTGAAGATGAGGTCTAGTGGGTGGCCATCTTTGTGGGTGGCTGCAGAAGACCACTCAGTAAGGCCGAAGGAGGAGTGAGGGATTGAAGCGTAGAGACAGCTGAGAGGGAAGTGTCAGTGGGGATGTTTAAGTCACCCATGAGGATAGTGGGGATGTCAACGGAGAGTTGCCAGTAGCCAGGTGGTGAAGTGGTCAAAGAAGGTGGTGGTTGATCCTGGGGGGCGGTAAATGACAGCCATTTGGAGGTTGGAGGGGGAGTAAATGCACATGCAGTGCACTTCAAAAGAGGGGAGAGTAATGGAGGACGACAGTGGGATTTGGGTGAAGGAGCAGTTATCTGATAGGAGGTAACCTATTCCTCCACCATGCTTGCCGGTGGGGCGGGGTGTGTGGGAAAGGTGGAATCCACCGTACGAAAGTGCAGCACAAGAGGCCGTGTCAAAGGGGGTGAGCTCCCGAGGATGATGATGCTGAGGAATGAATGCTTGTTTGTGATGAAGAGATCGTGAATGTAGGAAAGTTTGTTGCAGACGGAGCGAGCGCTCCATAGAGCACCTGTTAGAGGGACTGGGGAAGCGGGGGCTGGGCGCATGGGTATGAGGTTAGAAGGGTTACGAGAGTTTGGAATAGATAGTGGGTAGGAGGTAGAAGTGATTGTAGGGATGTGATGAGGAGGGTCAGGATTTGGAGAGATGTCGCCGGCAGTGAGGAGGAGGAGCAGAGAAAGTGTTAGTAGATGGAAGCAGGAGAGGGCATCAGGTGTCTGTCTGTGTTTGGAGACAAAGGATTGTATGTTGAAGAATAGCTCTGAGGAGGAGGAGGTGAGATGGGTGGGCAGGATGGACGGAGAGATGAAGAGTTCATTACTAGGTGTAGGGATTAGGGGTGGTTGGAAAAGTTGAAGGGTTAAGGGGGTGAGAGTGAAAACATGCATTGTTTACTGTGACTTAGTATTCAGTTACATTCAGTTCACTTCAGGTTCAATTCAGGATTAATTCATATTTCGCACACTTAAGCAATGGACACAGACAAAAGTCTAAGACTCCTAGCCCACAATATATTTGTAGCAGAAATTATTGTAATATACCCATTTGTGATTATGTGTTTATTTTATTCTAAGATCTATTAATTAAAATGTTCTTTGTTCGTGGGACAACCCCCTTATGTTTGTTTTCAATATGAAAAGGTTCATCGTTATATTTGATAAGGTAAAAACTTCCTCAATTGTAGACTTTTTTATAATAAATATCAGGGTTGGTCCGAAACTTTGTCCAAGTTTTTCATTTTGGCCCATTGTGTATTTGAGTTTAACATCCCTGAATTAAAGCGAACCTGACATCACCAAAACACGCCATCAATCTGCAGGTAAAAAGTGTTAAAACCCCGTGTAGTCAGCTTCACAGAGACATCAAAGTTTTAATCATGGTGTAATCCTCATGTAACTACTCTGTTATTTCACAAGCATATGAATCCTCATTGATGATGTGACTTGTATGCGTACAGATAACGGTTTATGATACAGCGACAAGTAGTCATGTGATTGGATCGCTGTTGTGGCCTTCACAATAATTTCCTGGTGGCTTTCAAGTACAAGTGTCCAACATGTCTTGTAAATCAAGAGTGCCAAACTACTCACATGAAAGTTTTGCTGTATGGATATAGTGTTGTATAAAATGTGCTTCTCTTTATTAATCAAACATTGAACTCTCCACTGGATTGAGTCTTTTGCAAGTTGGTCTCATGAAGGGTAAGCTCCTCATAAAATGTTTTCTCTTTAGCTGTACAAAATCTTCCCCTGGCTGATGAAGGTGCCTGGGTCGCATCAGAAGCTTTTCAGTATCCAACGCACTTACCTAGACTTTTTACGAGCGATTATCCAGAAACACAGGGACAGTTGGGATCCTGCAGGCAGGAGGGACTTCATTGATGCCTTTTTTGAGGAAATAGAAAAGGTAAGCAAATACTGTAGTAGGCCTTCTTCACATGTTTGTGTTTCAGGTACGTGTGGTGTCTTTTTTTTTTTCACAGATACAACCTGTACCCATTATAATCTATAGTGCTGCACACATGGCCAATAAATGCCTATGATCAGTGTAAAACATATAAGGCACACCGATGGCATCCGTGTGCTGTAGGTGTTTAACATTACAAAGCACAAGAGAAGCTTTGGAATTTTTTTCTTAAGCCATACCGGAAAAAAGCGGATAACACACTTGATCCAAAACTCTGACAGCGGTATCGGTATTATACGGACTATGAAGGTTGCCTTACAGATACAATATTGTATAATTGTCTGGCTCGACCTCCACCGAGTCGGGCCATAATAGCGGCCAATTGTCACGGTGGTCCCTCAGCAGAATCAATAAGCAATGTCCAGACTTCAGGTACAACAGGAAAAAAACTCCCTTTTACTGGAGATGATGATGATGACGACGACAATGACGACCTGCTTACTACTACTACCAACTGCTATTACAGCTCTCCACAGTTATTCATTACACTGAGTCGACAGCTCCTCATGGTGTGATGAACCCAGCTCTTTTCCGGAAATATGTAGCAGCCCTCCTCACTCCTGCTGCATATAGTACTATACGTGCACTAAAACTTCTTCTCTCAGCCTGTACCTTGGCATCCATGGCACCTCAGGCTTACAGGAAAGTACCTCAGCTCTCTTCCCACTGCTGACGGCTAAGGATCCTCCATAAACATCCCTCGTCTGATCCCTGACTGACGTCATCTTCCTTAATTTCTTAGCAGAACACATCTTCAGCCCTATCATTTGTTCCTCTTTGAGCTTCCCTTCACCACTGGCTCTGTTAGCCCCAGGTTTCTTCCTTCCCATTCTGCAGTGCACCTGGGATCCATTACCTTCCGTCTTGGCGGGCCACTGTCCATCTTTCCCTGTATGCCAAAGGGCACAGGGATGCCAGTAATTCTGTCAGGCCTTGGGCTCCAGGCGTGACAGGAGAGTCCGCTCCTAATTCTAGTATGGCGTCCCACTGGCTCGAATGGTAGACATGTAGACTGTGTACCAAAGAGGTCTCTCTCAGAATACAGCGGGCCGAGGACAAAGGATACTGGCAGACAGTTTGTTGGGGAAACACCTTTTTACTAAGAGCAGGAACGGGGTTGCCCTGGCAATGCAAGAAAGGAACAAAAATAAACTTCACACACACCTAGCTCAAGACAGCCAGTACCCCTGCACTGCACAACCAACAGGACCAGGATGTACTAACATAAGAACTATAATTTGCCTACCCAGTGGTTCCACCTAGTGCGGTAACCACTTGTTACCCAGAGCAATAATGTAATCAGATAGGTGCACAAGGCGGTCCGTGCAGTGGTGCAGCTCAACAGTTAACAAACTTAACAACTTTCTATGTTTACAATACTGTTATCCTAACTATACACAATCTCACCGCTGAGGGGAGTAACTAGCTAAGGTTCACCCAACCCTGCCTACAACCAATGTCTTTAATTGAGAACCTGTGTTTGGAACCAAACTCTTCCTGCTATTTGCATGCATGCATCCACCGGGGTCCCTGTGGTGGAGCCTGAGCTCAGGACTTACCAGCCTTTAATTGTTCTCTGAAGAAGCTGTCTGATCGGGCACTTAGCTGGGAGACTGAAGAGAGGGTCCTGACCTCGTCACAGGAGCGCAGTTTTCAGTCTTTCAGACTAGCAAAGGGCCCTTCACGTCACTCAGATGCCTTGGGGGGAATCCAACACTGCATCAAACCGTAGTCACCCCCACCCCAAGGTGATTCTTTCTCTTTAGCCCACTGCACTTCTCTATCTCCCTCACTATCAGGAAGTACCTTCCTTTTATTATCACTAGTTCTAGTATTAACTATGTCCTATCCTATAGTCTAAACCACTCACTATATAAACAGTACTTATCTTATCCCTAGTCTAATCCTGTACTTACCCTGCATTACTCACATTATACATAAACACTTTCCATTACTTACATGCTGGGCATCACCATAACACATTATATAAGATGCACATCACTATTCACATTACATGTAAAACCACATGACACTATAAACATAGCTGTTATGCACACGCCCGGACTGACTGGCGTGTGCGGGTGTTGTGGTTCCACTGGACCATGGACCGGAGAGTGCCTGGAGGGGCAAGACTAAGTATCTGGCCGATCCGACCAAGGTGGCACGACGGCATACGACGCCAGTGCACCAGGGAGAAACCGGGCAGAGGGACCAGGTGCTACTCCAGGTCAAACTCCGGACACGGGGCTTGACCCACACTGGGATTACTGGAACAGGCAGGTTAGGCTGGCACAGACTGGTGGATGTAAGCAAACACGGCAGGTATGCAGATGGGTGGATACAGGCGAGTATGCAGGCAGGGAGGTACTGGCCGAAAGGACGGGCTGGAGCACAGAAAGGTTAAGACCCAGTACAGACTGGGTCACCGAACCGCAGATGCGGTAGACAACCACAGCAGAGAGGGAACGCCCGAAGCGGTGGGCAAGAACAGAGCAGGACGGGGCTGCAGGAGCAGCGAGCAAGAACAGAGCAGGACGGGGCTGCAGGAGCAGCGAGCACAAGCAGGGCAACACAGGACTGCCGGAGCAGCGGGCAGAAGCAGGGCAACACAGGACTGCCGGAGCAGCGGGCAGAAGCAGGGCAGGACAGGACTGCCGGAGCAGCGGGCAGAAGCAGGGCAGGACAGGACTGCCGGAGCAGCGGGCAGAAGCAGGGCAGGACAGGACTGCCGGAGCAGCAGGCAGAAGCAGGGCAGGACAGGACTGCTGGAGCAGCGGGCAGGGCAGGACAGGACTGCCGGAGCAGTGAGCAAAAGGGTCAGAGCGGAGCAAGGCTGCCGGAGCAGTGAGCAAAAGGGTCAGAGCGGAGCAAGGCTGCCGGAGCAGTGAGCAAGGAGTCAGAGCAGGACGGACAGGGCTCTGTTCACACGGAACAGACAGGAAGGGAAAGGCAGAGCCAGATACCCACAGGGTATTAGCAGTGAAGTAGCAAGTGGACCACAAACTCACAAACGGGAGTACAGAGACAACAAGCAGGAGTTAGGTACGAGTTCAGACTCTGCAGAAAAAGGAAAGGAACGGACATAGAGGCAAAACAGGTAAAGGATAGGAGAGAGTTCAGACTGGAACTGAGTGTATGGAAGAGACCGACGCTGCAGCGGGATACAGGAGCGGGTCTGGGAATACGGCCCCCAGAGAGGCGGGACGAACAGGCAAGGAGCGTGTTCAGACAGGACAGACAAGATACAGGAACGGATCTAGGTAATCGGCCCCTAGAAGGCGGGAGGAACAGGCTAGGAGCGTGTTCAGACAGGCCTGGAAATACAGCCTCCAGGAAAGGCAGCAGGCAAGAGTACACAGACAGGACTCAGTTCAGACAGGAACAGATACCGCAAGGCACAGACAGGCAGATCTAGGAATACGGCCCCTAGAAGGCGAAAGAACAGGCAAGAAGCATGTTCACAAGAACAGACCACAGTTCAGACACAGAACTGGAAAACAGGATAGGACCTGGCATGTCAGAGACAAAAAGCCGACTGACAGGACACAATGCTCAGGCGCCATCTTGAGGAAGAAGGTGGTATAAATACCCAAAGATGGACAGCAATAGGCTGAAGGTGCAACAGGGGCGTGTCCGCAGCAGGTACAAGAAACAGGAAGTTCAGCGGGCGTCGCCCTATGCAGCCAAAACAGACAAACAGACAGCAAGGAGGGAAGCCAGAGAGACATTCTGGACTGGAGATCAAGTGCGCGCTCTTGCACAGTGGGAGATGGACCACCATGCAAGGACGCCGCCAGGTATGTTACAATAGCACGATTATTATCTTCAAGGGTGGGAATGCAGCAGAACAGTCCATCATTATTACAACTGCACCCGGGGAGGGTGAATGAATAAAGCACAGTTTGCTTGTTTTTATAAAAAAAAAAGCTGCAGTCAAGCGATTTGGGTTTTCTGAAGATGGAAAAGCACAGAATGACTGTTCATAGCGTGGCCAGCTTAAAGCCACCTTCCCATCTGCTTGTTTTCCTGCAATCTTCACCCCACTATTCTTTGACTGCTCTGGCTTCGTAGAGCCAAATAAGGGTGGAGATAGGTGGAAACAAAGTAGGTGGGAAGGTGTATTATAAATGATGAGCACCCGTCTTGAAGCACCGAGCACCTGTATTTGATTTGAACAGTCATTCTGTGCTGACAGAGTCCCTTTAAATTCACCATGAAAACCCAACCATCCCAAGAGTATGTGTAAATGTCTTTTATTATTTTTAGGCAAATTCTGCTGGGAAACTGCTTGAGAAAGCACCAAAAAAACACCCGAAGCATTGAACATGTACATAGCAATTTTAAAAGACTTTCTGTGCACTTAGTTTTAATCTTTTAGCACTTCTTTTAACCACTTCAGACTTCAAAATCCATGAAGTGGATAAAAAGGGACTGGTCCATTGTTCACATATGAAATAAAAAATAAAAAAAAATAAAAAAATGCTGGGAGTAAAGCCACCACAAAACATGTCTGAAAGGACATGAGAAAAGACATTTCAGGAAAAACACCGCTGGCGTCTTCTGCTGCAAAAACTATGCAGGTCCACCGGGCTCTGAAACACATCCCCTTGTACGAACATCCTACTGCCACGGCTGTCCCTTTTTTGCACCCAGTCTTCCCTTCACCCTCGGAACACCTCCTTACTGGATATTTGGCAAAGTACCCTGCTACTTTAGGAAATTCTGTACATTATTCATTCCTGAACTATTCTAGGAATAAACTTGCATACTGAGCATTGTTATACATGCTTTGTGACAATTGCATCATATAAATAGGTTGTGTAGATGAAAAAATCCATTTTCTTATAAGCTGCCATGGAACTTGGAGGCATTGTATGCTGGTCACTTTGTTAAGGTTCTTACTTTCCGCAACAGAGGAGAACTGTTACAAAGAGCATCTCTCGCTCTGGAGGACCTGTCCTGTAGTACAACAACAACCCATAGGTTTGAATGGCCGCTGTGTATTCCTTCCTTCTGTGGTGTCGCTGCAGTCAGCAAAAAAAAAATATGACCGTTGTCCCTACAGATAACCTCTAATTGCTGGTGATTACTTTGTGATCTTCATATTGTCAGAGGATCCTTCTACCAAACCTAAATTGTCCCGAGCCGAGAACCCCACCTGAGAAAGGACTGATCGCCTTTTCTCAGGGTCAAGAAGGAATTTTTCCCCGTGTTGCAAATTGGCTGAATGTGTCCTGGGGTTTTTGCCTTCTGGATCAACAGATTTAGGCATAGGGATTTTAGTAATACCATTATTAGAATCACAAGAGTAATACAAAATATAAAACTAATTAAATTATTAACGGGTTCATTTTTAATTGTAATAGTGCAGTAATAATACATTTGTGAGGCCTAGTCCCAGTTAGTTAGTAAGTTAGTGTATTGTTAGTGTATTGTTAGTGTAGGGAGTACAATTGGGGGAGAAAGGTTGAACTGAACGGACCTAGGTCTTTATTCAACCTACGTTACTATGAAATAATACAAGTCAACCCTATTTTGGATGCCCATAACTTATAAACCAGAGCAGACGGTGGCAACAATCGGCATTGTTAGATAGACAGCTAACTGATTTCCATGAGTAAGGTGTAATATTGTGACAACGGAGTCATCCTGCGATCTGTTTATTGGCCGGGACCCTTCTAATTGAAAGAGATAGCTAGTGACTAGTGTCCACTACAGTGGGTGCCCGTCTCTGCTCCTTACTATAACGCCACCTGTCGGGTCAGTAAGTGTATTAGGAGAGGTTTCTTGTGTTTTTTTCTTTATTTACGGCTTTATTTTGCAATAGAGAGAAGGTGACTTTGTCTCTGATGTCTTCTATAATATCTATTATTTCTGTGCCCCCAGAATAAAGACAGTCCCACCAGCAGTTTCACCGAAGAGACACTTCTCATAGTAATAGCGGATCTCTTTGTAGCCGGGACGGATACGACATCTAACACTTTGCGCTGGTCTCTCTTGATGATGTTGCTTCATCCTCACATCCAGAGTAAGTGGACAGTAGGCAATAGTCATTTTCTTGACGTATAACTCCAAAGGTGATTACATGCGTGTCTAATGTCAGAAGTTGAATGGTAGGTTAGTCTATGTTCACATTTCCAGTAATCATCCCGTAGAACGGATCCAGCAGCAATCTGTTGGCAAAGTTGTGCAGACACAAATTTTGTCCGTTTTTAAAAAACTGATTTCAGTTAGATCCGTTTTTTGACATTGAACTATTATGGAAAACGTGTCTGTTAATTAGCCATCCGTTGTTCTCCCTTCTCCCATCCGTTTTTTGCTTAATGCATCAGTTTCAAATAGATGATTACTTGAAAGTTCACATGTCCAGTAGTATATGGTAACCCCTTCACGACCTTTGACATATATTTATGTCAAAGGTCGAGACCTTGCCTTTGATATGGGTTCGCAGGCTGAGCCCGCATCTTTCCCCGCAATTGATAGCTGATTTAATCAGCCATCAAGTGCCTTTAAACACCACATAGCTTGTTTTTCATTTTTTTTCTGATCAAATAAATTTTTTTTCTTTGAACACTGGAGTGTGGGCAACTTGAAGCAATGAAGATTGCAAGGGAGATAATCATAGGGTGGAGTTGCCATCCAATCTCGGGTCGGTTTCACACATCCGGGTATTTCCGGTACTGGAGATATCCGTGTCCGTGTGCTCCTGTATGGCACATGAGTGGCAACCATGTGCTGCCCATGTGCCGCATCAGGAGCACACGTACCCGTGCTTGGGTGTTTACAGTTAGCACTGTTCCTAAGTGCCAGATGCTGAATGCTGCCCTCATCATTGTCCCTTGGTCGAGCTGTGATCAGCATGAGCAAGGGACAATGTTGGGAGTAGTTGTCTGCTCCCGCAGTGTCCATGTGTAAAAATAAGAATAAAATCCTTATACTCACCTGTCCAGAGATATCCCGCGCTGTAATCCTCTGACCGCTGATGCCGGGGAGAATGAGCCACTCCAGCAAGCGGGCCCCAGAGCTGCGCTGAAACTGCTGTGGATGGTCAAATTATCTCTGCAACTACACTATTTTTCCTTTTTGCAGATATTTTTATTAAACTGTTAATATAACGTAATACAAAACCAATTCCAATAATTCTCCTCCAGCTCATGATGGGAGGAGGAATCTTTTTTTCTTTTTAAAAAAGATTTATATGTTAATCAGTTTTTGAGGCCCAGTGATCAGTTCCAATCTCTGGTGGGATACAACAGCTAGTATTTAGTTTAGGCCATGTACGTATCATGATTGGGATGTCCAGTTAGTTTGTATGCCAAGAAAGTTCCCAACATACATGCTAGAGAGTTCCAGTAGCACAATGAGGAGGCTGGTATATGTCAGTATGCTGCAAAAATTTAGTATTGATTTCCATGCATTGTTATCCAGTAAAGAATAAATAAAAAATATATATTATATTATTATATAAATATTTTTTTACAAGGAGACATTTTGGGTGACAGATGCCACTGTATGGTATCCATCACAGGCCTATTTTAAACATATACATTGGGAAGCTCCAGTAATTTACCTGTCCATAAACATAAAGTTATTACTGAAGCTTTCCTAGTGGGAGGTCTACAGAATGGTCAGCACTTCAATTCTCACAGCGTTTTTGCTGCAGAATTCCCCCATACTAATGAGTTGGGAAAATCTGCACCAAAAACGCAAGTAAAAAACGTAGCAAAAAGCCTCTTTTCCACTGCGTCTTTCCCACAAAGAGATGCAGAAATTTCTGCACCAAATACTTAACGCGTGCACATTATCCTAAGATATTCTCCACTTCCTCTCCTTTTATCTACTGGGACAGGACCCATAGTGGAGAACAAATGCCTTGCACCACACTGGACCTAACCTTACGGTGCAAACTGGCATATGTTTTTTAGCTTTGTTTTAAGATGTTTTGTACTTTTGCTGGGTGTTGGGTAATATTGACCAGATCCTAATAAAACTTAATGGTATCGGTAATTGATTATTATTATTTTTTGCAGCGAAGGTCCATGAAGAAATTGACCGTGTAATTGGCAGCAACAGAGCACCAACAATAGAAGATCAATCTAAAATGCCATATACCAGTGCAGTCATCCATGAAGTCCAGAGATATGGGAACATCTTGCCTATAGCTTTGCTCCATATGACTTACAGAAACACAAATATCCAAGGATTTGACATCCCCAAGGTTGAGTATTATGAGAGGAAAAATGTACAGTGAAAAGCTTTTAACCCAGCATCCAATATTCCAGCTAGGCTGATAAATCAATTGTTTGTTGTTATTTTGACTTCAGATATTAAGGGAACTACCAAAGGTTTCGTAATAACATGTTTAAATTAAAGATAAGCTTTTCTCTTTGGCGACACTCTCAGCCATTGCACTTGGCTTCATGTTAGCTTTTTAGATTCCAGTTTATTTTCTTTAGCACCGCGGAAATCGCCCTGCAATTGCCAGGATCAGAGACCACTCCAATCTTGGCCAGTTAATCCCTTAGATGCCATGCTTATTATTGACCACAGCATCTAAGTGGTTAGAAAGAGGAAGGGGTCGTCACACTAGCAGCAGCCCTGGATAATGGGTGGAGGAGGTTGTTTTGGCACCTGGGTGCCTAATATTTTTATAGGGCTGAGAGAAAGACCATAGATTTCCTGTCACTATGTTACTAACCACAAATAATGCTTTAGTGTACAAAATATTCCAAACTTGCCAACATTCTAATGGGCAATATGGGGTAATTTATGCCAAGTTCCAGGAACCCCTTGTGCTATCCCAAAACTGCTCCAATTTCCACTTTTAGGGGCATAGCCCAAGCCCTTTTCCTGTTGAATTCCAGTTCCTGGAACTTCCGGATACATATGCTACTGTTGGCAACTATGATATTTCAATTCATAGAAACATTCAATAGATTACGATATGCAGTCCTATCACTAAACTAAAATAACATTTAAATGACGTTTAAACAAAGTGTTTAAAAATAACAAATATTAAGTAAACTCTTTATAGTGCATGGTAAATGGCATTACAAACAAAAACCCACAAAAAATAATGGTGGGGTTGCTTTTTACTTGCATTCCAACACTTCCCCAAAACTGAAAAAAAGAAAATTAATATTATTTACTTCAAAATGGTTACTTGGTCTGACAAACATGGGCATGTCAGCATTTTTTGGGGGCGAACTTAGTTCAGCATAAAAACCTATACAAATTAAGGATAACACTAATCATTAATAGGTTCCCTTTAAACTACGCCATTCACTGGCCAGCACACAGTACCTGTCACATTGTATAACTCGATTTACCTGCAGATATAGGTTTAATCTGCAGGTTAATCGTGTTAGAAAGGTGTCCAGCCGCCATACAGAAAGTGCAGCTTTTGGGAGAAAATGAACCGTATATTTTTTCTAGCAGCAGTCAGCTTTCAGTCATACAGTCGTGCCGATGCGGCTCCAGTCACAGCATAGTATATAATAAGTGGCGGCTGTAACCACACCCCGACACTTTGACTGACAGCCATCTCTGCAGTGTGAGTGGTGGCTGTAACCGCAGCGGTACGCCTGTATGACTGAAAGCCAGTGGCTCCAGGTAGGAATTAAGTTCATTTTTTCAGGAGCTGAAATTTCAATATGGAAGTCGGGCACCTTACTAACACCATTAACCCTATATCTGCATTTTAATAGCGTTATCAGACATGACCGGTTCCCTTTAAAAAAAAAAAAAAAAAAAAAATTGATATATTTTCTATATTCTTCCATAAGTAGCCAAAAAGGAAAAGAAAGATTTAATAAAACTTGGCCCTCAAAAACAAGTCCTATTGGAGTTACATTTAAAGGGGTTGTCCCCTTTCAAAAATGTCTTTTTTTTTTAACTTCTAACTGAGCTTTACTTGTCTCCCCTGGTCTAGTGCTGCGTTTCCGCCACTGTCCCGGTCTCTGTATTTGGCTGTAGCGGTGACGTCATGCCGACAGCGCTGTAACCGATCACTGAGCTCAGTGGCTCTGCCGTCTACATCAGCAGATGTTTATTGAAAAGCAACAAACTCTTTTAACAGAAAAATTGAAGCGTTATTGGTCTCGGAGCGTGGCGACATAAAATTAAGTAAACTATAAAAAATATTCCTGTGGTTCTTAATGCTTAAATAGAGAATCCTTAAAGAAGCACTCCCAACCAAACTTTTATTCCATAAACCTTTCTAAATAAATAAGTGATGTAGTGTAGGTGCATTAAAATACTTGTCGATCGTCTTCCCCAGTTTCCATCGCTGCTCCAGTTCTCTCTTGATTCATGTGACTTGAATTCTGACTTGACGGATCACACTGGGGTTTCTGTGTGAACCGAAAGTCACTTTTACAATGTAAGTCTATGGAGCCTTAGAATGAGCGGATCTGGCAGCTGAGGAAGACTGTGATCGGTAAGTATTTTAATGCACCTACTACATCCATATTTAAAAATGACAAGGTGTACCCAATCAGGATGGTCCCTTACTCTAGTATCTCACTTCACAATGTGCCAGCAGACTCACCATTTTGGGGCTGTGCATCTTCTCTATTTCCAATTGTAATAAAGTCAGGTCTAGGTCCTTCTCTGCCCCATCTATTTTGAGTCACATTTCTATTGGTGGATGTCCTTCAACCTGAATCTTGTCCTGATTTCTTAGGATTTGTCCACACAACTAAATACTATCGTATAACATTAAGTCTCCTGAAATTTCTGAACATTAAGCAAAAAAACACCTAAGAATATAATAGTAATACTAGTATATGTTTTATCTTTATCAATTCAGGGCACTACAATCATACCTAACTTGAGTTCAGTCTTAAAGGATAAGAGCATTTGGAAGAAACCGTATCAATTTTACCCAGAACATTACTTGGATTCAGAAGGAAACTTTGTGAAGAATGAAGCATTCATTCCCTTTTCTGCAGGTACCAGCAAATAATGAATAGATACAGCTTAACTTTGTTTAGAATTGTGACGTCGTCAGAAATCATCTCTAATTACTCTAATTACTTTACTAAAGTCTCCAAAAAGTTTTCAACTTTGGGCCTTTTCACATGACATTTTTATTCTTTACCCAGTAGTTCATACCCTTGGTAAAGCTCACAGCCGCTATGTTAAAAAGAGACTGTGACCGATGTCAAATAGTGATATCCATTTAAAAATGGTAATTATAACGAATAAATATTAGTGTTGATTGAGTATGCCTCATTAATCCTTTCGGCGAGCACACTCAAATGCTCGCCGAGTATTTTGGCGTACTCGGTGTTTCACTCACTGTAGCCGCGCCTGTAAGTGTCACGGCTGTTAGACAGACTCTACGAGCATCCGAGCGTGCTCGCCAAAAGGGTTAATGAGACATACTCGATCAACACTAATAAATATATATGTATTGTGGAAAGGGCCTTTAAAAGTGGTTATCAAAAACTTGGGCTAGCTATACACATTGGATGACTGTCGGCCGAGTGCTGCTTTGACTGATCGTTTGACTGACTGTCATATCAGCCGACTCTCTGAAACACAAAAGTGCTCATTCAGCAGCTTATCTAAGCAAGAACAATATGATTGGCAGTGAACATGCGCGGACAACATCTCTCCTGACCATCAGTCGGCCAGAGCCCCCATAGACATCAGACTGTTGGCCGGATCAGTCGATATAGTCGGGTTCCACCAACATTCGTTTAATGTGTATGGGGAACTTTAAAAATTGCTGGGCTATTCTAAAGATGTTTAATTTGTTGACAAATTGGCACTAATGGGCTTCCGTGCTCCAGTGATCTCCTTCGTTGTTTGTCCATATACTCGCCTGTGAATAGTGCCACCTTGATGACTTTCAGGAGGCCCCAGGAGTTAGACCTCCACCACATACCATCCAAGTGTCCCTTTTTTCAAAAGACCATAGCTACTTTTGACTTTGTGCATTAGTAAACTTACTCTGTTGCTCCAGAAACTGTCTGCTTCTTCACCTTATATTTGACCTTACTTTGTACCATCATTTGGTACAGTTTGCATCAGAACAATAAATTCAGATGATGTTTAAACTTTTTAGATTTGAAATACAAAAAAAACTATTTATGCGTATATATGTGTCTAAAGGAATGGATCTATTACCTTTATGAAACATAAATGTTAGTCTTTGGCTGTCCAAAAAGTATGTCCCATTATCAATGTTTCTAAACCCCTTTATTTAGTTCATAAGGGCTTTTATATAATATGTGTATCACTCCTAAGAAGTTTTCTGATGACATAGCCAATACTGCTGGGTGGAAGCATTGTTGGTCCTCAGTATTTGAATTCTGGAGCTTGAGCTGTGGCTTTCTTCATATTCCTCTCATTTGTGTTTAGGCCGCAGAATATGTGTGGGAGAGCAGCTGGCAAGAATGGATCTCTTCATCTTCTTTACATCTCTTCTGCAACGTTTCGAATTCCGCATTCCAGATGATCAGCCATTTCCCAGACATGATCCTGTATTTACCTTCAACTACAGCCCTCATCCCTTCCAAGTCTGCTGTAAGGAACGTTAATACTGAACAGACACACAGGATACTCCATAATAATTTGCTGAAATAAATCTTTTTATAAACTCTGAACAATGTTCTTACAAACTGAATGTCAATCAAATCAATATCTGTACAGTTTATACCCATATATTGATAAATAAAAATGTATCTCACCTGACAAAAAATGTACTTGCAGATTAATGGCTCTTATAAATAAAACTTTACCAAAAAGTCAGCGTCGCCCTTGGCAATCAATCAGATAACGTCTTTCATTTTATTTCAGACTTGGTGACACCAACACGTTTTTATACATGATAGGAATAGTCTGTAGAATTTTGTTGACTGCAATTTAAATCTAATGTGTATGGGGGCCTTAACCGGTTCAGGACCGCCCACTGTACATAAACGTCGGCGCTGCCCGGGCTCTGTGCAGCGCCGACGTTTAAAAACGGTGGGTGGTCCCGCAGCGCTCAGGACCCCCAGGGTCCTGCTAGCGCTGCGGTACCGGTTCAGAGCGATAGCTCTGACATGTGGCATCATGGGGACCCGAATGGATCAGGTCCCCATGATGTTAACCTGTTCCTATCTTCTAGATGCCGCGATCCATAGCGATCGCGGCATTTAAAAGATAGTAACAGCTGGTGGTCGGCGATCGGGACCCCCCACATACCTCAGGAGCGGCGGGGATCCCGGTGCTGTGACCTCTGACATCATCGAGACCTGATTGGCTCAGGTCTCGATGATGTCAGCGTCACACCAGCCAATCAGAGAGATCACCAGGGAAGTTTGTTTTAGCAACAAACTTTCCCGGGCGATCTGCCTGATAAATACACTGTTTCTCCTCCGATCTCAGTGAGAGAGCAGAGGAGAAACCGTGTGACAAGAGCTGTGTCAGCCTTGCCACTGTGAAAGTAAAAAAATAAAAATAAAAAAGAAAGTAAGAGTTAGGGTTAGTCAGTCCTGTCAGATCTATCAGTCAGTCAGTCCTGTCAGATCTATCAGTCAGTCAGTCCTGTCAGATCTATCAGTCAGTCAGTCCTGTCAGATCTATCAGTCAGTCCTGTCAGATCAGTCAGTCAGTCCTGTCAGATCAGTCAGTCAGTCAGTCCTGTCAGATCAGTCAGTCAGTCAGTCCTGTCAGATCAGTCAGTCAGTCAGTCCTGTCAGATCAGTCAGTCAGTCAGTCCTGTCAGATCAGTCAGTCAGTCAGTCCTGTCAGATCAGTCAGTCAGTCAGTCCTGTCAGATCAGTCAGTCAGTCAGTCCTGTCAGATCAGTCAGTCAGTCCTGTCAGATCTGTCAGTCAGTCAGTCCTGTCAGATCAGTCAGTCAGTCCTGTCAGATCTGTCAGTCAGTCAGATCTGTCAGTCAGTCAGTCCTGTCAGATCTGTCAGTCCTGTCAGATCAGTCAGTCAGTCAGTCCTGTCAGATCAGTCAGTCAGTCAGTCCTGTCAGATCTGTCAGTCAGTCAGTCAGTCCTGTCAGATCAGTCAGTCAGTCAGTCCTGTCAGATCAGTCAGTCAGTCAGTCCTGTCAGATCAGTCAGTCAGTCCTGTCGGATCAGTCAGTCAGTCAGTCCTGTCAGATCAGTCAGTCAGTCCTGTCAGATCTGTCAGTCAGTCAGATCTGTCAGTCAGTCAGTCCTGTCAGTCAGTCAGTCAGTCCTGTCAGATCTGTCAGTCCTGTCAGATCTGTCAGTCAGTCAGATCTGTCAGTCAGTCAGTCTTGTCAGTCCTGTCAGATCTGTCAGTCAGTCAGTCCTGTCAGATCTGTCAGTCAGTCAGTCAGTCCTGTCAGATCAGTCAGTCAGTCCTGTCAGATCAGTCAGTCAGTCCTGTCAGATCAGTCAGTCCTGTCAGATCAGTCAGTCAGTCAGATCTGTCAGTCAGTCAGATCTGTCAGATCTGTCAGTCAGTCCTGTCAGATCTGTCTGTCAGTCAGTCAGTCTTGTCAGTCCTGTCAGATCAGTCAGTCCTGTCAGATCAGTCAGTCAGTCCTGTCAGATCTGTCAGTCAGTCAGATCTGTCAGTCAGTCAGTCCTGTCAGATCTGTCAGTCAGTCAGTCCTGTCAGATCTGTCAGTCCTGTCAGATCTGTCAATCAGTCAGATCTGTCAGTCAGTCAGTCTTGTCAGTCCTGTCAGATCTGTCAGTCAGTCAGTCCTGTCAGATCAGTCAGTCAGTCAGTCCTGTCAGATCTGTCAGTCAGTCAGTCAGTCCTGTCAGATCAGTCAGTCAGTCAGATCTGTCAGTCAGTCAGATCTGTCAGTCAGTCCTGTCAGATCTGTCTGTCAGTCAGTCAGTCTTGTCAGTCCTGTCAGATCTGTCAGTCAGTCCTGTCAGATCTGTCAGATCAGTCAGTCCTGTCAGATCAGTCAGTCCTGTCAGATCAGTCCTGTCAGATCAGTCAGTCAGTCAGTCCTGTCAGATCAGTCAGTCAGTCCTGTCAGATCTGTCAGTCAGTCAGTCAGTCAGTCAGTCCTGTCAGATCTGTCAGTCAGTCAGATCTGTCAGTCAGTCAGTCTTGTCAGTCCTGTCAGATCAGTCCTGTCAGATCAGTCAGTCAGTCAGTCCTGTCAGATCAGTCAGTCAGTCCTGTCAGATCAGTCAGTCAGTCCTGTCAGATCAGTCAGTCAGTCCTGTCAGATCTGTCAGTCAGTCAGTCAGTCAGTCCTGTCAGATCTGTCAGTCAGTCAGATCTGTCAGTCAGTCAGTCTTGTCAGTCCTGTCAGATCTGTCAGTCAGTCAGTCCTGTCAGATCAGTCAGTCAGTCAGTCCTGTCAGATCAGTCAGTCAGTCAGTCCTGTCAGATCAGTCAGTCAGTCAGTCCTGTCAGATCTGTCAGTCAGTCAGTCCTGTCAGTCAGTCCTGTCAGATCTGTCTGTCAGTCAGTCAGTCTTGTCAGTCCTGTCAGATCTGTCAGTCAGTCCTGTCAGATCTGTCAGTCAGTCAGTCCTGTCAGATCTGTCAGTCAGTCAGTCCTGTCAGATCAGTCCTGTCAGATCAGTCAGTCAGTCAGTCCTGTCAGATCAGTCAGTCCTGTCAGATCTGTCAGTCAGTCAGATCTGTCAGATCTGTCAGTCAGTCAGTCTTGTCAGTCCTGTCAGATCTGTCAGTCAGTCAGTCCTGTCAGATCTGTCAGTCAGTCTGTCCTGTCAGATCAGTCCTGTCAGATCTGTCAGTCAGTCAGTCCTGTCAGATCAGTCAGTCCTGTCAGATCAGTCCTGTCAGGTCAGTCCAGTCCGGTCAGTCCCGTCCGTTCAGTCCAGTCAAAAAATCTAAAAATAAAATGGCCCGTCAGACTTATACTGCAGAAGAGGTGTATGCCCTGCTGTGTTCTGACACTGATGACAGCGCAATCTCAGATGGAGATATGGATTTTGAGGGCTTTAGTAGCGGCGACACTGAGAGCCCAGAAATGAGCAGTGATTCTGTTCCATCCTCAAGCCCAAGGACCAGTACAACAATAGGGGCAAATAGCGCTACTGGAGAAACGTCTCCAAATCAGGGAACACTGCCCAGTACAAGCGCTGTCCCTGCTACTAGTGAATTGGCGCACCCCAGTGTACAAGGGGCTTTGCCACATGATCTAGCATTTCCCAGATGGGAGGCTTCGGATTCGGCTGCTCCATTCAGCCCTGATTTCAACGCCATTCCTGGTATAAATGTGGAGGTGGAAGATTTTGGACCAATTCATTTTTTTAATTTGTTTTTTACAGACAGCTTGCTAGAGCATATTGTCGTGCAAACAAATTTATACGCGTCCCAATTCATAAGCCAGAATCCCTGATCTTACTATGCTAGGGCAAATTTATGGACACCAACTAATGTCCCGGAAATAAAAAAATTTTTAGGACTTACATTTGCCGTGGGGCTTGTTAAAAAACCGAGCATTCGATCCTACTGGTCCAACCACCCTGTTCAAGCCACCCCTATGTTTTCAGTCATTCTGCCTAGGACCCGTTATGAAATGCTCATGCGGTTTTGGCATTTTAACGACAATAGTCAATGCCTGCCCAGAAATGCCCCAGAACATGACAGGTTATATAAAATTAGACCCATCATTGAAAATTTGTCAGAAAAATTCTTAAGCCTCTACACCCCAACACAAAATATTTCTATAGATGAGTCCCTTGTAAAATTCAAAGGAAGACTGCACCTCAAGCAATTTATCCCATCTAAAAGGGCAAGGTTTGGAATAAAGCTCTATAAAATGTGCGAAAGTTCAACCGGATACACATCCGCTTTTCGCATATATGAGGGGAAAGACAGCCAACTAAACCCACCAGGATGCCCTACTTATCTGGGGACATCTGAAAAAATTGTTTGGGAGCTGATAAGTCCATTTTTTCAAAAAGGCTACAATCTATATGTGGACAATTATTACACCAGCATACCCCTATTTAAAAGTCTGGTTGAACACAACATTGGGGCTTGTGGGACCATCCGTAAAAACCGTCAGGGGTTTCCACAACCATTGGTCAACCAAAAGTTTCAAAAGGGGCAGTCAGGGGCTGTACGCAACGGAGAGCTGCTTGCCCTGAAATATAGGGATAAGAGGGATATTTTTGTCCTCAGCTCGATCCACACAGATGCCACAAGGACCACTGTAGAACTAGGATCCACCACTCCGAAGCAAAAACCTGTGTCAGTCATTGACTACAACAAACACATGGGGGGTGTGGACCTTGCAGACCAGGTTCTACAGCCATACCAGGTATCAAGAAAGTCCTATACCTGGTATAAAAAGTTGGTTATTTATTTGTTTCAGGTGGCCACATACAATTCTTTTGTGTTGTACAAAAAAGCAGGAAATTCAGATCCTTTTCTTGATTATCAAGAAAAGGTAATTGAAAATCTTGTCTTTCAAAGTGTTAGCCCCGCTCATCCATTAGAATCTGAGGATGTGAAAAGACTCACTGAGCGACATTTTATTGCACTTATTCCAGCAACGGAAACAAGAAGGAACCCCCAGAAAAGATGTCGTGTATGTACTAAGAGAGGAATGAGGCGTGATATCCGCTACTATTGCCCACAATGCCCATCATTGCCAGCCTTATGCGTCACTGACTGCTTTAAAATCTACCACACAGAACCACGTTTTTAAACTGTAAAAATGTATCCCAATTTGTCATTCAAACATTTGGTTCATTTAGTGAATGACACATTCGAGTAGAGCTCACTTAATTTCCAGGGGGGGTTCTCCAGAATCTAAACCTTCCATTGCGTGCTTGTTTCTGGAAATCATCCATCGAGTTAAAATGGTCACTAAACCCATAGATGAATTCCCAGAGGGGTGTCATTTCCAAAATGGGGTCACTTCAGGGGGGATTCTTTAGCTCTGGTACTCTGAAAAGTGCCAGAACAGCATAATCCCCCCTGAAGTGACCCCATTATGGAAATGACACCTCTGTGGGAATTCATCTATGGGTTTAGTGACCATTTACCTATCTACTTATTTTCCCACCACTAGATTAATTTATACAGAGGAGTAGATTGTAAAATTCGGTCACTTGTTGTGGGTTTCCTCTGTTTAGGCACCTCAGGGGCTCTCCAAATGCAACATGGCGTCCGCTATCCATTCCAGTCAAATTTCCATTCCAAAAGTCAAATGGCGCTCCTTACCTTCCGAGCCAGGCCGTGCGCCCAAACAGTGGCTTTGCACCACATATGGGGTATCAGCGTGCTCAGGAGAAATTGCACAACACATTTTGGGGTCCATTTTTTCTGGCTGCCCTTGTGAAAATTAAAAATTTGAGGCTAAAGTAGCAGTTTTGTGTTAAAAATTTGTTTTTTTATTTTCACCCTTCAACATTATAAAATTCTGTGAAGCCCCTGGGGGTTCAAGGTGCTCACCACACATCTAGATAAGTTCCTTGAGGGGTCTAGTTTCCAAAATGGGGTGACTTGTTGGGGGTTTCCTCTGTTTAGGCACCTCAGGGGCTCTCCAAATGCAACATGGCGTCCGCTATCGATTCCAGTCAAATTTCCATTCCAAAAGTCAAATGGCGCTCCTTACCTTCCGAGCCATGCCGTGCGCCCAAACAGTGGCTTTGCACCACATATGGGGTATCAGCGTGCTCAGGAGAAATTGCACAACACATTTTGGGGTCCATTTTTTCTGGCTGCCCTTGTGAAAATTAAAAATTTGAGGCTAAAGTAGCAGTTTTGTGATAAAAATGTTTTTTTTTAGTTTCACCCTTCAACATTATAAAATTCTGTGAAGCCCCTGGGGGTTCAAGGTGCTCACCACACATCTAGATAAGTTCCTTGAGGGGTCTAGTTTCCAAAATGGGGTGACTTGTTGGGGGTTTCCTCTGTTTAGGCACCTCAGGGGCTCTCCAAATGCAACATGGCGTCCGCTATCGATTCCAGTCAAATTTCCATTCCAAAAGTCAAATGGCGCTCCTTACCTTCCGAGCCATGCCGTGCGCCCAAACAGTGGCTTTGCACCACATATGGGGTATCAGCGTGCTCAGGAGAAATTGCACAACACATTTTGGGGTCCATTTTTTCTGGCTGCCCTTGTGAAAATTAAAAATTTGAGGCTAAAGTAGCAGTTTTGTGAAAAAAAGTTAAATGTTCATTGTTTTCTTCCACATTCCAAAAATTCCTGTGAAGCACCTGAAGGGTTAATAAACTTCTTGAATGTGGTTTTGAGCACCTTGAGGGGTGCAGCTTTTAGAATGGTATCACTTTTGGGTATTTTCTATCATAAAGGCCCCTCAAAGTCACTTCAAATAAGATGTGGTCCCTAAAAAAATGTTTTTGTAAATTTTGTTGTAAAAATGAGAAATCGCTGGTCAACTTTTAACCCTTATAGCTTCCTAACAGAAAAAAATTTTGGTTCCAAAATTGTGCTGATGTGAAGTAGACATGTGGGAAATGTTATTCATTAACTATTTTGTGTGATATATCTCTCTGATTAAAGGGCATGAAAATTCAAAGTTTGAAAATTGCAAAATTTTCAAAATTTTCACCAAATTTCCGATTTTTTCACAAATAAACGCAAGTGATATCGAAGAAATTTTACCACAATCATGAAGTACAATATGTCACAAAAAAACATTCTCAGAATCAGGGGGATCCGTTGAAGCGTTCCAGAGTAATTACCTCATAAAGTGACAGTGGTCAGAATTGAAAAAATTGGCCCGGTCACGAAGGCAAAAACAGGCTCTGGCGCGAAGTGGTTAAAGTGGTGCAAACCCAATGTTTTTTAATGTAATTTGCCTACCATCCATTATTTAGGGCTTGTTCAACCTTGCGTTTTTACTGCGGAAAAAACACAGCATTTTCAAAAATCTCTTTGCTGGTACAGTAAATTTTCCTGCCAACGCTCTCGTTTTTGCACCAGAAAAATCTGTTCTAAATACAAAATGTGCGCACATACCCTTAAACAGATGATGTCAAGGATAAACAGACCCAGGCTATTGAATTTCAATGGCCGATCCCTTTTAGTACATTGCTTATCATCTTTACATTGTGTAAAAATTGATAGAACACGAGCAAAAACATAGGGGCCCATTCATCAAAGTTTTTTTTGCCAGAAAAAGCTTTGTAAAGTCGCAAAAATGTTGTGCAATGCCAGTTTCACTCACCTTTGTTACAATGGGCGTAGCTGTGATTAGACCATGCTCGCCCATCAAATTAATTAAAAATCCTGTCATTTTGTTTGTTTTGCTGTTGACTGTAGTAGCATTTCTGGCATGGAAGATGTGCCAAATTCATTAAGTACTCTCCACCAGTCTTAAGGAATCGACCCCATTGGCTTTTAGAAGACACCTAGAAGTCCCATGACATTGGTTTATTACTCCAACCTAATATCCCTACAGAGCTTTAGTTAGGTTATGTCCACCTCATGGTATTGCTTCTAGTGAAGCATGACTAGGTAATAAATAATCATGATAATACAGATGAACCTTAGACTGTCTCTGAGGTTCATGGAAAAAGGGGAGATCACCTCTCTACCCCATGGAAACTCAAGAAGCGTTGGCAGATCTAAGCATAATCTGGAAAGCAATGCTTTTTTGGAGGTTTCTTGTGCTTGATGCTGGAATGTTACATCATTGGCCATATAAGGCCAGGTTCACACGTTCAGTATTTGGTCAGTATTTTACATTAGTATTTGTAAGCCAAAGCCAAGAGCCGATAAAAAATGCAGAAGTTGTGACGTGTTTCTATTATACTTTTCCTCTGATTGTTCCACTCCTGGTTTTGGCTTACAAATACTGATGTAAAATACTGAACATGGCCTTAGGGTTGTACAAGGGTGAAAGCAGGGAGTTGGGGCATAGTCCCAGAAAGAAATCTTGGTGTTTTCTGTGCCACAATCAGTAACCTCCCTGATGCCTACTCCTGAAATTTATTAAAGAAAACCATGGAAGTACTGGGAAGGTGCTCAAGTAGGGTCCAATTCCGTTAACAATAATTTGTAATAAACTTGGCACTCATGATTATATGAAGCATACCAAGGTGTGTAAATGAGGCCTTATATTAAGAGAAGATTGGTAACTCTACTGAAATAAAGAGATTGCGGTATAGGATACGTACTCTTTTCTGTAGGTTACATGTGAAGAAATCTCTATTGTACCATTCATCGGTAGTTGCAGCAAGATATAGAAAGATGGAATCTTGGAGCATCCAAATTAAAAGTTCAACTTTGTGTGGACCTCTGAAAATTGTTGATTTACATTTCTTTTACTCATGAACAATACAGACAATGGTTGGCACTTTAATAACACAGAATATATGAAATAAAAACATAAAATCAAAGTTTTCAGAGCAAAATGTGTTCCAAGTCCCTCTCACTGATTTGCACCATTTATGGTACTGTAATTTTTTTTTTTATTAAGTAGAGAGCCTTTATGGTACTTGCTGTATCTTAATTCCCTATAATTAGACCCCTGCACAAGATTATTGCAAAAACACAATGTTCAATTTATTTAAAACATAAATCATAAAAAAAACTTTCTAATTACATTGTGGATGATTATCAGTGCATAAAGTTGTAATAATCCATTCCCAGAAGAGATCTGTAACTCTGAGATCAGTAACTGTAGATCAGTAACATTAGAGTTTTTTGTCTTCGTCCAGGTCTGTTAAGCAGGAGTTGCATAGAATTTGAGTGTATTTCGTCATCCAAGCTGCAAAAGTTAATAAAATTAAGGATACATTTAATCATTTTTTCACCTGAGCATTTCATTATACAATCAATGTGTTTTTGGAAACATTTTAGAATAAGCTGTTTGTGTGTGTACGTACGTACTTGAGGAATAACTCTTTCTAACCATAATATGACTTTCATCCTGCAATTTTCACTAGTTTTCTGTAAGCTCTAATTTCCAGTTCTCTCTGAGCTAGTGGATAAAGACTAGTTTCTATATTAACACTTTAAACTGCAGTAGCTGTTAATTTATTAATATATTATTTTATTGGATAGTAGCTATGTTGATGTTGAATGATCTAATCCTGTCTGCCTGTATTCACTGCTAGATGAAGTATAATGAAGATGACATGAAGACGTGGAAGAAAATATAGAATGGCGCGAAGGAAACATGACAAACTCAAAACTGAATAAACCTTTAGCCCATTCCCACATTTTCCCCTAGAAGTGGATGCAGTCTGCAAAAATGTTATTAAAGGGGTTGTCCGGTCCAAATCAATAAGTCTGCAGGCACTCTGTGTAGCTGCCGACTCCTAAATCCCCCCACCCCAGCACATGCACTGTGCACTGCGGAGATTTGCCGTTTTCAGACGCTGAACCCAAGGTTATGTATGTGTTATACATACCCCGGCCAGTGGGCGCGGCCTCACTTCTATACAGAATCACTGCAGACTTAATGATTTGTACCGGACAACCCTTTTAACCTCCTATTTCCTTTGTAGCTACGTTGGCTGACTTACTGCATATGATTAAACAATTCAACTTTGGAGGATGGAGTAAAGCTCCTATAAGGCCAGCCCTGTGTATAGCAACCATGCAAAATTTTATTGTTAACCCCATTACCTTTAAAGCTGCACTTTGGCAGCATTTTTTGCACATATAATGGTAAACAACAGTGTTACAAACAGCTGAATTCCTCCAAAAGCAGTGACAGAGACGCACCCGTTCTAATGATATCCCAAACACAAACAAAACGCAGGTGCAATTTTGTGCATTTCAGTGCTGTCGTAAAGCAATAGTATATGTTTTTAATATGGACTAAATACATTTTAGATTTTATTTCCAAGGAGCTGGAGCATTATACTTCATTTCTATTGCTGATCGTGTCTCATTAGGACGGAGTTCCGTGCACCTATTGCCATGGTCGATGAGCTGGCTTTCTTTCTTTTTGATTCCTAAAAGTAAATATTGACTCTTTAACGAGACCTGCAATATGACTTGGGATAAAAGCCAAACCAGAATCTCAATTTGCAGACACGGTGTTTCGGGGTGTTGCCCCTCATCAGTGCAAAGTATGAGAGCTGACTTAGCTAGGTGGGAGGTTCTTCACTGGTGTCTAAGGGGTAACGTATATGATATTGACTATTAGGATCGCTGCTTCCAATAGGTGGCCCTAGAGTTCTAGTCCTCTTCCTCTCTGAAGAGACAATTTGCATATCTGGATAACATAAAAATTCTTCACCGTTCAAAGCCAAGTTACATTAGATATAATGACACATAAGCAACCATAGACACAGCCGGTTTCATACTCACCACTAATACAAGTTAGCAATTTTTGTTTCTTCTGAAAAGGCAAATAAACTCCTAAGAAGTAAGCAGGAATTCCAGAAAGTGCAATTCCAATGCCGATCAGTGAATTTATAGCATCACTATAGAGCGGAACAATAACAAGGAAAAGACTGCAGATGCAATACACAACAGGGAAGAAGAGACTGACCTGTAAGCAAAAAAAAATATTTCAGAATTCATACAGAAAAAAATTATATTTTTTAATTTAAAGGGTTTTCCAGAATTTCCAAAAATTAGGTTAAACATGGTATAAAATACCAGAATAATTATTACCTAAATAAAATCCCCAAAACTCAAGCACCGCAGCTCAGGTGCTCCATGCTGATCCCTGCTTTCTTTTCTGCAGTGGTCTCATGGAATCCACCACTGAGCCCAGTGAATTGCTGTTAAAAGGGTAGTCGGAAGGAAAAAGAAACTGCGCAGTGGCCGCGTTGGAGTGACTGACTGATTTATTGATTATGTATTATGGTTCTGTTATTAAGTTATATATCACTTAAAACCTTTATGGTTTGTCAGAACCTGGAAAACCCATTTAAGGCTATGTTCCCACAAAGAGCTTTTGGTGCATTTTAGATGTTTCAGATTTACTGCACCATTTCTGCACCTATTATGTAAATTAGATTACTTGTGTTTTTTTATTGCCTTTTTGAGTGCACTTTTTTACATGCCAAGAGTGTGCAAAGCAGTCATCAAAGCAAAAGGTGGCTACTTTGCAGAACCTAGAATATAAGACATATTTTCAGTTGTTTCACACTTTTTTGTTAAGTATATAATTCCACATGTGTTAATTCATAGTTTTGATGCCTTCAGTGTGAATGTACAATTTTCATAGTCAAGAAAATACAGAAAAATCTTTAAATAAGGTGTGTCCAAACTTTTGGTCTGAACTGTATGTTACTTATGACTGTTGTATATGAACCTGTGAATTGTTAAGCGCTGCGGAATATGTTGGCGCTGTATAAATAAAAATTATTATTAATATTATTATGGGGAAAATCTGCACATAAAACTCAACGTATCCGCAAGAGAAATTGACATGTTGTGGATTTGAAACACGCACCGCACGTCAATTTATGCTGAGTAAAAAAGAAGCAAAGTGGGCATGAGTTTTCTTCAGTAGTGTTCAAAATAATAGCAGTCCAATATGAATAACCAGATTAATCACTGTTTTTGGTATAAATTGTATTACCACAAGTTAAACAATTTACTAGTTGGTGCAGTAGATTCTAAGAAAACCACCAGACTCAGCATCCATGATCTGCATGTTTTTGAGTCTGTGTACTTGAATAATTAATTGAACACTGTGGAGCAGTGTGGAGTTCAATTAGTGAGGTCAATCATTCTGTGAAGAAACAGGTGTGAATCAGGTGGCCCTTATTTAAGGGTAAAACCAGCACATGTTGTACATGCATTTCTCCTTGAAAGCCTGAGAAATAAGGGTCGTTCGAGACATTGTTCAGAAGAACAGCGTAGTTTGATTGGAGAGGCTAAAACTTATAAAGAAGTGCAAACAATGTTCTGTTCAGCTAAAATGATCCAATACTTTAAAATGGAAATCAAAACCAGAGAGAAAGAAAGCGGAAGACTACCATTCAAATGGATCAAAGAATATCCAGAATGGCAAAGGCTCAGCCAATGATCAGCTCCAGGATGACCAAAGACAGTCTCAAGTTACCTGTGAGTACTGTGACAGTTAGAAGACGCCTGTGTGAAGCTAATCTCTTAGCTAGAAGTCCCCTCAAAGTCTTTATTTTTTTATTTTTTTTATTTATATAGCCAACATATTCCGCACCGCTTTACAATTCAGACACATTATCGGCACTGTCCCCATTGGGGCTCACAATTTATACTCCCTATCAGTATGTCTTTGGAGTGTGGGAGGAAACTGGAGAACCCAGAGGAGAACCACACAAACACGGGGAGAACATACAAAATCCTTGCAGATGTTGTCCTTGGTGGGATTTCAACCCAGGACCCCAGCGCTGCAAGGCGCCACCGTGCTGCCCTGCCACTGTTAAAAAAAAACATGTACTGAAGCGGATACAATTTGCTAAAGAACACATCAACTGGCCTAAAGAGAAATGGAGAAACATTTTGTGGACTGATGAATGTAAAATTGTTCTTTTTGTGTCCAAGGGCTGCAGACAGTTCGTCAGATGACCCCCAAACTCTGCATTCAAGCCACAGTGTCACAGTACACTCTGAAGACAGTGAAGCATGGTGGAGCAAGCATCATGATATGGGCATGTTTCTCTTACTATGGTGCCAGACCCATTTACTGCATACCAGGGATCATGGACCAGTTTGCATATATTTAAATACTTAAACAGGTCATGTTGCCTTACGCTGACGAGGATATGCCCTTGAAATGGGTGTTTCAACAAGACAACGAAACTAAACACACCAGTAGTAAATGATCAAAATCTTGGTTCCAGTCCAACAAAATTGAGGTTATGGGGTGGCCAGCCCAATCACTGGACCTTAATCCCATAGAACACTTGTGGGGTGACATCAAAAATGAAATTTCTGAAGCAAAGCCAATACGAGAGAAGAGAGAGAGAGGATTCAAAAAGACCTAAATAAACTGGAGCAGTGGGCAGTAACCAACAGAATGGTTTTTAACAGGGAAAAATGCAAAGTACTACATCTGGGCAATAAAAATGAAAAAAGCATATACAGAATGGGAGGAATAGAGCTAAGCAACAGTACATGTGAAAAAGACTTAGGTATACTAATAGATCATAGACTGAACATGAGTCAACAGTGTGATGCAGCAGCAAAAAAGGCAAATACAATTCTGGGATGTATTAACAGAAGCATACAGTCTAGATCACGTGAAGTCATTATCGGACTTTACTCTTCTTTGGTCAGACCTCATCTGGAATACTGTGTACAGTTTTGGGCACCACATTTTAAAAAAAACATAGACAAACTGGAGCAAGTTCAGAGAAGAGCGACCAGAATGGTGACTGGTCTGCAAACCATGTCCTATGAGGAACGGTTGCAGGATTTGGGAATGTTTAGCTTGCAAAAAAGAAGACTGAGAGGAGACTTAATAGCTGTCTACAAATATGTCAAGGGCTGTCACATTGTAGAAGGATCATCTTTATTCTCATTTGCACAAGGAAAGACTAGAAGCAATGGGATGAAACTAAATGGGAGGAGACACAGATTAGATATTAGAAAAAACTTTTTGACAGTTAGGGTGATCAATGAGTGGAACAAGCTGCCACGAGAGGTGGTGAGTTCCCCTTCAATGGACGTCTTCAAACAGAGTCTGGACAGACATCTGTCTGTGATGATTTAGTGAATCCTGCTTTGAGCAGGGGGTTGGACCAGATGACCCAGGAGGTCCCTTCCAACTCTACCATTCTATGATTCTATGATTCTATGAAATGCCAAAAAATTGTGGGATGTAGTCAAAGCATCCTGGGCTGGAATAACAGTTGACAGGTGCCAGAAGTTGGTTGACTATTTGCAACATAGATGTGAAGCAGTTCTAAAAAACTGTGGGTATACAACTAAATATTAGGTTAGCAATTCACAGGAATGCTAAATCCTAAAAAAGTACATATTGTGAATTTGTAAAGACAAATATAGACACTGCTATTTTTTAGAACAGCCCAATGTTCATTTTTTTGTTATTTTCTGTAAAGTAGTTAAAAATTATATGCATTTCTCTTCATGTTTTGAATTAGAAAACAGTGTGCAATGTTCCCAATGCATGGAAATAAAAAATAGTATAAAGATTTTGTGCTGAACTCATGTTTTTGAACACACTGCTGTTATTTTGAACACTACTGTATATATCACATCCACTGTTAGACGTTTCACAGGCAAAGCTGTCGCTGCTGCAGAATCCATGAGCACAGTTGGGGCCAGCTGCACAACCATGCCACTAGTCCAAACTGTCTATCAATCAGGAGCACACTGCCCCTGGGCAAGCAGGAAGTTGTGAGGCAAGGGCGCAAAGAGCTCCAGAATAATGAGGATGAGACAACCCCTTTTAAATTTACTAACATGATTTCCATCAATGTGATATTGGTGCCTTAGCCAAATCAATAATATAGTCCTAGAAAACCGCTTCAACCTTCATTAGTTTGCCAGAAATCCCCATTCACTCCCTAATGATGCCTTACTCTGAAGCTGGACCTGTTTATTTTATATTAATATTAATATATTTGAGACAAAAAAAATTATACCACACTTTAGTTAGAAAAGTTTAATTTTGTCTAACCTAATTAATAGAAAAACATACTTTATGGATTTTCATGCTCTGATGATGATCTCTTCATGCTTTCTCTATGAATGAAGTATTACCTTCACAGGACGGGACCTATCAGGTTGTGTGATCCTCAATACTATCAATCCAGCAGTAGAAAGTCCGACAAACAACCAGTAGCTGAAGCTGTAGTAGTTAATCAACTGGAAAACATCTTCCACAAATAGATATATTAAAGCCATCAGTCCCTAGAAGACAAGACTATATTGTCACGTCTAATGATTAAACCTATTTTCTATATGGAATATAGCTGGACATTATAATGCAGATATATGTGTCTATTTGTGGCCTGTGGGACGCTGAAGAATAAACTCTGTGGGAAGAATAAACTCTGTGGGCATTCTAGTGGCTGTCAATAGTATAGTAAGTTATGTACATATGTGGCGGTGTTATACATTTGCTATTTACATAGATAGAAGGCTAAGATAGTACACAACAAAAAACTGACCAGCACCTCCAAATAGAATTAAGCAAGTGTGAACTGGTGCAAAGTGCTATGACTGCATAATATGCAAACAATGGAATACAGCAGCATTTAGCTGAACTCCTCCTTCCATTGGCCTAAGTCTGTTTTTAATTAGTTCTGGATACTATCTACACTTAAAAGGAGTTGTCCGGCCTAAAATGAAAAGTCTGCAGTGACTCTGTGTGACTGCAGACTTCTGAATTCCCCAGCGCACGCACAGTGCTCTACGAGGATCCGCCGGTTTCTGAGCCAGAACCGGTAGGCCCGTATGTGTCATGCATACTTCTGGCTGGAGCCCATCTAGTGGCCGCGGCCCAGCTCTCCATATACTTGTATTGAGCGAGGCAGCGTCCACTAGACTGTCACACCCACTGGACGGTCATGTCACTAGACAGGGCGTAGCCTCGCTCAATACAAGTATATGGAGCAAGGCTGCACCTACTACACAAGCTCTGTCTGGTACTGTGCACAATGAATACGTACCTGCTGGTCCGGGCTCAGAAACTGGCTAATCCTCGTAGCACACAGTGCATTCACTGGGGGGATTCATAAGTTTTTAGTCACATGGAGTGACTGCAGACTTATCAATTTAGACCGGACAACCCCTTTGAATTTGTAGGCTTTTAGCCCAGGAGAGCTATGTTTGATACACGTTATGTTAGGGTCCCATCAAAGAACGGAATGCTTTGTTGTGGATGATGGGCTCTCATGAACTGACCAATTTATGCACTAAGTACCTTAATGGTTTATAAGTATATTCTATATAACAGTAATGCAGACCAAATTTCATACATTCAATGTTTGCAGACACCTTAGCTCTTGGAAATAGGCGAAAAAAAGGCCCAAAATGGGCATGCGTAAGGATGTACGTGAGCATCTCCAAGATGGCGGATGTGGAGTGGTCCCTGTTCTGTGAGTGCATGTAAGTCTTATTGGTTATACTGATTTAATTTAATGTATTCTTGTGTGAATAGTTCACTAATACACCAGTCTGTTTTTGATAAAACATTGTATCTTACATTAAAAAGAAGAGCAGGAACAGGAGTAAAATTTTGCAGGTGAATCAGACTCAAACTTGCTGGTAGTTGGCCTTCACGTGCTCCAACATAAAAGAGTCTACGAGAATCAAAATACATTGCTACACATCACATTAGTATAAACAGCATAACGTGATAGATATGGTAAAAAGGCTATTTTATAGAGGAAAAGCTTTTAGAAACGAGAGCACATTGTATATTCATATTACAGTGGTTTTGACCACATTATTTTACAATTAGAGTTCATTAAGGACATTCTGGCCACAGATAGCCTTACACATTGCACCTTCTGCCAAGGCATATACCTGGAGCAGCTGAAGTGGTATGTGAACAGAGCCTTCTAATCACAGTAGATCTAACATATGGCATGCATCTAGACGGCTGATGATGCCCCTGATGTAAGAGTGTGGCAAATCCTATCCTAATAAGCCCTCAAGCACATGGCAGCCTACCACGACCGATTTTGTGTTGCTATTTAACACTGTGTCAGGTGCCAAATGTGGAAGATATTTTCCATTAAACACAATCCTTGTATAAGGGAACAGTTCTGTAAATTACCTTATAATCAAACCTGGCACGGTTTTATTTAAAATTGATATCAAATATGACCAAAAAACCTTAATATCAAATTGGGGACATTCCATGGTATAGTACAGTCACATGCAACCATATGGATATGCTATTACAACTGTACACAATGGTGTGTACATAGGCTTTAAGGTGGGTGTGCCTACTTGGGACATTTATGACACTCCATATCAATTGGATATAAGTGCAAAAATGACCGACAGATGTGGGTTACATTGATATGTTATGAATGGCCCAGATGGGAAAACCTAATTAATATTCAGTTAAAGGGAATCTGTCACCCCCAAAATGCAAAATAAGCTACTTAAAAATGGATATAGGGGACTGAACTTCTACAAAAATCATACCAGTAGTGTATATTTCAGTGTTCTAATGTCAATAAATCACTTTGGTGCACCCTTGCCAAGGTCCAAAGTTCAGTGCATTCTTACTCCCTCAAATTTGCATTTCAAACATTTTCCCTGATATTGATTGACAGTTCTTGTTCTGGGCAATCTTGCTGAGTGGGCACTGCCTGAGCTTAAAGAGAACCTGTCAGCACAATTTTGTAATGTAAAGTAAAGTCATGGCTGTAATGTTGCTGTAATACTGATTACATTGATACCTTTGGTGAAGAAATCGGCTTTGTTGTTCTTCTTAAATCACCATTTGGAATTTTCTGCACAGGGGCCGAACTGTTCATTCGGACTTCTCTTGCCTGCCTGTGATTCCCCGGCCCCTCCACCTGCCTCCGGTCTGTGAATGACAGGTCATTGTTTATTCAGTGATCTGTCTCCACTACTTAAAATCTCCTCTTCAAACAGAAGAAGCAGATGTGGGGCCAGGAATCACAGACTGGGAGGAGAAGACCCAGTGCATAGTCCAGCCCCTGTGCACCCAAATCTAATTAGCACAAAATCTGGTGATTTAAGAAGAACAACAAAGCGGATTTTTCATTAAAGGTATCAATGTAATCAGTATTACAGCCCCATTACAGCTATGTCTGTACTTTACATTACAAAATCGTGCTAATTAGTGATGAGCGCACATGCTCGGTTTAAGAGCGGCACTAAAAACACGCTCTGACAAAATGCTAGCGGCAGGGCAGGCCAGGACTTCCAAGGCGTAGAGAGACAGTTCATGCCACGTGTCCAGCTTGGATACCCAATAGTTATAAGGCATGGAGGAGTCACGAAGGACGTTGGTACGGTCAACAAGGTACTCCTACAAAACTTTTCCCTACTTGTCAGAGTACCCCACGCCTCAGAGCCTGGATGCTGGGAGGGTCTGAGAAAACTGTCCCACATCTTTGACAGTGTTCCCCTGCCTCTGCTGCATAGTATTTGTGTCTCCCTCACCTGTACTCCTTGGTTGTCCAACTATCTGTGACCTCTGCCGCCAGCATTGTCAGATGGGAATTTTTTTAATAATTCTTTAACGGAACTGCAACATTTTATTAGACCTCTCCGTCATGGGAAGAAGAGATAGAAAGTTCTCCTTGTAGCGTGGGTCTAGAAGTGTAACCAACCAGTAATTACTATCGCCCAAAATGTGTACAACGCGAGGGTCACGGGAAAGGCAGCGGAACATAAAGTCAGCCATGTGTGCCGGACTGCCAACAGCCAAGACTTCCCTGTCCTGACCAAGAGGACGACTATCCATGCTCTCCTCCTCATCCTGGTTCTCCTCCTTGTTCTCCCTCTCTCAGGCCATACATGCTGAACAGACAGTATGACTGTTGTGTGGGTAGTACCATCTGTAGAGCAGGAAAACAGCTCCTGTTCCTCCTCCTCTTCCTCCTCATTATCACCAAATCTGCATTGGGATGAGATGAGGCTGGGTTGTGTGGCATCACCCTGTATGATTTATTGCTCCATGACATCATGCTCCGCCTGCAATGCCTCCTCTTTAATTGTGAGCAGCAAGCGTTTCAGTAGATAGAGAAGCGGGATGGTGACGCTAATTATGGCGTCATCGCTGCTCACCATTTTGTTGGAGTCCTCAAAGTTTTGGAGGACAGCACAGATGTCAGACATCTATGCCCACTCATCAGCTCTTATGTGCGGAGGCTGACCTGTATACTGATGGGCGTGTTGAAGCTGATACTCAACAACTGCCCTCTGCTGCTCACAAATCCTTCCCAACATATGCAACGTTGAGTTCCAATGCGTGGTGACATCGCACACCCGTTGGTGAGCTGGAAGCTGCAAATGCTGCTGAAGCACGGCGAGGGCAGCGGAAGCTGTAGGTGACTTTTGGAAATGGGCACACACGCGGCGTATTTTCTCAAGCAGATCAGGCAGATCTGGGTAGATTTTGAGAAACCGCTGAACCACTAGGTTGAGCACATGTGATAGACATGGTACATGTGTGAGCTTGCCTAGCTTCAGAGCCGCCACCAGGTTCCGGCCATTGTCACACACGACCATGCCTGGCTCAGCGGTGACAGCCACAGATCTGCCTGCTCTATTACAGCTGTCAACAACTCTGCAGCGGTGTGCGGTTTGTCCCCTAAGCTCATTAGCTTCAGCACAGCCTGTTGCTACTTGGCCAAGGCAGTGCTGAAGTGCTTCCAGCTTCCGGCTGATGTGGTCCTGGCTTCCACTATATTAACCCAGTATGCAGTCAGTGAGATGTACCGTCCCTGCCCACAAGCACTTGTCCATGTGTCCATGGTTAGGTGGACCTTCCCAGTTACTGGGCACAGTTAATGTTCTGGGACATGTGCTTGTGTAAGGCAGGGACAGCACAGCGGGAGAAATAGTGGTGACTGGGGACCGAGTAATGAGGGGCGGCCGCCACCATGAGGTAGCGGAAATATTCTGCCTCCACGAGCCTAAAAGGCAACATTTCAAGTGCAAGCAGTCTAGATATGTGGCAGTTTAGCGCTTTGGACTGTGGGTGGTTGGCTGCATATTTGCGCTTGCGTTCAAAGGACTGGGGTAAGGACAACTGAACGCTGTGCTGGGACAAGGACGTCAATTATTTAGGCATCGCTACATGCTTGAAGCCGGCCCAATGAGAGGCATGAATCTATAAATGGGAAAGTGACCAGCTCTTCGGAGTGTCCAAGTGTGGGATCACTTGTCTCCGGGCACTCGGCATGGTGGGAGGAAGGAAGAACAGGGTGAGGAATATATGGTCTAGACTTACGGCTACTGATACTGGACCGTGTGGAAGACAGGGTGGTGGTGGTGGCAAACTGACTGGAAGCATTATCTGCTATCCAACCAACAACCTTTTCACACTGATCTGGCTTCAAGAGTGGTGTCCGCAGCCCCCTAGAAATTGGGACAGGAAGGTAGCTCAACATGATGTGGATGTTTGTGCCTCCATCAGCAGGCACAGTTTCATCTTGCCCATGGCTGAGACCTCTGTGTGCACCATCAGCATCCCATCGACTTCCCTGTCCTTTGCCACGCGCCTTGCCCATTTTAAATAGAGTGTAATATTTGGCACGCTCAAAAAAATGCCACGATTATTACGGCAGTAATATCAGATCACGTCTGATGACCAAGGTTTTAGGCAGTGGCCTTATAGATGTGGTACTGGTCAGTGACCAATTGTGAATAGGTTGAACAACACACAATTGGCAGACTTTAAGTGGAGTGTAATATTTGGCACGCTCCAAAAAATGTGACGATTATCAACACAGTAATATTGATTCACGTCTGATGACCACGGTTTTATGCAGTGGCGTTATAAATATAAATAATCAGGATTAAAAGCAAAAAAAAAAATTAGCCCTGATATCTATAACAGCAGCAGACAGAATGTGCAATGGACCCTATTCTGCTGTGTACAGTGTCCACAAACTCTGCCTGCCTAACTCCTGCTATCACTAGGATTAATAATATGCAGCCGGATTAGTCCTTAGAAGGACTGTTAGTTCAGATGTGTATATATAGCTGTGGAATACCTAATACCTGATTAATAAACCGCCAATTCTCTCCCTAGCTCAGCAGTACCTCTCCCTACTCTGCCTGTCTGAAGGGTAATAAACAATGACTGTGAAGGGAGAAGCACACAATAGGGTAATACCCTAATAATGGCTGCGGCATTACAGTGAGTGGCAGGCAATACCTTCATGTTTATTTGCTGTTGAAACAGCGCCAAACATGCGGGGCGGGGACTCGAGCTCCTGCCCGAACATCCCAGAAGTACTCGCCGAGCACCGAGCATCTCAAGCAGTGAGATGCTCGGGCGAGTACTGAGCAGTGACGAGCATGCTCGCTCATCAAAAGCAGGAAGGTGGATTGAGTTCAGGCAGTGCTCACTAGGGGGCGAGCAAGCACTGTCAATCAAGATCAGGGAACATGCTCAATATACAAATTAAAGAGTGTAACAAACAGTACATGGAGTCCTTGGCCAAGCCAAAGGTGCATCAAAGTGCCTTAATTTGCATGTGAAAAAGGGAAATAATTCTCTGCCACTAAAACACTAAAATATATACTGCTAATATGGTTTTTATAAGGGCTAAATTCCCTGTATAAATGTTTAAGTAGTTTAATTTATATTTTGTGGGTGACTGAACCCCTTTATATACAAGCGGGGCTAATGCAGTTAGTGGCCTAGATATTCTCTTACCTTGAAGCGGCAATTATGGATGCGTTAAGTCCACCAAAACAAGACATCGCCACTGCTATTGGGATAAGCCATTTAGCATGACCAAGCACTTCATTTCCAAATGTCTGTGAAAACAATAATGTTAGACTTGCAACCACGTGATGATAATTATATTAATAATCACCATTATTTTATGTAATGTTTATGAGGAATTACCACAGCCACTGCGTCACTTGTGAGAACAGCTGAAATATCCAGAACCACATAGTATGCAATATTGGTTAGCAAATATATAATGGTAACTATCGGCGTTGAAATGGCAATAGCAAGAGGAAGGTTCCTGAAGAAAACAAAACATAGAAACAATTTATAAAAAAAACTATGTATTAAATTAAATATGAAGATCCACCGGATACACATATCAATAATATACTAGATCTAGGTCAATTTTAAAGGGAACCTGTCACTATGAAAATATAGTTCATGCTGGCAGCATGTTGTAGAGCAGGAGGAGTGGAGTAGATTGATATATAGTTTGGTGAGAAAGTATTCAGAAGAACCTGTTTTAAAGTTTTAAACTTCCGCTTTTTTTGAGATTTTTGGCCCAGTGGGCGGTCCTATCAGTGACTGACAGCATTCCTGTATAAGAGTGCATACAAAGGTAACTGTCAGTCATTGAAGGGACCGCCCACTGGGCCAAAAATCTCAGAAAAAAACAGAAATTTGAAAGATTAAAACAGGATTTTCTGAATCTTTTCTCACAAAACTATATATCAATCTACTCAGCTCCTCCTGCTCTATAACATGGTGCCGGCAGATTAGACTGCATTTTCATGGTGACAGTGTCCCTTTAAGGTTTTTTAAAATCAAATTTAATGACATTAATCAAATATAATTGGGGTGAATACTAATTAAAGGGTATATAGATTCTAATGGAGCCTCCAAGAAGAGTAAACATAAGAGATGCAAACTTCATGCTGCTATTTTCTCTTAAACATGCATAACTATGATTTCTGAAGAAAGGATATAGGGAAAAAAACAAGAATATTTAATAATTAAAGGGGATTTGTCACAAGATTTCACAATAAAAACTGCATACATAATTAATCAGATCTTGATGAGGCTGGTTGTACCTGCCTTGAAAAATGTCAGAATTACTAAATTCTGCTACTAAACGGATCACATTATGAGTCCATCTGAAGAGTGAGAGTCTCCATCTACCCAGCATGACTGACAGCTGCAGCTTGTACTGAGCAGTGTAAGTTCTTAGCAGCAGCAGGGAGGAGGAACATTGAGGATTTTGTCAATCGAGCTATGTGCGTAGAGACTAAGTTTAAAGAAGACCTATTGGCTCTGAGAAAAGCACAAAAAGAATATGAAATTACATGATTTTTCCATGTAAATTATGCAGCCCACATAAAGGAAGAAGGTACAGCTACTTTTAACCCCTTAGTTGTCTATGACTGATCTATCCATCATAGAGATGGTTGGGTGTTTGATGGGTAATCAATGTGATGGGTAATAAAACACTTATAGGTTGATATACAAACATTGGAATTTTTTTTTTACTTACAGCGTGCCCTTGGATGTTTCTGTCTCCTTGAGTAGACAGAAAGTGAAGACAGAACCATCATCCATTTTTATTAATATGAATGAGGTGACAATTGATAGTTTTGAATGTAGTGCCTATGGCCTGCTATATGACCAATATTCATTATTATTCATAAGATCCACAATTCATTTGTGGTTTATGGGGATCTTCAGGGCACGATCATGCTTTCGCCAGCATGCATAGTAGAGCTGAGCATAGAATAGCTCAGAATCTGCTTATATGCTGCACAGAGTCTCCCCCTACACATTGATATCTCCAAGCTCAGAAACAGGAGGTCTCACAAAGATGTCATAATAGGGAGATAGTGGAGAGCACTTCAGCCAACTCTAGTCCCACTTTGTTAAACGCCCAGTGCTTTAATCACTAAATTAGACTTTTTCTAATACATGAGGGTCATTTTATGTTTTTCTTTTCCTTTATAAAGTTTCCCTAGAGATGACAGATTTTCTTTAAAGTTTTTTAAAAATATATGCAGCCATTCTGACATAGGTTTTCATGAAAGCACACCAGCGTCATCACGTTTTAGAGATCTTTGGGTTTGAACCGAGATTTAGATTTATCACCTACCGAAAGAATCCAGAATCACAAACCTTTCTGGCTTCTTAATTTCTTCTGTGACGAAGTTCAGTGTGTCCCATCCAGAATAAGAAAAAAGAGCAGAATAGAGGGCAAGAGCCATAAATCCCACATTAGAGGTGGATCCTTGAAATGCAGCGTGTAGATTATCAGTTTTACCTGGGAAGAGAGCGATGAGCTTGAGTTCAACTCCTGCAATGATTCTTGGGGCAAAGTTTAAGAATTAGGGCTGCAAAGGTATATTGGTCTTGCTACATGTAGTTGCTACCAAATAGCATAACCAAAAAGATTGATTTGTCTATGACTTGTCATGTAGCATGCATCTCTAGTCACAAGCAGATCACAATTGCATGTGACTGGAGTTGAGTGGGTCAATTGAAATAAGAATATGTCGGCTTTGCTTAAATTTCCCCAGAAATTCGATTTGCAGCAAATAAATTCACGTGGATCTCAATACTGGAAGACGGTGGGGGCAGGGAGGAGAGAGTGATGGGGAATCCAACTCTGTCACGCAAAGTATCAGTCTTCTGCCCAACTGTGCTCCATTGGGATCTTCTGATCGCTGATGACCCAATGGTGTACTGACCACCACTGAAAAAGGTATAATAATCAACAGATTTCCAGCAAAGCTTGTGGTTGTTGTTACATTACACTGACACTCATTAGATATTATCTCACAGTGGTTGCCCTATAGCCCTAGCCTTGCATATTGTATGTTATCATGTTATGTCTTTCAAAAAAGGTGAGATTTAGGACTCCAAATAGGTTTAATTATCAGAGTATGAGTTGATACAGGCATATTTAGATATGGAATGTTTGATTTCAAGGGACCTCTGTTATTAAAATGTCAGTCTTTATTACGAGGGCATTGGTTGGTGCGCCTGATTTACCACCTGCCCTGTACACAGCTGTTTTTCAGTAATGCTTTTGTGAGAGTGTGAAATGTGATAACAGCAGGAGAGCACTAGGACCCTGTGACTTTTGCCTGGCTGAGCTCAGAGGAGGGGCAGTGCAAGAAACTCTGTGTGTTCTAAGAGTGTCTGAGGTGTGAGAGGCCAGACAGGAAGTCTGTGAGAATGGAGCTGCAAGAAGACCCTGTCTTTACACGCTTCCCTGTGGAGTTTGTTTACCCCTTTCTCTGTTTAAGAACAAGTGCTGAGCTGGGGAAAGCTGTGTGGCTCTGTGGAGTTTTGTGGAAGTCTATGCTGAGTGGATTAGAGACTTTGTGCTGAAGGAGTCACGTGTCGCGTGATAAAGGAAGGGACTGAGGAATCCATTTCTGTGACGGAGCACGTGGTTGGTGTACTGGATAAGAGTGAGAGACTTCGGGAGGAAAGAAGATTTCTGGTGCCATTTCTACTGAGAGGATATTGACAAGCCTTTGTAAAGAGATCTTCCCAGACCTTAATCTGAGGCTACAGGACTAAAGTCCCTAGCGTGTGGGCTCGGCATCGGCCGACAAGACAAGGAATTTTTGCTGTTTTTGTGAACTTTGTTTTTGTTTTGGCGCCAAAGTTTTCCGGGACTAGCTGCAGCCACCGTGATTCACAGGCCTGTGATAGACTGCATCTGAGGTTAACGGTACCATAACTTTAAGATCCCCGGGTATTCTGATAATAAGGGTATAAGAGCAATTGATATAGTTTCATGCATTATTATTGTTAATAGTGGTAGGATTGTATTCAGTGTGCCATCTCAGGGGGTCCCCATATACCGCCCTCACTAGTCGGACACTGTGTTTAGGTAAAATTGTTCCAGATCACTAGAAAAATTCACATAAGCTGGAAAACTTGAGATTGGCACATTGACTTCAGCTTTTGCTGATTGCGTGTATTTAGTAGAGACAGTGTCCCAGGCAGAACCTGAGACTGATTCATTCAATACTGAATTTTAGTCTAATCCCTGTTTTAGTAAAGAAAGTGTTGTTTATTTCTGTCTCTGTCTCAGTTTGTGACTCACTGGATCTCTTTCAGACCCCCGGTCATTACACTTTCTTCTTAACTTTACTGTTTTCTGAATTTCTTCCTGCCATTTTAAGATAAAGTTGCTAAGTTTTCAACTAGATTTAGAGAGAATATTAGCAATATAAGGAACCATTGTTTTAGGTGCCTTATTCATTTGTTTAAAGAAGCTGTGGTGAGGCCAGGGACTGGAAATTCATATTCCCAGTTATGAAGGTCTCAGCGGGAATGCTAGTCTGTCTGACTTCAAAGGACCCCAGAAGAAATGGTGTATTCCCCACAGTCAGGTTATGACTTAATTACCATTACGTTACTATGCCGGCTCCAAAAGGCAATTACCAAAAGGATGCCATTGCCCAGGGTGACAAGCCAGGAGAGAAATGAATACAGGTCAGCTAGGCTATATACCTTTGTAGTGCAAACGCCTATTCCTGACAAGAGTATGGGGGAGCTAATTGAATCATGACAGTGAGGAATAGCTAATTGAATTACCTCTGAAGTCAGGGGAAGCTCCTGTGTTAGATCAATTACCATGCGCACCTTACAATGAGAATATTGCTGGGAAATGGATTATGAAATGTCTGATAGAAGGGAAGAGGAGATTACATGTAAATAGCCTATTTTCTGCCCTGCCCAAATTACGTATAAATGTGTCCCTCTGTGAGAGAGGAGGCGTCTTCTGTTGAGGGTCACCTGTTGCTACAGATGTGCAGAAAGACCCAAGGAACCGCCCTAGACCCATGACAGCACCCTTCCTGCCGTGTCCAGAGACCTTTGATGAAAGTGTGGTATATTCACTTTTATTCCTTTTAATTTTACTGTATCGTATTACTGCTTCCTTACTGTGTTTGTCTGACTACTGTATATATATATCTTGTAACCGCCTGTATATATTGTACCTAGCATCGCTCTTTTGAGTAAATAAATATATAAAATTTATAAGCTCGCTTCACATTATCCTAAACCCGGAACTCACGGAAGTTGTGAGGAAGGATCAGGGGCACGTGGCTTCGATCGGTTTGTGACAGAAGCCCTCACATTAAGATTTTTTTTCTAAATAAAACTGTGTATATGTGTATTAATGTAGTTTGTATTTGTTAATATACTCACCTACTGCCACCTTCTCCTGGATCCAGCACCGTTCCGTTCCTTTTCTCAGTGATCTCACTGCTTTTCAGGTTCTCCGGCTCTCTCAATGCTCTAAGCGTGAGCCGGAAGTCTCTTTTACAATACAAGTCTATGGATCCTTGTTCTGATGCTTCTTAGATTTACATTGCAAAAAGCCACTTTCTATTGATGCAGAGCACAGTGCGACCCAGAGAGTCTGAAGAGCAGTGACATCACTCAGAAGAGGAGCAGAACGGCTTTGGTTACCGGAGAAGGTGGCGGTAAGTGAGTATACCCAGGCTTAGTAAAAAAAATAAAACTTCATGCGATGGCTCCTTTAATAGATCTGCTTCCATATACTTCTTATTACATCAAAAGTAAGAGTTGGATTGTAGTTCAGTTCAGATCGGGAATTTTGAGGAATGTTTCTAATAATGATCTTTTGGTTTTAAAAATAAGAGAATGTCTCCCAAACTAGATGTGCTATGCAAGGGGCATTAGTCAGTGATCAAACCATTTTAGAAAACATCATTCAAAACAAATTCATTATAGAAGCATTGGGAATTAATAATTGTACCTTGGCCAATCTTCACAAGGCCTACGGAAATGATCATAACGAGGGCCAAGATCTTGACATAGGTGAAGACATCTTGAACTCTTGTTCCCCATTTTACGTGGACACAGTTAATGAACGTTAAAGTGCCTAAATGTGAAACCAAATGGGTAATAAATGTCAATGAATGGACAAGAAATGAATTATATTTACTCTAAATTACTCTTCTGAACAAATATTCCACATTAATTTCTTATAGCAACAGATAATAGTCATAATGCTATAAATAAATTATAAGTGGAACGCTCCTAATTACTACTAACACAAGATTATTTGCAGGTCATGTTGTGAATAAATCAACATCACTCATACAAGAAGTTCTATATTATAAAGTTGTTATAACTACTCTGTATGTCCATATCAACTTAAGCTTTACTTGGCTTATATATTGATGAAGGGAATTAGAGGTGGTCTGAATGCTTACATTACTAAGAACTGCAGGTAACCGGATGCGGCAAAATTCAAATTCGCCTGTGTGCACTGTTTTTCCTAGGAAATTTAATTGGTAGAGAAGTTATTCTCCACCAATTCAATGTTCCTTTTTCTGCTCTGGAGTCACTCTAGACGTCAGAGCATAATAATCGTAAGATGAAAAAAATAAAAGAAATCCTTATACTCATCTTACTGCTCACCTTTCTGGCCCCTCAGCTCCTCACCTCACCCATCTGGTCCACATTGCATCTTCTGATCCCTGCTGCTTGCACAGAAATTCCTGGGCCTCTCACAATGAGCCGATTCTGATGAGACCCTGAAGGGTTATGCGCAAGCTAGCAAAGGTTATGACATAATGCATACCATGATCTTGCATGCGCATGCGTAGATCCATCCTGTGCCTCATCAGTGTTGGAGGTCCCGGCTCAGTGTGAGAGGATCAGGAATTTCAGCATGAGCGGTGGGGATCAGAAGATATGAGAAGACTGGAGGGTAATGGTGAGGGCGTGTAAAGATGAGTGGTAAGGTGAGTATGGATTTTCTATTTTTTTTACTTTTTGATGGCCATTTACAATTCAAAAAATTGGTGGCCAGCAGCTGCCATTTTGCTAAATGTAGCAAAAAATCCACATTTTGGCAAAAGCAGATTTTTGTGAAATTAGAGAAGAATTCAATTGCACTCTAATTTATTGATTCATTTTCACTTAGAATTCAACTGACAGGTTGCACAATAAATCTGGAAGATTTCAGAAAACAACATTGTAAAATAAAAATCTGACAAACACAAATTCGATATTTTTTTATAGTATTTAAGCTTTTTACACAGAGTTATCAATGGTAACTACATAGAACAAAATGACCCTTGTTCCTGTGCTATTTTGTATTCCTAAAATGATTTTTCAAAGCTAATTTTTTCATTAACACATCCAAGAGCCATAACTGCAGCATTTCCAATTTGGTTTCCAATCACTGTCCCTGGTTCCAGATTTATATTGTGCTTGTATACACTGTACATGTGTCACTGATTGGAGAGTGTAAGATAGGTTAGAAGCACTATCCCAACTGGTAACACCCAGGTGTAAAAATGTATAGGAATAATAAAGGGACAGGACAACACAGAGTTATAAGAAAAGATGCTCCAGAATTGTTATATTATGAAGAATACAAGTATTTGTATACAAGATATACCAAAGGAGAATGCAAATATTATGGAGAATAAGTATGTATGGAGAATACAAATATTTGACATATCAGGAACAATGACTGGTTCCCTTCATTGACCGTGGTTATGGGGTTGGTTTATATGTATTGTTTATTTAGGGGTTTAATCTGGGGTCTTAATTTATTTAGGGATCAGATCTGGGTTCTGAATTATTTTAGAGGTTTGAATAATTATGTGATTTGGACTGATCTTGAGCCTGAAAAATAAAGGGGTCTCATCTGGGTTCTGAATTATAGCACCAGGTCTGTGGTCCGAATTAAAGCAGTTGTCCACTACTTGGGCAACCCCTTCTCAATCACTGTTTCCCCCAAGTAAAATAATAGCAGATATACTCACTTTCGGTGCTGGCGCTGTTCCATGTGATGTCACATGATCCCTGCAGCCAATCAGAGAATCTGCAATTCATTCTCTCCTCCTTCAGATGTAACTGTCATCTGTAGGAGAAGGCAGAGCAGCCGCAGCCTTGGCTTCCTCTGGATGTCAGTTACATTCAAAGGAGGGGAGAATAAAGTAGCCTCTGATTGGCTGCAGGGATCGCCCCGAGAGAGGCAGTGTTGTCACTGCTGGAACGTCGCCGGCACCAGAGATGAGTATAGCTGTTATTATTTTACTTGGGTGAAACACTGATTGAGAAGGGGTTGTCCGAGTAGTCAACAACCCTTTTAATTCAGACCCCAGACTTGGCACTATATTTAATTCAGACCCCAGACGAGACCCCTTTATTATTGAGACTCAAGATCAGACCAGATCACATAATTAATCAGACCTGTAAAATAATTCAGAACTCGGGTTGTCAGAGTAATGGTTAACCCCTTTAATTTGGGGTCTGGATTTTGGTTTAGGGGTCTGATTAATTTAGAAACTTCATTTCTACTTTGACAGCTGTCATAGTTCATTTTGAATCATTGTCGATTTAATATTCTGTGAAACAATTTTTTAGCGCAGTGATTTCTAAGTAACGAACTTACATATGAATTATTTGTAGTTTTTACTTTCTCTTAAAAAATAATTAGTGTTGGTTTTTAAGATAAGAATTTTTTTTCAGTGGCACAATATTAATGGTTTAGAGAATAAGTTTTAAAACATATTTGGAAGCTGGGAGACATTAATTAGGAAAAAAACAAAAAACAGCAATTTAACTATTTTTTATGTTGTTATGTTTTTAATGTTGACTATGCAGTGTAGATGACATATTTTTTTTGTTTAACACTTTTGCAGATAAAAAACATTTTTCATGAAAAAAGTTGTATTGATACAGTCATAGAAGTCATCAGTTTCTGAAGATAAAGCTATTCAACATGATTCATTCACATTTATACTTACATATACAAGCTGCGGCAATCAGTCTGACTGCTGCATAAGGTGGTTCACAAAATGGGAAGATTGGTTGCACAATGTAGTTAGCAAATGTTATAGCAATAATTGCCTGCGATGTGGGTTCTATAATCAGTAGTGAAGACCAGAGTCTGATGAAAGCGACAAATCCTCCAAATACCTCCAGGATATAAGGATAGCTTGCCCCAGACTTTATGATGGATGTTCCAAGTTCTGCATAACACAAAGCCCCAAACATGGAAAAGATCCCTCCTAGAGTCCACACAATCAGGGACAGACCAAACGATTCACTGTACATCAGGACTCCCTTTGGAGACACAAAAATCCCAGATCCAATCATGTTTCCAACTATTAAGGAGATTCCATTGAACAGAGTGATTTCTTGCTTCATCTTCATCTTACTGTCCATATTTCCCACAGTTTTATTACTTGAATCTACTTCAATCCTTTCTTTATTTTCACCGCTGTTATTACAGCAAAATAAAGTCCAGGGAGGCGCCATGGTCGATGTTCTTCATAGCTTTACCTGGAATAGGAAAAATAGAATATTATCATCATTTAGTTCTTTCTGTAAACAGATTGTGTCTATTAGTGCGACCTGAGCAACCTGATCCACAAAACCAGGGAGAACTTCTGATAGTCATGTTCCTAATTCTAAGAGCAGATGTGACCATTTCTTGGAATCAGCTTAGATGGAAAATAATGTAATGCAAAACAGGCAAAAGGATTTACCAAAAATAAAATCAACTTTTTGCAAAGTTCATGGATGTTCTTGCCCCCTCCAAATCATATTTTTCAGATATTTGTTCAAAGTTTCTTATATTCAAAAGCCTCTAGATATATTTTTATCTGGGGTGTACACAGGTTATGAAGGAAGCTACATTAGGAAAACATGCCCATTCATTCCTTATTTGATATATAGGATTTATGCTGGTGAACACTACAAGCTCTGGGCCCCACATCCTAACAGCGGGGGCCTTCTTCTTTCTTATGGCTACTGTTAGTGGAAAGAGGTGGGCAAACATGGTTGTCTCTCCATTCCCAAATGTGGCGAATTACGAGGCCACATTCTCAAAATTGTTACAGGGGTCCCAGAGGCAGTACCTGCCTCTGTCAGACATTCATGGCTAGTACTGTGGAAATGTCATAAATCTACAAGATAGGAAAGCAGGGTGGCTCAGTGGGTAGCATTGTAGCCTTGCAGTACTGGTGCATAAATTCCACCAAGGGCAACATCTATAAGAAGTTTGTATGTTCTCCCCATGTTTGTGTGGGTTTCCTCCTATTGATTTGAATAGGGGGTGGATGTGCAGTACCCAGCCTCGGCCACTAGACAGTAGATGCAGCTGTGCAGCTCCGTAACTGGTCAATTCCGGCCACTGACAACACCAAATACAGCTGATCAGTGGGGGTGCCGGGTGTCGCACCCCCCTATCAGACATTGATGACCTATCCAAAGGATAGGTCATCAATGTTGAAGTGGTAGACAACCTCTTTAATCGTAAGTTGCACCAAATTCATTACGACTCACACACCTCTTCATAAATTGTCTTTAGACTTTTTATGGAATCAGAATTCTACTCCAAATATGAGCTGGAGTAGATTTATGCCATAATTTGCAACTGCTTGATGCTAATCATAGTGACTCTGGTGGGCTGTTGATTCCATATTTCATCTCGTTAAGCTGTGCTGACTTTTAGTAAAAAAAAGTATATAAAGGCAAAATTCTGAAAAGCTGCTTGCAACTATTCAATGTGCAATAATTTGCGACTTTTATACGCTAATATTCTGGAGCAAAAGGCATAAAGAATTCCTGTCTATAAGTTGCTTAAATTGAAGCAGTGGTCCTGTGATCTGCGCAGCTAGGGAACTGTGGTGTCTAGTTAGTGGCCAGATGACCCAAGATCTTCATGGAGACAGGTGTGATGCAAAAGAAGTCTGGTTCAGGACAGTTTTACATGAAAATGCACTGTTTTGGATTGAAAGTTCGTCTTGTTCCATATACAGTAACTCAGAAGATCAGGAGTCCATGAGCTAATTTGCTGTCAAAATGTGGTGACCCATTATAACAAAAATATATATACAGTACAGACCAAAAGTTTGAACACACCTTCTCATTTAAAGATTTTTCTGTATTTTCATGACTTTGAAAATTGTACATTCACACTGAAGGCATCAAAACTATGAATTAACACATGTGGAATTATATACTTAACAAAAAAGTGTGAAACAACGGAAAATATGTCTTATATTCTAGGTTTTTCAAAGTAGCCACCTTTTGCTTTGATGACTGCTTTGCACACTCTTGGCATTCTCTTGATGAGCTTCAAGAGGTAGTCACCGGAAATGGTTTTCACTTCACAGGTGTGCCCTGTCAGGTTTAATAAGTGGGATTTCTTGCCTTATAAATGGGGTTGGGACCATCAGTTGTGTTGTGCAGAAGTCTGGTGGATACACAGCTGATAGTCCTACTGAATAGACTGTTAGAATTTGCATTATGGCAAGAAAAAAGCAGCTAAGTAAAGAAAAACGAGTGGCCATCATTACTTTAAGAAATGAAGGTCAGTCAGTGCAAAAAATTGGGAAAACTTTGAAAGTGTCCCCAAGTGCAGTTGCAAAAACCATCAAGCGCTACAAAGAAACTGGCTCACATGCCCCAGGAAAGGAAGACCAAGAGTCACCTCTGCTTCTGAGGATAAGTTTATCCGAGTCACCAGCCTCAGAAATCGCAGGTTAACAGCAGCTCAGATTAGAGACCAGGTCAATGCCACACAGAGTTCTAGCAGCAGACACATCTCTTCAACAACTGTTAAGAGGAGACTTTGTGCAGCAGGCCTTCATGATAAAATAGCTGCTAGGAAACCACTGCTAAGGACAGGCAACAAGCAGAAGAGACTTGTTTGGGCTAAAGAACACAAGAAATGGACATTAGACCTGTGGAAATCTGTGCTTTGGTCTGATGAGTCCAAATTTGAGATCTTTGGTTCCAACCACTGTGTCTTTGTGCGACGCAGAAAAGGTGAACGGATGGACTCTACATGCCTGGTTCCCACCGTGAAGCATGGAGGAGGAGGTGTGATGGTGTGGGGGTGCTTTGCTGGTGACACTGTTGGGGATTTATTCAAAATTGAAGGCATACTGAACCAGCATGGCTACCACAGCATCTTGCAGCGGCATGCTATTCCATCGGGTTTGCGTTTAGTTGGACCATCATTTATTTTTCAACAGGACAATGACCCCAAACACACCTCCAGGCTGTGTAAGGGCTATTTGACCAAGAAGGAGAGTGATAGGGTGCTGTGGCGCCCCTGAGGGTTCAGTCGCCACAGAGGTATTGCACCTCACCAAGAGGTGTGGCATCTCCTTCTTTCAGGTAAGGATGGAGTACTGCCCTGGGACCCCAACACCTGCACTCAACACTACACTACTCCAGGCCAGCTGGAAGGGCATTATGCACTTCTTCTGCTGCCCTGTCCTTGGCTGGAGTGGGGGGAACCAAAGTGAGGGGGAACCAGTAGTGGGTGTGGGTGGAGGACGTAGAACAGGGGAGCACTTAGAGAATATATATATATAAAGGGAAGCCATCTTGGGTAGGTGTGAATTCAAAAAGAAAGAAGAGGAGAGGAGTGGTCTGAGGAGCAGAGTCTCTTCAGGATCTCTGCTCCATATTGGGACCTAGTAACAGAGGCCCAGGAGTGAGAGGGGAGTCAGGGAGGAAGGCTCTGGTAACAGAAGGGATCCCAGGGGGTACGGTGAGTGCAGGACGGCACCAGTATGCCCGAATCTGCCAAGCGTCAGAGGGATCAGGCAGCAGGAAGGGAACCGGTCCCTGGACCAGCCGTGTTACTCCAGGTCTCGGGTGGAAAACCGGAAGCTTCTGCACTTCCATGGTGCAGTTGCCACAACCTCACTCAAGTCGCGGTGAGGGGCACCAAGTAGGTCCAGGAACTCCAGGTTGCCCAGAGGGATCTCAGAGTACCCTATCGGGACTTTGTGTGGGGGAGCGCAGGGCAGGAGGAAGAAGACCCAGCGCAGGAAGTCGGTCAAGGAAGGAACATAAAGAAAGGGGGTCCCGTTAAGTGCTTCTGATATACTTGAGGGAGTGCTGGACCCTTGCCTGGCAAACGCAGCGCGACGCGGGAGGCTGACACCTGGACAGTGTACCCGAGGAGCCTAAAAGAACTGTGAGTAAACTCGGTCGACTGTACTCTACTGTCTCCGTCAGTTATTTCTACCACGCTACCACGCCTGCACTACAACGTCCAGCATTACCATCTGCATCCCTTCCATGAACTCTGCCCTGGGGGCCTGCTCCGCCTGTGGGGAGCAGAAACATCCCAGCTGCCATCCCATCACCCCCGGAGGTCTGCAACAGCGCCGGTACTCATTACCAGGAACCACAGGTGGCACCACGAGACAAAACTGTTAACAATCCCCTTTTTAAAGAGTGACCCCAGGGTACGGGCCCGGGAGCCGACTGCCGTGACATCCCATAGAAGGTCAAAGCCTGGGTACCGAGTTTCCCCCCATATCCCCCTGGGCGAGTCAGTGCTACGCCAGATGACCTGGCCTCCACAGTCACCAGACCTGAACCCAATCGAGATGGTTTGGGGTGAGCTGGACCGCAGAGTGAAGGCAGCATCTCTGGGAACTCCTTCAAGATTGTTGGAAGACCATTTCCTGTAACTACCTCTTGAAGCTCATCAAGAGAATGCCAAGAGTGTGCAAAGCAGTCATCAAAGCAAAAGGTGGCTACTTTGAAGAACCTAGAATATAAGACATATTTTCAGTTGTTTCACACTTTTTTGTTAAGTATATAATTCCACATGTGTTAATTCATAGTTTTGATGCCTTCAGTGTGAATGTACAATTTTCATAGTCATGAAAACACAGAAAAATCTTTAGATGAGAAGGTGTGTCCAAACTTTTGGTCTGTACTGTATATATTTTAACCCCTTTACGACATAGGGCGTATTAGTACGTATCTGTGCCCTGGGCCTTATGGACCAGATACGTATTAATATGCCCTATCTTTAATGCGGCACCGCGACAAAAGTCGCGGTGATAGCATTAAAATTACAGGGCCATCTTACCTTAGGGTAGATGGCGCCGGCATCTCGGGGGGTGTCGCCGCCCCTTCACACCCACGATCGCTGTGATTGGCTGTTCAACTCTGAACTCTTCTGTTACACTTCAAGACCTTTCTCCTACCTGCTCCAGTCGCTGCTGCTGTTTCGGCATCCTGCTGCGGTCTCCAGGGTCCTGGATCTCCTGCTCCAGCATCCTGCTGTTGTCTCCAGGTTGCTGGGTCTCCAGCTTCGGCGTCCTGCTGCTGTCTCCAGGGTCCTGGGTCTCCAGCTCCTTATCCTGCTGCTGTGGATCCTGCTCCAGAGCCTCTTCCAGAACCTGCTGCTGATCCTGCTGAAAGAAGAACAGAGAAGACTTTGGTAAGTGCATCTCTGTTCTCCCCTCATCCACCCCTCTCCCCCCCTCCTCCCCTCCCCCTCCCTTTACCCCCAATCCTCCTCCTCCCCAGTTTTGTTTTTTTTTTCGTGCGTCCTGCAGCGGCCGAGCGCTGAGCTAAGTCACTGATCAACGTCCGTGCTCGCTGCTTTTCAGGACTTTTTCTTGTCCCTGTCAATTCTCCCCCCCACACCTTTGCACCACATCCGCGCACACACCCAGCAGCTGCAGAGAGTTGATTGGTGACATAGTTCACCGATCCGCACTCGTGCTCGCTGTTTGCACCACCTAAGGTAGTTCCTTTTTTTCTCTTTTTTTTTTCAGAAAAAAAAAGTTCACACCAAGCACACTGACACACACACACTCTAAATAAAGTACTGACACACACGCACCACATACACGAGAAAAAAAAAATGTCCGGCTCATCCCAAACTCGCTATTCAGCGGAGGAGGCATACGCTATTGTTGCCTCCGACACTGAGACTGACAGCGAGGGCGAGGATCCCACATTTCTTTACTTTTCCGATGCCTCATCGTCCTCCTCTTCCTCCTCTTCTTCCTCCTCTTCCTCCTCAGGTGCTGCTGGACCTCCCCGCAGTCGTCGCAGGAGAGAAGATGTTCCAGCGCCCCCCACTACTGACCCCATATGGACCTTGCCCCCCGAAAATTTTGAGCCACTGATTCCTGATTTCGTGGCGGAATCAGGAATCAAGTTTGACACCACCGGCCTCACAGAAATAGACTTTTTCAAAGTCTTTTTCTCTGAGGATTTTATAAACCTCATGGTGGGCCAAACTAATTTGTATGCTCATCAATTTTTGGAACAAAATCCCTCTTCATCATTTTCTAACTGGTCTCCTGTAGACGCAGAAGAAATGATGAAGTTTTGGGGCCTGGTCCTTCATATGGGGATCCTGAAAAAAACAGAGATTCGGCAATACTGGAGTGTTGATGTTTTGTATAACACTCCAGTGTTCCGAATGGTCATGACCCAGACACGTTTTGAGGCCATCCGCAAGTTCTTGCATTACCAAGATAATGCAAGGTGTCCTGCACGCGATGACCCGAACTTTTATCGTCTTTTCAAAGTTCGGCCGGTCATCGAGCACTTCAACAACAAGTTTGGTGAAGTGTACGTGCCCCAAAGGGACATCTGCGTGGATGAGTCCTTAATTTCTTCTAAGGGGCGGCTTGGATTCCGGCAGTACCTGCCCAGTAAAAGGTCCAGGTATGGGATCAAGCTGTATAAACTTTGTGAGAGAACCTCAGGGTACACTCACAAGTTTAGAATTTATGAAGGGAAGGACTCCCGGATTGAACCCCCTGAATGCCCCCCTGTTCTGGGAGTGAGTGGGAAAATTGTGTGGGACTTGGTGCGCCCACTGCTGGATAAAGGTTATCACCTGTACGTGGATAGCTTTTATACAAGTATCCCGCTCTTCAAGTCCCTCTCTGCGCGACATACCGCAGCTTGCGGTACTGTCCGCAAAAATCAGAAAGGCCTCCCAAAGACACTAATTGGGCAGCTGCTCAGAAGGGGTGAGAGCAGAGCCCAATATAGCGATCACCTGTTGGTGGTCAAGTACAAGGACAAGAGGGATGTCCTTCTCTTGACCACCATACATGGTGATGGCAGCACCCTCAGCACTGTAAGAGGTTCCACTACACAGGTCGCCAAACCAGACTGTGTAGTGGGGTACAACAAGTGCATGGGGGGAGTTGATCTCTCCGATCAAGACCTCCAGCAGTACAGTGCTTTGAGAAAGGCCAAGGTATGATATAAGAAGCTGGCCGTGCACATTGTTCAAATGGCAATGCACAACGCTTTCCTTCTGTCAAAATGTGCAGGCCAGACTTCTGCGTCGTATCTTCACTTTCAGGAGACAGTTATCAAGGCAGTGGTGGTGGAGCGGGCCCCACTACTTCTGGAACTGAAGGACCTCGAATTGTACCGGGCCAGCATTTCCCGGGGCAGATCCCTCACAGCGGAAAAAAAGGTAAGTCACAAAAAAAGTGCTGAGTGTGTTACCGAAGGGGAATATGCAAGGACACCATTTACCAATGTGACACCTGCCCCGACAAACCTGGCCTCTGCATGAAAGACTGCTTCAAAAGGTACCATACTTCCATGGACTATTGAATTAATTTCTGACGTATGACAACCGGACGAACACTACACAGCTGACGTAGTGTTCGTCAGGTTGTCATACTTCAGTTGTGTAGTGTTGGTCAGGTTGTCCTACACAACTGGCGTATAAAACTACATTATAAAATTGACAAATCAGGTATCTGTTCCAAAAAGGGGGCACTTGCTGGGCATTTCCACTGTTTAGGCACATCAGGGGCTCTGACAACGTGACATGACGCCCGCAGACCATTCCATCAAAGTCCGCATTCCAAAGAGTCACTCCTTCCCTTCCGAGCCCTGACATGCACCCAAACAGTAGTTTTCTCCAACACATGCGGTATCAGCGTACTCAGGAGAAATTGCACAACAACTTTTGGGGTCCAATTTCTCCTAGTACCCTCGTAAAAATAAAAATATTGCGGCTAAAAGAGCGTTTTTGTGGGAAAAAAAATATTTTTTTTTCACGGCTCTACGTCATAAAACTTTGCAAAACACTTGGGGTTTCAAAGTGCTCACCACACATCTAGATAAGTTTCCTGAGGGGTCTAGTTTCCAAAATGAGGTCACTTGTGGGAGAGCTCCAATGTTTAGGCACACAGGGGCTCTCCAAACGCGACATGGCGTCCGCCAACAAATTGGAACCATGTCGCGTTTGGAGAGCCCCTGTGTGCCTAAACATTGGAGCTCCCCCACAAGTGACCCCATTTTGGAAACTAGACCCCCCAAGGCACCTATCTAGATGCATAGTGAGCACTTGGAACCCCCAGGTGCTTCACAAATTAATCCGTAAAAATAAAAAAGTGTTTTTTTTTCCACTTTTTCATTTTTACGAATCAATTTGTGAAGCACCTGGGGGTTCTAAGTGCTCACTATGCATCTAGATAGGTGCCTTGGGGGGTCTAGTTTCCAAAATGGGGTCACTTGTGGGGGAGCTCCAATGTTTAGGCACACAGCGGCTCTCCAAACGCAACATGGTGTCCGCTAACAATTTGAGCCGATTTTCCATTCAATTTGTTAGCGGACACCATGTCGCATTTGGAGAGCCCCTGTGTGCCTAAATATTGGAGCTCCCCCACAAGTGACCCCATTTTGGAAACTAGACCCCCCAAGGCACCTATCTAGATGCATAATGAGCACTTGGAACCCCCAGGTGCTTCACAAATTGATTTGTAAAAATGAAAAAGTGGAAAAAAAAAACACTTTTTTATATTTACGGATTAATTTGTGAAGCACCTGGGGGTTCCAAGTGCTCACTATGCATCTAGATAGGTGCCTTGGGGGGTCTAGTTTCCAAAATGGGGTCACTTGTGGGGGAGCTCCAATGTTTAGGCACACAGAGGCTCTCCAAACGCAACATGGTGTCCGCTAACAATTTGAGCCGATTTTCCATTCAATTTGTTAGCAGACACCATGTCGCGTTTGGAGAGCCCCTATGTGCCTAAACATTGGAGCTCCCCCACAAGTTACTCCATTTTGGAAACTAGACCCCCAAAGGCACCTATCTAGATGCATAGTGAGCACTTGGAACCCCCAGGTGCTTCACAAATTAATCCGTAAAAATAAAAAAGTGTTTTTTTTCCCACTTTTTCATTTTTACGAATCAATTTGTGAAGCACCTGGGGGTTCCAAGTGCTCACTATGCATCTAGATAGGTGCCTTGGGGGTATAGTTTACAAAATGGGGTCACTTGTGGGGGAGCTCCAATGTTTAGGCACACAGGGACTCTCCAAACGCGACATGGTGTCCGCTAACAAATTGAATGGAAAATCGGCTCAAATTGTTAGCGGACACCATGTTGCGTTTGGAGAGCCCCTGTGCGCCTAAACATTGGAGCTCCCCCACCAGTGACCCCATTTTGGAAACTAGACCCCCCAAGGCACCTATCTAGATGCATAGTGAGCACTTGGAACCCCCAGGTGCTTCACAAATTAATCCGAAAATATAAAAAAGTGTTTTTTTTCCACTTTTTCATTTTTACGAATCAATTTGTGAAGCACCTGGGGGTTCCAAGTGCTCCCTATGCATCTAGATAGGTGCCTTGGGGGGTCTAGTTTCCAAAATTGGGTCACTTGTGGGGGAGCTCCAATGTTTAGGCACACAGGAACTCTCCAAACGCAACATGGTGTCCGCTAACAATTTGAGCCGATTTTCCATTCAATTTGTTAGCAGACACCATGTTGCGTTTGGAGAGCCCCTGTGTGCCTAAACAATGGAGCTCCCCCACAAGTGACCCCATTTTGGAAACTAGACCCCCCAAGGCACCTATCTAGATGCATAGTGAGCACTTGGAACCCCCAGGTGCTTCATAAATTGATTCGTAAAAATGAAAAAGTTGAAAAAATAGAACTTTTTCATTTTTACTGATTAATTTGTGAAGCACTTGGGGGTTCAAAATGCTCACCACCCATCTATATAAGTTCCCTGGGGGGTCTAGTTTCCAAAATGGGGTCACTTGTGGGGGGTTTCCACTGTTTAGACACATCAGGGGCGTCCGCTAATTATTCAAGCAAATTTTACAATCAAAAAGTGAAATGGCGCTCCTTCCCTTCCGAGCCCTGCCGTGAGCCCAAACAGTGTTTTTTCCCCACATATGGGGTATCTGCGTGCCCAGGGGAAATTGCACAACAAATTTTGAGGTCCATTTTTTCTTGTTACCCCTGCGAAAATAAAAAAAATTGGGTCAAAAGTAACATTTTTGTGAGAAAAGTTAAATGTTCATTTTTTTCTTCCACATTCCAAAAATTCCTGTGAAGCATCTGAAGGGTTAATAAAGTTCGTGAATGTGGTTTTGAGTACCTTGAGGGGTGCAGTTTTTAGAATGGTGTCACATTTGGGTATTTTCTGTCATAAAGACCTCTCAAAGTGACTTCAAATGTGATGTGGTCCCTAAAATAATGGTTTTGTAAATTTTGTTGGAAAAATGAGAAATCGCTGGTCAATAGTGTTGAGCGAACATGCTCGACTCTGCTCGGTACTCGCCCGAGCATCACGCTACTCGGGATGTTCGGCGAGCACCGAGCATTTCCGGGTTACTCGGGCGGGAGCTCGGGTCTCCGCCCTGCATGTTTGGCGCTCTTTACAGAGCCAATGAACATGCAGGGATTGCCAGCCAGTCACTGTAATGCCGCAGCCATGTTGTTTGTGGGCATTACAGTGATTGGCTGGCCGCACAGCGCCACCTCGAGTATTTAAAACCGGGCGCTGCCATCTTGGACACAGTCGCTCCGGATCAGACAGTGTAGGGACAGCGCTGCTGATTTAGGGAGAGATATATCCTGCAAAATAGTTAGTGTAGGGTCTGTAAAGGCTGCCAGATCAAACAAACAGTCCTTCTCAGGACTAATATCCATCCCAGGTATATCAGGCAGGCAGGCAGGCAGGCTGTATAGGAGACGCAGTGGTTATACCAGCAAACGCTGCATTACAGTCCTGTGTGCTGCTCCTGTTGCTGAAATTGCTGGACTTAGCTCCAGGTCCCGGGGGCCAGGAAAAATCCTTTTTTTTTTATCTAAATCCTCTTTTTTTTTTCCTCCTTCACAATGTACAAATACCCATCTTATTAACCTTTTGGTTCCCCCCCCCCCCCAAAAAAAAAGTGTGCCTCTGATTTTTCAGACACAAATATATCTGTTGAAAATAGTCTGGTGTAGGCCAGAGAGACAGAAGTGTGCTTTTGCTGTTCCACGGTAAAAAATCTCTATTATCCTGCTTTTTGCATTTTTTGCTGTAAAAAGAAAAAAATAGTGTCTCCCTGATTTTTCAGACACAAATATATCTGTTGAAAATAGTCTGGTGTAGGCCCGAGAAATACAAGTGTGGTTTTGCAGTTCCACGGTACAAACCTCTGTATTATCCACTTTTGGGCCATTTGTATCTAAAAAAAACAGTTTGAGTGTGTCGCTCACTGTTCAGCCGCAAATATATATATATTTTAAAAAGCCTGGTATACACCAGTAAATTATTACTGTGGTTTTGATGTTCCACGGTAAAACATCTCTATTATCCTGTTTTTGGCATTTTTTGCTGTATAAAAATAATAATAGTGTCTCCCTGATTTTTCAGACACAAATATATCTGTTGAAAATAGTCTGGTGTAGGCCAGAGAGACAGAAGTGTGCTTTTGCTGTTCCACGGTAAAAAATCTCTATTATCCTGCTTTTTGCATTTTTTGCTGTAAAAAAAAAAAAAAAATAGTGTCTCCCTGATTTTTCAGACACAAATATATCTGTTGAAAATAGTCTGGTGTAGGCCCGAGAAATACAAGTGTGGTTTTGCAGTTCCATGGTACAAACCTCTGTATTATCCACTTTTGGGCCATTTGTATCTAAAAAAAACAGTTTGAGTGTGTCGCTCACTGTTCAGCCGCAAATATATATATATTTTAAAAAGCCTGGTATACACCAGTAAATTATTACTGTGGTTTTGATGTTCCATGGTAAAACATCTCTATTATCCTGTTTTTGGCATTTTTTGCTGTATAAAAATAATAATAGTGTCTCCCTGATTTTTCAGACACAAATATATCTGTTGAAAATAGTCTGGTGTAGGCCAGAGAGACAGAAGTGTGCTTTTGCTGTTCCATGGTAAAAAATCTCTATTATCCTGCTTTTTGCATTTTTTGCTGAAAAAAAAAAAAAAAATAGTGTCTCCCTGATTTTTCAGACACAAATATATCTGTTGAAAATAGTCTGGTGTAGGCCAGAGAGACAGAAGTGTGCTTTTGCTGTTCCACGGTAAAAAATCTCTGTTATCCTGCTTTTTGCATTTTTTGCTGTAAAAAAAAAAAAATAGTGTTTCCCTGATTTTTCAGACACAAATATATCTGTTGAAAATAGTCTGCTGTAGGCCAGAGAGACAGAAGTGTGCTTTTGCTGTTCCACGGTAAAAAATCTCTATTATCCTGCTTTTTGCATTTTTTGCTGTAAAAAAAAAAAAAAAATAGTGTCTCCCTGATTTTTCAGACACAAATATATCTGTTGAAAATAGTCTGGTGTAGGCCAGAGAGACAGAAGTGTGCTTTTGCTGTTCCACGGTAAAAAATCTCTATTATCCTGCTTTTTGCATTTTTTGCTGTAAAAAAAAAAAAAAATAGTGTCTCCCTGAATTTTCAGACACAAATATATCTGTTGAAAATAGTCTGGTGTAGGCCCGAGAAATACAAGTGTGGTTTTGCAGTTCCACGGTACAAACCTCTGTATTATCCACTTTTGGGCCATTTGTATCTAAAAAAAACAGTTTGAGTGTGTCGCTCACTGTTCAGCCGCAAATATATATATATTTTAAAAAGCCTGGTATACACCAGTAAATTATAACTGTGGTTTTGCTGTTCCACGGTAAAAAATCTCTATTATTCAGGTTTTGGTAGTTTTTTGCGTAAAGAAAAACAGTAGTGTCTCCTGACTGTTGTGACATAAAAATATATCTGTTGAAAATAGTCTTGTGTAGGCCCGACATCCCAGTGTGGTTTCGCAGTTCCACGGGTCAAATCGCTGTACTATCCAGTTTTGGGCCTTTGGTATCTAAAAAAAAAGCAGTTTGAGTGTGTCGCTCACTGTTCAGCCGCAAATATCTCTATTTAAAAAAGTGTGGTATACCCCAGTAAACAATAACTGTGGTTTTCCTCTTCCACGGTTCTAATCTACTCTTTATTACCCTTTTTCCATTGATAGTGCAAGTGTAAGCTATTTTACTTCATTTACAATGGGCAAGGCGCGTGGCAAGGGACGTGGAAGTGGACGTTCTGGTGATGGTTCGTGCAGAGGACGGGGCCGTGGCCAAGGTGAAAATGTGCCACAACCAACAGCCACATCTTCTCGCTCCCACTTCTTGACCGAATTACTAGGGAAGCACAGAACAACACCAGTATTGAGAACTGATCAGTGTGAACAGGTTATTAATTGGATAGCAGACAATACTTCCAGTTACCTGGGCACCACCACCTCCGGTCTGTCTTCCACACAGTCAACTCTTAGTAGCCGTGAGTCTCGACCGCATACTCCTCCTCACCCTGATGCTCCTTCCTCCCACCATGCCGAGTGTCGTCAGACAGCAAGTGATCCCACACTTGGACACTCTGAAGAGCTGTTCACTGGTCCATTTCCATATTTGGGCCCCTCGCCTGATACGTTTGAAGTGGTGGAAGAGGAGATCCCATGTTGCGATGCCCAAATATTTGAACAGCCACGGCCACAGGAAGTCGACGTTGGCAATCTGTCACAAGAGGTGGACGATGACGAGACACAATTGCCAGGAAGTGAGGAGGAGGATCGTGGTGCACAAGTGGAAGAGGAGGAGGTGGTGGATGATCTAGTAACTGACCCAACGTGGAAGGAGGACATGCAGAGTGAGGCCAGCAGCACACAGGGGGAGGGAGGCAGAGTACCCCAACAGGCAGGAAGAAGCAGTGTGGTGGCCGCAGACAGAAGGCAGGCAACCGTTCCCCGTAACACCAACACGAGGGACGTTGCCAGTACAAGCGGTAGGTCTTCCAGAGTCTGGATTTTTTTTAAAGACTCTGCTGATAACCCCAAAAAGGCCATATGTTCCACCTGCCATGCCAGCATCAGCAGGGTTGACAAAACTACCAGCCTGACCACCACCAGCATGATCAGGCACATGGCAGCAAAGCACCTGACTTTGTGGGGCGAAACCCAGGGTCCACGACCAGTGTCAGCGGGTGTCACCACTGCTTCTTCCACTGTTGTGCGTGCAATAGAACCCCCTGTTGTGTGTGCAAGGCAATCCCCTGTCCATACTGCATGTAAAGATGCCCCCTCCTCTCAGTCTTCACTTGTTATGGCAGTTTCTCAAGAAACAGCATCAACGTCCACGTCCACGTCCCACCGCAGCGTTCAATTGTCCATATCCCAGACCTTTGAACGAAAGCGGAAATTCGCAGCTAACGCCCCACAGGCCACAGTCCTAAATTCGCACATTTCACGACTGCTTGCATTGGAAATGCTGCCTTTTAGGCTGGTGGAGACGGAATCCTTCCGCAATCTTATGCGGTGGCCGTCCCTCGGTACTCGGTCCCCAGCCGACACTATTTTGCCCGGTGTGCCATCCCCGCACTACACAAGCACGTGTCCCAAAGCATCTGCCGTGCCCTCAACAACGCAGTTACTGGGAGAGTCCACCTGACAACGGACACGTGGACAAGTGCTTGTGGCCAGGGACGGTACATCTCTCTGACGGCACACTGGGTAAACATAGTGGAAGCCGGGACCTAGTCGGACCTTGGGACGGAACACATCCTCCCCACACCGAGGATTGCGGGCCCTATGTCAGTCAGAGTTGCCCCCACAGTGTACAGCTCCTGCGCATCCTCCTCCTCCTCCTCATGTTCAGCCTCCATCTCAGATATCACCACATCAGTTACAAGCTGGAAGCATTGCAGTACTGCCTCCGCCAAGCGGCAACAGGCTGTGCTGAAACTCATAAGCTTAGGTGATAAACCTCACACTGCTTGTGAGTTGTGGACAGCTGTGAAAGAGCAGGCAGATCTGTGGCTGAGACCGCTGAACCTACATCCCGGCATGGTCGTGTATGACAATGGACGTAACCTGGTGGCGGCTCTGAGGCGAGGTGAGATCACACACGTACCATGCCTGGCTCATGTGCTTAACCTCGTGGTTCAGCGGTTTCTTAAATCGTACCCCGAGTTGCCAGATCTGCTCGTGAAAATTTAAGGTGCCCCAGCGAGGTAGTCGTGGGCGAGCTGTAGCCCCCTCTCGCTATGGCACCCTACAGACAATACGTGTCCTCCCTCTGAAGTGTTGCTGTGTATGTAGTGCTCTTCACTTACTTCAAGCCATCCGATCGCGGCTTTCTCCAGGAATTTTTCTTCTGGGACCAGGGCAGCAATAATTTCAGAGGACACGAGGTTCTTAACCAGAACTTGGACTTTACTTGGGGAAGAGGAATATGTACAATATTTACAGGCAGATATAATGGATAAGGCCCGACAGGTTATCTTCTCTCTCACAGGTGCTGGCAACATCTTCAGCCCCGGTTCCCTCTTTAAACAGTGGCCTGGATCAAATGTCTCCCCCACGTCTTGGCCTGGAGTCCTATTTAACTTCCTCTGCTTCCCACAGACTAGAAGTGCCCCGGGTCCTCAATACTTCTCTGTTGAGTTTCTCCGGCCAGCTAACAGGACTCTTGCTCTTGCGTAAGGGAACTTTCACACTGAGATCCCACTGTCTGAGGGTAGGGAGCTCCCGTCTACCCTAGCAGCCACATATATATTCAGGCTGCCTGTAATCAACAACGTCCTATCTCTTAATGGCCTCTGGACACTAAACAGAGGCTTTTTGCTAATGTGCCCACCCTCTGTGAGCTGTCATCACAGAACTTTAACCCATCACTGTCTATAACTCTGCTGGCAGACTCAACCTGACATCTGCACCCAGAACAGTGGCATCTTGTGGCTGTTTTCAGGTACTACAGCCCAGAAGGAATTATACCAGGAACAAGCTCTATATCCCTCAAGGCTTGATCAGGGCACTAAGTTCCCCCTCTACTCTACTGACTGGACCACTGAAGCTAACCCCTTAGCTTGGCCTACCAACAGTTCAGTGAGGTCTAACGATGGGAACACTTTCTTTAACTAATTTAGTGCCCAAGGAAGGCTACGTCCTTCCCCACTATTACAAAAGTACGCTGCCTGTCAGCTCATTTTCGCAAGTCGGCTACAGCTTCCGCCGCCCTTGCTGTGTTGCAGCAGCGTTTGCAGCTTCCGGCACACCGACTGGTGTGTGATGTCCCCACACGTTGGAACTCTACCCTCCACATGTTGCAAAGGATTTGTGAGCAGAAGAGAGCAGTTGTGGAGTACCAGCTGCAACAAGGCAGTCGATATTCAGGTCAGACTCCACACATAAGACCTCAGGAGTGGACCTGGATGTCTGACATATGTACCATCCTGACAAACTTTGAGGAGGCCACCAAGATGGTGAGTGGCAATGACGCCATCATTAGTGTCAGCATTCCACTTGTCTGTCTTTTGCAACGCTCTCTGCAGAGAATTAAAGAGGAGGCATTGCAGCCAGAGTATGATGAGATGGATCAAGAAGCCGTAGCGGGCGATTACACACAGCCCAGCCTCATCTCATCCCAACGTGCATTGGGGGACAATGAGGGAGAGGAGGAGGAGGAGGAAGAACAGGAGCTGCTATCATGCGTTGTAGACGGTAGTACCTGTACAAGTGTCATACCGTCGGTTCAGCGTGGGTGGCCTGAGGACAGGGGGGAGGAGGAAGAGGAGGAGGAGGAGGAGAGCATGGTCAGTCGTCATCTTGGTGAGGACACGGAAATCTTGCCCGTTACCAGTCTGGCACGCATGGCTGACTTTATGCTACGCTGCCTTAACCGTGACCCTCGCGTTGTCAAAATGTTGGGTGACAGTCATTACTGGTTGGTGACACTTGTAGACCCCCGCTACAAGGAGAACTTTCACTCTCTTATTCCTGAGGTGGAGAGGTCTACAAAAATGGGGCAATACCAGAAGGCCCTTGCTGCAGAACTCTTAAAAAAATTCCCATCTGAATACGCTAGCGGCAGAGGTCACAGTTCGTTGCCCAACCAAGGCGTACAGGCGAGAGAGATGCAACTCCAATTCAGCAGAGGCAGGGGAACACTGTCAACGTTCTGGGACAGTTTTCTGACACCCGCCCAGCTTACAGGCCCTGAGGCGCGGGGTACTCTCACAAGGAGTGGAAAGTTTCAAAAGATGGTGAGGGAGTACCTTGCCGATCGTACCAGCGTCCTCCGTGATTCCTCTGTGCCTTTTAATTATTGGGTATACAAGCTGGACACTTGGAATGAACTCGCTCTGTACGCCTTGGAGGTCCTGGCCTGCCCTGCCGCTAGCGTGTTATCGGATCGTGTTTTTAGTGCCGATGGGGGAATTATAACTGATAAGCGCACTCGCCTGTCAACTGACAATGCTGACAAGCTAACTCTTATCAAAATGAACAAGGGCTGGATTGGGCCAGACTTCTCATCACCACCAAATGACAGCAGAGTAACATAAAGTCAAATCCACTGTGTTATTTCGGGAGGTGTATTCACATGCACCGCTTCACACCCACACATGGGTATACGCTTCCTCGTTTTGGCTGTTTAATCTTCTTCTCCTTATCCTCAGCCTCCACCACCACTATACCACCAGGGTGCCAGCATTGCAAGTTCCTCCATCCTAATTTTTGGCAGCTTTTGCTGGGAAAGCATAAGCAAATACCATGGGACACCCACTCCCCAATAATGGGACTTATGTTTGTAATATGCTGTACTGCATGGCTCTTGTAAGGGGCATTGCAAGTTGCTCCATCCTAATTTTTGGCAGCTTTTGCTGGGAAAGCATAAGCAAATACTATGGGAGACCCACTCCCCAATAATGGGACTTATGTTTGTAATATGCTGTACTGCATGGCTCTTGTAAGGGGCACTGCAAGTTGCTCCGTCCTAATTTTTGGCAGCTTTTGCTGGGAAAGCATAAGCAAATACTATGGGAGACCCACTCCCCAATAATGGGACTTATGTTTGTAATATGCTGTACTGCATGGCTCTTGTAAGGGGCATTGCAAGTTGCTCCGTCCTAATTTTTGTCAGCTTTTGCTTGCAAGGCATAAGCAAATACTATGGGACACCCACTCCCCAATAATGGGACTTATGTTTGTAATATGCTGTACTGCATGTAACGCGCCACCTGGGCCGTGTGTACACGTGTGTGGGATACCCAGTGCCGGGTCTCTGGGGTCTGTAGTCTCCGTGGCGGTGACCCGGTCCCGTGGCTCAGGCTGGTCAAACCAGTGGCAATCTTTCTTAGGTTTTGAGGTTAATTGTCCGACTGCGCCACCCGTGGATTGCGGTCAGGGAGTACCACCGCTGCGAGGCAGACCGCTGAGGCTGGTGTTGTGTGCGCAGCATAAAATGGGATAACTCCCCTCGGAAGGAGTATAGCCTCAGGGCAGTGAGTGTGTATGATGGGGGTGATGGTGCACGAGCGCAGCAGGAATGACTCAGAGTCTTTGCAGTGCAGTTCAGGGTCTTTACTGATGATTATAAGGTAGACCCTCCCGGGAGTACTGGCTAGCATAAGAGGCCTGGTCAGTCTGTGAGCAAGCAGGAGTTCCCCTGGCCAGGTGGAGTTGTAGGCCTCCCCGTCTGTCTGCACTCTTCCTGGCTACCTTGCTGTAAGCGGGTAGAAGTAGCCCATGTCCCTGAGTGTACCGTGTAGTGCTCACCCGTATGGCTGGTGACTTGGGGCCTTCTGTTAGCCTCCGCTCCACGACGGCGGTGCTGGTCCCTTGCTTGTGACTGAGCCTCCGGGCTTCTATGGCCAGAGGACCTGAAATCCCCTGCTGACTGGTTTCTGCTGCTGGATATATAAGTCCTCACAGCTTCGGACTCCTGTGTCCGGTTCCTATTGTCTTCTGCCAGGGCGAGCTCTGCTCAGCTTCCAGCCCCTGGTCTTTAGCTCCTAGCTCCTACAGAGCTCCTTGCTGTTACTTTCCCTTGCTCTCACTCTGACTCTGACTGTTCTCTGACTCACTCAACCCCGCCCCAGATCCAGTTTATAAGGGCAGAATTCTCCCCTCCCAGGATTGGGGCAGGAGGATGTTGCATGTTTAAGGGATCCTGACCAGGAAACCTCCCACTTGCTCTCCGACGTAATATCTCTATTACTGTGGTGACCAGACCCCTGGGGTGCCACACATGGCTCTTGTAAGGGGCATTGCAGTTCCTCATAATTTTTGGAAAGCCTTCCATTCACTGCTTAGGCCAACAGTGCACGGGAGACCCAGTTGCTATAAATGGAAAAAAAGGTTTAGTTAACGCCCTCTGACCTCCATGTCATTTCCAAGGGGCATTGGAGTGGCTCGAAATTTTTGGTAGGCATTGCACTCACTGTATGCCCTATAACTGTGTAGCCGAACCGCTCCTTTTGCTACAGAAACATATCCTACAAGACATATGTGGTTGACTGGCCTGATATTGATATGAATGGTCCCTGTTCCTCCTGCTCTTTCTCCTTTGCCACTACCTCATCCATCATTTATCACCTGAAGCTTTGTTTTAACGGGAGTCATAGAACTTGGATAGTAGCAGGAAAACATCCAGCAATCCTCGGAGGAGGTAGGATATGCGCCAAAACGCTGACCACCTCAGGCCTAGCCGCTACTACATACATGCGCTTGCATTACAACAAAACAAAGCAGATGCTAACTTCTATCATCCTCATCATGCTCCTCACCTTGGCACTCTCAACTCCCCTGATGGAGAAGCCAGGGCCCACCGGAGGAGTCTGATAGTCCGGTGGGCTCGGCCAATGCTGCCCTAAAGCAGGCCAGGCTAAGAAAAGTGTGGGAAAGGTTACCGGGACAAATAGGGGTGGCTGGGGACCGAGTATGGACACCCGGCCACCCCCTGGAGGCTGGGGAGCAAGCGGGGACACCCGGCCACCAGGAGGCTGGGGACTGAGTATGGATACCAGGCCACCGACACAGCCATGGCGTGGAGGCCAGATTCCGCCTCCACATGCCTAAAAGGCCCAATTTAAAGTGCAAGCAAGCAAGCAGTATGGTATTGCAGCCTGGGGGTGGTTGGGTGGCAGGCTGCATACTTGAGCTTGTATTGCAAGGAATGGGGGAGGTACAATTGAACACTGCCCTGGGACTAGAACTTGCATGGGGATAGTTGCAAGTCTGCATCTTCTGATGCGGTAAGGATCACTTATGATGGGCACACTTTTAGACAGTGACCTGGGAGTCAGAGATGCTTCCAGGGGTCTTCCCCATGCTGTTCCCTTGTCTTTTCAGCACTTTATGCATGTGTCACACAGCACATGGCCAGATAAGGTTGTAAAATGTTAAAATGACATTTCACGGTGAATGCATTTGTCATAGTTGAAAGCAATACAAAAGTGCAAAAACGCATAAAAAATGCTACTTGTGAACATAGCCGAAGGTGTGGAGGAGTATTTTTGTTTTTGATCATTTATTTTAACTTATACACAAGTCTTTTCCCTGGAAAGGATGTTCCTTAACTAGTGTTGAGCATTCCGATACTGAAATATCGGGTATCGGCCGATATTCGCGGTATCGGAATTCCGATACTTAATTCCGATACTTTTACAATATCGAATACCGGAATCGGAAGTTCCCATAATGCCTGCGCTCTGCAGTGTCTCTGAAGTATGACAAGCTGGATGGCAGCGCTCAGCTGAGATCCAGCATGTCATCAGAATGCCATCCCAGCATGGGAGAATTCTCCTGATCGTTTAAAAGCCGGCGGGCGGTAAAAAGACGCCGGCTTTTAAACAATCACAGAGCCCCATACTGCTTCCCCGCAGCCTCCCACCCCGATCCTCCGCTCCCCTCGCCACCTCCCATCCCGATCGTAAGTTAGGACCGGGCGGGGAGCGCAGCACCAAGGAGCGGGGAGCGAAGGACCCGGGTGGGGAAGCCGGCAGTGAAAAGACTTCATCGCCGGCTTTCCCGTTCTGTGCTGCGCTTTCCCGCCGGTTATTTCAAATGAACAGCTGAGGTATCAGGTGATGCCGATCAGCTTTTCATTTGAAGTAGCCGCGGTGCCCTCAGAGGGTTCACGTGAGTTCATGCTTGACTGCATTGCATGAACTCACATGAACTTTCCCACGGCCGCACAGGTCAGCCTCACCTCCCAGACGATCAGCCCGTCATGATTGGTGTGTGTGGGTGTCTGTGCGTGTGTCTGCGAGTGTGTGAGGGGTGTCTGTGCGTGTGTCTGCGAGTGTGTGCGGGGTGTCTGTGCGATGTCTGCGGGTGTGTGCGATGTCTGCGGGTGTGTGCGGTGTCTGTGCGATGTGTGCGGGTGTGTGCGGGTGTGCGCGGTGTCTGTGCGATGTCTGCGGTGTCTGTGCGATGTCTGCGAGTGTGTGCGGTGTCTGTGCGATGTCTGCGAGTGTGTGCGGTGTCTGTGCGATGTCTGCGAGTGTGTGCGGTGTCTGGGCGATGTCTGCGGGTGTGTGCGTGCAGGCAGACATAGGCCGATGTGACACTACTACTCCCATCGGCCTATGTCTGTCCCCCGTCCACTCGTGCCAGCAGGATCAGCTCGATGGGAGCAGTAGTTCCCATCAGCCTGATCCTGCTATTTAAATTGTCCTACTGTGTCCCCAATAAATTTTAAATACATGTCATTGGTGGCTAGTGGTTGCCTACAATAAATTAGTTCATACATTACCTGTCCCCGCCGATCGCCACCTAAAATAAAGTAAAAAATAAAAAACTACACCTATACTCACCTAGACACCTAATTCCCCGAAGCCATCGATCTCCTGTAATAAAATATAAAATAATAAACCACAACCTTATCCTTACCCCTCCGTAGTAGTCCACGAGTGTCCCACGATGATCTCCAGTTTAGAGCAGCCACATAGAATGTGACCGCTCTGAACCGCTGCCGCCGCTAGAATGATGGGTCCGTAAAGCAGCCCCGTCATTGCATAAGCGGGTTCGCCGGAGTTCAGGCAGCGCTGCTCCGGTTAGCTCCTTTACGGCCCTGCTGTATCGTGAGAAATTCCCACGGTACAGCAGTGCCGTAAAGGAGGTCTCCGGAGCTGCGCTGCCTGAATGCACTCCGGTGACCTCAGTCAGTGGCTCCCGCTGCCGGGAGCGGACGTGTTCCCGGCAGTGTGAGCTTACAGCAGCCATGCACAGCTGTCACCATCTCCAGATGTGACAGCTGTGCATGGGAGATCAGCGCAGGAACGTGGACAGGTAACAATTTTTTTTTAGTAAACTAAGAATTAAATAAAATTGTGTGTTTTATTTCAAATAAATTATTTTTTTCTGGGTGTAGTGTGTTTTTTCTTTTTAAAACTTTGTAGGTTAGTAATGGGGGTGTCTTATAGACGCCCATCATTACTAACCTGGGCTTCATGGCAGCTGGAGCTGACATGAACCCCAACCCTATTACCCCCTGCCACCGCACCAGGGCAGCGTGGAAGAGCGAGGCTAAGTGCCAGAGTTGGCGCATCCTATGGATGCGCCATTTCTGGGGCGGCTGACGGCTGGTGTTTCTAGCCTGGGAGGGGGCCAATATTCATGGCACCCTTCCTGGGCTATTAATATCAGCCCCCAGATGTGCCTAGCCTTTGCTAGCTATTAAATAGGGGGTACCCCACGTCATTTTTTTGGGGGGGTCCCCCATTTTAATAGCTAGTAAAGGCTAGGTATTCAGCTGGGGGCTGATATTAGTAGTCTGGGAAGCTCCGTGGGTATTACCCACTTCCCAGGCTTCAAACATCTGCCCCAGCCGTCTGCTTAACTTCCGCTAGAGCCTAAAATTATGGGGGATCCCACGCCAATTTTTTTTTAAATAAATCCTTTATTTTAACACTAAATGACATTTGAGGAGTTAATAAAGATGCAGTCCCTAAATTATTATTTATTTTTTAATTAATTTTTCCCAAAAATTTTGACGTGGGCTTTGCCATATTTTTGTATGCCAGCCAGATACAGCATCCAGCTTCTATGAACGCGCCATTTTCCGGGGTGGCTGTGGACTGCAATTTGCACCGGGGGGGGGACAGAAAGCTTGGGCCTCCCTGCGCTGCAGATTCCATCCCCCAGCTGCCTAGTTGTACCTGGCTGGACAAACAAATAGGGAGAAGCCCCACGTATTTTTTTTTTAAATTATTTAATGAAATTCATGAAATAATAAAGAAAAAAAGGGCTTCCCTATATTGTTGTGTCCGGCCAGGTACAAATAGGCAGCTGGTGGTTGGGCGCAGCCTGTTCCTGCCTGCTGTACCTGGCTGGACATAAATATAGTGCGAAGCCCCACGTCAATTTTTTTTTAATTATTTCAGGAAATTCATGAAATAATTAAAAAAAATTGATGTGGGGCTTCGCCCTATATTTGTGTCCAGCCAGGTACAGCAGGCAGGAACGGGCTGCGCCCAACCACCAGCTGCCTATTTGTACCTGGCCGGACACAACAATATAGGGAAGCCCTTTTTTTAAAAAATTATTTCATGAAATAATTAAAAAAAAATTGACGTGGGGCTTCGCACTATATTTGTGTCCAGCGCAGGGGATGGACAGCCCATTTGTCGTCGATGCAACCAGCCCGGACACATTTCCAGGTACTGTAATTTAAACGGGTCCAACCTCGGGCAGAGGGCCAACCCCCAGGTATAAGATCACCAGGCCCTTACAATTGGCGTAATAAGTACGTTGGGGGGCGCCCGGTTTTACCCGTGGTGCTGGACGGTATCCCCATGAGCGCCTTGCTGGATACTGGGTCACAAGTAACCACTATCCCTTATGTACTTTTTAAGCAGTATTGGACTGATGCTGATATCGCACGGTATCCAGACAGTAACTTGAGCATCATCGCCAGTAATAGCTGGAGGAGGTAGAACTCCCCGCGTTTCACCGGTATGGAGCCGCTCAACACTCTCACCGCGTGAAGGAGGAGGATCTAACAACTGTGATGATCAATCCCCTACCTCACCACAGCTGGGCCGAGACCCAAGATAGTGACCCTGCAGTCCGCCTGGTGAAAGATCTGCTGACCCGGGAAGACGCCCGCTTAGATCCAGATGCCCCAGAGGAAGCCAAGCAGCTATGGAAGGAGAAGAGCAAGCTGTTCCTCTACGAAGGCAAGTTGTGCAGAAGGATTGTCAACCACCGGACGCACGAGCTGACCTGGCAAGTCGTGGTCCCAAGGCGGGATGCAGCTATGGTCCTGGGGGCTTACCATGACAGAGCGGGGCACTTCGGTTGGAAGAAACTGGAGTTCCTGCTAAGAGGAAGGTTCTTTTGGGTCGGCATGAGAGGAGCTGTAGAAAAATGGTGCAGAGACTGTGGCCCTTGTCACCTGAGGAGGAAGGACCGCACCAGCCAGAAGACACCCTTGAGGCCCATCGTCACCACGCAGCCTCTTGAGCTGGTAGCTCTGGACCACGTCAAATTGGCTCCCAGCCGGTCAGGATACATCTATGCCCTGACAATCGTGGACCACTATTCCCGTTTTCTAGTGGTGGTCCCGGTAAAAGACTTGACAGCCCAAACAGCGGCCAGAGCCTTCCAGCAATACTTCTGCCGTCCACACGGGTATCCGGAACAGGTCCTGACAGACCAGGGTCCAGCGTTCGAGGCTGAAATCTTCCAGGAGTTCTGCAACCTCTATGGCTGTAAGAAGATTCGTACAACGCCTTACCACCCCCAAACCAACGGGATGTGTGAGAAGATGAACAATATAGTTATCGATCTCCTGAAGACGTTGCCCCTGGAGGAACGCAGCCTATGGCCAGAAAAACTGCCGGACCTGATAGACCTATACAACAATATCCCGGTGAATGCTACAAACTGCACCCCGGCTTACCTGATGCGAGCTAGACCAGGTAGGCTGCCCGTAGACCTGGAGATGGGAGTCCTAATACCTGAGGACACCTCCCCGGATGCGGACTGGGATACGGAAAGGCAACTGCAGTACAAGAAGGTACAGGAGAGTGTGGAGAGGAGCTTGGCCCAGGTGAGAGAAAGGCAAGAAAGACTCTTCAACCAACACGCCCCTGCTGGTCCCCTAGAACCTGGTGAGCAGGTCCTGAAGCGGAAGAGAAGGCTTCATAAGTTGGACGACCAGTGGGAAAGGGAACCCTACACCGTACTGCAGTCTGACCACGACAACCCAAAGGTGTGCGTAATCACCAAGGACGGAGGAGAAACCACTAGTGTCATCTCCAGAGACCACCTCAAAAGATGCCCCGAGCAACTCCGTAGTGCAGAAGAGGATCAGAGTGACCTTGAACCCGCAGAGGACAAGGAAGAAATGATCAGCACCGTTCTCGGAGAGTTCCCTCAGTCCTGGACTCGCATAAACGATGCCATAGTGGTACCCGTCCTGCATTTCCTGCAACCGGCACAGCAGCAACCAACACCAGAGCCGGAAGGTGAAGAGGAGCAAGCGGTTCCAGAGGCAGAAGAGCCTGTACCAGCAACCCAGGAGAGTCAACCCTCTGCTGACAGTGAGCCTGCCATGCCTGCGGTAAGCCAAAGGACCCGCAGACAGCTGCCTGCCCTACCTGTACACCCAGCTGGTAGCTGTACCCCTAACGCTAGTGGGGAAAGCCAGGTTGGTCCACCACCAGACAGTGGGCTACGTAGGTCAACCAGGAGCACAAAGGGACAGATACCCGCTCGCTGGAGAATATAGAGTGTACTAAGATTGTAAATGACCCTGTTGCCAAATGTTGAATTGTTTGCAAAGTTACATGCATGTTTGGTAATTCTATGTTTTAGTTTCTTGCAGCTACCATAAGGACTCACAGGTTATGGACTTTTTATAACCGGGACCTGGTATGGACTGCGTTCGGAGCCTAACCCAGGAATGAACTAAGACTGTAAAGGACTTGGGGTAGGACAGACCCCCACCTGGTTAAGGCTCCCCGTTGTATTGGTAATATGGACACCCGGTCACAGGCCACACTGTGACCTTAAGAACTCAATTTGTGCGTCGTCTGTCTATTAATGTTTTATTGTTATGCATATTGTCTTTGTTTACTGTTTAGTCCCGGAGTACTAAATTTCACTAGGGGGGAATGTGTCACCCTGGCCTGGATGCCACAAAATGTATTAAAGCTGTGTCTGAGAGCAAGGGGGAGGTTCTCTGGTCAGGGGAACATTAGCATGCAATGCCTCCTGTCTCAGGCCAGTAGGGGGAGCTGGCTGCCCCTATAAAAGCTGGTGCTGGGGGCAGGGTTAGAGAGAACTGGATGGCCTGTCTCAGCACTGAGACGTGCCCCAGAGTGGAGCAGGGACAGAAAGTTGATTGCACCTAAGAGGAAGTGTGGCAGGAGGAGAGCCACAAGCCAGAGACAAGAGGCGAAGAGAGCCTGTCTTGGCAGATTACAGACTTAATTTACCAGACTTTGGTGTCTGAGGCTGGAAGGATTCCACATCCCCCAGCAGAGAACCAGTCCGCAAGGGACTGTATATTCCTTGGCCTAAGAAGCCTGGAGGCCCTGCCACAACCGAAGGGACCAGTAAAGCCGTACAAGGCTGGGCGCAGAAAGGAACCCACGTCGCAGGCCATACAGGCGAGAATACACGGAAAGCTCGGAAACGTGGGCTGTTACCCTATAACGAGGAGATAGCCAGAAGGAGCGCAGGAAGCACGGTAGGCCTACACCCTCACCCTGACCAGGGCCAATTTCCCCGTTGCTCTCAGACATCCATGTCCCCTCCTAGCTGGGACTGTTTATGGGTCAGTTTACCTGTTTCAGTAAAGACCCTGGACCGCAACCTATTGTCTGTGTGCTCCTTCGCGCCTCCAGCACTACCGGTACTGGGACTCTCACCACCATCACTCCCACCATCCACAACACTGCCCTGGGGCCGCACTCTTCCCGTGGGGAGTCACACCATCCCAGCTGCATATATCATCAGCCCCAGTGGTCTGCCCTGCAGCGGCGGTTCCTAATGACCGCAAATCCACGGGTGGCGTAGTCGGACATAAACCACCCTGAGCCACGGAACCGGGTTGACACTACTACTCCCATCGTTCCCTATTGCCCGGAGCCGAGTGCCCCACGGCTCAGGGGGCGAGTCAGCTTCCCACGCCAATTTTTTTTAAAATAAATCCTTTATTTTAACACTAAATGACAAGTACAGTAATCAACACTATCACTGTACTTCTTATATATGTGACTGACATGTTTCTATCTATCTAATCTATGTGTGATGCTCTATTCTTTCTGTTGTAAATTGTCGGGTACCGTTGTATGCCGCTGATGAATTGCCGGCTTTTCGCGTAATACATTCTACATTATTCTTAGTTGTTTTACTTCATGTAGAATTAACCTACAAGGAAAGAAAGGGTTTATTTTCATTCCGATATTTGTGTCCCATTGACTTGCATTGGTTTCCGGTATCGGAATCGGCGATATCCGATACTTTTTGGGTATCGGTCCGATCCAATCCGATACGATATTTCCTGATATCGGAAGGTATCGCTCAACACTATCCTTAACATATTTCACAGGAAAAAAGTTTCACTTTCGCTTTTGAACGTTTTATTGTGAGCCTGTAAAAGTGGCTTAATACCTCTGACCACGTTGTTGACAGCAGTGACCTGGGGGTCAGAAATGCTTCCTGGGGCAATCCCCATGCTGTCCCCATGTCATTTGAGCACTGTCACTATCGTTTTGGGCACTTGCTAGGCTTTCTACAGACTGTCGGGGGTGCCACCGCAAAAATGCTCGAGTCTCCCATAGACTAACATTGGGCTCGTTGCTTGGGTCGAGCACCCGAGTATCACGGCGAGCTCGGCCCGAGCTTCGAGCACCCGAGCATTTTAGTACTCGCTCAACACTACTGGTCAACTTTTAACCCTTATAGCTCCCTAACAAAAAAAATTTTGGTTCCAAAATTGTGCTGATGTAAAATAAACATGTGGGAAATGTTATTTATTAACTATTTTGTGTGACATATCTCTCTGATTTAAGGGCATAAAAATTCAAATTTTGAAAATTGCAAAATTTTCTAAATTTTCGCCAAATTTCCAATTTTTTCACAAATAAACGCAAGTGATATCGAAGAAATTTTACCACTATCATGAAGTACAATATGTCACGAACAAACACTCTCAGAATCGGGGGATCCGTTGAAGCGTTCCAGAGTAATTACCTCATAAAGTGACAGTGGTCAGAATTGTAAAAATTGGCCCGGTCATTAATGTGCAAACCACCCTCGGGGGTAAAGGGGTTAAAATGAATCAGTAAACTATTACACTCTGCTGACACAATTGCCAGTATTGATGGGGCGTTTAGGCAGTCAAATAAGTGTGCGGACGATTCTCATGCCTAAAGTATGTATTTTGTAACCAGGCAGATTCCAAACATTTTTCCAGAGCAGATTAAAATAAAAATTAAACAAATGTGATCGGTTGCATTCATTTATATCCATTAGACCCAACATGAACGTTCCAGCTGTTTTACTGGTAGATGTAAACTTCTATACACCCACACACATCCCTTTTCCTGACCGTGATAACCAAAGTTTACTTATAATAACTATCATCAGAAATTTAATACCGGGACACATACAGTTTGTGAGATTTACAAATCTGGTGTGTTGAAATTATATCTTCATTAACCCATTATTGTTGTTTATTAGTTTGATGTGTGTAATTGTAAGTTCAGGCTTGTTTCCTACTAAACAATTTTACTATGCTGCTTAAAAATAAAGATGTTAGGAAATTACAAATATTGCGTTACTAATATAGTATGATTTACACCTTGGGTATTATATTTTACATGATTAACAACATACTTAACTGCTTCCAGACCATCCAAAGAGTTGAAATGTCCGGGCAGTCCATGTATTACTCGGCAATGATGTTCTAAAGTGACGCACCCCCTGGGCCATGTTGTTAGGGATACCCGGAGCCGGATCAGATGGGGGTTGTAGTCTCCGAGTGGCTGTGACCCGGTCCGTGCCCAGGGTGTCAAACTCAGTGTGCGGCAGTCCTTACAGATGTTCTAGTGTCGACTACGCCACCCGTTGATTTGCGGTCAAAAGGCCGCCGCTGCAGGATGGTCCGCTGAGGCTGGTGGTGTGTGTGCAGCTGTGGTAGTATAACCCCCAACGGGAGGGGTATAGCCTCAGGGGGTCAGACGTGGAGGATGGTGGTTGTGAAGGTGCAGCAAGGAGACTCAGAGGCATAAAATGCAGTTCCAGGGTTTTACTTACTGGTGTTGCTCGGGTCACTGTGTACAGCAGTGACCACCCAAGCCGTGCTGCGTCCACCAGGTCCTGGACTCGGTCAACTCCCGGGCAATTCTTGAGTATGGTCCTGAGCTCCTTTCTGACTCTCCCTTCTTCTAGCCGTTCCCACCAGGGATCCACTTTTGGCCGGCTCCCTCGGGTCTCTTGGTGGTCAAGCCTCCTCTGGGCTCCCTGACCCTATGCTTGGTATGCCTTTCTAGTGGATTTGGTGAGGGTCGTGGCAGATCCTGCCCACGACCTCCGGTTCCTGGCTAAGGTGTGCTGTAGCCTCCGCCAGCTTGGGATCCGGTACCCTTTTGCCGACCCTTCACCCTTTTGTCCTTATTCTGGGATCTTGGGGTCCCCTCTCGTCCTGCGCCTCTGGGTCCCTCTTCCTTCTCCTCTGCTCTGCGTCTCAGGCTCTCAGACAGACTGTCTGACTGACTCACAGGCTGATTGACTACTGACTGACCCTGATCTAAGATGGTGCCCACCTTATATACTCCCTCTATGTGTGAGCTCAGGTGACCAGCACCCAATGAGCTCCTAGCTTTACCCAGGCTGCTCCCCCTATCTGCCCCTACACTACTGGGATGTTCCACCCCCCTCCCACTCCAGCCAGGGACAGACGCTGTCGTACCTGCACATATATCTGGTGGGAGTACCGTTGTTCTGTCCCCCGGAAATGGGATGTATGTAGTGCATGCAGCCTACTAGCTCAGTTCCATACTCCATCCTTACCCGGGAGTGGAATACCACACCTCTGGGTTGAGGTGCAATACCCCTGTAGCAGCCGAATCCTCAGGGTGCTACATTCCCCCCTGGTAAATCACAGCACGTCCTCGGGCTGTAAAAGAATAAACATCCAAAAACATACAATTTTTTTTTTCCAAACATCAACATATAGAACATTATATATATCATAAAACTTTTCATATTAAACTTTCTTGTTCCTCCGGCCACGGTGCAAATTGTGACCGGGTAAGTGCCACAGTCTCTTCTGGAAGAAAAAACAGTTTCCTATAAAACCGGTAGGGGGCGCCTTAGAAAGCGCAACTATGTACAAGGGGAATATGGCCGCTCTCAGTCCTCGGCCAATGGGGAAGAGGAATGGCTGTTCACAGTCCTCAGCCTGTTGGGGGATAGGGACACATGGGTACAGTTCACTGGTCCCAACGGGGACTATATTTTAAACTATTAACTGTTCTTGTACCCTGATGGGTAACTATTTTACAGTTTCACGATACCGTACTCTAATGACGGCGTCCTCCTGTTCCTTCTCGCGGACAAACTTCAGACCCGTCCGGGTCCTCTTGCTCCTCCTCACACCGCAGCTCCTCCTCCATCAGGCGATGTACATGGAGGGCGTAGGGTCCTTTGGCACACTTGTGCCGGGTGAACGTGACCTCGTCCCCTACGTACAGGTCACGACCTCTGTGTCCCTCCGGCAGATGGCTTTCTACGTCTCTGCAGGTTACAAAGACGTCGCCGGGGGTATGATGGTCTCTTATGAAGCCCCACCCATGCTGCAGGTTGAATTTAATCACAGTCCCGATGGTACGGGGACCATGAGCTGCACGGGGGTTCCTCCGGGTCCGGCTCTTCTGTTCAGCGCTCTGTATTTGCAGCCGCTGCTCACGGACCCGCCTCTCTCTCCTTTCCCTGTCAAAGACCTCCAGCTGCTGCCGGCAGCACTCTGCACGCTGGGCTGCGGCCGCCCGTGTTTCTTGGGTGAACCCCATGAGGTCTCCTCCTGTGGGGTCCCACTCAAACTGCGCCTCCTCCAATGAGAGCGGGGTCATCTTGACAGGCGCCGGAGGCGGTATCAGGGGCTCATCCAGGGGTCTTTCTTTCCGGAGTCGGGGATGGTGGTACTCCGGTGGCCACACAAAGGGCTGCCCATCCGGGCAAGTGTGCTGGGCAAACAAGTCTTCACCCAGGTGTGGCGCTGTGGATGTTGAGGGCGCGGAGGTGGTAGCGGCGCCCAGGTTTACCAGGCCTTGCGACCAGGCTTGGGGCACCCTGAAGGTGAAGGGCACCGTGAAGACGGCGGCACCCGGGTGTTCCTGGCCTTGCGACCAGGCCGGTGGCTCGGCAGAGGTAGAGGGCGCTGTTGGTACTGCGGCGCCCGGGGGCACTCGGCCTTGCGACCAGGCCGGTGGCGTCTCCTGCTTGGCCGCGCTCTGGATCGAGGCGCGTGACGTAGCAGGGGGCGTGGCCGCGGCTCCGGCCGCTTGAGGCCTAGCTTGGAGCGATGACGCAGCGGTTACGGGAACGGTGAGTGGGGCTTCGGGCTCTGCGACGGGGAGCTGGGGCAGGTTTACGGCTTCTGGGCACGGGATGCGGTCGTCCCCATTACCTGCCTTCATCTCTTCGGCTCCCTCCGCGGCGTCGTCTCCGGCCGTCGTCCCTCCTTCGCCGTCCTCAGAGGTGGATTTGCTCCTCGCTGCGGGTGGCATGCTTCGCTGGCGGGCTCCAGCCTGCTGAGCCATCTCTCTGCTCCACTCCGCCAGTGTTTCCTGCTGCACCCGGGCCATCCTCCGTGCGAGGCCCTCCAGCGCGGTCTGTGCACGCTCCCGATCTCCGGGGAGCTGCGCCAGGATCTCCAGCAGGCCTTCTGGAGTGGCGACCTGCAACAGGCTCCTGACCACAGGGTCGGTGCTGCCTGACTCTCCCTCCATCTCCGGGTGTGTTCTCTCTGGACTCTCCTCCAGACTCTTCCAAGCTGCTCCCATCTTCTTTCTTTTGTTCTGCCTACGCCCATCCTGAGGGCGGTCCTGGGGCAACTTTGTGATTGCCAGCTTCAGGGGCAGTTCTCTCACGCTGATGGACATATCAATCATCACAGTCTCTGCTGGTTGGGGCGGTTTCCACTTTTGGCGCCATTTTCTGTCCTGGCCCACGATGGGAGGTGTCCTCTTGCCATCCTTTGGCACGCCCATAATGGCGTCCGCTCTGCCAAGGCGGGAAATCTTTTCTGATGGCGGGAATCGCTTCCCAGTGGCGGGAAACTCTGTGGATGGCGGGAAAAGACTGCAGATGACGGGCAAATGGCGGGAACTGATCCGAGATGGCGTCCGATGGCGGGGACCCTCTGGAACCGGCGGGAGACTTCTTTTTGAGGTAAATGCGAACTTTTCTTCAGGCACGCAGTACCCGGTGGTTGCGGGCACGTGATCCTGCCGACTACGCCAAAGTTGACGCGCCCCCTGGGCCATGTTGTTAGGGATACCCGGAGCCGGATCAGATGGGGGTTGTAGTCTCCGAGTGGCTGTGACCCGGTCCGTGCCCAGGGTGTCAAACTCAGTGTGCGGCAGTCCTTACAGATGTTCTAGTGTCGACTACGCCACCCGTTGATTTGCGGTCAAAAGGCCGCCGCTGCAGGATGGTCCGCTGAGGCTGGTGGTGTGTGTGCAGCTGTGGTAGTATAACCCCCAACGGGAGGGGTATAGCCTCAGGGGGTCAGACGTGGAGGATGGTGGTTGTGAAGGTGCAGCAAGGAGACTCAGAGGCATAAAATGCAGTTCCAGGGTTTTACTTACTGGTGTTGCTCGGGTCACTGTGTACAGCAGTGACCACCCAAGCCGTGCTGCGTCCACCAGGTCCTGGACTCGGTCAACTCCCGGGCAATTCTTGAGTATGGTCCTGAGCTCCTTTCTGACTCTCCCTTCTTCTGGCCGTTCCCACCAGGGATCCACTTTTGGCCGGCTCCCTCGGGTCTCTTGGTGGTCAAGCCTCCTCTGGGCTCCCTGACCCTATGCTTGGTATGCCTTTCTAGTGGATTTGGTGAGGGTCGTGGCAGATCCTGCCCACGACCTCCGGTTCCTGGCTAAGGTGTGCTGTAGCCTCCGCCAGCTTGGGATCCGGTACCCTTTTGCCGACCCTTCACTCTTTTGTCCTTATTCTGGGATCTTGGGGTCCCCTCTCGTCCTGCGCCTCTGGGTCCCTCTTCCTTCTCCTCTGCTCTGCTTCTCAGGCTCTCAGACAGACTGTCTGACTGACTCACAGGCTGACTGACTACTGACTGACCCTGATCTAAGATGGTGCCCACCTTATATACTCCCTCTATGTGTGAGCTCAGGTGACCAGCACCCAATGAGCTCCTAGCTTTACCCAGGCTGCTCCCCCTATCTGCCCCTACACTACTGGGATGTTCCACCCCCCTCCCACTCCAGCCAGGGACAGACGCTGTCGTACCTGCACATATATCTGGTGGGAGTACCGTTGTTCTGTCCCCCGGAAATGGGATGTATGTAGTGCATGCAGCCTACTAGCTCAGTTCCATACTCCATCCTTACCCGGGAGTGGAATACCACACCTCTGGGTTGAGGTGCAATACCCCTGTAGCAGCCGAATCCTCAGGGTGCTACAAAAGCATCAGTGCATAGTAAGCAGCTAGACACCCAGACTCCCCATAAGAGAAGGCAGAGAAAAGTCAGTGATCAGGGAGGCATAAATGGTAATCTATATCTTCCAGATCACGGACAGCGCATCCTCCTCCCTCCTAGCAATCATGTGATCGCTGAATGCAGGGAGGGAGCAGGAGTTGCTGGGTTATAACTAAGATCAGCTCTGAAGTGCAGCCAGGAATGTGAATTTGCCCTGTAACTGGGCTGGCATATTACGGTGGAAATCAGATACAGTTGAAACCAGAAGTTTACATACACTATATCAAAAGACACATATGCATGTTTTTCTCAATATCTGACATGAAATCAGAATAAACCTTTCCCGTTTTAGGTCAATTAGGATTACCATAATGTTTAATATTTGCCAAATGCCAGAATAATGAGAGAGAGAATGTTTTAAGGCATTTTTATTACTTACTGCAAAGTCAAACGTTTACGTACACTAACATTGCTATGCCTTTAAACAATTCTGGACTGCCCATATGATGATTTCATGTGTTTGGAATCTTCTGATATGTTTTTTGGCAACATCTGAGTTAATTAGAGACACACCTGTGGATGTATTTTAATGCACACCCGAAAGACACTCCTTCTTTGTGTAGCATCATGGAAAGTCTAAAGACATCAGCCAAGATATCAGGAAGAGAATTGTGGACTTGCACAAGTCTGGCTCATCTTTAGGTATAATTTCAAGATATCTGAAGGTGCCTCGTTCATCTGTACAAACAATTATAGGCAAGTACAAACAAGATGGGAATGTCCAGCCATCATGAGCGGTATGCTCAGGAAGGAGACGGGTTCTGTGTCCAACATGTGCATATCAACCCAAGGCCAAAAGCAAAAGACCTTGTGGAGATGATGGCGGAAGCTGGTAAGATTATGTCAATAACCACAGTGAAACGAGTACTGTATCAACATAGGCTGAAAGGTCACTCTGCCAGGAAAGAGCCATTACTCCAAAAGAAACATAAAAAAGCCAGTTTGCAAATGCACACAGGAACAACATCCTTAATTTCTGGAGACATATCCTGTGGTCTGATGAAAGTAAAATTGAACTTTTTGGGCATAATGACCATCGTTACGTTTGGAGAAAAAGGGAGAAACTTGGAAGCCTAAGAACACCATCCCAACTGTGAAACACGGTGGTGGCAGCATCATGTTGTGGGGTTGTTTTGCTGCAGGAGGGACTGGTGCACTTCACAAAATAGATGGCATCATGAGAAAAGAAGATTTTGTGGCAATACTGAAGCAACATAGCTAGACATCAGCCAGGAAGTTAAAGCTTGGGTGGAAATGGGTCTTCCAAATGGACAATGATCCAAAACATACTGCCAAAATGGTAACAAATTGGCATAAGGATAACAAAGTCAATGTTTTGGCGTGGCCATCACAAAGCCCTGATCTCAACCCTATTGAAAATTTATGGACAAAGCTGAAAAGGCAGGTGCAATCAATGTGACCTACACACCTGGATCAGTTACACCAGTTTTGTCAGGAGAAATGGGCCCAAATTCCGACCAACTATTGTGAGAAGCTTGTGGAAGGATATCCCAAACGTTTGACCCAAGTCATTCAGTTTAAGGGTATGTGCCCACGCAGCGTTTTACAAGCGTATATGCTGCGGAATTTCCGCAGCTAAACGCTTGTGAAACGCTTGTTTATCCGTCCCCCATGGTCCCCAATGAGAATCCGCAATTTCAATGCCCAAGCTGCGGATTTTTCCGCAGGGTTTATGCTGTGCTCAAAAATCAGCAGCATGTCCATTAATTTTGCGGACACGCATGCGGAATTGCCTTGTCAATGCAATAAAAAACGCAAGGCAAATCCGCATGTCACAAATGCATCATAAACGTGCGAAAAACGCTTGCAAAATTCTGCAAGCGTTTTTCCGGGAGAGGACATGTGGAAATGAAGCAGAAATTTTCTGCTTCATTTCTGCAACGTGGGCACATAGCCTAAGGGCAATGGTACCAAATACTAATGAAATGTATGAAAACTTTTGACTTTGCAGTAAGTAATAAAAATGCCTTAAAATATTCTCCCTCTCATTATTCTGGCATTTGGCAAATATTAAAAATTATTGTAATCCTAATTGACCTAAAGTGGGAAAGGTTTATTCTGATTTCATGTCAGATATTGTGAAAAACATGCATATGTGTCTTTTTATATAGTGTATGTAAACTTCTGGTTTCAACTGTATATATAAAAAAATATATATTTAAAGAGAACCTCTCAACAAATCTTTCATCTTTACCTGGACAAAAGATGTAATTGTGGCGCCCCTGAGGGTTCGGTCGCCACAGAGTTATTGCATCTCACCCAGAGGTGTGGTATCTCACTCTCAGGTAAGGAAGGAGTATGGCTCAGGACCCTAACACTATATCCACTACCCCATATTTCCAGGGGACAGGGCAATAATGCTCCCACAGTAGAGCACAAGTGTCCCTGATCCCTGGCTGGAGTGGGGAGGAACCACTCAGAGAGGGGGAACTAAGTAGTGGGTGGGTGGAGGACGTAGATCCTGGGAGCACTGAAAGGAAGCAGTATAAAATAGAGACACGATCTTAGGTCAGCAGTCAGTTCCAGTCAGACAGACTGAGGAGGAGTCAGGGAGCAGAGGCGCTGTATGAGCTCTGCTCCACGGGTGGGCCTAGTCAGGAGGCCTGAGCCTGGGAGAGAGAGAAGAGGGAGCAGGACGGCTCCAGGAACAAGGAGAGAAGGGACCCTAGGGGTACGGGCCGTGCAGAAGGCCACCCGTACGCCCGCTGCTACCAGGAGGTAGAGGGGTCAGGCCAGAACAGGGAACCGGGTCCCTCAACTAGTGGAGAAACAGCAAATGCTCAACTAGGAACCGGAGGCTGCAGTGTTTCAAGTGCTGTAGCCATAAGTCCACACCAGTCGCACTAAGAAGGTAGCCACATAGGACCCAGGGGACGGAACATACGTCGCCCGCTAAGGCCCGAGGGTACCGGATAGAAGTGGCGCTGGGTGTGAGGAGCAGGAAGAGGCCAGAGGAAGGTACACAAAACAGGGTCCTGATAAGTGCTCTAGAGATACCTGAGGGTGGACTGAGCCCCTCACTGAGTACGCACAGCACGACGTGGGAAGTTGCTTGGACGTCTGTAACTTGGAAGTTGATAACCGTGAGTAAAGACCCTGGAACTGCACTATCTTGTCTCTGTGTTCCTTGTGGCGCCAGCACTCACAGCACTAGAACGCTCTGCACAATCACCACCATCATCCAGTCACGCTGCGCTGAAGCTACACTCCTCCTGTGGGGAGTCACATCACCTTGCTGCACATACCACCAGCTTCAGCGGACTGCTCCACAGCGGCGGTTACCAATAACCGCACTCCACAGGTGGCGTAGTCGGACATTAACACTTACAGTGGGTACCGAAAGTATTCAGACCCCTTTAAATTTTTCACTCTTTGTTTCATTGCAGCCATTTGGTAAATTCTAAAAAGTTCTTTTTTTTCTCATTAAAGTACACTCTGCACCCCATCTTGACTGAAAAAAACCAGAAATGTAGAAAATTTTGCAAATTTATTAAAAAAGAAAAACTGAAATATCACATGGTCATAAGTATTCAGACCCTTTGCTCAGTATTGAGTAGAAGCACCCTTTTGAGCTAGTACAGCCTTGAGTCTTCTTGGAAATGATGCAACAAGTTTTTAACACCTGGATTTGGGGATCCTCTGCCATTCTTCTTTGCAGATCCTCTCCAGTTCCATCAGGTTGGATGGTGAACGTTGTGGACAGCCATTTTCAGGTCTCTCCAGAGATGCTCAATTGGGTTTAGGTAAGGGCTCTGGCTGGACCAGTCAAGAATGGTCACAGAGTTGTTCTGAAGCCATTCCTTTGTTATTTTAGCTGTGTGCGTAGGGTCATTGTCTTGTTGGAAGGTGAACCTTCGGCCAAGTCTGAGGTCCAGAGCACTCTGAAAGAGGTTTTCATCCAGGATATGTCTGTACTTGGCCACATTCATGTTTACTTCAATTGAAACCAGTCGTCCTGTCCCTGCAGCTGAAAAACGCCCCCATAGCATGATGCTGCCTCCACCATGTTTCACTGTTGGGATTGTATTGGGCAGGTGATGAGCAGTGCCCGGTTTTCTCCACACATACCACTTAGAATTATTACCAAAAAGTTCTATCTTCGTCTCATCAGACCAGAGAATCTTATTTCTCATAGTCTGGGAGTCCTTCATGTGTTTTTGAGCAAACTCTATGCGGGCTTTCATATGTCTTGCACTGAGGAGAGGCTTCCGTCGGGCCACTCTGCAATAAAGGCCCGACAGGTGGAGGGCTTCAGTGATAGTTGACTTTGTGGAACTTTCTCCCATCTCCCTACTGCATCTCTGGAGCTCAGCCACAGTGATCTTGGGGTTCTTCTTTACCTCTCTCACCATGGCTCTTCTCCCACGATTGCTCAGTTTGGCTGGACGGCCAGGTCTAGGAAGACTTCTGGTGGTCCCAAACTTCTTCTATTTAAGTATTATGGAGGCCACTGTGCTCTTAGGAACCTTGTGTAATGCAGAAATTCTTTTGTAACCTTGGCCAGATCTGTGCCTTACCACAATTCTGTCTCTGAGCTCCTTGGGCAGTTCCTTTGATCTCAAGATTCTCATTTGGTCTGACATGCACTGTGAGCTGTGAGGTCTTATATAGACAGGTGTGTGCCTTTCCAAATCAAGTCCTATCAGTTTAATTAAATACAGCTGGACTTCAATGAAGGAGTAGGACCATCTCAAAGAGGATCACAAGGAAATGGACAGCATGTGACTTAAATATGAGTGTCTGAGCAAAGGGTCTGAATACTTATGACCATGTGATATTTCAGTTTTTCTTTTTTAATAAATTTGCAAAAATATCTACATTTCTGTTTTTTTTTTAAGTCAAGATGGGGTGCAGAGTGTACTTTAATGAGAAAAAAAATGAACTTTTTAGAATTTACCAAATGGCTGCAATGAAACAAAGAGTGAAAAATTTAAAGGGGTCTGAATTCTTTCCGTACCCACTGTATATACCCAGACTACCCCTTGGTTTGACCGCCCTGGGTCACGGACCGGGTCGCCGCCATGGTGACTACAACTCCCAGCATCTACAGGCCTGGCTCCGGGTACCCCACAGCCCAGGGGGCGCGTCATAATAATGGCTGCAAAGCAGAATAAAATGTTTTTTGTTTTTGTTTTTTAAATTTCGCCTCTCCGTTGTGATATAGGGAAAATATATATTCTTGTACCGTGTTAGCCAGTAGATAGAAAAATATTTAGATTTGAGAATCCTCAGTGGTTGATACCTTTTAATGGCTAACTGAAAAGATGGTAACAAATTGCAAGCTTTCGAGACTACGCAGATCTCTTCATCAGGCTAGTATACCACAAAATCTCAAGAGTGACATATTTATACACAATAAGACACGCAAAAAATGCAATAGGTAAGACAGGTGATGAAAAGCAGAGTTATTATGGAAGAGATAAACAGTTCTGGCTATAAATATTTTAGCAGTTAATAGATAAGGAGTGTGAAGGTTTTATTGTCCTGTGACTAGGTCCAGTGTTATGAATCATGATGGCCTCACAAGTCTGAGGAGCAACTAAGGAATGTGGTGTAATGTTAGTGTAATTAGTATTGTGTTTTTATTAAACCCTTCACGACCTTGCGATTTTCCATTTTTGCGTTTTCGTTTTTTGCTCCCCTTCTTCCCAGAACCATAACTTTTTTAGTTTTCCATCGATATGGCCATGCGTGGCTTGTTTTTTTTGGGACGAGTTGTACTTTTGAATGACACCATTGATTTTCCTTATAGTGTACTGGAGAACGGGAAAAAAAATCCAAGTGCGGTGAAATTGCAAAAAAAGTGCAATTATAAATAGTTTTTTTGTTTTTTTATTTACCATGTTTACTGAACGCTAAAACTGATCTGCCCTTATAATTTTCCAGGCCACTATGAGTTCACTGATGCCAAACATGCGCAGGTTATTTTTTATTTAAGTGGTGACAAAAAAAATCCAAAGTTTGTAAGAAAAAAATATGGCGTCATTTTCGGAGACCCGTAGCATCTTAATTTTTTGGGATCTGGGGCTAAGTGAGAGCTTATTTTTTGCGCGCCAAGCTGATGTTTTCATTGATACCATTGTTTTTATTGACACCATCACCTGTTATTGAATTTTATTGCAATATTGCAGAGACTAATAAAAACGTAATTCTGGCTTCTTGTTTTTTTTTCTCGTTATGCAGTTTACCAATCAGATTAATTGATTTTATATTTTGATAGAGCGGACATTTCTGGTCACTATGTGGTGGTAATATGTGATCTTGTCATGGTGTAGCGGTATTTATCTCTTGTGTGTGGTATTATTCGGTCACTATGTGATGGTAATATGAGGTCTGGTCATGGTGTAGCAACATTTGTCCCGTGTATGTGGAATTATTCGGTCACCATGGGGTGGTAATATATGGTCATTTCATGGTGTGGCTGTTTTTCTCCCTTGCATGTGGTATGATTTGTATATTGGACTTGGTATAGTGAATTGTGTTATGTTTGGAGATCACTTGTTTACTTTGATATCAATAATGAGAAGATTCTATATTTCCATTAGAGATTAAATACTTGGAAGTTTAATCCCTCCCTGCCCTGTGACACAGTGGAAAAAATGCACTTACAGGGGTTCTCCAGTGAAAACAAGTAATTACCAATAGAATAAGTAATAACTTATTGATTGGTGGGGGTTCAACTGCTGGGGCCCATTAGAATCCCATTAGAATGGAGCAGCATTTACGACTCGACCACTGATTCATTCATTTCCTAAGTGGCTGTGTGTGCTGCACTTTGCTTTTTCTGGCAGCTCCAAAGAGGATGAATGGAGTGATAGCCAGACATCCTCATTCTTCCAACCTGTGCGGTTTTCAATGGTTGGACTCTGCCGATCAATACGTTATCACCAATCCTGTGGATCCGATGGATCGGTGATAACTTGCTTTCACCAAAGAACCCCTTTAATGCAAACTCCATAATTGTACATCAGATTTATAGTGTGTGCACAGTAGATGTGCAGGAGTCACCTATATTTTACAGTCGACGCTCCACTATAACAGGTATAATGGCTCCTGTGGGCTCCTGACACCCCAGTTTGACCATGTACCCAATCATAAGCAGGCAGCAACTCAGCAGAAAAAGAACATGCCCCCACAATAGCTTAGATTTTTCAGTGTGTGAGATGTAATCGTACAACTCTGATCTCCTGGACTAACCTCCTGCATGATTAGAAAGTGTAATTGAGTTTAGATCAGCATAATTTAGTCCCTCTGCAGTACAGCAGAGCTGACCGTGGTATGAGAGGAGGAGAGCTTATAGAAGGGTTTGCAACATGACACAACTAAACTCAGATCTGCTGCCCATAACCCCACATGGACCTTTTTGATTGCTTTTTTGTAGTTTTTGTATGTGTTTTTTTTTGGGGGGGGGGGGATTTTGATATAAACTATTAGCTTCAAAGTAAACGCTGTCTGAAGAATGGTCAGTTCACTTCTTTTAGCCATTCATGGCTTTTAAAGCCTTAAGTCATTATAGAAACTCAGAAAGACTGAATGCACACTAGGCACAGCAAATCATTTTGACATTGCAGTGTATGTGTTCAATCTTTTTAGCATTCTTTAAGCACTTTGACGGGCAGATTTCAACCGGAATCCTCCTGTAAAAGATGCGGTGTGCACATACACTAAGGGAGGACATATCTGTACAGAACCGGAATTAAGTTTTTGTTCTTAGGTCTGTGACTTCAGCTCATGAAAAATAGGAGAGAAACAAAAGTGTTGCATTTTTTTTTGTTCAGTGTATGTTATGTGGTAAAAGTGACGCCTTCCAGCAGCCTGTAGATTTCCTAAAAATGTTCAAAAATCTCCAGTTATAAAAAAATGACAGAATCCTACTTAGGGTATGTATATGCACACAACATCTTTTTTCAGGTGGTTTCCCCCTGGATCCCACCTGAAAAAGAACTAATTAATTGTTAAAAACAATGAACATATGCACTGCAATATCAAAACGACCTGCTGTCCATATGTTTCGTCTTCTGTAACTTCTTTTAAATGCTTCAGGATTTGAAAGCTGTTGAAGTGGCTAGAAGAAGTGACCTGACCATTCCTCAGGCAGTTTTAGCATCTTATTTATATACATATATATATATATATATATATATAAAAACCCGCTGACGAACGGCAAACAAGTGACAAGGAAGGCACTTCAGGAAAAGCACAGAGGGTCTCCTGCTTCAAAAACTACGGGGGTACACCAGTGTCTATAAGATGCCATGTGGACATACTTTTAGTGTTTAAGTGAAACAGAGGGTGGAGGGAGACATCTGATTGACTTATGGTACACAGCACGCTGCTGACATCACTCCAGGAAAAGTCTGGAGGAATAAAGGTAGAAAGTGTGCAATTACCTGAATCAGCAGTGATAAAGAGAAACACCCAAAATATGAAAGTAACCTACCATTGATGGACACAGACAGAAGAGGGCCCCTGTACAAGAACAGAATGTGGACCCTTTGCCGTTCATAGCTTGTCATAATGCACAATTCCACCTGCTTTGGAGGTAGAAGGAGACCCCCTTACCTCGTGGACCCCAGATTGCACCAATAGTGTGTCCGCCCCATTACCTACAATATTCCTAGCTGCTCTGTATCTAATGTACATGTACAACCGCCTGGGAAGGGAAGGGACTGTCACTTTTTTTTGTAAAATTGTCTGTTCCTACTTCTGCCATTACTTTGGTTTGCCAAACTACCAATTTTTTTTTACATTTCTGGCTTATCCTATCTGATGTGGGGATGCCACATTAGCATAAAATTTTATCTAGGGCAGCATGGTGGCTCAGTGGTTAGCACTGTCGTCTTGCAGCGCTGGGGTCTTGGGTTCATATCCTACCAAGGACAACATCTGCAAGGAGTTTGCATGTTCTCCCCATGTTTGCTTGGGTTTCCTCCGGGTTCTCTGGTTTCCTCCCACACTCCAAAGACATACTGATAGGGAATGTAGATTGGGGACAGTGCTGATAATGTGTCTGAATTGTAAAGCGCTGCAGAATATGTTGGTGCTATATAAATAAAAAGATTATTATTATTTGAAGCACTGCTTAATCTTTCCAGAAAACTCATACATACTACAACGTACAACCCTACAGTCATATGTGCAGAGGAGGTTCATATAGTCTAAATAGCAGAGAAATTTAGATACCTCTTACCTTTATGGTCATTGTACTAGTCAGTCTTTCAGAGAACTACCGAGATTTTCTTGCGTGAGGCAGCAGAAATGAGAGTTTGTTTATTTTGGCTTTTAAATAACAGGCATCATGTACTGAAACAAACAGCTGAGGGTAAATGATACGGGCATCACTTTCTTGTCACGATGCCACAAGTCCTCTGGTTTATTTTAGGCATACAGCATGTACTGTATGTTAATACCAACAACAACACAACTGAATGGCACTGACCAGGTCTTACCATTATTTTAATTTTTTAATGGCTTAATTGAGTTATATTAAACGTTTTTTCGAAAACGTTTGATGACTACACAAAATAACAATAATATAAAGGAAAAAATAAAGAAATATGTTTTAACTAATATTTTTCTCTTTCGATCAATGGACATTTTTAAATATCTCTCTTATTGCCTTAACTGAGAATCTGTCATGATGTCTCTCCTTTTACTGGACAAAATAGCACTGCAGTATTTTTTCTTTTTAAACATTCTTTATCTAAGTAAATAGAACAGAAACAAATGACATCAGTGCCGCATATGGAATTATAGACAAGGAAATTGAGATATCCTAACAATATCAATAAAAAGACAATAGTATCTCAATGGAACAAATCAAGGCACTTGAAACAATATATAACAAGACAAATATAAAACTAAAGCTAGTATACCTAGACAACAAGAGACCTAAGCTAGGGAAATGAATAATATCTGAATAAAGTATCAGAAAAGAATTAATACAAGGGAGCATAATGTATGAGAGACATCACATACCAAAACAAAGTTACGTGTGTTGGGGTGCTTTGGCAAGATTAATAAACAACCTGAATGAGGTAGGAGATAAACAGTAATGGGAAGGAGAAGGAGGTGCTCAAGATATGACAGAATAAGTAGTTGTTATTTTTAACCCACAAAACCGCTAAACCGGCCAGGTAGGTTTCCAGGGAAACCAAACCTCAAGAAAATGGGAATGCCGGGAAGTCTCCCAACTAGTGAGCTCCTCCAACCGCCTAATCATGTCAACCTTATTCAACCACTCAACGTGAGCGGGGGGTGTAACCTGCAACCAGTGCAGAGGGATCAGGTATTTCGCCGCCCCGAACAGTAGAGGGAGCAGATCATGTTTGTTAGGTTTAAAATTTTGAGATGGGCAGGATAGTAAAACTTCTTTCGTAGACAAGAGACCCCTTATCAAACCTAGGTCTTTCAAAGTCTCCTCTATTTTAACCCAAAAAGGTCTAATATTAGGGCAGTACCAAAATATATGGGACATGTTCCCCACCCCTGCTTTACATTTCCAGCAAAGGTTAGAGTCAGACAATCCATAATGGCATAAAAGTTCTGGCGTTCTATACCACCGTGTTAATATTTTGTACTAATCCTCTAGCAAAGATATGCACTTGGAGAATCTGTGAGAATTAGTAAGAATGGATTTGACTTCTTCATCCGCCAAAGAGATGTTAAGTAGAGATGAGCGTTGTTCTACTCGAACTGTTCGCCAATCTCAAATTCGAGCTGTTTTGGGCGGTGTTCGAGCCGTTCGGCGAACACGAACAATTTGAGAAAAATTCGGCTGTTCAAGGTTATGTTCGATAACTGTTCGTGCACCAAAATCATAACTGGATTTTTTCTCAGTAATGATGAAAATTAATGTTAATACGCAGTTTGAGTGTACAGCGGGGTGGGGGGAGGGGCAGGGGATGGATCTCTGCAGGAACAATGAAGATCTCCATTTTTTTTTCTCTTTCCCGCATTTACAGTGGGGAGGTGCAATCTGTCAGCCTATCAGCAGCGCACACACGGAGCGAAGTGCTTTTTTTTCACACAAGCAAGGGCATGTGTCATTGGCAGTGTATGTCACATGTCCTTGCCCTATAAGACCAAGCCATTTTCCCCGTCGCCACCATTTTCTCACTGCTGCAGCTGCGTGTTAGACGGCACCGCTGTTGCTGTGTGCGCTATACCTTGTTAATTTCAAGCCAATTTTCGCACAAATATACAGATAGCTTGGGAGTAGGGAATAGTTGTGATTGCAGTCCTTTTAAGGACTAGGTTACAGCATTTCCTACGACATCAGGTTGCAAACTGAATATATTTTTTTCTGCATCTACCTCTGAAAAAATATTGGGCTTCTAGCTGTGTGTGGGACTTGTTGTATTAGTCCATCTATACTGACCTCCATCAGGTTGCAAACTGAATATATTTTTTTCTGCATCTACCTCTGAAAAAATATTGGGCTTCTAGCTGTGTGTGGGTCTTCTTCTATTAATCCATCTATACTGACCTCCATCAGGTTGCAAACTGAATATAATTTTTTTCTGCATCTAGCTCTGAAAAAATATTGGGCTTCTAGCTGTGTGTGGGTCTTGTTCTATTAATCCATCTATACTGACCTCCATCAGGCTGCAAACTGAATATAATTTTTTTCTGCATCTAGCTCTGAAAAAATATTTGGCCTTCTAGCAGTGTGTGGGACTTGTTCTATTAGTCCACCTATACTGACCTCCATCAGGTTGCAAACTGAATATATTTTTTTCTGCATCTACCTCTGAAAAAATATTGGGCTTGTAGCTGTGTGTGGGACTTGTTCTATTAGTCCACCTATACTGACCTCCATCAGGTTGCAAACTGAATATATTTTTTTCTGCATCTACCTCTGAAAAAATATTTGGGCTTCTAGCTGTGTGTGGGACTTGTTGTATTAGTCCATCTATACTGACCTCCATCAGGTTGCAAATTGAATATAATTTTTTTCTGCATCTAACCCAGCCAATAGTTTTGGCCTAATACCACAGTTTGGCCACTCAGCTCTGCTCGGTTACCATCCATTGTTTTTTTGTGCAAACAACTCCAGAGTTGTGAATTAGTTAACCACCAAAATGAGTGGAAAAAGGCCTGCTGCTGGTGGAAAGGGGAATAGGCGTGTTGGGAAGGGGAAAAAAGGTTGTGTCCGTGGGGTAGGTGTTAAAGCAACAGTAACATCTGCAGAAGAAAGACCATCTTCCAGCCAAACTAAAATGTCTACTTCTTTTAGCGGACAATGTGATAAGATCCCTTTCTTACGGCCACGCCAATCGCTACAAATTCCAGATGAGGCACAAAAACAGCAGGTGCTTCAACGGATATCAAGTGCTCCTTTAAGTGGGCTCTCCTCCACATCAACTTCAACATCACAAATACTCCAGTCCTCAAAGGTGTCACCCAAATCGCACTTGCTTCCTCACAGCTCCCAAATCTCCAGCTGCCCATCTGAGTATGAGGTAGAACAGATGGTTGAGTCTGCAGAGCTGTTTACTCATACTATAGCCTGGGAATCAGAGGTCGACTCCAGCGCTTCTGTGAATCCAGACGAGGAAATGATCTGCACTGATGCCCAGAATCTTTATGAGTCGGATCCAGGACCAGACGCAGAAGGTTCTGACCATAATGTAGACCCTCATTCCCAAACTGTAACTCCTGTTGGTGGAGACAATGAGGAAGACGATGATAAGACTCAAATACCTGATTGGAGCGACAACTTTAGTTTTTTGTCAGGGCAGGAACAGGTTGGCTCTGAGGACGACGGGTGTGATAACACACAGGGTGATGATGATGAGGTTGGAGATCCCACTTACTGTCAACCCACAGTCAGCCAAGAGATGAGGTCAGCAGAGGAGGTGGAGGAAGATGCTAGTGACGACGAGGTCAGGTTGTGCCTTCCTGGACAGAGACGTAGTACTGGAAGCACGTCAACAACTGCATCCTCAAACACAACTCTGCCTCTCACCACAAGTCGTGGTGGCTCTTCAGGTCGCATGGGTGCTAAGCCTTGCATAGCCTGGGCATTTTTTCAGATCGATAAAGATGACCCAACTCGTGTTATCTGTAACATTTGTCAGCAAAAGCTAAGTAGAGGCCAAAAAATACATAATTTGAGTACTTCATGCATGAACCGGCACATGGACATGAAGCATAAGTTGCAGTGGGAAGCTCAGTGTGCTACAATGCGGCCTAGCCGGCCGGGCCAACCACCGTCTGCCATATCTTGTGCATCCGCGGCCTCTTCATCCTCTGTGACTGGGGGGACAGCAGTCACACCTGTTTTGGGGCGCAGACCTGCCACCTCTTTACCCACAACAGCCAGCGTGATTGGCAGGTCATCATTTTCTTTGGAGGTGGGAACACCAGCTGGTGTTGAGCGCTGTCCGACATCGATAGCACCACCTTTGGATCAAGGCAACCTAACATGTCCGCCTGCATCTTCCTCACAGACCGGCAGTTTGCCGGGGACACCCTTATCAACCCCGTCTAAGCACAATAGCCAGCCCTCGGTCCCTCAGATGTGGACAAGTAAAAGACCATTTCCTCCTAGCCATGAGAAAGCTAAGAGGTTGAATTTCACCATCTGCAAGCTCTTGGCTACAGAAATGCTGCCTTTCCGCCTGGTGGACACAGAGGATTTTCGAGACCTTATGTCCGTCGCAGTGCCCCAGTACCAGATGCCCAGTCGGCACTACTTCTCAAAGAAAGGTGTGCCTGCGCTCCACCAGCATGTCGCACACAACATCACCGCTTCTTTGAGAAACTCTGTGTGTGACAGGGTGCATTTCACCACAGACACTTGGACGAGTAGGCATGGACAGGGGCGTTACATGCCGCTGACTGGGCACTGGGTAACTATGGTGACAGCAGGACAAGGGGCTGCTGTCCAAGTCTTGCCGTCCCCACGAGTTGTGCGTCAATCCTCTTTATGTCAAAGTTCCTCCACTGCTTCTGCCTCCTCAACCTCCTCTCGGTCTTCCACCTGCACCCAAAGCCTGTCTGGTCATGCCACAAGCTTTCTAACTGCGCAGAAGGGATCCTGCACATCTCCTTACTATGCTGGCAGTAGGGCTCAACGTCATCAGGCGGTTTTTACATTGAAATGTCTGGGAAATGTGAGTCACACAGCTGAGGAGTTGTGGTCAGCTCTGGAGAACCAATTTCATGAATGGTTGTCTCCACTGGACCTGAAACCAGGGAAGGCCGTGTGCGACAATGCTGCAAACCTGGGTGCGGCCCTTCGCCGGGGCAATGTCACACACGTGCCTTGTATGGCTCACGTGTTGAACCTGGTTGTCCAGCAATTTTTAGCCCACTATCCCAGACTAGATGGCCTTCTGCAGAGGGCACGGTCGCTGTGTGCTCACTTCCGCCGTTCGCATCCCGCAGCTCAGCGACTTACATCTCTACAGAAGTCGTTGGGCCTGCCACTTCACCGGCTAAAATGCAATGTGCCTACCCGGTGGAATTCAACTCTGCACATGTTGCAGCGACTGTGGCAGCACCGACAAGCCCTGGTGCAATACGTTCTGACGTATAGCCTGGGCCAACGAGATTCAGAGGTGGGGCAAATCACGCTGGAGGAGTGGTCTCAGATCAGGGACCTATGCACCCTTCTGCACAGTTTTGAAATGGCGACGAAGATGTTTAGTGCTGACGATGCCATTATCAGCATGACTATTCCGGTGATTTACATGCTGGAGCACATGTTAAACAGAATTCGGAGTCAGGTGGTGGCACAAGAGGAGGTGGAGGAAGTAGAGGAGGAGGAGTTATATGCGGAAGGGCTAACATCTGCAAGGTCCAGACGGTCGGCAGCACCAAGGCGGCAGGCATGTGAGGGTGGGGGAGATGGTTTTACCAGGGCGCATGGTAGCAGCCAAACTAGTGAGGAAGGTGCAGGAGCCCAGGAAGAAGTGGAGGACGAACTGATGGAAGACTCATCAGATGAGGGAGACCTTGATCACATTTCTGTTGTGCGAGGTTGGGGGGAGAGGACAGAGGAAGGAAGCATGATTGTTACCTCGCCACCAACACAACAGGGACTTGGTGCTCCTGGATGCGCAACACACATGAGTGCCTTCTTGCTGCACTACCTGCAACATGACCCTCGAATTGTGAGAATTAGAAATAATCCTGACTACTGGGTTGCCACACTGTTAGATCCCCGGTACAAAAGTAAATTTGCAGAAATTATTCCTGCCATAGAAAGGGATGCACGCATGCAGGAGTATCAGCAGAGACTGTTGCAGAATCTTACATGTGCTTTTCCACAAAATACCAGTGGTGCACGTAGTGAATCTCACAGTTCCAACTTGCCAACCGTGGGACCGTCAAGTGTTCAGCACTCAAACCGTAACAGAACCACAGTATCTGCTGGTAACATCAATTTTGCGGAATCATTTCACCACTTTTTTAGCCCATCCTTTGCAAGGCCACAGGAGACAAGAAGTCTGACACATAGTCAACGCCTAGAGACGATGGTACAGGAGTATCTCCAAGTAAACATTGAAGCCACGACTGTGTCACTGGACCCTTGCTCTTTTTGGGCTTCCAATCTGGATAAATGGCCGGAGCTAGCCACTTACGCCTTGGAGATCTTGTCATGCCCCGCAGCCAGCGTTCTGTCTGAACGTGTGTTCAGCGCTGCTGGTGGTGTGCTGACAGATAAGCGCACGCGGCTCTCCACTGATAATGTAGACAGACTCACGTTCATAAAGATGAACAAATCATGGATCCGAAACGACTTTTCTACCCCTGTGTCATCCTGGGGAGAGTAAAAGCTTGATGATTGGTTAAAATCACCCTACCAACCATTTTAAGCTTTCAAATTACTAATCATGTTTATCTGTATCTTGACTGGAAAATAATTTGGCTTTGTAGCAGTGTGCAGCACTGATCCTATTAGGCCATCTATACTAAAGCTTCACCAGATTTAAAATTAAAAATAATTTTTAGCTGCATCTAGCCCGGAAAATAATTTTGGGGCTCCGAGATGCGCAAGACACATAAGTGCCTTCTTGCTGCACTACCTGCAGCATGACCCTCATATTGTCAGAATTCGAAGTAATCATGACTACTGGGTTGCCACACTCTTAGATCCCCCAAACTTTTCGATCAACCTTTTCATTTTAATAAAGACCAAAAAAATGGTCATTTTTGAAATTATAAGCATTAGCAGGTTGTTAGAAACTGAAATCAAAAAGTTTTCAACTCAAAACTTTATTCTAGGTGATGTTACATTTTCACATAGGACCCCTTGTTCGAAAGGAGCTTCTGAACTCTCTCGTCCATTGAATTTGTCAGGTTTTGGATGGTTTCTGCTTCAATTGTTTTGCATGAGGACAGAATACCCTCCCAGAGCTGTTGCTTAGATGTGAACTGCCTCCCGCCATCATAGACACTCCTTTTAATGATGCTCCAAAGGTTCTGAATGGGGTAGAGGTCAGGGGAGCATGGGGGTCACACCATAAGTTTGTCCCCTTTTATGCCCATATCAGCCAGAGATGCAGATGTTTTATGTGCAGCATGAGATGGTGCATTATCATGCAGAAAAATGATCTTGCTGTGAAATACACGGTTCTTCTTCTTGAACCATGGCAGGAAGTGCTGTTTGAGAAAATCCACATACATTATGGAGTTCATCTTTAGCGCCTTCAGGGATCCTAAAGGGGCCGACAATCTCTCTCCCCATGATTCCAGCCCAAAACATTACTCCACCTCCTCCTTGTTGGCGCTGTAGCCGTGTTTGCGTGGGGTGTCCATCAACCAGCCATCCTCCACTCCATCCATCTGGACCATCGAGCGCTGCACGGCACTCATCCGTGAACAAAACTGTTTTGAAATCAGTCTTCTTGTAATGTTTGGCCCACTGGAGCCGTTTCTGCTTGTGTGAAGTGGATAGAGGAGGTCGACAGGATGGCGTATGCACAGCTGCAAACCTCTGAAGGACCCTGCATCTTGTTGTTCGGGGGACGTTGGAGGCACAAGCAGCTTCAAAAACTTGTCTGCTGCTATGACAAGGCTTTTTGGCCGCTGCTCTTTCAACCTGACGTAATTGCCTGTAGGAAAGAGTCCTCAATTTGCCCTTATCAGCACGCACACGTGTGTACTGTGAATCAGCTACATACTTCTTGATTGCCAAGACACTTCATCCTGATCATCGCACAATGTTGATTGTAGTCATGCCTTGACCTAAACACTCCACAATTTGTTGCTTCTCAGCAGCCGACACATCCTTTTTCTTTCCCATTTTGGCAGAAAATGTAGGCTGCTTAATAATGTGAGAGAGCCTTCTTAAGTAGTCTTGCCTTTCATTGGACACACCTGCCAAACTAATTAGCACAGGTGTCTGCAATTGCTTACAGTGATATAAAGAGCCCTGACACACATCACCATCAATGAGTTTAACTGACAAACAAACAAATTCTTCCCTTATCACTCCTAAACACTTTTTGCATAATAATTTGGAACGCGGTGTACATGTGCTTTTTCACAAAACACCAGCGGTTCACGTAGTGAATCTTACAGTTCTAACTTGCCAACCGTGGTCTGTATGGAGTTGTTCAATAAAGGGCCCAAAATTAAGATAACATAGATGGGAGAGGTCTCTATGAATAGGAATTCCTAAGTATTTGATACCCTGTGAGGGACAGGCAAAGGGAAAGTTGGACTGGATGGAATCCTATATGGATTTGGGGAGGGAGACATCGAGGGCCTCAGACTTCGCTGCATTGATTTTAAAATTTGACCATGTAACAAAGTGATCTATTTCAGCCATAACAGCAGGGATGGATATATGTGATTGAGTGATATATACTAGGACATCATCAGCAAATAGAGAGCACTTGTACTCGGTGCCTCCCACCTCAATCCACCTAATATTGGGGTTATGGTGAATTGATGAGAGCAGGTGCTCCGTCACTAGGATGTATAAGAGAGGGGACAGAGGACATCCCTGCCTTGTCCCATTGGTGATTGTGAAAGGTGATGAAAATGTTCTGACGCACCCCCTGGGCCTTGGGACACCCGGAGCCGGACCCTTTTTGGTGGATGCTGGTGGTTGTAGTCTTCGTGGCGGCGACCCGGTTCCGTGGCTCAGGGCGGTCAAACCAGTGGCGGAACTATTTATGTGGTTTTGATGTTTAAATGTCCGACTACGCCACCCGTGGATTGCGGTCAGAGTGAACCGCTGCTACAGGGCAGACCGCTGAGGCTGGTGTTGTGGGTGCAGCAGAGCGTAGCATAACTCCCCACGGGAGGAGTATAGCCTCAGGGCAGTGTATGCGGAGGATGGGGGTGATGGTGCAGGGCAGCAGCAGTAACGACACGGAGTCAGTGATGCAGTCCAGGGCCTTTACTCACAGTTCTTATTATCCAGACCACGTCTGCAGGTAACGGCTGCCCACGTCGTACTGTGCTCACCAGGTGAGGGGCTCAGACAACTCCCAGATAACTTTGGAGCACTTCACAGGACCCCCTTTGTGTGTCCTTTGTCTGGCCTTTCTTACCAACACTTCTGTCCGGCTGCCTCGGGACTCCTCTTGGTAAACTTGGCGCCAGTTTCCCTGACCCTATGTGGTGCCTTCCTAGCGGGTGTAGCGAGGGGCTGCGCCACATAAAATGTCAGAGCCTCCGGTTTCTAGCTGAGGGTCGTTTCCTGCCTCCACTAGTTCGGGGACCGGTCTCCCCCTTTGGCCTGACCCCTCCACGCAGGTGGATTCGGGCGTGCGGTGGCGACTCGCCCATCCGCACCCCTGGGATCCCTTCATTCCTCGTTCCTGGAGCCTTCTCCGCTCCTCTTCCTTCCTTCTCCCTCTTCCAGGCCTGGGCCTCTGTTACTAGGCCCGCCTCCGGAGCAGAGCTCATGCAGAGCCCCTGCTCCCTGCCACTTCTGCTCAGACTTCTCTGCACTGAACTAAGATGGTGCCCACCTTTTATACTCCCTTCTCAATGCACCCAGGAACTGCTTCCTCCCTGCTCCTGCACTACAGGGTTCCCCTTCCTCAGTGTTCCCTCCCCCCACTCCAGCCAGGGACAGGGACTGTCGTGCCCATCTCAGGGGCATATTGGTCGCCCTGCCCCACGGCAATGTGGTGTAATGCATGCAGGTGTCGGGTCCTGATCCACACTCCATCCTTACCTGAGAGTGAGATATCACACCTCTGGGTGAGGTGCAATACGTCTGTAGCAACCGAGCCCTCAGGGTGCTACAGTTCCATTTATCTTCAGCCTAGGTGACGTATTGCGATACAGGGCCGTGATTTTGGCTATAAAAGGGTCCCCTAGACCCCTACCCCAAGCTTTTTAAGAGAATCATATATGGCGTGCCAGGAGACTCTATGGAATGCTTTCTCAGCATCCAACGAGAGTATCTAATTACAAATTTTTAACTGCATCTAGCCCAGGAAATACTTTGTGCCTAGTAGCAGTGTCTGCTAGTCAGCGGATTATCCCGGCTGTTAAGCAAGCTACACCACCTGTAGTTTAGACACTTAATTTTTTCAAAGGAAATGATTCGGGACCATGGGATACTTAGTGAAGAGCATCAGGAGGCACCCCAAGGCATAGGGGCTGGGACTGGCAGTAGGATGCCTTGCGGTGGACAGCCGAGCTCGATCCTTATAAAAGCTTTTTAACTGCAGCAGCTTTAGTGGACGCTACTGGAGCTGGAATTACGCGGCTGCTGGCATGAGACTTGCCCTCCAATAGATCCTTGTAAATGGATTTAAAGTGTATTCATTCAAATTAGAGAGACAATTTAAATTAAAAAGCTTAGAGCTGCCTCCACCACAGGGGGGCTCGCTCGACCCACCAGCGGACAGGCACCAGTATTGGGAGAGGGGGGCTGGCCGTCAGGGTTCACCGCGGCTCTGGCACAAACCCGGCGACACGGAGGTGGCACGGGCAGGAGCGGACTGGCCGTGTCGGCTTCTCACTTTTTGGATTTTAGAAGGGCATGACATGCCTATATCTGTGTCTCCCCCTCCTTTTACTCCTCCACCTCTTTTATTTTCGCATGACTATATGTACTTGTCACTTTTCCATGTGTTAGTTATGTCTTCTGAGCAGTTTGTCAGCTTTTGGACACCTTTGAAGGTGTTTTCTATGTGTTTCTATGTGTTTTTGTTTGCCTGCCATTGTTTTTAACGGTGTTCGAAGGTGTTCGACGAACAGTTCGGCGAACACACGGGTGTTCGACGAACCGAACCGAACTCGAACACTACGGGGGTGGCTCAACACTAATGTTAAGTTCCTTTTCCCAAGAGTATATAAAGGAAGGTTTTTGGAAGGACTGAGGCAGGATCATATGGTTATATATCTTCGATATTCCTTTAGGAAAAGGGAACGAGAGTTTACATAGCATGTCCACCCATGAACCTCCTCCCGCACCAGGGAATTTAGATTTAAACATCGAAAGAATGTGGGTGACATGTTTGTGTTGTAAGAAATTAATGGGGCCCGTGGAGGAATTACCGGCCATGAATCCAGCAATGGAATTTTATTGATCAGGAACTGTTTGATTGAATAGTTTGATTGAATAGTTCGGCAAATCCGACCAGAGATTATAGGGATCTGAATAATTTGGGTCTAGAAAGTACGGAATGGTAGACATAGGGGACTGAGCTGAGGGAAGTAGCACTGCAGTATTTTTGACAGAATCTTAAACAAAGAAGCCTCTGATACAGATGTGGACACATCTATGGGAATCATGTTATAAAGCAGGTTGAGCTGAGCATATTGATATACAGTATATTCAGAATAATTTGTATCTCAATAATATTTGCATTTCATTATTTCCTTCACGGTCCTATGGGTAGTACTATTCAGTGACTGACAGCCTTCTTAGTTTAAAGGGAATCTGTCAGTAGGACCAACCCTCCCTCACCCGTCCACATGTGCATGTAGGTCATAGGAAGCTGAATAAAATGATACTTTGATATCTACAATCCAATGTCTTATTCCAAAGATATACACATTTTTCTTAATATGTAAAAAAGCTGTTAAGATCTATGAACTGGACAAAGATCTCCCTGAGAATCTGCCTCCAGAGCTTATATTAAATCAAATGGGGCATTACCAATGTGAGAAATGTAATGACTGACATTCTGCTTTCCTGATCTACACACGTGGTCAAAATTGTTAGTACCCCTCGTTTAATGAAAGAAAAACCCACAATGGTCACAGAAATAACTTGAATCTGACAGAAGTAATAATAAATTAAAAATCTATGAAAATTAACAAATGAAAGTCAGTCTTTGCTTTTCAACCCTGCTTCCACAGAATTTTTTAAAAATTGAACTCATGAAATAGGCCTGGACAGAAATGATTGTACCCCTGAAAATAATGTGACAAAAGGGACATGTTAAATCAAGTTGTGTCCACTAATTAGCATCACAGGTGTCTACAATCTTGTAATCAGTCAGTGGGCCTGTATATAGGGCTACAGATACTCACTGTGCTGTTTGGTGACATGGTCTGTACCACACTCAACATGGACCAGAGGAAGCAAAGGAAAGGGTTGTCTCAGGAGATTAGAAAGAAAATGATAGACAAGCATGTTAAAGGTAAAGGTTATAATACCATCTCCAAGCAGCTTGATGTTCCTGTGACTACAGTTGCACATATTATTCAGAAATTTAAGATCCATGGGACTGTAGCCAACCTCTCTGGACATGGCCGCAGGAGGAAAATTGATGACAAATCAAAGAGACGGATAATGGTAATAAAAGAGCCCAGGATAACTTCTAAAGAGATTAAAGATGAACTTCAAGCTCAAGGAACATCAGTGTCAGATCGCACCATCCGTCGTTGTTTGATCCAAAGTGGACTTCATGGGAGACGACCAAGGAGAACACCATTGTTGAAAAAAAATCATAAAAAAGCCAGACTGGAATTTGCAAAACTACATGTTGACAAGCCATAAAGCTTCTGGGAGAATGTCCTATGGACAGATGAGATGAGACAAAAATGGAAGTTTTTTGCAAGGCACATCAGCTCTATGTTCACAGACGGAAAAATTAAGCATATCAAGAAAAGAACACTGTCCCTACTGTGAAACATGGAGGAGGCTCTCTTATGTTCTGGGGCTGCTTTGCTACATCTGGCACAGGGTGTCTTGAATCTGTGCAGGATACAAAGAAATCTCAAGACTATCAAGGGATTCTAGAGAGAAATGTGCTGCCCAGTGTCAGAAAGCACGGTCTCAGTCGCAGGTCATGGGTCTTGCAACAGGATAATGACCCAAAGCACACAGCTAAAAACACCCAAGAATGGCTAAGGGGAAAACATTGGACTATTCTGAAGTGGCCTTCTATGAGCCCTGACCTAAATCCTATTGAGCATCTTTGGAAAGAGCTGAAACATGCCGTCTGGAAAAGGCAACCTTCAAACATGAGACAACTGGAGCAGTTTTCTCATGAGGAGTGGGCCAAAATACCAGGAATCGTTTGATTGCAGTGATTGCCTCAAAAGGTTGTTCAACAAAATATTAAGTTAAGAGTATCATCATTTCTGTCCAGGCCTATTTCATGAGTTTAATTTTGTTTATTTTCATAGATTTTTTATTTATTATTACTTTTGTCAGATTCAAGTTATCTCTGTGACCATTGTAGGTTTTTCTTTCATTAAACGAGGGGTACCAACAATTTTGACCACATGTGTACATGTCTCACACTTTTGAAAAAATATCACAAAATTAGGATGGTGTCTTTAATAGTTGTTTGAAGGGTTTGATCCGCACATTTTTTATTTACATCGATTCCTTGATAACAGTGAACGTATAAAGTTTCTCTTTGGTCAAGCCAGGCGAAATATAGAAAACTACCTGACATAAGATTGTTTATTTTGGTTGTTGTTTTACAAAGTGAATCAACTGTAGAAGACTTTTTTCTCAATTTATTTATTTAATTAATTTCAAATTAACTTTTGAAAGAAAAACTATTTATAACAGAGTCTACCTGTTTCCTAATTAACAGTTCAAATGAGAAAAGGGAAAAATATAAAACAGCAACAAAAGGAAGATAAAAAGGCAAAGAAAAAAAACCCTCAGCAATTTATAGCCCTGAATATTTTGCCAAATAGTTCACTTATAGCCCCAGGCTGCATGTTTTAATTAATTATTTGCATCTAATTATCCAAGTACAGTGTTACGAATGTCTTATCTTCATGAGTCAACCTCAGCTACATGCAAGCCAGATGATGGCTGTTCAGTGGCCTGTTAAGACAGGCCAATCAGGATTCTATCTGCACAGAACGATCGTTAGCATTTTCAGTATGCACACAAAGAATATCATGTTATCAGCAGCACGGCACATGATTACACAGTACAATGTGCTGCCGAGAACAATGATTTTTAAGCACGCTTAAAAATCATTGCACCTGAGAAACGAGTGTGATTGCTCTTGTGTTTTGTTGAAATCTCAAATTGGGATATTTCTATATTCCTATCTTTCAGACACCTAAGATAATTCATAAAAAATGACGTGAGACTTAAATGCATCCATGCACAAAGCCCTACAAATGTCAAAAACTTCATACCAGTCTTTCACTCCTAGTACCTGCAGATTAGAACCACATACCCAGACAGGATAAAGAATGTTAAGACTAATTTCTCCATTTTCATATGCTGTGTATGAAAAAAATCTAAAAATCACTTGGAATATATTTTTAGGAACATTATACATTTTTGTTGCAATAATTCCTGAAAAAGTTTGTGCAATCATCAAGTATTTTCATACATTTTTTTTGTTTAAGCAGCACTCCACATGCGGTTTAAGGGGTAATATCTTTCCTTGTGGACAGTGACATGCCTGACATTCCAGTTTAAGGAGACTTATAGGCCATTCAACTGTCCTCTGATAAATTATATATGCAAATTGTCTCTTCACAGAGGAAGAAGACTTGAACTCCAGCGCCACCTATTGGAAGTAGCAATCCTAAAAATCAATATTGACCCTTTAACGAGCTTTGCCACATGACTTAGGATAAAAGCCAAAATCAGAATCTCAATTTGTAGACACGTGTTACGAGTGGGTGTTACTTCTCCTCAGTGCAAAGCATCAGATCTGATTTAGCTGTATGAGAGGTCTGTGACTGGGATCTAAGGGGTAACGTCTCTCCTTGTGGAGAGGCACATGACTGACATGCCAGTGTAAGGAGACTTATAGGCCATTCAACACTCCTCTGATAAATTATATATGCAAATTGTCTCTTCACAGAGGAAGAAGACTTGAACTCTAGTGCCACCTATTGGAAGTAGCAAAGTCAATATTGACCCTTTAGGATAAAAGCCAAAATCAGAATCTCAATTTGCATACACGTGTTACAAGTGGGTGTTACTTCTCCTCAGTGCAAAGCATCAGATCTGATTTAGCTGTATGAGAGGTCTGTGACTGGGATCTAAGGGGTAATGTCTCTCCTTGTGGAGAGGCACATGACTGACATGCCTGTGTAAGGAGACTTATAGGCTATGCAGTGCTCCTTTGGCAAATTAAATATGCAAACTGCTTCTTCAGTCAAACTTATGTCATATATTAATTGTCTAATTCCAGGTTGGTTTTCTCCATACATTCCCCCCCATGTCATGCTGTGTTAAGGGACCTCAAATTTGACCACCAGTCTAAATCATGCTCTCTTGTGTAGTCTCTGACTTCCTGCGAAATATACTGTTCAAATCTCTCCTGGCATCTTTCAGACTCTTCACCTCCCCACCCAGCTTTGCTCCCTTAGTTTCACTCTATGGCCTCCCATGCAGCTATCGATGGAGGAGATGTATAAGACTATTTAAAAAAAAACCTGGCTGTGTTGTCAATAGCAACCAATCACAGTGCAGCTTTCATTTTGTATTCTACTCTTGAAAAATGAAAGCTTCACTGTGATTGGTTGCTATGGGCAGCCAAGACCATTGTCAATAAAGTCCATAAAATGCAGACTCTATACAATGCTTGGCTGCAGAGTTATAAATCTACCCCTGACTCACCAACGATCTATACCTTTAACCTGTTGGAAATGCAGCCATTTTTCATTGTCTTGCTTTTTCTCCTCATCTTCCAACAGCCATTGCTTTTTTTATTTTTCTATCAACATAGCCATATGAGGGCTTGGTTCATGTGGGACAAGTTGTCATTTTGAGTGACACCATTCACTTTATTATATCATTTACTAAAAACAAGATAAAACTTGTTATGTGGGTTGGAATGGAAAAAACAACCAAAAAAAACCCCAACAGTGATTCCACTATATTTATTTTTGTATTTTTATTATATTCATCTACAGTAAAAATGACATGTTAACTTTATTTTTTGGGTCAGTGCACATATGGTGGTCTGTGTTATAATATTCTTGGAATCCTAACTTTTTTCTCTTTTGGTTGATAGTGTTATAGTTCCATGTTCCCAAGAAAAGTAAAAATTGTGTTTTTTTTCCCCAGTGGAATTTTTTCCCCAGAAAATAAGTATTTAACTGTCCAAGCAAATGGATGGGATATCATAAAAATTAATGCATTGTTGAACTACATTTTTGTGCATTTTTTCTGTACAGGCTTCTATGGGGAGCACGAAAAAAAAACCGAAATGTAAAAATTGCATGCAAAAGGGCTCATTCAGACGTCAGTGATTTTACTCGTCTGCAAAAAAAAATTATCCGCGTTTCATCAATGTTTTTGATCAGTTTTATCAGTGTTTGCTTAGTGTGTCAGGTTTGTGACTCACCCCCTGGGCCGTGGGGCACTCGGGACCGGGCTTCAGGGCAATGCTGGGAGTAGTAGTGGTGACCCGGTCCCGTGGCTCAGGGTGGTCAGACCAGTGGCAGTGTTTTATATGTTTTAGGTAATGTCCGACTACGCCACCCGTGGATTGCGGCTATTATGAACAGCCGCTGCAAGGCAGTCCACTGAGGCTGATGGTGTGTGCAGCTGAGGTATTGTAACTCCCCACGGGAAGAGTGCAGCCCCAGGGCAGTGAGCGTAGATGGTGGGGATTGTAGTGCAGGGCGTCCCAGCACCGGTAGTGCTGGCGCGGCAAGAAATGCAAAGACAACGTGTTGCAGTCCAGGGTCTTTTAGTCACAGTTCGTATAGTCCAAGTCACTTCTGTACAGGTAATGACTGCCCGAGCCGTGCTGCGTCCACCAGGTGAGGGGCTCGGTCAACCCCCAGGCAATTCAGGAGCATGGCACAGGACTCCCTTCTTTCCTTCCCCTGGCTCGTGCCCCACCAGTGACCAAGCTTTTGTCCAGCTGCCGCGGATCTGTGCGGGTAAACGTGGGCCCCTTTTCCCGCTATCCTATATGTTGCCTTCCTAGCAAGGTTTAGCAGGGGGTCGCACCAAGTAATGATCACGACCTCCGGTTCTTGGCTGAGGGATAATTTACCTCCACCAATTTGGGATCCGGTACCCTTTTCTTGCCTGACCCGTCACCCGATTTCACGTTGGTCTTTAGGGTCCCTTCTGCCTTCTTGTTACTGAGCCCTTCTACACTTTGGGTACTTCTCTTCCTTTTCTGTTCCTTTCTGTTTCTGTTCCTTTCTGTTCCTGTTCCCCTCTCCTCTCTGGCTCCGGCCTTCACCCTAGGCCTGCCAAGTGGAGTTGAGCTCAGGCTGAGCCGCAGCTCCCTGTCAGCTCTCTACTCCTTCACTCTGCTTCTTCTCTGACTGACCCAGAACTAAGATGGTGCCCACCTTATATACCTTCCCCCAGAGTGTGTGAGCTCAGGTGACCAGCAATCAATGAGCTTCTACCTATGCTCAGAAACCGTCCCCTTCTGCTCCTACATCATTGGGTTTCCCCCCCCCCCTCCCCACTCCAGCCAGGGACATGGTCTGTCGTGCCTGCATTACTATATAAATGGGAGCACCGTTGAGCTGTCCCCCGGAAATGGGGTGTGTGTGATGCATGCAGCTAACTGAGCCCTGGTCCATACTCCATCCTTACCCGGGAGTGGAATACCACACCTCTGGCAGAGGTGCAATACCCCTGTAGCGGCCGAACCCTCGGGGTGCTACATTTGTTTTTAACCTTACATAGATAAAATATATATCCTAAATTAAAATTTCCCATCTATAAACCAACACACACATCTGGCAAAGAGATGTCAAGAATATACCATTAAGAACTTGACAGTATGAAAGGGTTTATGTATCAGTCTACAACAGAAATTGGCACCTATCATGTCCGAAAATATTGCATTTCGAACATGTGCCCAATTATTTGTTGAACTAGCGCCTCAAGCCCCGAGTAAGAGTCTGTGTTGCTGTCTTGACATAATTGAGGTTGTGTATTTTGTACCACTCCAGCATTTTGGTTTTTTTTCAGTGCTGGAGTGCTGCTTCTAATGTTCGGTCTTGGCCCCTGGTCTTATACTCACACTCCGGCATCTTCACCTTTTTTTTGCGCCACTCTAATTCCGTGGCACCATCTTGTGACTGCAACTTCTGACTACCCAGAAGTCAGAAGTTACGTAACAAGCTCTCAATGCAAGTGTAGCACCCTGAGGATTCGGCTGCTACAGGGGTATTGCACCTCAATCCAGAGGTGTGATATTCCACTCCCGGGTAAGGATGGAGTGTGGATCTGAGCTCGGTAGGCTGCATGCACTACACACATCCCATTTCCGAGGAACAGACCGACGGTACTCCCACTTAGAAATGTGCAGGTACGACCGAGTCTGTTCCTGGCTGGAGTGGGAGGGGGGTGGTACATCCCAAGTAGTGTAGGGGCAGATAGGGGGAGCAGCCTGGGTAAAGATAGGAGCTCATTGGGTGCTGGTCACCTGAGCTCACACATAGAGGGTGTATATAAGGTGGGCACCAACTAAGAACAGGGTCAGTTGCAGAGAGAAAGTCAGGAGCAGAGGAGAAGAGAGACCCAGAGTGAGAGAGGAGAAGAGAGAGAGACCCAGAGGGAGAAACAGCAGAAAAGGACTCCAAGATCCCAACTTAAATCCCCGGGTGAAGAGTCGGCACAGGGTACCGGAACCCAAGCTGGTGGGAGTAAAAACACTCCCCAGCCAGAGACCGGCGACCGTGGGCAGCGTTTGCCACGGTCACCCACCACATCCACCACGAAGGCATACCACGAGGAGGGTCAGGGAACCCAAGGCCAAGGGTGTCCCAACAGAAGGCCCGAGGGAGCTGGACCTGGGTGGATCAATAGTGGGGACGGCCAGAGAAAGGACTGAAGGAGAGCTCAGGGTCACGCTCCGGACTTATTTGGGAGTTGGCTGGATCCAGAACCTGGTGGACGCAGCACGGCTCGGGAGGTCACTCGAAGCTGGAGTGACCAGAACATCAGCAGTGAGTAAACATCCTAAACTGCATAACCCGACTCTGTCTCTGATTGCCGTCTACACTGCATCACCACAACTCCCATCCTCTGCACCTGATCCCACTGGGGCTATACCCCTCCCGTTGGGGGTTATCCTATCAAGCTGCACCAACACCACCAGCCTCAGCGGACCCTGCTGCAGCGGCGGCCACAGTGACCGCAACACAACGGGTGGCGTAGTCGACAAATAAAGAACTTATAACATCTGTATGACTGCCACATACAACTCAGTTTGACACCCTGGGCACGGACCGGGTCACAGCCACTCGGAAGACTACAACCCCCATCTGATCCGGCTCCGGATATTCCCACTAACGAATATGGCCCAGGGGGCGCGTCAACTTTGGCGTAGTCGGCAGGATTACGTGCCCGCAACACCCGGGTACTGCGTGCCTGAAGAAAAGAACGAGTTTACCTCAAAAAGAAGTCTCCTGCCGGTTCCGGAGGGTCCCCGCCATCGGACCCCATCACCAGTCGATTCCCGCCGGTTGTCCGCCATTAACAGCTTTTTCCCGCCATCTGCAGAGTTTCCCGCCACTGGGAAGCGATTCCCGCCATTTCCAAAGGTTTCCCGCCTTGGAAGAGCGGACGCCATTATGGGCGTGCCAGAGGGTGGCGAGAGGCCACCTCCCATCGTGGGCCAGGACCGAAAATGGCGCCAAAAGTGGAAACCGCCCCCACCAACAGAGACTGTGATGCTAGAGGTGTCTGTCAGCGCGAAAGAACCGCCCCTGGAGCTGACAATCACCAAGTGGCCCCGGGACCGCCCTCAAAGGGGGAGGAGACGAAAGAAAAGAACGAAGATGGGTGCCGCCTGGAGCGGTCTGGAGCGGGCGCACCCGGAGGCAGGAAGCCTGGAGAGGAGTAGCAGAGAAGCTCACCCGGAGATGGCGAGAAAGCAGAGCAGCACCGGCCCGTTGGCCAGGAGCCTGCTAGAAACCGAGGAGGGAGAGCAGAGCAGCACCGGCCCGCTGGCCAGGAGCCTGCTGGAAGAAGAGCAGAGCAGCACCGACCCGTTGGTCAGGAGCCTGCTGGGAACCACGACCCCACTAGGCCTAGTGGAGGTCCTCGCACAGCTCCCCCGAGACCGGGAGTGTGCACAGACTGCCCTGGAGGGCCTCGCACGGAGGATGGCCCGGGTACAGCGAGAGACATTGGCGGAGTGGAGCCGAGAGATGGCCCAGCAAACCAAGACCCGGAGCACGCCAGCCAAGATGAGGAGACAGACCGCCTCTGAGGATGGCGCGGGAGGACCCAAGGCCGGAGACGGCGCCGAGAAGGGAGCCGAACGCATGGAGGCAGGTAAAGGGGACGTCTATACCCCAAGCCGGGACACCGCTTACCTGCCCCAGCTCCCCGTCGCAGAGCCCGAAAGTCCCCCTGCTGTGCCCAAAAACGCCATGTCACCGACGCAGACTAGGCCCCAACCGGAAGCCGCCGCCGCGACCCCTGTGACGTCGCACGCCTCGACCCCGAGCGTTACCAAGCAGGAAGTACCACCAGCCTGGTCGCAAGGCCTAGTACCCCCGGGCGTCGCATCACCAACAGCGCCCCCTACCTCCGCGGAGCCTCCGGCCTGGCCGCAAGGCCAGGTAGCCCAGGGTGCCGCCGTCCTAACGGTGCCCTTCACCTTCCAGGTGCCCCAGGCCTGGCCGCAAGGCCTGGGCAACCCGGGCGCCACCACCACCGCGCCCGCACCCGTAAAACCAAGGGTGCCGCGTCTGGAAGAGGACTTGTTTGCCCAGCACACGTGGCCGGACGGGCAGCCTTTCATCTGGCCCCAGGAATATTATGAACTGGAGCACCAGAGGAGAGTTGGGGCCATGTGTGCACCCCTGATTCCGGCTCCGAAGCCCGTGATAAGGATCTCGCCCCCGCTTGAAGAGACCCAATTTGAGTGGGACCCCACCGGAGAAGACCTAATGGGGTTCACTCAAGAAACCAGGGCAGCTGCAGCGGAGCGTGCTGAGTGCTGCCGCCAACAGCTCGAGGACTTCGAGAGGGAGCGGAGAGAGAGGCGGGTCCGGGAACAACAGGCCCAAATAAGGAGCGCCGAGCAGAAGAGCCGAACCAGGAGGGACCCCCGTGCAGCGCACAGTCCCCGCACCACCGGGACTGTAATTAAGTTCAATATGCAGCATGGGTGGGGCTTCATCAGAGACCACAACACCCCCGGCGACGTCTTTGTCACGCGCAGAGATGTGGAGTCCCATCTGCCGGAGGGGCACAGAGGTCGTGACCTTTATATCGGGGACGAGGTCACCTTTACCCGGCACAAGTGTGCCAAAGGACCTTACGCCCTCCATGTGCATCGCCTGACAGAGGAGGAGCTGCGATGTGAGGAGGAAGAGCAAGAGGATCCGGACGGGTCTGAAGCTGAGATCCCCAAAGAAAGAGCAGGAGGAAGACGTTGTTGAGTACAGCGGAGTAGGTGCTGTAAATAGTTACCCGATCGGGGTATAAAGAAACTGTTATTGCTAATATAGTCCCCGTTGGGACCAGCTGAGTGAACTGTTTACCCGTTTACCCTTAATCCCACAGGCTGAGGACTGTGAGCAGCCATTCCCTTTCCCTCCTTAACTGGCCGAGGACTGAGAGCGGCCATATCCCTGTAAATAGTTGCGCGTCCTAAAGCGCCCCCTACCGGTTTTATAGAAAAACCAGTTTTCTAGAAAGACTGTCGCACTTTACCCGGTCACACGTTGCACAGTGACCGGAGGAGGAGCCAGAGGCGACGAGAATGTTTTATATATATATAATGTTTTATATGTTTTATATGTTTATGAAAAAAATTTGTATGTTTTGGTGTTGTTTTGTCTTACAGCCCGAGGACGTGCTGTGATTTACCAGGGGGGAATGTAGCACCCTGAGGATTCGGCTGCTACAGGGGTATTGCACCTCAATCCAGAGGTGTGATATTCCACTCCCGGGTAAGGATGGAGTGTGGATCTGAGCTCGGTAGGCTGCATGCACTACACACATCCCATTTCCGAGGAACAGACCGACGGTACTCCCACTTAGAAATGTGCAGGTACGACCGAGTCTGTTCCTGGCTGGAGTGGGAGGGGGGTGGTACATCCCAAGTAGTGTAGGGGCAGATAGGGGGAGCAGCCTGGGTAAAGATAGGAGCTCATTGGGTGCTGGTCACCTGAGCTCACACATAGAGGGTGTATATAAGGTGGGCACCAACTAAGAACAGGGTCAGTTGCAGAGAGAAAGTCAGGAGCAGAGGAGAAGAGAGACCCAGAGTGAGAGAGGAGAAGAGAGAGAGACCCAGAGGGAGAAACAGCAGAAAAGGACTCCAAGATCCCAACTTAAATCCCCGGGTGAAGAGTCGGCACAGGGTACCGGAACCCAAGCTGGTGGGGGTAAAAACACTCCCCAGCCAGAGACCGGCGACCGTGGGCAGCGTTTGCCACGGTCACCCACCACATCCACCACGAAGGCATACCACGAGGAGGGTCAGGGAACCCAAGGCCAAGGGTGTCCCAACAGAAGGCCCGAGGGAGCTGGACCTGGGTGGATCAATAGTGGGGACGGCCAGAGAAAGGACTGAAGGAGAGCTCAGGGTCACGCTCCGGACTTATTTGGGAGTTGGCTGGATCCAGAACCTGGTGGACGCAGCACGGCTCGGGAGGTCACTCGAAGCTGGAGTGACCAGAACATCAGCAGTGAGTAAACATCCTAAACTGCATAACCCGACTCTGTCTCTGATTGCCGTCTACACTGCATCACCACAACTCCCATCCTCTGCACCTGATCCCACTAGGGCTATACCCCTCCCGTTGGGGGTTATCCTATCAAGCTGCACCAACACCACCAGCCTCAGCGGACCCTGCTGCAGCGGCGGCCACAGTGACCGCAACACAACGGGTGGCGTAGTCGACAAATAAAGAACTTATAACATCTGTATGACTGCCACATACAACTCAGTTTGACACCCTGGGCACGGACCGGGTCACAGCCACTCGGAAGACTACAACCCCCATCTGATCCGGCTCCGGATATTCCCACTAACGAATATGGCCCAGGGGGCGCGTCACAAGTATATCAGAGCCAGAACAAGACTCTCATAGACTTTCATTGAGTCGTGCCCTCTCCAACGATAAAGTAAAGATAAAATGCTGGAGTGGTGCTTTAAAGAAAAAGTCCCAAGAAATGTGTTATTCTTTTATAACTGACCACGATCATTGAACAGCATGTGAAATCAAGAACTGAATCTTTTACATATGCTATTCAATGCTAGGATTTTCCCCTGTTGAAGTTAATTGTGAAAATAATTTTGTAAGGGTGTAAAGGGGATTTGCAAAAATCAATATGAATGAATAAAAAAAAGGACCTTCTTAAATAATTTATAACAATGTTCTATATTCATAAACACACTATTCTATGTTTGCCAAGTGAAAAAAGGGAGAACTTCTGCAAATGCTGTACTTCTACAATGCTTCAATATGCAAATGTAAATAATAAGACCATTTGTTTTAATATGGATTTGGCAAAGAAAATAATATTCAGCTCTCCAATCTCTCAACAATCCATATTATCAGAAAAGCTAAATGTCTAACATATCTATAGAGCCATACTGAACAAAAAATACTGAAAGGGCATACATCCCCTGAATTGGTGTGTGCCATTTTTATCAATGTATGAAATAGCATAGATGACACATACCCATTTAAAAAAAATGTGTGCCACATAATATACATTTTTGTAGAATTGAATGGCGATGGATGCCACTGTATGCCATTTGAGTGCCATACATCAGACCCCTCTGTTGTCATGAGTTTAAAGGGGTATTCCCATCTCCAAGATCCTATCCCAATATGTAGTAGGTGTAATAATAATAATAATATTAGCAAATACCTCCAATAAAAATTTTGTATCGTTTTCTGAGTCGCTATGTCTCTTTCCTCATGTGCAGGCCTTGCAGGACCTTAGGTATCCATGGTTATGACCACTGATATAGTGACAGTTAGCTAGTTGTTAGTGGTCATAACCATGGATACCTAAGGTCCTGTAATGCCTGCACATGAAGAAAGAGACATAGCGAATCAAAAAAACTACACCGCGCGCAGAATTATTAGGCAAATGCATATTTTGATCACTTCGATACTTTTTATACATGTTGTCCTACTCCAAGCTGTATAGGCTTGAGAGCCAACTGCCAATTAAGTAAATCGGGTGATCTGCATCTCTGTAATGAGGAAGGGTGTTGACTAATGACATCAACACCATATATAAGGTGTGCTAAATTATTAGGCAACTTCCTTTCCTTTGGCAAAATGGGTCAGAAGAGAGATTTGACGGGCTCTGAAAAGTCCAAAATTGTGAGATGTCTTGCAGAGGGATGCAGCAGTCTTGAAATTTCCAAACTTTTGAAGCGTGATCACCGAACAATCAAGCGTTTCATGGCAAATACAGTACAGAGATCTCTCCCATGACCTGTTTATACCAAGGATGGTGACAAAGACGAGGGGGCACACTATGCGTCTGGAGGAAAGGAGGTTCCTGCACCAGCATAGAAGGGGATTCTTTACGGTCAGAGCCGTGAGACTCTGGAACTCTCTGGGAGAGGAAGTGGTGATGTCCAACTCACTTAATGAGTTCAAGAGAGGCCTGGACGCCTTTCTTGAGAACAATAAAATTACATCTTATGCTTAGTTAATTAATCCAGGGATTTAATCTGACTGCCAGATTGGTGTCGGGAAGTGAATTTTTCCTCAATGATGTAAATTGGCCTATACCGCATGTTTTTTTTTTGCCTTCCCCTGGATCAAAGCTGCGGAATAGCTGCAGTGCACAAGAAATAGGCTGAACTGGATGGACGCTTGTCTTTTTTCGGCCTTATAAACTATGTAAACTATGTAAATAGCCAACAGGGTCACAAGAAGCGTGTTGGCTAAAAAAGGCGCAAAATAACTGCCCATGAATGGAGGAAAATCAAGCGTGAAGCTGCCAAGATGCCATTCGCCACCAGTTTTGCTATATATCAGAGCTGCAACGTTACTGGAGTATCGAAAAGCACAAGGTGTGCGATACTCAGGGACATGGCCAAGGTAAGGAAGACTGAAAAACGACCACCTTTGAAGAAGAAACATAAGATAAAAAATCAAGAATGGGCCAAGAAATATCTTAAGACTGATTTTTCAAAGGTTTTTGGACTGATGAAATGAGAGTGTCTCTGGATGGGCCAGAGGCTGGATCAGTAAAGGGCAGAGAGCTCCACTCTGACTCAGACGCCAGCAACGTGGAGGTGGGGTACTGGTATGGGCTGGTATCATCAAAGATGAACTTGTGGGACCTTTTCGGGTTGAGGATGGAGTGAAGCTCAACTCCCAGACCTACTGCCAGTTTCTGGAAGACAACTTCTTCAAGCAGTGGTACAGGAAGAAGTCAGTATCGTTCAAGAAAAACATGATTTTCATGCAGGACAATGCTCCATCACATGCATCCAACTACTCCACAGCGTGGCTGGCCAGTAAAGGTCTAAAAGAAGAAAAAATAATGACATGGCGCCCTTGTTCACCTGATCTGAACCCCATAGAGAACCTGTGGTCCATCATAAAATGTGAGATCTACAGGGAGGGAAAACAGTACACCTCTCGGAACAGTGTCTGGGAGGCTGTGGTAGCTGCTGCACGCAATGTTGATCGAAAACAGATCGAGCAACTGACAGAATCTATGGATGGAAGGCTGTTGAGTGTCATCATAAAGAAAGGTGGCTATACTGATCACTAATTTTTTTGGTTTTTGTTTTTGCATTGTGACGCTCACAGCCCTAACCCTGGGAAGATGAGGGATTACTCAGAGCCGGGTCCTGTGTTTTGGTGGGGTGCAGCCGTGGCCCGGACCCGCTCCGTGCCCAGGGCCGTCACATTAAAAAGGGTGGTATGGGCTTATCAGGGTTGAGTGGTTGCTATCGACTACGCCACCTGTGGTACCTGGTGAAGGCCACCAGCGCTGCTGCAAGTCCTCTGAGGCGGGATGTTGAGGCAGCCAACGTTGATACTACTCCCCACAGGCGGAGCAGGGCCTCAGGGCAGAGACAAGGATGGAGGGGGTTGTAGTGTATGAGGTCTGGTGCTGCGTAGTGCGGTGCAGTGCAGAATAAAGAGTCCGGAGGCCATAGGGGTTGACTTCCAGGGTTTTTACTCACGGTGGAGAGTACAGCTGCAAGGCTTCTCCCTGCTCCTCGCGGAGTTCTGCGGTCACCAGGAACGGGGGTCCGTCAACCTCCGAGTAAGTCAAGTGTTCTATCAGGACCCCGCATCAGAGTGTTCCTAGACTTCAGACCGGGTCCTTTCCTGTCTGTGTGTGTGTAGATAGGCCGGGTCTCCCTCTGGACTTCGCTCAGAAAAAGGGTATGGGTGGCAGCTCCGCTCCTTCCGTTACCCGGTGGGATCTTCTGGGCCTACCGGGCTTCCCTGACCAGGACGTAGAGTAGCAAGGTCAGGTGTCGGGGGCCGGTACCCCTCTTGCAGCCGGAATCCCTCTGACTTGGCCAGAACAGCGAGGACAGGTGGCGTATACCGCTCCGTCTGCATCCCCCTGGGATCCATTTGCGGTGGAGCTACACTCCTAAGCTCCAGCCTTCTTGGTCATGGTCCTTGACCAGGTTGAGACATACATTATCTGAAACCTGCCCCTCGACCCAAGGGCAGGGTATGAGGGCCGTGTATGCATCCGCTGCAGGACAGCACAGGATCCACGTTCAGGGAGGAAGATCACAATCAAAGAACCATGAGCCAAGATGGCTGTTTATCAAATATTAAGTGTCACTAAATGTGAGTCCTCCACCCTCACCCACTAATTGGTTCCCCCTATCTCTTGGTTCCCCAGTCTCCCAATTTCCAGTAGGGGCAGCACTCTAGTGCCTACTAGCCCCCTCTGGTGGGAGAAGTGTGGTGTTGGATGTGGAGGTGGGGTCCTGACCATTGCACCGTTCTTACCTCAGAGGAGGAACACCACACCCCATTAAAGAGGTGCAGCATCCCTGTGGCGGTCAAACCCTCAGGGGCGCCACAGCATGTCAGAAATGTTTATTTCTAAATTTTGTGCACTGATATTGGTTTACCTGGTGAAAATAAACAAGTGAGATGGGATTATATTTGGTTTTTATTAAGTTGCCTAATAATTCTGCACAGTAATAGTTACCTGCACAAACAGATATCCTCCTAAGATAGCCAAATCTAAAAAAACCCCACTCCAACTTCCAAAATTATTAAGCTTGGATATTTATGAGTCTTTTGGGTTGATTGAGAACATAGTTGTTGATCAATAATAAAAATAATCCTCTAAAATACAACTTGCCTAATAATTCTGCACACAGTGTATACTACATTTCTAATTGGAGATATTTGCTAATATTTTTATTATACACACTACATATTGGAATAGGATCTTGGAGATGGGAATAACCCTTTAACTCCTTCACCCCCCACCCTGTTTTCACCTTCCTGACCAGGCTAAATTTTACAATTCTGACCACCGTCACTTTATGATGTAATAACTCTGGAACGCTTCAATCCCAGTGGTTCTTAGACTGTTTTTTCGTGACACATTGTACTTCATGTTATTGGTAAATTTAGGTCAATATTTTTTGTGCTTATTTGTGAAAATATTGGAATTTTGACAGAAATTGTGAAAATGTCACAATTTTCAAACTTTTAATTTTTATGTCCTTAACCACTTCTCACCAGAGCCTGTTTTTGCCTTCGTGACCGGGCCAATTTTTTCAATTCTGACCACTGTCACTTTATGAGGTAATTACTCTGGAACGCTTCAACGGATTCCCCTGATTCTGAGAATGTTTTTCGTGACATATTGTACTTCAAGATAGCGGTAACATTTATTCGATATCTCTTGCGGTTATTTGTGAAAAAATCAGAAATTTGGCGAAAATTTTGAAAATTTTGCAATTTTCAAACTTTGAATTTTCATGCCCTTAAATCAGAGAGATATGTCACACAAAATAGTTAATAAATAACATTTCCCACATGTCTACTTTACATCAGCACAATTTTGGAACCAAAATTTTTTTTTGTTAGGGAGCTATAAGGGTTAAAAGTTGACCAGCGATTTCTCATTTTTCCAACAAAATTTACAAAAACATTTTTTTAGGGACCACATCATATTTGAAGTCACTTTGAGGGGTCTTTATGACAGAAAATACCCAAAAGTGACACCATTCTAAAAACTGCACCCCTCAAGGTGCTCAAAACCACATTCAAGAACTTTATTAACCCTTCAGGTGCTTCACAGGAATTTTTGGAATGTGGAAGAAAAAAATTAACATTTAACTTTTTTCACAAAAATGTTACTTTAGACCCATTTTTTTTTCTCACAGGGGTAACAGGAAAAAATGGACCCCAAAATTTTTTGTGCAATTTCTCTTGAGCGCGCTGATACCCCATATGTGAGGGAAAACCACTGTTTGGGTGCACTGCAGGGTTCGGAAGGGAAGGAGCGCCATTTGACTTTTTGAATGTAAAATTTGTTTGAATAATTAGCGGGCGCCATGTTGCATTTGGGGGGCCCCTAATGTGCCTAAACAGTGGAAACCCCCCACAAGTGACACCATTTTGGAAACTAGACCCCTTAGCGAACTTATCTAGATGTGTGGTGAGCACCTTGCACCCCCAGGTGCTTCACAGAAGTTTATAATATTGAGCCATAAAAATAAAATTTTCACATTTTTCCCACAAAAAATGTTTTTCATTCCCTAATTTTGCATTATCATAAGGGTAACAGGATAAATTGCACCATGAAATTTGTTGTGCAATTTCTCCTGAGTACGCCGATACCCCATATGTGGGGGAAAACCACTGCTTTGGTGTACGGCAGGGTTCAGAAGAGAAAGGAGCGCTATGTTGGCTGGGATAGGTTGCAGACACCATGTCACATTTGAAGAGTCGCTGACATGCCGAAACAGCAGAAACCCCCACAAGTGACCCCATTTGTAAACTACACCTCTCAAGGAATTCATCTAGGGAAGTAGTGAGTATTTTTAAATTTTTAAATTTATACCATTGGGCAGTGAAAAAAGCATAATTATATTTTTACCACAAAAAAATGTTTTACCCTCAGATTTTACATTTTCACACAGGGCAATGGGTAAAAATAGTGCCGAAATGTGTCACACAATTTCTTCTAAAAGTGTCAATACCCCATATGTGGCTGTATCGCTATTTGACAATTGGAGAACAAATTATTGTAGAATAGGCATTTGGATTTGGGAGCACAAAATTTTCTGAATTTCTTTTGGGGGGCAAGGGCCATTTCGATTTTCCATAGCCTTTCTGCTACCAGTAACTTGGAAGTCCCTTATATTTTTAACAGATGACGGACCTGAGTGGGGACTTGCTTTTTTTGAGGACTGAGTTGAAGCTTTTATTGGGAACATTTTACGTAACATTTATACGGCGCTCTAGGCTGAGCACTTACATCGGGGTTTCCATCTAAATTTCCAAGTGATGTAATTCAGATGAAACCCCTGCAGGATCCATTCACTGTAATGAGGCAGCAGAGTTACTCTGGACTGCGTCTGGCCTCTGTTTAGCGGTGTCCTTTTTTTCTGAAGTGCACAAAACTGTGGCCAACCGCACTTTTATGCACTCCTAAAAAAACTGACACCGTGGGATCACAGGCCAGATGGCATCCACAGTGGCCTATATCTGCCTCATTACAGGGAATCTTCCATCATGGGTTCCGTCTGAATCACGTATTTCAGAGATTTACACGGAAACTCTGGTGTAAGTGCTCAGCGCAGAGCGCAGGATAAATGTGAGCAGAGCCTTACTGCGATCTTTGGGAGACATAAAAAACAAATCAGTAGCAGGTGAAGAATTGGTTTTATTTCTTTTTTACGCCGTTCCTCGTGCGGTATAAGTGATTAGACAACCTTATTCTTCGTGTCGGTGCGATTACAGAGATACCAGATTTATATCGGGTTTTTATGACTGACAGCTGTCACACACTAAGAGATGCTTTTTTTTGCAAAATCTAGTTTTTGCATCGCTATATTTTGAGAGCTATAATTTTTCCATATTTCGGCCGACAGAGTCATGTGACAGCTTGTTTTTTGCGGGACGAGTTGACATTTTTATTGGTACCATTTTTGGGTACGTGACATTTTTTGATCGCTTTCTATTCCGTTTTTTGGGAGGTAAAATTAACAAAAACCAATAATTCAGGAATTGTTTTTTTTTTTTTTATGCCGTTCTGCGTGTGGTAAAAGTGATCAGGCAGCGTTATTCTTTGGGTCAGTACGTTTACAGCGATACTACACTTACTGTATATTTTTTTAATGTTTTGGCGCTTTTACACAATAAAACAATTTTATAGAAAAAATATTTTTTTTGCATTGCTTTATTCTGAGCGCTATAACTTTTTTATTTTTCAGCTGATGGAGCTGTATGGCGGCTTTTTTTTTGCGGAACAAGGTGAAGTTTTCAGCGGTACCATTTTTATTTCCATTTGGCTTTTTGATCGCATTTTTTTCCACTTTTTGTTTGGCGATATGAGGAAAAAGCATAGTTTTTTGCTCCGTTTTTTATTTATTTTTATTACGGTGTGCACAGAAGGCGTTAATTAGTGTGACAATTTTATAGCTCGGGTTGTTTCGGACGCGGCGATGCCAAATATGTGTAATTTTTTTACTTTTGCATAAATATACGGATTTATCGGTTTAATATTTTATTTATTTATTTTAATTTATTTTGTTTTGTTTTTTAACAGTTTCAAAACATTTTTTTTTTACTTTTTTTTACATTTTTACTTAGTCCCTGTATGGGACAATAATTTTTATTTTTCTGATCACTGATCTCATGTAATGTAATAGACATATGTTACATTACATGAAATCTTCACTGACTGTTTCACAGTCAGAGTCTCCTGCCTGGCTTCAGCTGCAGGCTGAGCCAGGCAGGACACCATATATGGCAGAGCTGGAGGCGGTCATGTGACCTCCAGCTGCCATAGCAACCCAAGGTCCTGGAAGGTATCAGGGGTCTTCGGAGAGGTAAGTATACCACCCCCTCTCCTCCTGCTGTCTTCTATATGCTGCGATCACTATAGATCGCGGCATATAGAAGACAGCAAAGGGTTAATGTGGCACCCCAGGGGTCTGGTTACCACAGTAATAGAGATATTATGTCTGAGAGCAAGTGGGAGGTTTCTCTGGTCAGGAGCCCTAAGCATGCAACACGGCCCACCCAGACCAGGGAGGGGTGGAATCTGCCCTTATAAACTGGGTCTGGGGCGGGATTAGGAGAGTTCCAGACACAGGGAAAGGAAGAACTAGGAGCTCTGTAGGAGCAGGAGCGAGTGCCAGAGGCTGGAAGCTAGAAAGCTCGCCTTGGCTGAAGACACTAACCCGGACACGGAGTCCGAGGCTGTGGGGACATCCAGGTCCAGCAGCAGAATCCAACCGGCAGGGGATTCCATGTCCTCTGGCCTTAGAAACCCGAAGGCACGGTCACAAGCAAGGGACCAGCACCGCCATCGTGAAGCGAAGACTGACGGAAGGCCCCAAGTCACCGGCCATACGGGTGAGCACCACACGGTATACTCAGGGACGTGGGCTACTTCTACCCGCATAGAGCAAGGTAGCCAGGAAAGAGTGCAGATAATCGGGGAGGCCTACAACTCCACCTGGCCAGGGGAGATCCTGCTTGCTCACAGACTGACCAGGCCCCTACAGCTAACCAGTACTCCCGGGAGGGTCTGCTTTATACCATCAGTAAAGACCCTGAACTGCACCACACGTCTCTGTGATTCCTTGCCGCACCAGCACCATTACTACTGGGACGCTCACACCATCACTCCCATCATCCACCTTAGCTGCCCTGAGGCAATACTTCTCCCGTGGGGAGTTATCCCATACTCGGCTGCGCAAACAACATCAGCCTCAGCGGTCGGCAGCGCAGCGGCGGTCCCCACTGACCGCAATCCACGGGTGGCGTAGTCGGACATTGTTATTACTTAAGACCGCCACTGGTTTGACCGCCCTGGGAACGGACCGGGTCACCGCCACGGAGAACTACAACCCCCAGCGATCCGGCTCCGGGTATCCCCCTGCACAGCACAGGCCCAGGGGGCGCGTCAACTTTGGCGTAGTCGGCAGGATTTCGTGCCCGCAACCACCGGGTACTGCGTGCCTGAAAAATACTTTTGAACTTACCTGTGGTGAAGTTTCCCGCCGTCCGGAGTCGTTTCCCGCCATCCGGAGCCGATTCCCGCCATCAGACGCCATCTTGGACCGTTTCCCGCCGTCTTCTGCCTTCTTCCCACCATCCGCAGCTGCTTCCCGCCTTCGGACGCCAACTTCAGGACGCCGCACGGGAAGAAGAGGGGCGTGGACGCCGAAAGCCCGCGAGATCCGAAGCTCCGCCCCACGCTCCGCCCCACGCTCTGACGCTGCGTAAGGTCCTGGAAGGGAGGAAGAGCGACGCTGACGTCATCGGAGCACGACGCCAGGTCCTCGACCCCGACGATTGACTGCGGAGCCGCGGCCTGCGGAAGAAGAGCATCGCAAGGTAGGCCACGGTCCACTAGGGGGGAAGGAGGATGTCGGACACCGATGGGAGCTCCACTGCCACAGCCACCGCCAGCGCAACCGCTGCAGCAGTCATGCCATTCACCATGCCCTATATCCCGGGGGCAACCTGGCTACCCCAGTACTCAGGAGAGTCACATACCCTGAGTGACTTTAGGGAAAGACTTGATAACCTCTTCCAGGTATACCCCCTCACAGAAGAGCAAAAAGTGAGCATCCTGGTGGCCCAGTTAATCGGGGCAGCCCAAAGGGAGGTAAAGTCCTGGTCACCTGGGAAGAAGAGGACTGTCAGAGAGATACTAGCCCGGCTGAAAGACACGTTTGACACCCGCACCTCAGCCGAGATAAAACTAAGATTTTATGGGTGCAAAAAACGGGCACATGAAAGTATAAGAGACTATGCTCTAAACCTACAAGAGGCCCTGAGAGCCATTAAGCAGGCAGACCCTGGCAGCGTGGGAAATGAAGACAAGCTGTTGACTGAACAATTTATAGAGGGTCTACTGTGTAATGCCCACCGAACCCAGCTGCGGGCAATGGCCTTACAGGACCCTGACCTGGACTTTGCACAGTTCAAGGACAGAGCCATCCGGGTGCTCCGAGAACTAGCACCAGGTGGCGCTGTGACCCACAGGCGCCCTGCTATCACTTACCACCAGGAGATGGCGCCATTGTCTGCAGGGCCTGTGGGAGCTGATGCGCAGGCTTTGAACAATAACCCGGCAACAGACCTGCACCATCAGGTCCAAGAGCTGACTAAGAGTGTTGCCGCGCTAACCAGAACTGTGCAGTCTTTACAGGTCTCTTCTCCAGAAAAGATCCAGCTGGCATCCGGACCAGAGGACGTCCCGTGGCGCCGACTGAGGAGGACCCCACCGGCCAGAGGAAGACCAAGCGACAGATACAACGAGGACGGACGACCCATCTGCCGCCGCTGCAATCAACCCGGACATATGGCAAGGTACTGTCATTTAAACGGGCACAACCTGGGGTAGAGGGCCAACCCCCAGGCATAAGATCATCAGGCCCATCAAACTGGTGTGACAAATACGTAGGGGGACGTCCGGTCTTGCCTGTGGTACTGGATGGCATTCCTATGAGTGCCCTACTAGACACCGGGTCACAGGTCACCACCATCCCTTACGTGCTCTTCAAGCGGTACTGGAATGACTCGGACATAACCCGCTACCCAGATGATGACCTGAGCATTATCGCCAGCAATGGTCAGCCCGTGCCACAGATAGGATTTAAGGAAATGACCATCAAGGTCGGTAAAGTTGAACTGCCGGCACAAGGACTTATCATTGTGGACATTGACCGTCGCGAGAGTCACCCAAAAATCACCCTAGGTACTAACGTAATTGAAAACTGTCTTGCAGAGGTGATTCTTATCTTGCAACAGGTTGCCAAGAACGCCAGTTCCAGCCAGCAGCATGTGCTCCAAAAAGAGATCCGGGCACTGATGAAGCGGCAACAAGTGGAACTATCTGGTGGTGAGATAGGTAGCGTGAGAATGTGTGACCCGTTCCCTATTGCCATGCCCCCGAAAAGTGAGATGATGATTTGGTGCCGGGCAGCTATTGGTCTAAGAGGTAGAGACTACCAAGCAATGGTAGAACCCGTCTACTCAGACAGTAGGCCCACCATTTTGACAGCACGGGGGGTGGTCGATGTACGCCATGGGAGGGTGCCCGTCCGCATCATCAATATCGGGGAGAGAGAAGTATACCTGCCCCGGTATGCCACGCTAGCCAAATTGTTCACCATAAACCAGAATTCTGTACAGGCCGTGGAGCCCTTGCCTCCATCTCAACCAGAGGAAGGTAACGGCTCTAAGAAACCACTGGAGGACTGGTGTCAGCAACTGCATTTGGGTACTGACTCCACTCCCTCACACCAAAAACAGGGAGTCTATCGGGTGGTTCAAGAGTACGAGAGAGTGTTTAGTAAACACCCGCTAGACTTCGGGCGAGTAAAGGGGGTAGAACATCACATCCCCACGGGAGACCATCCTCCCATAAAGGAGAGATACCGACCCGTACCCCCTGCACACTATCAACACGCCAAGGGGATGCTAAAAGACATGAAGGAGGCTGGGGTAATTAGGGACAGCTGTAGCCCCTGGGCAGCTCCACTAGTCTTAGTGAAAAAGAAAGACAACACCATGAGGATGTGTGTAGATTACAGGAAGGTCAACCGTATCACACACAAAGATGCGTACCCGTTACCAAGGATAGAAGAGTCCTTAGCTGCATTAAAATCTGCTAACTTCTTCTCTACTTTGGATCTCACTAGCGGGTACTGGCAGGTTCCTGTAGCAGAGGCGGACCGGGAGAAGACCGCATTCACCACCCCGATGGGACTCAGCGAATTTAACTGTATGCCGTTCGGGCTCTGCAACGCACCAGGAACCTTGGAACGGTTGATGGAATGCTGTCTGGGACACCGGAACTTCGAGACGGTCCTATTATACCTGGACGATGTCATCGTCTATTCCAAGACCTATGAGGACCATCTGGAACACCTGGCAGAAGTGTTTGAAGCCCTGGCAAACTATGGCCTAAAAGTAAAACCCTCAAAGTGTCACCTACTGAAGCCAAAGGTACAGTACCTGGGACACGTGGTGAGTGCTGACGGAGTAGCCCCCGACCCTGACAAGATCACCGTGATTAAGGACTGGCCAAGACCATCCAGCATAAAGGAAGTGCGGCAGTTCCTCGGGTTGGTAGGCTACTACCGAAGATTCATTCCCGGTTTTACCAAGAAGGCAGCTCCTATGCAGGACCTCCTAATAGGCCAGTCCAGGAAGGCCAAAAACCAGAAGCCACCCTTCAAATGGGAAAAGCTGGAAGAGGAGTCGTTCCGCCAGCTGAAGATGGCTCTCACGGGGGATGAAATCCTGGCGTACCCTGATTACAGCCAGCACTTTATCCTCTACACGGACGCAAGCAACATCGGGCTAGGAGCCGTACTGTCCCAGATCCAGCAGGGGAGAGAACGGGTAATTGCTTACGCCAGCCGAAAACTGCGACCCACGGAAAGAAACCCGGAGAATTACAGCTCGTTCAAGCTAGAGTTCCTGGCAGTGGTGTGGGCAGTAACCGAACGTTTTAAGCATTACCTTGCCTCTTCCAGGCTCACCGTGTACACGGACAACAACCCGTTGACACACCTGGACACTGCAAGACTGGGTGCCCTGGAGCAGAGATGGATGGCCCGCCTGTCCAATTTTGAGTTCACGATCAAATACCGGGCAGGACGCTCCAATACCAACGCGGACGCCCTGTCCAGGATGCCAAACCTACCGGACGAAGGTGAGGATCCAGAAGAATTGGAAGAGATCGAACTCCCTGCATTTCACCGTCATGGGATTACCCAGTATTCCCACCGCGTAAGGGGCCAGCGATCCGCTACGTTCAACCCCTTACCCCACTACAACTGGGCGGAGACGCAAGACAGTGACCCCGCAGTCCGTCTGGTGAAGGAAATGCTGACCCAGGCTGACGCCCGCCTAGACCCAGACGCTCCGGAAGAGACCAAGCAACTGTGGACGGAGAAGAGCAGACTGTTCCTCTACAAGGAGAAGTTGTGCCGCAGAATGGTCAATTCCCGGACACATGAGCTGATCTGGCAGGTGGTGGTACCGAGACGGGACGCAGCTATGGTGCTGGAGGTCTACCACAATGGAGCCGGGCACTTCGCATGGAAGAAGCTGGAGTTCCTGCTGCGTGAACGGTTCTACTGGATAGGCATGAGAGGAGCCATTGAGAGATGGTGTAGAGACTGTGGCCCGTGCAATCTAAGAAGAAGGGACCGTGCCAGCCAGAGGACTCTCCTGCAGCCCATCATCACCAGGCAGCCGCTGGAACTGGTCGCTCTGGACCATGTTAAACTGGCTCCAAGCAGAAGCGGGTATGTCTACGCCCTAACCATCGTGGATCACTACTCCCGATTCTTAGTGGTGGTCCCCGTCAAAGACTTAACAGCACAAACAGGAGCTAGAGCCTTCCAGCTGAACTTCTGCCACCCACACGGGTACCTGGACCAAGTGCTGACGGACCAAGGACCAGCCTTCGAAGCGGAGGTCTTCCAGGAGTTCTGCAACCAGTATGGCTGCAAGAAGATAAGAACAACGCCCTATCACCCCCAAACCAATGGACTCTGCGAGAAGATGAACCAGGTGGTGATAGATCTGCTAAAAACATTGCCCCTGGAAGAACGCAGTCTGTGGCCTGAGAAACTGCCCGATCTGGTGGACCTGTATAACCACATCCCGGTAGGTTCCACCAACTGTACCCCGGCTTACCTAATGCGAGCAAGACCTGGTAAGCTGCCTGTTGACCTGGATATGGGAGTCCTGATACCCGAGGACACCTCACCAGAGACAGACTGGGATACAGAACGGCAGCAGCAGTTTGTCTCTGTCAATCAAGAGAAAGGCAGGAGAGGGCTTATAACCAACATGCTCCCGCTGTTCCCCTGGTACCTGGAGAGCAGGTCTTGAAAAGAAAAAGGCGGCTCCATAAGTTGGACGATCAGTGGGAAAAGGACCCGTACACCGTACTGCCCTCAAGCCACAATAATCCAAAGGTGTACGTCATCAGCAAGGATGGAGGAGAGACCACAGCCACTGTCTCCAGAGACCACCTGAAAAAGTGCCCCGAGAAGTTGCAAAGCACGGATGAAGATCAGGAAGACCCTCAACCCGTAGAGGAAAAGGAGGAAATGATCAGCACCGTACTCGGAGACTTTCCCCGGTCCTGGACACAAGTAAACAACGCTATCGTGGTGCCCGTCCTCACCTTTCTCCAGCCAGCCCCTCAAGTGCCTACAGAAGACCAGGTAGAGCTGGAAGAGCTGCCGGCCCAGGAGGCAGAAGAATCCACACCAGCAGCCCAGGAGAATCAACCCTCTGCTAGTAGTGAGCCTGCCGTGCCCCTAGTGAGCCAAAGAGTGCACAGACAGCTGCCCAGCTTACCCATAACACCTCCTACACCCTGTAGTGCAGGACCAGTTAGTGAGCTCCGTAGATCCACTAGAGTCACTAGAGGTCAGATGCCCGCTCGCTGGAGAATCTAAAGTGATGCACTGTAAATTTACTTGTTGCTTGAAAATGTTTATGGTTTATGTTTGTTGCCTGTTATTAATTATGTTTCTCAGTTACCCTGCAGATTTATTTGGACTAACAGGTTATGGACACTGAATAACCGGAACAGTTTTGTAGATAGTTGCACCTTGGTGCCTCTTACGAAGACGGCCGCGGAAGAGAAAACCTGTCTGGCGTGGCCTACTTGCGGCCCAAAGTAGTTAGCTCCAGCCTTGCAGCCACGCCCAGGGCCAACGCAAGGGGTTTGCTTTGGACAGGTCCCCTACTTCGCTTGAAACTTCACCTTGGGTGATATGGACACCCGGTTGCGGACACGCCGTGACCTTTAAAGAACTAAAACTTCTTGTAAATATGTTATTGTATTATTGTTATACCCTGTATTTATGTTTCTTTAAAAAAAAAAAATGTGTTTAGTCCTGGAGTACTAAAATTTACTAGGGGGGAATGTGGCACCCCAGGGGTCTGGTTACCACAGTAATAGAGATATTATGTCTGAGAGCAAGTGGGAGGTTTCTCTGGTCAGGAGCCCTAAGCATGCAACACGGCCCACCCAGACCTGGGAGGGGAGGAATCTGCCCTTAGAAACTGGGTCTGGGGCGGGATTAGGAGAGTTCCAGACACAGGGAAAGGAAGAACTAGGAGCTCTGTAGGAGCAGGAGCGAGTGCCAGAGGCTGGAAGCTAGAAAGCTCGCCTTGGCTGAAGACACTAACCCGGACACGGAGTCCGAGGCTGTGGGGACATCCAGGTCCAGCAGCAGAATCCAACCGGCAGGGGATTCCATGTCCTCTGGCCTTAGAAACCCGAAGGCACGGTCACAAGCAAGGGACCAGCACCGCCATCGTGAAGCGAAGGCTGACGGAAGGCCCCAAGTCACCGGCCATACGGGTGAGCACCACACGGTATACTCAGGGACGTGGGCTACTTCTACCCGCATAGAGCAAGGTAGCCAGGAAAGAGTGCAGATAATCGGGGAGGCCTACAACTCCACCTGGCCAAGGGAGATCCTGTTTGCTCACAGACTGACCAGGCCCCTACAGCTAACCAGTACTCCCGGGAGGGTCTGCTTTATACCATCAGTAAAGACCCTGAACTGCACCACACGTCTCTGTGATTCCTTGCCGCACCAGCACCATTACTACTGGGACGCTCACACCATCACTCCCATCATCCACCTTAGCTGCCCTGAGGCAATACTTCTCCCGTGGGGAGTTATCCCATACTCGGCTGCGCAAACAACATCAGCCTCAGCGGTCGGCAGCGCAGCGGCGGTCCCCACTGACCGCAATCCACGGGTGGCGTAGTCGGACATTGTTATTACTTAAGACCGCCACTGGATTGACCGCCCTGGGCACGGACCGGGTCACCGCCACGGAGAACTACAACCCCCAGCGATCCGGCTCCGGGTATCCCCCTGCACAGCACAGGCCCAGGGGGCGAGTCATTAACATCACTGGGACCTGATCCAATCAGGTCCCGATGATGTTCCCTGTCAGAGCTATCGCTCTGCACCGCTCCCGCAGCGCTTGCAGGACCCTGGGGGTCCTGAGCGCTGCGGGACCACCCACCGTTTTTAAACGTCCGCGCTGCACAGAGCCCAGGCAGCGCGGACGTTTATGTACAGTGGGCCGTTGGGAAGCGGTTAAACCGGATAGTTATATCACGCAAAATAATTAATAAATAACATTTCCCACATGTCTATTTTACAATAGCATAATTTTTGAAACATCATTTTTTTCGTTAGGAAGTTAGAATTAGTTAGTTAGTTTCTGAATTTTCCAACAAAATTTACAAAATAATTTTTTTAGGGACTACATCACAATTGAAGTGACTTTGAGGGGCCTATATGACAGAAAATACCCAAAAGTGACACCATTTTAAAAACTGCACCCCTCAAGGTGCTCTAAACCACATTCAGGAAGTTTATTAATCCTTCAGGTGCTTCACAGGAATGAAAGCTACCATATATGGAAGGGAAAAAATTAATATTTAATTTTTCCTCTCAAAAATGTTGATTTAGTCTCATATTTTCGATTTTCACAAGGGTAACAGGAGAAAAAAAATGGAGCATATAATTTGTTGTGCAATTTCTCCTGAGTACATCAATACCCCATGTTTGGTGGAAAACTATTGTCTGGGCACACGGTAAGGCTCGAAAGGGAAGGAGAATCATTTGACTTTTGGAGTGCAAAATTTGCTGGAATGGATAGTGGATGCCATGTCTCGTTTGGAGAGCCCTTGATGTGCCTAAACAGTGGAAACCCCCCAAAAGTGACCCCATTTTGGAAAATACAACACTAAATGAACTTATCTAAAGGCGGTAAGCATCCTTGAAGTCAAAGTTGCTTCACAGAATTTTTTAACGTTAAACCGTGAAAATTGAAAAAATATTTTTTCGAGCAAAAATGTTGGTTTTGCCCCAAATTTTTCATTTTTACAAGGGTAATAGGAGAAATATTAAGTTCTGTTTTTTTATTGTATCAAATATTTATTTCATGCAATAAAATGCAAATTAATTATGTAAAAATCATACAATGTGATTTTCTGGATTTTTTTTAGATTCTGTGTCTCACAGTTGAAGTGTACCTGTGATAAAAATTACATACCTCTCCATTCTTTGTAGGTGGGAAAACTTGCAAATCGGCAGTGTATGAAATACTTATTTTCTCCACTATAAATATATATATATATATATATATACACTCATATACACTGCTCAAATAAATAAAGGGAACACTTAAACAACAGAATGTAACTCCAAGTAGATCAAACTGCTGTGAAATCAAACTGTCCGCTTAGGAAGCAACACTGATTGACAATCAATTTCACATGCTGTTGTGCAAATGGAACAGACAATAGATGGAAATTATTGGCAATTATCAAGACACACTCAATAAAGGAGTGCTTCTGCAGGTGGGGACCACAGACCACATCTAAGTACCAATGCTTTCTGGCTGATGTTTTGGTCACTTTTGAATGATGGTTGTGCTTTCACACTCGTGGTAGCATGAGACGGACTCTACAACCCACAGACGTTGCTCAGGTAGTGCAGCTCATCCAGGATGGCACATCAATGCGAGCTGTGGCAAGAAGGTTTGCTGTGTCTGTCAGCGTAGTGTTCAGAGGCTGGAGGTGCTACCAGGAGACAGGCTAGTACACCAGGAGATGTGGAGGGGGCCGTAGAAGGGTAACAACCCAGCAGCAGGACTGCTACCTCCGCCTTTGAGCAAGGAGGAACAGGAGGAGCACTGCCAGAGACCTGCCAGAGACCTGCAAAATGACCTCCATCAGGCCACAAATGTGCATGTGTCTGCACAAACGGTTAGAAACCGACTCCATGAGTGTGGTATGAGCGCCCGACGTCCACAGATGGGGGTTGTGCTCACAGCCCAACACCGTGCAGGACGCTTGGCATTTGCCACAGAACACCAGGACGCCACTGACGCCCTGTGCTCTTCACAGATGAAAGCAGGTTAGAACTGAGCACATGTGACAGACGTAACAGAGTTTTGAGATGCCGTGGAGAGCGATCTGCTGCCTGCAACATCCTTCAGCATGACCGGTTTGGCAGTGGGTCAGTAATGGTGTGGGGTGGCATTTCTTTGGAGGACCGCACAGCCCTCCATGTGCTCGCCAGAGGTAGCCTGACTGCCATTAGGTACCGAGATGAGATCCTCAGACCCCTTGTGAGACCATATACAGGTGCGGTTGGCCCTGGGTTCCTCCTATACAGACCTCATGTGGCTGGAGTGTGTCATCAGTTCCTGCAAGATGAAGGCATTGAAGCTATGGACTGGCCAGCCCGTTCCCCCGACCTGAATCTGATTGAGCACATCTGGGACATCATGTCTCGCTCCATCCACCAACGTCACGTTGCACCACAGACTGTCTAGCAGTTGGCGGATGCTTTTGTCCAGGTCTGGGAGTAGATCCCACAGGAGACCATCCCCAACCTCATCAGGAGCATGCCCAGGCATTGTAGGGAGGTCACACAGGCACGTGGAGGCCACACACAATACTGAGCCTCATTTTGACTTGTTTTAAGGACATTACATCAAAGTTGGATCAGCCTGTAGTGTGTTTTTTTCACTTTAATTTTGGGGGTGACTCCAAATCCAGGCCTCCATTGGTTAATAAATTTGATTTCCATTGATGATTTTTGTGTGATTTTGTTGTCAGCACATTCAACTTTGTACAGAACAAAGTAGTCAATGAGAATATTTCATTCATTCAGATCTAGGATGTGTTATTTGAGTGTTCCCTTTATTTTTTTGAGCAGTGTATATATACAGTATATCTATGTATACTCGTGATTTGGGAATTTTGAGAATGAATGAGCAGAAGGAAGGACATTTCTCTAATAAATATATATTACAATTTTTTTTATTTTACTTTCACATTTACTAATGATTTATGAAAAAAATTAATTGTAGATGACTGCGCATCATCTCTGTAGGAGACTTTTGCATTTGGTTAAAGCCTCATACATACAGACTGCACAGCTACATAGTGTAGCGTCAGGGGCGGACCTACCGCCCGTGCAGCCGGTTCATTGAACGGGGGCCTCCAGCAGGGCCGCCATCAGACTGCCCTGACTCCAGCATGGGGACCTGCCGGTCGGGGCCCCCTCGGAGCCCCATTGGGGCCCCCCTCTTGTGCATCTCCTCATGGGGCCCCCCCCCCCGCAGGACCCCCCGCCGTCACATGACCCCCCGCCGTCACATGACCGGAGATGTCCCTGCTCTCAGCATGGGCCCCAGGCCCCATGCTGAGTGCAGGGACATCTCCGGTCATGTGATGGCGCCGGCACAATACTTACCCCTCCCTGTGCCTCCGCAGCGTCTTCCACGTCCTCTGACTGTGACGTCTCAGGTCAGAGGGCGCGGTGATATGTTTACACCTCGCGCGATCTCTCCTGAGCTGTCACAGCGCGAAGACGCTTGCGATGCTGGAGTCCGGGTCAGCATCAGGTGAGAAGTGAGGTGAGTATTTGATTTTTTTTTTTTAATGTATGGGGGCATGGGGCATTATATGGTGGGGGGAGAGTGGGTGTGACATCCTGCATGGGGCATTATATGGGGGGGTGGTGTGACATCCTGCATGGGGCATTATATGGGGGGGTGACATCCTGCATGGGGCATTATATGGGGGGAGAGGTGACATCCTGCATGGGGCATTATAAGGGAGGGGGGTGTGACATCCTGCATGGGGCATTATATGGGGGAGGGGGAGGGGGGAATTGACATCCTGCATGGGGGCATTATATGGGGGTGGGGGGTGTGTGACATCCTGCATGGGGCATTATAAGAGGGGAAGGGGGGAAGTGACATCCTGCATGGGGCATTATAAGAGGGGAAGGGGGGAAGTGACATCCTGCATGGGGCATTATAAGGGAGAGGGGATGTGACATCCTGCATGGGGCATTATAAGAGGGGGAGGGGGGAATTGACATCCTGCATGGACATTATATGGGGGAGCGGGAGGGGGGAATTGACATCCTGCATGGGGGCATTATATGGGGGTGGGGGGGTGTGACATCCTGCATGGGGCATTATATGGGGGTGGGGGGGAGTGTGACATCCTGCATGGGGCATTATAAGAGGGGAAGGGGGAAGTGACATCCTGCATGGGGCATTATAAGGGAGGGGGTTGTGACATCCTGCATGGGGCATTATAAGAGGGGGAGGGGGGAATTGACATCCTGCGTGGGGAATTATATGGGGGTGGGGGGGAGTGTGATATCCTGCATGGGGCATTATAAGAGAGGAAGGGGGGAAGTGACATCCTGCATGAGGCATTATAAGGGAGGGGGGCGTGACATCCTGCATGGGGCATTATAAGGGAGGGGGTGTGACATCCTGCATGGGGCATTTTATGGGGGGTAGAGGTGACATCCTGCATAGGGCATTAAAAGGGGGGTGTCATCCTGCATGGGGCATTATATGGGGGAAACAGCCTGCATGGAGCGTTACATGGGGGCCAATATTCTGTATGGAGTGTTATATGGGGGTCAGTATTCTGTATGGAGCGTTATATGGGGGACAGTATCCTGTATGGAGCGTTATATGGGGACCAGTATCCTGTATGGAGCATTATAAGGGGGTCAGTATCCTGTATGGAGCATTATATGGTGCCCATAATACTGTATGGAGGACTATACTGTCCGGTCTGCACTGTGCGCTGTGAGGATTCGCCGGTTTCTGAGCTATTGTAGAATTTACAATAGATATCGCTTGTGTAATGGGGCATTATAAGGGGGGAACAGCCTGCATGGAGCGTTATATGGGGGCCAATATTCTGTATGGAGCGTTATATGGGGTCAGTATTCTGTATGGAGCGTTATATGGGGGACAGTATTCTGTATGGAGCGTTATATGGGGGCCAGTATTCTGTATGCAGTATTATATGGGGACCAGTATCCTGTATGGAGCGTTATATAGGGACCAGTATCCTGTATGGAGCATTATATGGGGACCAGTATCCTGTATGGAGCATTATAAGGGGGTCAGTATCCTGTATGGAGCATTATATGGTGCCCATAATACTGTATGGAGGACTATACTGTCCGGTCTGCACTGTGCGCTGTGAGGATTCGCCGGTTTCTGAGCTATTGTAGAATTTACAATAGATATCGCTCATGTAATGTAGTAAGTGAAATCCTTGGCCTTGTACTATATATATATATTTCTTATGTGGTATCTGTGCATCATGAATCATGGTATGTGTTAAAGGGGCCCACTGAAACTCTGTCGCCCAGGGCCCACAAAAACCTGGAGCCGGCCCTGGGGGTAAGTATAACAAGTTTTATTTTTTTTAAATACAATTAATTAACTAGGAGTGGGGGGAATCAGAGATGCACGGGGGGGATGAGAGATGCATGGGGGCAAGGAGGGGGCCTTCATGCCCCCTATGAAGGGCAGGGGGGGGGCCCCCAAAAAATTCTTGCACAGGGGTCCACTACAGTCTGTGTCCGCCCCTGTGTAGCGTCATAGGCACTGTGCCCTGTTATATAGTACAGGACAGTGTAGGCCTACATGCAGTAACTTCCTCTCGCTATATCCTAGCTGCTAGGTTTTATCTAAACTCCGATCATAGTTTGAGGTGAGTGTCATTTTACTGTGATTCAATTCTCTCGGATGAGAGAATCGTATCACGGGTGCCAAGAACACGGAGAACTTAATTTCTCCATCTTCTTCATTATCAGTGCCCGCGTAAATCAAACAGAGTTTGAGGCGATTGTCATTTTACTGTGATCCAATTCTCTCGGATGAGAGAATCGTATCACAGGTGAGGAGAAGACAGAGAACTGTTCTCCATCTTCTTCATTGTCAGTGTCCACATAAAGCGAACTGTGCTTGGATAATATCCGAGTGCAGTCCTGTTTTACACACACCCATAGACTTGAATGGGTGCGTATGATCCAATTTGCAGAGCCACTTGCAGCATGCTGACATTTTTTTCTCATGCTGGATTGACATGTGAAAAAAAAAAGCAGATCTACACTCCCCCACAGTATAACGTTTGTAAGAGTGCTATCCGATAAAACATTGGTTAGTACTCGGCCGTGTTATACACCCATGTGAGTGAGCCCTAAATCAGATCTTCAGGCTAATAGAACAGGAGAAAACTGTATATATGAATTATTTTGTTACCTTATGTATGTTAGACATCTCAACAAAATAATCCTGTTGCTAAATATGAAATGATTGTTTCCCACTGCAGATTTTTATGGAATATTGTAGACATTGTCCAAATAGGAACATCATTTTTGTATGTTTGAGTGTGGCGCTAGTAATGGTCAAACCCAGGTCGCCGTGGTCTCAAAGCCATCCCCACACTTGTAATTTGTGCTTACAGTGAGGTATTTGATACACTGTCGAAGTTTTCCTACCCATAAAGAATGGAGAGGTCTTTAATTTTTATCATAGGTAGACTTCACCTGTGAGAGACAGAATCTAAAAATATAAAACAGAAAATCACAGTGTATGATTTAAAAAAAAATTAAATTGCATTTTATTGTATGAAATAAGTATTTGACCACTCACCAACCAGCAAGAATTCTGGTTCTCACAGAACTGTTAGTTTTTCCTTAAGAAGCCCTCCTACTCTGCACTCATTACGTGTATTAATTGCACCTGTTTGAACTTGTTAGCTGTATCAATCACACTTCAATCTCTCCTCCATGGCCTAGACCAAAAAGCTGTCTAAGGACACCAGGGACAAAATTGTAGGCCTGCACAAAGCTGGGCTGGGCTACAGGACAATAGGCAAGCAACTTGTTGAGAAGGTAATTATTAGAAAATGGAAGAAACACAAGATGACTGTCAATCTTCCTCAGCCTGGGGGCTCCATGCAAGATATCGCCTCGTGGGATAAGGATGATTCTGAGAAAGGTCAGGAATCAGCCCAGAACAACACATGAGGACCTGGTCAATGACCTAAAGAGAGCTGGTACCACAGTTGTGACATGCAGAAGTAACACAAGCACATGAGACCGGAAATGTTGTGCTCCAGAAGCATCCAGCAACTAGAGGGGTTAACACAGTCACCAGAGAAGGGGAGTGTTGTAGCAGAGCCCCATTGGGATTGTAGGGAAGTTGTTTACTTTCTGGCTGGAGCTCAAGAGAAAGGTGGTGTGTGTGTTCTGTATCTCACAGAAGTGCCCCTGCAAGTGAAAAGGATTCAAGTCAGGAGGGAAGCTAAGCACAGGTCAGGTAGAGTTACTGAACTAGCAGTGCAGAGTATTGTCAGGCAGAAAGATAAGTACTGGAAGAAATGGTGTCACAGCAATCATCTCCCTCAGCAAACCCTCCCCCCCTCCTTCATCTCACTGTGCTGTAAAGAATGCTGTGTTCATTAATATGGCTTTGCATTAGAACTGTTGTGTCCTGTACTACTGGGAAGACTGTGAACTGCTGTGCTGCTAAGGAAACTGTACTGTTTGTCACTTGAGCCTGTTGCTCATAAGACTTAACTTGCACTTGCTGTGCGGCTTCTTATTAAATGCTACTGTTTTACCATTCATGAGGACTCTTGTCAAGTGAAACAACCTACGTGTCTGTGCCTGAGGGTCAATACCCCTGTGTGCCTGAGAGAAGCTGCAGAACATGGTCTATGGTCTCCCGAGTAACGGTTCCCCCAGGATTCTAAAGATTTCATGTAACCTGTCTCGCCCCTATCTGAACCTAGTGGCGTGCGTGTAACACAGTCTCAAACATTACCCTTAGTAACATACTACGCCGTCATGGATTAAAATCTTGCAGGGCACGCAAGGTCCCCCTGCTCATGCCAGCACATGTCCAAGCCCGTTTGAATTTCGCCAATGACCATATAGATGATCCAGAGGAGGCATGGGAGAAGGTCATGTGGTCAGATGATATAAAAATAGAACGTTTTGGTATCAACTCCACGTGTTTGGAGGAAGAAGACGGATGAGTTCCACCCCAAGAACACCGTCCCAACTGTGAAGCATGGTGGGAGAAAGATCATACTGTTGCTTTTCTGCAAAGGGACAGGATGACTGCACCCTATTGAAGGGAGGATGGATGGGGTCATGTATTGCAGGATTTTGGCCAACAACATTTCCTCAGTGAGAATACTGAAGTGGTGTCGAGGCTGAGTCTTCAAGCATGACAATGACCAGAAACACACATCCAGGGCAACTAAGGAGTGGCTCCGTAAGAAGCATTTCAAGGTCCTGAAGTGGCCTACCCAGTCACCAGACCTGAATACAATAGAAAATCTTTGGAGTGAGCTGAAACTCAATGTTGCTCAGCTACAGCCCCATAACATGAAAGATCTGGAGCAGATCTGTATGGAGGAGTGGGCCAAAATCCCTGCTGCAGTGTGTGCAAACTTTGTCAAGTACTACAGGAAACATCTGACCTCTGTAATTGCAAACAAAGGTTTCTGTACCAAATATTAAGTTCTGTTTTTCTATTGTATCAAATGTTTATTTAATGTTAAATAAAATACAAATTAATTATTTAAAAGTCATACAATGTGATTTTCTGAGATTTTTTTTAAATTACGTCTCTCACAGTTGAAGTGTACCTACAATAAAAACTACAGACCTTTCCATTCTTTGTAGGTGGGAAAACTTGCAAACTCGGCAGTGCTTCAAATACTTATTTTCCTCTCTGTATGAAAACTAAAGACAAACAATTTGTAATGAATTGGCCACAACAGCCTTTTATTGAAAACAAATAATAAAATATAACATAAGTACTTTCACTAACTTGTTCTAAAACACAAAAATCACTCCCATCACATTGTCCAATGGATATTAACAGGACAATGAAGAATGGTGATGTGTTCCTTGTGTTGCCTATTTGGACTTGTATATATATTTTTCAATTACAAAGATACAAAGATTTGGCCTCCAAAATTTCAAATATGCCAGTTTTGACCCAAGTCATTGCCACTGATTCAGTGGCATCATAAACCCTCTAACATGAGTTCTAACATTCACCAAACCAACCAAATTGCTCTCCATAAAATGAGGGGCCCATACCCTCGAAATATCACCAGACTGCCACTTTTCTACCAACCGCAAGAACCCAGTAACAGTACCAGTAATCCAGATATAACTCATTTTCCTCACTACGTTAAGCCAAGCAGACAAAATACAAAAAGGCAATTCAAACAAGAGTGCATTTTTCCGACTCCGCACCCTGTCTTATATCTGGCTACCAAAATTTCAAATATGCCAGCTTTGACGCAAGTCAATGCTACCAGTTCAGAGACAACATGATTCATGAACTCTGAAATGAGCCCCAACATTCACCAAACCAACCAAATTGATCTCCATAAAATGAGGGTCCCATACCCTCAAAAGATCCCCAGACAACTACTTTTCTACCAACTGCAAGGTCCCAAAAACAGTTACAGAAACCTTGATATAACCCATTTTCCTTACTGAGTTAAGCCAAGCAGACCATTGAGAAAAGAAATATCAAAGGAAACCCAAACAGAAGTGGGCTTTTTTCCTACTCCGCACCCTATCTTATATTAGCCCGCCCCAATCTAGCCTCTCCTATTCTACTTCTCTCCCTACGCTACAAACCCCACTCATGTGGATCTGCTTTCAGCCTGGACTCTGGTCCTCTTTATCTAAGAAAATCTGACTTTGTTATGTTTAAAGCAGGGCTTCCGGGGCCGTACCTGACACAGAGATTCAAAGACCACCACAGACAGAATACATGTATCTCACCCTACAGACCTAGCACTAGGCATGACATACTTATCAGTTTTGCCTGGAGTATTCCTAATAAGAACATGCACATTAGGCTGTTTCTCTATCACTCATTTGTTTTAATGGGGAGTGCACCACTCACCACACATAAATAACAGGCCCCAGTCTTCAGTAGAACAACCTCTTTAACATCCATTAATGACTTTTCTTGTTATTTAATAGTTTGTAACAGATACACTATGCAAAAGTTTTAGCCAGGTGTTGAAAAAATGCTGCAAAGTAAGAATGAATTCCCCGGAGTACTAAGCGAGCGGCACACATGGCTGCAGGAAGAAGAGGGATCCTCAAATCCTGGATTTTTTATTATCCAGATTTATGTTGATTGTCTTAGGGTGGGTGTTTCCTCTTTTAGAAACAGGAGTCTGTTTGTATGCCTGGTTTCTTATTACTGTTGGGAGGGAGGAGTTTAGGAAAAATAAAACTTTCTGTCTCACTGTCTCTTCCTCTTTCTCCTACCAAAAGAGATGACAAAAGCCCACCCGCCCCCTTTTTTCTTTGTTTTAATATGCAGCTGTATATTTGATATCTTACTTGACTTCTTACCCTGTTTAGGTTATGCATTATTGTATTCTTTATCTGGAACCTTCCTTTATACATATTCTCATATAATTAAAAAATAAAACATGTTGATTGGCATTTTTGGCATCAACCTTCTAAGCCCAAGGGAGGGCAATCCTTCAGTCATGGTTCCCTGGAGATTTCCTCCACAGAGGGTTCTTCCTCTCATGAATGCTGAAGGATGAATCTTCGTGAGTTGGAGGTTTAATGTCTCTTTATAGATTTTATCCTGGTTTTATTTAAATAAAAAAACTGAAATAAAATAAATAAATAAATGAAAAGTCAGTATGAAAGGCGATTTAAATCAAATCAGATTGGTCTATGATTGTCACAGCTGTGCTATTGTGGGTCAGATGGAAATGGGCGGCAAGTTATGGTGGAGTCATTTTAATTTAATAGCATCTGTTACACATTGGTAGGCCAAGCTTTGGTGGCCAGCCTGAAGGATGTGATAATGATAATGTCAGCCTGGAGTGGTTTAGCTGTTAAACACAGGAATGGGGATTATTGGTAGGCCCACTGGAGCCTTTGGAGGGGACTAGTGGTTTTGCTAGTGTGGCAAGTCAGAGCGTGCTGCCCATGGATTGCTGCCTGTCGATTACTGTATGGCAGGTAGCTCGGGGATCTCATGGTGTCCATGAATCTCAGAATATACTTGCTTAGCATTTCACCTGACTCTGACTATACTCATGTGATTTTATATAAATGTTATGGCCTTTTGACACCAAAAAATAACATATTGTGTATTTTATTTTATTGGGCTATGTAGTTTGCTTCCTGTGCTAATAAATGAGGGTTCGTTGCATATCCAGAAATTATGCTTTTTAAAATAGAAGTGTTAATAGTTTATTTTTAGTAAAAAAACGCAAAGTGAATGAACAAAAGAGAAATCTAAATCAGATCAATATTAGGTGTGATCGCCTTTGCCTTCAAAACAACATCAATGCATCATTATCACCTGTATTATAATTGGTTACCCATAGATCTAACTATAATCCTACAAAATTCCTCATTTTGTGCAAGTGTACCTAGAAAAATTGATGCTGTTCTGAAGACGAAGGGCGATCTAATATTGACGTGATTTAGATTTCACTTTTCTTCATTCACTTTGCATTTTGTTAATTGATAAAAATGAACTATTAACACTTCTAGTTTTAAAAGAGTTTTTACTTTACAGCATTTTTTTCAACACCTGCCGAAAACTTTTGCATAGTTTGCATATTTACAGGTCATTTAAATACAAAAAACTTAATATGAGAATTTCCTCAAATTTCGGGAAATGGACAAAGATCACTTTGCCTATTTTCTTTCAGTTTTTGCACAATAATCCTGGCAAACAATTCTCCTTTCAAGTCACAGGTGTCAATAAGCTTCCTGACTTTTCCACTTCTTGTACTCTTCGATTTTATCAGTTCATAATCTTCCTTGAAAATAATCGAATGTGAAATGAGACCGTCCAGGCACTGATTCAGACAGGCGTCCGTCATTTGTTTAACGATTTGATCTCGCTTTCCTTGGACCCACGTTAGCGCTACTGACTCCTGTTCAGGATCTATTAAGACACATTATGACAAAGATGAGGGCATAAAACTCACTCAATATACTATATAATGTAAAAAAAAACACATGATAGACTGTGACTCCTGAGGAGGGAAAAACCAACAAGCAAAACTTATTTCTGTTAATTATTATTATTGTTTTATGTTCATTTTTATCACTTAATATTGAGCAGAATTAAGTCTGTTGTCCAGCTGCTACTGTTAATACATGTTGTGATAGGGTTAAATCAAAGCCATATACTTTTCTGTTTTTTTATAAAGCTTCTAAAAAAACAATAAATCATACTTTTTCCGTTATTCAGCCCTTGTACCTTGATCAACAGCTCCCAACACAATATGATGCCCCTCCCCCAAAGTCGCCTACACAGTTTGATTTCCCCACACAGCCCCTCACACAATATGATGTCCCCACAAAGCTACTCACATAGAATGATGTACCCTCACACAGTATGATGTCCCCACAAAGCTCCTAATGCAGTATGATGTCCCCTCACACAGTATGATGTGCCTGCAATACTTTCCACACAATATGATGTCTCCACAAAATCCCTCACACAATATGTCTTCCCTCGAAGTATGATGTCCCCACACAGCCCCCACGCAGTATGATGTCCCCAAGCAATGATATCTCCACAAAGCTCCTTATGTATTATGATGTTCCCACATACCTCCTCACAGTATGATGTCCCCACACAGTCCCCTATGCAATATCATGTCTCTACAAAGTCCCCCAAGCAGTATTATGTCTTTACAAAGACTCCCATGCAGAATGCCATCCCCACACAACCCCCTATGGAGTGTGATGTCCCCACACAGCCCCTCACACAGTGTGATGTCCTCAAACAGCCCCCCACCCCATAAAGTATGATGTCCCACAGTTTCCCCACAAGTACTGACAATTTAAAAAAAATTAAAATTACTCATCTAAGACCGTTCCCCAGCTACTCTGGTCTGCATTGTGTACTGAGGCTCCACATAGCTGCCACAATGTAGTCATGTCATTGTGACTGCTGCGCTCTCAGACGCACAAGCTTAATGGTGAAAGAAGGATATGACAACTCTCAGTTCCATCATTGTATTACTGGTATCTGCATAATTTAAACAATCAATCATTTTCTGAGGATAGCTTCCATTCAAAGCAGCTGTCTGCAGATGCATCTGGTTAGGTTATATATACTAAGCTATGCTGCAGTGTTGTGTGTAAAGGTCATACATGGACTTATAGGGTAGTTAAGTCCAATAGATGGCACTAGACAGCTAGGTTTATTCCTCCAGGAGGACAGCCAGTTTGCATGGAAAAAATACTATGGGCAGTCCATGAATCTATAGAGGTTTGTGAGCATAAAAGTTGACCTTCACAGTCCCATGTCTTATCTCTACCCACTAATTATAGGACCTTTCTAGTGACTAAGAGGTGATCATTGTTTTTTTTGCCTTGTGTAGTTGCAGTGTTTGCTATTAGCCCAGTTGGCTAAGCATCGGGCACACTCTGAAGGTATGTGCCCACGATGCAGAAATGAAGCAGAAAATTGGCAGTCAAAAACGCCTTCGGATTTTACACGCGTTTTTGCAGCGTTTTTACATGCGGATTTGACTCGCGTTTTTCAAATGGTTGGGACCTCAAATCCGCATGCAGAAACGCACAAATAATGGACATGCTGCGGATTTTTCCGCAAGGAAAATCCGCTGCGAAAAATTCCGCAGCATGGGCATAGAACATGCAGATTTTCATTGGGGACCATGGGGCACGGCTTACCAACCATTTTGCAAGCGTTTACGCTGCGGAAATTCCGCATCAAAAACGCTTGAAAAACGCATAGTGGGCACACAGCCTAATTGCTATAGACAATGAAAACATTTTTTTCTGATACTCAATTACTTTAGTAACATTGTGAAAAAAGAAGCTGAAAGATTACAGTATATACCACACCTGGCAAAGTACTGTCTGCAGGCAACTTCCAACTCTTTTGCTGTCCCTGTCAAGCCTCTGGACAGTGACAGCCAGATTGCCAGAATTCAGATATAATAATAATCAGTGGTGCTGTAACAGTTCTAGGAGACATTGTGCTCATGACCGTTACAGAGCAGAGACCAGACCATTAGATGGACGTTAGGTGCACACGCTACGCAGCACGAGTAGTATGCACACTTGTCTTCTTGTCTGCTGCTCCCCATCATTCTACCTCTGTAAAAAGTAGTTTAGGTCCCCGCCATGCTGCCTGTGAATAAAGTCTAATAATGTTTGTATATCTTAGTGCTCACAGAGTGCAGCTGTATTCTTTTGTTTGTGTATTGTGTAGGCATGGCAGATAATTGATGCACCATTTCTGGGGCCGCTGAGGGCTGATGTTATTAGCCTAGGAGGGGGGCCAACATCCATGGCCCCTTCCCTGACTATTAATATCAGCCCACAGCTGTCTGTTTAGCCTTTGCTGGTTAGAATTTATAAGAGGACCCCACGTCATTTTTTTCAGGGGTCAACTTGTAAAATAACCAGTAAACGCTAAGCAAACAGCTGTGAGCTGATATTAATAGCCTGGGAACATTTAGGGCTAATGTCCCCTTTCCTAGGGTAATAATATCAGCCCCCAGTGTTTGGATTTCCCTCTGCTGGTTATTAGTGTTGAGCCACCCCCGTAGTGTTCGAGTTCGGTTCGGTTCGTCGAACACCCGTGTGTTCGCCGAACTGTTCGTCGAACTGTTCGTCGAACACCTTCGAACACCGTTAAAACCAATGGCAGGCAAACAAAAACACATAGAAACACATAGAAAACACCTTCAAAGGTGTCCAAAAGCTGACAAACTGCTCAGAAGACACAACTAACACATGGAAAAGTGACAAGTACATATAGTCATGCGAAAAGAAAAGAGGTGGAGGAGTAAAAGGAGGGGGAGACACAGATATAGGCATGTCATGCCCTTCTAAAATCCAAAAAGTGAGAAGCCGAGACGGCCAGTCCGCTCCTGCCCGTGCCACCTCCGTGTCGCCGGGTTTGTGCAAGAGCCGCGGTGAACCCTGACGGCCAGCCCCCCTCTCCCAATACTGGTGCCTGTCCGCTGGTGGGTCGAGAGAGCCCCCCTGTGGTGGAGGCAGCTCTAAGCTTTTTAATTTAAATTGTCCCTCTAATTTGAATGAATACACTTTAAATCCATTTACAAGGATCTATTGGAGGGCAAGTCTCATGCCAGCAGCCGCGTAATTCCAGCTCCAGTAGCGTCCACTAAAGCTGCTGCAGTTAAAAAGCTTTTATAAGGATCGAGCTCGGCTGTCCACCGCAAGGCATCCTAGTGCCAGTCCCAGCCCCTATGCCTTGGGGTGCCTCCTGATGCTCTTCACTGAGTATCCCGTGGTCCCGAAGCATTTCCTTTGAAAAAATTAAGTGTCCAAACTACAGGTGGTGTAGCTTGCTTAACAGCCGGGATAATCCGCTGACTAGCAGACACTGCTACTAGGCACAAAGTATTTCCTGGGCTAGATGCAGTTAAAAATTTGTAAGTAGATACTCTCGTTGGATGCTGAGAAAGCATTCCATAAGGTCTCCTGGCACGCCATATATGATTCTCTTAAAAAGCTTGGGGTAGGGGTCTAGGGGACCCTTTTATAGCCAAAATCACGGCCCTGTATCACAATACGTCACCTAGGCTGAAGATAAATGGAACTGTAGCACCGAGGGCTCGGTTGCTACAGACGTATTGCACCTCACCCAGAGGTGTGATATCTCACTCTCAGATAAGGATGGAGTGTGGATCAGGACCCGACACCTGCATGCATTACACCACATTGCCGTGGGGCAGGGCGACCAATATGCCCCTGAGATGGGCACGACAGTCCCTGTCCCTGGCTGGAGTGGGGGGAGGGAACACTGAGGAAGGGGAACCCTGCAGTGCAGGAGCAGGGAGGAAGCAGTTCCTGGGTGCATTGAGAAGGGAGTATAAAAGGTGGGCACCATCTTAGTTCAGTGCAGAGAAGTCTGAGCAGAAGTGGCAGGGAGCAGGGGCTCTGCATGAGCTCTGCTTCGGAGGCGGGCCTAGTAACAGAGGCCCAGGCCTGCAAGAGGGAGAAGGAAGGAAGAGGAGCGGAGAAGGCTCCAGGAACGAGGAATGAAGGGATCCCAGGGGTGCGGACGGGCGAGTCGCCACCGCACGCCCGAATCCACCTGCGTGGAGGGGTCAGGCCAAAGGGGGAGACCGGTCCCCGAACTAGTGGAGGCAGGAAACGACCCTCAGCTAGAAACCGGAGGCTCTGACATTTTATGTGGCGCAGCCCCTTGCTCCACCCGCTAGGAAGGCACCACATAGGGTCAGGGAAACTGGCGCCAAGTTTACCAAGAGGAGGCCCGAGGCAGCCGGACAGAAGTGTTGGTAAGAAAGGCCAGACAAAGGACACACAAAGGGGGTCCTGTGAAGCGCTCCAAAGTTATCTGGGAGTTGTCTGAGCCCCTCACCTGGTGAGCACAGTACGACGTGGGCAGCCGTTACCTGCAGACGTGGTCTGGATAATAAGAACTGTGAGTAAAGGCCCTGAACTGCATCACTGACTCCGTGTCGTTACTGCTGCTGCCCTGCACCATCACCCCCATCCTCCGCATACACTGCCCTGAGGCTATACTCCTCCCGTGGGGAGTTATGCTACGCTCTGCTGCACCCACAACACCAGCCTTAGCGGTCTGCCCTGTAGCGGCGGTTCACTCTGACCGCAATCCACGGGTGGCGTAGTCGGACATTTAAACATCAAAACCACATAAATAGTTCCGCCACTGGTTTGACCGCCCTGAGCCACGGAACCGGATCGCCGCCACGAAGACTACAACCACCAGCATCCACCAAAAAGGGTCCGGCTCCGGGTGTCCCAAGGCCCAGGGGGTGCGTCAGAACATTTTCATCACCTTTCACAATCACCAATGGGACAAGGCAGGGATGTCCTCTGTTCCCTCTCTTATACATCCTAGTGACGGAGCACCTGCTCTCATTAATTCGCCATAACCCCAATATTAGGTGGATTGAGGTGGGAGGCACCGAGTACAAGTGCTCTCTATTTGCTGATGATGTCCTAGTATATATCACTCAATCACATATATCCATCCCTGCTGTTATGGCTGAAATAGATCACTTTGTTACATGGTAAAATTTTAAAATCAATGCAGCGAAGTCTGAGGCCCTCGATGTCTCCCTCCCTAAATCCATATAGGATTCCATCCAGTCCAACTTTCCCTTTGCCTGGCCCTCACAGGGTATCAAATACTTAGGAATTCCTATTCATAGAGACCTCTCCCATCTATGTTATCTTAATTTTGGGCCCTTTATTGAACAATTCCATACAGACCACGGTTGGCAAGTTGGAACTGTGAGATTCACTACGTGCACCACTGGTATTTTGTGGAAAAGCACATGTAAGATTCTGCAACAGTCTCTGCTGATACTCCTGCATGCGTGCATCCCTTTCTATGGCAGGAATAATTTCTGCAAATTTACTTTTGTACCGGGGATCTAACAGTGTGGCAACCCAGTAGTCAGGATTATTTCTAATTCTCACAATTCGAGGGTCATGTTGCAGGTAGTGCAGCAAGAAGGCACTCATGTGTGTTGCGCATCCAGGAGCACCAAGTCCCTGTTGTGTTGGTGGCGAGGTAACAATCATGCTTCCTTCCTCTGTCCTCTCCCCCCAACCTCGCACAACAGAAATGTGATCAAGGTCTCCCTCATCTGATGAGTCTTCCATCAGTTCGTCCTCCACTTCTTCCTGGGCTCCTGCACCTTCCTCACTAGTTTGGCTGCTACCATGCGCCCTGGTAAAATCATCTCCCCCACCCTCACATGCCTGCCGCCCTGGTGCTGCCGACCGTCTGGACCTTGCAGATGTTAGCCCTTCCGCATACAACTCCTCCTCCTCTACTTCCTCCACCTCCTCTTGTGCCACCACCTGACTCCGAATTCTGTTTAACATGTGCTCCAGCATGTAAATCACCGGAATAGTCATGCTGATAATGGCATCGTCAGCACTAAACATCTTCGTCGCCATTTCAAAACTGTGCAGAAGGGTGCATAGGTCCCTGATCTGAGACCACTCCTCCAGCGTGATTTGCCCCACCTCTGAATCTCGTTGGCCCAGGCTATACGTCAGAACGTATTGCACCAGGGCTTGTCGGTGCTGCCACAGTCGCTGCAACATGTGCAGAGTTGAATTCCACCGGGTAGGCACATCGCATTTTAGCCGGTGAAGTGGCAGGCCCAACGACTTCTGTAGAGATGAAAGTCGCTGAGCTGCGGGATGCGAACGGCGGAAGTGAGCACACAGCGACCGTGCCCTCTGCAGAAGGCCATCTAGTCTGGGATAGTGGGCTAAAAATTGCTGGACAACCAGGTTCAACACGTGAGCCATACAAGGCACGTGTGTGACATTGCCCCGGCGAAGGGCCGCACCCAGGTTTGCAGCATTGTCGCACACGGCCTTCCCTGGTTTCAGGTCCAGTGGAGACAACCATTCATGAAATTGGTTCTCCAGAGCTGACCACAACTCCTCAGCTGTGTGACTCACATTTCCCAGACATTTCAATGTAAAAACCGCCTGATGACGTTGAGCCCTACTGCCAGCATAGTAAGGAGGTGTGCAGGATCCCTTCTGCGCAGTTAGAAAGCTTGTGGCATGACCAGACAGGCTTTGGGTGCAGGTGGAAGACCGAGAGGAGGTTGAGGAGGCAGAAGCAGTGGAGGAAAAATGACATAAAGAGGATTGACGCACAACTCGTGGGGACGGCAAGACTTGGACAGCAGCCCCTTGTCCTGCTGTCACCATAGTTACCCAGTGCCCAGTCAGCGACATGTAACGCCCCTGTCCATGCCTACTCGTCCAAGTGTCTGTGGTGAAATGCACCCTGTCACACACAGAGTTTCTCAAAGAAGCGGTGATGTTGTGTGCGACATGCTGGTGGAGCGCAGGCACACCTTTCTTTGAGAAGTAGTGCCGACTGGGCATCTGGTACTGGGGCACTGCGACGGACATAAGGTCTCGAAAATCCTCTGTGTCCACCAGGCGGAAAGGCAGCATTTCTGTAGCCAAGAGCTTGCAGATGGTGAAATTCAACCTCTTAGCTTTCTCATGGCTAGGAGGAAATGGTCTTTTACTTGTCCACATCTGAGGGACCGAGGGCTGGCTATTGTGCTTAGACGGGGTTGATAAGGGTGTCCCCGTCAAACTGCCGGTCTGTGAGGAAGATGCAGGCGGACATGTTAGGTTGCCTTGATCCAAAGGTGGTGCTATCGATGTCAGACAGCGCTCAAGACCAGCTGGTGTTACCACCTCCAAAGAAAATGATGACCTGCCAATCACGCTGGCTGTTGCGGGTAAAGAGGTGGCAGGTCTGCGCCCCAAAACAGGTGTGACTGCTGTCCCCCCAGTCACAGAGGATGAAGAGGCCGCGGATGCACAAGATATGGCAGACGGTGGTTGGCCCGGCCGGCTAGACCGCATTGTAGCACACTGAGCTTCCCACTGCAACTTATGCTTCATGTCCATGTGCCGGTTCATGCATGAAGTACTCAAACTATGTATTTTTTGGCCTCTACTTAGCTTTTGCTGACAAATGTTACAGATAACATGAGTTGGGTCATCTTTATCGATCTGAAAAAATGCCCAGGCTATGCAAGGCTTAGCACCCATGCGACCTGAAGAGCCACCACGACTTGTGGTGAGAGGCAGAGTTGTGTTTGAGGATGCAGTTGTTGACGTGCTTCCAGTACTACGTCTCTGTCCAGGAAGGCGCAACCTGACCTCGTCGTCACTAGCATCTTCCTCCACCTCCTCTGCTGACCTCATCTCTTGGCTGACTGTGGGTTGACAGTAAGTGGGATCTCCGACCTCATCATCATCACCCTGTGCGTTATCACACCCGTCGTCCTCAGAGCCAACCTGTTCCTGCCCTGACAAAAAACTAAAGTTGTCGCTCCAATCAGGTATTTGAGTCTTATCATCGTCTTCCTCATTGTCTCCACCAACAGGAGTTACAGTTTGGGAATGAGGGTCTACATTATGGTCAGAACCTTCTGCGTCTGGTCCTGGATCCGACTCATAAAGATTCTGGGCATCAGTGCAGATCATTTCCTCGTCTGGATTCACAGAAGCGCTGGAGTCGACCTCTGATTCCCAGGCTATAGTATGAGTAAACAGCTCTGCAGACTCAACCATCTGTTCTACCTCATACTCAGACGGGCAGCTGGAGATTTGGGAGCTGTGAGGAAGCAAGTGCGATTTGGGTGACACCTTTGAGGACTGGAGTATTTGTGATGTTGAAGTTGATGTGGAGGAGAGCCCACTTAAAGGAGCACTTGATATCCGTTGAAGCACCTGCTGTTTTTGTGCCTCATCTGGAATTTGTAGCGATTGGCGTGGCCGTAAGAAAGGGATCTTATCACATTGTCCGCTAAAAGAAGTAGACATTTTAGTTTGGCTGGAAGATGGTCTTTCTTCTGCACCTACCCCACGGACACAACCTTTTTTCCCCTTCCCAACACGCCTATTCCCCTTTCCACCAGCAGCAGGCCTTTTTCCACTCATTTTGGTGGTTAACTAATTCACAACTCTGGAGTTGTTTGCACAAAAAAACAATGGATGGTAACCGAGCAGAGCTGAGTGGCCAAACTGTGGTATTAGGCCAAAACTATTGGCTGGGTTAGATGCAGAAAAAAATTATTTTTAATTTGCAACCTGATGGAGGTCAGTATAGATGGACTAATAGACCAAGTCCCACACACCGCTAGAAGCCCAAATATTTTTTCAGAGCTAGATGCAGAAAAAAATTATATTCAATTTGCAACCTGCTGGAGGTCAGTATAGAAGGACTAATAGAACAAGTCCCACACACTGCTAGAAGCCCAAATATTTTTTCAGAGCTAAATGAAGAAAAAAATTATTTTTAATTTGCAACCTGATGGAGGTCAGTATAGATGGACTAATAGACCAAGTCCCACACACTGCTAGAAGCCCAAATATTTTTTCAGAGCTAGATGCAGAAAAAAATTATTTTTAATTTGCAACCTGATGGAGGTCAGTATAGATGGACTAATAGACCAAGTCCCACACACCGCTAGAAGCCCAAATATTTTTTCAGAGCTAGATGCAGAAATTTTTTTTATTCAATTTGCAACCTGATGGAGGTCAGTATAGATGGACTAATAGACCAAGTCCCACACACTGCTAGAAGCCCAAATATTTTTTCAGAGATAGATGCAGAAAAAAATTATTTTTAATTTGCAACCTGATGGAGGTCAGTATAGATGGACTAATAGACCAAGTCCCACACACTGCTAGAAGCCCAAATATTTTTTCAGAGCTAGATGCAGAAAAAAATTATTTTTAATTTGCAACCTGATGGAGGTCAGTATAGATGGACTAATAGAACAAGTCCCACACGCTGCTAGAAGCCCAAATATTTTTTTAGAGATAAATGAAGAAAAAAATTATTTTTAATTTGCAACCTGATGGAGGTCAGTATAGATGGACTAATAGACCAAGTCCCACACACTGCTAGAAGCCCAAATATTTTTTCAGAGCTAGATGCAGAAAAAAATTATTTTTAATTTGCAACCTGATGGAGGTCAGTATAGATGGACTAATAGACCAAGTCCCACACACCGCTAGAAGCCCAAATATTTTTTCAGAGCTAGATGCAGAAAAAAATTATATTCAATTTGCAACCTGCTGGAGGTCAGTATAGAAGGACTAATAGACCAAGTCCCACACACTGCTAGAAGCCCAAATATTTTTTCAGAGCTAGATGCAGAAAAAAATTATATTCAGTTTGCAACCTGATGGAGGTCAGTATAGATGGACTAATAGAATGATGCTATGCCCAAAAGATTTTACTTCACTAGGTGCAGTAAAAAAATTGGTATTCTATACACAGGTGGTATATCTTGCAACACAGATAGGCTACTCCACTGACTAACACACTCTGCAATAGGCCAAAAAGGATTAGCTTTGCTAGATTCAGCCAAATGCTGTGAAAAAAACTTGCACAGCACTGGCACAGACCTGCCTGGCAAAAACTGATAGGAACTGATGTAACCTAGTCCTGAAAAGGACTCCAATTACAATTAGTCTTTACTCCCACAATCTATCTATTTAAGAGCACAGACCTGCCTGATAAAAGTCGTAGGAAATGCTGTAACCTAGTCCTTAAAAGGACTGCAATCACAACTCTTCCCTACTCCCAAGCTATCTGTAGATTTGTGTGAAATTTGGCTTGAAATTAACAAGGCATAGCACACACAGCAACAGCGGTGCCGTCTAACACGCAGCTGCAGCAGTGAGAAAATGGTGGCGACGGGGAAAATGGCTTGGTCTTATAGGGCAAGGACATGTGACATACACTGCCAATGACACATGCCCTTGCTTGTGTGAAGAAAAGCACTTCGCTCCGTGTGTGCTCTGCTGATAGGCTGACAGATTGCACCTCCCCACTGCAAATGCGGGAAAGAGAAAAAAAAATGGAGATCTTCATTGTTCCTGCAGAGATCCATCCCCTGCCCCTCCCCCCACCCCGCTGTACACTCAAACTGCGTATTAACATTAATTTTCATCATTACTGAGAAAAAATCCAGTTATGATTTTGGTGCACGAACAGTTATCGAACATAACCTCGAACAGCCGAATTTTTCTCAAATTGTTCGTGTTCGCCGACCGGCTCGAACACCGCCCAAAACAGCTCGAATTTGAGATTGGCGAACAGTTCGAGTAGAACAACGCTCATCTCTACTGGTTATGAAAAATACGCGGGAGCCCAGACAGTTTTTTTTATTTAATTCTTTTTACACACAATAAACACAGTGGGTGCTGAAGACAACTCCCATCATTGTCGTCTGCTCTCGTTGATCACAGGGAGAGCAGGCGAAAATGATATGAGCTGCCTTCAGCACCTGGTGCCTGGGAACAGCGCGAATTATACTGCTTTTTCCCAGGCACTGATTCTTGTCACTATGATGACACATGGATGTCATCTATGTGTCATCAGTGTGCATGTGTGCAGGACGTTTTGTGGCCCATGCTGAAAAAAAACGGACATGTCAGCGGGTTTTTTGCACAGACACACTGACATGTGCGCAGACCCATTGATTTGAATGGGTCTATGTGTGTCTCCGGTATGTGTGAAAACTGTCACCACACATACCGGAGACACTGACGTGTGAAGGAGGCCTAAGGTTGTTTTTTAATTAGTGATGGATTATACCACCCTTTTAAATTTGTCAGCTTTTAGTCCGGGAGAGGCATGTTCAATATTAGGTTTAGGGTCCCATCAAAGAAAAATATGCCTTGTTGCTGGTGATGGGCTCACATAAATTGGCCAATTTGTTCATTATGTACCATTATTTTTTAAGTATATTTTATATAGCAGTGATGCCTTCCAAATTTCATATATTCAATGCTTGCATACATCTGAGCACACACAGTGTTGCTGGATACTTTTGTTTGTAAAAGATTTAATTAAAGACCTAGTGGTGGTTCCTTGGTAAGCAAGAATGTGAACATGTTCATGCCTTATAGAATTTCTTTTCACCCGGCCTAAAGATTGCTTCTGGATGAATCTCATTCTTGTAAGAAACACACTTTGGGCCAGGACCTTAATCACATGTGACACAACTAAAGTTGGTGCGAATTGATTCACATATCCCAGTCTATCAGCCATGACAGTGGCTTGGGGCTGCTGGACAGCAGCCTGAGAACTGCCTCTTACCAGACTGCTTCTGCAGCTCTGTTTTTGATCAGCCAACCTGGCACAAAGTCATTTTTGCGGCATGAAGCAAATCAATTACATAATCTTAATGTCTAAACCTACCCTTAAAGTGTTTTTCACTATTATTTTTTTTCTGTTCATTGGCTCATGCAGCATGAAAACTAGAAAATGATCAGGTCCTGACCTTCCACTGCACCGGTGTTTGATTAAACTATAAAATTTACTGCTTTTGTAAGAGATAAAATTATTTTTAGCAAAATTAAGTTCAGCCGATTGGTTCGGACCTCATCACAGTGCCAGTTTCTCATGTGGCCAATAGATAAAATGATTTGCCTACCCCTGGATTATTGGGTAGTCTAACATCTACTTACATATACGATGAAGAAACTCTTTGTCATCTGTTGGTTTACTTTCATCACTTAGATTCAATTTCATTCTTTCTTTTTCTGCAAAATAAAACAGTAAAAAAATATTTTAGCATCTTAAAAAATAAGTAAATAAAATAAAATAAATAATAATAATAAAAAATATATATATATATTCCTACTCGTGGGATCATATCAGCATTTTAATAACAGTGGAAGTCCTATTCTTCTATGGTTCAGGAGTTTCCATGTTACACAATGGTTCAGTACTAATACATGTTCCTTACTTTAAACCCTTAAGCAAGCAGTTATTTTAAACCTTAAAGGGGCTTACCTATTTTGGAAAACCCCTGTCCGCTGCTGTTCCTCTCGATGTCTGTTATTGTCTGCAAAGCTGTTGTGTCCCTTGAACAATGCTGCAGCCGGTCAGTGAGCTCAGTGGCTCTTAGCAGCTTGTGTCGTCAACTTGGGCAGAGCCATTGAGCTCAGTTATTGGCTGCAGTGCTGTCGATAAGACGAGAGCACTGCGAACAATAACAGACCTCGAGATCAGCGGCAGAGACTCAGAACTTGACCCAGGGAGGGTGAGTAAAGACAGCGCTGGATCAATCCCTGTTGTTCTCTGCAGCGTTTCAGAGAATCACATACTTTAATCGCTGTTGAGGACTGAGTCGAGCTGGAGACTAGCCGGACAGGTGGGTCCCCGGTGGCCTCTCCCCGCCTGCTGCCAATGACTGATAGCTCTCCTTTTATACATATATGCAGAAGAGACCTATCATTTCAGGAGAGCAGCGGGGAGAAGCTGCCGGGGATCCACCTGTCCGACTAAATTCCAATTGCGGTGAAATTGCAAAAAAAGTGTCCCAGACGGCCTGCTCCTCGGAGGCTATTAAACTGTGTTATTCTCTGAAACCCAGCAGCATATTACAGTTGAAAGTACAATATGTTGCTGAAATCATACAGCCATTATCTGATACATGCTGCCGGTGGATCGGGCAGCATGTATCAGCAGTCAAGTTCCCTTTAAAGGACACTTCAGCTGGTGGAGGGGGGGGTTCTGAAACTGGATAACCCCTTTAAGCACACAACGATCCTATTGTCTAATCTTAGCCATAGCTGTTCATTTTTTTCCCTTCAATGAGTTTATTCTCTCTGACTAACCACTTTTCTCAGTCTATAGCGACCATTGCTTCTAAGGGATCAACTGCAGGGATCAGAGTACTCCTTGATCCCTGCAAACATGTGCTTCATTTCATGCCATATCACAGAGCTAGTCTCTCATGAACCGCTGTGGGAAAATATCTCCCACTTACAGCTGCAGGTTGCAACTGGTGTCTCTATGAGCAGACATAGATATGCACCAAAGTTTGCACCATTTTCTTGACCTGACCGAGTGATATGGTTGTAATCTTACTATTAACTGCCAATGGAATAGTATGAACCCTTGTACTATAAGTTAATAATGCAATGAAATCACACACGACCCTGAGGAAGCAGAGTGAAACGCGCGTTGGGGCTCGGAACACGTGGGTCTGTATCATTGCAAAATAAGATTGCTCCATATGTCTTTACTGCCCCTTTCCTAATCCAGTGATTCATTTTTACTACGAGGGTCAGTCAATAAGTAATGCCTCCTATTTTTTTTCTCCTTAAATAAGGTAGTTATGTTAAATATTTGAATTTGGCACAATTCCTCAAACCTTCTTCTCAAATCCACAGCAATTGCAACTTCCTGCACCAACAGGTGGCAGGACTGTATCCGTTTGCAAAATGGCTGACATCGATGTTCATATTAGACAACGTTCTGTGATTGAATTCTTGCATGCAGAAGGTGAAACGCCCATTCGAGATCATGAGAGACTGAAAAATGTGTACGGTGATGCAACAGTGGATGTCAGTACTGGTAGACGATGGGTTCGTTGCTGTAACACAGCTGAAGGGCCATCACCGTTGGCTGACAAAATGCGGAGTGGCAGGCCAGTAACCGCAGTGACTCCAAGCAACATTCAGCGAGTCGATGACATCATTCGTGGTGACCACCGGGTGACTGCAGATGAATTGTGTGGCATTATCTGCCTCAGTAAAGGCAGTGTGATGAAAATTATTGGACAACTGGGATAAAGAAAAGTTATTGGACAACTGGGATAAAGAAAAGTTTGTGCACGGTGGGTCCCAAGAATGCTTTTTACCATGCTGGAATACATGCCCTTGTTAAACGGTGGACCAAGACTGGAAATGGATGGAGATTATATTGAAAAGTGACAAATTAATCGTTAATGTTGTGGTTTTCAACCTATGTAATTGCATTTGAATTTCTTGCCAATTAAAAGGAGAAAAAAATAGGAGGCATTACTTATTGACTGACCCTTGTATAATATCACAGAAATTATTATTTATAGAGTAATATAGAGGTACCATGCACTAGCACTTTATATATCTAACTCATGTATTTATTGTTGTCTTCATTGAGCGCTATATGACTCTATATGTGCACCTTATGTATTCTGGAAATATCAAGACATGTTGTGATATATATGGGATTATTCTGAGGTCACTTTCTGTGATTTGTTTATAATCATGCATGGGGATTATTTGATATTTATTATTCTTATATATTTAATGTTCAGTAAATACACATGCATGATTTATATTTCACACTGTGCCCTATACTACCAATTGCATACTGAGATATCTATCCTAGAATTTATAGGAGTTTATACAGTACTTACCGGTAAATGATCCCTATTAGATATTGATTGGTTTTCCCACCACTCTGCTCTGACATCTATGACATCTATGAGGAACTATTGCTTTTCATTATTGTGTATGTAAACCATTTTTTCAAATATTCCGAATAAAATTGTGATTTTAATTTGGAGTTGTATTGCACCTCATTGGTCTCCCTGGGATTTTCGCTTCCCACGGGAGCCCATCTGTTTTGGTTTCTATAAGTTAATAATGCAATGACATCCCTGATATTACTGGTGTACAATGATACCTCTAGTGGCCCACGGCAGGTGACCCTCAGCCAGGAAGGGGTGCGAGCCACGTCTGAATCCCGAGTCAGAGATTGGGGAATACTGCATGGGAACTTGAATAAAAACAAGAAAAATATGGTTGTAAATGTCTACTGTACATTAGTCCTTATTTTAAAAAAGGATTTGCTATTAAATACTTACCATTTGAGGATGTAGAACTAAAGCCAGGATAACCCGGGCTGGACATCTAATGCAATGAAAAGACAAAAGTAAACTTTTGTGACAAATAGTCATCATATTGAAATAAGTAAAACGAATTTCTTACTGAAACATCTTCACAGAGTCATAACACTGCATTGTAAAAGATCTAAGATTTTTTAACAGTTTTTGACATAGGAAATAATAGTATGATTGGGTGTGGTTCAGCATTTTCCGATCACTGCTGTTTAGACCCTTAACTGCCACTGTCAATTTCTGACAGCGGCAACTAAGTGCTGTAATCCTGCCCAGGCTCCCAACAGCCCCCCAAGACTGATCACAAGGTGCTGATTGATTGCCAAGGCAGTTGAGGGCCTGCTGAAGCTATCCATGCCTGCCATTTTGGCATTCCTGTGAAGCTTATCCATAGGCCGAGCTTCATGGCGCTGATTGGGCGTCGGGCACTATGTGTCATTCCACCGCATTACAGCCCCGGGACCACGAGTGCTGACACCGCTGGAACGGTGCCAGTTGGGAGGTGAATGTAATTTTTTTTTATTTTATTGGGGCCAGACGTTTAGATGAAAAAGGGGTTGTCCTAGTAGTGGACAACCGCTTTACCATTTATTTATTTTTTATTATGATGTCTAATAAATAAACTAACAACATAAAAAAGACACATAAATGAAAACAAGGCAGACCTGACTAATCTCAGAATGGGGGCAAAGATAGTGCCTGACCATCATACCATTGCGGAAAAAAATGCAATGAGCACAGAGTCCCGACGCATTTTTCCCTATGTGGGATTCATCAGGGGATATAAAGTAGTCAACGTGTAGGTCTCCCCCGTATTCAACGGTAATTGTAGCCTTCAACTTTGACTACTTTATATCCCCTGATGAATCCCACATAGGGATGAAATGCTTCGGAAGGTGGTCAAGACAAAATGACGCTATGTCATTTTGTCTGAAATAGGATGATGGTCAGGCACTTTCTGTGCCCCTATTCTTGTGGAACCGTAAAGACCGCTGTCAGATGCCTGACAGTATACATGCTGTATTTGGGTGAGACCGTTCCATTTCTCATTGAATATAGAAATGTGGCACATATTGTATTTAACTATATTGCTCTGGAGATACTAGTTTAGTTTGGTTTATACCCAATACATTGCATGCAGTACAGATGTTGATGATATTAGTTCTATATCACATATACTTAATACCTTTTATGCGGTAACATATACACCAGCCAGAATGTGGAGATTAGTTAGGTTTGCCTGGTTTTCATTTGTGTGTCTTTTTTATGTTGTTTATTTATTATACATTTTAATCTATATACAGTACAGACCAAAAGTTTGGACACACCTTCTCATTTAAAGATTTTTCTGTATTTTCATGACTATGAAAATTGTACATTCACACTGAAGGCATCAAAACTATGAATTAACACATGTGGAATTATATACTTAACAAAAAAGTGTGAAACAACTGAAAATATGTCTTATATTCTAGTTTCTTCAAAGTAGCCACCTTTTGCTTTGATGATTGCTTTGCACACTCTTGGCATTCTCTTGATGAGCTTCAAGAGGTAGTCACCAGAAATGGTTTTCCAACAATCTTGAAGGAGTTCCCAGAGATGCTTAGCACTTGTTGGCCCTTTTGCCTTCACTCTGCGGTCCAGCTCACCCCAAACCATCTCGCTTGGGTTCAGGTTTGGTGACTGTGGAGGCCAGGTCATCTGGCGTAGCACCCCATCACTCTCCTTCTTGGTCAAATAGCCCTTACACAGCCTGGAGGTGTGTTCGGGGTCATTGTCCTGTTGAAAAATAAATGATGGTCCAACTAAACGCAAACCGGATGGAATAGCATGCCGCCACAAGATGCTGTGGTAGCCATGCTGGTTCAGTATGCCTTCAATTTTGAATAAATCCCCAACAGTGTCACCAGCAAAGCACCCCCACACCATCACACCTCCTCCTCCATGCTTCACGGTGGGAACCAGGCATGTAGAGTCCATCCGTTCACCTTTTCTGCGTCGCACAAAGACACGGTGGTTGGAACCAAAGATCTCAAATTTGGACTCATCAGACCAAAGCACAGATTTCCACTGGTCTAATGTCCATTTCTTGTGTTCTTTAACCCAAACAAGTCTCTTCTGCTTGTTGCATGTCCTTAGCAGTGGTTTCCTAGCAGCTATTTTACCATGAAGGCCTGCTGCACAAAGTCTCCTCTTAACAGTTGCTGTAGAGATGTGTCTGCTACTAGAACTCTGTGTGGCATTGACCTGGTCTCTAATCTGAGCTGCTGTTAACCTGCGATTTCTGAGGCTGGTGGCTCGGATAAACTTATCCTCAGAAGCAGAGGTGACTCTTGGTCTTCCTTTCCTGGGGCGGTCCTCATGTGAGCCAGTTTCTTTGTAGCGCTTGATGGTTTGTGCAACTGCACTTGGGGACACTTTCAAAGTTTGCCCAATTTTTCGGACTGACTGACCTTCATTTCTTAAAGTGATGATGGCCACTTGTTTTTCTTTACTTGGCTGCTTTTTTCTTTCTATTCAGTAGGACTATCAGCTGTGTATCCACCAGACTTCTGCACAACAGAACTGATGGTCCCAACCCCATTTATAAGGCAAAAAATCCCACTTATTAAACCTGACAGGGCACACCTGTGAAGTGAAAACCATTTCCGTTGACTACCTCTTGAAGCTCATCAAGAGAATGCCAAGAGTGTGCAAAGCAGTCATCAAAGCAAAAGGTGGCTACTTTGAAGAACCTAGAATATAAGACATATTTTCAGTTGTTTCACACTTTTTTGTTAAGTACAGTTATATGAAAAAGTTTGGGCACCCCTATTAATCTTAAGCTTAATGTTTTATAAAAATTGGTGTTTTTGCAACAGCTATTTCAGTTTGATATATGTAATAACTGTTGGACACAGTAATGTTTCTGCCTTGAAATGAGGTTTATTGTACTAAGAGAAAATGTGCAATCTGCATTCAAACAAAATTTGACAGGTGCATAAGTATGGGCACCTCACCAGAAAAGTGACATTAATATTTAGTACATCCTCCTTTTGCAAAAATAACAGGCTCTAGTCGCTTCCTGTAGCTTTTAATGATTTCCTGGATCCAGGATGAAGGTATTTTTGACCATTCCTCTTTACAAAACAATTCCAGTTAAGTTAAGTTTGATGGTCGCTGAGCATGGACAGCCCTCTTCAAATGATCCCACAGATGTTCAATGATATTCAGGTCTGGGGACTGGGATGGCCATTCCAGAACATTGTAATTGTTCCTCTGCATGAATGCCTGAGTAGATTTGGAGCGGTGTTTTGGATCATTGTCTTGCTGAAAGATCCATCCCCTGCGTAACTTCAACTTTGTCACTGATTCTTGAACATTATTGTCAAGAATCTGCTGATACTCAGTGGAATCCATGCGTTCCTCAACTTTAACAAGATTCCCGGTGCCGGCATTGGCCACACAGCCCCAAAGCATGATGGAACCTCCACCAAATTTTACTGTGGGTAGCAAGTGTTTTTCTTGGAATGCTATGTTTTTTTTCCGCCATGCATAACGCCTTTTTGTATGACCAAACAACTCAATCTTGGTTTCATCAGTCCACGGGACCTTCTTCCAAAACGAAATTGGCTTCTCCAAATGTGCTTTTGCATACCTCAGCCGACTCTGTTTGTGGCGTGCTTGCAGAAACGGCTTCTTTCGCATCACTCTCCCATACAGCTTCTCCTTGTGCAAAGTGCGTTGTATAGTTGACCGATGCACAGTGACACCATCTGCAGCAAGTTGATGCTGCAGCTCTCTGGAGGTGGTCTGAGGATTGTCCTTGACTGATCTCACCATTCTTCTTCTCTGCCTTTCTGATGTTTTTCTTGGCCTGCCACTTCTGGCCTTATCAAGAACTGTCCCTGTGTTCTTCCATTTCCTTACTATGTTCCTCACAGTGGAAACTGACAGGTTAAATCTCTGAGACAGCTTTTTGTATCCTTCCACTGAACAACTATGTTGAATCATCTTTGTTATCATTTGACAGTTGTTTTGAGGAGCCCATGATGCCACTCTTCAGAGGAGATTCAAACAGGAGAACAACTTGCAAGTGGCCACTTTAAGTAGCTTTTCTCATGATTGCATACACCTGGCTATGAAGTACAAAGCTCAATGAGGTTACAAAACCAAAAAAGTGCTTTAGTAAGTCAGTAAAAAGTAGGTAGGAGTATTTAAAACAAGAAAATGATAAGGGTGCCCATACTTATGGACCTGTCAAATTTTGTTTGAATGCAGATTGCACATTTTCTGTTAGTACAATAAACCTCATTTCAAGGCAGAAACATTACAGTGTCCAACAGTTATTACATATATCAAACTGAAATAGCTGTTGCAAAAACACCAATTTTTATAAAACATTAAGCTTAAGATTAATAGGGGTGCCCAAACTTTTTCATATAACTGTATATAATTCCACATGTGTTAATTCATAGTTTTGATGCCTTCAGTGTGAATGTATAATTTTCAAAGTTATGAAAATACAGAAAAATCTTTAAATAAGAAGGTGTGTCCAAACTTTTGGTCTGCACTGTATATATATATATATATATATATTAATAAAAATGTAAATGTTCGTTTGTTCAAAATCTTAAATCTCCGAAAGTTCTTCACCGATTGCTTTGAAATTTTTACACAACGTTGCATTCGAATACACGCATGTTTTTATATACCTACTATGTTTTTACATACCAGCTGTTGGACGTAAATGCAACAGCGAGAGGGGGCTGTTAAGAGCTCAGTCCCAGGCTGACTCTCCCCAGCCACCCACATTCTCCTCCCCTTAGTGACATCTCATTTATAAACCCTTCACCCTGTCATTCATTCTCCCCAGCCGCTGCCTGTGCTCTGCTCCTTTCGTGTCCCCCTTGGGAGTTGGGGGGGAAGGGGAATGACGAGACCGTCTGTTCGAGGCCGAAAGACGCTGCTGCTCATCACATTTATACAGAAGACGATCAGCAGAAGATGGCGGTAAATTAGCAACCATACAAATGCAAAACGGTGACATCGAAGTAGATAACCGGTGGGTTGTTCCATACTCGTCTTTGCTATCAAAAACATACAAAGCGCACATAAACTTGAATACTGTAACTCTGTTAAATCGATCAAATACATTTGTAAGTACATGAATAAAGGCAGCGACATGGCAGTTTTTGGCGTGCAACCAGAAAGAAGTGATAGGAATGCGGTCATACATATCGAGGAAATCGCACAGTATCAGGCTGGAAGATACATAAGCAGCAATGAAGCTGTATGGCGAATTGTTTCATTTCCCATACATGAGTCCAGCTGTTGTTCACTTAGCAGTACATCTAGAAAATGGACAACTTATGCATTTCACAGCTGCAGATGTACAACAAATAGCCCTGAATCCACCGGCTACAACGTTAACTGCTTTCTTCACGTTATGTCGAAATGACACGTTTGCGAAAACACTACTGTATTTGGAAGTGCCTACGTTTTACACATGGAATGCGAGTACAAAATCATTTGAACGACGCAAACAAGGAAAGCGAGTCGATGGACAACCTGGCATATTCAAAGAAACTACGATAAGTAGACTGTACACCGTGCATCCCAATCAAGATGAATACTTCTTTCTTCGAATGCTGTTGGTAAATGTGGCCGGTCCAATGTCTTTCCAGCAATTGTCAATGGTGCTACACATACCACTTTTTGCAGTGCATGTAAAGCTCTGAATTTTTTTGAGAACGACCGACACTGGGATGTATGCATTAATGAAGCGTGCAACACGTCGCATCCAAATCAAATTCGTGCATTGTTTGCAATCATATTGACCGCCTGCTCTCCTTCATCTCCAAACAGAGTTATAGGAGAAATATAAATCGCACATGACTGTAGATATTTTCCGTCGAATACGCAAGAAAAATTCAAATATGAACATGGATTTTACAGCAGAAATCTACAACGAAGCGTTGATAATGATTGAAGATTTGTGCTTAGAAATCGCAAACAAAGTTCTCAATCAATTGGGAATGCCATCACCTAATCGATCTGCTGCTGCATTGTTCGATGTAGAATTGCGTCGTGAACAAAATTACAACACGGGGGATCTTTTATCGTATGTGCAATCAAATATTCCTAAGCTAACGCTTGAACAAAAAAGCATTTACCATCAAAAAATGCAGACTATCACTAATGGAGTTGGAGAAATCTTCTTAGAAGCGGCAGGAGGAACTGGTAAACGTTACGAATTAGATTGATTCTGGCAGCAATTCGATCCCAAAATGACATAGCCTTAGCTCTTTCATCATCCGGAATAGCTGCGACATTGATACCAGGTGGAAGAACTGCTCATTCTGCTTTGAAATTGCCATTGAACATGCAATTCATTGAAACTCCCATGTGCAAGATTTCCAAAGCATCCGGCATGGGAAAAGTATTACAGAAATGCAAACTTATTGTTTGTGATGAATGCACAATGGCCCATAAAAAATCGCTCAAGGCTCTTGATCGATCATTGCAAGATTTATGTGGAAACATCAGACCATTTGGGAACACATTAATATTGCTTGCAGGAGATTTCAGGCAACCATTACCTGTAATTCCTCGATCAACACCGGTGGATGAAATAAATGTTAGCCTGAAATACTCTACTTTGTGGCGACACGTAAAGACATTAAAATTAACTACAAATATGTGTGTCCAGCTGCAAAACGATCGAGCAGCTAAAAAATTCTCACATCAATTGCTGGAAATTGGGAATGGAAAGGTGCCAGTTGATCTGAACTCAGGACGAATTTCATTGCCTCATAACTTCTGCAAGAACAATTGGTTGAAAAAATATTTCCCAATTTTCAAACCAATTCTAAGAATCACGATTGGCTGAGTGAACGAGCTTTTCTTGCGGCCAAGAACAAAGACGTCTACGAACTTAACAAAATTATTCAGTCTAACATTCAAAGCGAGGCAGTCACATACAAGTCCGTTGACACTGTTGTGGAAGCAGATGAAGGGATTAATTATCCAACAGAATTTTTGCATTCACTCGATCTGCCAGGGATGCCGCCGCACGTACTGCAATTGAAAATCGGCATGCCAATTATCATGTTGCGAAATATCAACCAGCCAAAGCTTTGCAGCAGCACGCGGCTTGCAGTAAAACAATTAATGAGCAATGTCGTTGAAGCAACAATCTTGATAGGACCTTTCAAAGGTGAAGATGTCCTCATTCTTCGCATTCCTATGATTCCAACGGATATGCCATTTCAATTTAAGAGATTGCAATTCCCAATTCGATTGGCGTTTGCAATCACCATCAACAAATAAATGCTAAGTTTTATATTCACATTTTTTCCTCTATCCATACCGTAATATTCTTAGGAAAGAACCTTTTCCTCTTTTTCTATTCTGGAAAATTGATAACTCTATAGTCTAGACAGAATATGTGCCTGAAAAAAATTGCAGCATGCATTAGTTTGTTCAAGTTAATGAATGGACAAAAAACCCAAAGCCACCACTTAGCCTCCGATTTTTACGGATACATTACAGTACTTAACAGGAAACTGTATTTTTTGTTGTAAATGTTAATAACTGCAGATGTAAAAAATGGATGCCATGCGGATTGCATAAGGACCACCATACAGTTAAAAACGTGTTGTTTTATTTTCTTTTTTTCTGGATGAAACTCGGATGATTTTGCACATGATGGTGTGAACTGAGCCTCACTGTGTTTTCACCTTCCTCCATCCAGATTGTTATTAGCTCGATTAGTCTAGCAGAACTTGACTTCCATTGTGTAATTTTCTGTCATGTGATTTTGTAATAAAAATTATTTAGTTTATTGTGTTGAAAGAAAGTTCTTTCCAGGAAGTAATAGAAATGAAGAAGTATATCTCTGAAAGTGAAGGAAATACATGGAAGATTATTAAATGCACATTTGTGGTTTTCTTTATGTTCATTTGCAGTATGGATGCCTCCTTCACTTAAGCCTGGAGTCCCAAAATAGTGCAGTCCTTCTAAGAGTGTCATTGACTGTTTTGGGGTGTTTCCAGATTTTTATATAGTGTGTTCATTAGTATTTTTACATGGCCAAATGTTAATTTAAAATGTATACTTTGTTAGTAAACACCCAATATACAAAAGGACCCCGATTCATCATTTGCATTTTTTTAAGTTAATTTTCTTTTTGTGTCTTGTGGTATTCATTGATGTTTTTTGCACCAAATTCGTCTAAAAGGCGGACAAGGTTCACGAGTTTAGCGCAAAGTCAAAAAAGCTCTTTATTTTTCTCTTTTATGGTTTTTTTTTCATCTGTTTATTGCAAAATGTTCTTTTAAAATGCTGCAAAATTTGCACACAAAAATAACTACTGGGGACTGGAATACATTTGCTCAAAATTTTTGTGACTTCTTAAGAAGTCGCAAGTAATCAATCGGTTGCAAACATTTGTAAAACAAAAAACATGCCCATATTGGCAAACTTATAAAAACAAACAAGCAAACCCATAAAATAGACTTAAAGGGAACCTGTCATGTCCTAGCTACTATCTACACTGCCCCCATAGCGTTGTAAGTGATGCAATGTGAATCACTAACAAGCTTTTTTCATTAAAATTGTTGGCATTATAATGATTTTATAACCTTTGATATACTTTGTCCTGTCTGCTCGTTTTCAGTCATAGGGGTGTGATTCTCACATTCAGTCATGGGCGGGAACAGAATTCAGTCACTGCTGGCGCCGTCCACATATTTGAATATTGCTCCTGTGGCGCCTCTGCGGGTTCAGTCGCCACATAGGTGTTGCATCTCACCCAGAGGTGTGGTATTTCACTCTCAGGTAAGGAAGGAGTACTGCGCGGGACCCTAACACCTGCATCCAACACTACACTACTCCAGACCAGCAGGAGGGGCAAGATGCGTCGCTCTCCTGCTGAGCCCTGTCCCTAGCTGGAGTGGGGGAAACCAAAGTAGGGGGAACCATGTAGTGGGTGTGGGTGGAGGAAGAAGTTCAGGGGAGCTCAGTAAGTAGAGATGTAAAAGAGAGGGTGGAACATTCTAGAGGGGGTTGAGTGAGAGTCTTCAGTGAGAGGAAGAGTTGGGAGCAGGAGCTCTGTTGGAGCTCTGCTCAGAGGAAGCGCGGGCCTGAGTGAGGAGGCCCAGGAGAAGGAGAGGAGGAAGGAACGGGAGCAGAGAGAAGGCTCCAGGAGTGAAGAAAGGATGCCAGGGGTACGGGCAGTGCTGGAGGCCACCCGTATTCCCGAGTCTACCAGGCGGTGGAGGGATCAGGTCGCAAAGGGGACCGGCCCCTAACTAGTGAGAATTACAATATTGAACTAGGTAACCGGAGGCTGCAGCATTTCAGGTGCTGCAGCCACAAGCCACATCTATCTCACCAAGAAGGTGGCCATAAAGGACCCAGGAGACAGAGAAGACGCCGCCCGGCAAGGTCCGCGGTCACTGGATTGGGACACTAGGTGTGAGGTGCAGGGAGACGGCCAGAAGGAACACACAGAAGGGGGTCCCGTTATGTACTCCGGAGGTACCTGAGGGTTGGCTGAGCCCCTGATCAGTGAACACAGCACAACGTGGGAAGTTATGATCTGCAGTTGTAACCAGGAGCAAAGTAAGAACTGTGAGTAAATCCGGAAGACTGCACCCCACTGTCTCTGTCAATTATTACTGCTGCGCCATCACCCCCTGCACTACACTGCACCACGAGTGATACTTCCATAACAGCAACATCTACACTGCCCGGCAGCTAAGCTCAGCCTGTGGAGAGCTGAACCAACTCTGCTGCATTCACACCAGCTCCAGAGGACCTGCTCCGCAGCGGCGGCTCCCTTTAGCCGCATACCACAGGTGGCGTCACGAACTGTATATAAGAACTATAAATCCCATGTAAATATCCCCCTTTTATTGACCGCCCTGGGTCATGGACCGGGTCGCCGCCACTGTGACATCTTCCCTAACAACGACCGGCCCGGCACCGAGTACCCCACGGCCCAGGGGGCGCGTCACTCCCGGCAAACACGATTATTGTGGGGCGCATGTGCATTTGTACATGTCCGGCCGCCTGCGCAGTGAGGCTGTGTAATTACCAGCTTCACTGCGCAGGCGCTGTGTTGCCCGCGCGTGCGCAGTGAAGCTACAGTATGTAGTTCGCAGCTTCACTGTGCATGCGCAATGACACTCTATTCCCCATGAGTGCGCAGTGAGGCTGTGTGATTACTAGCTTCACTGCGCATGTGCGGCCTGGGGTCTTCCGTGGTCGTAACCCTATTCAGACAACACAGGGTGAGGGTAAAACCGCGTGACAATACTTTATTGAACCACAAAGCGGACAATAAACACACAGTCCCAGCAAATACCCAAGATGGTACAACATTACACAGTCTCATCCTTCCTCCTCCACCCGCTTGGGATAGAACAGCTGCGACTTTGGAGACTTCCAGGGCCGACTACCTCAACCAGTGGGCCCTCGCTTCTGGCAGGTCCCCACAGAGAGAAGGTAGCGGCAAGCTTAGGAAGCTAGCAGTCCATAGAGGTACAAGACCAGGAGACCCGGGGGTCCCAACCTGGCCTCTCCGAGAATTTCCATGGGGCCAAGCGACCGGTGGGTCCCTCCTGGCAACTCCACATGTCTCCATGGGTTCTAGGTGACTGGTGGGTCCCTCCTATCAACCCCAAAACAACATATCCATGGGGCCAGGTGACTTCTTCGTCCTCTCCTGGACTCCCTAAAAATGTATCCATGTCTCTCTGATGGTTAATGGAGCAGATCCGAATATTTCCAGTCATGGCCGGTACCCTTAGGCTAGAATCATATAGAATTCAAATGTGTCTTTTTGGTAATGCCATGCAATCCATCTGCTGTCCTGGAGGATGTCTCTCATTCTCCTGCTAAGGTCTTTTCTGATGATCCTTGATTCTCTGTCCCATGTCTCACTCTGCTACAGAAACACATGTCTCTTCTGCTTCTCCTTGATCCTGTCTGTAGCACTATTTACATAGTTGGTATACAGTGGGCTATTGCAAATAAACCTTTAGCTGACTTAGTACAATTTGTCATTAGCATAGAAAACATGATTGTTTCCAAATTAATAGAATTCAGCATTCAGGGTTATACAAATATACAAATACTAATCCATTCACACCCACAGAGATACACATATATTTACAAGTCAATTTAAACATAATAGTGTACTTCTCTTGGCTTAACTAATCTAATCATCTGGCTTATTAAGATTTTACTCTGTATTGTCACATTGCTCCCCCAATCTTAATTAGCCAGACATGACAGGATCCCAATCATCCTTCTCCACTTACTGGAGACAGTCCATCACCAGGTCTTTAAGCACAGATACGAATGTAAGAGTTCTCACCTTCATGAGAGAAAAAAAAAACTTTGCATTATCCAGTTTCCTCAAAGTATATTCCATGTCTTCCTTGCAAATAAACTCCAAACGTAATTGAAGAAAACAGACTGGTATCCATTGTGTCCACACATGTCGTCCTCTGCATCCTGTGGTTCCTGAATTAAATACGATGACTGTCAGTTGCCTGGTATTCAGTCTGTTGAAGCTGGCACAGCTCCTGTAGTTGCCAAATCTAGTTGATGCTGTATATCCTCTCCGGTCTTCCTCCCAACGCCGGGCTAGTGGGGTTGGACATGGTAGCATCCGAAACCCGCTGTGTATGCCTCACCTATGGTCTGCTGTGTCCGTCTACATGCCTCCCTGGTTGGGGAGCCCTTTGACGGTGTGTACTAACACCAATCACCTGCAGCTTCCCCAGCTCCGCTGGGCTGAGTAGGATCCCACCGCGGCCACCAATATGTGAAGACCCAGGGACTTTTGTGGGGGTAACGCTACTCAGACAACACAGGCTGAGGGTAAAACAGCATGGCAATACTTTATTGAACCACAAAGCGGACAATAAACACACAGAACAGTGCCCAAGATGGCACAACATTACACAGTCTCACCCTTCCTCTGCGCCCGCCTGGGATAGAACAGCCGTGACTTTGGAGACTTCCAGGGCCGACTACCTCAACCAGTGGCCCTCCGTTTCGGGCGGGCCCCCATAGAGAGAAAGTAGCGGCAAGCTTAAGAAGCTAGCAGTCCATCGAGGCACAAGACCAGGAGACTCAGGGGTCCCAACCTGGCCTCTCCGAGAGTTTCCATGGGGCCAGGCGACCGGTGGGTCCCTCCTGGCAACTCCAAATGTCTCCATGGGTTCTAGGTGACTGGTGACTATAATAACAAGTTCCCCACAGTCTCCCTGGGGCTCTGCTAGAACACTCCCTGTCTCCTGTGACTGTGTTAACCCTTCTATTTGCTGAATGCTTCTGAAGCACAACACTTCCTGTCTCCTGTGCTTGTTTTATTTGTAACAGTTGCTGGATGCTTTTGAAGCAACAGCACTACTTCTGCATGTCACATGCAGTCACATAGAGTAACTGCAGACTTGTAGCCTAATGCCAGACAACCGCTTTAATACTATTGTCCTGTACACATAGAATATCATGATATTGGCAGGACCTCTTCTGTTTACACAGGACAATATTCTGCCAATGACAAATTAATTTTAGGCATGCTTAAAAATCATTGTTACGTGGAGAACTAGGGTCTTACTCGTTCTTCAGCTGTTTGCCGATCTGTTGAGATTGCAGTTAGTTGAGAATAAAAGTTCCTAGGAATGCATGTTCCCTTTAAACGGGCTTTACAGAGGCATGTAAATGTTTGATCAGTCCTGGTAAAAATTACTGTTATTGTGAACAGTTAAGCAAGCTGAAGATGAAATAATCTCTAAAAGGGTTAAAGTTAAAGATGACTCATTTCCTTTGTATTTTAGGCAAAAAAGAAAAATATTGTCTTATTTTACATTTTAAAAATTACAAAAAGGAAACTGGGCTAATGCAAAAGTTTGGGCACCCTGCATGGTTAGTACCTAGTAGCACCCCCTTTTGAAAGTATCACAGCTTGAAACGCTTTTTGTAGGCAGCCAACAATCTTTCAATTCTTGTTTGAGGGATTTTCATTCTTCTTTGGAAAATTCTTCCAGTTCTGTGAGATTCCTGAGTCGTCTTGCATACACTGCTATTTTGAGGTCTAGCCACAGATTTTCAATGATGTTCAGATCAGAGGAATGTGAGGGCTATTGTAAAACCTTTAGCTTGCACCTTTTGAGGTCGTCCATTGTGGATTTTGACGTGTGTTTAGGATCATTATCCATTTGTAGAAGCCATCCTCTCTTCAACTTCAGCTTCAGATGGTGTTATGTTTGCATCAAGATTTTGTTGAATTTTTAATTGAATCCATTCTTCCCTCTACCCGTGAAATGTTCCCCATGTCATTGGCTGCAAAACAACCCCAAAGCATGATTGATCCACCCCCATGCTTAATGGTTGGCGAGATGCTCTTTTCTTGAAATTCTGTGCCCTTTTTTCTCCACTCATACTTTTGATCTTTGTGGTCAAAGAGTTATATTTTAACCTCATCAGTCCACAGGACTTGTTTCCAAAATGCATCAGGTTTGTTTAGATGTTCTTTTGCATACTTCTGATGCTGAGTTTTATGTTAAGGACACAGGAGAGGTTTTCTTCTGATGACTCTTCCATGAAGGCTATATTTGTGCAGGTGTCTCTGAACAGTAGAACAATGTACCACAACTCCAGAGTCTGCTAAATCTTTCTGAAGGTCTTTTGTAGTCAAGCAGGGGGTTCTGATTTGCCTCTCTAGCAATCCTACGAGCAGCTCTCACTGAAACTTAGCTTGGACTTCCAGACCTTATCTTGACCTCAACTGTTCCTTTTAACTGCCATTTCTTAATTACATTTCGAACTGAGGAAAGGGAAACTTGAAAGCGCTTTGCTATCTTCTTATAGCCTTCTCCTGCTTTGTGGGCCTCCACCAATTCCATATTCAGAGTGCTAGGCAGCTGCTTAGAAAACCCATGGCTGCTGATTTCTGGCACAAGGTTAGAGGAGGCTGGGTTTTTATAAAGCTGGGAAATTTGCATCACCTGCCCTTTCCTAATGATGATAGTGAACAAGCCATAACCCTAACAGGCTAAATAAGATCTGAGCACACAAATCCCCAAGAGTGCCCAAACTTTTGCTTCAGCCTATTTTCCTTTTTGCAAATTTTAAAATGTAAAAGATAAAAATATATATATTTTTGCCTAAAATACAAAGGAAATGTGTCATCTTGACTTTTAGCCCTTTTAGAGATCATTTGATCTTCAGCTTGCTATTCACAATAACAGTAATTTTGACCATGGGTGCCCAAACTTTTACATGCCACTGTACATGCCACTGTAAGTGTACAAAATTAAAATAAAAGTGTAGGTATTAATAATGCTTGTTGTTTTTTTTTCATAAACATTTATAAACATGCAAAAAAATCTACATATCATAGAAGCCTAACTGTGCGTGTCTTTCATCACATGTCCTGTACTTACTCTGCATGAGTGTATGGCTAAGATCCAATGGACGAGCAGGAAGGAATATTTTGGTTTTCTGGAGATCAGTTTATAGGAAAACTGAGTTGTTTCTTAGTTATCAGAAAGGAGATGTCATTAGGCATAATTCAAACCTCTCTTTGCAAATCTCGCTGCTGGCCAAGGTCTGCGTCACTGCTGCCTTCTTGGGCATGCGGAGTGCACCGATATAACCTGGGAGTGAACATTTCATTGCTCATTCCCAGGGAGGCAGAACATCGCACACACGAGGGAGATTTCTAGAGTGACGTCACTAGCAAATTATATCGCTCAATTCCACTGGTACATGCGTACCTGATTAGAGGGAGCAGTATTTTGGGGAAATCAATGCTCCCTCTTCCACGACTAGTCTTCCACAGCTGTGCTTTTCATGAACGCACATATAAAGTTAATTTTATAGTTATTCACCAATCACTAAGCCACAAAAGGGGCTTATTAGAATGTAGGAAAAGGCTTAAGTACATACATAGTGGCACTTTAGGGGGAGAAGGGCAATTCCCCCTAAACGTGATGAGATGACTCTGGCATTCTCCACTTCTTCCATTCCTTACACATTATCATAAAAAGATGCATGTTATCACCTACCGGACAACTGCTGTGCAAGGAGGTTACTTGATATTCATCCACAGGCTGACTTGATGTTGAGCTACATGAGATATTATTTCTTGACTGGAAAGGAAGATATTATATGTTGCCATAAAATATTAATTTGCATTTACTGGTCAGAATCTTAGTATCAGTATGGAATTTTTATGTTAAAGAAGTTATTCCATTCAAGTTGATAAATGAATGATATGATAGGTGGGATCCATCCACTGAGACCCCCATCATCTTTAGAAATTGTGAATGAAGCTGTAGTGCACAGGCGCGACCACCACTCTATTGACTTCTATGAGTCCATTGGAGCAATAATGGAACATGACAGTGAGTTGTGTGATGGTGGTCACGCATGCCCACTACCATTCTATTATCAGAGCAAACAAAAACCATCTCCAGTGATCATTGGGGGTCATAGCAACCAGACCCCATCAATCTGTTTCCAAGAACGGTAAATTGTATAAAATAACAAAAACACTGCTCACCTCTTTAATCCCAACTTGATCGAGAGCAGATCCTATGGCCTATCCATCACTGGTCTTTGCAAGCAGTAAGCAATGATGTGCTGTGGTTGCATGTGACCACTGACATGGATCAGTGGCCTCCGCAGTTACATGTAACATATAATATGGCACTTGTGTGCTGAGGCCACTAATTGGCGGCAACTTTCATATGTCCGTACAACACATCATTGCTGGCGGCTTGTAAACAGAGACCGGAGAGGAACCGTGAGAGCATCTGTGCTAGATCGGCTGAGGCTTGAAGAGGTGACAACCCCTTTAATACCGTAGTCTAACAAACTTTGAATATAAGATGATTTTGCCATTCTGGACCACAAGACAAAAACCACATACTAAACACAATGCCCATGGCCGGAGCTGAGTGGAGGGGTGTAGGACTATGGCAGCCTATCACATTATCTAGCTGTAGACAGTGGTAACTTACTTTTTTTATTTGCAGTATCCCCTCCAGCATCGAGATGTCATCATATTTTCTGATCACTGGCTCAAGGTCCAGTAGACATTCTGAAAGCAAGTCAAACAAGAAAAAGTGTTAATAAAATGGTAGCTAGAAATGACATATGTCAAAATAACAAATGACCCCAGTCATTGCTTACATTCTAGAATGAATCTTCTAAATTTTAAAACACTTTCTTATTTGCCAACAATCCTGATCAATTCTTGCAGTAAATTATGCTAATTTGCCTTATGAAAGCGTATTAAAAAGCTGAAGTTGTGCAAAGAAGATCTATGGGGCGCAGTCCTTATAATAGGTCATGAAGGTAGAGTACTGAATATACACCCTATAATTTGTATAATTTATAGTGAAAAAATAAATGTTATTTAATCCTCCTACACCAAAAAATGTGTCAAAATGTCAAATCACTATACTGTTGAAGTTTTATTTCTATGTCAGACTTTTAGAATTGCTCAAGAGAAGAGATGACGTTCAGCATTCCGATTTCAAACTATGAAAACTTGCATTTATTTCAGGAACCTGGAAGATTCTATTCGTTCAGTTGTGTTTGCTCGTTGGACACTCTGTAGACCATTGTTCGCCATACTTCCCTATTTTTCTATGGCTTCTTTCAATTGCTTAATGTTCATTGCCATGTCATTCTTAATGGTGTCCAGCCAATGGGCCTTCAATCTCCCTTGCTTTCTTTTACCACAGACCACTCCGAGTAACATCTTCCTTTCTAGTGAATTTGCCCTCAACACATGTCCAAAGTAGGTCAGTTTCTGTTTGATGATCTTACCTTCCAGGGACAACTCTGGATTTATATGATTGAAAGCATCTGTGTTGGTGATCCTAGCTGTCCATGGAATTCACAGAAGTCTTCTCCAGCATCATAACTCAAAGGCATTTATTTTTATTCTATTTACTTTCATTAATGTCCCCATTTCACACCCATATGTCGCAATTGAGAACACAATTGCCACGATCAGTCTTTGTTTGATGGTGTTTGAAACGTCCTTGCAGTTTTATATTCAGTTCATGTGTACCATGGATGCACATCCCAATACTATTCAAAGCTTCATCTCTGCTGTCATACTGGCATTGTAATTAATGAAGGGCACAAGAAAAAAAAACTAAGTTGTAGACCACTTCTTTTTCTTCATTGTTGATTTTTATATAGATTTCCTGGTTTGTGGTAATCATGATTTTGGTCTTCTTGATGTTCAGGAAAAGTCCAATCTTCTCACTTTTTTCTTTAAACTTCAAGAACAGCTTTTTTCAACAGGAAATATATACACTACCGTTCAAAAGTTTGGGGTCACCCAGACAATTTTGTGTTTTCCATGAAAACTCATACTTTTATTTATCATATGAGTTGCAAAATGAATAGAAAATATAGTCCAGACATTGACAAGGTTAGAAATAATGATTTTTATTAGAAAGAATAATTTTCTCCTTCAAACTTAGCTTTCGTCAAAGAATGCTCCCTTTGCAGCAATTCCAGCATTGCAGACCTTTGTCATTCTAGCTGTTAATTTGCTGAGGTAATCTTGAGAAATTTCCCCCCCATGCTTCCTGAAGCCCCTCCCACAAGTTGGATTGGCTTGATGGGCACTTTTTGCATACCATTTGGTCAAGCTGCCTCCACAACAGCTCAATGGGGTTGAGATCTGGTGACTGCGCTGGCCACTCCATTACAGATAGAATACCAGCTGCCTGCTTCTTCCCTAAATAGTTCATGCATAATTTGGAAGTGTTCTTTGGGCATTGTCCTGTTGTAGGATGAAACTGGCTCCAATCAAGCGCTGTCCACAGGGTATGGCATGGCGTTGCTAAATGGAGTGATAGCCTTCCTTATTCAAAATCCCATTTACCTTGTACAAATCTCCCACTTTACCAGCACAAAAGCAACCCCAGACCATCACATTACCTCCACCATGCTTGACAGATGGCGTCAGGCACTCTTCCTGCATCTTTTCAGTTGTTCTGTGTCTCACAAATGTTCTTCTGTGTGATCCAAACACCTCAAACTTTGATTCGTCTGTCCATAAAACTTTTTTCCAATCTTCCTCTGTCCAATGTCTGTGTTTTTTTGCCCATATTAATCTTTTCCTTTTATTAGTCTCAGATATGGCTTTTTCTTTGCCCTGAAGGCCAGCATCCGGGAGTCGCCTCTTCACTGTAGATGTTTTGCGTGTACTATTTAATGAAGCTGCCAATTGAGGAGCTGTGAGGCGTCGATTAACAAACTAGAGACTCTAATGTATTTGTCTTGTTGCTCAGTTGTGCAGCGGGGCCTCCCACTTCTCTTTCTACTCTGGTTAGAGCCTGTTTGTGCTCTCCTCTGAAGGGAGTAGTACACACCGTTGTAGGAAATCTTCAGTTTCTTGGCAATTTCTCGCATGGAATAGCCTTCATTTCTAAGAACAATAATACTGTCGAATTTCACATGAAAGTTGTCTTTTTCTGGCCATTTTGAGGGTTTCATAGAACAAACAAATGTAATGCTCCAGATTCTCAACTAGCTCAAAGGAAGGTCAATTTTATAGCGTCTCAAATCAGCCAAACCGTTTTCAGATGGGCTAACATACTTGTGCAAGAATTTTCTAGGGTTTTCTCAACATCCATTAGCCTTCTTACACAGTTAGAAAACACAATGTACCATTAAAACACTGGAGTGGTGGTTGTTGGAAATGGGCCTCTATACACCTATGTAGATATTGCAATAAAAACAAGACGTTTGCAGCTAGAATAGTCATTTACCACATTAACAATGTATAGAGTGTATTTCTGATTCATTTAATGTTAGCTTCATTGAAAAAAATGTGCTTTTCTTTCAAAAATAATGAAATTTCTAAATGACCCCAAACTTTTGAACGGTAGTGTTTATCTTTTTACCCTGTTAGCCAGTAGATATAAAAATATTAAGATTTGAGAGTTCTCAGTGGTTGATACCTTTTAATGGCTTACTGAAAAGATGGTAGCAAATTGCAAGCTTTCGAGACTATTCAGACCTCTTCATCAGGCATAGAATAACACAAAATCTGAAGAACTGCATATTTATACACAATGGGGCACAAGAATAATGCAATAGATGAGTATGAGGAGGGGGGAGAAAGAGTTGTGGCCTTAAATATTGGAGAAGTTCATAGATGAGTGTGAAAGTTTTATTGTCCTGTCATTGAAGTCTGGTCCAGGGTTGTGATGACCCCGCAGTTCTGAGGAGCACATTACTTAGTTGATGTAGAATGACATAAATCCATGCGACACATTCATTCTTGCACTGAGAGTGTCAAAGGTTGTCATGAGTTTGTATTCACAAATTTTTCTCTCTCTCTGAGATTTGAAATGACCTTTTAATACCAGTAACTTCTTGTCCATGATTCTGTGATCAGGGATACAAAAATGTTTGGCCACAGGTAAATCTATTCTTTTTTCTTTTATTGTGTGGTGATGAGAATTCATCCTTGTACTAAGTTTTTGTCCTGTCTCCCCAACATGCAGACCCCCAGCTGGATATTTGGTACATATAATTAAGTCACAAAAGCTAGCAATTTATTACCATCTTTTCAGTTAGCCATTAAAAGGTATCAACCACTGAGGATTCTCTAATCTTAAGCTTTTTTTCAAGTCATCCTCACTCTCTTCCAGCATGAGTGTATCATCTGTATATCTCAGATTGCTAATGGCTCTTCCATCTATTTTACCCCAACACTCTAATCATGTAAGTCCAGCAGTCCACAGAGGTTGAAAACAAAAGGAGAGAGAATGGTATCCCTTCAGAGATGCTCAAACAAGTCCCAAGAACCACAATGACTATGCCAGAAGATCAATCAGGAACAATCATCCCGATTCCCTATGCAAGCAAAGTCCTTATAAAAATCATTCACCAGTGCATGGGCAACGTTCTTGATAGAGAACTTCATGATGTTCAAAAGGGATTCCGAAAGAGTAGAAGGACCTGTGATAACATCGCAAACCTGAGATGCATCATAGAAAAGATGAGGGAGTATAAGAAGAAGCTCTACCTGTGCTTCATTGACTAGGCTTATGACTGTATTGCGCATAATAAGCTAAAGCTTAAAGAAGTTGTGCACTACTTTATATTATTCCCCCAATGTATCCCGCCGGGGCAACTAACACTTTTTGTAAATACCTTCCATTGCAGATAATGCCTGTGAGCGGCGCCATCGCTGGCCGTTCACAGGCATCACGTGACCCCGCGCTGACATCACGACAAGTGAGGTGTGACTCAGCGCTGGGGCTCCCGCGGTGGCTGCTAGGTTGTGGGCAGGGTTACCCCCCGGGTCACACCCAGCATCCACCCCACGCTTTCCCAATGAATGGGGAGAGGCAGAGCATGCAGTGGATGCCGGGTGTGGGGGTAACCCCTCCCACTGCCTGGCATCCACCGTGAAACCAGGAAGACAAAGACCCCCGGCTGCTGCCAGCACTTGTCGTGACATCAGCGAATGTCAGAGCCGGCTGCAGCCGGGGGTCACGTGATGCCTGTGAGCGGCCAGTGATAGTGCCACTCACAGGCATTATCTGCAATGGAAGGTATTTACAAAAAGTCTTAGGGGCCCCAGGGGGATACATTGGGGGGGGTAATCTAAAGTACTGGACAATCCCTTTAAGCTGCAGCATGGAAAATATAAAATAGCAGTCTTCATAATTTAAACCAAATTGTTTCATCCTTGTGGTCTTACTCACGGTAATTTTACTGATGGAGATTGCTGTTTTATATTTTCCATGTTTCTGAAATAAACTGTGCTGAACTTCATATCTTCCTATACAAATTCCACGTCATAGAACCATGCACTTGAGATGAAGGGGAGGATCTCTAATATAACCAGGGATGTGTCCTTCTGTCCGAATCCTCTATAGACTGTGCCTACAGAAAGACACATCCCAGACTGGGAGGAGGACGATGCTGGAGGAGGAGTGTGGCGCCAGAGATAGCAGTATACGTAGGCGCTTACCGCATAGTGCGATCTCCGGCGCCAGTGGGGACATATCGTGATCTTCAGAGAGGCTGGAGGAGGAGAGTGGCGCCGGAGTCCACGCATGCGCATAGCGCAGACAATAAAAATAAAATGGTGCAGGAATCAGCACGTGCGCATACCGCGCTATCTGACGCCATTTTGTTTCTGTTCAACAAAATGGCACTGGAGATCACGCTATGCGTAGGCGCTGACTCCGGAGCCACACACCTCCTACAGCCTCTCCAGAGATCACAGTGTCTTCAACAAAATGGCACTGGATAGCGCGGTATGCGCAAGTGCTGATGCGCTGCAGGGGCGAGGGGAAAAGTTGAGTATAAGTATTTTTTTTTATTGATGGATGGATGGGGAGCATATACCAGGATGGGGGACCAGGATTGGGGAGCATATACCAGAATTGTTGGAGCATGTACCTGGATGGGGGAGCATATACCAGGATGGGGGAGCATGGACCAGGACGGGGGAGCATATACCAATCAAAATGCTTGCCCCCCCCGGCGTAGAACGGGTTCAGTAGTTAGTTCATTATAAAGGCGGTGTGCTGGTGAGACGTGAACTTTGATAAAGTCTCAAGACAGTTTCAGGCTGCATCTTCCTGCTAAGTTTTCAGGCTTCTTGAGTAACAGTACCAGCCTCCAATCCACAAAAAAGACACATAAGCAATAAGAAGTCAGAGTCCAAATTACAGGAGAACTTCTTCATTTCTTTAATGTTTAGTCTCTGTATAGTGCAAAGGGAACTTCTGGCTAAAATGTTGCTCCTTGTGACATGCAGAAGTAGTGCTGTTGCTTTAAAAGCATTCAGCAACTATTAGAAGTAACACAAGCACAGGAGACAGGAAGTGTTGTGCTCCAGAAGCATCCAGCAACTAGAGGCGTTAACACAGTCACAGGAGAAGGGAGGTGTTTAAACAGAGCCCCAGGGGGACTGTGGGGAAGTTGTTTACTGTCTGGCCAGAGCCAAAGAGAAAGGTGGCTTACGATCTGTATCTCACAGAAGGCAAGGGAACAGAATTCAGGTCAGGAGGGAAGCTAAACAAAGGTCAGTTAGACTGCCTGAGCTAACAGTGTGGACTGTTATTGGCCAGAAAGATAAGGACTGGAAGGAAGCCTGTCATAGAGATCATCTCCCTCATCACACCCTTCCCCCCTCCATCTCCATGCAGGATAAAGAATGCTGTGTACTATTGAGTCCTTGTGAAGGAAAAGCCTGTGGTTGTGTATACATTAAAACTGTGCTGTACTATGCTACCTGGATAATAGACTGTGTACTGCTGTGCTGCAAAGGAGACTGTACTGTTATTACTGGAGACTGTTGCTCAAAGAGACATTTGCATTGCACGGCTGTGCCTCATTAAATGCTACTGTTCTATCGTTTATGAAGACTCTTGTCAGATGTGTCTGGTCAGCAACTGAATCTATCGTGTGCCTGAGAGAAGCTGCAGCCTATGGTCGCCCAGAATAACGGTTCCCCCAGGATTCCAACGAATTCATGTAACCGGTCTCGCCCCTATCTGAACTTAGGTGATGTGCGTGTAACATCCTAACTGTGCTACAAGTCATGTATCACAGTGGTGTTATGTGTGACATGCAAAAATTGACATTAATAAGTACAGCTACAATTTGAAGTGCTGAACCTTTCATCTTAAATATGATGATAATTAAAAGGTTTTGGGAAAAATATAAAGGTAAAGGTGTAAATTAAAGCAATGTTAACTTTTCAATGTTATTCATCCTTAATGTTCTCTAAGGCTATGCTCACACATTTCTTTTTTATGCTTTCTTTCTACAGCCAAAACCTGATCTCTTGGCAGTAAAAAAGCTGCAGCCAAGTCGCAGGTTTTGCTGCATTTTTGCTGCTTTTTTTTTTTTTAATGCATTTTTCAAGATCCCAAAATTCAATTTTGCTCCCACATTGCAAGCATTAACAATACAAGGTGTTAGGCTGCCAATGCAAGACTCATGTGAAAACATAAAACATATTTGGAAATTTGATCAAATTATTTAAGGGGAAATGTTTTTTACGTCTGAAAAAACAGTGAATATTCTGAACAAAAAAGCTGGATTCATATATGAGTTCATGAAAAAAATACAAAATTTCAAATGATAAAACAGTGTAAATAGTAGGGCATTGTTTATTTAACTCATTGGTAAGGCATTGAATTGGTAGGGCATTGTTTACTTTCAGACATTGATAAGTCAATGAGTTGGTAGGGAATTGTTTACTTTAACACATATCACTAATTTAATTAAACTGTACTAATACTAACATCCATGCTCTGATGAGGATATCAAGACATTATGGTTTAAACTTGAGAAAATCACAAAAATAAATGTGTTTCACATCCTACTGTACCTGCGTTTTTTTCATCAAAAATGCTGCAAAAGCTGACAGCAGTGTTTTTGCTGCTTTTTTGCACTTACTCATTGCTTTCTATGGGTGAAAAAACACTGCAAAACCATTGAAAGAATGTACATGCTGCAGTTTTCAAAACCACAGCAGTTTTCCAATTCAGTCAGGAAAATAACCAAAGTGTATGCATGAGATTTCTGAAATCTCATAGCTTTTGCTGGTGCTGTAAAATCAGCTTTTAATTTTCCTAAAAAAAGCAGCAAAAACACGACATGTGAATAAAGCTTAAGGTGTTAATATAGGCTGCACATAGTCTCCAGAAAAAACATTAATCAGATTATTTTACTCACTTAGAAAAGCAGGTCTGTCATTTGGATCATTGGCCCATCCGGACTGCATTAATGAAACAAATACATCCCTGTGGGGAATACCAGAGGGCAGATACTCCTCACTAGTGTCTGGTCTACTTCCTTTTGCTACACTGAACATGATCTGCATTGGATTTATAGCACCTATTAAAATAAAATAAAATTATATTATTAATCTCATAATACAATCATTACTCATATAAAACAGAACAACAGTGACAATAAAAATAATCACTGGAATGTAGGCATCAATATTCATATATTACATATTATATGGTATGTATATTTATATATATCGTATACACATACGCCAATTTTAAAGGGAATCTGTCACCAGGTTTTTGCCACCTAATTTGAGAGCAACATAATGTAGAGACAGTAAACTTTATTCCAGCGATGTGTCACTTACTGGGCTGCTTGCTGTAGTTTTGATAAAACATCAATATGTTAGGCTTCCTTCAACCTTAAAAACTATGTTACTATGTTATCAGAAGGAGATTATCACTAGAGGACTAGTAAAAGTTAACCCGCTGCCATATAGTCCAAAGACGCCCCCACCACTGATTGCTCTGCTTATGCGCATGTACACAGAAAGCTGCCAATCAGTGGTATGGGTGGGGATACAGAGATCTCAGCATTTAGAAAACTGGTAGATCTGATTTTTTCAATACTGCAGCAAACAGCGCAGTAAGTGACACATTGCCAGAATCAGGGTCTCTGCAACTATAACATGTTCTCAGATGTGCTAGCAAAAATGTGTTGACATATTCCCTTTAATGAATCGGACCCTTTAAGAACATACTGAATGCTAGAAAATAGTTGTACATTGTGTTACATATTGCAGTTTGCATGTTCTCCTTGGTCATTACCTTCATACGGTTGCCTTCTTGAGAGAACTTCCCACATAATAATAGCATAGCTAGAATATAAAGCAGAAATGGCGCTCAGTTATTTCTACTCATCACAGTATAATCAGCGGTCACGTGACCTGTCACATGTCTAAATGACATCACCGCAGGTCCTTTTAGACCACTGCAAACCATACAAAAGACCGGACGCACTGGAGAAAACACCGGGGATATCGGAAGGTGAGTATATGTTTATTTTTTATTTTAAATTCTTTTTTTTTACAGGTTCTATGGTACCCGGGTCTGGATGAGAGTCTCCTCTTCTCCAAACCCGGGTACCATCTGCACATTGAATCGCTTAATATCCGCATGTGCACATGTACTCCAGGTCTCCAGGTCCAGATGAATTACACCCCAGAGTACTGAAGGAGATCGTAGAAGAAATTTTAGAACCACTCTCCATAATCTTTGAAAATTCTTGGAGAACAGGAGAAGTCCCAGAAGACTGGAGAAGAGCAAATGTTGTTCCTATCTTCAAAAAGGGGAAGAAGGTGGACCCAGGGAACTATAAGCCGGTGAGTCTGACTTCTATACCAGGAAAGATCTTTGAACAAATTATTAAACAACATGTATGTAAGTACATGGATAAGAATGAAGTGATTAACCAGAGTCAGCATGGGTTTGTAACTAACAAGTCATGTCAGACTAACTTAATTTCCTTCTATGACAGAATCACTGACTGGGTGGATCAGGGAAATGCTGTAGATATAGTATATCTTGACTTCAGCAAAGCATTTGACAAAGTATCTCACACCATCCTTATTGAAAAAATGACCAAGTATGCAATGGACCAGGCAACCGTTAGGTGGATTCATAACTGGCTTAGTGATCAGACTCAAAGGGTGGTTGTAAATGGCTTCACATCCAGCTGGATGAATGTCTCAAGTGGGGTACCACAGGGCTCCGTCCTGGGACCTGTATTGTTCAACATCTTTATCAATGATATAGATGAAGGGATTGAGGGTAAACTGATTAAATTTGCTGATGACACAAAGCTAGGAGGGATAGCTAATACTAGAGAAGAGAGAGAGAGGATTCAAAAAGACCTAAATAAACTGGAGCAGTGGGCAACAACCAACAGAATGGTTTTTAACAGGGAAAAATGCAAAGTACTACATCTGGGCAATAAAAATGAAAAAAGCATATACAGAATGGGAGGAATATAGCTAAGCAACAGTACATGTGAAAAAGACTTAGGTATACTAATAGATCATAGACTGAACATGAGTCAACAGTGTGATGCAGCAGCAAAAAAGGCAAATACAATTCTGGGATGTATTAACAGAAGCATACAGTCTAGATCACGTGAAGTCATTATCGGTTTTACTCCTCTTTGGTCAGACCTCATCTGGAATACTGTGTACAGTTTTGGGCACCACATTTTAAAAAAGACATAGACAAACTGGAGCAAGTTCAGAGAAGAGCGACCAGAATGGTGACTGGTCTGCAAACCATGTCCTATGAGGAACGGTTGCAGGATTTGGGAATGTTTAGCTTGCAAAAAAGAAGACTGAGAGGAGACTTAATAGCTGTCTACAAATATGTCAAGGGCTGTCACATTGTAGAAGGATCATCTTTATTCTCATTTGCACAAGGAAAGACTAGAAGCAATGGGATGAAACTAAATGGGAGGAGACACAGATTAGATATTAGAAAAAACTTTTTGACAGTTAGGGTGATCAATGAGTGGAACAAGCTGCCATGAGAGGTAGTGAGTTCCCCTTCAATGGACGTCTTCAAACAGAGGCTGGACAGACATCTGTCTGAGATGATTTAGTGAATCCTGCTTTGAGCAGGGGGTTGGACCAGATGACCCAGGAGGTCCCTTCCAACTCTACCATTCTATGATTCTATGATTCTACTCATGCGGATATTAAGCGATTCAATGCAAGTCAATGGCGGCAATTAAGCTGCGTGTCCGCAAAATTAATGGACATGCTGCGTATTTTTCCGCAATGATAATCCGCAGTGGAAATTTCCGCAGCATGTGCATAGCACATGCGGATTATCATTTTGGACCATGGGGCACATATTACCAACCATTTTTTAAGCGCTTTCGCTGTGGAAATTCCACGGCAAAAACGCTTGAAAAACGCATAGTGGGCACGCAGCCTCAGGGAAAGTCCCCAAACCATGACTCTCTGCTCTTGCTGTGCAGAACTGTTGTATGCTTGTTCTAATGCCCTGTTTTCTCTATATGTAAATCCAGTGATAACAGTGTAGACTCAGATTAAACCACTGATAGCTGAATGTGTTATAGCAGAACTTGTGCTGAGCTTTATAGTTCTCCTAAAATTACAGCTCAAGGAGGAGAGCCCGCCCTGCCAGAAATCAAGAAGTAAAGCAACTGTTTTGCTCTGAGCTGCTCAAGAGACACCTTGAGAATACACCTTTATCTAAGAAAAATAAATTTGACTCCCAGTGTCCTATCGTCTGTCAGGTCGCAACTTCACCGCGTGGTAGTTCTGTATATATTTTCATGTATTTCGTTTTTTTTTTTGCTGTCATCTGTTTCCCCCTAAAATCAATTTAGAAAATGTATCTGTGAGTCCACGAGTCAATCTCTTTCACTGTATTCATACCTGTACATATCATGTTTAACACTTCCTCTGCTGTTTTTGATGCTCGGCTCATACATCTCTGGGGGCATATAAATGATCGTTCCTCCTGGTGGATTCTGATCACTGTATGACTGCGACAACATGCGCCATTTCGAAAGACCAAAGTCAGCAATCTAAAGTAAGAAGAGAGAAAAATAATCTGGCTTGTCATGTGCTTAGATGTAATTATTGGTGTGCACTTTCGATTTTACAAATTATTCTTAGAATTTGGGCACTACCACTGTCAATACAGGAACCTATAAGATGCTCTGTGGGACGAGAGCCTGCTGTATTATTCCCTCCAGAGCTGCCATTTTTACTGTCCCAGTCTTTCTGAAATGCAAAAGGTCTTTTAAATACAGCTCTCATGCAGTCCTGTGTGTCACCATAGTAACAGAACATAAATAATAATCTGCTCCTGTCATCATATACTCCCTTTCATTTGATATTAAGTTATTGCTAACATACGAGGGTGAGTCAAAAATTATTTGCACTCCACCTGTAGAATTTATTTTAAATCAAATTTCAGAAAAGACAAATACATAACTTTTCTACATAATCTTGATCCTCTTCAATAAACTTTCTCCATGTATCAACAAGCTTCCCTATTCCCTCAAAGAGCTGACTCAGACGCGTATATACATTGCACAAGTGCTATTGACTCGCCCAGGGGAATGGGGATGACTCGGTACCCGGGCCTTTAGCCTGGCCTTTAGGGATGTCGCGGTGGTCGGCTCCTGGGCCCGTACTCTGGGGTCGCTCCTTAAAAAGGGGTGGATAATTGGGTGATTTTATAAAAGAGTTCGTGACGCCACCTGTGGTTTCTGGTGAGAATCACCAGCGCTGCTCAGTCCACTGAGGCCGGTGATAAGGCAGCTTGATGGTATAGCTCCCCACAGATGGAGCTAGGCCCCAGGGCAGTGTATGACGGGGTAATGCAGGACAGGTGAGACTCAGCTGGATCAGGGCAAGAACAGGGACAGACACGATAGTCACTTCAGTACCTTTTACTGATGGAAATTCAGGCACGTCCCGGAGCACTGTAGGGTGAAGGGTGCACGTCAGGATCTGACCTGCCTGGAGCTAGGCCTAACTTTGTCTCCGTCCTGCGCTGGCTGACCTTGTGGTAGGGCCTTCTCTTGGAGTAAAAGCACCTTAGCTACGGGCTTAAGTGTCTCCTGGCTCTGTTACGTATCAGCACTTTAGCGATCCTGGGACTTGTAGTTCTCCAGGGATTCCGGTTATATCTTACTGGGTCATAGAGATCCCGGTAAACTTCGGACCCGGTGTCCGGTACATTCTTCTTCGGGGTGAGCCAATTAAGCTCCTCTGCCCCCTATGTACTAACTCTCCACTCGCCTTCGGCCTACTCGGGCCCTCAATAGGCTACTCACACTAACGGCAGCTTGCCGCATTTCACCGATCTTATGGCACCGGTACACCTAAAGCTCACTTCTCTGAGCTACGACTCAACCGGGCTCAACTCTGTATTCAGGCTTGCACTAACTGAACTCTCCAGAGGAATTACTGAGTCACTGAGCTCCACTGCAGACTGACCTGTTTCTGTGTCTCACTCTGCAGGAGCTCTCTCAACCGACTAACTGCTGCCTGGCTCCACCTTCCCTATTTATCTATCCCTGACGGTCTGAGGTGGAAGGTGGAGATGTGTGAATGGTTATAGGGGCCTCCTTCAATACACCCTTCTAGAATCTGTGATTCCAAGCACAGCTGGGCGTCACACTATCCGATGTTTTATCGAATAGCCCTCAAACCAATGTTGTACTGTGGGGCAGTGCTGATCAGTGTTTTTATTCTCATGCCGAATCAGCATGAGAAGATGCTGCGCAAATCGGCTCCCACTTACCCATTCAAGTCTATTGGTGCGGGAAAACATCAGACTGCACTCGACATCTGAGTGCAGTCCAATTTCCGCAGACTCACAAAATGGAGAAATCTTGATTCACATCTTCTCCCCACTTGTGCTACGATTTTCTCTCATCCAAGAGAATTGGATCAGACTGAGCTGACACTCTGAGCAAACTCAGATCAAAGTTTGAGCTGAGTGTCATCTACATAATCAATCTGATTCTCTCACAAGAGAGAATTTACGTTCTGGCGCCCCCGGCCTAAAAAATTATAGGCTGAGCTGCAAAACATTGTGGCACCCTGCTACTACAGGTACCACAGGACCCAAAAAGGGTGCATGGACGGACTTCTCCACAGGAGGCCCTTACTACACACAGACACCTCTGCCCTTCCACCTCATACCACCAGAGGGAGCCCTGTTAGGGATATATATATAGACTGGAAGGTGGAGTTAGAGTCAGTGTGTGCTGGCGCTGAGATCAGTGAAGAAGCAGCATGTGAGCTGCTGTGCTGAGGGCCAGCCAGGGACCAAAGCACGTGCTGAAGCCTTGGCGCCTAGAGTGGGGCCGGAGGCAAGGAGAAGAGTGAGAGAAGTTATGGGGGCAGAGGAGCATCTTAGGCTCACCCCAGAACACAAGCTGGACACCGGTTCTGCGCCTACAGGGTCCTCTACGCCCAGTAGGGACAACTGGTATACCAGGAGGATTCTAGACCCCTGGTCAACCTGAAGCTACAATCATCTAAAGAACAAGGAACCACGAAGGCCACAGCATCCAGGGATAGTGGTAGCCAGAGAAAAGTTCTATCACCAAGCAAACAGGTGAGAGAGTGAAACAGCAAAGAAGCTAGGCCTAGTTCCAGGCTGGCCAGAAGCTTTAGAGAGAGGAAGAAATGGACCAGGAGGCCTACTAGCCGCTCACTGCGGAGAGTCCAGAAACGCACCCTTCCTACAAGGTACTGTGGACCATATCTGCCGTTACACCAGTAAAGGTACTGAAGCGAATCCCCTGTGTGCGTGTCCGTCATTCCCCCTGACCCGACCGGGCCACTTCTCACCTGCATCCCTTCCATCAACCCTGCCCTGGGGGCCCGATCTGCCTGTGGGGAGCAGAAACATCCCAGTTGCCATCCCATCACCCCCGGAGGTCTGCAGCAGCACTGGTACCCATTACCAGGAGCCACAGGTGGCGTCACGAGACAAAACTGTTAACAAACCCCTTTTAAAAAGTGACCCCAGGGTACGGGCCCGGGAGCCGACTGCCGTGACATCCCAAGAAGGTAAAGGCCCGGGTACCGAGTCTCCCATATTCCCCTGGGCGAGTCAACATGAATGCACCGCTGTCTTCACCTCTTCATCAGATGTGAATCTTCGCCCTCATAGGACTACTTTCAGGGGACATAATCCATTATCATTCTTCTATCCAGAATCAGTTCATCAGTCAGATGGGTGTCTCGCTCCTTCTTCATGGCTAACATTTGTGAAACCTTCCTTCAATTTCTCTAAAAAAAATTTAGATTTAAGAGTCCTCAGTGGTTGATACCTTTTAATGGCTAACTGAAAAGATGGTAACAAGTTGCAAGCTTTCGAGACTACTCAGGCCTCTTCATCAGGCACAGTATAACACAAAATCTGAAGAATCACATTCAGATTTTGTGTTATACTATGCCTGATGAAGAGACCTGAGTAGTCTGGAAAGCTTGCAACTTGTTACCATCTTTTCAGTTAGCCATTAAAAGGTATCAACCACTGAGGACTCTCAAATCTAAATATTTTTCTATCTACTGGCTAACATGGTACAAAAATATATATTTTCCCTGTATCAATTTCTCTATTCATTCATACACACTTCATTGATACAGAACACTTTCTCCATACTATGCACAAAGTCTCCAATAAATATTGCCACCAGACGCAGCCTCAGATCACAAAAAAACAAATCACTACATGCTGCTCTTCTTTCATGCAAATCACAAGTGGAGCAGCTATGGTTTCTCGTACCACAATCACAAATGAACTGACATAACAAATTCAAACCTGCACAACAATGACTGGGGAGACAACGACTTTGTATGGAATGTGCTGATAAGACAGTGCTGCCAACAGAAGTTGTCATATAGCCGCAGTGCGGAATTATTTTGACTTTCTCTCATATATGAAGCATGGTGGCTATTTTCTTATAACAGTTGCTCTTTAATTTGGCTATAGTTCAGTATTTTATTAAGAATTACCTTGAAAAGAATGCAAAAGGTAAAGTCTTCTCATTTTTGATGCCCAGCTGAATGCAATCTATTATTCTGTGTAAATGTCCACCCCTAATCACTACTTTATATCTGTGATGTCTTGAGTTCTTAAAACCTCCAAAAATGTATGGAACGATCAGCAAATCTTATTATGGGCAGCACGATGGCTCAGTGGTTAACACAGTAGCCTAAAACATACTGGCACAAGACATCTGACTCTAGTTTTCAATTTAGCAAATGTGCCCCGTATTTAGTAAAAGTGCACAGGAAAAAAATGAATCTTTTTTGAGAAAATATTTGAGAAGTTCCAGGCTGCAGGGCATTGCAATCATTTCCTCTTTGGTATTCTTTCATGCCTTGTGACATGCACTGCTGTTTTCGGTCCAGAACTCAGCATTAGGCCATGGCCCCACTATCAGTATTCGGTCAGTATTTTTTCTCAAGAGTGGAATCCAAAACCAGGAGTGGGTGATAAATGCAGAATTGGTGACTTGTTTCTATTATACCTTTTCTCTGATTGTTCCTCTCCTGAGAAAAAATACTGATCGAATACTGACCAAATACTGATTGTGGGCCGTGGCCTAAGGCCACGTTCACACGTTCAGTATTTTACATCAGTGTTTGTAGCTAAAATCAGGAGTGGAACAATCAGAGGAAGAGTATAATAGAAACACGTCACCACTTCTGTTTTTATCGCCCACTCCTGGTTTTGGCTTACAAATACTGATGTAAAATACTGACCAAATACTGAAGGTGTGAACATGGCCTTGGGGTAGGTGCACACTAGTGTTCGCTCTACATCGAGAAAAAAGGTCCGATTATTCTGATCAGAGTGGCATCAGTTTTTCTCGGATGTGGAAATCCAAGTGCAAGAAAAATCCAGTATGTGAACCTGGTCTTAGCTCAGCACCTGCAGCTTCATCAGTAATCATAGATTGGCTGGGCTGCTATTATCCTTTCTATTATATTCTGGGCCTCGCCTGTCGTCATGCTTCGTGTGTGACTATGACTAATATCAAAGATAAAAGCGGTAGTTCGTCTGGTTTTGCTACAAAGTCTAAAAAAAAATCTGTTACCAATATTTACTCTTCTGTGGATAAAGGGAACTTTAGAAAAACACGGTGAAACTGGCTTAAAAAAAACTTGTAGTATATCTTATCAGAATAATATGTTTCTTTCTCCATGTAGGAGCCACTTCTTCAGCTTCTATTTATTTCTCCACATAGGAGCCACTTCTTCTGCTCCTATCTCCTGAACTCATCATTCACTCTGAAAAACTGCTGAAATCTGTCTTTCTCATGACAAGACAGATGGCCAGCTCACTAAGGGATCAGGTTACAGTTATCTACTGAAGTCTATAGAGCAGGAAAAGATGAGGAGCAGAATGAGAAAGTAATATAAAAGCACATATACATACAGATGGTGCAGCTCCTTTCTAGTAAGTGTTTTATCTCACACCAGTACTGGATTCACAACTACACTGCTCAGTACTGCTGTATAATAACTTCTAAGCTACCGCTGCTGCTTCTGAACATGTGCTACATAGCAAAGGAAAGCAAGAATCCCTGATGTCTGTGTGAACTATGTATGGAGAGACATTATAGCAGCTAGCCTCTTCCTACTAGGTCAGAGACAGATAAATATTAGAAACAGAGCCTGCAGGAGGAAAACTGGTGAAAATGCAGCATAAAAGTCACACAATGGCCATAAATAATCGAATTCCTTAGTACACACACACACATCCTAATGTATTGTGTAATCACATATAATGATAGATATGGTAAGACGGTACTTGCTTAGTGAGCATATTTTAAATTTATTTTGAATTTATTTATTTTAAAATTGCAGTTGAACTTACCTTCACATGGAATTCACTATCCAGTAAGATATTTGGTGTCTTTAAATCATGGTGCAGCAATGGTGGAGTCATATTATGCAGAAAATTGACCCCTAATGCAATCTCGTACAGAATGCGGAATCTCAAGGGCCACACAATCTCTGTAGAGGGGTTGTCCTAAAAATAATACAATTATAAGAATAATGAGCAAGAAGCATGTCTGTGCTTAAACTATTGTGAATTCATATATTTTACGCCTCTACTGTTGGAATTATTTGAATACATCTCAATGGAGAAAAGGCTGCCAATTATTTGTCCTTCCTGAGACCTCTGGCAAAAATAATCACCACTCCTCACTTAAAGGGGTTGTCCAGGACTATGATATGGATGACCTATCCTATGTCAGATTGGTGTGGGTTTGACAACTGGCACCTCCACCAATCAGCGTTTATCAGGTCCCACAGCAGAAGGAAGTTTCCAGTGTATGAAGCAGGAACACCATAGCCCTGTATGCTGTTTAGTTCCCATTCTCAGATACTTCAGCTCAGCTTCACATTCACTTAGGAGCTGAGTTGCAGTGCCACTACATAAGAGATAGAGCAGTGATACACTGTGTACTTCCAGCAACCTCGGGAAACTCTTAACAGCTGATTTGTGTCATACCCCAACAATCTGATATTGTAGTGTCTGTTTGCCATATGCACTGTGAGTACTTCCAGTGCACATGTCAAAAGTTTAAGCCCCCATTCACTGTTTGAGGACAAACAGTGCCTCTTTGGTATACGTCAGTCTGTTATTCATCTGTGTACCTTTTTTTTCTTCTGTATGCAATATGATAGACTTCTTGTAACATGTGAGCCAATGGGAAATGGACGCCACTGTTTGTCTATTGACATCCTTCAGAGGCAGAGTGGAGCAAAAAATATATATGCTCCACTAGTTTGGAATCCAGTCCGGTCCTCCTTGGCAGCTGTACAAGTGCAGTTTTCAATGTTGGGCCAGCATCTTAAGCCCGACATTCTGGGAGCTTCTGGAGTTTACTGGACCCCTCAATGTCATGTTGTAGTGTTAGGCCTAGTCACTAGACATCATGTGTAATCATGTCATTCATCGTGCTGCAATGTTATGACATCTTGGGACCCTGTAAAAGCTAGAGACACCCAGGATGTTTGTCAAGGTTGCCGGCTACAGAAGTGAAAACTGCACTGGTCTTCCTGCCATGGAGGACTGGACTGGACACAAGACCACAGCTATGCAAATCTTCATGGTCAACTTTAGTCAAAGATGTACTTCGGGAAATCCTTGCAATGTATTCCTCCCACAGCCACTGCAAATCAGTCTAAATAATTTGTCTGTCATATCTTCAGTTCCAAAGTGATTTTTAAAGTGATATATTGGATACTCCATCTACAGACAGGACCATTGTCGATCACTTAGTAGTAAATAATGCTTGGGTACTTTGCACATAATAGTCATGGTTTCTGAAGATTGACAGCTGTGATGTTTCCATTCAGAAATACATTTTATAAAATCCTGATAGAACTTGATGGAATGGTAGCATTATTGTGGTCTTAAAAGAGTGGCTCAACAATTAAAGGGTTATTTCTATATTAAACATTTGTGGCATATCCACTGAAACATGCACCTATCCTATACTGTAAATATCTGAGATGGGAGTATCCCTTTATGAGGTGGTCGGAGACTAAAATATTGAAGCTCTATCCCTAGAATAGGCCATGAGTATCCCATCACCACTCTGATCAGCTTATACTTGATGTTGGAAGTTCACAGTGTATGGAGCTGGAATATTACAGATCTGTACACCTTATAGTGGCCATTGTCAAGTACTGCAGCTCAGCTCCCTTTGAAGTCAATGGCAATAGCAACAGGTATCAGCTGTTTGGCAAGGGTGACAGCTATGACACCCTCACCAATCTAATATTGATGACTTACAGTGGCATGTAAAAGTTTGTGCACCCCTGGTCAAAATGACTGTTATTGTGAACTTTTGATGAAAGTTGAAGATGAAAGTTGAAGATGACACATTTCCTTTGTATTTTTTGAAAAAAAAAAAATATTCATCTTCTACATTTTAGAAATTACAAAAAGGAAAATGGGCAGATGCAAAAGTTTGGGCACCCTCCAGAGTTAGTACCTAGTAGCATCCCCTTCTGAAAGTATCACAGCATGTAAATGTTTTTTGTAGCCAGACAAGAGTTTTTCTACTCTTGTTTGAGGGATTTTCATCCATTCTTTCTTGGAAAATTATTCCAGTTCTGTGAGATTCCTGAGTCGTCTTGCATGCACTGCTATTTTGAGGTTTAGCCACAGATTTTCAATGATGTTGATATCAAGGGACTGTGAGGGCTATTGTAAAACCTTCAGTTTGCGCCTTTTGAAGTAGTCTATTGTGGATTTTCAGGTGTGTTTAGGATCATTATCCATTTGTAGAACCCATCCTCTCTTCAACTTCAGCTTTTTTACAGATGGTTTTATGTTTGCATCAAGAAATTGTTGAAATTTAATTGAATCCATTCTTCCCTCTACCTGTGAAAAGTTCCCAGTGCCATTGGCTGCAACATAACTCATAGCATGATTGATCCACCCCCATGCTTAATGGTTGGCTAGATATTATTTTCTTTAAATTCTGTGCCCTTTTTTCTCCACACATACCTTTGATCATTGTGGCCAAAGAGTTCTATTTTAACCTCATGGGTCCACAGGACTTGTTTCTAAAATGCATAAGGCTTGTTTAGATGTTCTTTTGCATACTCCTGAAAGTCCTTGCTCCTCCTGTACCAGTCGCCATCACGTTTTGTTCAAGATTATTGTAATTGTTTTTGCTATGTATACCCCTTTTTCACATGTAAAGCGCCATGGAATAAATGGCGCTATAATAATAAATAATAATAATACTCCTGATGCTAAAATTTATGGTGAGGACACAGAAGAATTTTTTTCTGATGACTCTTCCATGAAGGCCATATTTGTGAAGGTGTCTCTGAGCAGTAGAACAATGTACCACATCTCCAGAGTCTGCTAAATCTTTCTGAAGCTCTTTCTCAGTCAATCAGGTTTCTGATTTGCCTCTCTATCTATCCTAAGAGAAGCTCTCACTGAAATTTTGCTTGGTCTTCAAGACCTTATCTTGACCTCCACTGTTCCTTTTAACTGCCATTTCTTAATTACATTTCGAACTTAGGAAAGGGCAAGTTGAAAATGATTTGCTATCTCCTTATAGCCTTATCCTGCTTTGTGGGCCTCCACCATTTTCATTTTCAGAGTACTAGGTAGCAGCTTAGAAGAACCCATGGCTGCTGTTTTTTGGCACAAGGTTAGAGGAGGTTGGGTTTTTATAAAGCTGGCAAATTTGCATCACCTGGCCTTTCCTCATAGTGAACAAGCTATAACCCTAACAAGCTAATTAAGGTCTGAAACCTTGGTCAAAGTTATCTGAGCACACAAATCTCAAAGGGTGCCCAAACTTTTGCATCGGCCCATTTTCCTTTTTGTAATTTTTAAAATGTAAAAAATTACAATATTTTTTTGCGTGCCTAAAATACAAAGGAAATATGACATCTTTAACGCTAGGCCTTTTAGAGATCATTTCATCTTCAACTTGTTTAACTGTTCACAATAACAGTAATTTTGACTAGGGGTGCCAAAACGTTTACATGCCACTCTAACCTAAGGATAGGTGATCAATATCTTATTCCCTTACAACCCCATTAACTTTTAAATTAATCTATTAGCTCACGCACGGCGTCCCCTCGTTTTATGTGAGTCCCTCTTAGAATGTCTACCTAATGTAGACAGAGCTGTTGAGCTAGCATCTTTTAGCTGACCTGTACAATATCAGAAATTGCTCTGACGCCTGTCTACCATGCGACAAGACTGAGCTACAAAGCATGTGTAATCACTGACACGGAACACTTGAGGTGGGCACTCGGATAGTAAGAAAACTACATGGCAAGTTTACAGCTGTAACCATGCAGTTGGTTTATTTAATTTATCTAATAACTCACATTACAACACATAAGTATGTAATATAAAATACAATAATACACTACCCACAGTAGAAAAGCATGGAAGACAAGGCTAGATTTTAATCTTGTTTGTAATTTTTGCTCGATAGGAAAGCCTCATTTAATAAAAATCTTAACCCATTCTGGTGAACCTTTACAGTGACATTTAATGAATAAATAATTAATAAATAATATTTTTTCTATTTATTTTTATTTAAATGTTGAAACATTATTTGGAAATGTATAAAAAAAAAAGTTTAATGTGTTTAACAGAAAAGTAGAGACCGATACACAACGTAATATCGTTTAAGCGAAGGTAAGTATGGTAGTTGTATTGAGAGTTTAGTGAGAAGTCACAAAAATTATCAATTCACAAAAGCACAAAGTATAGAAACCCCAGCGATGCTTCTTCTTAAGAGCTGCAGATGCCTCTGGAACCGCTGGCGGTAACTTCCAAAAGACAGCCAACCTGCGTGTATAATTTACATTGGAGAAAATAAAAATAAAAAACTCTGGGCACTAGCGCTTCTTATAAAATTTTTTAAATATTTGTTGGGTCTAAAATAATAATGCGTTTCAAGGGATAGCCCCTCTTCTTCAGACAAAAAAATGCCAAGCAGAACAATAAAAGAGACTTCATAGTTCAAATAGAACAAAAAAGTCCGCATTCTCAACATCCCAATACCACATTTATTCATATATAAATATTTTAGACTAATGACTAATCCAAACACATCATACGGAAGCCTAGTTCCCTGAATTTTTATTTTGTTCTATTATGAAAATGAAGTCACCATTTTTTAAGACCCTTAACTTTTTTCGTTTTCCATAGTTGGACTTGTGTGAGGTCTTGTTTTTTGCATTTGAAATGACACCATTTTGGGGTGCGTACAATGTTTTGATAGCTTTTTTTTAATTTATTAAGGGAGTACAGCAACTGAAAAATATCAATTCTAGTGTTTCAATTTTTTTTTCTTTAAGGCGTTTTCCTTATGGGTGAGATAATTTTAGTTTGATAAATCTTGACTTCTGCGAACTTGGCAATGACAAATAGTTTTTTTTATTTTAGTTTTACAATTTTTATTTTATTTTTTTAGTTTCCTTATGAACTTTTGATTGATTGATAGCTTGTTCTACACTGCTTCACATTAAAATTTCAACATCAAGATGGAAAAGTCATGATGTTATGACAATCACTGGATTGATAGTCATGTTAATGATATGGAAATTATGAAAAAATGGAAGGAACATTTACAAAACATCTTGTTTCATTCAGTATTGATTATTAGTAGAGGTGCTTACACCTTGGCTGCTATCATTGGTTGTCTGAGGAATTTTCTGCCATGCTGAATGCATCAAGATCCCCTACTGACAGCTGCCTTTGCAGTTGCTGACCAATCATGTCCCTTATGCGCGCAATAAGAGACAAGTCCGGAGACTCTCCAGGCCATGGCCACAATTGGACCATGCAGGAAGCTCACATTAGTATGAGCAAGATGAAATCTTGCATTATTGATTTGAAACACGGTTCCTGAGACACTTTGAAGAAATGGCCGCACCTCTGGTTTCACAACCAAATCAATGTAACGCCAAGCTGTTAATGAACCTGGAATAAAGACGAGAGGAATCCGGATACCGTACATTATGTCCCTCCATATCATAATACCAGGGTTTGGACTGATGTGAGGTTCTCTTGTGAAGGCATCTTTTTCTTTTTTGGTGTGGCAATTTCAATGTTGAGGAGTATATGACGCGCCCCTGGGCCTGTGTCGCGCTGCGTTGCGCACGCGGGAGCTTACCCGGAGCCGGATCTGTTGAGGGTTGTAGTCTCGTGGCGGTGACCCGGTCCGTGCCCAGGGAGTCAAACTGAGCGGCGATGTATCAGCGGTAGATGTTGGACGACTACGCCACCCGTTGAGTACAGCTAAGGAGCTGCTGCTGCAGGGCAGACCGCTGAGGCCGGTGGTAGGATTGTGCAGCGTGATAGTATAACCCCCAACGGGAGGGGTATGGCCTCAGGGCAGCCGACGTGGATGATGGGGGTAGCAGGAACCACTCGGAGACGGTACGGTGTAGTTCAGGGTCTTTACTGGTGACAAAGATAGACCCTCCCGGAGTACTGGCTAGCGATTGGGGCCTGGTCAGTCCTTGAGCAGATGGGATCTCCCCTGGCCAGGCGGAGTTGTAGGCCTCCCAAACTAACTGTACTCTTCTGGCTACCTTGCTAGAGGCGGGTATAAGTAGCCCACGTCCCTCAGTGTACCGTGTGGTGCTCACCCGTATGGCCGGTGACTCAGGGCCTTCTAGTAGCTTCCGCTCCACGACGGCGGTGCTGGTCCCATGCGTGTGACCGTGCCTTCGGGTTTCTTGGCCAGAGGACCTGGAATCCCCTGCCTGACGGATTCTGCTGCTGGGTAGGAGTTAGTCCCCACAGCCTCGGACTCCGGGTCCGGTAAGAAATCTTCTCAGTCAGGGCGAGCTCTGCAGCTGCCAGCCCCTGACTCCTTGTAACACTGCTCCCACAGAGCTCCTGATGTTCTGTTCCTATATTTGCTTCTTTTCTCTGTCTCTACTTCTTCTCTACTCACTAACCCTGCCTCAGCCCCAGTTTTATATAGGGGAAGTTCTTCCCCTCCCAGGACTGTGCAGGAGGTGTGGCATGCATAGGATTCCTGACCAAGAGACCTCCCACCTGCTCTCAGACGTAATATCTCTATCACTGTGGCAACCAGACCCCTGGGGTGTCACATATATATATTACAAAACTTCAGTATTGTATTATATAGAGAAAATAATTCTCTTATGAAGCCCAAATTGACCTTTAGCAGGCCCCCAGCTGCCACAACAACCAATTGGAACCTCGCGATCGCATTGTTGGGAAATCGCTGGGAGCTGGTTCACCCGTGTACAGGTAATCAGTCCATTTAAATGCCGCTGTCAAATGGTTAAATAGCAACAACTGGAGCTGCTGTTACAGGTAGACACCAGATGTATAACACAGCCTGGATCGGCCCTATATAGTGCGGGCTCAACTCCTGAGCCCGCTCCATGCACCCGCATCCGGCATAGGAAATACTATTGTGTTCCACATCAGAAATGGGTTGTATGAACTTAGAAAAACATACCTTTTTTTTCTAAAATAGGGCCACTCACCCATGGACTGTGACTGATATTGTAGCTCAGCCCCATTTACGTTAATGGAGCTGGGCTACAATACCAAAGACAACCCATAGACAGCAGTGGTGCTCAATCTGGAAGAAAACAGCCATATTTTTCCAATCTTATGCCCCTTTAAAATAGGCTGTAAATGTGATCAAATCTAAAATAATCTTGTGAATTAAATAGAAGTAACAATGAGTTAGCAGCAGGATTTTGTGCGTGTACACCTACCTCATGTAACAGCTGGTTTAATGATCCACTCGGCATGTATTCCGTCACAATCCCAATGTTATCTTCATCATAACAAATTCCCAAAATTGGAAGTATAAAGCTGAATCTGGCTTTATGTAAAATTTCTGCTTCTTTCAAGATTTTATTTCTTTCACTGTAGGACACAAGCAGAGCAAAATCCCTATAAGAATACAAGTCAGGGAAACGTGTGTGTGGCCTTATCCATATGTTCTGGCCTCATGCATACTTACTAATATTTACAGTAGATTGCAAAATTTGTGGCGCATAAGTGTGGCGCCCCTGCGGGTTCAGTCGCCACAAAGGTACTGCATCTCACCCAGAGGTGTGGTACCCCACTCTTAGGTAAGGAAGGAGTACTGCCCGGGACCCACCCACCTGCATCCAACACTACACCTTTCCAGACCAGCAGGCGGGGCAAGACACACTGGCTTATGCTGAGCCCTGTCCCTGGTTGGAAGTGGGGGGAACCGAGAGAGGGGGACCCATGTAGTGGGTGTGGGTGGAGGAAGCAGAACAGGGGAACACTTTGAGTAGGAGTATAAAAAGAGGAACCATCTTGGGAGACTTCAGTCAGAGAGTCCAGTCAGACAGAGGAGTTCAGTCTGAGAGGAGCAGGAGCTCTGTAGGAGCTCTGCTCAGAGGAGAGGGCCTAGATTGAGAGGCCCAGGAGGACAGGCTGGAAGAGGACGGGAGCAGAGGGAAGGCTCCAGGAGTGAGGGGATCCCAGGGGCACGGCGAGTGCGGAAGCCACCGGTGCACCCGAATCTACCAGAACATGGAGGGATCAGGCTGCAAAGGGGACCGGACCCTAACTAGCGGAGAACTACAAGGCTCAGCTAGAAACCGGAGGCTACTGTACTTTCAGGGTGCAGCTGCTCACAACCGCAACTAAATCGCTAAAAAGGTAGCCGCATAGGATTCAGGGGACTGCACGTTGCCGCCAAAATCCGAGGTTGCCGGCTTGGGACACTGGTTGCGAGGCACAGGGCAGGAGGGTGAGAGCCAGCGCAGGAAGATGACCGAGGAAGGCACACAGAATAGGGTCCCGTTATGTACTCCTGAAACACCTGGGAGATTGCTGAATCCCTGCCTTGGTAAACACAGGATGGCGTGGTAGGTTACCCTGGCACTGGGAACCTGGAGTCTGACAACTGTGAGTAAAACCTGAAGACTGCACCCCACTGTGTCCTGGAATTATTGCTGCACCATCACCAGGCCTGTACTACACAGCACCAACCACATCTACCTCAAATCACCACTTACTGTCCTGGAGCTAAGCTCTGACTGTGGAGAGCTGGACCAACTCTGCTGCGTCACCATCAGATCCAGAGGATCTGCACCACAGCGGCGGCCCCATATAGCCGCATACCACCGGTGGCGTCATAAACATTATATCTAAAAACTTTATTCCCTTTCACTTCCCCTTTTAATGACCACCTTGGGTCACGGACCGGGTCACTGCCACCGTGACATCCCCCAGCATCTACTGGCCCAGCTACCGAGTACCCCACGGCCCAGGGGGCACGTCATAAGCCTTCCTCTACAAAATCACAAAAATTGACAGTTTTGGATGTGGTCCTGCTAAAAAAAACCTATCACTTTGGTAGTCTGGTTCCCAGAATTATCACTGCAAAATTGTAAACGTTGGCAAGTATGGCCTTATGTGTTTGCTCATGGATGTTTTACTGTACAAGCAGCAGTACCCTAAGTTTTTAGTTGCAAGCAGGTATATAATATATGAATGCCTCAGTAAAAATTTTTTGTTGAGATGGAGGTATTTTAGGAGAAAATGTATACTACATATGTAAGGGGGAAGACCGGGGTGTGAGTGCTTTCAGAGCAAGGGATCCGGAACTGCCGGGGCCGTACCACTTGTTGCAGGGGGAAGACAGACTGCAAGCAGAGGAGTCATGTGACAGGGAAGCAGGGGGTGTGTCAAGAGAGAGAGCTGGGAGGTCAGGTGACAGAGGGACTCCTGGTGTGACAAGAGAGAGGGAGAGAAGAGGACGTTTGCGCGGGAAAGCGGAGCTAAGTCCTGCGGAGCAGAGCAGTGTGAGAGGGTCCAGGCTCCTGGATACAGGACTTGGAGCAAGGTATCCGAGTGCAGTGGACCGGAGGAGTCAAGCTGACTGTAGGGAGAAGAGACGCAGGGTCCGTGGAGCTGAGCACGTGAGGTGCCGTGTAATGGACTAGGGGCTCAGCGTGTAAAACCGGAGACCGCCCGCTGCCGCCAGAAGACGGAGCATTGTTTGGGCGGGGAAGCCTGAAGACAGCGTCACCAGCACTAGCTGGCAACTGCCTTGTAGAGGACACAAGTCAGCTAAGTGAAAAACTGTCGTTTGTTACCGGTTTGACTCTGCTACATCTAGTTAAACTGAAAACTGTCAGTTACAGACTAATACCTGCTATTTCCCCATATTTTCCCCTGTTACTCCCTGCGTGGAGATTCACCTTGTTATCATAAACTTTCCCTGTTTATTAACCCTGTATTGGCTGCTCTGTGCTTCTATGTTATTGCATCTAAAGTACCTGTGTTACACATACTATAGAATATAAGGATGTGTTGGTAGTTCCGCCATTACAATGTGCCCTTTTTCCCACCTTTTTTTTAATGTTAAAGCTCTAAATTAATTCATAACCCAGACCTGACCCCTAAATAAAGATTCAGGCCAAATCCAAAAATTAATTCAGACCCTATACCAGACCTCTAAAATTAATTCAGAGAACTAGACCACAATCTCTATTCAGACATCGGATCAGACCACCACATTTACTTGGGAAGCATCAGAGCACAATTCAGCAGCACCTGGACCTGAAGAAAACCAGACCTGGGAGTTGTAAGGTAAGTAAATGAAGGAGTTACTGTAGAAACTACACAGGGTCCTTTTAGACAGAGACAATGGCCATACTTTGCAAGCCTCAGCTCAATTAGGGACGGGAATTAGGGAAGAACAGTTTTAAATCTGCTCATAGGAAGAACTTGAACAAGGATATCATCTACACATCTGTGTTCTCTCTCTCCTCAATTGTGACCAATTGAAAATCATAATACAGCACTGTGCAACTCTTTAAGCAGCTGTGGAAGTAATGCTGCAGAGTAAGAATACTTTTTAAAATAGAAGTGTTAATAGTTTATTTTTATGAATTAACAAAATGCAAAGTGAAAAGAGACATCTAAATCAGATCAAGATTTGGTGTATATCACAAAACTTCACCTTTGTCTTCAAAATAGCATCAATTCTTCTAGGTACATCTGCACACACTTATTGAAGTAACTTGGCAGTGAGGTTGTTCCAAACATCTTGGAGAACTAACCACAGATCTTCTGTTTATGAGGCTTGACCAAATCCTTCTGTCTCTTAATATATTCACAGAAAGACTCCATGATGTTGAGATCAGGGCTCAGTGAGGGCCACATCATCACTTCCAGGACTCATTGTTCTTCTTAATGCTGAAGACAGTTGTTAATGACATTGGCTATAAGTTTTGGGTCAATGTCCTACTGCAGAATAAATTTGGAGCCAAACACCTCCCTGATGGATAAGTATCTGTTTCATGTTTCAGCATTGAGGACAACAAGGATTAAACATTGATATTATGAAATATCAATATTTCAATCAATTAAATATTGATTTGATTCAGATTTCTTTCTTCATTCACTTTGCATTTTAAATGATAAAAGTAAGCTATTAACAATTCTATTTTTTAAATTATTCTTAATTTGCAGCGTTTTTTTCCACACCTGCCTAAAACTTTTGCAATGTACTGTAAATCAATGAAACTAGTTCCATTCTATGTTGAAGTATGGAGGTACTGTGAGGGTGTGAGTGCTGGACTCTTTGGTAAACATATATATGCCTTTGTAGACGTTTCACGGTCAAGATATTTCTCAAAAGCAGGATTTTTAAAAATGTGTATTACGATATGGAGGAGTTTCACTTGACAACATTTCAGGACTAGAATTTTCAGAAAACACATAAGCTGTCACTTCTCATTCTGTGGTTTGTGGTGAGCCTGGGCTTGCAACACCACCTGTAGTCTGACCTCATTCACTTGCATCTCACGATAGTCCCACTTTGCCCTTGCCCACCTGTCATTTTGTCTAAGGATGGTCGTTTCCTGCAAGCTTGTCTCTTAGGCCAACAACCCGGCTATCATCACCAAACTTCTCACTCTAAACTTTGACTCCAGTACAGTAGTCCCTGGTTTGGAATTAAACTACTTCTCACTGTGGGGGCTCTAACCTGCATCTATGTACTGTCATCACTGTGGTATCCCCTTTCTGGCCAAGGGGTAAGGTGGGGATTATGACCTTACTAACCGTATTTTAGCACATATTGACCCTGTAACTATCTCTATCTCTTCAGGGAACTACTCTCTACATTTCTCCAGTGCTGCTTGTCCTTCTTCTGTTTTTCATCAGACAATCACATGACTCACGGCACTCACAATTTCATGCCACAATATATCACCCACTCCGCTTTAGACAGTTGCATAGTCAGCAGCTTGTTACTGCATATACAGTGAAGATCCCAGGCCAATTTGCAAATGAAATATGTTCTATCAACTAGCAAAATGTCCAACTTTTACTTTGCCAACATGGTAGATCAAATGTAGGTCCGGCCCGGTCAAACATCATAACAGGATTTTTCCAGAAAGGTTTACAAGGTGCAAAGTTCCAGCCAACAAGAGTAACATCTCAACACGAATACAAAAGGAAAAAAGGGCTAAACGTCTCTCCCACGTGCTTAAAGCCCCATAAGGTGACTGTAGCTCAATGTGCCATTTAGTACAGGCTCTGGGTTTGTAACTAACAAGTCATGTCAGACTAACTTAATTTCCTTCTATGTCAGAATCACTGACTGGGTGGATCAGGGAAATGCTGTAGATATAGTATATCTTGACTTCAGCAAAGCATTTGACAAAGTATCTCACACCATCCTTATTGAAAAAATGGCCAAGTATGGAATGGACAAGGCAACTGTTAGGTGGATTCATAACTGGCTTAGTGATCGGACTCAAAGAGTGGTCGTAAATGGCTTCACATCCAGTTGGATAAATGTCTCAAGTGGGGTACCACAAGGACTCAGTCCTGGGACCTGTATTGTTCAACATCTTTATCAATGATTTAGATGGAATTGAGGGTAAACTGATTAAATTTGCTGATGACACAAAGCTAGGAGGGATAGCTAACACTAGAGAAGAGAGAGAGAGGCTTCAAATAGACCTAAATAAACTGGAGCATTGGGAAGCAACTAACAGAATGTTTTTTAACAGGGAAAAATGCAAAGTACTACATCTGGGCAATAAAAATTACAAAAGCATATACAGAATGGGAGGAATAGAGCTAAGCAACAGTACATGTGAAAAAGACTTAGGTATATTAATAGATCAAGACTGAACATGAGTCAACAGTGTGATGCAGCAGCAAAAAAGGCAAATATAATTCTGGGATGTATTAACAGAAGCATACAGTCTAGATCACGTGAAGTCATTATCGCACTTTACTCCTCTTTGGTCAGACCTCATCTGGAATACTGTGTACAGTTTTGGGCACCACATTTTAAAAAAGACATTGACAAACTGGAGCAAGTTCAGAGAAGAGCGACCAGAATGGTGACCGGTCTGCAAACCATGTCCTATGAGGAACGGTTACAGGATTTGGGAATGTTTCGCTTGCAAAAAAGAAGACTGAGAGGAGACTTAATAGCTGTCTACAAATATCTCAAGGGCTGTCACATTGTAGAAGGATCATCTTTATTCTCATTTGCACAAGGAAAGACTAGAAGCAATGGGATGAAACAGAATGGGAGGAGAAACAGATTAGATATTAGAAAAAACTTTTTGACTGTTAGGGTGATCAATGAGTGGAACAGGCTGCCACGAGAGGTGGTGAGTTCTCCTTCAATGGACGTCTTCAAACAGAGGCTGGACAGACATCTGTCTGAGATGATTTAGTGAATCCTGCTTTGAGCAGGGGGTTGGACCAGTTGACCCAGGAGGTCCCCTCCAACTCTACCATTCTATGATTCTATGTGCATGATATATCTTCCAATTGTCACAGACATCCAGTATTCTCCATAAAATCTCACATTTTTTTTTTTATCATCATTGTTTTTTATCCATTTATAACCTGTGACCTGATATTGGGAGGAAAGATTTTATAGGATCCAAATCCATTAAAGGGGTATTGCCATCTCAGCCCTCGTAGTTAAGACAAGAATATTTCTGTCTATCCCTGACCTGTAGGTGGAGCTACTAAAACACTTACTTGTGTAACTCCCATGGAGATGAATAGCAATTACAGATGCAGTATAGCACAGTGAGCGATACTATTTCTCTAACTACCCTGTTACTGGAACAGTTTAGCTCATTGTGCTAAACTGTTTCCGTAACCTGACTCTTTAAACCCCTGAAGTTGGAACACTTGAGATTTGTCATTATCAATGTAACACTTCAACACTAAATATTCTAAGAATATCACTATAGAAAATCAAACACTTTAGGATTATCATTACAGAATAACTAAAAAACTTTTTTAATATTATTATTTAATTTTAATGATAGATGTGTAATTTGCATGAATATCGTAAAAGGGTTAACTATTATATTTTGCTTCCTTAATGCACAAAACAGATGCTGGACTATGCAGTAATAATTGCATAGTACAAACCCATCATCAAAGTGAAAAAAAAAAAGTTACTCTTTTGGATGGCTAAGTAAAGGTGTTGTCCGGCCTAAGGGTACATATCTGCAGTCACTCTATGTGACTGCAGACTTTTGAATCCTCACATCATGCACACTACGTGCTGTGAGGATTCTCCGGGAGTGGGCAGTCATGAGACTGAAGGTACTCCCAGCCACATTCCGACTAGATGTATTGAGCGAGTCTGGATACAGTCTAGTCGGAATGTGGCTGGAAGTATGCATATCGCACACTTGCGGTCACTTGACTGCCCACTCCCGTTGCACGCGATGTGAGGATTCGGAAGTCAGCAGTCACATGGAGTGACTGCAGACTTGTAGCTTTGGAACGGACAACCCCTTTAAGGAAAGTGCCACTGACTGCAACACCCCCTCCCCTATTTTTTTCGATAATTGAACTGATATTGATTGATATTGATTGTTGCCCCTTTTTTATCCTCACTCCTCCCTCTCCCTTTTTCTTTTTTTTCATACTTTTGTTGTTGGTACAATCCTGTAGTATGAGACAATTACATCCTCATTATGGTCCTTCCACTACCTCCACTCTTATAAGCCAGATTGGAGCCTGGCTCTTCCCCTGTCTGGTTTCAGAGGTGCTCCTCTCGTCCTCCCTTCCCTTATGTTTGTATGTTATTCTATTGTTATTTCTTCCTAGAATTTCAAGTCACGGTGGAGGTCAGAGATAAAGAAAAGGAGGCTTGGAGATGGATTGACTGTGTAAGCTGAGTCACCTCTTGGAGTTCGACAATTGGCATTTTAACTACACGCCGTTTTACTTTATCACTTTCAGAAAATAATGCCTTCTTTGTTATCGTTAAAAAAAAACCAAAAAACTGTGATCGACAGTCACCCATTAACTTTGTGCGAGTTGTCTTTTTGTTGTCTTGTGGGTTTGTTGGGAGTTGGAGCAAATCTGGGTATGATTTTCGGGGGTCTCTGCATTCAAGCACAACATGCACCACATTTGCTCTCAGGTTGCATTTTAGATTATTTTAAAGGGTACCTCTCCCTTATTAATTTCTGACAAAAAAATGGGACAACCGCCACCATAATGGCAGATAGAATCAGTGATGTTACAGGAACTATAATCCCTATTAAGCACTTGAAATGGGCTCTGGTGCTTTGCCATTGGCTTTTAGCATGGACATTTTTTGCATCTGTAGAGAGTTGTAAATCTAACTACTACTCCCCTCCATCATATGTTTCCTTGCCCTCTTGGCGTAGGTGACGAATGGTCGGGCCTGTTTATTTTGTTTTGTTACAACTTTATTATGATTGCTTATTGAGTTATGGATGTATTACACAAATTATGTTGTATCCCCTCGAGCAAATTATATGGGTAACATAAATATTATTTAGTAGGCATTGGTTATGTTATTGTACACTGTAGTAGACAGTGTAGGCTACTGAGTTGAAATGATTCTGGGTCAATGTGAGAGCACTCTCTAAAGCATATAGTACATGTTACACTCTGGCCCATGGGCCAAATCTGGCCCGGAAGGTGGTTATATTTGGCCCACGACACCAGAACCACCATCCCTATGTGGTGCCATTATTCTGTAAGGAGGACTTTGGAGGGCCCATTATTCTGTATGGAGTAATATGGGGGGTCCATTATTCTGTATGGAGGACTATGGGGGGTCCATTATTCTGTATGGAATACTATGGGGGGCTCATTATTCTGTATGCAATGCCCTTGTATAAGTCATGGCTAGAAGGTTGCATTGATATCCAGTGTGGATAAACTAAGTTGTGGGCAGGAGGTCATAAGTGAGAGACAGAATATGTAACTTATTTCATAGGGGAAGGTACAATTAAAGTAAAACAATAGAACATGCTGGCACTGCTTTAAAATTGTAATTAGTTACAGTTTCCATTCTTCAGATTTTTTTTGTCAGATGCAGTAGTGCTCAACTTTGTAAAGTTCCATGCATAACGTTCTCCCATAAGATAGGAAGAGGAGGCAGCACTCACCACTGGCAAATCCAATATTATCTTTTATTAATCATATCTGATTGTCAGATGAAATCTAGAAACAAGGCAACAGATTTTTCAGGTGTAGTATATCTGTACGCTGGAAGAAGTGTGCCTACAGGCGAAACCGCTGTTGCTTTGTTTCTATGTTTCTATCTCACGACCCGATACAATTAATAAAAGATAATATTGGATTTGCCAGTGGTGTCGCTTCCTAATTCTGTGTTATGGGAATATAAAGTACGATTGTAGCTGTTAACGATGATGTTACTGCGATGAACTGATTCTCTATAGAAAGGTGGTGTCCAGGACAGCACTGCGACACAGTGAGCTCTCTATGTGGAGCAGTACCATGACACAGAGAGTCCTTCAGCAGAACATGTGAGTGGACATTCTTTTCCACCCACTGTCTGCTACCTCAGTGTCTGTGATCTTTATAAGAGACTTTTGCCTGTTGCCTCTTGTGGAAGTACTGTAACCACCAAGTTGGTTGTCTCTTATTAAGTAAACAGTTTAGTTATCCTATGTATTCGGCTGTTTATTTGTATGTGTTGTGTGTTTTCGCTAATAAAATCTGGTAAAGTCTGACTTTCCTATACAGTACAGACCAAAAGTTTGGACACACCTTCTCATTTAAAGATTTTTCTGTATTTTCATGACTATGAAAATTGTACATTCACACCGAAGGCATCAAAACTATGAATTAACAGATGTTAATCGAGATGGTTTGGGGTGAGCTGGACCGCAGAGTGAAGGCAAAAGGGCCAACAAGTGCTAAGCATCTCTGGGAACTCCTTCAAGATTGTTGGAAGACCATTTCCGGTGACTACCTCTTGAAGCTCATCAAGAGAATGCCGAGAGTATGCAAAGCAGTCATCAAAGCAAAAGGTGGCTACTTTGAAGAACCTAAAATATAAGACATATTTTCAGTTGTTTCACACTTTTTTGTTAAGTATATAATTCCACATGTGTTAATTCATAGTTTTGATGCCTTCAGTGTGAACGTACAATTTTCATAGTCATGAAAATACAGAAAAATCTTTAAATGAGAAAGTGTGTCCAAACTTTTTGTCTGTACTGTACATCCATCGATATTTCCACTGACTTCAGTAAAACAATGGTGTACATGCATATTCAGAAAAATTAATTTGATGTTAACAGTGGTCATTTATTAAAATCAGTCTTAATACCATATGAAAAAAAAAGTACATATGAAAATAAAGCAAAAAAACCCCAAATACATAGGGTATTTACTGTCTATACCGAATTCACTGCCGGCCATATGTTTGGTAGTAACTAATGTTCTTAAAGGGGTTTTCCACTTTCAGGAAAGTGGGCCCCAAACTCTGTAAAATATCTAAAATAACAAACTCAGCAGGTATTTACACTTTATCGGTCCAGTGCCAGATCCAAGCCGCTGTCCCGATCCTGGTGTTTTGCTCTTGTCTACGCTTCAATAGTGCGTGTCACCACTCTAGCTTGTCACTGAGCTGAGGTTGGGGACTGAGGTCAGTGACTGGATAGAGATGACGTGCGTTGTCAATGTGACATCACCGCTGCACCCAAAACACTAGGACAGGTGAGTACTTGTTGAGTTTGTTTTTTAAGAGTTTTACAGAGTTTGTTGCCCACTTTCCTAAAAGTGAACAACCCATTTAAACCAGTACAGTATAACCCAAACAGTGAATGGATTACAGTAAATGTGAAGCAGTTTAGCCGGTTCTGTCATGTTTTTTGGTTCATATCTCTAGATACACAAATGCCCAGAGTGCCGACTGTGTTACTCGTCATTCCTTCCTGTCCTTCAACCACATTTACTCATGCTTCCTGGAAGAACCTGCTATACTTATGTAATCACAGGCAAAACATACTTTGTGTGTAAGAGATTGCGCATAGTATTAATTGTACTGTTCAGCATAAAGAAAACTAAAAGTTATAAAGTAATATAAGTCACATAGAGAGTAATGGGGCAGATTTAACCCCTTACAACATGCACCGTACATGTACTGCGCATGACGTGTCCCCCCCTGTAGCGCGGGCTCCAGCGCTGAGCCCGCACTTTTCCAGGCACATATCAGCTGATCTATACAGCTGACATGTGCCCGCAACAGCCGCGGGTGGAATCGTGATCCACCCGCGGCTGTTAACCAGTTAAATGCTGCTGTCAATCTCTGACTGCAGCATTTAACTCGCGCTTCCGGGAAGTGCGTCGTTAGCCCCGCCCATCGGTGACCCTGTCACGTGATCACGGGTCACCGATGGGTTGGCAACATGACAACCCGACGTCTGGATGAGAACCCTGTGGTTGTCATAGCCGATCTGCTATGAGCGCCACCCAGTGGTCGTCATTCATAACAGATGAGCACTTTTGTTATACATAGCAGGGCTGCACCCCTGCTATTTGTAACACAGGCGATCGCAGCTTCAAGGGAGACTATTGAAGCAAGTAAAAATCACCCCCCATTCGCCCCATTCAAAATAAAACAATAAAAAAATAAAATATACACATATTTGGTATCGCTGCATTCAGAATCGCCCAATCTATCAATATGAAAAAATAATTAATCAGATTGTTAAACGGCGTAACGAAAAAAAAATCTAAACGCCAGAATTACGTTTTTTTGGTCGCCACAACATTGAAATAAAATGCAATAATGGGCGATTAAAACATCGTATCTACCCCAAAATGGTATCAATAAAAACTTCAGCTCGGCACGCAAAACATAAGCTCTCACCCGGCCGCAGATCCCGAAAAATGGAGACGCTACAGGTCTCGGAAAATAGCGGCAATTTTTTTTTTTTTTTTTTTAATTTTGGATTTTTTTTCAACCACTCAAATAACAAAGAACCTATAAATATTTGGTGTCTACGAACTCATAATGACCTGGAGAATCATAATGACAGATCAGTTTTTGCGAACGTGGTAAAAAAAAAAAAGAAACAACTGTGGTATTGCACTTTTTTGCAATTTCACCGCACTTGGAATTTTTTTCCATTTTACAGTACACGATATGGTAAAACCAATGGCGACGTTCAAAAGTACAACTCGCCCCACAAAAAAACAAGCACTCACATGGCCATATTGACTGCAAAATAAAAAAGCTATGGCTCTGGGAACAAGGGGAGCAAAAAACAAAAACGCAAAAACGGAAAAGGGCTGCGGCGTGAAGGGGTTAAGAAGGATTTACACTAATTTTATGGCCTTTCAAAATTTAGCGTTTGGGTTTAGCCCCATATTTATGAAGCCTTGAATGACTTTTCTGACATAGATTAATGTTTTAGAAATAGGTATTCAAAGTCCTGTTAAGAGATGGAACTGGCATTGATGACTATGGCAGATTAAAAAAATATTTAGATTTGAGAGTCCTCAGTGGTTGATACCTTTTAATGGCTAATTGAAAAGATGGTTACAAATTGCAAGCTTTCGAGACTACTCAGGTCTCTTCATCAGGCACAAATTGCAAGCTTTCGAGCCTACTCAGGTCTCTTCATCAGGCACTATGCCTGATGAAGAAACCTGAGAAGTCTGGAAAGCTTGCAATTTGTAACCATCTTTTCAATTAGCCATTAAAAGGTATCAACCACTGAGGAATCTCAAATCTAAATATCTTTACATCTACTGGCTAACACTGTACAAAGATATATATTTTTCCTGCATGGCAGATTAATAAATTAATCTTTTGCATGTTCACTGGGGGGAGAGAATGGTTCATCGCTCATGTGGTGCGCCACAATTTCTGTGTCTTCCTTTACATATTCTGCAGTGAAATGTACAGTTTCATAGTTCTGTCAAGCGAGAGAGCGTAAAAAAACAAACTAACAAAACATTACATTGCAAAATGAGAAATAGTAATATGGTGGAACTTGAAGAACTTGCTCAGCCTTGTAGAACTTCAGCATATTTTCAGTTTTCCTAAATTAATTTGGTAAATTATCTGCAGGATAAAGGTAAAGGTATTCTGCAGGAAAAATAATCTGGTACCTGAAGTTTTATATGGACATTAAAGCTCTAGAATGGGGGTAATCATATATGTGGATGGGAGATTATAATTAGGGAGCGTGATACCGTTAGAACAGGAGAAATAATATTGAGAGGTAAGGAAGATTCTGGATAGGGGAGATAATTCTGTGGGGGAGAAATGATACTGCTCAGAAGAAAAGTAATACTGGAGGAAGTCAGATGATACAGGGAAGATAATATTGTGGGTGAGATAAAACCTTGAGGAGGAATTTAGGAAATTAATACCTCGTATGAGAGAGTAGAAGCAAAAGAGGCGATACATGGGAAAAGGAGGTAAACTGATACCTCAGGGATGAGGGAGAAGTGATACCTGGGGAGAAGAGAGAAAGCCTGGGGAGGAGAGTGAGATGAAGAAAGGGGGAACATGTTATATCAGGTGAGGCTTTGGAAGGTTGATACTTTAGGGCTGAATAAACCTGGCAGAGAGGAGGAGGATGATATTTTGGACAGAGTGAAGTGATATCTTGTGAAAAAAAAGAAAAGAATGGGATGAAGATGGATGAAGTTGGATGAATTGAAAAATACAGTAGGATGGGGGAAATCATTATTAGAAGATAGTAAGTAGAAGAAAAAAATATTCTTAAATGATCGGGAGTATCTATATTTGGTAGATTAGCAAGAAGGGGACAGAGTGTAGAGAATCTAACCGCAACATCAGACTACACAGAGCTCGCTTGTAGTCTTTTACCATGGAGACATAATCGTCTGTATGGGAGCACTATAAAAAAAAAAGTATGAACAACATGAAAACTATTTTCAAAGTAGTTTAATGGAAATCTGTCAGTACGATCAACCCTCCTAAGCCGTCTATAAATGCATGCAGATTATAGGAAGCTGAATAAAATGATACCTTGATAGCTGCAATCCAATGTCTTCTTCCAGAGAAATTCATGTTTTTCTTAATATCTAAATGAGCTGTTAACATCTATCGGCTGGACACTGATCTCCCTGAGAATCTGCCTCCACAGCTTTATTTTAAAATGAAAGGAGGCGTTACCAGTGTGATGTGTAATGACTCATCTTACTGCAGAGCTGTGTGTGATTACAACTAACGCAGTACAGCAGAGCTGAACTTTGTCAGATCACAGATACCAAGGTATCATTTTACTCAACTTTCTGTTACCTGCATGTCCATATACAGTAGATGGCTTAGAAGAGTTGATCCTACTGATAGATTCGCTTCAAAGGGATATTCAGAAAAATGAACATGATAGAGGATGACTTAATGATAGAACCGTGTCTGAATTGTGTGGTGGTGCTCATTTAGATCATATAGATAGGTGATAACTTTCAATTGTGGCAATACGCCTTTAATTCTTCATTTTAAATTTATTAGCAAAGTAAAAATTAAAACATTTATTGTGAAATGGATATAGCTTTTATTTTTTTTCTTCCATGGTGGTTATGCAGATGAAAGGAGCACCTAAGTAATCATTCATAAGGTGCCATGGGACTAGGGTCGGTTTTAACTGGGATAGTGCCCTATAAAGCATCTTCTATTGAAGCCTGTCTTCATAGTACCATATATTGGCCAAATTCTACAGATATACAGTGCAGAAATAAGCATGCTACACTATTACTGTGCTCAAGTAACTGTATCATGAGGTACTCAAATGACAATGTTAGCCACTTTATTAGCACTGCCTAAGGCAAGCCCTGCTAGTAACCACAGGTATTGTTTCTATCACATGTACAGTATAGTGTAGTCATCAATAGAAGAAGTGACTGACAGCTGAGGAAGAGAACTTGGACAGGGTTACGGGTAGGTCTAAATAACACAGTAGTGAGGATCATGGGTGGACACATCGTTGGTGCAGTGTGTGCAGCTGCATAAGTGCTCAAGGTGTAAGGCTCCAAAGTAGAAAGTAGCTTCTGTAGCAGACACATAAAGCAGTGAATTATGATAAACTATAGGATTGCATACTGTTCTTACACAAAGGCCCCCTCCTGTCTGTGCCTGCCTTTGTTGGTGGGGGGTAGACATGCCCTCCCCCCTGAAATCTCAGTATGCTCTTGAAACAATTTTACAACTTAGATGTCACCAAGCAGGGGCAAAATTGAGAAAGCAGCAAATGGTATGTGCACCCTGCGTGCCAAGGAGAGCACCAACAAGAGACTATGCCTTTGCCTAGGTATTTAGGCATGGGGAAAGTAATTGAGCCTTTGGCACAAGAGATGGTAATCCTAACGTTGGCTATACCAGTAAGTGTGTGAACTACTGCAAAAATGTCATCATGATGCTTGCCAGGGTTGCCAACCGTCCAGAAATTCCAGGACAGTCCATAAAAATAGGGCACTATTTTGCCCTGTCCGTGAAAATGTAAGGCGTCCGTGATTTTTTTGAACTGAAGAAACTTCTACAAATTATTGTGACTGTAACTGTCATCATTTTACAGTGAATTCAGCTGATGTATCATATCAGAATTATGGGCTTCCGACGTGGATCACATATAATTCTAATGATTTACTGTGGTTTTCCAATGTTTTCATAAAAAATATTGTCTGTCTGTGAATTTTTGATAAACCGTCCAGAAAAAATGTAAAATCAAGTTGGTAACCCTGATGCTTGTCATTTACTATTGGTGTCTCCTAAAGTTCAAAATTTGAAATTTTAGTTGGTCAAGTTAGTGAAGCCCCTGCTTTTGAGACTTACTGTAAAGACATGTAGATAAAACTCACCTGTCTACTAGATGACGCTCTGCCGGAAAGAACTTTACAGCAACATGTGTCCTCCAATCAGAATGTAAGGCGCTGTGCACCGTCCCATATGCTCCCTTGTTGATAAAATTGAGTTCGACAAGCTTGTGATATGGTATAACCTGTAAGTTGCTGCTGATACCAGTAGTCCCTGTGTAGAAGTTCTCCTCCGAGCAAGGGGCCGGACATGACGAGCCGTGCTCCTGACTGCTGCCGGTGCTGGTGCTGCTGCCGCTGCTCATCATCCTGTAAATCAGCAGTCTTATTTATCCCGACAACCATCCAGTCCACCGAGGACCTGCAGCACTCATATAAATGGGCTCTTCTTCCTGGAAGAACTCAGTTCCCTCCTTCTCCAGCCGTCACGTAATAAAGCATTCTTTGGGTACGTGAAAGTGAAAGAAAATCAGCAGTTCCTGTTGTGCAATGGTCAAATACTGAACAAACGACTTTTGAGATAATTTCTTAAAACAACATATTCTCCATATTCTTCTACGCCCGTGTATGATGGCTGGGGGCACAGTCAGGTATTCCCCTGTCACTGCTCTTGGCCATTAAATGTATGAGAAATTCCCAGATTGTGATAGAAGTCTGAATCAAAACATATGATGTATTCCCCCAACTTATGCTTCAGTGATCATGGTAAATATCTCATCTCTCATTCTTCGACCTATCCATGTATCTGTCTATCGAAAAGAGAAGCAGTGCTCCAAAACTTTATAAACTTTAATATCCGTGAGAAGAGAGAGATGTTTTGGCTCAATGCTGTTTTTCCAAGTAACAAATCTTGTCACGCTGTTATATCCATCCATTAACCAATCATATAAATTTTATTGCATGACTAACAATAAGGGTTTGTGCAGACGACTGTATTTTCGGTCCCAGTTCGATCTGACAATCCATCAGATCGCACTCGGACCAATGTTATTCTATAGGGCCGTGTACATGTCAGATTTTTTTCCTGGTACAGAGTCGGTCCAAGGAAAAAATTGCAGCATGTCCGAGTTTGGTTCCATATTCGGATAGTACTCTGTCATTCAAGTCAATGAGTCCATGAAAAACATTGGACTGGACTCGAATGACATTTGAGTGCAGTCTGTTTTCCACAGACTAAGAATGGATAATTTTTTTTCTCCATCTTCTTCCCATCCGAGAGAGTCGGATCAGCATAATCGACCCGATTCTCACGGATAAGAGAACATACAATTATGTGACCCTAGCCTAAGGCTGCGCCCACATGCAGTGGTCATGCTTTAAACCGCAGCAACCCTCTGCCGCTGCAGTTTTTCCACAGTTACTCTGCACAATCACATAGTCTAGGGCTACACAGTGACATTTGCCGTATAATTTTTCGCATGAATGAATGGGGTCGATTGGGCCTACAGGTGTGAAACACCCACTGCAGCAGAGCCCGAGCATCAGGTGTCTTTAAAAATAGCTCGGCGCAGAGTCTCCTGCAGGCTAAACCATTCATTGTGACATTGGGATGTGACAGAAAGAGCAAGCTGGACCTGCAACTTGGGGCGGAGCGAGACGCTCAGGGGTGAAAGAAGGAAGAGGGTGAGATGGATGTGAGTGACTTTGAACTGCTCTTCGGGTGGGGTGTGTGTGCTGCCTGCAAAGGTCTTCTGCTTGCATTGCGCTATAAACTGGCCTCCAGGTCACCGGTGGTTGCCTCCAGCCACGCGGGAGACGCTGGTCCTGGTGAAAAGAAGCCTAGTATTAAAAGTAAATAAGCAACAATGCTGGAGGCCCACGGTGATGAGAAGGATGCTGGTATTTTGCAAGGATTAAATAGCGCAAGAGAGAAAGCAAATGAAAAGAAGAAAGGAGCATGTGTGCGCTTGTGAAAAAAGGAATGGAAAAAAGGCATAGAGGAGAGTGACCCCTGCTGGTGGAAGTAAGAAAAAGCAAAAGCCTACAGCACCTGGTATTCCCAGGCAGTCTCCCATCCAAGTACTAACCAGGCCCAACCCTGCTTAGCTTCCAAGATCAGACAAGATCAGGCGTGTTCAGGGTGGTGTGGCTGTAGGCAGAGACAGGCCTCTCACTTGCTGCTTTTCTACTTTGACGTCCGGTTGCCGGCTGCCCTTTCCAGTGCTCTGCAACATCAGGTTCTTTTGTGCTTTCCTTTCTCTTCACTTTTTTGCTGATTCCCTTAAAAAGGGTTGTAGACAGAACGCCCCGCTCAGAGCCGCTGAGCTCTGATCGGCTGCCGCACTGTAGACGTGATGTCAGCGTCGCGGCCAATGCCACAGACTGGGAGCAGCGACGAATCTCGCTGGTAGACCCGGGTAGAGTGAATACAGCTCTTTTTGTTGCTTTCTAGTAGCCTGCAGCTGGGGATTAACTTTTAATGAAAGGGAGCAACCCCTTTGACTGTCTGCAGCGCCCCACACCTATGAAACGCACTCTCACACACAAGCGAGCATTCGTGAGAGTGTGAACTGTGATAGCAGCAGGAGAGCATTAGGACCCTGTGAGTTTTGCCTGGCTGAGCTCAGAGCAGGGGCAGAGCAGGGGCAGAGCAGGAGACCCTGTGTGTTCTGAGGGTGTCTGCTGTGTGAGACTCTGGACGGGCGTCTGAGGAGAACTGCAAGGACTGAACTGCAATAAGACTCTCTCTCTACAAGCTTTCCTGTGGGGGTTGATAACCCCTGGCCCTGGTGAAGCTGTGTCCCTGCTTAAGAACGAGTGCTGAGCTGGGGAAAGCTGTGTGGCTCTTTGGAGTTTTGTGGAAGTCCATGCTGAGTGGACTAGAGACTGTGCTGAACGAGCCAAGTGTCGAGTGAGAGGGAAAGAGACTGAGGATATCATCTATGTGACGCAGCGCGTGGTCGGTGGTCTGGAAAACAGTGAGTGACTGCGAGAGGAGAGAAGGGGTCTGGTGCCATTCACATTGAGAGGATACTGACAAGCATGGTGAAGAGTTCTTCCCAGACCTTAACTTGAGGCTATAAGTGTCACACTGTCACAGAATACTGGAGGTAGGGGGCCTAAGCTGACCCTAAGCTGGGGCCCTGACTAATCCCTCAACCTGGAGGTACTGTTAAAGGTACAGAGGTCCAGGCCGCCAGCGTAACCCCTACCTCCTGAGGATCCCTGCACCTCAGTAATCTAGTCCTGAGAAGGACCCCGATCACAACAATTGGGAACCAGAAATAATATGCCCACACACAGTATTTAGACGAACGAGACAGTACAAGGGAAAAACCAAAACCACCTTGCATACAACTTCTACACAACTACAACAGAGGGCACACCAACGGGAAAGGAGATAAATGATAAAGCGAGGAAAGGGAAAAAACACTTCCAAATACACTTATCTCAGCAACTCCAAACACCACGATCTGCTCTGTAAGTCTGAATGAAAAGCTTTCACCGACACCTCCCAAACAGACCTGCAGGAATATGAAGGAGTCTCACTAAAGAAGCATTGATTGCAGCTGGGCGAGGCTGGACCTCAGCTAGCCCAGAGAGAGAGAGAATTAACTCCTTCACTGCCGAAAAAACACAAAGCACCAACAAGTCAGCTGCGAGAAGTCAGGCTGTGTACTCGTGACGATCTTCGTGGCAACACACCCGTGACAGTACCCCCCCTTCTACGAGGGGCCTCCGGACCCTCAGGGCCAGGTTTATTCGGGTGAGTCGTGTGGAAGGCCCGAACTAATCGGTCTGCGTTAATATCCGACGCAGGAACCCACATCCTCTCCTCAGGACCATACCCCTTCCAATGAACCAAGTACTGAAGGGACCGGCGATTAAAGCGTGAATCAATGACCCTCGATACCTGGAACTCCAAGTTACCATTGACAACCACAGGAGGGGGAGGTAAAGGTGACGGTACCACCGGCGCCACATACCTCTTAAGCAATGATCTGTGAAACACGTTGTGAATTTTAAACATAGGGGGGAGGTCAAGACGGAATGCCACCGGATTAATAACAGAACTGATTCTGTACGGCCCGATGAACCTGGGACCCAGTTTCCAGGAGGGAACCTTAAGTTTAATATTCCTGGTAGACAACCATACCTGATCGTTCACACTTAGGTCCGGACCAGACACTCTCCTCCTATCAGCCATACGTTTGTATCGGTTCCCCATAGTATTCAGATTCTTCAGCACCCCTCTCCATACTGAAGCGAGAGATGAGGAAAATCGTTCCTCCTCCGGAACCCCCGAAGAGCCCCCCCTACTGAAAGTACAAAACTGGGGGTGAAAACCATATGCCCCAAAAAACGGGGACTTACCAGTGGACTCGCTCCGCCTATTATTGAGAGCAAACTCTGCCAGAGGTAGGAAAGAAGCCCAGTCCTCCTGGTTCTCTGACACAAAACACCGAAGATATGTCTCCAAGCTCTGGTTCATACGTTCCGTCTGACCATTGGTCTGAGGATGAAAAGCCGACGAGAATGACAAATGCATCCCCCGCCGTGCACAAAACGCCTTCCAGAACTTGGACACAAACTGAGACCCCCGATCAGACACCACCTCGGAGGGTACCCCGTGAAGCCTCACAATCTCCCCAATGAACACCTGCGCAAGAGTTTTAGCATTAGGGAGAGCCGGAAGAGCGATAAAATGTGCCATCTTGCTGAACCTGTCCACTACAACGAGTATGACCGTTTTACCCGAAGACGGAGGGAGGTCCGTAATAAAGTCCATAGACAGATGAGTCCAAGGACGCTCCGGGATCTTCAAAGGTAAAAGGGCCCCAGACGGACGGGTATGTGAGGTCTTAGAGCGCGCACAAACCCCACAGGACGCGACAAAAGTTACCACCTCTTTATGTAAGTTAGGCCACCAAAACCGACGCGAGAGGAGATCCACAGTTGCTTTACTCCCCGGGTGTCCTGCAAAAACTGAGTTATGGTGTGCCTCGATCACCTTTTGTCGCAACTGATCTGGAACGAACAGTCTCCCCGGAGGTCCAACAGGGGCGTCCCCCTGAGCCTCCAATATCTCCTCCTCCAGCTCAGAGCATACTGCCGAAACCACCACCCCCTCCTGAAGAATAGGAATCGGGTCGTCCGTATTCCCGGCCCCAGGGAAACTACGAGATAAGGCATCCGCCTTTACATTTTTAGACCCAGGACGATATGTAACGACGAAATTAAACCTGGTAAAAAACAATGACCACCTAACTTGTCTGGGATTCAGACGTTTAGCGGACTCCAGATATAGCAGGTTCTTGTGATCGGTGATGACGGTGACCGGATGAACTGCCCCCTCCAAAAAATGGCGCCACTCCTCAAAAGCTAACTTAATGGCCAAGAGTTCCCTATTGCCGACATCGTAATTCCTCTCAGCGGACGACAATTTTTTAGAGAAAAAGGCGCACGGATGCCACTTACCAGGGGACGAACCCTGTGACAATACTGCTCCCACCCCTACCTCGGAAGCGTCTACCTCTACAAAGAATGGCTGAGACGCATCAGGTTGAATGAGTATGGGTGCCGAGGCAAAACATTTTTTCAAGGAGGAGAATGCTTGACAAGCCTTGTCAGACCACCTAGAAAAATCCGTCCCCTTTTTAGTCATGTCTGTGAGAGGCTTAACCATGGACGAGAAATTACGAATGAACTTCCGGTAATAGTTAGCAAACCCCAGGAAACGTTGTAGTGCCTTAAGATTCTCCGGCCGATCCCACTCAAGAACTGCCCGCACTTTCCCAGGGTCCATACGAAAACCGGACGCTGAAACCAGGAAGCCTAAAAACTGGAGTTCCTGTACGGCGAACACACACTTTTCCCACTTGGCATACAGTTTATTATCCCGCAAGATCTGTAACACCTGTCTAACGTGCTCCTGATGAGACACCAGATCCGGCGAGTAAATTAAGATATCATCCAGATATATGACAACAAACTGTCCCACCAGGTGGCGAAAAATATCATTAACAAAGTGTTGAAACACCGCCGGGGCATTAGTCAGACCGAATGGCATGACAAGGTTCTCATAATGCCCCTCCGGAGTGTTAAAAGCCGTCTTCCACTCATCCCCCTCCTTCATCCTAATCAGATTGTACGCCCCCCTGAGATCCAACTTAGAGAACCATTTGGCGCCCACGATCTGATTAAAGAGATCGGGAATAAGTGGGAGCGGATATGGATCTCGGACCGTAATCCGATTAAGTTCACGGAAATCCAGGCAAGGGCGTAGGCCTCCATCTTTCTTCTTAACAAAGAAGAACCCCGCGGCCACCGGTGAAGATGAAGGTCTAATATGCCCCTTAGCCAGACTTTCAGAAATATAATCCTTCATGGCCTGCCTCTCAGGACCAGAAAGGTTATACAACCTAGCTTTAGGTAACTTGGCCTCAGGGAGCAGTTTTACAGAACAGTCATACTCGCGATGAGGAGGTAGTTCCTGACACCCATTCTCCGAGAATACATCCTCAAAGTCCGCCAGAAATGGAGGTAAGACCCAAGGAGTAACCGCACCGATGACCGTGTTCATGCAGTTTTTATTACAGAATTTACTCCATTGGCTTATCTCTCTGGTTTGCCAATTAATAACCGGGTTATGCTTAGCTAACCAAGGAAGGCCCAACACTATAGGAGTGGGAAGACCCTCCAACACGTAGCAAGACAACAGTTCTTTATGTATTGCCCCCACTTGAAGTTTTACGCCATGCACAGCTTGCAAAAAACTTCCCTGACCGAGAGGCCTGGCATCGATCGAGAATATGGGGATGGGTTTAGCCAACTCACTCAATCGCATACCTTGAACCCGGGCAAACCGAGCATCAACCAGATTAGCCCCGGCCCCACTATCCAGAAGAACAGATATCCTCTCAGTTCTCGCACCCACCACCACCTCCGCCGGTACGAGAAACTGAGACGAACCTAGGGACGAAATACCTACTCCCAGATTGCCGTCCACCACACAACCTGGGATCAACAGTTTTTTCGACGACTCTTTACTCTGCAAGGGACGGGATGGACACCCCCCAATAAAATGTCCCTTTTTCCCGCAGAGGAAACACCTTCCTGTCTTATGGCGCTCCACCGGTCCCCTTCCCCGAAATGATGTCCCTCCTAATTGCATAGGCTCCTCCGGACTGACCAGGGGAACCACCATATGAGGGGACCTTGTAGGAGGTGGAGACATTACAGGGGGTAGAGTTATCCCGCACCTCTCCCGAAGCCGTCTGTCAACGCGAATGGCAAGGGCCATAGCGGCTTCCAGTGACGCGGGAGAGTCATACTGTGCCAACACATCCTGTAATTTGTCGGATAAACCATGACAAAACTGGCTCCTAAGAGCCGGGTCATTCCACTGGGTGTCCGTGGCCCACCTACGGAACTCCGAACAGAATTCCTCCGCTGGACGATCTCCCTGCTGAATCCTACGTAACTTAGACTCAGCAAGGGAGATCCGATCTGGGTCATCATATACGAGTCCCAGAGCAGCGAAAAACCTATCCACTGACTGGAGAACCGGGGAGCTTGGGGGAAGAGAGAACGCCCAAGATTGTGGGTCCCCTTGTAGGAGCGAGATGACAATTCCCACCCTTTGTTCTTCGCTGCCCGATAACCGAGGCCGCAGCCGAAAGTACAATTTGCATGCCTCCCGGAAAACAAAAAACTTGTCCCGCCCCCCAGTGAACCTGTCAGGGAGAGCTACTTTAGGTTCTGGTCCGGCTTGCTCCAGAGGATGCAAAACCTTGGACCTAACGTCCGCCAGCCCCATGGACAAACTCTGCAACTGCCGAGCTAGACCGGCTACTGGATCCATGGTAGCTGGAGAAAAACTAAGTTGGTCGGTGAAAATGTCACACTGTCACAGAATACTGGAGGTAGGGGGCCTAAGCTGACCCTAAGCTGGGGCCCTGACTAATCCCTCAACCTGGAGGTACTGTTAAAGGTACAGAGGTCCAGGCCGCCAGCGTAACCCCTACCTCCTGAGGATCCCTGCACCTCAGTAATCTAGTCCTGAGAAGGACCCCGATCACAACAATTGGGAACCAGAAATAATATGCCCACACACAGTATTTAGACGAACGAGACAGTACAAGGGAAAAACCAAAACCACCTTGCATACAACTTCTACACAACTACAACAGAGGGCACACCAACGGGAAAGGAGATAAATGATAAAGCGAGGAAAGGGAAAAAACACTTCCAAATACACTTATCTCAGCAACTCCAAACACCACGATCCGCTCTGTAAGTCTGAATGAAAAGCTTTCACCGACACCTCCCAAACAGACCTGCAGGAATATGAAGGAGTCTCACTAAAGAAGCATTGATTGCAGCTGGGCGAGGCTGGACCTCAGCTAGCCCAGAGAGAGAGAGAATTAACTCCTTCACTGCCGAAAAAACACAAAGCACCAACAAGTCAGCTGCGAGAAGTCAGGCTGTGTACTCGTGACGATCTTCGTGGCAACACACCCGTGACAATAAGACTAAAGTTCCCGGCGTGTGGGCTCTGCATCAGCCAACAAGACAAAGAACCTTTGCTGTTTTTGTAAACGTTGCTTTTGTTTGGCGCCAAAGTTTTCCGGGACTAGCTGCAGCCGCCGCGATTCACAGGCCCGTGATAGACCACATCTGAGGTTACCGGTACCGTAACTTTAAGATACCCGGGTATCCCTATACTAGGGGTATAAGAGCAATTGGTATGGTTTCATGCATTGTTATTGTTAATAGTGGTAGGATTGTACTCAGTGTGCCATCTCAGGGGTCCCTATAGAACACCCTCACTAGAGTGAAACAGTGTTTAGGTAAAATTGTTCCAGATCTTTAGAATAATTCACATAAACTGGGAACCTTGAGATTGGCACATTGATTTCAGCTTTTGCTGATTGTGTGTATTTAGTAGGGACAGTGTCCCAGGTAGAACCTGAAACTGATTCATGCAATACTGAATTTTAGTCTAATCCCTGTTCTAGTAAAGAAAGTGTTTATTTCTGTCTCTGTCTCAGTTTGTGACTCCCTGGATCTCTCTCGGACCTCCGGTCATTACACATTCACACGTGCTTGCACGTGGCCATATTCCCTATTTGCCCCTACAACCTCTCCGTCACCCTGCGTCAGACTCTCCTGTCTGTCTTATTATTATTTCAGGGCCTTAGCAGGAATCACCCCTTTAATTCCTTCCAGCTCCTTCCTAGCACTGAGGTTAGCTCCTGGGCAGCTGTCTGATTGGGTTAGTTACACAAGCTTCTTTGAAGAAGAAGACGTTACTTCTGCCTGCCCTCGTTAGGCGGTCGCCCTCTAAAACCATCCCCTGGGCACCTGCTGAAAGCCTGGCCCCTTCACAGCGCGAGATGCTTTTAACGCCATCATTTGCATACGGCCCGCTGCGGGGTCAATAAGCACTCCTAGCCGTGGCAAGGAGCTCGGTGTGAGGCCTGGTAGAGGCGGCGGGGTTGCGTCCTTATCTTAGAGGTCTTGGGGGGCTTGGGAGGCTTGGGACTTCCAGCCTCTAATTTACGTAAGGTCGGTGTCCAGCAAGGCGCCACTCCATGATAGCCGAGCTGGGCAAGATGGCAAAACGTCATCAAAATTGTCTACAATACCTGGTGTTCTCAGGAGGTGTCCCAACCAAGTATTTCCGAACCCATCTCTGCTTTGCTTCCGAGATCGGACGTATCCAAGGTCGTATGGCCAGTAGACGCTGCTTGGCCCATCGCCCGGCCAGCCTTCCTCAGGCTCGCGTGGGGATCAGTACTCTGGCCGTTCTGGGGCGGTCTCCGAAGGACCGATGCATAGGCTGTGCCGTCCTTATAGGTGTTGTTTGTTGAGCAATGAAACACCTGCCGCATTAGATGTGTTTAAAAATGGCTCGGCGCAGGGTCTCCTGCAGGCTAAACCGTTCATCGCGGGGATGTGACAGAAAGAGCAAGCTGGACCCGCAACTTGGGGTGAAACGAAACGCCCAGGAGTGAATGAAGGAAGAGGGTGAGATGTTTGCGAGTGAATTTGAGCTGCTCTTCGCAGGGGTCGTGTGGCCTGCAAAGGTGTTTTGCTTGGGTTGTGCTGTAAACTGGCCTCCAGGTTACCGGTGGTTGCCTCCAGGTCAGCGGTGGTTGCCTCCAGTCATGCGGGAGTTGCTGGTCCTGGTGAAAAGAAGCCTAGTATTAAAAGTAAATAAGCAACAATGCTGGAGGCCCACAGTGATGAGAAGGATGCTGTTTTTTTGCAAGGATTAAATAGCGCAAGAGAGAAAGCAAATGAAACGAAGAAAGGAGCATGTGTGCGCTTGTGAAAAAAGGAATGGAAAAAAGGCATAGAGGAGAGTGACCCCTGCTGGTGGAAGTAAGAAAAAGCAAAAGCCTACAGCACCTGGTATTCCCAGGTGGTCTCCCATCCAAGTACTAACCAGGCCTGACCCTGCTTAGCTTCCAAGATCAGACGAGATCAGGCGTGTTCAAGGTGGTGTTGCCGTAGGCTGAGACAGGCCTCTCACTTGCTGCTTTTCTACTTTGACGTCCGGTTGCCGGCTGCCCTTTCCAGTGCTTAGTAAGACAAGGTGCTTTTGTGCTTTCCTTTCTCTTCACTTTTTTGCTGGCTCCTTAAAAAGGTCTTGTAGACAGAACGCCCCGCTCAGAGCCGCTGAGCTCACTGATCGGCTGCCGCGCTGTCGACGGAACGTCAGCGTCGCGGCCAATGCCACAGGCCGGGAGCAGCGGCGAGACTCACCGGTAGACCTGGGTAGGGTGAGTAGAGCACAGTTAGTTGCTTTCTAATAGCCTGCAGCCGGGGATTAACTTTTAATGAAAGGGAGCAACCCTTTTGACTGTTTGCAGCGCGCCGTACCTAGGAAGCGCACACTCACACACAGCGAGCATGCACAAGTTGCTCGCACGAGACCACATTCCCTATTTGCACCTGCAGCTTTTCCGCCACCATGCGTCAGACTCTCCTGCCTGTCTTATTATTCTTTCAGGGCCTTAGCAGGAACCACCCCCTCAATTCCCTCCCGCTCCTTCCTAGCACTGAGGTTAGCTCCTGGGCAGCTGTCTGATTGGGTTAGTTACACAAGCTTCTTTGAAGAAGAAGACGTTACTTCTGCTGGCCCTCGTTAGGCGGTCGCCCTCTAAAACCATCCCCTGGGCAGCTGCTGAAAGCCTGGCCCCTTCACGGCGCGAGATGCTTTTAACGCCATCATTTGCATACGGCCCGCTGCGGGGTCAATAAGCACTCCTAGCCGTGGCAAGGAGCTCGGTGTGAGGCCTGGTAGAGGCGGCGGGGTTGCGTCCTTATCTCAGAGGTCTTCGGGGGCTTGGGAGGCTTGGGACTTCCAGCCTCTACTTTACGTAAGGTCGGTGTCCAGCAAGGCGCCACTCCATGCTAGCCGAGCTGGGCAAGATGGCAAAACGTCATCAAAATTGTCTACAATACCTGGTGTTCTCAGGAGGTGTCCCAACCAAGTATTTCCGAACCCATCTCTGCTTTGCTTCCGAGATCGCACGTATCCAAGGTGGTATGGCCAGTAGACGCTGCTTGGCCCATCGACCGGCCAGCCTTCCTCAGGCTCGCGTGGGGACCAGAGCTCTGGCCGTTCTGGGGCGGTCTCCGAAGGACCGATGCATAGGCTGTGCCGTCCCTATAGGTGTTGTTTGTTGAGCAATGAAACACCTGCCGCATCAGATGTGTTTAAAAATGGCTCGGCGCAGGGTCTCCTGCAGGCTAAACCGTTCATCGCGGGGATGTGACAGAAAGAGCAAGCTGGACCCGCAACTTGGGGTGGAGCGAAACGCCCAGGAGTGAATGAAGGAAGAGGGTGAGATGGTTGCGAGTGAATTTGAGCTGCTCTTCGGGGGGGTCGTGTGGCCTGCAAAGGTGTTTTGCTTGGGTTGTGCTGTAAACTGGCCTCCAGGTTACCGGTGGTTGCCTCCAGGTCAGCGGTGGTTGCCTCCAGTCATGCGGGAGTCGCTGGTCCTGGTGAAAAGAAGCCTAGTATTAAAAGTAATTAAGCAACAATGCTGGAGGCCCACGGTGATGAGAAGGATGCTGGTATTTTGCAAGGATTAAATAGCGCAAGAGAGAAAGCAAATGAAAAGAAGAAAGGAGCATGTGTGCGCTTGTGAAAAAAGGAATGGAAAAAAGGAATAGAGGAGAGTGACCCCTGCTTGTGGAAGTAAGAAAAAGCAAAAGCCTACAGCACCTGGTATTCCCAGGTGGTTTCCCATCCAAGTACTAACCAGGCCCAACCCTGCTTAGCTTCCAAGATCAGACAAGATCGGGCGTGTTCAGGGTGGTGTGGCCGTAGGCTGAGACAAGCCTCTCACTTGCTGCTTTTCTACTTTGACGTCCGGTTGCCGGCTGCCCTTTCCAGTGCTTAGTAAGACAAGGTGCTTTTGTGCTTTCCTTTCTCTTCACTTTTTTGCTGGCTCCTTAAAAAGGTCTTGTAGACAGAACGCCCCGCTCAGAGCCGCTGAGCTCACTGATCGGCTGCCACGCTGTCGACGGAACGTCAGCGTCGCGGCCAATGCCACAGGCCGGGAGCAGCGGCGAGATTCACCGGTAGACCTGGGTAGGGTGAGTAGAGCGCGGTTAGTTGCTTTCTAATAGCCTGCAGCCGGGGATTAACTTTTAATGAAAGGGAGCAACCCTTTTGACTGTCTGCAGCGCGCCGTACCTAGGAAGCGCACACTCACACACAGCGAGCATGCACAAGTTGCTCGCACGAGACCACATTCCCTATTTGCACCTGCAGCTTTTCCGCCACCATGCGTCAGACTCTCCTGTCTGTCTTATTATTCTTTCAGGACCTTAGCAGGAACCACCCCCTCAATTCCCTCCCGCTCCTTCCTAGCACTGAGGTTAGCTCCTGGGCAGCTGTCTGATTGGGTTAGTTACACAAGCTTCTTTGAAGAAGAAGACGTTACTTCTGCTGGCCCTCGTTAGGCGGTCGCCCTTTAAAACCAACCCCTGGGCAGCTGCTGAAAGCCTGGCCCCTTCACAGCGCGAGATGCTTTTAACGCCATCATTTGCATACGGCCGGCTGCGGGGTCAATAAGCACTCCTAGCCGTGGCAAGGAGCTCGGTGTGAGGCCTGGTAGAGGCGGCGGGGTTGCGTCTTTATCTTAGAGGTCTTGGGGGGCTTGGGAGGCTTGGGACTTCCAGGCTCTACTTTACGTAAGGTCGGTGTCCAGCAAGGCGCCACTCCATGCTAGCCGAGCTGGGCAAGATGGCAAAACGTCATCAAAATTGTCTACAATACCTTGTGTTCTCAGGAGGTGTCCCAACCAAGTATTTCCGAACCCATCTCTGCTTTGCTTCCGAGATCGGACGTATCCAAGGTGGTATGGCCAGTAGACGCTGCTTGGCCCATCGACCGGCCAGCCTTCCTCAGGCTCGCGTGGGGACGAGAACTCTGGCCGTTCTGGGGCGGTCTCCGAAGGACCGATGCATAGGCTGTGCCGTCCCTATATGTGTTGTTTGTTGAGCAATGAAACACCTGCCGCATCAGATGTGTTAATACATGGCTCGGCGCAGGGTCTCCTGTAGGCTAAACCGTTCATCGCGGGGATGTGACAGAAAGAGCAAGCTGGACCCGCAACTTGGGGTGGAGCGAAACGCCCAGGAGTGAATGAAGGAAGAGGGTGAGATGGTTGCGAGTGAATTTGAGCTGCTCTTCAGGGGGGTCGTGTGGCCTGCAAAGGTGTTTTGCTTGGGTTGTGCTGTAAACTGGCCTCCAGGTTACCGGTGGTTGCCTCCAGGTCACCGGTGGTTGCCTCCAGTCATGCGGGAGTCGCTGGTCCTGGTGAAAAGAAGCCTAGTATTAAAAGTAATTAAGCAACAATGCTGGAGGCCCACGGTGATGAGAAGGATGCTGGTATTTTGCAAGGATTAAATAGCGCAAGAGAGAAAGCAAATGAAAAGAAGAAAGGAGCATGTGTGCGCTTGTGAAAAAAGGAATGGATAAAAGGCATAGAGGAGAGTGACCCCTGCTTGTGGAAGTAAGTAAAAGCAAAAGCCTACAGCACCTGGTATTCCCAGGCGGTCTCCCATCCAAGTACTAACCAGGCCTGACCCTGCTTAGCTTCCAAGATCAGATGACATCGGGCGTGTTCAGGGTGGTGTGGCCGTGGGCAGAGACAGGCCTCTCACTTGCTGCTTTTCTACTTTGACGTCCGGTTGCCGGCTGCCCCTTCCAGTGCTTAGTAAGACAAGGTGCTTTTGTGCTTTCCTTTCTCTTCACTTTTTTGCTGGCTCCTTAAAAAGGTCTTGTAGACAGAACGCCCCGCTCAGAGCCGCTGAGCTCACTGATCGGCTGCCGCGCTGTCGACAGAACGTCAGCGTCGCGGCCAATGCCACAGGCCGGGAGCAGCGGCGAGACTCACCGGTAGACCTGGGTAGGGTGAGTAGAGCGCGGTTAGTTGCTTTCTAATAGCCTGCAGCCGGGGATTAACTTTTAATGAAAGGGAGCAACCCTTTTGACTGTCTGCAGCGCGCCGTACCTAGGAAGCGCACACTCACACACAGCGAGCATGCACAAGTTGCTCGCACGAGACCACATTCCCTATTTGCACCTGCAGCTTTTCCGCCACCATGCGTCAGACTCTCCTGCCTGTCTTATTATTATTTCAGGGCCTTAGCAGGAACCACCCCCTCAATTCCCTCCCGCTCCTTCCTAGCACTGAGGTTAGCTCCTGGGCAACTGTCTGATTGGGTTAGTTACACAAGCTTCTTTGAAGAAGAAGACGTTACTTCTGCTGGCCCTCGTTAGGCGGTCGCCCTCTAAAACCATCCCCTGGGCAGCTGCTGAAAGCCTGGCCCCTTCACAGCGCGAGATGCTTTTAACGCCATTATTTGCATACGGCCGGCTGCGGGGTCAATAAGCGCTCCTAGCCGTGGCAAGGAGCTCGGTGTGAGGCCTGGTAGAGGCGGCGGGGTTGCGTCCTTATCTTAGAGGTCTTGGGGGGCTTGGGAGGCTTGGGACTTCCAGCCTCTACTTTACGTAAGGTCGGTGTCCAGCAAGGCGCCACTCCATGCTAGCCGAGCTGGGCAAGATGGCAAAACGTCATCAAAATTGTCTACAATACCTAGTGTTCTCAGGAGGTGTCCCAACCAAGTATTTCTGAACCCATCTCTGCTTTGCTTCCGAGATCGGACGTATCCAAGGTGGTATGGCCAGTAGACGCTGCTTGGCCCATCGACCGGCCAGCCTTCCTCAGGCTCGCATGGGGACGAGAACTCTGGCCGTTCTGGGGTGGTCTCCGAAGGACCGATGCATAGGCTGTGCCTTCCCTATAGGTGTTGTTTGTTGAGCAATGAAACACCTGCCGCATCAGATGTGTTTAAAAATGGCTCGGCGCAGGGTCTCCTGCAGGCTAAACCGTTCATCGCGGGGATGTGACAGAAAGAGCAAGCTGGACCCGCAACTTGGGGTGGAGCGAAACGCCCAGGAGTGAATGAAGGAAGAGGGTGAGATGGTTGCGAGTGAATTTGAGCTGCTCTTCGGGGGGGTCGTGTGGCCTGCAAAGGTGTTTTGCTTGGGTTGTGCTGTAAACTGGCCTCCAGGTTACCGGTGGTTGCCTCCAGGTCAGCGGTGGTTGCCTCCAATCATGCGGGAGTCGCTCGTCCTGGTGAAAAGAAGCCTAGTATTAAAACTAAATAAGCAACAATGCTGGAGGCCCACGGTGATGAGAAGGATGCTGGTATTTTGCAAGGATTAAATAGCGCAAGAGAGAAAGCAAATGAAAAGAAGAAAGGAGCATGTGTGCGCTTGTGAAAAAAGGAATGAAATAAAGGCATAGAGGAGAGTGACCCCTGCTTGTGGAAGTAAGAAAAAGCAAAAGCCTACAGCACCTGGTATTCCCAGGCGGTCTCCCATCCAAGTACTAAGCAGGCCCAACCCTGCTTAGATTCTGAGATCAGACAAGATCGGGTGTGTTCAGGGTGGTGTGGCTGTAGGCAGAGACAGGCCTCTCACTTGCTGCTTTTCCACTTTGACGTCCGGTTGCCGGCTGCCCTTTCCAGTGCTTAGTAAGACAAGGTGCTTTTGTGCTTTCCTTTCTCTTCACTTTTTTGCTGGCTCCTTAAAAAGGTTTTGTAGACAGAACGCCCCGCTCAGAGCCGCTGAGCTCACTGATCGGCTTCCGCGCTGTCGACGGAACGTCAGCGTCGCGGCCAATGCCACAGGCCGGGAGCAGCGGCGAGACTCACCGGTAGACCTGGGTAGGGTGAGTAGAGCGCGGTTATTTGCTTTCTAATAGCCTGCAGCCGGGGATTAACTTTTAATGAACGGGAGCAACCCTTTTGACTGTCTGCAGCGCGCCGTACCTAGGAAGCGCACACTCACACACAGCGAGCATGCACAAGTTGCTCGCACGAGACCACATTCCCTATTTGCACCTGCAGCTTTTCCGCCACCATGCGTCAGACTCTCCTGCCTGTCTTATTATTATTTCAGGGCCTTAGCAGGAACCACCCCCTCAATTCCCTCCCGCTCCTTCCTAGCACTGAGGTTAGCTCCTGGGCAGCTGTCTGATTGGGTTAGTTACACAAGCTTCTTTGAAGAAGAAGACGTTACTTCTGCTGGCCCTCGTTAGGTGGTCGCCCTCTAAAACCATCCCCTGGGCAGCTGCTGAAAGCCTGGCCCCTTCACAGCGCGAGATGCTTTTAACGCCATCGTTTGCATACGGCCGGCTGCGGGGTCAATAAGCACTCCTAGCCGTGGCAAGGAGCTCGGTGTGAGGCCTGGTAGAGGCGGCGGGGTTGCGTCCTTATCTTAGAGGTCTTGGGGGCTTGGGAGGCTTGGGATTTCCAGCCTCTACTTTACGTAAGGTCGGTGTCCAGCAAGGCGCCACTCCATGCTATCCGAGCTGGGCAAGATGGCAAAACGTCATCAAAATTGTCTACAATACCTGGTGTTCTCAGGAGGTGTCCCAACCAAGTATTTCCGAACCCATCTCTGCTTTGCTTCCGAGATCGGACGTATCCAAGGTGGTATGGCCAGTAGACGCTGCTTGGCCCATCGCCCGGCCAGCCTTCCTCAGGCTTGCGTGGGGACGAGAACTCTGGCCGTTCTGGGGCGGTCTCCGAAGGACCGATGCATAGGCTGTGCCGTCCCTATAGGTGTTGTTTGTTGAGCAATGAAACACCTGCCGCATCAGATGTGTTTAAAAATGGCTCGGCGCAGGGTCTCCTGCAGGCTAAACCGTTCATCGCGGGGATGTGACAGAAAGAGCAAGCTGGACCAACAACTTGGGGTGGAGCGAAACGCCCAGGAGTGAATGAAGGAAGAGGGTGAGATGGTTGCGAGTGAATTTGAGCTGCTCTTCGGGGGTGTCGTGTGGCCTGCAAAGGTGTTTTGCTTGGGTTGTGCTGTAAACTGGCCTCCAGGTTACCAGTGGTTGCCTCCAGGTCAGCGGTGGTTGCCTCCAGTCATGCGGGAGTCGCTGGTCCTGGTGAAAAGAAGCCTAGTATTAAAAGGAAATAAGCATCAATGCTGGAGGCCCACGGTGATGAGAAGGATGCTGGTATTTTGCAAGGATTAAATAGCGCAAGAGAGAAAGCAAATGAAAAGAAGAAAGGAGCATGTGTGCGCTTGTGAAAAAAGGAATGGAAAAAAGGCATAGAGGAGAGTGATCCCTGCTGGTGGAAGTAAGAAAAAGCGAAAGCCTACAGCACCTGGTATTCCCAGGCAGTCTGCCATCCTAGTACTAACCAGGCCTGACCCTGCTTAGCTTCCAAGATCAGACAAGATCAGGCGTGTTCAGGTTGGTGTGGCCATAGGCAGAGACAGACCTCTCACTTGCTGCTTTTCTACTTTGACGTCCGGCTGCCGGCTGCCCTTTCCAGTGCTTAGTAAGACAAGGTGCTTTTGTGCTTTCCTTTCTCTTCACTTTTTTGCTGGCTCCTTAAAAAGGTCTTGTAGACAGAACGCCCCGCTCAGAGCCGCTGAGCTCACTGATCGGCTGCCGCGCTGTCGACGGAACGTCAGCGTCGCGGCCAATGCCACAGGCCGGGAGCAGCGGCGAGACTCACCGGTAGACCTGGGTAGGGTGAGTAGAGCACGGTTAGTTGCTTTCTAGATTAACTTTTAATGAAAGGGAGCAACCCTTTTGACTGTCTGCAGCGCGCCGTACCTAGGAAGCGCACACTCACACACAGCGAGCATGCACAAGTTGCTCGCACGAGACAACATTCCCTATTTGCACCTGCAGCTTTTCCGCCACCATGCGTCAGACTCTCCTGCCTGTCTTATTATTATTTCAGGGCCTTAGCAGGAACCACCCCCTCAATTCCCTCCCGCTCCTTCCTAGCACTGAGTTTAGCTCCTGGGCAGCTGTCTGATTGGGTTAGTTACACAAGCTTCTTTGAAGAAGAAGACGTTACTTCTGCTGGCCCTCGTTAGGCGGTCGCCCTCTAAAACCATCCCCTGGGCAGCTGCTGAAAGCCTGGCCCCTTCACAGCGCGAGATGCTTTTAACGCCATCATTTGCATACGTCCGGCTGCGGGGTCAATAAGCACTCCTAGCCGTGGCAAGGAGCTCGGTGTGAGGCCTGGTAGAGGCGACGGGGTTGCGTCCTTATCTTAGAGGTCTTGGGGGGCTTGGGAGGCTTGGGACTTCCAGCCTCTACTTTACGTAAGGTCGGTGTCCAGCAAGGCGCCACTCCATGCTAGCCGAGCTGGGCAAGATGGCAAAACGTCATCAAAATTGTCTACAATACCTGGTGTTCTCAGGAGGTGTCCCAACCAAGTATTTCCGAACCCATCTCTGCTTTGCTTCCGAGATCGGACGTATCCAAGGTGGTATGGCCAGTAGACGCTGCTTGGCCCATCGCCCGGCCAGCCTTCCTCAGGCTCGCGTGGGGACGAGCGCTGTGGCCGTTCTGGGGCGGTCTCCGAAGGACCGATGCATAGGCTGTGCCGTCCCTATAGGTGTTGTTTGTTGAGCAATGAAACACCTGCCGCATCAGATGTGTTTAAAAATGGCTCGGCGCAGGGTCTCCTGCAGGCTAAACCGTTCATCGCGGGGATGTGACAGAAAGAGCAAGCTGCACCCGCAACTAGGGGTGGAGCGAAACGCCCAGGAGTGAATGAAGGAAGAGGGTGAGATGGTTGCGAGTGAATTTGAGCTGCTCTTCGGGGGGGTCGTGTGGCCTCCAAAGGTGTTTTGCTTGGGTTGTGCTGTAAACTGGCCTCCAGGTTACTGGTGGTTGCCTCCAGGTCAGCGGTGGTTGCCTCCAATCAGCCGGGAGTCGCTGGTCCTGGTGAAAAGAAGCCTAGTATTAAAAGTAAATAAGCAACAATGCTGGAGGCCCACGGTGATGAGAAGGATGCTGGTATTTTGCAAGGATTAAATAGCGCAAGAGAGAAAGCAAATGAAAAGAAGAAAGGAGCATATGTGCGCTTGTGAAAAAAGGAATGGAAAAATGGCATAGAGGAGAGTGACCCCTGCTTGTGGAAGTAAGAAAAAGCAGAAGCCTACAGCACCTGGTATTCCCAGGTGGTCTCCCATCCAAGTACTAACCAGGCCTGACCCTGCTTAGCTTCCAAGATTAGACGAGATTGGGCGTGTTCAGGGTGTTGTGGCCATAGGCAGAGACAGGCCTCTCACTTGCTGCTTTTCTACTTTGACGTCCGGTTGCCAGCTGCCCTTTCCAGTGCTTAGTGAGACAAGGTGCTTTTGTGCTTTCCTTTCTCTTCACTTTTTTGCTGGCTCCTTAAAAAGGTCTTGTAGACAGAACGCCCCGCTCAGAGCCGCTGAGCTCACTGATCGGCTGCCACGCTGTCGACGGAACGTAAGCGTCGCGGCCAATGCCACAGGCCGGGAGCAGCGGCGAGACTCACCGGTAGACCTGGGTAGGGTGAGTAGAGCGCGGTTAGTTGCTTTCTAATAGCCTGCAGCCGGGGATTAACTTTTAATGAAAGGGAGCAACCCTTTTGACTGTCTGCAGCGCGCCGTACCTAAGATGCGCACACTCACACACAGCGAGCATGCACAAGTTGCTCGCACGAGACCACATTCCCTATTTGCACCTGCAGCTTTTCCGCCACCATGCGTCAGACTCTCCTGCCTGTCTTATTATTATTTCAGGGCCTTAGCAGGAACCACCCCCTCAATTCCCTCCCGCTCCTTCCTAGCACTGAGGTTAGCTCCTGGGCAGCTGTCTGATTGGGTTAGTTACACAAGCTTCTTTGAAGAAGAAGACGTTACTTCTGCTGGCCCTCGTTAGGCGGTCGCCCTCTAAAACCATCCCCTGGGCAGCTGCTGAAAGCCTGACCCCTTCACAGCGCGAGATGCTTTTAATGCCATCATTTGCATACGGCTGGCTGCGGGGTCAATAAGCACTCCTAGCCGTGGCAAGGAGCTCGGTGTGAGGCCTGGTAGAGGCGGCGGGGTTGCGTCCTTATCTTAGAGGTCTTGGGGGGCTTGGGAGGCTTGGGACTTCCAGCCTCTACTTTACGTAAGGTCGGTGTCCAGCAAGGCGCCACTCCATGCTAGCCGAGCTGGGCAAGATGGCAAAACGTCATCAAAATTGTCTACAATACCTGGTGTTCTCAGGAGGTGTCCCAACCAAGAATTTCCAAACCCATCTCTGCTTTGCTTCCGAAATCGGCCGTATCCAAGGTGGTATGGCCAGTAGACGCTGCTTGGCCCATCGCCCGGCCAGCCTTCCTCAGGCTCGCGTGGGGACGAGAACTCTGGCCGTTCTGGGGCGGTCTCCGAAGGACCGATGCATAGGCTGTGCCGTCCCTATAGGTGTTGTTTGTTGAGCAATGAAACACCTGCCGCATCAGATGTGTTTAAAAATGGCTCGGCGCAGGGTCTCCTGCAGGCTAAACCGTTCATCGCGGGGATGTGACAGAAAGAGCAAGCTGGACCCGCAACTAGGGGTGGAGCGAAACGCCCAGGAGTGAATGAAGGAAGAGGGTGAGATGGTTGCGAGTGAATTTGAGCTGCTCTTCGCGGGGGTCGTGTGGCCTGCAAAGGTGTTTTGCTTGGGTTGTGCTGTAAACTGGCCTCCAGGTTACCGGTGGTTGCCTCCAGGTCAGCGGTGGTTGCCTCCAGTCAGCCGGGAGTCGCTGGTCCTGGTGAAAAGAAGCCTAGTATTAAAAGTAAATAAGCAACAATGCTGGAGGCCCACGGTGATGAGAAGGATGCTGGTATTTTGCAAGGATTAAATAGCGCAAGAGAGAAAGCAAATGAAAAGAAGAAAGGAGCATGTGTGCGCTTGTGAAAAAAGGAATGGAAAAAAGGCATAGAGGAGAGTGACCCCTGCTTGTGAAGTAAGAAAAAGCAAAAGCCTACAGCACCTGTTATTCCCAGGCAGTCTCCCATCCAAGTACTAACCAGGCCTGACCCTGCTTAGTTTCCGAGATCAGACGAGACCAGGCGTGTTCAGAGTGGTGTGGCCGGAGGAAGAGACAGCCCTCTCACTTGCTGCTTTTCTACTTTGACGTCCGGTTGCCGGCTGCCCTTTCCAGTGCTTAGTAAGACAAGGTGCTTTTGTGCTTTCCTTTCTCTTCACTTTTTTGCTGGCTCCTTAAAAAGGTCTTGTAGACAGAACGCCCCGCTCAGAGCCGCTGAGCTCACTGATCGGCTGCCGCGCTGTCGACGGAACGTCAGCGTCGCGGCCAATGCCACAGGCCGGGAGCAGCGGCGAGACTCACCGGTAGACCTGGGTAGGGTGAGTAGAGCGCGGTTAGTTGCTTTCTAGATTAACTTTTAATGAAAGGGAGCAACCCTTTTGACTGTCTGCAGCGCGCCGTACCTAGGAAGCGCACACTCACACACAGCGAGCATGCACAAGTTGCTCGCACGAGATCACATTCCCTATTTGCACCTGCAGCTTTTCCGCCACCATGCGTCAGACTCTCCTGCCTGTCTTATTATTATTTCAGGGCCTTAGCAGGAACCACCCCCTCAATTCCCTCCCGCTCCTTCCTAGCACTGAGGTTAGCTCCTGGGCAGCTGTCTGGTTGGGTTAGTTACACAAGCTTCTTTGAAGAAGAAGACGTTACTTCTGCTGGCCCTCGTTAGGCGGTCGCCCTCTAAAACCATCCCCTGGGCAGCTGCTGAAAGCCTGGCCCCTTCACAGCGCGAGAGAGATGCTTTTAACGCCATCATTTGCATACGGCCGGCTGTGGGGTCAATAAGCACTCCTAGCCGTGGCAAGGAGCTCGGTGTGAGGCCTGGTAGAGGCGGCGGGGTTGCGTCCTTATCTTAGAGGTCTTGGGGGGCTTGGGAGGCTTGGGACTTCCAGCCTCTACTTTACGTAAGGTCGGTGTCCAGCAAGGCGCCACTCCATGCTAGCCGAGCTGGGCAAGATGGCAAAACGTCATCAAAATTGTCTACAATACCTGGTGTTCTCAGGAGGTGTCCCAACCAAGTATTTCCGAACCCATCTCTGCTTTGCTTCCGAGATCGGACGTATCCAAGGTGGTATGGCCAGTAGACGCTGCTTGGCCCATCGCCCGGCCAGCCTTCCTCAGGCTCGCGTGGGGACGAGAACTCTGGCCGTTCTGGGGCGGTCTCCGAAGGACCGATGCATAGGCTGTGCCGTCCCTATAGGTGTTGTTTGTTGAGCAATGAAACACCTGCCGCATCAGATATGTTTAAAAATGGCTCGGCGCAGGGTCTCCTGCAGGCTAAACCGTTCATCGCGGGGATGTGACAGAAAGAGCAAGCTGGAGCCGCAACTAGGGGTGGAGCGAAACGCCCAGGAGTGAATGAAGGAAGAGGGTGAGATGGTTGCGAGTGAATTTGAGCTGCTCTTCGGGGGGGTCGTGTGGCCTCCAAAGGTGTTTTGCTTGGGTTGTGCTGTAAACTGGCCTCCAGGTTACTGGTGGTTGCCTCCAGGTCAGCGGTGGTTGCCTCCAATCAGCCGGGAGTCGCTGGTCCTGGTGAAAAGAAGCCTAGTATTAAAAGTAAATAAGCAACAATGCTGGAGGCCCACGGTGATGAGAAGGATGCTGGTATTTTGCAAGGATTAAATAGCGCAAGAGAGAAAGCAAATGAAAAGAAGAAAGGAGCATGTGTGCGCTTGTGAAAAAAGGAATGGAAAAAAGGCATAGAGGAGAGTGACCCCTGCTGGTGGAAGTAAGAAAAAGCAAAAGCCTACAGCACCTGGTATTCCCAGGCGGTCTCCCATCCAAGTACTAACCAGGCCCAACCCTGCTTAGCTTCCAAGATCAGACAAGATCAGGCGTGTTCACGGTGGTGTGGCCGTAGGCAGAGACAGGCCTCTCACTTGCTGCTTTTCTACTTTGACGTCCGGTTGCAGGCTGCCCTTTCCAGTGCTTAGTAAGACAAGGTGCTTTTGTGCTTTCCTTTGTCTTCACTTTTTTGCTGGCTCCTTAAAAAGGTCTTGTAGACAGAACGCCCCGCTCAGAGCCGCTGAGCTCACTGATCGGCTGCCGCGCTGTCGACAGAACGTCAGCGTCGCGGCCAATGCCACAGGCCGGGAGCAGCGGCGAGACTCACCGGTAGACCTGGGTAGGGTGAGTAGAGCGCGGTTAGTTGCTTTCTAATAGCCTGCAGCCGGGGATTAACTTTTAATGAAAGGGAGCAACCCTTTTGACTGTCTGCAGCGCGCCGTACCTAGGAAGCGCACACTCACACACAGCGAGCATGCACAAGTTGCTCGCACGAGACCACATTCCCTATTTGCACCTGCAGCTTTTCCGCCACCATGCGTCAGACTCTCCTGCCTGTCTTATTATTATTTCAGGGCCTTAGCAGGAACCACCCCCTCAATTCCCTCCCGCTCCTTCCTAGCACTGAGGTTAGCTCCTGGGCAGCTGTCTGATTGAGTTAGTTACACAAGCTTCTTTGAAAAAGAAGACGTTACTTCTGCTGGCCCTCGTTAGGCGGTCGCCCTCTAAAACCATCCCCTGGGCAGCTGCTGAAAGCCTGGCCCCTTCACAGCGCGAGAGAGATGCTTTTAACGCCATCATTTGCATACGGCCGGCTGCGGGGTCAATAAGCACTCCTAGCTGTGGCAAAGAGCTCGGTGTGAGGCCTGGTAGAGGCGGCGGGGTTGCGTCCTTATCTTAGAGGTCTTGGGGGGCTTGGGAGGCTTGGGACTTCCAGCCTCTACTTTACGTAAGGTCGGTGTCCAGCAAGGCGCCACTCCATGCTAGCCGAGCTGGGCAAGATGGCAAAACGTCATCAAAATTGTCTACAATACCTGGTGTTCTCAGGAGGTGTCCCAACCAAGTATTTCCGAACCCATCTCTGCTTTGCTTCCGAGATCGGACGTATCCAAGGTGGTATGGCCAGTAGATGCTGCTTGGCCCATCGACCGGCCAGCCTTCCTCAGGATCGCGTGGGGGCGAGAACTCTGGCCGTTCTGGGGCGGTCTCCGAAGGACCGATGCATAGGCTGTGCCGTCCCTATAGGTGTTGTTTGTTGAGCAATGAAACACCTGCCGCATCAGATGTGTTTAAAAATGGCTTGGCGCAGGGTCTCCTGCAGGCTAAACCGTTCATCGCGGGGATGTGACAGAAAGAGCAAGCTGGACCCGCAACTTGGGGTGGAGCGAAACGCCCAGGAGTGAATGAAGGAAGAGGGTGAGATGGTTGCGAGTGAATTTGAGCTGCTCTTCGGGGGGGGTCGTGTGGCCTGCAAAGGTGTTTTGCTTGGGTTGTGCTGTAAACTGGCCTCCAGGTTACCAGTGGTTGTCTCCAGTCATGCGGGAGTCGCTGGTCCTGGTGAAAAGAAGCCTAGTATTAAAAGTAAATAAGCAACAATGCTGGAGGCCCACGGTGATGAGAAGGATGCTGGTATTTTGCAAGGATTAAAAAGCGCAAGAGAGAAAGCAAATGAAAAGAAGAAAGGAGCATGTGTGCGCTTGTGAAAAAAGGAATGGAAAAAAGGCATAGAGGAGAGTGACCCCTGCTTGTGGAAGTAAGAAAAAGCAAAAGCCTACAGCACCTGGTATTCCCAGGTGGTCTCCCATCCAAGTACTAACCAGGCCCAACCCTGCTTAGATTCTGAGATCAGACGAGATCGGGTGTGTTCAGGGTGGTGTGGACGTAGGCAGAGACAGGCCTCTCACTTGCTGCTTTTCTACTTTGACGTCCGGTTGCCGGCTGCCCTTTCCAGTGCTTAGTAAGACAAGGTGCTTTTGTGCTTTGCTTTCTCTTCACTTTTTTGCTGGCTCCTTAAAAAGGTCTTGTAGACAGAACGCCCCGCTCACAGCCGCTGAGCTCACTGATCGGCTGCCGCGCTGTCGACGGAACGTCAGCGTCGCGGCCAATGCCACAGGCCGGGAGCAGCGGCGAGACTCACCGGTAGACCTGGGTAGGGTGAGTAGAGCGCGGATAGTTGCTTTCTAATAGCCTGCAGCCGGGGATTAACTTTTAATGAAAGGGAGCAACCCTTTTGACTGTCTGCAGCGCGCCGTACCTAGGAAGCACACACTCACACACAGCGAGCATGCACAAGTTGCTCGCACGACACCACATTCCCTATTTGCACCAGCAGCTTTTCCGCCACCATGCGTCAGACTCTCCTGCCTGTCTTATTATTATTTCAGGGCCTTAGCAGGAACCACCCCCTCAATTCCCTCCCGCTCCTTCCTAGCACTGAGGTTAGCTCCTGGGCAGCTGTCTGATTGGGTTAGTTACACAAGCTTCTTTGAAGAAGAAGACATTACTTCTGCTGGCCCTCGTTAGGCAGTCGCCCTCTAAAACCATCCCCTGGGCAGCTGCTGAAAGCCTGGCCCCTTCACAGCGCGAGATGCTTTTAACGCCATCATTTGCATACGGCCGACTGCGGGGTCAATAAGCACTCCTAGCCGTGGCAAGGAGCTCGGTGTGAGGCCTGGTAGAGGCGGCGGGGTTGCGTCCTTATCTTAGAGGTCTTGGGGGGCTTGGGAGGCTTGGGACTTCCAGCCTCTACTTTACGTAAGGTCGGTGTCCAGCAAGGCGCCACTCCATGCTAGCCGAGCTGGGCAAGATGGCAAAACGTCATCAAAATTGTCTACAATACCTGGTGTTCTCAGGAGGTGTCCCAACCAAGTATTTCCGAACCCATCTCTGCTTTGCTTCCGAGATCGGACGTATCCAAGGTGGTATGGCCAGTAGACGCTGCTTGGCCCATCGCCCGGCCAGCCTTCCTCAGGCTCGCGTGGGGACGAGAACTCTGGCCGTTCTGGGGCGGTCTCCGAAGGACCGATGCATAGGCTGTGCCGTCCCTATAGGTGTTGTTTGTTGAGCAATGAAACACCTGCCGCATCAGATATGTTTAAAAATGGCTCGGCGCAGGGTCTCCTGCAGGCTAAACCGTTCATCGCGGGGATGTGACAGAAAGAGCAAGCTGGAGCCGCAACTAGGGGTGGAGCGAAACGCCCAGGAGTGAATGAAGGAAGAGGGTGAGATGGTTGCGAGTGAATTTGAGCTGCTCTTCGGGGGGGTCGTGTGGCCTCCAAAGGTGTTTTGCTTGGGTTGTGCTGTAAACTGGCCTCCAGGTTACTGGTGGTTGCCTCCAGGTCAGCGGTGGTTGCCTCCAATCAGCCGGGAGTCGCTGGTCCTGGTGAAAAGAAGCCTAGTATTAAAAGTAAATAAGCAACAATGCTGGAGGCCCACGGTGATGAGAAGGATGCTGGTATTTTGCAAGGATTAAATAGCGCAAGAGAGAAAGCAAATGAAAAGAAGAAAGGAGCATGTGTGCGCTTGTGAAAAAAGGAATGGAAAAAAGGCATAGAGGAGAGTGACCCCTGCTGGTGGAAGTAAGAAAAAGCAAAAGCCTACAGCACCTGGTATTCCCAGGCGGTCTCCCATCCAAGTACTAACCAGGCCCAACCCTGCTTAGCTTCCAAGATCAGACAAGATCAGGCGTATTCACGGTGGTGTGGCCGTAGGCAGAGACAGGCCTCTCACTTGCTGCTTTTCTACTTTGACGTCCGGTTGCCGGCTGCCCTTTCCAGTGCTTAGTAAGACAAGGTGCTTTTGTGCTTTCCTTTGTCTTCACTTTTTTGCTGGCTCCTTAAAAAGGTCTTGTAGACAGAACGCCCCGCTCAGAGCCGCTGAGCTCACTGATCGGCTGCCGCGCTGTCGACAGAACGTCAGCGTCGCGGCCAATGCCACAGGCCGGGAGCAGCGGCGAGACTCACCGGTAGACCTGGGTAGGGTGAGTAGAGCGCGGTTAGTTGCTTTCTAATAGCCTGCAGCCGGGGATTAACTTTTAATGAAAGGGAGCAACCCTTTTGACTGTCTGCAGCGCGCCGTACCTAGGAAGCGCACACTCACACACAGCGAGCATGCACAAGTTGCTCGCACGAGACCACATTCCCTATTTGCACCTGCAGCTTTTCCGCCACCATGCGTCATACTCTCCTGCCTGTCTTATTATTATTTCAGGGCCTTAGCAGGAACCACCCCCTCAATTCCCTCCCGCTCCTTCCTAGCACTGAGGTTAGCTCCTGGGCAGCTGTCTGATTGAGTTAGTTACACAAGCTTCTTTGAAAAAGAAGACGTTACTTCTGCTGGCCCTCGTTAGGCGGTCGCCCTCTAAAACCATCCCCTGGGCAGCTGCTGAAAGCCTGGCCCCTTCACAGCGCGAGAGAGATGCTTTTAACGCCATCATTTGCATACGGCCGGCTGCGGGGTCAATAAGCACTCCTAGCTGTGGCAAAGAGCTCGGTGTGAGGCCTGGTAGAGGCGGCGGGGTTGCGTCCTTATCTTAGAGGTCTTGGGGGGCTTGGGAGGCTTGGGACTTCCAGCCTCTACTTTACGTAAGGTCGGTGTCCAGCAAGGCGCCACTCCATGCTAGCCGAGCTGGGCAAGATGGCAAAACATCATCAAAATTGTCTACAATACCTGGTGTTCTCAGGAGGTGTCCCAGCCAAGTATTTCCGAACCCATCTCTGCTTTGCTTCCGAGATCGGACGTATCCAAGGTGGTATGGCCAGTAGATGCTGCTTGGCCCATCGACCGGCCAGCCTTCCTCAGGATCGCGTGGGGACGAGAACTCTGGCCGTTCTGGGGCGGTCTCCGAAGGACCGATGCATAGGCTGTGCCGTCCCTATAGGTGTTGTTTGTTGAGCAATGAAACACCTGCCGCATCAGATGTGTTTAAAAATGGCTTGGCGCAGGGTCTCCTGCAGGCTAAACCGTTCATCGCGGGGATGTGACAGAAAGAGCAAGCTGGACCCGCAACTTGGGGTGGAGCGAAACGCCCAGGAGTGAATGAAGGAAGAGGGTGAGATGGTTGCGAGTGAATTTGAGCTGCTCTTCGGGGGGGGTCGTGTGGCCTGCAAAGGTGTTTTGCTTGGGTTGTGCTGTAAACTGGCCTCCAGGTTACCAGTGGTTGTTTCCAGTCATGCGGGAGTCGCTGGTCCTGGTGAAAAGAAGCCTAGTATTAAAAGTAAATAAGCAACAATGCTGGAGGCCCACGGTGATGAGAAGGATGCTGGTATTTTGCAAGGATTAAAAAGCGCAAGAGAGAAAGCAAATGAAAAGAAGAAAGGAGCATGTGTGCGCTTGTGAAAAAAGGAATGGAAAAAAGGCATAGAGGAGAGTGACCCCTGCTTGTGGAAGTAAGAAAAAGCAAAAGCCTACAGCACCTGGTATTCCCAGGTGGTCTCCCATCCAAGTACTAACCAGGCCCAACCCTGCTTAGATTCTGAGATCAGACGAGATCGGGTGTGTTCAGGGTGGTGTGGCCGTAGGTAGAGACAGGCCTCTCACTTGCTGCTTTTCTACTTTGACGTCCGGTTGCCGGCTGCCCTTTCCAGTGCTTAGTAAGACAAGGTGCTTTTGTGCTTTGCTTTCTCTTCACTTTTTTGCTGGCTCCTTAAAAAGGTCTTGTAGACAGAACGCCCCGCTCACAGCCGCTGAGCTCACTGATCGGCTGCCGCGCTGTCGACGGAACGTCAGCGTCGCGGCCAATGCCACAGGCCGGGAGCAGCGGCGAGACTCACCGGTAGACCTGGGTAGGGTGAGTAGAGCGCGGATAGTTGCTTTCTAATAGCCTGCAGCCGGGGATTAACTTTTAATGAAAGGGAGCAACCCTTTTGACTGTCTGCAGCGCGCCGTACCTAGGAAGCACACACTCACACACAGCGAGCATGCACAAGTTGCTCGCACGACACCACATTCCCTATTTGCACCAGCAGCTTTTCCGCCACCATGCGTCAGACTCTCCTGCCTGTCTTATTATTATTTCAGGGCCTTAGCAGGAACCACCCCCTCAATTCCCTCCCGCTCCTTCCTAGCACTGAGGTTAGCTCCTGGGCAGCTGTCTGATTGGGTTAGTTACACAAGCTTCTTTGAAGAAGAAGACATTACTTCTGCTGGCCCTCGTTAGGCAGTCGCCCTCTAAAACCATCCCCTGGGCAGCTGCTGAAAGCCTGGCCCCTTCACAGCGCGAGATGCTTTTAACGCCATCATTTGCATACGGCCGACTGCGGGGTCAATAAGCACTCCTAGCCGTGGCAAGGAGCTCGGTGTGAGGCCTGGTAGAGGCGGCGGGGTTGCGTCCTTATCTTAGAGGTCTTGGGGGGCTTGGGAGGCTTGGGACTTCCAGCCTCTACTTTACGTAAGGTCGGTGTCCAGCAAGGCGCCACTCCATGCTAGCCGAGCTGGGCAAGATGGCAAAACGTCATCAAAATTGTCTACAATACCTGGTGTTCTCAGGAGGTGTCCCAACCAAGTATTTCCGAACCCATCTCTGCTTTGCTTCTGAGATCGGACGTATCCAAGGTGTTATGGCCAGTAGACGCTGCTTGGCCCATCGACCGGCCAGCCTTCCTCAGGTTCGCGTGGGGACGAGAACTCTGGCCGTTCTGGGGCGGTCTCCGAAGGACCGATGCATAGGCTGTGCCGTCCCTATAGGTGTTGTTTGTTGAGCAATGAAACACCTGCCGCATCAGATGTGTTTAAAAATGGCTTGGCGCAGGGTCTCCTGCAGGCTAAACCGTTCATCGCGGGGATGTGACAGAAAGAGCAAGCTGGACCCACAACTTGGGGTGGAGCGAAACGCCCAGGAGTGAATGAAGGAAGAGGGTGAGATGGTTGCGAGTGAATTTGAGCTGCTCTTCGGGGGGGTCGTGTGGCCTGCAAAGGTGTTTTGCTTGGGTTGTGCTGTAAACTGGCCTCCAGGTTACCGGTGGTTGCCTCCAGGTCAGCGGTGGTTGCCTCCAGTCATGCGGGAGTCGCTGGTCCTGGTGAAAAGAAGCCTAGTATTAAAAGTAAATAAGCAACAATGCTGGAGGCCCACGGTGTTGAGAAGGATGCTGGTATTTTGCAAGGATTAAATAGCGCAAGAGAGAAAGCAAATGAAAAGAAGAAAGGAGCATGTGTGCGCTTGTGAAAAAAGGAATGGAAAAAAGGCATAGAGGAGAGTGACCCCTGCTTGTGGATGTAAGAAAAAGCAAAAGCCTACAGCACCTGGTATTCCCAGGCGGTCTCCCATCCAAGTACTAACCAGGCCCAACCCTGCTTAGATTCCGAGATCAGACGAGATCGGGTGTGTTCAGGGTGGTGTGGCCGTAGGCAGAGACAAGCCTCTCACTTGCTGCTTTTCTACTTTGACGTCCGGTTGCCGGCTGCCCTTTCCAGTGCTTAGTAAGACAAGGTGCTTTTGTGCTTTCCTTTCTCTTCACTTTTTTGCTGGCTCCTTAAAAAGGTCTTGTAGACAGAACGCCCCGCTCACAGCCGCTGAGCTCACTGATCGGCTGCCGCGCTGTCGACGGAACGTCAGAGTCGCGGCCAATGCCACAGGCCGGGAGCAGCGGCGAGACTCACCGGTAGACCTGGGTAGGGTGAGTAGAGCGCGGTTAGTTGCTTTCTAATAGCCTGCAGCCGGGGATTAACTTTTAATGAAAGGGAGCAACCCTTTTGACTGTCTGCAGCGCGCCGTACCTAGGAAGCGCACACTCACACACAGCGAGCATGCACAAGTTGCTCGCACGAGACCACATTCCCTATTTGCACCTGCAGCTTTTCTGCCACCATGCGTCAGACTCTCCTGCCTGTCTTATTATTATTTCAGGGCCTTAGCAGGAACCACCCCCTCAATTCCCTCCCGCTCCTTCCTAGCACTGAGGTTAGCTCCTGGGCAGCTGTCTGATTGGGTTAGTTACACAAGCTTCTTTGAAGAAGAAGACGTTACTTCTGCTGGCCCTCGTTAGGCGGTCGCCCTCTAAAACCATCCCCTGGGCAGCTGCTGAAAGCCTGGCCCCTTCACAGCGCGAGATGCTTTTAACGCCATCATTTGCATACGGCCGGCTGCGGGGTCAATAAGCACTCCTAGCCGTGGCAAGGAGCTCGGTGTGAGGCCTGGTAGAGGCGGCGGGGTTGCGTCCTTATCTTAGAGGTCTTGGGGGGCTTGGGAGGCTTGGGACTTCCAGCCTCTACTTTACGTAAGGTCGGTGTCCAGCAAGGCGCCACTCAATGCTAGCCGAGCTGGGCAAGATGGCAAAACGTCATCAAAATTGTCTACAATACCTGGTGTTCTCAGGAGGTGTCCCAACCAAGTATTTCCGAACCCATCTCTGCTTTGCTTCCGAGATCGGACGTATCCAAGGTGGTATGGCCAGTAGACGCTGCTTGGCCCATCGACCAGCCAGCCTTCCTCAGGCTCGCGTGGGGACGAGAACTCTGGCCGTTCTGGGGCGGTCTCCGAAGGACCTATGCATAGGCTGTGCCGTCCCTATAGGTGTTGTTTGTTGAGCAATGAAACACCTGCCGCATCAGATGTGTTTAAAAATGGCTCGGCGCAGGGTCTCCTGCAGGCTAAACCGTTCATCGCGGGGATGTGACAGAAAGAGCAAGCTGGACCCGCAACTTGGGGTGGAGTGAAACGCCCAGGAGTGAATGAAGGAAGAGGGTGAGATGGTTGCGAGTGAATTTGAGCTGCTCTTCGGGGGGGTCGTGTGGCCTGCAAAGGTGTTTTGCTTGGGTTGTGCTGTAAACTGGCCTCCAGGTCAGCGGTGGTTGCCTCCAGTCATGCGGGAGTCGCTGGTCCTGGTGAAAAGAAGCCTAGTATTAAAAGTAAATAAGCAACAATGCTGGAGGCCCACGGTGATGAGAAGGATGCTGGTATTTTGCAAGGATTAAATAGCGCAAGAGAGAAAGCAAATGAAAAGAAGAAAGGAGCATGTGTGCGTTTGTGAAAAAAGGAATGGAAAAAAGGCATAGAGGAGAGAGACCCCTGCTTGTGGAAGTAAGAAAAAGCAAAAGCCTACAGCACCTGGTATTCCCAGGCAGTCTCCCATCCAAGTACTAACCAAGCCCAACCCTGCTTATAATCCGAGATCAGACGAGAACAGGTGTGTTCAGGGTGGTGTGGCCATAGGCAGAGACAAGCCTCTCACTTGCTGCTTTTCTACTTTGACGTCCGGTTGCCGGCTGCCTTTTCCAGTGCTTAGTAAGACAAGGTGCTTTTGTGCTTTCCTTTCTCTTCACTTTTTTGCTGGCTCCTTAAAAAGGTCTTGTAGACAGAACGCCCCGCTCACAGCCGCTGAGCTCACTGATCGGCTGCCGCGCTGTCGACGGAACGTCAGCGTCGCGGCCAATGCCACAGGCCGGGAGCAGCGGCGAGACTCACCGGTAGACCTGGGTAGGGTGAGTAGAGCGCGGTTAGTTGCTTTCTAATAGCCTGCAGCCGGGGATTAACTTTTAATGAAAGGGAGCAACCCTTTTGACTGTCTGCAGCGCGCCGTACCTAGGAAGCGCACACTCACACACAGCGAGCATGCACAAGTTGCTCGCACGAGACCACATTCCCTATTTGCACCTGCAGCTTTTCCGCCACCATGCGTCAGACTCTCCTGCCTGTCTTATTATTATTTCAGGGCCTTAGCAGGAACCACCCCCTCAATTCCCTCCCACTCCTTCCTAGCACTGAGGTTAGCTCCTGGGCAGCTGTCTGATTGGGTTAGTTACACAAGCTTCTTTGAAGAAGAAGACGTTACTTCTGCTGGCCCTTGTTAGGCGGTCGCCCTCTAAAACCATCCCCTGGGCAGCTGCTGAAAGCCTGGCCCCTTCACAGCGCGAGATGCTTTTAACGCCATCATTTGCATACGGCCGGCTGCGGGGTCAATAAGCACTCCTAGCCGTGGCAAGGAGCTCCGTGTGAGGCCTGGTAGAGGCGGCGGGGTTGCGTCCTTATCTTAGAGGTCTTGGGGGGCTTGGGAGGCTTGGGACTTCCAGCCTCTACTTTACGTAAGGTCGGTGTCCAGCAAGGCGCCACTCAATGCTAACCGAGCTGGGCAATATGGCAAAACGTCATCAAAATTGTCTACAATACCTGGTGTTCTCAGGAGGTGTCCCAACCAAGTATTTCCGAACCCATCTCTGCTTTGCTTCCGAGATCGGACGTATCCAAGGTGGTATGGCCAGTAGACGCTGCTTGGCCCATCGCCCAGCCAGCCTTCCTCAGGCTCGCGTGGGGACGAGAACTCTGGCCGTTCTGGGGCGTTCTCCGAAGGACCAATGCATAGGCTGTGCCGTCCCTATAGGTGTTGTTTGTTGAGCAATGAAACACCTGCCGCATCAAATGTGTTTAAAAATGGCTCGGCGCAGGGTCTCCTGCAGGCTAAACCGTTCATCGCGGGGATGTGACAGAAAGAGCAAGCTGGACCCGCAACTTGGGGTGGAGCGAAACGCCCAGGAGTGAATGAAGGAAGAGGGTGAGATGGTTGCGAGTGAATTTGAGCTGCTCTTCGGGGGGGTCGTGTGGCCTGCAAAGATGTTTTGCTTGGGTTGTGCTGTAAACTGGCCTCCAGGTTACCGGTGGTTGCCTCCAGGTCAGCGGTGGTTGCCTCCAGTCATGCGGGAGTCGCTGGTCCTGGTGAAAAGAAGCCTAGTATTAAAAGTAAATAAGCAACAATGCTGGAGGCCCACGGTGATGAGAAGGATGCTGGTATTTTGCAAGGATTAAATAGCGCAAGAGAGAAAGCAAATGAAAAGAAGAAAGGAGCATGTGTGCGCTTGTGAAAAAAGGAATGGAAAAAAGGCATAGAGGAGAGTGACCCCTGCTGGTGGAAGTAAGAAAAAGCAAAAGCCTACAGCATCTGGTATTCCCAGGTGGTCTCCCATCCAAGTACTAACCAGGCCTGACCCTGCTTAGCTTCTGAGATCAGACGAGATCGGGCGTTTTCAGAGTGGTGTGGCCGTAGGCCGAGACAGACCTCTCACTTGATGCTTTTCCACTTTGACGTCCGGTTGCCGGCTGCCCTTTCCAGTGCTTAGTAAGACAAGGTGCTTTTGTGCTTTCCTTTCTCTTCACTTTTTTGCTGGCTCCTTAAAAAGGTCTTGTAGACAGAACGCCCCGCTCAGAGCCGCTGAGCTCACTGATCGGCTGCCGCGCTGTCGACGGAACGTCAGCGTCGCGGCCAATGCCACAGGCCGGGAGCAGCGGCGAGACTCACCGGTAGACCTGGGTAGGGTGAGTAGAGCGCGGTTAGTTGCTTTCTAATAGCCTGCAGCCGGGGATTAACTTTTAATGAAAGGGAGCAACCCTTTTGACTGTCTGCAGCGCGCCGTACCTAGGAAGCGCACACTCACACACAGCGAGCATGCACAAGTTGCTCGCACGAGAACACATTCCCTATTTGCACCTGCAGCTTTTCCGCCACCATGCGTCAGACTCTCCTGCCTGTCTTATTATTATTTCAGGGCCTTAGCAGGAACCACCCCTTCAATTCCCTCCTGCTCCTTCCTAGCACTGAGGTTAGCTCCTGGGCAGCTGTCTGATTGGGTTAGTTACACAAGCTTCTTTGAAGAAGAAGACATTACTTCTGCTGGCCCTCGTTAGGCGGTCGCCCTCTAAAACCATCCCCTGGGCAACTGCTGAAAGCCTGGCCCCTTCACAGCGCGAGATGCTTTTAACGCCATCATTTGCATACGGCCGGCTGCGGGGTCAATAAGCACTCCTAGCCGTGGCAAGGAGCTCGGTGTGAGGCCTGGTAGAGGCGGCGGGGTTGCGTCCTTATCTTAGAGGTCTTGGGGGGCTTGGGAGGCTTGGGACTTCCAGCCTCTACTTTACGTAAGGTCGGTGTCCAGCAAGGCGCCACTCCATGCTAGCCGAGCTGGGCAAGATGGCAAAACGTCATCAAAATTGTCTACAATACCTGGTGTTCTCAGGAGGTGTCCCAACCAAGTATTTCCGAACCCATCTCTGCTTTGCTTCCGAGATCGGACGTATCCAAGGTGGTATGGCCAGTAGACGCTGCTTGGCCCATCGCCCGCCCAGCCTTCCTCAGGATCGCGTGGGGACGAGAACTCTGGCCGTTCTGGGGCGGTCTCCGAAGGACCGATGCATAGGCTGTGCCGTCCCTATAGGTGTTGTTTGTTGAGCAATGAAACACCTGCCGCATCAGATGTGTTTAAAAATGGCTCGGCCCAGGGTCTCCTGCAGGCTAAACCGTTCATCGCGGGGATGTGACAGAAAGAGCAAGCTGGACCCGCAACTTGGGGTGGAGCGAAACGCCCAGGAGTGAATGAAGGAAGAGGGTGAGATGGTTGCGAGTGAATTTGAGCTGCTCTTCGGGGGGGTCGTGTGGCCTGCAAAGGTGTTTTGCTTGGGTTGTGCTGTAAACTGGCCTCCAGGTTACCGGTGGTTGCCTCCAGGTCAGCGGTGGTTGCCTCCAGTCATGCGGGAGTCGCTGGTCCTGGTGAAAAGAAGCCTAGTATTAAAAGTAAATAAGCAACAATGCTGGAGGCCCACGGTGATGAGAAGGATGCTGGTATTTTGCAAGGATTAAATAGCGCAAGAGAGAAAGCAAATGAAAAGAAGAAAGGAGCATGTGTGCGCTTGTGAAAAAAGGAATGGAAAAAAGGCATAGAGGAGAGTGACCCCTGCTTGTGGAAGTAAGAAAAAGCAAAAACCTACAGCACCTGGTATTCCCAGGCAGTCTCCCATCCAAGTACTAACCAGGCCCAACCCTGCTTAGCTTCCGAGATCAGACGAGATCGGGCGTGTTCAGGGTGGTGTGGCCGTAGGCAGAGACAGGCCTCTCACTTGCTGCTTTTCCACTTTGACGTCCGGTTGCCGGCTGCCCTTTCCAGTGCTTAGTAAGACAAGTTGCTTTTGTGCTTTCCTTTCTCTTCAATTTTTTGCTGGCTCCTTAAAAAGGTCTTGTAGACAGAACGCCCCGCTCAGAGCCGCTGAGCTCACTGATCGGCTGCCGCGCTGTCGACGGAACGTCAGCGTCGCGGCCAATGCCACAGGCCGGGAGCAGCGGCGAGACTCACTGGTAGACCTGGGTAGGGTGAGTAGAGCGCGATTAGTTGCTTTTTAATAGCCTGCAGCCGGAGATTAACTTTTAATGAAAGGGAGCAACCCTTTTGACTGTCTGCAGCGCGCCGTACCTAGGAAGCGCACACTCACACACAGCGAGCATGCACAAGTTGCTCGCACGAGACCACATTCCCTATTTGCACCTGCAGCTTTTCCGCCACCATGCGTCAGACTCTCCTGCCTGTCTTATTATTATTTCAGGGCCTTAGCAGGAACCACCCCCTCAATTCCCTCCCGCTCCTTCCTAGCACTGAGGTTAGCTCCTGGGCAGCTGTCTGATTGGGTTAGTTACACAAGCTTCTTTGAAGAAGAAGACGTTACTTCTGCTGGCCCTCGTTAGGCGGTCGCCCTCTAAAACCATCCCCTGGGCAGCTGCTGAAAGCCTGGCCCCTTCACAGCGCGAGATGCTTTTAACGCCATCATTTGCATACGGCCGGCTGCGGGGTCAATAAGCACTCCTAGCCGTGGCAAGGAGCACGGTGTGAGGCCTGGTAGAGGCGGCGGGGTTGCGTCCTTATCTTAGAGGTCTTGGGGGGCTTGGGAGGCTTGGGACTTCCATCCTCTACTTTACGTAAAGTCGGTGTCCAGCAAGGCGCCACTCCATGCTAGCCGAGCTGCGCAAGATGGCAAAACGTCATCAAAACTGTCTACAATACCTGGTGTTCTCAGGAGGTGTCCCAACCAAGTATTTCCGAGCCCATCTCTGCTTTGCTTCCGAGATCGGACGTATCCAAGGTGGTATGGCCAGTAGACGCTGCTTGGCCCATCGACCGGCCAGCCTTCCTCAGGCTTGCGTGGGGACGAGAACTCTGGCCGTTCTGGGGCGGTCTCCGAAGGACCGATGCATAGGCTGTGCCGTCCCTATAGGTGTTGTTTGTTGAGCAATGAAACACCTGCCGCATCAGATGTGTTTAAAAATGGCTCGGCGCAGGATCTCCTGCAGGCTAAACCGTTCATCGCGGGGATGTGACAGAAAGAGCAAGCTGGACCGACAACTTGGGGTGGAGCGAAACGCCCAGGAGTGAATGAAGGAAGAGGGTGAGATGGTTGCGAGTGAATTTGAGCTGCTCTTCGGGGGGGTCGTGTGGCCTGCAAAGGTGTTTTGCTTGGGTTGTGCTGTAAACTGGCCTCCAGGTCAGCGGCGGTTGCCTCCAGTCATGCGGGAGTCGCTGGTCCTGGTGAAAAGAAGCCTAGTATTAAAAGTAAATAAGCAACAATGCTGGAGGCCCACGGTGATGAGAAGGATGCTGGTATTTTGCAAGGATTAAATAGCGCAAGAGAGAAAGCAAATGAAAAGAAGAAAGGAGCATGTGTGCGCTTGTGATAAAAGGAATGGAAAAAAGGCATAGAGGAGAGTGACCCCTGCTTGTGGAAGTAAGAAAAAGCAAAAGCCTACAGCACCTGGTATTCCCAGGCAGTCTCCCATCCAAGTACTAACCAGGCCCAACCCTGCTTAGATTCCAAGATCAGACAAGATCGGGTGTGTTCAGGGTGGTGTGGCCGTAGGCAAAGACAGGTCTCTCACTTGCTGCTTTTCTACTTTGACGTCCGACTGCCGACTGCCCTTTCCAGTGCTTAGTGAGACAAGGTGCTTTTGTGCTTTCCTTTCTCTTCACTTTTTTGCTGGCTCCTTAAAAAGGTCTTGTAGACAGAACGCCCCGCTCAGAGCCGCTGAGCTCACTGATCGGCTGCCGCGCTGTCGACGGAACGTCAGCGTCGCGGCCAATGCCACAGGCCGGGAGCAGCGGCGAGACTCATCGGTAAACCTGGGTAGGGTGAGTAGAGCGCGGTTAGTTGCTTTCTAATAGCCTGCAGCCAGGGATTAACTTTTAATGAAAGGGAGCAACCCTTTTGACTGTCTGCAGCGCGCCGTACCTAGGAAGCGCACACTCACACACAGCGAGCATGCACAAGTTGCTCGCACGAGACCACATTCCCTATTTGCACCTGCAGCTTTTCCGCCACCATGCGTCAAACTCTCCTGCCTGTCTTATTATTATTTCAGGGCCTTAGCAGGAACCACCCCCTCAATTCCCTCCCGCTCCTTCCTAGCACTGAGGTTAGCTCCTGGGCAGCTGTCTGATTGGGTTAGTTACACAAGCTTCTTTGAAGAAGAAGACGTTACTTCTGCTGGCCCTCGTTAGGCGGTCGCCCTCTAAAACCATCCCCTGGGCAGCTGCTGAAAGCCTGGCCCCTTCACAGCGCGAGATGCTTTTAACGCCATCATTTGCATACGGCCGGCTGCGGGGTCAATAAGCACTCCTAGCCGTGGCAAGGAGCTCGGTGTGAGGCCTGGTAGAGGCGGCGGGGTTGCGTCCTTATCTTAGAGGTCTTGGGGGGCTTGGGAGGCTTGGGACTTCCATCCTCTACTTTACGTAAGGTCGGTGTCCAGCAAGGCGCCACTCCATGCTAGCCGAGCTGTGCAAGATGGCAAAACGTCATCAAAATTGTCTACAATACCTGGTGTTCTCAGGAGGTGTCCCAACCAAGTATTTCCGAACCCATCTCTGCTTTGCTTCCGAGATCGGACGTATCCAAGGTGGTATGGCCAGTAGACGCTGCTTGGCCCATCGACCGGCCAGCCTTCCTCAGGCTTGCGTGGGGACGAGAACTCTGGCCGTTCTGGGGCGGTCTCCGAAGGACCGATGCATAGGCTGTGCCGTCCCTATAGGTGTTGTTTGTTGAGCAATGAAACACCTGCCGCATCAGATGTGTTTAAAAATGGCTCGGCGCAGGGTCTCCTGCAGGCTAAACCGTTCATCGCGGGGATGTGACAGAAAGAGCAAACTGGACCAACAACTTGGGGTGGAGTGAAACGCCCAGGAGTGAATGAAGGAA